>NC_141169.1:0-1250000 GCF_055505025.1 Bos grunniens | reverse complement strand
TAATTACCTCAAACAATTTTTAAATGTAATAACAAAGTTGGCAAGTCTGTGTTTTATAAAATGAGCATCAACTTCAAGGTTTAAAAAGCTGTTTTAGGACCTAATATATAAAAAAAAAAATGGAGAGAAGACAAAAGAATGATCTATTTGAGATTGGCTCTGTGTTAGAAATTGCTGAGACTAATTGGCAGGTCCATCTACTTTTGTGCATATTTGAAATTTTCCATTGCAATACATTTAAAAAGCTTATTTTCTGTTAAAACAGAGTCTTCTGCAGCAACACAATTTGAAAGCATCAGTTCTTCAGTTCTCAGCCTTCTTTATGGTCCAACTCTCACACCCATACGCGACTACCGGAAAAACCATAGCTTTGACTATATGGACCTTTGTCAGCAAAGTAATGTCTCTGCTTTTCAATATGCTGTATATGTTTGTCACAGCTTTCCAAGGAGCAAGCATTTTTTAATCTCATGGCTGCAGTCACCATCTGCAGTGATTTTTGAGCCCAAGGGAACAAAACCTGTCACAGCTTCCACAATAAGGCATCGGCATTCAAATATTTTTAAAGCAAAACAAAAGTTGACTTTGAATTGGCTTAGTCATAAACAGCATCCCGATCTCAACAGCCTCTGAGCAGAAGTTCTGAAAGTAAGGAAACGCACCCCTGATCGGGAGACATTGAGCTCTGTGCCTAAGCGGGGAGGGCACCTCACTGCAGGTCTCATGATGGGCGTCAGAACCACTGCCCCCTGGAAGTCCGCCTGTGAGGCTCTGCAGTCCAGGCCCAAGAACACAGGCATGGTGGGGACAGTACTGACACGTGAGGCTGGACCTGGGATTCCCACTCCATTTCCTGGATGGTCTGTATCTCTGTGTGGCCAACCCTTCTGGGAAACCTCTTTCAGGACTCGGTGATGCGAGCCTTCATCATCACCCTTTCCTGACGCACCTTCTGTCGCAGCACAACTATGGTTCTCCTCCTGCCCAGGAGCAGCCATTCAACACACACACACCGTGCTGGACCAGCAGTTTGGCATGTGGGACTCCAGTGCCACGTCCAAGGCAAGCAGGCTCCACACCTGGGTGCCATGCCTACAGTTTCATGGGCCCCGGGCTGGCACCCTCAGGTTTGTTTGAGGGGCAGTCGTGAGGTCCACCTGTATCCCAAGCAGATTCCCAGACTGGCTGGTCAGAGCAACAAGCAGCCTCTTTGAACGTGGGGACGCCCTGGCCCTTGCCCACTGCCTATGGGTGACCACCTTTGGCCCTGCTCCCGAGGAGGTGGGTGCCCGGATCAGCAGATGAGGCCACACACGCACACACTCGGTGGCACAGACGGGAGTGGTGGAGAAAGGCAGCGCTGGCCCCGCCCAAGCTGTGTCTCCTGCCCAGACACTGCCTCCCTGTCAGCAAATGCACCCGCTGCAGCTCCTTGTTCTTCTCCTCCAGTTGGGCCTCCATCTGGCACAGCCTCGCCTCGGTGCTGTTGTGTTTCTCTCCCGCCTGTTGGCAAAGAACAGCGTCAGCTCCACTCGCAAGGACCCTGTCCTGACAGCACGCGGGCTGTGACCGCAGGGGTGGCAAGCGGGCCATACTTTGTGCGGACCACGGGCCCTGGGTTTGCAGGGGGCACGCCCGCATGCCTGCTCACGCAGCCTGCATGGCTTTGTGTGTGACACGTGGGTCACGGTGGGTGCTGGTGACCGGCTCGTGAGAGGAGATGTGCTCGCCCCCGCCCCGGGCCCCACACCCGTGGCCACTGTGCCCCTCCTCGGACTGCCTGTGGCAAGTCAGTGTGGGCAGCAGGCAGCGGCAAGCGTGGGATGTGCGAGGCACACGTTCTACCTTTCTAAACTGGGAGGTAAGTTCAAACCGTTTAGCCTCCTTAGTGGCAGAACTTCCAGAAGACAAAAGGTCGGACTACAAGGCCAACTGGGGACGGACAGCATAGATGCTGGGGGAGAGAAGAAACCAAGCCTTGAGAGGAAGATCACAGGCAGAAGGGCGACCCCTGGCTACCGGGGTCCAGCCCCGGATGGATCCAGGAATTCCCTCAGGAGGACGGCGTCTGTGACTGAGAGAAATAGAGAAAGAGGTAAGGAAAACATTTTGCAGTTAAGAAAATAGAGGAGAGAAAAGAGGCTGATATTCCTTGGTTTATGCAGAAAGCCAATAAAGCCCCAGCACAGGACTTGCTCTGTTCACGTAGGCTGCAGGTGCCCTCTCGAATAGCAGAAGGTGCCCCACCTTAGGCACCTTCTCTAGTGGGTCTTAGAAGCCCAGGCAGGAAAGTGAACATGGTGGGCCCCTGCGCTCCAGGGAATCAGCCTGAAAAGGAAAAGGAAAGAGAAAGAACGACACAGGGAGACCAAGCTTCGGTGAGCAAGGCCCACACTTTATTTTCCAAAGTAGTTTTTATACCTTAAGTTGTGCATAGAGGATGATGGGAAGGGGGTGGTAGAGTCATGCAAGGTCAGCAGTCCTTGACCTTTATCGAAGCCAGGCTTTCTTTTTGCAAACTTATCATATGCAAAAGCTTTAGGTGATTTACATCATCTTCTGGCCAGGAGGCCTGTTAACATTTTATGACCCTTTCTTCAGAAAACTTATTTTTCTCTAAAGGTGATTATTCTAGTCAGGTGCCACCCTCTGAAAGCATTAGATAAAGTTGCATTCCTATAGGGCAAAAGTGTGGTGGGTTATAACAAGAAAAGAATTAACTCAAGGGTCCAAGGTTACAAACATTAAAGCTACTACTTACATTTCTATACACCAACTATATTAATCAATACACTCCCAGGGACACAGTAGGTAAGAGATATGGAAACTTGGCAGCAAGCATTAGCTCAACAAAAAAATCCTCTACTAGTTCTATTCCAACAATTTTAACTCTCTGAGAAGCTCTGCATTGTTAGAATATCTTAAGCTTCCTGAGCCTATCGTGGGTGGGAGGCTGTGAATCTGAACAAACCTGTCAGGCAAGCTAGAAAGTCATCAGAGGGGTTTGAATTGAAACACTCCTATTATGCCCAGGAGAATTATTAACTAGAGCTCTAAATTGATTTTCTTACAGAGAAAAGTGATCAGGGATAGCCCCCTGTGAATGTCAGAGGAGTTGGTGAAAGTAAAACAGACAGATTCTGATTTTGGGGTAGATGCTCAGGCAGGTCCATGGGGTGCCCCTCGAGTTCTGACTTGCTTTGCCCATCAGAGCTCTCCCACATGACCTTGTCATGGGTGGGGATTCCCGTGCTGGCTCCTGGCACCTGGCGGCTCTTAGTGACCCTGCTCTGGGAGGGTCTGTGAGCACCCGACACAGCCAACTGGATGGCCCCTCAGCTGCTCACTGAGCTTCAGGCAACAATCCTGACAGCCACGCCAGCACAGGCCCAGCCCGACTCTCCATGCCCAGCCAGTGCCCACCGGCAGTGCGGGGCAACACCTTTCCTGTGAGAAGGACGGGATGGCTGGCTGGCTGGCAGTGGGGATGATGCCCCCAGCAGCGCCACATCCCCGGGATGCGTCCTCTCACCCACGGACTCCCGGGGATGGTGAGCTGGGAGTGGACCCCGGGTCTGCACGTGCCCCGCTGTGACTTCTTCAGCAAGTGTATGGATAAAGACTTAAAACTGTGTTCATTACAGAGCTATTTTGGCCATCTCTTAAACGAGAATGGGAGTTTTCTAGGTCTCTATCCTGCTAGGCTTTGAGTTGCTGACTCAAATCTGAGCAGCAGTGACTCAGAGCTGAAGCGTCCTGGGAACACACAGAACACAGGACAAAACTGGAGAGAAATTAAGGTAGGGATGACACAGAAGCAGGAGCTGCCTGACACTCAGGGAGTGCTCCCATCTCAGACGGGCAGCACGACCCCCGCATCTGAGCTCCTGTGCGGACTGAGCAGCATGGGCAGGGGCACAGTGGGACAGCACGGGAACAGGCCTTCCCTGCACCCGCCCCCCAGGGACCAGAGCAGCACCTTGGAGAGCGCAGCCACCCTCTGCGCCAGCTCAGCCTCCACCTTGGGCAGAGTCTCTGCCCTCCACAGCATCTGCTGCAGCTTCTCCACCAGCTCCAGACACTCCTGCAACTGGAGGTTCTTATCCTCTGTCTACAAAGGGAGAGCAGAGAATCAAAACAGGCCAAGTGGTGTAGCCACTGTCGCTTTAAGTAAGCTGAGACAAAATCTAAATGCACGTGTCTACTGGATTTGTTCTGTTTTGGAAGCTGCATCAGGATAAATTTTCTCTCAGTGTTCCTGGGCTTGGTCTCAGTGAGCAGAACACCTCCTGCCACAGTATTTGCTTTTCCTAAACGTTCCCCAAATACGTCTTTAAAAAACAACAAAAAAAGTTCTTATATATTAAAGAAGATCAGTTTTCTATAGAATCTTATTCGTTCTTATTGACAAGTTAAGGGAAGAAGGGTTCACTACAGACCCTTCTTAAAACATCACCAGAATCATCATTTGAAGGGAACCCTACCGACTGCAGATGGCCATGGGTGTGTAAAGCCAAAATATGGCTTTCATCTTCTCTGAAATACAGACCTGATAAGAGCATGCCTGGTGAAATGCCAGTCAACTAACATTTGCAAATGCACGATTATTCTTTTAACAGATCTCCTTACTCTTAAAAACTTTCAATGTAGAACATTTAGACAGATTCTTTTTTAAAAAAAGAAAAAAAAAATTAAAGTATCTATAAGCTCAGGTTCCTGAGAGGTTAGCATTTGTTTCTAAGCAGCTTTCTTACTTTTTCTGTGTGCATATTACTCTATGTGCATACACAAACAATGATATGCTTTAAAACCCTCAGAAAACAATAGCATATGGTACGTAGTATTTTTTGATCTGCCTTTTACAGCCATTATTTTGTATATCGTAATGCTCTTAATTAGCATTCCACATCATACATTTCAATGGCTTTCTAGTATTTTATTTTTGTGGTGGGGACAATGATACACTTTGGCACACACCAGACTGACTCATTTTGTTTTGGAGAAGCCAGATTTGGTTTTCCTGGTTAAGTCCTGATTATCTGAGACCACATGGGAACAGGAGCGAGTAAGGCTCACCAAATCACAGGAAGTACAAACCCTAATCAGACCGGAGCTCTAACCCTGCCTTTTGTCACAGTGACCCCAGTTCCCAACAGGCAGCCAGCTGCCGTGAAGTTCCCTGCTGCTCTCTGCTCTTTCAGTAAAAAACGCTAACAAGCCAATAGATTCACGTTCAAGTAAAACAAGAGAGTCAGGTGTGGAATCCCATAAAATGGTTAAACCAAGTCCCAAATAATTTGAACCTGTAAGTTGCAGTCACCCCCAATTTTTCAAAAATGTATTTCCTTCCAGTATAGCTGATTTACCATGATGTACACCCACACTTTTGAACGCAATATTTTAGGGTCATAGGAACTTTACACTGGGATTTGATTTCCAACGTGGGGGTCACACGAAAAGGTCTTTATCTTCCTTCCTCAGTAATTCACTACTATAAAAGTCAGACAGAGTTCAGTAAAGGCCATTACCTGTCGATGCATAGAATCCTTATTTGCAATTTCATTTTCAAGTTTATCATTGATGTCGTCCTAAGTTTCAAATCAAACAAAGTTAACGTCCTCAAAATTAAAGTCCTAGACATGGCAGTTTTCTCAGACGTGAGCAAAAACGCGCCTACCTCAAAGGTCACATTTGCTACGATTGGCATCCATCTGTCTTAATGTTCTGTCCAGCCACTCGGTTTACCAAGCTTCTTTTCTACATAATAAACCCAAACAGCAAACAAAAAGTATACTAAACTACCCTGTTATTGCAAGAATTCCATGAGGAAAGGCATCTGGCATGAAGGCAGGACCTCTGTCTGCAACACCATACAGGCGGGCTTGACCCAGAACAGGGAGGGACCTTCAACAGATCCAATGGGGAGCTCTGAGGCTCATTTCCTCGGGTAAAAGTTGGAAAAATCTTATGCAATTTCCTCAGAATTAAACTAAGAATATTAACGAGTGGAAACAGAAGTCAAAGTGTAACACAACTGGAAGCAGCCTTCTCAAGCCTAGTTCTTAAAGCAGAGTTACACCACATGTATGAAACGATCAAACCAGGACCAGAACTTGCTGCTGGTGCAACTCCTGTCCGCTGGCTCAAAATCCATTTCAGGTCCCTCCCTGGTCACTAAGTAACCAATGTGGGCAAAGTCCTAACATTAAAAGTAAAAGGTCTTAAAAACGCTTTTTCCAGAATTCTGTATGTATTAAACTCTGCCACCTAATCTCCTGTTGCCAAAGAGTAGTGTGAACAGGTTATACAAACATGTGCAAATATTTCTGTTTTGAGTTCTCACACAGACTCACTCACACCAAGCTACTAAACAAGTACACCTGCTGTATTACGTTGGAGGGGTTCTCTTTGAGACGGCCTCACGGGGGAGGGGGAGCAGGGTGGGCACTGTCTGTCTGTGCACAGAGGAGAGGCGAGGCTCACAGGGGGAGGCCTGAGCCCCCAGCACTCTTCTGTTTTCACAGTGACCGCTAGGGAGTTTCTCATAAATCATGACACTCACAGACACGACCACAAGAACCATCATGATTCCACATGGTCACACAGCTTGGGCCTGAGGATCTGAGGGTGAGCAAATGCCACTCAACTTGTCTGACCACCAGTATCATTGTCACACATCCCTTCAAGGAACGGAACCTCAGAAAACTAAAGAAGATGGCTAGGCAAGCTGCCTCAGGAGAGCCCATGCAGCATGTTCCCATTTCTCCCTGTGGAGAACAGGCTCCACAGACGTCACCAGACTCACCTGAGTGAATCAGAAGGAAATTTCAGCATCATCAGGAACACATTCAACAGGCAGGTGGAGGGCGGGGATGAACCGGGAGACTGGGGTTGACATATATACAGTACTGATACTACACATAAAGTCAACGAGTAAGGACCTAGTGTACAGTACAGGGAAATTTACTTAGTGCTCTGTGGTGAAGTAAATGGGCAGGAAATCTAAAAGACAGGGAGATAGATAGATAGATAAATAGATAGATAGATAGATATGACTGATCCACTTTGCTGTACAGCAGAAGTTGACACAGCAGTGTAAAGCAACTATATGCCAATAAATGAATGAATGAATTTTAAAGAAAGGAACACACTGGGCCCCCTAGAACTTGTGGAAATGAGGAGTCCACACCCAGGGTGCAGCACAGCACCAGGGCTGCCCTCATGTTGGTCCACTGCCAACAGACCGCCTGGACCAGGCCTCTTCTACCCCAGAGACCTCGATGCAGAGGCAGGGAGGCAGCCAGTTGCGGTCTCGCCAGAGCTCTGCTCTTGCTCACACAGCCATCCCAAGGCTGAGATCACCGGGAGAACAAGGGACCCACATTCCACCTCAGGACAACAGACACGGCTGCCGTCACTCACTTTGCAGACATCCCACTGCAGTTTCGTGTTCACTTCCTTGGACTTGAGGAGGTCCTTCCTGGCCATGTCCACGTCCTCCTCCAGCTCTGTCACGTGGGCAGAGAGGGCCGCCAGGCGCTCCTTCATCTGGCTCTGCTCCTGCAACTGCTTGTCTATGACTTCCTAAAGCTCAATCACATTAGCCAGGTCTTCCTCGTGGCTTAGAGAGTCGTCGGAGGGTCTCTAAGGGGGAAACGAAGCCTTAGACAGCCTAGTTTTGGGAGGGAGGGAATACAGCACTTCCAGGCAATCAGTGAGGTCAAACTGGGAGCTCACAGGACCCTCATGGCCACTCAGACCTACATGGTGCATTGGTGAGAGGTCCCAACAGCCCTGCACAGACTGGATGGTAAGACAAGAACTAGACAGAGAGCGAGACCAAGGACTTGCCTTTCCACTGGAGCTTGGCATGTTTTCTTGCTTGTGATTTACATCAAGCACCCTGTCCGTTAGTATCTTTTCCTGGTTATTCTCCTCTTTAAGAATCATCTGCTAAAACCAAAAAATTGAATCAGAGTAAAGAAATAACTAAAGACAGCAAAACTCCACCTGGAAAAACTCAACTCAAAACTGAAAACACAACATAAAAAGAAAATACATGGTGATGCTATCCATCTCGAATATAACCAGGTGATTAGAGTCCGAATTTGTCTTCTACTGGACAAAGGGGTACTTAAGAGATTCTGCAGCTCTGAGCCACAAGTCTAGTTTACTAGTCATTAAAATAACCCAGGTGGGCGGGGCCTCAATCAGAAAGACAAATAACATCTGATGCCCACCACTACAGTCTTCATTCTTTTTTTAAGTGAAAGGATACAAATGACAAACCCTTAACTGAAATTACACGATGACTGATCAAACTTACCTTTTTATGTGTGGCACCTAATTCTTCTTCTAACAAACTACACCTTTCAAGTGCTACTCGTAATCGCGTTCTCAACTCAAATAAAAGGGGCTGAGTCATTGTGTGTTGATGTGTGTATATACGTTAGTACACTTCTTACTGTATACTTACCCTAATAAATGGATACTGTCACAGAATACCTTTAACGTCTCTCATTGATCTTAACTTCAAGAAAATCTGCTTGTTAACAGCTTTAAATTCTAAGTTTGAGAGAACAAAATATTATCCTAAATTAATTCTATTACCCAGTTTTTAACTGCAAATTGATATACAGAATACAATAAATCTTGAGACATTTATGCTAACTAATACTTTTTAACTGGGGGCCTCCCAGGTGGCTCAGTGGTAAAGAATCCGCCTGCCAATGCAAGAGGGCAGGTTCGACCCCTGGGTTGGGAAGATCCCCTGGAGTAGAAGATGGCCGCCCACTCCAGTATTCTTGCCTGGGAAGCCCCATGAAGAGAGGAGCGTGGTGGGCTACAGTCCACAGGGTCGCAAAGATTTGGACATGACTGAGCATGTATGCAGGCAATGATTTTTAACCATATAAAACTGACTTCTTACAGAAAAAATGTATATACAGGAATTCAAGAAGCTCAAAATCAACTAGTTACATAAATACATGCATTATCCACCTAACAAGGCAGCAAGTGTACAAATCCAGGACGGCCGGGTGGCTGGTACCTTCTCGTTCAGGGCCTTGTGGCACTCAAACAGCAATTTCAGCACCCTGAGCACCTCCATCTTGCTGGTCATGCCGGCTGGGGACTGAGCCTGCTGCTTGCCCACCGTCATCTGGTGGGAGGGCATGTACCGGGAAACCAGGCACTCCAGGTACTCCAGCAGAAGCTGCAGGGCAGGGCCAAAGGAGCACCTTCAACCTCATGCTCGAATTTAGGGCCAGTAACTCCTCTCAGCCTCACGCTATAGCTGGAAACACGCTAAGGCACATCGGAATCCCACCAGTTTAGTCTAAAGTTAGAGTGGACTTCCCCAGTGGCCCAGTAGTTAAGACTCCACACTTCTGCAGGGGTCATGGGTTTTAATCCCTGATTGGGGAACTAAGATCCCATACAAAGTGTAGCATGGACAAAAATGTAAGTTAAGAGAACTCCCCCCTCAAATGTACTAAAATTACATTAGCTCTCATCATAAATTTGAAGTGAGTTATGAGGACTTCCCTGGTGGCTCAGAGGATAAAGCGTCTGCCTGTAATGCAGGAGACTCGGGTTTGATCCCTGGGCTGGGAAGATCCCCTGGAGAAGGAAATGGCAACCCACTCCAATTCTTGCCTGGAGAATCCCATGGACAGAGGAGCCTGGCGGGTTACAGTCCACGGGGTTGCAAAGAGTAGGACACGACTGAGCAACTTCACACTCATAAGAACCACGAGCTGATCCACCCTGGTTTGCTCAGTGGGAAGATGTGAAAAATGACTTGAAAATCAGACGAAATTTAAAGACAGCAACACGGAGGCCAGTGGTGACCCCCATGGGGCAAATGTCAACATGTGAGAATCCCCTTACTGACCCTGTTGTTGTTTCTTTCTGCTTTCAGCTCAGCAATTTCTTCTAAGAAGCTGCTCCCTGCATATTTTTAGTTCTTCAGTAGGAGTTAGAAACTCCTAGAAAGCAGTTAAATGAGAAGCTAAATGCAAACATAAATTAAAAAGAGAGCGAGACTGTGAAGACTGACCTTGTCAAGTCTCTCCAGGCTCTACACAAAGTATCTCCTTGCCCCTCCAGAGAAGAGGGGGTCCACTGACCCCAAGACCACACAGACCACCACAACTCAGACCAGCCTTCAGCCTCCACCTCGACCAGGCAGGCATGCAGCAGGGGAGAACCCAGAATCCAAGCCTGCCTTCTCAAGACCCAAGGACATCTGAGAAACTTTCCAAAACATAAACCTAACAACAAAGTGGATAGAGAGATTCTTAAATGACACACAGACAAGTGAGCTAGAACCACTGGGGAGAGTGAAGAAAAAAAGGAAAGGTCTACAAGGCCACTAGGCTTTGGAGTGTTCCTCTGGGAAAAAGGTGGATGACACCCCAAGGCCATCTGTTAGCCTGACTCCACTGAAGTCACCCAGTCATTCAATCAACTGGTTAAAATGTTAAATTTATGTTGTATGTATTTTACCACAATTTGTGTGCACACAGGGCCATCCACGTGGTGAACTTGCTCAAACTGAACCACACAGAGTCTTTCATTCTTCTATTCTTCTTTGCAGAAATAAAAAGATCCTGGGCTACATATCCCCTACTACATACTGAGTGTTCAGCACCCAGAACAGTGCCCAGCACTTGTAAGAGGCATGTGGTAGACATGTAAAGTTATGAGGGTGTATGTGATACATGTAAGCACTAGGTACCTGTCATTAAAATACTGGACACACTGGTCTGTGCTTTGTAAGATAGGAGACATTAATGGGCTTAACCTTTCTACTTCAAGGACTGACTCTCTAGCTCGATCCTTATACCCCAGAGATTCCTCCAGCCAGTATATCCTTTCTTTGGAAGAAGGGAGACATTAAGGGGCTTAGCCTTTCTGCTTCAAGGACTGACTCTATAGCTCAGTCCACGTGCCCCAGTGACTCCTCCAGCCAGTGTTTCCCTTCTTATGGGGCCCCTGCCCATCCTTCACACAGAACCTGCACAACCTCTTACAAGGTAAACCTGCTGGGGTCGATCCTGCCCACTAAGGCCAAATCACCCTGGCCGGCAGGGCCCACAACCATGCTAACAAAATGAAACACAACCCCAACTCTTTGCCAGGTGAGGGCCAATCCGATGGGCCCAGCCCCCCGGCTGCTCTCACCTCAGGCCACTCTGCTTCCAGGACTTGAGCCAAGGCCACGTCTTTCCTCATTTTGGCCTTTGCCTTGGGGTTGCAGCACTGGAATAATGCCCACAGGCGGGTCCTTCTGCGACCCATCCTTGCGGATGGGGGCAGCCCCGCACTCGGGGGCAACCATTGTTTCACGGCAGGATACCTTGGCTTCCGAGCTATCAACACCAATCTCACACTACGACCATCACTCTCACACCCCACTCTCACATCCACCGATCTCAGACACCACTCTCACACACACTGCTCTCACACTATGACCACTGCTCTCACACTATGACCACCAGCACCGCTGTCTCAAGGAGAAATGGCACAAAGGCTCTGCCTCCAGCACATCTCCCAGGAGCCCAGAACCAGAACCCACTCAGTCACAAGGGGCTCCGTGGTAACAGGGGGGCTAGGCTCAGGCCCACCATTAAGGGTGCAGAGAGGGGGAAGGGGTTGCCAAAAAGATGACAGGTGAGTGTGGGGTGTGGGAGAAGGAAGGCTGTGCCCACAGCTCAGGCCCCCTGTCAAACATGACTCTGCAAGGTACTGGGTCACAGTTGAACCAACCAGTATAAACTGCTTCAGAAACCACCACCCCAGGAATGAGCACATCTTCTAAGTGGGCTTCTGCCCCCTCTACCCCCAAACAAGCCTCCAGTGAGGCTACTGAAAGGGCACCCCTGAACTCAAGTGCATCCCCAGAACCCACCCAGCTGAGGAGGACTCACCACGCTAGCTGCTCCTTACTCTCACCCTGAGCTCGGTCCTCCCTGACTGACTCCCTTACTCAAGCTCAGCAAGGGCTTGACCAACCTCGCTCCAGGCACTTAAAATGAACCCACAGTGGGTACAGGGGTTCATTCAACCCGCTGCGAACTCGCCCTCTTAACTTCGACCCTGGGCTGCCAGACGACTCTGCCCTGTGGGGGCTGCACGGTGGAGGCTCAGGGTGTCCCTGCCTCGAGCTGTGACTCCAGACCCCGCCAGGTGCTGCCCCACCCTCCGCCCCCGAGTCTCCCACCCCTCTCCTGGCCCCACTCCCACCCTTGTGGCTCTCCACTCGCCAGGGCACAGGCCGCACTGCTCCTGGCTCAGCCTGGACCTCTGCTGTCACTTGAGGACCTCGGTCTCCAGGGTGTTTGGGGTCCTATATCCACCCAGCTCAGCAATTACAGAGTGTGGGAGAGACAGAGTAGAGTTTGGGGTCCCGCCCCCAGTTCACCCTGAACATGTTCTCTTTTTTTGGCTTTATCTACTGGAGTTCTCTGAGATGTCTTTTTAAATCCTCAACTGTTGTTTTCAAAAAGACCTTAAAATCACTGTGCTCAACTTTAAGAATAAAATCTTCATTTTCAACCTTAAAGTGAAACTGGAGGGAAGACTAAAAGCAGTCATTTTTTCAAACTGAAAAAGAAAACCCACATGTGACCATGTCACAGAATACAGGTCAACAGTACTTTGGCCACCTCATGCGAAGAGTTGACTCATTGGAAAAGACTCTGATGCTGGGAGGGATTGGGGGCAAGAGGAGAAGGGGACGACAGAGGATGAGATGGCTGGATGGCATCACTGATTCGATGGACATGAGTCTGAGTGAACTCCAGGAGTTGGTGATGGACAGGGAGGCCTAGCGTGCTGCAATTCACGGGGTCGCAAAGAGTTGGACATGACTGAGCGACTGATCTGATTTGAACCCCTCCCTCCTCAGCTTTCTCCTCCACCACCAGCAGCCCGTCATTGCAAGGCCTACCCTGGGCCGGCAAGGGTAGGGGAAGAGGGCAGACAGGCTCCTCTGTATCCAGGCCGTGTGGGCTGCTTGCTCCACCTTCTTCCCAAGTTCACATGGCACTGAAACAGCCCAGGCAAACTGGGGATTCTGATCAGAAACACAACCGTGGGCACCAAGCAAGGACCCCTGGTTCTTCTTTTCCCTGGTATCAAGGAAAGTTGATCAATACAATTACTGTGACTGTTACATGTGGCTTCAGATGACGGAAAACACCCAGGCTGTCCCCACTTCCAGTGACAGACGCAAGCAGCTTGTAGATCAGTCTACCAAGAGCTAGAAAAGCTAAATACGGTTTAAAAGAGGTCCTTAGGCAGCCACAATCCAAGATTTCAAACAAAAGGGAAGCCCAGTGAGGGAGCTGGAGACTGAGAGGGCCGCTCCTTTCCTTGGGGCATCTGAACAAAGCCAACTCTGCGAAGAAAAGGCAGGGAAAAAGTCAAGCAGAGGAGGCTGGCTAACACAGCTCTGGATGGTTTCTTGGGCTGGGAAGACAAAAATTCGAGCGCAGGCCTGATGAGTCACTCTGGATGTCAGAAAATGTACCCAATACTCTGCCCAAACCAGCTGAGCGCTGAGTATCAGTCACCTCGTGGTGCTCAGGAGACAGACAGTGGGCATCAGGACCTGCTGAGAAGGGGGGCCCTGGGAGGCACCCCAGGCTTCCAGACTGAGACACTGGTAAGCTCCTCCCTGGGGTCGGGGGGGAAGGTGGGTGAAGGCTGCTAAGACTGAGCTTACAAGGACCCCCCAGCCTCAAGTCTCTCAGGACCTGAGTGAACAGACATTCTGTCCCCACTGCATCTCTGCATCAGAGGAAACTCTGGAGAAGACAGCATCACTCAGAACCTCTAGGCTTTTCCAAATTTAATGTCCAACATGCAACCAAAAAAGCAAAAAAGGGTGTAACAACAAACAGGACCAAGAGAAAAAGAACTGAACCAGATCCAGAGGTATCAGATGTATATCAGCATATCAGAGGTATGCTAGAGGTATCAGATGCAAATGTCACCTGTTCAAAAATACCCTTGACAAAAGGAAAAATTTCTGAGAATCAAAACCGACTCTAGAACTTTACAATAACAGTGACTGAATTTAAGAACTCAGTTTCTGGGCTTAACATCAGATTGTACGTAGCTGAAGAGAGGATCAGTGAACTGAAGGATGGATTGGTTAAAATATATATAAGAGGGAAAAAAGTATAGAATATATTGAAGGAGCCTATTGTTAAACTACGTTGTTAAAACTATAAGTGGGGACCCTCATGGTGGAGAAAAGACAGAAAGTGGAATTAGAAATGTCTCCAGGGGTTGAAACTAAGAGCCTCTTAATGAAAGTGAAAGATGAGAGTGAAAAAGCTGGCATAAAACTCAACATTCAAAAAATGAAGATCATGGCATGCGGCCCCATCACTTCATGGCAAATAAATGGGGAAACAATGGGAACATTGACAGACTTTATTTTCTTGGGCTCCAAAATTACTGCACATGGTGAAATTAAAAGATGCTTGCTCTTTGGAAGGAAAGCTATGACCAACCTAGACAGCATATTAAAAAGCAGAGACATTACTTTGCCAACAAAGGTTCATTTAGTCAAAGCTATGGTAGTATTTGACTACTAAATTCCAGTAGTCATGTACTGATTGTGAGAGTTGGCCCATGAAGAAGGCTGAACACCAAAGAATCAATGCTTCTGAACTGTGGAGTTGGAGAAGACTCTTGAGAGCCCCATGGACTGCTAGGAGATCCAATCAGTAAATCCTAAAGCAAATCAGACCTGAATATTCACTGGAAAGACTGATGCTGAAGCTCCAATACTTTGGCCACCTGATGCAAAGAAGTGCCTCATTGGAAAAGAACCTGATGATGGGGAAGACTGAAGGCAGGAGGAGAAGGGGATGACAGAGGATGAGCTGGTTGGATGGCATCACTGACTCAATGGACATGAGCTTGAGCAAGCTCCGTAAGTTGGTGATGGACAGGGAAGCCTGGCGTGCTGCAGTCCATGGGGTTGCAACGTGTCAGATATGGAGTGACTGAACTGACTGACAGGGACAGTGGCAAGAGTTGGTTCAAGAATCTGACCACTGACTCAAAAATGAAAACCACACATTGGTTTCAGCAGCTCTGCGGGTGCCTAAGGCAAGAAGAAAATGTTCAAGCGCTCAGAGGAAAAAAGGTGTGGCTTTTAATGGCACAACAACACTGAGAGCTGACTTTTCAAGAACAAAGAAGTCAGAAGATAATGGACTTGCATCTGTAAAATGCTGAAAAACAAATAACCACCAACCTGGAATTCTATACCCAACAAAAACACTCTTTGAAAGTGAAAGCAAAATAGAGACTTTTAGGGCAAATGGAAATGAGACAACTCATCACCCATAGACATGAACTAAAAAAAAATATTAAGGCAGTGCTTTGGGAAAAAGAAGAGTAGTCTCTGATGGAAATATAAAAAACAAGTAAAGACCAACATGAGGTAACTGTGAGGGTAAATAGGTAAATATTAACTCTACAAAACAATGATGTTAACGCCAAAAATATATATAACAGTTTAAAGTGTAACAGTGACAAGGAGGAAACAGTCGTGTCAGGGAGGCAGTAAAAATACTAAGTTAGACTTGAATGTAAAACACACACTGTATCTGCGAATGTACACCCAACAACCTGTCAGAGGAGCACAGAACTAGAAAAAACACTTTATACTTCTAAAAGAAGACAAGAGAAAAGAACACAGAATAGGTGGGACAAACAGAAAACACACAGCAACATGGTGTCTACACACTGAAATATCAACATTATAAACAGAGCCAATACTCTCATTAAAAGATAAAGTGTCAAACTGATTACAATGAAAACTATACACTATTCACAGAGGTACATGTTAAGATCGAAGGTCTTTTACACAGGTGAAAGTAAAAGATACCCAGGCAAACAAGGACAGAAAAGTGATGTGGCAATATCACTGTCAAATAGTGTCTACAGAAGGAAGCATTACTAGCGATAAAAAGGAGCATCTCATACTGATACAAGTTCAGTATAGCAAGAAGATGAGGATTCTAAATTTGAATATATCTAATAACCTCAAAACATCAATACATAAAAATCGACAGAAATAGAAAAGGAGTAACAGCCAAGTTCATAACCCCAGTGGGAGATGTTAAAGACATATTTCCATGGAACTGGGCTCCCTCGTACGAAGTCACCTGCAGCCATGAAGTACCTGAAATGCAGCTGGCTCTACAATGAGATGTGCTGCAAGCATGAAACACACACTGGATTTTAAAGACTTAGCATGAAAAAAAGAACGTGAACTATTTCATTAGGTTTTATCATGTTGATTACACACTGAAATGATATTTTGCGTGTGTTAAAATAAAATATATTACAGGTAATTTCACCTACTTCTGCTTTTACTCAACGTGGCTACCGGAATCTGAATTACATGAGTGACAAACCTGATCTGAATGATACACACAGAACATTGCATTCCCACTGATACATATTATTTTCAAGAGCTCAAGGAACATATAACAAAAAGAACATATATTGGGCCATTAGGAAAGCTCGAATTATTTCAAAGGACTGTAATAATGCAGAGTATACTTAGGGATTGCAATGGGCTGACGGTTTATGTGCCCTCAAACTTCACCCCGCACGTGGTGATTCTCCTAGAAGGCAGGGACTCTGGGAGGGGTCAGGTCAAGAGGGGAATGGGCTCCCGTGCTGCGAGGACAGGGAGAAGCAGCAGGCAGTCTAGGAACCAGGAAATAGGCCTCACCAGACCTGGCACCTGCTGGTGATCTTGGGACTCCCCAGCCTCCAGGACTATAGGAAACAACTTTCTGTGGTTTATCAGCTAGCCTATGGTGTTTGTAACAGTAGCCCAAAAAGACAAAGACGGGGCTCTTTGTGGAATTAAGCTAGAAATCAAAAAAGGGTCATTAGAAAAACCTCCCCAAACATTGGGAAGTTAAATGACATACTGCTTGAATAATTTCATAAATAATAATTTTTAAAAACACAATGAAAATTAGAAAATACTTTTCCATAAAAGATAATGAAAATCTGGCTTCTTCAAACTTGTGGGATGCAGCAAACTGTGTTTAGAGGGTAACTTAAAGCCTTAAACACATATACTGGAAAAGAAGGAAGGCTAAAAATCAATTAAGCCTCTATCCCTAGAAACCAGAAAAAAGGCAAAGCAAATGAAACACAAGGTAGATGGGAAAAAAAGGAGCAGAAAATAAGGAAACAGAAAGTAAATATGAAATTTTTAAAAAACAAAGCCAAAAGTTGGCTCTTTGAAAGGACTGATAAAACTGATAAACCCCTAGAGAGACTTATTAAGAGAAAGAAACAAAGCACAAATTCCCAGCATCAGGGATTTTTAAAAGGGGAGACAACACATCTTGCAGATAAGAAAGATATTATGAACCACAGTTCACTTACTAATTGGAGAGTCTTCTCGCCTCAATAAATTCCTAGCAGGGGGGAAATACTTTACTTAAATAGACCCAAGAAGACATACAAAATCAGAAAATTTTATTTGCATGAAAAAAAATTACATCTGAAATTAAAAGCCTCCCTACAATGAAGCCAACTGGTTTTGCCAATCAATTCTTCCAAAACTCTAGGGAAGAAACCAGTAATCTCACAGGAATTCTCGGGGTAAACAGGGAACACTCTCCAACCTTGTTTTATAAGATTAGCATAACCTTGATACTAAAACCAACAAGGAAGAAGTACAAGAAAGTAAAATTACAGACTCTGAGTATAGATGAAATAATCCTAAATAAAACACTAACAAATAAAGTCCAACAGAAGGAGAATACATTGAGATCAGGTTGGGGTTGTTTTAGAATCACAAAATTTTTTAAAAGTTAAATCACCACATAAAAGAAAAATCACCTGTTTCAAAATCTGCAGAAAATAAACTTAAGAAAATTTAATGTAATAATTTTAGTTCATGACTAAGAAAAAACTTAGTAAACTAACAGAAGAATTTACATATTTTGATAAAAATATCTACAAAAAAGCTAATATCATGTGTGATGGTGAAATACTGAAAGCTTTTCCTCTGATAATGGGAAAGAGCAAGGATACTTATTCTCACTACTTCTGTTCACCAATGTACTCTGTACTGGAGATCCTAGTCCGTACAATAAGGCAAGAAAAAGAAAAGAGTTATTACAGTTGCAAAGGGGGGAAAAAGCACTTATTTGCAGACATAATTGTGTATACATACATAAATACAATTAGAATTATTTGAAATAAATGGATTTAGCAAGTGAATATAGAAAAGTCAATTCTGCATCTATTAGGAATTTATAATGGCACTGAAAATATCAAGACATCTAATTAAACATGTGCAAAACATACAGCAAACTATAAACTTCTAAGATAAATTAAAGAAGATCTACAAAAATGGAGGGCTATCTATATTGTGCTCATGGATTATAAGAACAACATAAAAGACACACACACACACACGAACACACACAGAGTTAACTGTGTGAGGCGATGTGAATGTTGGGCAATCAGTCCACGACGTCTATGGGCATCAAGTCATCACAATGTAGACTTAAAATACACACAAACTGTATCTGTCAATGACTCCTTAGTGAAGCTGGGGGGTCTAAAATCAGCACCTGGGACCTGGTAGCTGGCAGGTGTGGGAACCTGGGTTCACATGCAGGCTGTACACACTCTTAATCACAGGTGAGACCTGAAGCAACCCAGCAACTCTCCATTTTTCTTTTTCTGTTTTGCTCTGTTCCCCTTGCCATTTGTGTTTAACAGATTCCCAGTATCGAGTGAGCAGTGTCAATGCAGCAATAATGTTTCCCCATCTAAGGTAGGAGCATGTAACACCAGCAGACTTCCCAGTCACCCCGAGATAACTGGGATGCCCCATCACAACAGAAAGCAAAGAAACACAACATTCCCTGAGACAGAGCTGCCTGACGGCAATGGGAACTAGGTCCACCAGACGTCCCAAGGGGACCCCAGGGGCTTGGAGCCCACGCTGGGCCCCTCAGCTTGAGGCCACAGTTGCCTTTCCACCATTCTGGGGGTCCTGGCAGAAGAAAGCCAGGCCATGGAAGGGGGATGGTGTGGCTGGCCCGTGGGACTCAGGGCAAGGTTGACTTGGGTCTGTGCTGGGCTCCACGTCCAGTCACCACCCTTGGAGTGTACAAAGTTCTTGGGACCATTGTAGGTTTTTGGCAAAAAGCAATGGAGCTGAAGTCACTTAGGATTTTTTTTTTTTTTTTTTAAATCCTCACTGGGGATTCACTCAGTGCCAGCCTCAGCCCCTAGTGAGATGCAGACTCCTGGTCATCCATGGCTCTGCCCACAGCCTGCCAGGGCAAGGGGAGGCTCCTGGACACCGGGTGACATGTGGGGTTCTTCCCCCACTTTGAGTGAAGGGTTGCACCCCCCAGGATGAACCCGGCTCAACTCTCCACCTCTGATGCTGAGGCGCCTGTGCCTCCCACGAATGGAGGATCCAGCCTCTCCCGGGGCCTCTGTGTCACTGCACAGGCCTTGTCCATGTGGCCCCAGCAGGCAGGGTTGAGTCCTGTGCGGAGCCTCCCAGATCGCTGGCCTCGCTGCCTGCATCGGGGCCTTGCAGGAGGACTGCATGTCTACTGAATGAGTGGATGAGGGCCCCTTACTATGACGGTGATGATGACGAGGAGGAGGAAGTGAAGGGGGCTGAGATCCAAGTGTCAGTCTCTGATTCAGGCATCTGGGCGTATTAACTCATTTAACCTCATGACAAGATTGTGTGTCGGGGTAGGGGGGTGGGGGACGGGTCCTGCCACTGTTCTCACCTTGGAGCCGGCAAGTTCACTCTCAGTGTCCAGGGGCAGCTGCAGCCACTGGCCACAGACTGGACAGCTTTAACACAAATTCATTGCCCCCCAGTTCTGGAGTCAGAAACCTGTCAAGGTGTGGGCAGGGCTGAGCTCCCTCCAGAGGGTCCCTCTGGCCTGGTCCAGCCCTTGCAGGACCCCAGGCCTCCCTGGGCTTGTGGCCACATCACCCCGACCTCTGCGTCCATCTGCACAATCCTTCCCCCTGGGTGGCTCTGTGCCTCAGATCACCCCCTCCCCTCTTCCAAGGACACCCGTCATTGGATTTAGGGTCCACATGCATCCCGGGTGATCTGGTGCAGAGGTCAGTAACTTACTTCCATTTGCTGAGACCTTTCATTGGAATAAGGCCACCTTTGGAGGCTGCAGAAGGATGGACAGCTTTCGGAGCCACCACTCAGCCCACCACACTTGTCATGAGGCCACAGGGCAGAGCCTCACTGGGCTTGGTGCAGGGAGCTTCAAAGAAGCAGGGCTCAGTCCTGGGGCTGCCTCAAGAAAACAGTTAGGATCAGGACACTCGGGCACAGAGACCAGATGGGCAGGGCTCAGAGGTGTGCTGGTGGGAGTGGGGCTCACCTGCAGGGAGCCTGGAGCCTGACATGACAGCCCAGGGCTGGGGGACACAGCACATGGTTTGGGAATGGACACATCCCAGCGTGGATGAGGGGAGGCAGGCCTGGGGGCTCAGGCCAAGGGAGCCCAGATCTTCCTGCTGCCCTCAAGGGGCAGGTCAGATGGGCACAGGAGGGAGCCGCAGTTTAAGCGACCTGGGTCGGAGTCCTGGTCTGCTGCTGTGTTGTCTTTGGTGAGTGACTCAGCCTCTCTGAGCCCACCAGAGAAGTGCTTGGTGGTGCCAGGGAAACAATGCATGCATATTGGAACTGGAAGAAGAATCCTCGTCACTTATTGGTACAGCTCGATCTTTTCTGGAGGCCATAACCAATGTACTTATGTTTGATGTTCATTTCAAAGTCAAGAAGTTTTTAAAAAGATATGTGTGGCAAAGGATTTAATTGGACTTGGAAAGGCTCTACTTTCTCCTTTGTGAGCATGGCCATTTCATTATCATATGAGCAATAATGATATATGACTGAATATTCACATCACCAGTGAGAATTTCCCGAGTGCCAGACTCTAAGTTAAGTACTTTAGGATAACCCAGTGATGTAATGACTTGTTTCCCAGGTGGTTCAGCAGAAAAGAACCTGACAGCCAATGTAGGAGATGCAGAAAACCTGGGTTCAATTCCTGGGTCGGGAAGATCCCCTGGAGGAGGAAATGGCAACCCATTTCAGTATTCTTGCCTGAAAAATTCCACAGATAGAGGATCTTAGGGGCTACAGTTCACAGGGCTGCAAAGAGTTTGACACGAATGAGCCACTGAAAATGCACACAATCGTGTAAATACTGTTGTTATCTCTGTTTGACAAATGGTGAAGCCTCAGTGTTGTTGTTTAGTCATCAGATTTTGTCTGATTCTTTGTGACCCCATGGACTATACACTCCATGGAATTCTCTAGGCCAGAATACTGGAGTGGGTAGTGCTTCCCTTCTCCAGGGGATTTCCCTGGTGGCAAAGATGGTAAAGTGTCTGCCTGCAATGTGGGAGACCTGGGTTCGATCCCTGGGTCGGAAAGATCCCCTGGAGAAGGAAATGGCAACCCACTCCAGTGCTCTTGCCTGGAAAATTCCATGGACAGAGGATCCTGGTAGGATACAGTCCATGAGATCAAAAAGAGTCAGACACAACTGAGTGAGTTCACTTGAACCACATATTGTAAGACTAAACTTGAGAATTCTTGTTTTTTATTTCATTTCAAATAGCCTTTGGGTATCTGAAAGGACAGTGTAGATACTTTCAAGGTGTCTTCTGCAAAACAAAGCCCTTTCAGCAAATCTGGTCATAATATCCAGGTAGGCATTGCTCTTGTAAGTGTCACATCTCAGCCAGAAGGCAAATTCTGAGGTCTTCCTCTGGCAGAAACAAATTCAGAACATAAGCCAAGAAAGAGAGCTGGGAAAACAAACCACACCAACAAGCGGAAAAGTGTTCCTCGTGAGACAAAGCTAGAGAAAAACCCAACATCCTTGTGGCCCAAAAACCCTCTTGGAAATGAATGTTCAGTAAGGAAGAGACGAAACATGTCAAGGTCCAAGGAGAGGCAGTGCCCATGGCCAGTGTAGCTTAGAGATGGCCTGACCGCTTGATGAAGACACACACCAATGTAAACCCTTTGCAGACAGCAGTGACGATCATCACCATAATAAGTGTTTAGTCTGGTGAAAACCTGCCCTGGGCTCCAATAAGGGAGCAGACCTGGTTCTCTTCCTCTGCCCCCACACCATTCACTCATGAAGGCAGCTCAGGTGCTATTGTGCCTTGCCTGCCTGTCTGGCTCATCCATGAGCTGTGACCACCTCCAGGGAAGAACTCCACCTTCTCTTCTCTGTGCACCATGAACCTGCACACAGTGGGCCTTCAGAACCTCAGGAGACTCACCCCACCCCCACTATAGCCAGACCCTCCCCAGGCATTAAAACAGCTGCAGAGTCACTTTGGCCCAAGCCCTACTTACGGATCCCTGGAGCCCACTGCAGCCTCTACAGAGTGATTAATCAGGTCCTTTATACACAGATTCCTGCCTGTCAGATCCGAGCTTTGGATTCATGGTCAGCTCTGTCCCTCCTGTGGCAGCCAGGTGGGCTGCACTGCAGACAAAGGAGCTCAGGAACTGAGTGTCAAGGGAAGCATTGAAAGGACAGCGATGGATGCAACCTGTTGCAAACTGAAGGAGGGTCCCTGTATGTCTCAGAAAAGGCCTCTGGTGTGCAGGTGTGGAGGAGGGCCCCCACGGTGCAAAGGAAAGAGAGGTACTCAGGGGCAAAGGCTCCAGGTGGTAGTTCATGAACAGTGGACAGCCATTGTGGTCACATGAGTGTGATGCTTATTCCCTCACAAAGCAAGAGAAAGGGGGCAGGGTGTGGGAGTACCCGGAGGGTGTGGTGGGGTGGATGGAGGGATGTGTCCTTCCTCTCTCCAGTGCAAATTGCTTTTTTGGGTCTCAGAGCTGCCAGAAGGCAGTCACCAAGTCAGGTCCCCACAGTAGGACAAGCCACACCATATGGCTTCCCTGAGTTCTAACAGCAGGATCTGGGGGTTTTATCTAGGTACACACTTTATTGCTGTAGCTGTGTTACCCTCTTCTTTGAGCCCCAGTTTTGTCCTCTAGAAAAAGGACATCAATTGCTACCTTAGCAGGTTGCTACCTTAATCCCATGAAGACTAATTAGGGTAATCCTACAATGAATAGCTGGCCTTAAGAGATACTGGGCTTCCCTGATAGCTCAGCTGGTAAAGAATCCTCCTGCCATGCAGGAGACCCCGGTTTGATTCCTGGGTCGGGAATGCTGATCCGCTACAGAAGGGACAGGCTACCCACTACAGTATTCTTGGGCTTCTCTTGTGGCTCAGCTGGTAAAGAAACTGTCAGCAATACGGGAAACCTGGGTTCAATCCCTGGACTGGGAAGATCCCCTGGAGAAGGGAAACGCTACCCACTCCAGTATTCTGGCCTGGAGAATTCCATGGACTGTATAGCCCATGGGGTCATCAAGAGTTGGACACGACTGAGGGTCTTTCACTTCATTTTCAAGAGATATGACCTGAATCCAGATTAAACTGGAGTCTCCCAGTATCATCTGGCATTTCTTCCCTGAAGCCAGCCAAAACCCACACAGGTGCATTTCCAGGGTTTCCACTTAGCCAGCTGGACAGAAAATCCAGCATGGTTCAAACAAACTGACAGACAAACAGGAGAGGACTCACGGGCAAATGGCTTCCCTCCGGTCTCGGGTGGAGCTCCAGGACCACAGCAGGAACCGGCGCTCTCAACCCCTGGGCTCAGCAGCGCCCTCCTTCTCAGGCCGGTGGCTCTGCCCTGATGGGCGCGGGAAGGCCACCAACTGCCCCAGGCTGACCTCACGCCCCTCCCACTGCTGTGGCCTGACCTCACACGGCCCCATCCCTTCCGGCAGAACCAGAGCTCCTCTTCCCTTGATTCCAGCGTGAGGCCCGGCCCTGGGTCCCGATTGGTCAGTGCCAATCACGGGGAGGATGGAATACACTGATTGGCCAGATCCAGGTCATGTGACCTACTCTCCAGGACAAGTGTGAGCTGCTCACCGTCTGTCAGGGTGAAGACAGTGCAGTGCCCCCAGAGCAGGGCTGAGAGTCTGGTCACTGTGTCCGTGTGCTCAGTGTCCTGGGACAAGCCTGCGCATCCTCTCTACACACCGCTTTGTCCCCTCTGCAGACCAAATATTCATGACACACCTTTTCCCTTCCCAAGCGCTTTTTCACGTACGGACAATCAAGGGAGCAAGACCTCCTTTTGGAAGGTAGGTTTGGAGATCCTTTCTTAAACTCTGGGCTTGTTTCTTGTATCATGTTAGAATAATTTATTCAGTCTAAAAACCCCCACTGAGCACCACCACATGCTGCTTTGCCTATTCAGGATTCTTAGCTGTTCTGAGTAGAGGGCATGGCCCAGGGGCCTCCCAAAGGGAATGAATTTTGTACAAGGAAGTACCTGAAAGGCTGAATCACTGAATTATTTTGCTGTACACCTTAAACAAATTATTGTAAATCAACAATAACTCAATTTAAAGAAAAGATATTCCCTCATCAAAAATGGTTCGAAATTTTGTAGTTTTTCCTTCAATTGTTGGTTTTTAGTATGTGTCTAATTGGTTTGGTGGTGTTTTTTGAGGTAGGGATCCAAATTACCGTCCCACATGGATACCAAATTTCCCCAATGGGACGATTCCTTTGTCCTTTCTCCTGGAAATGTCCTTTCTGCGTTTACAGATTAAGAAGCTTTTTCAAAAAATTCCAAGTATCAAGAACTTCAGATCTTTGGAAATTTGTACAGCACCCAAGAGGCATGTTTCCATTTCTGTGTCTTCTTTTCACACTTCACCATTGCCTGTTTCTAGTATACACAAGTACCCTCAGAGGGTTTTCTGTAGTGAACCATGTATGTTTCTGTGAGGACAGAGGATGTGAGCACGGAGGAGGGGCTGAGTCCATAGTGACCATGTGACCATGCTCAGCAACCCCAATATTAAGTCTGGCTGAGACTTCCTAAGGCAAGGTCTGTGTTTCTTCCTCTTGGTGTCTGGATATGCAAAATGATGTTGGTGGATTGGGACTTGGGTCCCTGGGTCCAGCAGTGTACAGATATACCCATAGCCTGCTTTTCCATTATATTTTCCTCCTGTGGGCTCTGCTGAGCTGGTGTGGAGATATTTCTGCTAAAGGCTTGAGAGGTAGTCAATCCTTCTGCTTCTCATCCCCTGCCTCGTCTGTACTTCTGTCATTTTTTTTTAATGTAGCTAATTTTCAGTGTTATTAGTCCTTGTGTCATTCTGACTCTCAGGCACCTGTAGTTTAATAGACGTCCAAGTCCCAAGAGCTCTTTGCCTGGTGGAGACATGGAGAACTCAGGGAGCAGCACCACATCACACTGGAGACTGGACCAGAGAGAAGGTTCTTGCCAGGAAGGCTCCATCCCTGCTGTGGGGGGTTCAGGGTTCACATCTGATTGTGCAACCCCAGGCCCTCGGTGCAGGCCCCACTCTGAGGTCTGGAAAGGAGGTGGCTTCCCTCCCTGACACAGAACAAGCATTTTTTTTTTGTCCTTGTCCTTGTCTAGTCCCATTTGGCTCCCAGGCTCTACACTTGACCCTCACCCACAGGATCAGGAGAGCCCAGTTCTAGAGGAGTTTCATACAAGGAGAGGATCCCGGAGATACTCCAATGCCTGGGCCTAAATAAGCATTTCCTTGGAGTTTCACAGCCCTGGGAGGAGATAACTGGGTTTCTGTCCATTTTACAGTTGAATATATTGAGCCTCAGGTCATTGTGTGATTTTCCCTGGGTCACTCTGCAGGTCAGTATAAGGTGGAATTTGAACCCAGACTCTATGTCTTGGAGCCCGTGACTGTACAGGTGTTTCTGCTCCTCAGTTAAATTTATTTCATTTTTTTTTTGATGCATTTGTATATGGTACTGTTCTGTTCCCTCTCTGATGGTTCATATCCTGCTACATTGCTGAGTTTATTAGTTTTAATACTTGTTACTTGGTGGAGTTTTTAGGGTTTCATATAAATCCTGTCATAATTGAATAGTGGCAGTGTAACTTCATTTGTTCCAATGGGGATGCTTTTGTTTCCTTTTCTTGCCTAGTTATTCTGGGTAGGACACTTCCACTACTATGTTGAACAAGATTGGTGACAGTGGACATCCTTGTACTATTCTTGATCTTTTAGATAAATCTTTCGCCTCTTTACCACTGAGTTGGATGTTACCTGTGGGCTTGTCTTATATACCCTTTAGGATGTTCCATGTATAACCACTGTATTGAGAGATTGTACCAAAATTGATGTGACACTTTGTCGAAGGCTTTTTCTGCAATTATTGAGAATATCACATGATTTCATTCTTAATTTTGCTCATATTGTGTATCACAGTGATTGATGTGCAGATAATAAATCATGCTTGCAGGCACAGAATAAATTCCATTTGATCATAGTATATGATTCTTTTTAATGTATCTTCAATTTGGTTTGTTAATATTCTTTTGAGGATTTTTACATCCGTGTACACCAGGGTCAGGGTTCTCTGGTGGTTCATATGGTAAAGAATCTGCCTGCAATGCAGGAGACCAGGGTTTGACCCCTGGGTCAGGAAGATCCCCTCGAGAAAGGAATGGCTACCCACTCCAATATTCTTGCCTGGAAAATTCTGTGGACAGAGGACCTGGTGGGCTACAGTCCATGGGTCACGAATAACTGGACATGACTGAGTGACTCACACTTACAAGAGTGCTTCTTGACATTCTTAATATCTAAATTTAAGATTTTATCTCAGTCAAAAATTACAGTCTAAGGCAAAAATGTCAGAAGTCCAAGAGTCCTTAGAAGTAAATGAGAATAAGGTATAACAGATGAAAGCAAGAAGGACTCCACATAATTTCCTTTTCATAAGGATTTTAGCTCTTCAGAGGAATTCTCATTGAACTGAATTAAAATGCAAGCTTTAGTTTAAAATGGAAACCTTTTTTGGTATTATGTTTCTATGTTGAGACTGAAATTTTATTATTTATGTATGAGATATTAAGCAATACTGTATAGCTATTAAAATCATATTTTCAAAACCTTTAATGACATTTATAAGCACTTATAATGGAAAAATAGCTAGGAATAGAAGATGATCCCATATAGCTTTAGATGACAGTACAGATGTGTTGAATGATAGTTTTCAGATTGTATTAATTTTGTGTGTGTGTGTGTTTATTTATTTTTAATTGAAGGATATCTGCTTTACAATGTTTGATTGGTTTTCCTCATACAACAACATGAATAGGCCATAAGTATATTATCCACTCTTTGGTGAGCCTGCCTTCCACTTCCCACCATCCCACCCTCTAGGTCGTCACAGAGCACCATGCTGGGCTCCCCAAATATAAATAGCAACTTCCCACTAGCTAGCTATTTTACATATGGTAGTGGTGATGTTTCAATGCTACTCTCAATTCGTCCCACCCTCCTTCTCAAGCTGAGTTCACAAGTCCTTCCTCTACATCTGTGTATCTATTTCTGCCCTTCAAATATTCACCAGTACCATTTTACAAGATTCCATGTGTATGCATTAATATACTATATTTGTTTTTCTCTTTCTGATTTACTTCACTCTGTATCACAGTTTCTAGGTTCATCCACCTCAGTTAAACTGACTCGTATTGTTCCTTTTCATGGCTGAGTAATATTCTACTGTGCATATGTTCCATGACTTCTTTATCCATTGTTCGCTTGATAGACATTAGGTTGCTTCCATGCCCTGGCTATTTTAAATAGTGCTGCAGTGGACATTGGGGTAGATATGTCTTTTTAGAGGTATGGTTTTCTCAGGGTATATGGCCAGTAGGGGATTGTTGCATCATATGGTAGTTTTATTAAAGAAACCTACATTCCTTCTCCATAGTGGCTGTATCCATTTACATGTCTACCAACAGTGCAATAGGGTTCCCTTTCTTCCATGTCCTGTCCAGCATTTATTATTTGTAAAATTGTTTATGATAGCCATTCTGACTGGTGTGAGGTGATACCTCATGTAGTTTTGATTAGCACTTCCTTAATAATGAGTAATGTAGAGCGTCTTTGCATGTGTTTGGTGGCCTTCTTAATGTCTTCTTTGGAGAAATTTGTTCATGTCTTCTGCCCAGTTTTCAGTTGGTTGCTTTTTATCTGATATTAGGCTCAATGATCTACTTGTGTACTTTGTAGATAGTCCTTTGTCAATTGCTTCATTTACAATTATTTTCTCCTATTCTGAGGGTTGTCTTTTCATCTTGTTTATAGTTTTCTTTGCTACTTAAATACTTTGAAGTTTCTCTAGATGCCTTTTTTTTTTAAAATTTTTGTTTTTATTTCAATCATTCTCAGAGGTCTTGCTGTGATAAATGTCAAAGAGTGTTCTGCCTATGTTTCCCTCTAAGAATTTTATAGTTTCTGGCCTTACTGTTGGTCTTTAATCCATTGTGAATTATTTTTGTGTATAGTGTGAAGAAGTGTTCTAATTTCATTCTGTTACATGTAGTTGTCCAGTTTCCCAGCACCACTTACTGAAGAGGCTCTCTTTTCTGTCCTTTCTCCATTGTACATTCTTGCCTCCCTTGTCAAAGAAAAGGTGCCTGTAGGAGTGTGGGTTTATCTCTCAGATTTGTGTCTTGTTCCATTGCTCTATGTTTCTGTTTTTGTGCCTGTACCATAGTGTCTTGGTAGTATAGTCTGAAGGCAATGTCAACCCACTCCAGTACTCTTGCTTGGAGAATCCTATGGATGGAGGAGCCTGGTAGGCTGCAGTCCATGGGGTCGCTAGGAGTCGGACACGACTGAGTGACTTCACTTTCACTTTTCACTTTCATGCATTGGAGAAGGAAATGGCAACCCACTCCAGTGTTCTTGCCTGGAGAATCCCAGGGATGAGGGAGCCTGGTGGGCTGCTATCTATGGGGTCTCACAGAGTCAGACATGACTGAAGTGACTTAGCAGCAGTATAGTCTGAAGTCAGAAAGGTTGATTCCTCCAGTTCCACATTTCTTTCCAAGATTGCTTTGGCCCTTCTGGGTCTTTCCCCCCCCCCCATATAAATTGTAAAATTATTAGTCCTAGTTCTTTAAAAAATGTCATTGGTTGTTTGATAGGGATGAATCGAATCTGCAGATTGCTTTGGGTAGTATAGTCATTTTCACAACATTAATTTCTTTCAATTCAAGAACATGGCGTATCTTTCTATCTGTTTCATCTTTGCTATTTTTCATCATACAGCCTGTCTTTCTGCATACATGTGTTTTGTCTGTTTAGGTAACTTTATTCCTAGCTATTGGAGAAGAAAATGGCAACCCACTCCAGTACTCTTGCCTGGAAAATCCCATGGATGAAGGAGCCTGATAGGCTACAGTCCATGGGGTCCCGAAGAGTCAGACACGACTGAGCGACTTCACTTTCACGCATTGGAGAAGGAAATGGCAACCCACTCCAGTGTTCTTGCCTGGAGAATCCCAGGGACGGGGGAGCCTGGTGGGCTCCCATCTATGGGGTCGCAAAGAGTTGGACACGACTGATGCGACTCAGCAGCGGCAGCGTTCCTAGCTATGCTATTCTTGTTGCAGTGGGGAATGGCACTGTTTCCTTAGTTTCTGTTTCTGATTTTTCTTGTTGTGCTATAAATATGCAAAAGATTTCTGTGTATTAATTTTGTATCCTGGGCTTTACTAAACTCATTGATTAGCTCTAGTAATTTTCTGGTTCTATCTTTAGGGTCTTCTGTGAATAGAAACAGGTCATCTGCAATCAATGAGAGATGGACTTCTTTTCCAATATGCATTCTTTCTCATTTTGTTCTCTGATTGCTGTGTCTATGACTTACAAAACTATACTGATTAATAGGAATAAGAGTGGGCACCATGGTCTTGATCCTGACCTTAGAGGAAATGTTTAAATTTTGACATCATTGAGAGTACTGTTTGCTGAGAGATTTTCCTATATGACCTTTCTTATGTTGAGGTAGGTTTCTTCCATGCCCATTTATGGGGTGCTTTTAAAATCATAAACTGGTGTTTAATTTTGTCAAGACCTTTCTCTGCATCGATCAAGATTATCATATGGTTTTTATCTTTCAATTTGTTTATATAGTGTATCACATTAACTGATTTGCAGATAGTGAAGAATCTTTGCATCCCTGGGATAAACCCCACTTGAACTTGGTGTATGATCCTTTTCATGTGTTTTTGTTTTGGTTTTTGCTAGAATTTTCCTCAGGATTTTTGCATTGATGTTCATCAGTGATGTTAGCCTGTAATTTTCTTTTCTGTGTGGCATTTCTGCTTCATTTTGGTTCTTGGTGATGGTGGCTTCACAGAATGAGTTGGGAACGCTCCTCCCTCCACATTTTTCTGGAACAGTTTGACCAGCATAGGTATTATCACATCTCTACCATTTGAGAGCATTCACCTGTGAAGTCCTGAGCATTTGTTTGTTGGAGACTTTTGATCACAGTTAGTAGTGCTTGTGATTGATCTGTTCATAGTTAGAGCTTGTGACTGGTGTTGGTCCTTGATTTATTCATATTTTCTATTTCTTCCTGGTTCAGTCTTAGAAGATTATACTTTTCTAAGAATTTGTCCATTTGTTCCAGGTTATCCATTTTATTGTCATGCAGTTGTTTCTAATTGTATCTTATGATCCTTTCTCTTTCTGTGTTGTCTGTTGTAACATCTCCTTTTTCATTTCGAGTTCATTTGAGTGGGCTGCTTTCTATGGGGTCACATAGAGTCGGACACGACTGAAGGTACTTAGCAGCAGCAGCAGCAGCATATAAGGCTCAGCGACCCTGAGCTTTCCCGGATGTGGGGTTTTTAGTGCTAAAACCAGGACAGCCCCTGGCAAACCAGGATCCTGGTCACCCTAGTTCTGTGTATCATCTTCCTCAATCCTGAATGCTCCCCCTTGTCTGTCCCACCCCGTGTTTACTATCCATTACTCCCCATCCTCCGTTTCTGCTTGCACATCACTTCTGCAGCCCCCAGGGAGTGATTTATTCATCCTATCTAGGGGCTCTGGGGCTTCCCAGGAGGCACTGAATAGAAAGTGAAAATGTTAGTCGCTCAGTCGTGTTCTGACTCTTTTGCAACCCCATGGACTGTAGCCCGCCAGGCTCCTCTGTCCATGGAAATCCCAGGCAAGAATACTGGTACCCATGCCCTCCTCCAGGAGATCTTCCTGACCTAGGGATAGAACCCAGGTCTCCTGCATTGCAGGTGAAATCTTTACCATCTGAGTCATCAGGGGTGCTAGTGGAAAAGAACCAGCTGCCAGTTCAGGAGACCCAAGAGACGGGGGTTAGATCCTGGGTCTGGAGAAGGAAGTGGCAACCCACTCCAGTATTCTTGCCTGGAGAATCCCATGGATAGAGGAGCCTGGTGGGCTACAGTCCAAGGGGTCTCAAAGAGCCGAACATGACCGAGTGACTTAACACAAATGCTCAGGCTCTCCTGGCAGTGACCACTGTGTTCTAACAGCTTCTCTGTCTCCCTTCAAGTTATAAACTCATTAAAGACTGAGGCAGGTTTTTTTCCCTTCTACCTGTAATCTCAGAGCCTAGCAGAGATTCTGGCGCATAGTAGGTGTACAATGAAGTTTTTTTGATTTGATGACTATCAGTATCAACATATCAAGTGTCATTTATTTCATATCACTACGTGGGATGTTATGGACTGAATGTTTGGGTCCCCTCCAAAACTCATATGTTGAAGTCTTAACCCCCAGAGCAGCTGTATTTGGATTGGACATGGAGCCTTTAGGGAAATGCATGAGTGTGTGCTAAGTTGCTCAGTCGTCTCCAGCTCTCTGCGACCCCATGGACTGTAGCCTGCCAGGCTCCTCTGTCCATGGGATTTTCCAGGCAAGGATACTGGAGGGGGTTGCCATTTCCTCTACCAGGGGATCTTCCTGACTCAGGGATCAAGCCTGTGTCCCAATGCAGGGGGCCTGGGTTTGATCCCTGGTCAGCAAACTAGATCCTACATGCTGCAACTAAGCCCTGGTGTGATTAAATAAATTTTTTAAAAAATTCAAGTAACACTAAATGCAACACTATACTTTAAAAACAGCATGTGCAGATTGAGCCTATCCCTGTTACAGTCACTATCTATGTAGCTCTCTGTCCATCCTTCTATCTGAATTTGTTATAACGGTGTTCACCAACTGTGGATATTTGTAGTATTTCTGTGATAATAAAAGCAGGATGATTTGCACTTAGGGAAAAAAAGAAGAGACACCAAGAGATCACTCTTTCTCCACCTCCCTCCATCCCCCTCGCTTTTTCCCCCTGCAAAGTCACCCAGGAAAGACCATGTGAGCACACACTGAAAAGGAGCTCCCAAAGGGAGCTCTCAGCAGATATCCACCCTATCAACCCTGGGTCTCAGGCTTCCAGCCTCCAGAGTGGTGAGAAAACAAATTTCTGTTGTCAAAGCCACCAGCCTGTGGTATTTTGTTATGGCACCCCCAGCGCGATAACACAGGGGTCGTACCCGGTTCATATAACCATGCTGTGATGATTGATGGGTGTGGTCACACAGGCACCTTCCTGAGGCAGAGAGCTGCTTTCTATTCCAAAACAGTTCCAGTAATACTTCCCTTCCCATTTTAAGAACATAAGTGTTCAACATGACAAGATTGACAAACCTATTTTTCTATCATTCTGCTTGACTTCTGCAAACAAGTATCTTAGAATAGTAACTTCTGGGACTGGAAATGGTTACATGAATATGTGGTTCAGTTTTGAATGTATGACTAATATTTTTTGCAGCTAAGTAGCATTTTCTGTTTTCCAATGACACTTTAAAGCCTATTTATGTTACCTGAGTAAGCATAATTAATTCCTCCTTTGGAAATGTCTTTGTTTTCTCCACTGAGCTGGTGATTCTTCATCGTCCAACTCAAATCCTACCACTCCCCTTCCACCCCTGGCCACACTTGTCAGCCCATTCCCTGCCTCAAAGCCTGACATCTACAAGCTGCAGCCCCCAGGCTTCGCTGTTCTCAGCTCCTGTTCCTCGGCTCTTGATCGAAGGGAAGCACTATCAGAGTGTGAAGGGAGGAGTGTGAAGGGCAGGGAGAGAGAGGGGTGGGTCTTCTCCCTCCATCCCTGCCAGAGCCTGGTCTCCACCATGGATGCCTTCCTCTGTCATATGACACACACGCTGGGCAGCCCCTCTTCTATGACCACAGCTCTGGATGGGTTCTAGGAATAGCATACCCTTTCTCTTTTGTTTCTCCAAGCCCAAGGATGATAGAGGCTTCTGCTTTTAATAGTTCCCGGTGGCTTCTCCATTCGTCTTGATTCTCTTTACCTTGCCTACAGTGTGAGTTAAGGGTTGAGTTGTAACCCCTGCCCCCCATTCCTATGTTGAAGTTCTAACCCCCAAGACCTCAGAATGTGACTGTTTTAGGAGAGTGTCTTCAAAAAGGTAATTAAAATTAAACAAAGTCATACAGGTGGACCCTAATCCAATCTGACTTGTGTCCATATAATAAGAGGCCCAGGTGGCACTAGTGGTAAAGAACCCGCCTGCCAATGCAGGAGACACAAGAGATGTGGGTTTGATCCCTGGGTCCGGAAGATCACCTTGGAGTAGGGCATGACAACCCACTCTATTATTCTTGCCTGGAGAATCCCATGGATAGAGGAGCCTGGCGGGCTACAGTCCATGGGGTGCCAAAGAGCCGGCCATGACTGAGCAACTTAGCATATACACAGTAAGAGAAGATTAGGACATTGATAAGCAGAGAAGGAAGACAATCTGTGGGGAAGGCAGCTGTCTGCAAGCCAAGGAGAGAGGCCTCAAAAGAAACCAACCCTGCCCACATCTTGATCTTGGACTTCCCAGCCTCCAGAAAATAAATGTCTGTTGTTTTTAAGCCACTCATCAATGGTGGTGGTGGCTTAGTCACTCAGTCGTATCCAACTCTTTGTGACCCTGTGGGCTGTAGCCCACCAGGCTCCTCTGTCCATGGGATTTCCCAGGCAAGAATACTGGAGTGGGTTGCCATTTCCTTCTCCAGGGCATCTTCCCAACCCAGGGATCAAACCCAGGTCTCCTGCATTGCATGCTGTTTCTTTACCTCTGAGACATCAGGGAAGCCCACTTATCAATGGTACTTTTGTTACGGCAGCCTAAACGGACTAAGACTTTGTCCAGCAAACTATGACACCACGGTCAATCGTCCCATCACTAAACCGCTTGTGGAGCCTTGGGGATGTGCTGGTTATATCCTTCTCGGACCTTTTCTCACACAGCCAACCTCACCAAGGACACTATCATATGTCCCTTTATCCACTCCATGGTATCTATCATCACATTCCTAAGTTTGTAAATATGTCAATGTTTGTGCTGTGAATACCTGTTCCTGAAATACTGCAGGACTTGCTTTCACAATAAGGTTCCTAAGCCGTTTCTAAGTGAGGAGACAAGTGATATCCAAGTCTCTGTGTAGAGCATCTTGTCGTTTTTGGAAAAATCTTTTCATATTTTTTACATCAGCTGCTGCTGGAAGGCCTGGGGTGATGACTCAAGTCCATAGAGCCTCTGGAGATGCTGTGTGAGAGTTTTTGTTGTTGCTTCAGTGGCTGGGATGCCCAGTGGCTGGTGAGGAAGCCAAGCAAGGTGAGCTGGAACATGTAGGGAGGCCCTGGGTTCTGCATTTAAGGAGATCTAGGGAGGAAAAAAGATACCGCTAGAGTGAGAGTTGTTAGAACAGCAGAAAAAGCTATCTAATTCAACTTATTTAAGGAATATAAAGGGCTTCCCTTGTGGCTCAGTGGTAAAGGATCCACCTGCCAAGCAGGAGATGTGGGTTTAGTTCCTGGGTTGGGAAAATCCCTGGGAGAAGGGAATGGCAACCCACTCCAGTATTCTTGCCCAGAGAATTCCATGGACAGAGGAGCCTGGTGGGCTACAGTCCACAGGGTTGCAAAAGAGGCGGACACAACCTAGTTACTAACCAATGACAAAGTAGTATAAAACAATTTTATAAAATCATAGGATGGGATAGGATTTGTTGAGACGTCCCAGTTTTACCACCTTCCCCCTCATGCAACCCCTCAAGTATTGAGTTACTCCTAATAAATACATTTCTTTGTCTCCAAAGCACTTTCACAACCATATTTCATTTGAGCCTCAAGGAAATTGTGTGAGGTAGATAAGGAGGTATTGACGTCCCCATTTTACAAATAAATGAAACTGAAGAGCAGGTAGTTGAAATGCCAGTGTTCAAGGAGCTAAAATGTGTTAGAGCTGGGTCTGGAGACCCGTGATCCTGAGACCAGGTGGGTATTTAGATAGAGTTCCCATCGTTTACCCTCCCTGCTAATCTGGGCATGCACACAAAAGACTGATGTCACACGTGGACATTCCATCCAAAACTTACGGCAAGGAAGGACTTCTCAACATCTGTCCGTGAGCAGAAAAGGCAGAGGAAGGGAGAGAGCGAGAGAAGAACATAATACGAGCTGAGTTTACAGGGAGCAGGAGGGGGCACATGCACCCTTCTGTCGGCCCCAACTGGGCAGAGCAACACAGGAGAGCAAGCAGACGTACAGAGGCTGAGCCTCTCCGAACACGGTCCCCCTCCCGACTCCATATTCAGCTGTCAGGTCCCAGGAGTCAGGTCATCTGTTACCTCTCTCTAATGCTCTGATGGATATGTTTGCAACACACAGGGTTTCCATTAATCTGGGGAAAATCCTACTTTAGGTTTTCACTGAATTGCTTCAGCCATGACTTCTGTCTCCAGTGAACTGGGTCCCTCTTCCTCCACAGAGATGCCCCACACAGGCTGCTCTTGCCTGCACCCTCCACCTGCCTGTCTCTCTCTCTCTCTCTCTATATATATATATGTATATCATTATGACTGATTAGCATTGATGTATGGCAGAGAGCATCACAACACTGTAAGGCAATTATCCTCCAATTTAAAGATATATATATAGCTATATATATAGCTCCCTGTGCTATGTAGCACCCTCCCACAAGTTAGAGGATACATGGGGCTTCCTTGATGGTTCAAATGGTAAAGAACCTGCCTGCAATGCAGGAGACTCAGGTTTGATCCCTGGATTGGGAAGATCTCCTGGAGAAGGGAATGGCAACCCACTCCAGTATTTTTGCCTGGGAAATCCCATGGACAGAGGAGCCTGGCGGGCTGCAGTCCATGGGGTGTCAAAGAGTCAGACACATCTGAGTGACTTTGAGAGTGAGTGAGTGTATATACATCAATGCTACTTTCTCAATTTATCCTAGCCTCTCCTTCCCCCACCATGTCCACAAGTCCATTCCCTACATCTGCATCTCCATTTCTTCTCTGTAAATAGGTTCATCAGTACTGTTTTCCTAGATTCTGTATATATGTGTGGTGCGTGCATGCTGAGTTGCTTTGGTTGTGACTTTGGTCATATAGACCCCATAGACTGTATGTAGCCTGCCATAATGCATATCATACATGTGTTAATATACAATATTTATTTTTCTCTTTCTGACTTACTCACCTGCTCTCTTTACTCCTTCTCTACATCCATCCTTGGAGGCCCACCTTCTCCAAGAAGCTTGAGTGTTTCAACCCTCAGGGATTTTTGTCTTAGCTGCATTCCTGAAGCCATTATCATGCAGACCCCCAAACTCAGCACTGAACATATGCTCTTCAGGTCTAGTTCTCTGATGAGATGTCAGCCCCTGGGGAATCAAGCTGGAATCCCACACCCTACTGAATCTACGCTCCTGCTAGTAGATCCATGCATGTTAGCTGTGACTTTTCTAGGAAAGAGTAGGCAAAATGGGTTAAACACAGCCAGTTGTTGGAATCCAAGAGGAAAGGGGGAAGGAGTGGGAATTAATTGTCTTCCCATGTTGGAAGTTTTCGGTGTTGTTTCAAGATTCGCGTACACTCAGCATTTTCATGTTGCTCTAAGATTAGCACAAGGTAAGAGAACAAACAGAAGCTTTCCTTTGTGCTATTTTGGGAACAAGGAAAATAAAATAATACTTTCCAAATGGAGGAACAGCCTAGCTTTCTGTAACACAAGAATGGGCTTGTACATCAGTGTCTCTTTTGCTGTCTCGTACACCGGGTTATTGTTACCATCTTTCTAAATTCCATATATATGCGTTAGTATACTGTATTGGTGTTTTTCCTCCTGGCTTACTTCACTCTGTATAATAGGCTCCAGTTTCATCCACCTCATTAGAACTGATTCAAATGTATTCTTTTTAATGGCTGAGTAATACTCCATTGTGTATACGTACCACAGCTTTCTTATCCATTCATCTGCTGATGGACATCTAGGTTGCTTCCATGTCCTGGCTATTATAAACAGTGCTGTGATGAACATTGGGGTACACGTGTCTCTTTCCCTTCTGGTTTCCTCAGTGTGTATGCCTAGCAGTGGGATTGCTGGATCATAAGGCGGGAGAGGGAGAGGGTGGGAAGATTTGGGAGAATGACATTGAAACATGTAAAATATCATGTAAGAAATGAGTTGCCAGTCCAGGTTCGATGCACGATACTGGATGCTTGGGGCTAGTGCACTGGGACGACCCAGAGGGATGGAATGGGGAGGGAGGAGGGAGGAGGGTTCAGGATGGGGAACACATGTATATCTGTGGTGGATTCATTTTGATATTTGGCAAAACTAATACAATTATGTAAAGTTTAAAAAAAAAAAAAAGAATGGGCTTGTAACATTTCGGCTGTAACAGTTTCAAATGGAATCCTATTACAGTGCAATGTATATTTATCACTGTATTTGAGGAACCCTTTCTCCTAAGTCCCCCCAGGGGGAGATCCACAGGCCCAGGCAGGCTCCTTGCAAGCTCTCCTTTTCCACCCTGGCAGGTCCCAGGTACTCCCCTGCCCCACCACCTCTCCTCTTGGTAATTGTCACCACCTCCCCAAACTGTCAAGTTTCTCACCCCTTCCTAAGGGGCTCTGGAAGCTGGTCTCTTTATGCCCACCTGTTGGACGGCACCTCACAGGCCTACAAAGCCTGCATTTGCCCAGCTTCAAGACTGAAGAAAGCCTGGATTGGGCAACAGAGGGCTTCCTCGGTGGCTCAGCAGTGAAGAATCCACTAGCAATGCAGGAGACACAGGAGATGGGGGTTTGATCCCTGCGCCAGGAAGATCCCCTGGAGAAGGAAATGGCAAACCCACTCCAGTGTTCTTGACCGGAGAATCCTATGAACAGAGGAGTCTGCCGGGCTACAGCCCATAAAGTTGCAAAGAGTCAGGCCTGACTGAAGTGCCTTAGCATGCACACATGCATCAGGCAACAGAGATATCAGTGGTTTGACAGATGGGGAGCTTCTGTGTCTGAAGCAAAGTCCTGGAGCAACTCCTTACCCTGTGCAGCAGACATCTTCAGGACATGGCAGCAGTCTTTGCTCCTGGTGGAGGGGGAGATTGCCAGTTACAGGAGAGTATATTTCAGATGGGCTCTTCGATTACCAGAGAAGCCAACAGAAGGGCACACCCCTCACCGCCCCTTTGATAAGAACAATTACTAGCTGGGGCCCAAGGCAAGTATGTAGGAAGGCCAGAGTAAGTGTAAATGAAGCAGACACTGATTGAGCAAGGGATGGACAGAGAACAAGGGAACAGCCATCTTGAGTGGGCTAGTCAGCCACCACCATTCCTGGTTGTCCCTGAAAAAAAGCTTGTAGACCCTCTTCATTTTAAGACTTTAATGCCTATCGTGACAAGAGGAAAGACAAAATATGGGGAATTACATGCGTGTGTGTGTGTGTCCAGTGGCTAAGTTGTGTCTGACTCTTTGCAACCCCTTGGATTGAAGCCTGCCAGGCTCCTCTGTCCATGGAACTTTCCAGACAAGAATACTGGAGTGGGTTGTCATTTCCTCCTCCAGGGGATCTTCCCAACCCAGGGATCAAACCTGTATCTCCTGCATTGGTAGGTGGATTTTTACCACTTGAGCCACCTGGGAAGCCTGAGGAAATATACAAAGGGTACAAATCTGACAGTCTTGAGTTTGGTCCAGAGCATCTGATGATCTGGTTGAAATAACTGGAAATTTCTTTTATGTCAACATTGGGTGTTGTAAGCAGATACGGGAGGGAGTCCCTGAAAGAGACCTCAGGCATGACCTCATTTTGGTCCAAGACATTTTGTGATCTAAGCCTGGTCACAATGCTTGCCCTTAAACAGGTCTCAGTAATTAATGATCTTAAGGGAAGAAAGGACTGCAGGAATGAAGGGAAAGCAGTCAAGAAACAATGTGTCTGGACTCCCCTGGTGGTCTAGTGGCTAAGACTCTGAGCTCCCAATGCAAAGGGACTGGGGTTCCATCCCTGGTCAGGGAACTAGATCCTGCATGCCACAACTAAGAGTTTGCATGCCCCAACTAAAGATCCTGCATGCTCTATGATGTGGCCATTGAAAAAAATTGGTCCACATTAAAAAATATATACCTTCAGATTTTTTTTTTCTTCCAATTTTATTTTATTTTTAAACTTTACATAATTGTATTAGTTTTTCCAAATATCAAAATGAATCCGCCACAGGTATACACGTGTTCCCCATCCCGAACCCCCCTCCCTCCTCCCTCCCCACACCATCCCTCCGGGCCGTCCCAGTGCACCAGCCCCAAGCATCCAGCATCATGCATCGAACCTGGACTGGCAACTCGCTTCCCACACGATACTTTACATGTTTCACTGCCATTCTCCCGAATCTTCCCACCCTCTCCCTCCCCCACAGAGTCCATAAGACTGTTCTATACATCAGTGTCTCTTTTGCTGTCTCGTACACCGGGTTATTGTTACCATCTTTCTAAATTCCATATATATGCGTTAGTATACTGTATTTATGTTTTTCCTTCTGGCTTACTTCACTCTGTATAATAGGCTCCAGTTTCATCCACCTCATTAGAACTGATTCAAATGTATTCTTTTTAATGGCTGAGTAATACTCCATTGTGTATATGTACCACAGCTTTCTTATCCATTCATCTGCTGATGGACATCTAGGTTGCTTCCATGTCTTGGCTATTATAAACAGTGCTGCGATGAACATTGGGGTACACGTGTCTCTTTCCCTTCTGGTTTCCTCAGTGTGTATGCCCAGCAGTGGGGTTGCTGGATCATAAGGCAGATGGCTAACAAACACATGAAAAGATGCTCAACATCACTCATTATCAGAGAAATGCAAATCAAAACCACTATGAGGTACCATTTCACACCAGTCAGAATGGCTGCGATCCAAAAGTCTACAAATAATAAATGCTGGAGAGGGTGTGGAGAAAAGGGAACCCTCTTACACTGTTGGTGGGAATGCAAACTAGTACAGCCACTATGGAGAACAGTGTGGAGATTCCTTAAAAAACTGGAAATAGAACTGCCTTATGATCCAGATTTTTTTAATAGAGAAATAGAGGTGAGCAAAAAATAATCAACACAACAACAGGCCTGTTTTTGTTCTTCATTTGTCTTTAGCTCTGGGGTAAAACCGTCAGTTGTGGGGGAAAGGCTAAGCAGAAAATTCTAGCCAGGGTTTTGAAATTTAAGTCCAAGATTATACTATGGCACCATTCAGCCTCCCAAATAGGTGACATAAAGTTGGGTTGTGCTGCCAAATGTGCACAGGACATAGAATTCCTATGGTTCTTTGTAAGTCCCTGTAAGTAGGGACTATGAATTTACATTTCAAAGCATCCATGTCTAAAAAAATTGGCTTCTAATGTAGTTTGCTGTAAAAAGCCAAACTATTTAGTACAAAGGGTTATACACATGCACATACATATAGATTACATATGCACACACATATATTTTTTAAGAATTTTTTTGATGTGGACCATTTTTAAGTTGTTTATTGAATTTGTTACAATATTGCTTCTGTTTTTTGTTTTGGTTTTTGAGCAGTGAGGCATGTGGGATCTTGGTCCCCCCATCAGGGATGAACCTGCAGCCCCTGCATTGGAAGGCAGTCTTAACCACGGCACCACCAGGGAAGTCCCTTTTGTTTAACTCTTAAGTAAAAACAAGAAGCCGTTTGGCCACAGTCTAAATATTCAGGGAAAGAAGCAAGTAGAAGTATTCCTGTTGGAAATGCCACATTAATTTATTATGCATAGCATGATCAAACAAGAGGCCACAAGACAGAACAAGCAGACTATGCTCTTTCAGAGGTAAAAGAGAAATGCAAAGATGTTAAGTCATGGTCCTTCCTGAGAATTAATTTTGCCCCCAGGATTCTTAGCAATTAGGTCTTTTCATCTTGGAGGTATCAGAGGCAGAGGAGGGCACACAGCACCAAATCCATGGCACAGAGTTCAACACACAGTATTCTACCTGGGGGCATGGAATCAAAATCCAGCACTGAGAAGGAGTCTTGCACAGACACAAGATTTATGGAGGCCATGCAGGGAAAGAAAATATACGGGTTACATGTCATACCTCTCTGGATGCAACCATTTTTCACACAGCAGAAACTGTGAGAAGACAAAGGAGAAAGACAAAGAAAAGTGGGGAGGGGCTTTCCCTGGTGGTCCAGTGGTTAAGAATCTGCCTTCCAATGCAGGGGACAAGGGTTTGATCCCTGGTGGGGAACTAAGATCCCACAAGCCACAGGGCAATTAAGTTTGCAAGTCACAACTACTGAGCCCGGGAGCCACATCTAGAGAGAAGCCCGTGCCCCACAGTGAAAGATCCCACATGCTGCAATTAAGACCCACCAAGGTGATGGCAAGCTGGAATCAAGATTGCCGGGAGAATTATCAATAACCTCAGATATGCAGATGACACCACTCTTATGATAGAAAGTGAAGAGGAACTAAAAAGCCTCTTGATGAAGGTGAAAGTGGAGAGTGAAAAAGTTGGCTTAAAGCTCAACATTCGGAAAACGAAGATCTGATGGGGCATCTGGTCCCATCACTTCATGGGAAATAGATGGAGAAACAGTGGAAACAGTGTCAGACTTTATTTTTTGGGGCTCCAAGATCACTGCAGATGGTGATTGCAGCCATGAAACTAGAAGACACTTACTCCTTGGAAGAAAAGTTATGTCCAACCTAGATAGCATATTCAAAAGCAGAGACATTACTTTGCCAACAAAGGTCTATCTAGTCAAGGCTATGGTTTTTCCTATGGTCATGTATGGATGTGAGAGTTGGACTGTGAAGAAGGCTGAGCACCGAAGAATTGATGCTTTTGAACTGTGGTGTTGGAGAAGACTCTTGAGAGTCCCTTGGACTGCAAGGAGATCCAACCAGTCCATTCTGAAGGCGATCAACCCTGGGATTTCTTTGGAAGGAATGATGCTAAAGCTGAAACTCCAGTACTTAGGCCACCTCATGCGACTCATTGGAAAAGACTCTGATGCTGGGAGGGATTGGGGGCAGGAGGAGAAGGGGATGACAGAGGATCAGATAGCTGGATGGCATCACTGACTCGATGGACATGAGTCTGAGTGAACTCTGGGAGTTGGTGATGGACAGGGAGGCCTGGCGTGCTGTGATTCATGGGGTCGCAAAGAGTCGGACACGACTGAGCGACTGAACTGAACTGATAGCCAAAAAATAATTTAAAATATTTTTAAAAAGAAAAGTGGGGAAAGTAAAGGTAAAATCAAGAAAGATAAGGTTGGAGCCTCCTCCTGGCCACCTGGCTGACCCCTCGTCAACAACTCAGCAGCCACTCAGCATCAGCACTCTCTCAGCATCCCTGCTGTCTCCATGGTGATTTAATGTGATTCTGATGGATCTGACTAGTTCATGAATGCTTCCTGGAGCTGGGCACTGTTGTTGCTAACTCCATTTTCCAGATGAGAAAACAGTGCTTCCGAGATTGTTAACAACTTGTCCCAAATCACCAAGTTGCTAAAATGATGGCATCGGGCACTGAACCTAGGCTGTTTCAGGCCCAAGCATGTGCTCTTGGTGAGTAAAGTAAAAAATAAGATGGTGTTTAATGGAGGAGAACGTGAACATGTATTGAGTACTTAATATATACCTGGCATGTGATCCTCACAACAGTCCTGCAAGGGAGGTATCATTCCCATTTCATAGATGAAGAAATTGAGGTGTTTTGCTCACCTCAATATATATATATATATTGGTGTTTTGCTCCTAAATTTTATTTATTAATTTATTTGGCTTCTTCAGGTCTTCACTGTGGCATGTGGAATCTAGTTTCCTGGCCAGGGATCAAACCCAGGCCCCCGACATTGGGACTACAGTGTCCTAGCCACTGGACCACCAGGGAAGTCCCCCATATTCTTTCTTATTCTTTTTTCCAAATGGAATTCTCAGGAATTTCACGGATTGAACTAAGTAATTAAAAATCTCTCCTTTAGATATTTTTAGTTCTGCATATCCAAACCAAACACCTAGTGTATCTGTCAGAATTTGAAAGAAGTCTATTAAAGGCTGCTTGGAAGAAAACCACTGTATAAACTATGTTTTATAAATTCTTCTGTTTTAATTAGGTTTTCTAAAGTTCAAAGGAAAAAAAGGAGACAGAAACCAGTTTTTAATGATTTAGAATTAGGATTCATGAATACACTGGATTCTTTCTTGGTACTGGGGGACAGCAGAGAGTAAATGTGGTGGGAAACTATGAGGGTCCAGAGATTCAGACTTGAGCCTGGAAGAGACATTAAAGAGGTATTTCAGGGACTTCCCTGGTGGTCCAGTGGCTAAGACTCTGTGCTCCCAATGCAGTGGGTGTGGGCTCGATCCCTGGTCAGGGAACTAGATCCCACATGCCACAAGGAAGATTGAAGATCTTATGTGCTACAACTAAGACCCGGTGCAGTGAAATAAATACTTAATAAATAAAATAAATACTTAATAAATAAAATAAATATTTAAAAGAAACCTCAATTATTAAAAAAAAAAGATGCAATTCTAATTTATTTTAGAAGTAGCTTGAGGGTCTGCTAGTCAACAGTAGAGCTAAGGCCAGAACCTGGGGTTTCCCAATTCTTAAACCATTGTTTTTTCTTAGACATGAACCATGAATTGCTTTAGAGAATACTCCTTTCTCCTCCTTTCTTAATCCAGATAGGGGAAAAAAAATGTGAGAAAGCTTAGAGACTATTAAAAAACAATCAAGACATTAAGAATCAAGTTATCCTGGAAGGAGGTCAAGATGGTAACCACAGAGGCTGGAGTTAAGGGGAGGAGCACCAGGCAAGATAAGGTCTTATCTAAAGCAATTAGAGTAAGCAGGCAATTAGAAGCTTTGTTACTTGTATTTAGCTGAACGCTGTGAACAGAAAGCTTTTTGAAATCCTTGGCTAAATCAAAACCTGGAAAGTGAGGACTTCTAACCTTCAAGAAAAATAGCTGAGCGTGAGACAAAAAAGGTATTTGTTTTTATACTTAACTTGGTAGGAAAAAGGAAAGAAAAAACAAGATGTCAGCTCAGCTGGGTCCCAAGTCCAGCCCTGGGAAGCCCAAAGTCCACCCCTCTTGGTTTTATTTTTAAGGATAGCATTTTTTCCCTCCCTTGGCCAAGTTCAGTGTGAAGGGTCTTATTTCCTTTACCAAGGATCAAATCTTCACCCCCTGGAAATGTGAAGTCTTAACCACTGGACTGCCAGGGAAGTCCCACCCTCCCCACCTTGGTTTTTGTAAATAGTCCTGAAGGGCTTTCTTGGTTTCTAGACTACTGAGATCTTGCTTCCATGTGTAAATTGAGTACAATTTCCTCAAGAGATGGAAGGCAGGCTTTACATCCCAGTAATAGGGAACAAATTTGATTGGGAATTGCTGGGTTACCATCTAACACTGACATGTCATTTTCCCCTGCCCAGGCTCAGCTTCCCTCCATCTGGCTGGATTTTGTTTCCTGGTCTTATTTCTTTCCTTTCTGCCCTCTGCCCCCTCTCCCCTCTCCTTGCAGGAGCAGAAACAAGAAACTCTTCCTCTAATCTCCAGCCTGCAGGTTTTCCCTCCCCTGGAGTCCAGGTGCCTGTAGTAGTTGCTCCTCAGTGGCTTTCCCCCAAGGAGACAGCTCCCTCCTTCCTCTTCCCAAAAAGGAATTGTGGGGCCAGCTGTTAAGATTTTTAAAAATTATTTTTTTCACATCTTTACTCAAGATGGGAATATCTCTGAAGTTTAATGTGGCACCTGGCTGTCCTGTAGTGCTTGTATTTTTTTAAGGTTTTGTTCTTTCTGGAATTTTATTATAATAACTAATGATGGGACTTCCTTAATGGTCCACTGGTTAAGATTCTGAGCTTCCAATGCAAGGGGTCACAGGTTCAATCCCTGGTCAGGGAATTAAGATCCCACATGCCACACAGTGTGGCCAAAAAACAAAACAACAACCACAACAAAAAACTAATGGCAATGAACATACCTTGATGTTTATATAATTTAAATAAATCATCTTCAAAATGATAAAGCATTAGTAATCAAATAGAGATTCACTCAGTCGTGTCCAACTCTTTGGGACCACACAGACTGTAGCCCGCGAGGCTCCTCTGTCCATAGGATTTTCCCAGGCAAGAATTTTGGAGTGGGTTGTCACTTCCTCTCCCAGGGGAGTCTTCCTGACCCAGGGATCAAACCTGTGTCTCCAGTATTGGCACTTAGATTCTTTACCACTGAGCCACATGGGAAGGCTAGCTTCTATCAATGATTCACACCAAAAGGTGGTTCAATGAAGCAGCTATGATGAGGCAGTGCTAGAATTCAAAGGGGAATCAGGTACCCTTGAAACTCAAACCTAATAATAGTAGAAAACATTACCCAGTCACAGCAATATACACAGATTTGAAACTGTTTCTTTGAGAATGTTTCTGTTTGGGGGGATAATTCTATTATTTGAAGGCTCTAAGTAATGACAGGCAAACAGTGAAGATGCCTCAGTGACCTGATAGCCATGCCATGGAGAGAGAGCCGAGAGAGGGGTCCCCAAACTCTGGGATCTAATACTTGATCTGAGGTGGAGCTGATGTAATAATAGTAGAAATAAAGTACACAATAAATGTAATGCACTTGAATCATCCTGAAACCATCCTCCCTTCTCTAATTCATGAAAAAATTCTCTTTCATAAAACTGGTCCCTGGTGCCAAAAAGTTTGGGGATATTCAAAGGAATGTTCTTTGTCCTTTACACTCGTGCTGTTTTTCTTCTAACCTCCCCATCTCACAAAGCTTTAACCTCTCCTAGTGTCACACGCCTCTTCCCACTTTGATGGGCAGGGTGGACACCAGTGCTCAGGCCTCAGGTCCTCCCTGGGCGCTGGTGATCTGTCCTTCTCATCCTGGCTTTGTAAGGCGCTCCCCTAAGTTTTTCCTGCTCCCCTGTTTCTCTAGTTCCTCCTGAATCTTCCTAGATAAACCTGTCTAAATGATGCAAGAACTTTCTATCTAATGAATCTGTGATTTTCTCCACTTTAATCACATCTGGGCTGTGTCTACCACACTCTCTCCACAGCTGCACTTGTTTCTGTTTCATTTTCAACTTTCTATTTTACACTGGAGTACAGCCAATTAACAATGTTGTGATGGCTTCAGGTGGACAGCAAAGGGACTCAGACATACGTATGCATGTATCCATTCTCCCCCAAACCCCTCTCCCATCCAGGCTGCCACATAACATTAAGCAGAGTTCCCTGTGCTGTACAGTAGGTCCTTCATTATCCATTTTATTGTCAGATTTTATTTATTCCTTACTTTCTTTATGTCCCCTAAATGAATTTCCTCAAAACCCAGTTCCTCTTGTCTCAGGCCCCATAGCTAGTATTTCATTTTCACAGTCACCTTATCTCATGTAGGAGGTTGCGCCTTTCCTCCGAGGGAGGGGTGTGGTGGGTGGTGGGGGAAACTGGTGCAGTGGAGGGAGAGGGCCTTAGCCACCTGCAGCCTGCAGCCTGCTGCCTGAACAGCCACAAGGCTCCCCCAGTGGCAGAGTGGTACAGACTCTGCCTGCCAATGCAGGAGACACAGTAGACTCGGGTTCAATCTCTGGGTCTGAAAGATATCCTGGAGTAGGAAATGGCAACCCACTGCAGTATTCTTGTCTGGAAAACTCCAAGGAAAGGAGGAGCCTGGCAGGCTACAGTCCATGGGGTTGCAAAGAGTCAGACAAGACAGCATGCACGCACATCACAGACACCAATATGGAGTCAAACATCCCAGCTCACTTTTGGAGGATTTAATTATGCCTTAATGCTCCTTATCATAATTAAGCAGAAATAGTGATTCTAATTAGCATATTTACAGAAACCACACAAGTACGCTTCCCTGGTGGCTCAGATGGTAAAGAACCTACCTGCAATGCAGGAGACCCAGGTTCGATCCCTGGGTCAGAAGATCCCCTGGAGGAGGAAATGGCAACCCACTCCAGTATTCTTGCCTGGAGAATTCCATGGACAGAGAATCCTGGCAGGCTACAGTCCACAGGGTCGCAAAGAGTCAGACATGACTGAGCAAGTAACACACACAAGTAGATCCATATAATCGCACATTTCACCTACTCGTAGCTTAATGGTGTTCCATCCTTGTTTACTTTGCCCTGGTTTCCCTTTCAGCTTGAATGAGCACAACTTTCTTTAATTTATGAATGTTTTAACTTAAGCAAGCCCTGCTAGAGGGTGACAGATGAATGTCAAAAACCCAGAGAGAGGGTTTCTGTTTAGCCTTTGATTTTTTTTTTTTTTTCTTTTAAGCCAGAGAAATGTCTGATTGTGCTTATAGTTTGTCGGAGAAGGCAATGGCAACCCATTCCAGTGTTCTTGCCTGGAGAATCCCAGGGATAGGGGAGCCTGGTCGGCTGCCGTCTATGTGATCGCAGAGTCAGACACGACTGATGTCACTTAGCAGCAGCAGCAGCAGCTCATAGTTTGTAAGCATACGTCACCAACTTTTATCTTCCTGCAAATTCCCTGTTCTCCCCCAGATTTCTTTCTACTTCTGGTTGAGGAGGGGCTGGGCAACTAGGCAGCCGCATGCCTGAGTGGCTTGGGTGATAAACCTCATGGTTATTTTTCTCAATTAAGGTTTTCACTGACAATTTTACTGCTCTATTTTAAGCTTCCTCATTCCCTTTGGCCTGGGTACATATGTCTGTGATAAGTCTCATCCCGTCCAACCAGATTGTCTCCTCAGAATATATACTAACCTATTTCAAAAAGCTCATCTCTCTCTCTTTTGGAACATAACACTTGAAAATGCATTGAAACAGAAAGTAATTAAGCTTTAAAGGAGAGCTATAAAAGTGATTTATTCATGAGGGCACATTCATCCTTCTCCCAATTGACACCCATTTTATATTAATTTTCCTTTAGTGTGTATCTACAGCCTTTTTCTAAATCTTTACTACTAATTGAAACTTTTTACTCCACCCTTATTCCCTTCTGCTTGGCTCCAAAGACTCTCATATGTGCTGAAAGGGATCCACTGGGGGTACAGAACCACAATTTGGGAAATTCTGCTCTGAAATAATGCTCCCTAGTCACAACCACTGACTTTTATTAGGTTGTCAATTAGCTATTTTTTAATTAGGGAAAGAAAAGTTCTTAATTCATTTTTTTTTTTTTTTTCTGAAGTCATTTGGTGACAGAACAGCTATGGAATGCATATCAGGCTGGCCAAAACATTTGGGTTTTTCCATAAGATGTAAAGGAAAACCAGAATCAAATTTTTGGCCAACTCAATATCTTTTTCTTGGGCTCGCCAGGTGGTGCAGTGGTAAAGAATTCTGCCAATGCAGGAGATGCAAGAGAAGATGGGCTTGATCCCTGGGTCAGGAAGATCCCCTGGAATAGAAAAAGGCAATCCATTCCAGTATTCTTGCCTGGAAAATTCTGTGGACAGAGGAGCCTGGTGGGCTACAGCCCATGGGACCATAGAGAGTTGGATACAACTGAGCGACTAAGCACAGCCCAATACGTTTTTCTTAGGTTAGTGGAACTTGCATTCTACAGGTAAGTAATTTCTACAGAGAAATTTCTATAGGCTCCCCTCTATGACCCTAAAGGACTCACAGAAGAAGAAAGAAACAATGATAATAATACTTCCTTTATGTTGTATAGTTTTCAAAGCAGATTCACACACATCAATCCATCCAAGCTTTTAAAAAAACCAAGGCTCAGAGAGATTAAATAAAGGGCATCTTTAAGGTCACACAGCTAGCCAGTCAGTGTCAGAGACTAGAATTTAAACCTTTACTTGATGGTTCCCATAAAAAAAAAAATCAATCTCAAGAATAGGATTATAGAGATCCAGCATTTTCCATTAACATTATGGGGCGGGGGGATGTTTTATAAGCAATACTTACCAGCGACTGTGCTTTTCTTAGTTTAGATCTGTCCTGTGATTTATTCTTCTTATCACATGACTGTCGGTTGACAGCTGGGGTCATTTCATGTTTTTTCCTTCTTCTGTTAATTGGAGAGCATTGGGAAAATTATAAATATCATTTTAAAGCTTTGGTGGTTGTCATAGCTGTTTGTCTATTTGATTTTGTTGTTCCTGCTATTTATTTTTTTGGCAGAAAGTATACTTTTATTTATTTATTTATTTTTTAAATTTTATTTTATTTTTAAACTTTACATAATTGTATTAGTTTTGCCAAATATCAAAATGAATCCATCACAGGTATACATGTTCCTGCTATTTAAAAGATTATCTTCACTCAGGTGGAAAGAAGCCAAGTGTCTATCAATAGAGAAGGGGTTGAATAAACTCTGACACATCCATACAATGGAGGACTGTGGGCTGTAAAAAGGAGGCCAGAGTATTTCTTCATATACCTGTGGAGTGAGCTCCTGGATATATTGTTACATGAAGAAAGAAAGTGGGATAAAGTGGTATGTATTGTGTGACACCATTTCTTTCAGAAAGGGATGCATGTGTCTGTATTTGTTTCTGTTTTTTTCATCCACCCCACTTCCCCACCTTTATGATTTTTTAAATGTAAGGACATTTTAAAAAATAGTTTACCTATCTGTAGGATTCCCCTGTAATCCAATTAGGAACAGGGAACAGTATTGAAGACTTTTCAAGATACACTTTGTTTTGTATATTTGACTTTGGAACCATCTCAAAATTACGAAATAAAAGAAAAAAAAAATCCCAAAATCTAAAAACAGCTGGTGGTGTTACCCCACACAAAGGAATAACTTCATGGGACTTTAAAACAGTCATTTGTCTGAACAGCCTTAGTAGAACATATCCTAAGGACAAAAACACAGCCAAAGACATACTAAATTGTTTTCAGTAACCTTATTGTTTGTATTAACATTAATATTTGCTTTTTAAAGTGATTGCATACAATAGGATAAAGTATGGATTCACATTATTATTATTATGAGTATATACCCTCAGGCTAAAGGCAAAATGAACCAGAAACAAACATTGAATTCTAGTTAGCAGATTTATTTTGACAATGATATGAGTTAGCAATTCCAGAAAATACTTCCAGAATTTGTTAAGTAAATGTATACTCTGTGTGTATACTTCATATAATACATTTTTTTATGCAAAATTATGCTACATTGTGCTTGGTCGCTCACTTGTGTCCAGCTGTTTGCGACTCCATGGATTGTAGCCTGCCAACCTCCTCTGTCTATGGGGATTTTCCAGGCAGAAATACTGGAGTAGGTTACCATGTCCTCCTCCAGGGGATCTTCTCAACCCAGGGATGGAACCCAGTTCTCCCACATTGCAGGTGGGTTCTGAGCCACCAGGGAATCCCACACAAAATTATGTATGTACATACATAGCAAGAAGAGATAAGAAAGCCTTCTTCAGCGATCAATGCAAAGAAATAGAGGAAAACAACAGAATGGGAAAGACTAGTGATCTCTTAAAGAAAATCAGAGATACCAAAGGAACATTTCATGAAAAGATGGGCTCGATAAAGGACAGAAATGGTATGGACCTAACAGAAGCAGAAGATATTAAGAAGAGATGGCAAGAATACACAGAAGAACTGTACAAAAAAGATCTTTACAACCCAGATAATCACGATGGTGTGATCACTGACCTAGAGCCAGACATCCTGGAATGTGAAGTCAAGTGGGCCTTAGAAAGCATCACTATGAACAAAGCTAGTGGAGGTGATAGAATTCCAGTTGAGCTATTCCGAATCCTGACAGACGATGCTGTGAAAGTGCTGCACTCAATATGCCAGCACATTTGGAAAACTCAGCAGTGGCCACAGGACTGGAAAAGGTCAGTTTTCATTCCAATCCCAAAGAAAGGCAATGCCAAAGAATGCTCAAACTACCGCACAATTGCACTCATCTCACACGCTAGTAAAGTAATGCTCAAAATTCTCGAAGCCAGGCTTCAGCAATATGTGAACCGTGAACTTCCTGATGTTCAAGCTGGTTTTAGAAAAGGCAGAGGAACCAGAGATCAAATTGCCAACATCCGCTGGATCATGGAAAAAGCAAGAGAGTTCCAGAAAAACATCTATTTCTGCTTTATTGACTATGCCAAAGCCTTTGACTGTGTGGATCACAAGAAACTGTGGAAAATTCTTCAAGAGATGGGAATACCAGACCACCTGACCTGCCTCTTGAGAAATTTGTATGCAGGTCAGGAAGCAACAGTTAGAACTGGACATGGAACAACAGACTGGTTCCAAATAGAAAAAGGAGTACGTCAAGGCTGTATACTGTCACCCTGCTTATTTAACTTCTATGCAGAGTACATCATGAGAAACGCTGGACTAGAAGAAGCACAAGCTGGAATCAAGATTGCCGGGAGAAATATCAATAACCTCAGATATGCAGATGACACCAGCCTTATGGCAGAAAGTGAAGAGGAACTCAAAAGCCTCTTGATGAAAGTGAAAGTGGAGAGTGAAAAAGTCGGCTTAAAGCTCAACATTCAGAAAACAAAGATCATGGCCTCCAGTCCCACCACTTCATGGGAAATAGATGGGGAAACAGTGGAAACAGTGTCAGACTTTATTTTTCTGGGCTCCAAAATCACTGCAGATGGTGACTGCAGCCACGAAATTAAAAGACGCTTACTCCTTGGAAGGAAAGTTATGTCCAACCTAGATAGCATATTCAAAAGCAGAGACATTACTTTGCCAACAAAGGTCCGTCTAGTCAAGGCTATGGTTTTTCCTGTGGTAATGTCTGAATGTGAGAGTTGGACTGTGAAGAAAGCTGAGCGCCCAAGAATTGATGCTTTTGAACTGTGGTGTTGGAGAAGACTCTTGAGAGTCCCTTGGACTGCAAGGAGATCCAACCAGTCCACTCTGAAGGAGATCAGCCCTGGGTGTTCTTTGGAAGGAATGATGCTAAAGCTGAAACTCCAGTACTTTGGCCACCTCATGCAAAGAGTTGGCTCATTGGAAAAGACTCTGATGCTGGGAGGGATTGGGGGCAAGAGGAGAAAGGGACGACAGAGGATGAGATGGCTGGATGGCATCACTGACTAGATGGACGTGAGTCTGAGTGAACTCCAGGAGTTGGTGATGGACAGGGAGGCCTGGCGTGCTGCGATTCATGGAGTCGCAAAGGGTCGGACATGACTGAGCGATTGATCTGATCGGACATATATAGTCGAATATATATATATATATATATATACACATGTATATATACACACACATATATACACCAGTGTCACAGAAGGGAGGCACAAATACGGAAAAGACTCTTATGAACCCTATGGTGCTGGATTGGAATCTGAGGTATTAAAATATTAAAAGAAGCTGTAAGGAAAGCATTACAGCTACAAAATGCAAACAAATCCTAAAGAAAAGATCAAATTTACCAATAAAGGTTCATTTACTTTAAATCACTTTTTGCTTCTTGGGGCTTCTCTGGTGGCTCAGCAGTAAAGAATCCACCCTGCAATGCAGCAGATGCAGTTTTGATCCCTGGGTTGGGACGATCCCCTGGAAAAGAGAATGGCAACCCACTCCAGTATTCTTGCCTGGAGAGTCCCCATGGACAGAAGAGCCTGGTGGGCTACAGTCCATGGGGTTGCACAGAGTCTGACATGACTCAGTGACTAAACCACCACCACCGGTGAAAAATATTTGTATTTCACAGTAGCTTCTGTTTTCATCTTTTTGTAGACCAAAGTGCCAGTAAATTTTTTCTAAAAGGAAAAAAGTGGAGAAGGGCACAGTTCTTACACTTGCCAGCTGTGTTCAATGGAGTCACAATTGTCCAGGTAATTGAAGCGAATTCTATCATTTGGATGCTTGTCAGAAGACCTCCAGGGTGGGAGTTCTTTCTCCCCTGGGTGGTTCTTCTTTCTTAAAGAGGAAGAGGATCAGAAAGCAGATGAAGGAGACAGCTTTCCCCCTGGAGAACTGCTTCCAATGGGTTGAACATCCACAATCACAAACCCATCTTTTGGAGGTGTCTAGAAGGAGAAAATGATTTTTGTTCTTAAAACACCATAATAATAACAAAAGTAAAATAAAGAACATGGACTTCCCTGGTGGTCTAGTGATTAAGAATCTGCCTGCCAATGCAGGGGACACTGGTTCAATCCCTGGTCCGGGAAGATTCCACATGCCTGTGTGCCACAACCACTGAGCCAGAGCTCTAGAGTCTTTGCTCTGCAACAAGAGAAGCCATTGCAATAAGAATCCTGAGCATGGAAGGTAAAGAATAGCCCCTGTTCACTGCAACTAGAGAATTCCCAAGGGCAGTAATGAAGACCCTTTGCAACCAAAAATGAATAAATAAATAAATCCTTTAAAAAAATCATTATCATCATCACCATGATGGCACTGATGATGGTGGCAATGATTACAGCAGCCAACAACCCAGAGGTACTTGAATGTGCCAGGAACTGTCTCAGGAAGTATTCCTGTGTTATTATTATTTTCTGAGGGGTGTTATACAGTGAGGCATGCCAGATCTTCATTCCCTCTACTAGAGATCGAACCTGCACCCCTTACATTGGAAGCAGAGAGTCTTAACTGTTGGACCTCCAGGAAAGTCCCGTTCCTACATTACTTTATTTAACCTTCATAATAATTTTAAAAGATAATCATAACTACTTCCCTTTTACAGAAGAGAAAACTGAAGGTAGGATGAACTGATTAATTTTTCCACTACTACTATTAAGACATAAGCAGTAAGACACAGGGTCAGAATTTGAATCCAGCACTCTCCAGCTTCAAACCCACGCAATGAACTTCTCTATCCTATATTGCCACCTCTCCTACCATAACATTATACAGTTATTCCACAACTGCAGTTAATTTGTTACTAAAAATATACATTCTTAAAAACAGTACCCTGTTCTACCTATCTAAAACACAGAGACAATTACCATTACGTAGGGGTAAACTATCAGATCAGATCAGATCAGCCGCTCACTCGTGTCCGACTCTTTGCGACTCCATGAATCACAGCACGCCAGGCCTCCCTGTCCATCACCAACTCCCGATGGCACCCAGCCATCTCATGCTCTGTCGTCCCCTTCTCCTCTTGCTCCCAATCCCTCCCAGCACCAGAGTCTTTTCCAATGAGTCAACTCTTCGCATGAGGTGGCCAAAGTACTGGAGTTTCAGCTTTAGCATCATTCCTTCCAAAGAAATCCCAGGACTGATCTCCTTCAGAATGGACTGGTTGGATCTCCTTGCGGTCCAAGGGACTCTCAAGAGTCTTCTCCAACACCACAGTTCAAAAGCATCAATTCTTCAGCTCTCAGCCTTCTTCACAGTCCAACTCTCACATCCATACATGACCACAGGAAAAACCATAGCCTTGACTAGACGAACCTTTGTTGGGAAAGTAATGTCTCTGCTTTTGAATATGCTATCTAGGTTGGACATAACTTTCCTTCCAAGGAGTAAGTGTCTTTTAATTTCCTGGCTGCAGTCACCATCTGCAGTGATTTTGGAGCCCAGAAAAATAAAGTCCGACACTGTTTCCACTGGTTCCCCATCTATTTCCCATGAAGTAGTGGGCCCGGAGGCCATGATCTTCGTTTTCTGAATGTTGAGCTTTAAGCCGACTTTTTCACTCTCCACTTTCACTTTCATCAAGAGGCTTTTGAGTTCCTCTTCATTTTCTGCCATAAGGCTGGTGTCATCTGCATATCTGAGGTTATTGATATTTCTCCTGGCAATCTTGATTCCAGCTTGTGCTTCTTCTAGTCCAGCGTTTCTCATGATGTACTCTGCATAGAAGTTAAATAAGCAGGGTGACAGTATACAGCCTTGACGTACTCCTTTTCCTGTTTGGAACCAGTCTGTTGTTCCATGTCCAGTTCTAACTGTTGCTTCCTGACCTGCATACAAATTTCTCAAGAGGCAGATCAGGTGGTCTGGTATTCCCATCTCTTGAAGAATTTTCCATAGTTTCTTGTGATCCACACAGTCAAAGGCTTTGGCATAGTCAATAAAGCAGAAATAGATGTTTTTCTGGAACTCTCTTGCTTTTTCCATGATCCAGCGGATGTTGGCAATTTGATCTCTGGTTCCTCTGCCTTTTCTAAAACCAGCTTGAACATCAGGAAGTTCACGGTTCACATATTGCTGAAGCCTGGCTTCGAGAATTTTGAGCATTACTTTACTAGCGTGTGAGATGAGTGCAATTGTGCGGTAGTTTGAGCATTCTTTGGCATTGCCTTTCTTTGGGATTGGAATGAAAACTGACCTTTTCCAGTCCTGTGGCCACTGCTGAGTTTTCCAAATGTGCTGGCATATTGAGTGCAGCACTTTCACAGCATCGTCTGTCAGGATTTGGAATAGCTCAACTGGAATTCTATCACCTCCACTAGCTTTGTTCGTAGTGATGCTTTCTAAGGCCCACTTGACTTCACATTCCAGAATGTCTGGCTCTAGGTCAGTGATCACACCATCGTGATTATCTGGGTCGTGAAGATCTTTTTTGTACAGTTCTTCTGTGTATTCTTGCCATCTCTTCTTAATATCTTCTGCTTCTGTTAGGTCCATACCATTTCTGTCCTTTATCGAGCCCATCTTTTCATGAAATGTTTCTTTTGTATCTCTGATTTTCTTTATGGTATCTCTGATTTTCTTTAAGAGATCTCTAATCTTTCCCATTCTGTTGTTTTCCTCTATTTCTTTGCATTGATCGCTGAAGAAGGCTTACTTATCTCTTCTTGGTATTCTTTGGAACTCTGCATTCAGATGTTTATATCTTTCGTTTTCTCCTTTGCTTTTCGCTTCTCTTCTTTTCACAGCTATTTGTAAGGCCTCCCCAGACAGCCATTTTGCTTTTTTGCATTACTTTTCCATGGGGATGGTCTTGTTCCCTGTCTCCTGTACAATGTCATGAACCTCATTCCATAGTTCATCAGGCACTCTATCTATCAGATCTAGGGCCCTTAAATCTATTTCTCCCTTCCACATAAGGGATTTGATTTAGGTCATACCTGAATGGTCTAGTGGATTTCCATACTTTCTTCAATTTAAGTCTGAATTTGGTAATAAGGAGTTCATGATCTGAGCCACAGTCAGCTCCTGGTCTTGTTTTTGTTGACTGTATACAGCTTGTCCATCTTTGGTTGCAAAGAGTATAGTCAATCTGATTTCGGTGTTGACCATCTGGTGATGTCCATGTATAGAGTCTTCTCTTGTGTTGTTGGAAGAGGGTGTTTGCTATCCAGTGCATTTTCTTAGCAAAACTCTATTAGTCTTTGCCCTGCTTCATTCCATATTCCAAGGCCAAATTGGCCTGTTACTCCAGGTGTTTCTTGACTTCCTACTTTTGCATTCCAGTCCCCTATAATGAAAAGGACATCTTTTTTGGGTGTTAGTTCTAGAAGGTCTTGTAGGTCTTCATAGAACCATTCAACTTCAGTTTCTTCAGCGTTACTGGTTGGGGCATAGACTTGGATTACTGTGATATTGAATGGCTTACCTTGAAAATGAACAGAGATCATTCTGTCGTTTTTGAGACTGCATCCAAGTACTGCATTTCAGACTCTTTTGTTGACCATGATGGCTACTCCATTTCTTCTGAGGGATTCCTGCCTGCAGTAGTAGATATAATGGTCATCTGAGTTAAATTCACCCATTCCAATCCATTTCATTTCGCTGATTCCTAGAATGTCAACATTCACTCTTGCCATCTCTTGTTTGACCGCTTCCAATTTGCCTTGATTCATGGACCTGGCATTCCAGGTTCCTATGCAATATTGCTCTTTACAGCATCGGACCTTGCTTCTATCACCAGTCACATCCACAGCTGGGTATTGTTTTTGCTTTGGCTCCATTCCTTCATTCTTTCTGGAGTTATTTCTCCACTGATCTCCAGTAGCATAATGGGCACCTACTGACCTGGGGAGTTTCTCTTTCAGTATCCCATCATTTTGCCTTTTCATACTGTTCATGGGGTTCTCAAGGCAAGAATACTGAAGTGGTTTGCCATTCCCTACTGCAGTGGACCACATTGTGTCAGATCTCTCCACCATGACCCACCTGTCTTGGGTTGCCCCACAGGCATGACTTAGTTTCATTGAGTTAGACAAGGCTGTGGTCCTAGTGTGATTAGATTGACTAGTTTTCTATGAATATGGTTTCAGTGTGTCTGCCCTCTGATGCCCTCTTGCCACACCTACCATCATACTTGGGTTTCTCTTACCTAGGGTGTGGGGTATCTCTTCAAGGCTGCTCCAGCAAAGCGCAGCCATTGCTCCTTACCTTGGACGAGGGGTATCTCCTGACCTTCAATGGGGTATAGCTCCTCTAGGCACTCCTGCGCCCACGCAGCCATGGCTCCTTGGGCGTGGGGTTGCTCCTCCCAGCCGCCACCCCTGGCCTCGGGCTTAAGGGCATGGGATAAAGTATAGATTTTATCAATTATCAAAACTTCAGCCATTTCCAAAGACTTGGAAAACAAAAGTCTTTTTTTTTTTTTTGGAAAGTCTATTTTTTAATTGCCCAAAATGAAAGTCTGTTTTTTTTGTATATAAAATTCATAAGGGTTTTTATACGGTTGTAGCCTAAGGGACGGAGAAGGCAATGACACCCCATTCCAGTACTCTTGCCTGGAAAATCCCATGGACGGAAGAGCCTGGTAGGCTGCAGTCCCATGGGGTCTCTAAGAGTCAGACACGACTGAGAGGCTTCACTTTCACTTTTAACTTTCATATGTTGGAGAAGGAAATGGCAACCCACTCCAGTGTTCTTGCCTGGAGAATCCCCATGGACAGAGAAGCCTGGTGAACTACAGTCCATGGGGTTGAAAAGAGTTGGACACGACTGAGCAGCTAAGCACAGCACAGTGTGGATCTCACTTAAAGTGGACATTCAAGGAATCCCCTGGTGGTCCAGCGGTTAGGACTCCATACTTTCACTGCCAAGAGCAGGAGTTTGATCCCTGGTCAGGGAACTAAAAGCCCAAGTCACACGGGGTGGCCAAAAAAATAAACTAAATAAAAAAAGATGGACATTCATTTCATTTTTCTGAGTTTATATTGAATGAAATCTATTTTTGCTGGAAGAGGTCTTGTTTAACACCACTGGTAATAAAGAATACATGATAATAAAAAAGCAGTTTCAGGGGAGAAAATTTAGGCATAGATGCTAGGAACTACATACATAAATAAGCATCATTAATTCTGAAAAGTACAAAATATTTGACCCATTAACAGAATAGATAATAATGAAAACTGGTGACTTTTTCATTAAGTAAACAAAAACCTTGTTCCCTTTACCCAAAGCCGTTTGAGACTTTTGTAAATCGCAAATGTTGAAAAAATTTTAAATGCTTTTGTTTACATATATTGAAATGACCGGACATCTTTTCTCTTTTATTCTGTGAATTACATGGACCGATTTTTGAATATTATGCCAACCTTACTCTCCTTGGATATATCCCACTTGGTCATCATGTATTATTCTTTTTTTATATCTTACTGGGTTTAATTTGCCAATTTTGTCTTTAATAGAAAAACTGAAATTTACTATAACAAAGTACTCCTTAAAGAAATTAAATACTAAGCAACAATGTGGCAATTTTCTTGTATCAGAACTATTCATCATCTTAAAATATGTGTCTGTCAGTTGCTCAGTCATGTCCTTTATCTATGATCATAAAGCCATGACTCGTTATGATCCTGTGATCCTGTGGACTGTAGCTCACCAGGCTCCTCCAACCATGGGCATTCTCCAGGCAAGAATACTGGAGTGGGTAGCCATTTTCTTCTTCAGGGTATCCTCTCGACCCAGGGATCAAATCTGCATCTCCTGCATTGCAGATGGATTCCTTACCATTTGAGCCACAAGGGAAGTGCATAAACAGTTTCTGGAAAAAGAGTTATTGTTGAAGACCAAGTATTAAAATCAGTATTACATACAATACTCAAAACCTTTTTTCATTCTACATCCTGGTTAATCACTTTTCTCTCCTCTGCCCCAGAACAGCCCACACTTCAGCTATTGAAGCCTTTCCCTGCCTATGAGTGACTTTGAATGAGAGTTAAGGAAAGCTTTGTGATAAAAGGAGCCATAGCTATTGTAATTTTTAAAATAACTCTTCCACCACTGCACTTTACATTTTTCTTTTTAAAAGAAATTCTCATGAAGAACAGCCATCATTGAAATCAGAAAGACTGCTTTTATCATTGTAATTTTAACAATATTAATTATGCAGTTTATTACTACATTAAATGTAGAGGGTTTCTACTTCAAGTAAATGCAATAAAATGAAATGTAAATGAGCATGTTAAGAACCAACTATTCATATTTCAAAAGGATTCTTCAATTCAAAACGGACTCACTGTAGCTTTTCTATAAAAAAAAAATCCCCGTGGTTTTAAAAATAATTTAAAAATTTTAATTTACACATAATTTTCAGGAACTCTTCTATTATATGAAATGATGCACAACTCTGTGTGTATCTAGTTCATGCCATAAAGGAAAAGCTCATAAAAATTTCCCATGTTACCTAATTAACTGTGACTATAAGAATGAACATAAACATTGCTTACAATGCATAGAAAACCACTAGAAAAATTTATGCTCATACTATTTACTGTTTACGAGTCTATGTAAGGACTTTACATTGCTAGTTTCTAAAGTAAAAAGAACTTTAATATGCCCATTATGCCCTTTCCTAATTACTAAATTTTTGCAAACTTTTCTTTATAAATGATAGAAACATAAACTTCAGCTTGCCTGGTAGAATCACAGAAAATTTGAATTAGTTAAGTAAAATTTGATGACCTATAGGTCATAAATACTGCATGTTACTCACAGAATCCCTGTGTCAGAATTGTGTACTGTAGGCGTCAGAGACACAGAAATCCAGGAATCTGGAGAGAATGAGGAGCTCCAAGTCCTAACCTGGATGGAATTGTGGTTTGTGAGTGTCAGATGACTTTCAACTAACATGGATATCTTGAAAAGAGCTGTTAAGTTCTTAGAACAAGGGAATTTTGAAGTCATGGTATATTTCTTTTGAACCAATGGCCTTCTCCAACATAGTTCTAGAATTCCTAAGTAGCTGATGTTAGTAATTCTGTTGCTTCATTTCCCAGATTTACCTTGGGCTTGGTAACATGGAGTTCTTTCACCATTTGAATATAATGCTTCCATACATCCTGCTCATAGGGAGTTGGGGAGACATTGATGTACCAGTTAAACCGTAAACATTTTAGCATCCAGAGCTGATCCAGTTCAGTTAAATTCTTCCAATGCCAGCTCACCTGGAAAAACAATGTTAAAAAAAACTATTCAGTTTACATGTCCACTTTCTCTAGGTTTTGAGCTGTCACCCTGGTACTGAGAGAACTTCTTTATTTTTTTTTCTGGAGTGGGTTGCCATGCTCTCCTCCAGAGGATCTTCCTGACCCAGGGATCGAACCCACTTCTCTGTGTTTCCTGCACTGCAGGGGGGTTCTTTACCACGGAGCCACTGGGGAAGTGGATTCATGGATTCATTCATGAGTGAATCAGAGCAAACATAATTTTAACTAGATAAACCAGGCCTGGAATTCACAACTAGTTTCTTTTTGGTCCTTTTCCTCCAAATCACAGCCAAGTTACCTCCTACCTGAAGTGCTTCCAAACCAGGCAGGAAGATTTTTTTTTTTAATTTTAATTGGAGGATGATTACAACATTATGATGGTTTTGCCATACACTGGCCATAGGTATACATGTGTCCCCTCCAACCTGAACACCACTTCGACCTCCCTCCCCATCCCATCCCTCCAGGTTCTCAGAAAGCACTGGCTTTGGGTACCCCTTTTTCTTTTTTTTAAATGTTAATTCAGACAGAATCCAAGTCAATTAAGCAAGTACCTATTAACCATCCTCATCACAACCTGAAGGGTAGTATAATTAATATTCTCCCCTTGCAAAAGGGAGACTAAGCTTCAGATAAGACTTTGGAACTTCCTAATGATCTCTGGCTATGACAAAGCCTTTGACTGTGTGGATCACAATAAACTGTGGAAAATTCTGAAAGAGATGGGAATACCAGACCACCTGACCTGCCTCTTGAGAAACCTGTATGCAGGTCAGGAAGCAACAGTTAGAATTGGACATGGAACAACAGACTGGTTCCAAATAGGAAAAGGAGTACGTCAAGACTGTATATTGTCACCCTGCTTATTTAACTTCTATGCAGAGTACATCATGAGAAATGCTGTGCTGGAGGAAGCACAAGCTGGAATCAAGATTGCCAGGAGAAATACCAATAACCTCAGATATGCAGATGACACCACCCTTATGGCAGAAACTGAAGAAGAACTAAAGAGCCTCTTGATGAAAGAGGAGAGTGAAAAAGTTGGCGTAAAGCTCAACATTCAGAAAACTAAGATCATGGCATCCAGTCCTATCACTTCATGGAAAAATAGAGAAACAAACAAAAAAAAAAAATTAAAAAAAAAATAGAGAAACAGTGGAAACAGTGGCAGACTTTATTTTTCTGGGCTCCAAAATCACTGCAGATGATGATTGTAGCCATGAAATTAAAAGATGCTTACTCCTTCGAAGGAAAGTTATGACCAACCTAGACAGCATATTGAAAAGCAGAGACGTTACTTTGTCAACAAAGGTCCGTCTAGTTAAGGCTATGGTTTTTCCAGTAGTCATGTATGGATGTGAGAGTTGGACTATAAAGAAAGCTGAGCGCTGAAGAAATGATGCTTTTGAACTGTGGTGTTGGAGAAGACTCTTAAAAGTCCCTTGGACAGCAAGGAGATCCAACCAGTCCATCCTAAAGGAAATCAGTCCTGGGTGTTTATTGGAGGGACTGATGTTGAAGCTGAAACTCCATTACTTTGGCCACCTGATGCAAAGAGCTGACTCATTTGAAAAGACCCTGATGTTGGGAAAGATTGAAGGCAGGAAGAGAAGGGGACGACAGAGAATGAGATGGTTGGATGGCATCACTGACTCAATGGACATGAGTTTGGTAAACTCTGGGAGTTGGTGATGGACAGGGAGGCCTGGTGTGCTGTGATTCATGGGGTCACAAAGAGTTGGACACGACTGAGTGACTGAACTGAACTGAAGGATCTCTGGGAGTCTGCGTATGAAAGTTGTATGAAGGCTACAGAAACTCCAGTTGGCACATTGCTTATTTTTTTCATAATACGCTTCTGTTTTCCCTCTGTTCTTATGATTTAACTAAATATTATAAAAGGAACACAATGACTAATACTATATTCAGTTCAGTTCATTTCGGTTCAGTCGCTCAGTCGTGTCCGACTCTTTGCGACCCCATGAATCGCAGCACGCCAGGCCTCCCTGTCCATCACCAACTCCCGGAGTTCACTCAGACACATGCCCATCGAATCAGTGATGCCATCCAGCCATCTCATCCTCTGTCGTCCCCTTCTCCTCCTGCCCGCAGTCCCTCCCAGCATCAGAGTCTTTTCCAATGAGTCAACTCTTCGCATGAGGTTGGTGTGTTCTAAATAGCCTTTAAAATTCAATAGAGCATTAAGTATTTGTCCTGGGGACTTCCCTGGTGGTCTAGTGGCTAAGATTCTATGCTTTCAGTGCAGGGGGCAAGGGTTTGATTCCTGGTTAGGGAACTGGATTCCACATGCTGCAACTGACACCTGGTGCAGCCAAATTAATAATTTTTTTTAAAGTATTCTGTACATTCCATTTTCATAGCATTATGGTCAATCCTACACATCCAGCAAATGGCGGAGGTGGCCCTATTATGTGTAGTAGTTTTTTTTTTTTCTTCCAATTTTATTTTATTTTTAAACTTTACATAATTGTATTAGTTTTGCCAAATATCAAAATGAATCCGCCACAGGTATACATGTGTTCCCCATCCCGAACCCTCCTCCCTCCTCCCTCCCCATACCATCCCTCTTGGCCGTCCCAGTGCACCAGCCCCAAGCATCCAGCATCATGCATCGAACCTGGACTGGCAACTCGTTTCCTACATGATATTTTACATGTTTCATTGCCATTCTCCCAAATCTTCCCACCCTCTCCCTCTCCCACAGAGTCCATAAGACTGTTCTATACATCAGTGTCTCTTTTGCTGTCTCGTACACCGGGTTATTGTTACCATCTTTCTAAATTCCATATATGTGCATTAGTATACTGTATTTATGTTTTTCCTTCTGGCTTACTTCACTCTGTATAATAGGCTCCAGTTTCATCCACCTCATTAGAACTGATTCAAATGTATTCTTTTTAATGGCTGAGTAATACTCCATTGTGTATATGTACCACAGCTTTCTTATCCATTCATCTGCTGATGGACATCTAGGTTGCTTCCATGTCTTGGCTATTATAAACAGTGCTGCGATGAACATTGGGGTACACGTGTCTCTTTCCCTTCTGGTTTCCTCAGTGTGTATGCCCAGCAGTGGGGTTGCTGGATCATAAGGCAGTTCTATTTCCAGTTTTTTAAGGAATCTCCACACTGTTCTCCATAGTGGCTGTACTAGTTTGCATTCCCACCAACAGTGTAAGAGGGTTCCCTTTTCTCCACACCCTCTCCAGCATTTATTATTTGTAGACTTTTGGATCGCAGCCATTCTGACTGGTGTGAAATGGTACCTCATAGTGGTTTTGATTTGCATTTCTCTGATAATGAGTGATGTTGAGCATCTTTTCATGTGTTTGTTAGCCATCTGTATGTCTTTTTTGGAGAAATGTCTATTTAGTTCTTTGGCCCATTTTTTGATTGGGTCATTTATTTTTCTGGAGTTGAGCTGTAGGAGTTGCTTGTATATTTTTGAGATTAGTTGTTTGTCGGTTGCTTCATTTGCTATTATTTTCTCCCATTCTGAAGGCTGTCTTTTCACCTTGCTAATAGTTTCCTTTGATGTGCAGAAGCTTTTAAGGTTAATTAGGTCCCATTTGTTTATTTTTGCTTTTATTTCCAATATTCTGGGAGGTGGGTCATAGAGGATCCTGCTGTGATGTATGTCGGAGAGTGTTTTGCCTATGTTCTCCTCTAGGAGTTTTATAGTTTCTGGTCTTACGTTTAGATCTTTAATCCATTTTGAGTTTATTTTTGTGTATGGTGTTAGAAAGTGGTCCAGTTTCATTCTTTTACAAGTGGTTGACCAGATTTCCCAGCACCACTTGTTAAAGAGATTGTCTTTAATCCATTGTATATTCTTGCCTCCTTTGTCGAAGATAAGGTGTCCATATGTGCGTGGATTTATCTCTGGGCTTTCTATTTTATTCCATTGATCAATATTTCTGTCTTTGTGCCAGTACCATACTGTCTTGATAACTGTGGCTTTGTAGTAGAGCCTGAAGTCAGGTAGGTTGATTCCTCCAGTTCCATTCTTCTTTCTCAAGATCGCTTTGGCTATTCGAGGTTTTTTGTATTTCCATACAAATTGTGAAATTATTTCTTCTAGCTCTGTGAAGAATACTGTTGGTAGCTTGATAGGGATTGCGTTGAATCTATAAATTGCTTTGGGTAGTATACTCATTTTCACTATATTGATTCTTCCAATCCATGAACATGGTATATTTCTCCATCTATTAGTGTAGTAGTTTTTAAAATAATTTATTCCAGGTTTTAAATGTCTTAGTAGAAACTAGAATCAAGTCCATATATAAAGTTGACACTAGGCATTCCATGTCTCTTATCAAGAATTGCAGAGATGATAGCTAATTTTCACATTCATTTCATCCTTGGAAAACTGGCCTCTTTTTCAAGGTTAACTCAATAATAAATAATGTTTCAGTGCCCCCAAAAGGAGCAGAACACTCTGTAATGGAACTCGCTACCCATCCATCTGTTTATCTATCTGTCTGTCTTCCTCCCTCCTTCCATCCAATGTGTATGGAGTTTCTATTACGTTCAAGATTATTTTATGGGCTGAAGATAAGACATGTAGGGGAGAGGGAAGCAGAACGGGGCACAAGTAGGAGAAACAGTAGGTTCAGGATCTAGATGGAGGAAAAGGCTTAGAGGATCTGATACAACACTGCAGGCAGAAACAGAAATCACAACCACTTTGTGCAACCCTGAATGAAACTACACTGCTGTTAATCCTCATATGGTTCAGTTCAGTTCAGTCACTCAGTCGTGTCCGACTCTTTGCGACTCCATGAATCGCAGCACGCCAGGCCTCCCTGTCCATCACCAACTCCTGGAGTTCACTCAGACTCAGGTCTATCGAGTCAGTGATGCCATCCAGCCATCTCATCCTCTGTCATCCCCTTCTCCTCCTGCCGCCAATCCCTCCCAGCATCAGAGTCTTTTCCAATGAGTCAACTCTTTGCATGAGGTGGCCAAAGTACTGGAGTTTTAGCTTTAGCATCACTCCTTCCAAAGAACACCCAGGACTGATCTCCTTTAGAATGGACTGGTTGGATCTCCTTGCAGTCCAAGGGACCCTCAAGAGTCTTCTGCAACACCACAGTTCAAAAACATCAATTCTTCGGTGCTCAGCATTCTTCACAGTCCAACTCTCACATCCATACATGACCACAGGAAAAACCATAGCCTTGACTAGACGGACCTTCGTTGGCAAAGTAATGTCTCTGCTTTTGAATATGCTATCTAGGTTGGTCATAACTTTCCTTCCAAGGAGTAAGCGTCTTTTAATTTCATGGCTGCAGTCACCATCTGCAGTGACTTTGGAGCCCAGAAAAATAAAGTCTGACACTGTTTCCACTGTTTCCCCATCTATTTCCCATGAAGTGATGGGACTGGAGGCCATGATCTTTGTTTTCTGAATGTTGAGCTTTAAGCCAACTTTTTCACTCTCCACTTTCACTTTCATCAAGAGGCTTTTGAGTTCCTCTTCATTTTCTGCCATAAGGCTGGTGTCATCTGCATATCTGAGGTTATTGATATTTCTCCCGGCAATCTTGATTCCAGCTTGTGCTTCTTCCAGTCCAGTGTTTCTCATGATGTACTCTGCATAGAAGTTAAATAAGCAGGGTGACAGTATACAGCCTTGACGTACTCCTTTTCCTATTTGGAACCAGTCTGTTGTTCCATGTCCAGTTCTAACTGTTGCTTCCTGACCTGTTAGTTAATTCAGTCAAGATATGGAGTTTGGGAGGGAGGGGATGGGGAGACAGTTTTTCTCAATTGTCGCCCTTTTCTTCTTTTGACTTAGATCGGGTTTAGGCCTGGGTAGTTAAGTTGGGGTTTGCCCCCTGCACTGGGGATAGATAAAATTTTGCTTTGTTTTTTATTTTTGCTGCCTTTTGTTTGTTTAAAACTAAACAGGAATGAGGAAAGTTGAGGGTAGGTAAGCTCTTTGAAAACTGTAAGACAACCCCCACCACAATTTTAAACCACATTTTCAAAACTGTAAGACAACCCCCACCACATTTTGATGAGCTCAAAGCTCATCTTGGTGCAATGACTTTATTGTTTACTTTAAATCTAGCTGAAGAACAATTGCCTCACAGTCAGTTCTGGAAATAAAATATGATACTGAAATCTACTAAGATTGACATATGGTACATATAGATGATAAGATTATCTATTTCATATCACATTTCCCTGGAATAATAACATTCTCACTGTGAAAATCATGGAAAATTCTGAGAAACCTGAAGAAAAACAATACCCAGAACACTGTCAATCAGAGATGACCAAACATTATCAACAAGCTGGTAGAGTTATTTTCCTTTCTGTTTTTCAGGTATATATGAAAGCAAAATTGGGAAACTGCATGCAATTTAAAATCATGCTTTCTTCATTTTACACATAATAAACATCTCTGTTTTTCCAAAACATGTTTTCTAATGACTGCCTAATAATTCATTATATGGCAGAATGATACTCTATTACTGGGCATTTAAAACACTATGTTTTTTTTTTTTAAATTGTTTCAATTTCAGAATAATATATGTACATCAATACTAAATTCAAAGATACCAAGAGGCACACTGTAAAAAACATTAAAAAAATAAATAAATAAAAGCCTCTCTCATCCTTGTCATCTAGCCACTCATTTCCCTCCCTGAGTATAACCATTGTTACTGGCTTCTTGTGTGCCATTCCAGAAGGGCAACAAATATGGATACATTCTTTTATTCTTTCCAAAGCGGTAGTATAATTCTGCACCTTAGTTATTCTATTGATGATATATTGAGATAGTTGCAACCAGTCTGCTATTAGCAGACATTTCCATTGTTTCCAACATTTTGCTGCTACAAGCAATGATGAAATATTCTTATATAGATATAAATTTTGCATGTGTTGAAGTATACCCATAAGACAAATTCCAAGAAGTGGAACTACTGGCCAAAGGTAATCTTATTTTTTTTAATTAAAAAAATTTTTACAGTTTTTAGCCATGTCTCATGGCATGCAGGATCTCAATTCCACGACCAGGGATCAAACTCACGCCCTTGGTAGTGAAAGCCACTGGATCACCAGGGAATGTCTAGGAATCTTTATTTAAAAATGGCTGCTGCTGCTGCTAAGTCGCTTCAGTTGTGTCCGACTCTGTGCGACCCCATAGACAGCAGCCCACCAGGCTCCCCCATCCCTGGGATTCTCCAGGCAAGAACACTGGAGTGGGTTGCCATTTCCTTCTCCAATGCATGAAAGTGAAAAGTGAAAGTGAAATCACTCAGTCGTGTCCGACTCTTAGCTACCCCATGGACTGCAGCCTACCAGGCTCCTCCGTCCATGGGATTTTCCAGGCAAAAGTACTGGAGTGGGGTGCCATTGCCTTCTCCAATTTAAAAATTGAGTACTACAAAATTGCTCTCCTTGGTGTTTGCGTCAATTTATCTATGAAGGTGCAACATATGAAGGTGCTTGTTTCCCCACACCCCAACAATATAAAGTGTTATCATTAAAAAAGAAACTAAAAAAAAAAAAAAAGAAAGAAACTCAATCTATCTGAGTCACAAAATGGCATGAAAATGAGGCTAAGCATTTTATCTATTTTAGAAACATCTGCTTTTCTTTCTGTGAACTATTTGTTCACTTCCTTTGCTCATTTTTCTGCTAGGCTTTGCTTTTTTTTCTTCTTAATGTAGATTTATAGTCTTTCTTTAAAAAAATAAGAAAATCACCCCTTTGCTGGCAATATGTTTTTTCCCCCATTTATTTTAATTTTTTTGGCCACACTGCAGCAGCTTGTGGGTTCTTAGTCTCCAGGCCAGGGGTTGAACCTGAGCCCTCATCAGTGAAAGCACTGAGTCCTAACCACTACCAGGGAGTTCCCTCCTGTTTACTGTCTGTATTTATTTACAGTTTTCTTCTCTATGGAGAAAATTTTAATTTTTATAATCACAACTTAAAATCTTGCTTGCTTTATTTATAAAGCATATATAATATATATACAAATTATGTAAAATAAATAAAGCAAGATTTTAAGTTATACATTTTCTTTTGAGGCTCTGAATATTATAGATTACTCACAAAGTCTTCCTTCCCTAGATTTCCTTTAATTACATTTTTTTCCCCTTTAGTCATGCCTTATGGCTTACAGGATCTTAGTTCCCCAAACAGGGAATGAACTTCTGCCCTCAGCCGTGAAAGAACAGAGACTTAACTACTGGACCAGGGAATTCCCTCCTTTGAGTAGGGAATGGTTTCCCATAATTTCATATCAATGTTTTATCCTTCTAGAATTTTTTTCCAGATACTGCCCGATTGTCCCAACACCAATTATTAAATATGTCATCTATCTTACTGCATTCATTTTCTTAATTTTTTTTTCATTTTCTTAATTTTAAAAACTAAAGTTACCATGTGAATGCACAGTAACAGGTAATTTCTGGTCTTTCTAGACTATGAAAAGAAATCTACAAAATGACTATCAATTTTATATCTTAAAAAATATACTTGAATACACCATGGAATTACTTGTAATAAAATAATGGTCAGATGCTTTTCCAACCTGTGAGCACACATTTGCCCACTCTGAACTCCTTTAGTCTCACATGCTTCTGTATTTATCACATTACCACCTTATTTCATGCTTTTCTATTTATGAATGGCCTGCACTCTACACTTTAAGTTTTACTATGGTCCTCTGCTGTGCAATATAAGACTATTCTGCTGATGAACCATTATATACATGTGTATATATTTCCCCAAATGGCTAATGCTATTTTATGGACACTTAGTGATGGCTTACTTTTTCTCCCCTTTGAGCACTAAGTGTACAGCCAGACACAAAGAGATGGGGCCAATCCAAACTGTACAAATAAAACGTAGTGAGCATCTTGTCAGTGCTTGGTTTTGTATATGTGCTTTCCTTTTTTCCCTCAAGTTTCAGTGTTTTCTAGGCTGTCTTTACAAAACACCGAATGCTGCTTCTTTATCTGTACCTGTGCACAGTGACAAAGGCTTCGGGGGTCCAGGAAAGAAAAGATACATAAAGATAACACCTTTGGGAGCTTGGTAGTAAAATCTAGAGCTTCTGCTGGAATTTTCTCCTGAAGCTTTCGACAGAACTTTTGCTGTGACAGGGAGCAGTGTTCTAACAGAACTGTCAGGATTTTTCTCCTCTGAGTATCCATCCATTTGTCAAACTGGAAAAAAAAAAAAAAAAAAAGGCAAAGCAAAAAAAAAAAAAAAAAAAAATCCAGGTTTAGTCTGACACCAGAGACGCATTATGAAAGAGATAAAGAATTGCATAGAAAGTGTGTTTAGTAACTTATTCTTAACGAATTGCATGCATTTCTTTCCCTAACAAGTATACCCTATGTTTTGCCACCTACCTGTTCTTTCTCACATTTGTGTGTGTGAGCCAAGCAAGGCCAGTGTGGACATAGACGTGCACTTGACCTCAAAACGTGGAGTTACAGAAAAATGTGGGAGCTGGTCATAGTCATAAACTGAGACTATATACAGACTTGTAAAATATAGATCTTTAACTTCTGATGGGCCTATATACCAATTAATCCATCATATAGTTGAAAATATCATAAATTAAAAATGCACATAATACACTTAACCTATCAAACATCCTAGTTTAGCCCAGTCTACCTTAATGTGCTCAGAACGCTTACATGAACCTTGATGCTTATTGCTGTTGTTCAGTCGCTCAGTCATGTCCAACTGTTTTGCGACCCCATAGACTGTTGCTCACCAGGCTCCTGTGTCCATGGGATTCTCCAGGCAAGAATACTGGAGTAGGTTGCCGTGCCCTCCTCCATGGGATCTTCCTGACCCAGGGATCAAACCTGGGTCTCCTGCATTGACAGGGGTATTCTTTATCACTGAGCCACCAGGGAAGCCCTCACATGAACTTACAGTTGGGCAAAATCATCTACCACAAAGCCTATTTTATAATAAAGTGTTGACTAGTTCATGTAATTTACTGACTACTACACCTGGAGAAGGGAATGGCAACCCACTCCAGTATTTTTGCCTGGAGAGTTCCATGGACAGAGGAGCCTGGTGGGCTACAGTCCATGGGGTTGCACAGAGTTGGACACGACTGACACACCTTAGCATGTACACAAGCACACTGAACGTGAAACCAGAATGGCTGTCTGGGTACTAATGGTTTTAAGTGTATTTGGCCTGTACTCTTGTGACCGAGTGGCTGACTGGGAGCTGTGGCTTACTGGCTGCCCAGCACCATAAATGAGTATCCTACTGCACGTGGCTAGCCACTCCTCCCCAAAAAACCCAAATACAAAATTTTAAATATGGTGTCCACTGAACGTCTATCACTTTTGCATCACTGTAAAGCCAAAAAGTTGCTAAGCCAAAGCATCTTAAGCCACGGACTGTCTGTACAACCTTAAGAGAAGACACCTGGGCAGTCAGTCTCCCCCCACAGTTTCTACATCAGCTCATTAGTGATTAAAACTCCAGGACCAGAAACAAACCTTTGTGTTCACAATTAGAGACAAGGCAATACAAGCAAATATCTCTGAAAAGGGGGAGTATGTAGGGTTAAAGTCCTGTGCGTGTGTGTATTCTCAGTCACTCACTTGTCTGACTCTTTGCTGAGCCTGCTAGGCTCCTGTGTCCATGGAATTTTCCAGGCAAGAGTACTGGGATGAGGTGTCATTTCCTATTCCAAGGGATCTTCCCGACCCAGGGATGAAACTTGTGTCTTTTGGGTCTCCTGCATTGGCAGGTGGATTCTTTACCACTAGCACCACCTGGGAAGCCCCAGTTAAAGTCCTGCTGCTGCTGGTGCTAAGTCTCTTCAGTCGTGTCCGACTCTGTGCGACCCCATAGATGGCAGCCCACCAGGCTCCCCCATCCCTGGGATTCTGCAGGCAAGAACACTGGAGTGGGTTGCCATTTCCTTCTCCAATGCATGAAGGTGAAAAGAGAAAGTGAAGTCGCTCAGTCATATCTGACTCTTAGTGACCCCATGGACGGCAGCCTACCAGGCTCCTCCACCCATGGGATTTTCCAGGCAAGAGTACTGGAGTGGGGTGCCATTGCCTTCTTGGAGTTAAAGTCCTACTAATATGTAAATGATTGATATGATTGGAAAGGAAAAGTTGATAGGAGGACCTGGAAAAAAAAAAAAAGAGTGCCAGAGACAGAAAGTACATGCCAAAGCAATCTGGGGCATACCAAACAAACACTTGGGTTACTTCACAATTTTCCCTAGTGATGACCCCAAACCAGTCCCAAGATTAGTGACTGATCAAAGAGGAGAGTGTGAGAGCTGGCCAAAATCAAAAGAAAGGTTCTTATGGGAACAGCTAGCAGCTGAAAAAGTTGTTATCAGAGTCTAAATCTCTGTTTTTCTTCTTTAGTCCATTAGAGAAGAGAAAACAGGAAAGTTTGGGGCTACTTGTATTTTATACACTATTGCATTTCACCAATAGATATTTTCTAGTTATTATAAAGTAATCAGAATTTCATAATACTTTAGTTTTAATCATAAAATACATTGACCACCTAAAAAGGCATATAAAATAAAAATGTATTGACAAGCCTTATGACAAGTCAACTTCTTTGTAATCATAGGATCTATTTTTTTTAATTAGTTGGAGTACTTCTTGATTAAAACCATTCACTGTGGGACTTCCTTGGAAGTCCAGTGGTTAAGAATCTGCCAGTGCAGTGGACATGGGTTCCATCCCTGGTCTGGGATGATTCCACATGCTGCAAGGCAAGTAAGCCTGAGAGCCACAACTACTGAGCCCACACACCACAGCGACTGAAGCCCAAGCACCCTAGAGCCTGTGCTCTGCAACGAGAAGCCACTGCAGTAGGAAGACTGCGTACTGCAAGTAGGGAGGAGTGGTCCCATGCTCATGACAACTAGAGAAAGCCTGCACACAGCAACAAAGACCCAGCTCAGCCATAAACAAATAAATAAAAAGAATCTGCCTTCCAATGCAAGGGACTAGGGTTGATAACCTGCTCAGGGAACTAAGAGCCCACATGCCACAACTAGAGAAAGCCTGTGTGCTGCAACAAAGACCCAGAGCAGCCAAACCAAAGATTTTTAAATAAAACAAAAACTATTCACTGTCACCAGATCTTTTCAGTGCTCATCAATCTCACTTTGGACACTATCATTCATGGGGGAGGGGGGACTCTCAAATGAAAAAAAAAAAAAAAAAAGATCAGAAACCTTAACTTACAAATAAGTGAATAAAATCTATTCATGTATGAATGTTCCCAGATTTCCTCTCAGCCTGTTTCTGCACAGTCCATATTTCCAACTAACATGAGACTTCTTTCCTTTGGGGATGGGTTATTAGAATGATAGAGAAGCCAGACCAGAGTGGTGAGGGCCAGAGGAAGGACCAGCCCATGATGCTGCGGTGATCTATAAAACAAGGAGCCAGTGGGGGGCATATGGAGACAGGAGAGCTGCAGGGTTTTGGCTTGTAGGCAGTTTGTGGTGGTTCAGACTGTAACTGCTTTTCCAGCAGTTATACAGTGTGAGAGAACTGGGGAATGAAGAAAGGGGATCTGGTAAGTAGTGTTATGAGTACTGAATTGGATCTCTTGTGATTTTTCTTTGAGAGACAACATGAAAATTGGTATTCATCTTTAAAATTACTTTGGGCAGTGCTACGTGCTACTCGGTAGAAACTGAGCTATATGGGGATGCAGGATGATTAGGGAAGAAATTTTTATGGGATATAATTATCACTACAGTAAGCTGTGGTACATATACACAATGGAGTATTACTCAGCCATTAAAAAGAATACATTTTAATCAGTTCTAATGAGATGGATAAAACTGGAACCTATTATACAGAGTGAAGTAAGCCAGAAAGAAAAACACCAATACAGTATACTAACGCATATATATGGAATTTAGAAAGATGGTAACAATAACCCTGTGTACAAGACAGCAAAAGAGACACTGATGTATAGATCAGTCTTATGGACTCTGTGGGAGAGGGAGAGGGTGGGGAGATTTGGGAGAATGGCATTGAAACATGTATAATATCATGTATGAAATGAGTCACCAGTCCAGGTCCGATGCACGATACTGGATGCTTGGGGCTGGTGCACTGGGATGACCCAGAGGGATGGTATGGGGAGGGAGGAGGGAGGAGGGTTCAGGATGGGGAACACAGGTATACCTGTGGCGGATTCATTTCGATATTTGGCAAAACTAATACAATATTGTAAAGTTTAAAAATAAAATAAAATTAAAAAAATTTTCCAAGCAAAAAAAAAACAACAACAACAAAAAAACCAGAAATAACCCCAAATGCCTCACAATAGTGAATCAGCTCAGCAACATGATAAGAGAAAATATGACATTAACGATGCATGGGGGCTTTGGGAGTGAGGCCATTCAGAGTCTCACTAAGAATCTCTTAATTTCTTCCTTTATACATTGATTGACTATATCTAAATTTAGAGTTACTGGGAAGATTAAATAAATGAAAATATGTATAAAATTTCTAAAAGAATGTATGACTCATTGTACTCATGGTAGCTAATATTATAAACAGTAGTCCCCAAACTTTTTGGCACCAGGGACCAGTTTCATAGAAGAGAATTTTTCCACGGACTGGGGGAACAGGCAGGGAGGGATGGCTTTGGGGGTGATTCAAGTGCATTACATTTTGTGGTAGTTCAGTCGCTCAGTCATGTCCGACTCTGCAACTCCATGGGCTGCAGCATGCCAGACTTCCCTGTCCTTTGCCATCTCCTGGAGCTGGCTCAAACTCATCTCCATTGAGTCAGTGATGTTTTCCTACCATCTGGTCCTCTGTCGTCCTCTTCTCCTGCCTTTAATCTTTCCCAGCATCAGTCTTTTCTAATGAGTCGGCTCTTCGCATCCGGTGGCCAAAGTATGGAGTTTCAGCTTCAGCATCAGTCCTTCCAATGAATATTCAGGACTGACTTCCTTTAGAATTGACTGGCTTGATCTCCTTGCAGTTCAAGGGATTCTCAAGAGTCTTCTCCAACACCACAGTTCAGAAGCATCAATTCTTCATTGCTCAGCCTTCTTTATGGTTCAACTCTCACATTCATACATGACTACTGGAAAAACTACAGCATTACATTTATTGTGCACTTTATTTCTAATGTGATGCCACTGCTGATCTGATGTGAGGTACCAATGGGTCTGTGGCCCAGAGGTTGGGGACCCCTGTTATAAAATATCACAGTGATGTTAAAAATAATAAGCATGAGGGGTAAATCATTAGATATACAATAATTAAATTACAAAGCATAAAGTAACCATGTTTGTACATTAACAAGGACAGGAAGCACATTTGCAAGGATTGAGGTCAGCTCAATTATTTTCATGGATGCCCAGAAGAGAACAGGCTCAGATTGAAGAACAGTGATTTAGAATAAATATAAAAGAACATTAGGATTATAAAATGCTGAAGAAATCTATAAAAGAAAACATTCAAACCTTTTCCTCTAGAGATAAAAAGATAATTACATTGGTTTCTCATTTATTTCCTTGATTATAACAGTCAAAGATAATTTATATTTGGCTTTGATAGGTTTCGGGAGTTTCTCCTTTCTAATTGTGTTTATCTAGGCTAATAGAAAATGAATTTGCATTCCTTGAACTTCTACCAGTTGAAGGTGGGTAGATGACTGAGAAGAATGCTTAACAGCTGGAGAAAATCCCCTTGGAATTTAAAAGGTGCTGGGAATAATCCAAAAAGTAGATAATCCATGGAAGAATTAACTGTACATGAATTTGGTAATCGCCCAGTATCTTTCTCTTTTTAAAAATTTTTTCTAAATTGAAGCATTGTTATTTTACAATGTTTTAGGTATCTAGCAAAGTGATTTACATATATATACACACACACACACACACACACACATATATATATACACATATACACACACACATATATTGTTTTAGATTCTTTTCCACTGTATGTTATTATAAGATATTGGATATAGTTCCTTGTGCTATACAGTAGGTTCCTGGGTTGTTTTTTTTTTTTTTTTTCAAATCTATTATATAGTAGTATATATATCTGTCCCACATCTCTTGCTTCAGCTCTTCAAAAAAAAAGAGCCATACCATCATAGCCAAGGATCTAATGTGTGAGACAGGGGAGCAGCTAGGACCATTTTCTTATCCTAGTACCATGTATGATACCTCATTTTACAATTAGTTCCTTTTTAATATTAATATCATATATGATTAGTATATGACATTGTGCTATATTATTTTATGCTATACTATCTTATATGACCATCACTGGTGACTCAGTGGAAAAGAATACGCCTGCCAAGCAGGAGACGTGGTCAATCCCTGGGTCAGGAAGATCCCTTGAAGAAGGAAATGGCAACTGGCTCCAGTATTCTTGCTTGGGAAATCACATGGACAGAGGAGCCTGGTGAGTTTACAGTCCACGGAGTTGCAAAAGACTCAGACATGACTTAGTGACTAAACAGCAGCAATACTATCTTATGTCATATCATAATTATATTTTATAGTTACTTTGGGATTTCTTGACAATAGGATTGTGAAAATCCCATTTTCAGAGTGATTGTTACAAGGATTCTTGCTGCGCTTTCAAGATGTGAGGACCATTGCTAGGGCATCAGCGCCACTCATCTCACACCAAATGGCAAGGAAAGGAAAGTTCTCAGGCAGTGAGGTCAAAATGAAGGAAGAGGCTTGTTATTTTTTTGCTTTTTGGTTATATTAGCTTGGGCTTCACTGGTGGCTCAGCTGGTAAAGAATCTGTCTGCAATGCAGGAGACCTGGGTTTGATCCCTGGGTTGGGAAGACCCCCTGGAGAAGGAAATGGCAACCCACTCCAATATTCTTGCTTGGAAAATCCCATGGACAGCGGAACTTGGAGGGCTACAGTTCATGGGGTCGCAAAAGAGTCAGACACGACTGAGGATGCACACATGGCTAAATATAAAATACTTTTTGGATTGTCTATCATTGAATAGGTTTCACATTACATTTTGCCCCTTACTATCCAGATTGTTTTTAGAAGTGACTTTACTTCTAATATGAGATTGAGCTTTAAAGCCAATACTTGACTCCTACAGTGAAAATCCCAAGTAATGCTAAGTTTAAAAATCAGTATCCTTGGGCTTCCCTGGTGGCTCAGTGGTAAAGAATCTACCTGCCAATGCAGGTAACATGGGTTTGACCCCTGATCTGGGAAGATCCTACATTCAATGGAGCAACTAAGCCTGTGAGCCACAACTACTGAGCCTATGTTGATCCCACATGCCACGACTTAAACAAGAAGGCTCTAGAGCCCAGTCTCTGCAACAAGAGAAGCCATGGCAATGAGAAGCTTGCACACCACAACTAGAGAAAAGCCTGTGCAGCGAGGAAGACTCAGCACAGCCATAAATAAAGGAAAATTAAAAAAAAAAAAAAACACCTGTATGCTTACTTCTCTCCTTTCTTTTTTATTGAAAATGCATTCCTTATGCTATCCATCTGTTATGTTGTTCATAAAACACACGGACAAATAAAGCCTAAAACCTAAAATGGAGAGAGAAAACTGAATAAAAATAAACTGGAAATATCCCCTTCAAACTTAATTCCTGTGGCTTTCATGGAGGTATAAAGATTACCATATGATCTAGTGAATTTATGGAATAAGTTTGTTGTTGGGCAAAAGAGAAAAACCAGTATCATTTATTCATTTAGAAAATATTTATTAAATGCCTGATAGCATCAAGCAATGTACAACAAGGAGCATGGTAAAACCATGCCTGACCCTGTAGTTTGGCTGATTGGAGGAGAGAGATAATTAGTGATCTTTGCAGATATCAGTGACCTTTGAAATCTATGCTTCTATTAGTTATGGTAAAAGAAAAGAATTAACAAGATCTTTTCAAAAGTTTGAAGACCTTGAATTTTATCCATGGTGATATTAAAAATGTTGGCAATGCTACCAACCAATCAAAATAGACAGAGGCTGGTCAGCCATACCAATGAATTCTGCCTGAACATTAGCCCTGGTAATATTAATTTAGGGATTTCCATTCATAGTAAGCAGAGTGAAAATGCAAATATAGTCATTTTAAATATGTCCCTTTTTATTTTATCTATTTGCTTTTTTTATAAGTCTCTTTTTAAAGTTGTTGGTAAGGAGATAATAGTGGAAAACTTCCCTAAAATGGGGAAGGAAATAATCACCCAAGTCCAAGAAACCCAGAGAGTCCCAAACAGGATAAACCCAAGGAGAAACACCCCAAGACACATATTAATCAAATTAACAAAGATCAAACACAAAGAACAAATATTAAAAGCAGCAAGGGAAAAACAACAAATAACACACAAGGGAATTCCCATAAGGATAACAGCTGATCTTTCAATAGAAACTCTTCAAGCCAGGAGGGAATGGCAAGACATACTTAAAATGATGAAAGAAAATAACCTACAGCCCAGATTATTGTACCCAGCAAGGATCTCATTCAAGTATGAAGGAGAAATCAAAAGCTTTTCAGACAAGCAAAAGCTGAGAGAATTCTGCACCACCAAACCAGCTCTCCAACAAATACTAAAGGATATTCTCTAGACAGGAAACACAAAAATAGTGTATAAACTCGAACCCAAAACAATAAAGTAAATGGCAACGGGATCATACTTATTAGTAATTACCTTAAACGTAAATGGGTTGAATGCCCCAACCAAAAGACAAAGACTGGCTGAATGGATACAAAAACAAGACCCCTACATATGTTGTCTACAAGAGACCCACCTCAAAACAGGGGACACATACAGACTGAAAGTGAAGGGCTGGAAAAAGATTTTCCATGCAAATTGGGACCAAAAGAAAGCAGGAGTCACAATACTCGTATCAGATAAATTAGACTTTAAAACAAAGGCTGTGAAAAGAGACAAAGAAGGTCACTACATAATGATCAAAAGATCAATCCAAGAAGAAGATACAACAATTATAAATATATATCCACCCAACATGGGAGCACCGCAGTATGTAAGACAAATCCTAACAAGTATGAAAGGAGAAATTAACAATAACACAATAATAGTGGGAGACTTTAATACCCCACTCACACTTATGGATAGATCAACTAAACAGAAAATTAACAAGGAAAAAAAAAAAAAAAAACATGTATCTATAAAGCTCACTAAAGCAAAGCACAGTAAAATGAGGTATGGCAATAAAAGGTGTTAAATTTATCAAATAAAAAAATAAATAAATAAAGTGCTGAAAAATTAAAGCTGTCAAAAAAAAAAAAACAAAAAACAAAGTAGGGGCAGTATTCTTTAACAATGACAATATCATAAAAAACAAAGAAAGGCTGTAAAAGTGTTCCAGATTAAAAGAGACTTTATCAACATGACAATGAAATGCAATATCTGATCCTGGACTAGATCTTGTACTAGAAGGAAAAAGTGCTAAAAAGGACACTGAGGGTCAGTTAACAGTATTAGAATACAGACAGTAGATTTAATAAAAGTATTTTATCCATGTTAAATCACTGAAGTTGACAACTGTACTATTACAGTTATTAACCGAATATCCCTATTCTTAGGAAATTCAGAAATATGTACTGAAGTATGTGGGATACTTCATGGGAATAAAAACCATGATATCTGCAGCAGGCCTTCCAAGAGTTTAGAAAAAAACTTTTTGGGTGGGGAGCAGACAAATAATAAAGAAATGGGGTGAAATGATAAGAACAAGTGAAAAATCTGGGCAGAGGTTATATGGATATTATTTGTATTATTTTTGGAACTTTTCTTTAAGCTTGACATTAAAAATTAAAAATGTGCAAAAAAAAAAATAACTAGAGTTTGTAGATATCATTATCAGTCTGGAGGATTCAGTAAGAAATATGCAGATGTCATGACACTGATAAGGAATAGAATGTATTTGTATCTACAACTGAAGTAAAAAAAAAAAAAAAAAAAAAATAAAGTTGTTGGTAACAAAGTTAGTTTAAAAACACAAATACAATATGAGAAAAACTTAGCTAGATTTTAAATTTCGGGTATTTCTCATTTTGCCATTTTTGGTGAATTTATTTTATAAAATTTTATTATTATTTTGAATAGATATTACCTTCACATGGTTAAAAACATTCACATGATTAAAAATTCAAAAGACACAAAAGGCTCTCCAGGTAAGAGTCTCTTCCACCCTTTAGACAGTTTTCCTGTCTGAAGGAAATCAATATTGCCCCTTTTCTTGTAAAAGTAAAGTGAAGTTAATCAGTCATATCCAACTGTTTGTGACCCCACGGACTGTAACCTGCCAGGCTCCTCTGTCCATGGGGTTTTCCAGGCAAGAATACTGGAATGGGTTGCCATTTCTTTCTCCAGGGGATATGTAAAGTCTTCCAGAAACACTGTGTATATGACTTTTTTCCCCTTCCTTAGGTTAGTAAATATCTTTAGACTGGAGCTTGTAGACCAGCACAGAAAAGAAGTGGTGAGTAAATCAGACAAACAAGAACAGTAAGATACAGAGCTTTATGATGGATTGAATGTTTATGTCACCCCTAATTCCTAAATTGAAACCCTGACCCTGCGGTAATGACCCAGGGAGGTGGGTGGGGCCTTTGAGAGGATTAGGTCACGAGGGAGAGCATTCATATATGGGATTGCGAGCATCCATGCTCAGTCGCTCAGTTGTGTCTGACTCTTTGGGACCCCATGGATTGTAGCCCCCCAGGCTCCTCTGTTGATGGGATTTCCCAGGCAAGAATACTGGAGTGGGTTGCCACTTCCTACTCCAGGGGATCTTCCTGACCCAGAGTTTCCTGATTGGCAGGCGGATTCTTTACCACTGAGCCACCAGGGAAGCCCGCATGAATGGGTTTAATGTCCTTTATTAAAGAGACTACAAAGTGACCTGTTAGCCCTTTTGTCATGTAAAGACACATGGAGAGTTTCTGAGCCGGAAAGCAGGTTCCCACCAGACACTGAGTCTGCTAGCACCTTGATCTTGGACTTTCCAGCCTCTAGAACTATGAGAAATAAATTTTCTGCTGTTTACGAGCCCCCGCCCCCACCAGTGTTTTGTTATAGCACCTGAAATGGACTAAGACATACGGGAAAATGAATCCCAGTAACTCACAGGGTAGGATATTCTGTCTACTGCTATATTCTGGGGCAAAGATGCTCCCTTAAAAGGAAAGAAGGCTTTGACTGTATGCTTTAAACATGGACTATTTCGAGTTCATTATACACATCTAGAGTTAAAGAAATCCAAGTATAATTTTTTTTAAGGGATCCTGATTTGTTTTTTTAAATTAAGGTACAATTCATACACCACCGCTGCTGCTGCTAAGTCGCTTCAGTCGTGTCCGACCCTCAGCGACCCCATGGACTGCAACCCACCAGGCTCCTCCATCCATAGGAGTTTTCAGGCAAGAGTACTGGAGTGGGGTGCCATTGCCTTCTCCATCATACACCACACCACCCAGCATCTTAGTATATTTACAAGGCTGTAAAGCCAGCACTATTGTCTAATTTCAGAACGTTTTCATTACCCTCCAAATAAATTCCATACCCATTACAGTCAGTCACTCCTCCCCTGCTCCCTGGCCCTTAGAAACCACTCATCTATTTTCTGTCTGTATGGATTTGTCTATTTTGAATATTTCATATAAATGGAATCATATACTAGATGGCTTTGGTGTTTGGTTTCTTTCACTCAGCATACTATGTTCAAAGTTTATCTATGTTGTAGCATATATCAGTACTTCGTTCTTTTTTCTTGCCCTTGTTTTTTAAAATTTAACCATTTTTAAGTGTACAGTTCAGTGACATGGTGCACACTCACACTGTTGTGCAACATCCCCACCATCCGTCTGCAGAACTGTTCTTAAAACTCAAGCTGAAGCTCTACCTGTTAAATAACGTCCCTATTTCTTCATAACCTCTATTTTACTTTCTTTCTCTGTGAATTTGCCTGTTCTAAGAACTTCATATAAGTGGAGTCAAACAATATTGGTCCTTTTGTGTCTGGTTTATTTCACGTAGCACAGTGTCTTCAAAGTTCATTCATGAGTAGCTTGAAACAGAACTGCCTTTCATTTTAAGGCTGAATACTATTCTGTTGTTTGGCTAGACCCCATTTTGTTTATCCATTTCTCACCAAATGGACGTTTGGGTGTTTACATTTTTGACGGTTATGAATAATGCCACTGTGAACATTAGTGTACACATTTTTGTATGACCATGTTTCCAGTTCTCTTGGGTGGAAGAGACTCTCAATGAGACTGTAGAGGAATTTGCTGAGTAATACAGATTAGCCAGAGATGGATAGAGTAAGTTCCCTCATACAAACATTTGAGTTTCGAACTTTCAAAGATGCAAATGTGTGTTCGCATGTTCAATCACATTAGTACATGTGTCTGGCGTGCACGGTCATGTGTGTCCATCCACTACAGGTGGCTGTGCTTTTGTGTACTTTACAGTACAGTAGAGCAGTTTTTTAATTTCAAGCTCAGGATGTCTGGAAGCAAGCTTACAAACAGCGGGGTGTAGCCAGTTATGTTAGTTGGGTTCCAAGGCTGACTTTGTTGGATTTACGATCAAATTGGACCTATGAATTCACTTTTAGAACAGAACTCATTAATACAGAGTGGACTTACGGTACTTTGGTCATGGACAATGGTCATTGAGACTGTGTTTCCTTTGAGGAAGTGTGAAAGTTACTTAGATATGGATATATAGATTTATATACATTCTTTTGTTAATGTTCTTTTTCATTACAGTTTATTCCAGGATACTAGATATAGTTCCCTGTGCTATACAGTAGGACCTCGTTGCTCAGCCATTCTAAATGTAATAGCTTGCATCAACCAGCCCCAAACTCCCGGTCCATCCTTCTCCCTCCTCTCCTCCTGCTTGGCAACCACAAGTCTGATCTCTACGTCTGTGAAACTGTTTCTGTTTTGAGGGTAGGTTCATTGGTGCCACAGTTTAGATTCCACATATAAGTGATATTCATATGGTGTTTGTCCTTCTCTTTCTGACTTAGAATCAAGTATACTTTAAATAGTTACCCATTTTCCAAGCAGAGCTCTTCTTTCTTAAAATACCTACAATCAAAAAAAAAAAAAAAAAGATGGAATGATTTAATATTTTGTGGTTCAAAATACCCATTAAGAAGACATCATTAGGACTTCCCTGATGGTCCAGTGGTTAAGTATCTGCCTGCCAATGCAGGGGACATGGACTCAATCCTTGGTTCCAAAAGATTCTACATGCCTTGGTACAACTAAGCACATGTGTTACAAGTACTGAAGCCTGCATGCCCTAGAGCCCCTGCTCCCCAACAAGAGAAGCCACCATAATGAGAAGCCTGCTCACTGCAGCCAGAGAGTGGCCTCTGCTTGCCAAAACTAAAGAAAGCCCATGCACAGCAATGAAAACCCAGCACAGTCAAAAATAAAATAAATAAATTTTTAAAAAGACATCATTAAAGGATCAATCATTAAACATTGACAGTCTTTTCCATTTTATCAACTGAGTATAAAGAGACAGATTTTGTACCTGAAAGGGTAACTTTATTTATAACTTGGGCAAACTTTCCTTTTTCTTAGTTTCTCCATGTGAGACAATTCATCCTAAAGAATAAATAAATTTTTTAAGGCAAGAAATAAGAAAAGAATGGAACTATAAAGTGAAATCATTTTTGGAATTTGAAAGGCGATGACAAAACTGACAAAGGAAAAATAGGAAAACGGACAGCCTCCCTCCAAATATTTCAGCATGACTAGTATTAGAACTTGTGAAATTTATGAGTGAGCAGCTCTGTTTTTTTATTTCATGAGTTCACATACCAGTGGGTGTACATTACATATATGTTTGCATATGTGCGCCTCTGGGCTTGTAGCTCAGTGTTATCTGTATAGGTTTGTTGTTATATACCATCGAGGACAGAAATTACGTCTTATTCACCTTGACTTCTCCACTGCAGAATGCTGTACGTGGCATATTACAGGTGCTCAAGCTTGCTGGAAGGAATGAATATGCTTATGACAAATGAATATCCTTTGGATGTATCACTACCATGTGACTGTATTTACATATTAGTGGAGAGGTGTTTTCCTGAGCTTCAGTCATTTGTGTATCTATCTGAATGGGTGAGGAAGGGACAACTCGAGTGAGAAGGTTTGGCAGAGGAGGGCGAGCTGGAGCCAGGAAGCCAGAGACAGCAGGAGACAGGTGTGACTGTCTCTTGCCCACCCTGTGCTCTACTGGCTTTCAAAATTGGGCTCCACGTTTCCCCTTCCTCCTGGCACTTTCTAAATTCTCTTGCACTGTCAGAACGTTCTTATTTAGAAACTAGCTCAGGGCTATTTCTTCCCTTTTGTGGAGGAGGATGAGGAGCTGGTTTCATGCTTCCAACAGATCTGTTTTCCTTTCTTTTTTTAGACTCTCAAATTCTGCTTTCAAAGGGCAGGCAAAATGGAGACTGAAATAATTGATTCAACAACAACCTCAAGGCCTGTAAAATGCCATCTTTGCTACTTACCAGGGAATATCATATATCACAGGTAGACACTTTTTATACTTTAGAGAAGAAGAAAAAGAATCCCATTTTCTCCTCCCTCCTAATTAACTGGCCCTGGGCTACTAGGACCCTCAAATAACAGTGACAGATGATCTCAGAATTTCTAGATAATAGTAGAGGGGATTTCCCGGGTGGTCCAGTGGTTAAGACTCTGTGTTTCCACTGCAGAAAGCAAGGGTTCAATCCCTGGTTGGGCAATTAAGGTCCCACAGGCCAATGGAGTGGTCAAAACAAGCAAACAAAGAAAAAGAAAATAGAAGAGAGCCTATAAAATTAAAAAAAAAAAAACCTATAAAATTTTTCAGAAGACTGAAAAATCAGGATTCAGGGCTTTCATGGTGGTCCAGGGGTTAAGAATCTGCCTGCCAATGCAGGACATACAGGTTCCATTCCTGGTCTGGGAAGATTCCACATGCCTTGGGGCAACTAAGCCAGTGATCCACAACTATTGATCCCGCACGTCCTAGAGTCCATGTACTGTAACTAGAGCGTAGCCCCCACTTGCTGCAATTGGAGAAAGCCCTCGTGCACCAATGAAGACTCACTGCAGCCAAGAAAAAATAAAGAATAACAAAAAAAAGAGAAAAATTAGGATTCACACATTTCCTGAACCCACAAGAGTGTCTAACAAAGTCCTATCAAGCATCTAATTCCCCTCCGAAGTCTCGGGCACCAGCAATTTTCTGGCACCCACTGGTCTCACTCTTCCCAACTCCTCCTCCACTTGCAGCCCATGCTCCACCTGGCCTTTCTAGGATTCACTACTGCCCGCCAGGTGATTCTGTTCATTTTCCCTTCCCAGGTAGATTACAGCCTCTTTCCCTTATATGATCCACAGGTTCCAGGGGAAGCTCCTAACAAAACACCTGCTGACTGAACAACAACAAGAGATTCAGATGTCATAGAATTTTAGGGCTAAAAGGAATCTTAGGATCTTTTTGTTCATTTTTTCTGTTTTAGAGAGGATAAGCAGAGGTCCAAAGGGTTACCTTTATAGATTTTAAAGAAAAATCATTGGTTGCAGACTGTATGTTCAGCTGAATAGTATACTTGGTTCCTCACTAGAAAGCCATGCGGTGCAAGTGTGCTTGCTGCTGCTAAGTCGCTTCAGTCGTGTCCGACTCTGTGTGACCCCACAGATGGCAGCCCACCAGGCTCCGCCGTCCCTGGGATTCTCCAGGCAAGAACACATGCTTAGTCATGTCCAAGTCTTGGAGACCCCATGGACTGTAGCCCGCCAGGCTTCTCTGTCCATGGGATTTCCCAGGCAAGAATACTGGACTGGGTTGCCATTTCCTACTCTAGGGGAATCTTCCTGACCCAGGGATCAAACCCATGTCTCTTGCATATCCTGCATTGACAGGCAGATTCTTTATCACTATCACCTAGGAAACCCTGCTAGAACCATGGTCTTTCTATTCTGACCCCAACCTTGATCTTCCCTATTCTGACCTCAAGCCCTACATTCTCAATGAATTGCTGCCCATGGTTTGACCTGACAGAGGTTAAAACACACACACACACACACACACACACACACACACACACACACACACACAATTAGGTCCCAGGATGACAACCTCCTTTCAAAAGGAGGTTGGGAGGACCATCGTGGTGTCCAATGACAACAGAAGGCATCAGAAAAAAAGGGGCACTGACTTGAAGGGGTGTGGAGAGTCAGCAAGAAAGTGGCAGGGGGACTTTCCTGGTGGTCTAGTGGCTAAGACTCCAAACTCCCTATGTAGGGGCCCGAGTTCCATCTCTGGTCAGGGAACTAGATTCCACTTGCTGCAATGAAAAAGATTCCACACGCCGCATCTAGAGATCCTGCATGCCATAATGAAGATCCAGTGCAGTCAAACAAATAAATACAATAAATATTTAAATAAATAAATAATAAATAAAGTCAGTCATTGATAATAAAATCAAATAAACAGGGTAGGAGATAGGGTCTTTAGAGGGCCAATGACCAAGTCTAAGGAGAGTCCAAGCAAATCCAATTCTTCACCAAAAGGCAATTAGAGTCAGGTAGGAACTGATAGGCATTAGGGGCAGAAAGAGAAACACTAGACAAACTCAGATCTGCTTCTGACTCTATCCTTGACAAGAAGCATAATTTGGAACAAATTATTTAACTGTCAGGCCCGTAGGCAGACTCAGAATCTTATAGTCTCTGGTTGGGAGCACGTCTTCATTCCAAGGATTTGCAATCAGATTTTTGATCTTAAAAAGCTGGAAGAGGGTTGGAAGGATAAATCGGGAGTTTGGGATTAACATATACAAACTGCTATATATAAAATAAATAACCAAAAGGACCTACTTATAGTACATACACTACTCAATATTGTGTAATCACCCATAAGGGAAAGAATCTGAAAAAGAATAGATATGTATAACTGAATCCCTTTGCTGTACACTTGAAACTAATACAACATTATAAATCAGCCATACTTCAGTTAAAATAAAAAAAGAGCCCAGAAACAGTATCAATTCAAGTGGAAAACATTAGAGAGAATCGTCTTTCCTTGCAGAATGCTGCAGTTTGTTTACATCACAGTTTACTTAGAGCCTGCTGTTAAGTCAAAATCCCATGGCTGTTATTTTAGTCTGTTGACAATGATTTCACCATGTGACACCATTACCATGGAGGTGTAAGACATTTGGGGGCTCCTAAATTATGACCGATGGATGGTGGTTAGGTGCTTTTTCTCAGAACACCCTTTTAACTACATGTGTACTGTACTACATGTATGAACCATATTAAGAAAAAAAAGAAATGTTGATCACTTTCCATTAAAATACTAGATGAAAAAAAAAAAAACCCTACACTACACAGCAAAGAAATACATACTTATAAAACATTCCTCCTCTCAACGTTTTCATAAGGCCTGAATTATCTTGTAATCTGATGATTTGAACTCAACCTCTCTGCTTAAAGGTTCTTGTGAAGTTAAACTCCTATGAGGTTTATTTTAGACTGAAACAGTTTCATATTTTTCATTTTACTACAGAATAGAAAAAAGGCAAAATTAAAACAAAAACCAGGGACTTCCCTAGTGGTACAGTGTTTAAGACTCCGCGCTTGCAATGCAGGGTGCCTGGGTTCTATCCCTAGCTAGCAAACTAAAATCCCATATGCTGTGCAGTGTGGCCAAAACAAAAAAAGTGGACCTCAAAATTACGCTGATCATTGGCAAATGCCCTGTTGTAGAAGTGTAGAAAAGCCCCTGAAGTTATCGTATGGACACCGTCTACCCAGCTGTAAACTTAGGTATCTATTTTTAACCCCTTTCACAGTGTCAGAATGTTAGACCTGGAAGGGACCTTTGAGGTCATCTGATCTAAGCCACTCAGTTTCCAAAGGCAGGTAGTAAAGATCAGAAGCAAAGGAGACTCGCTGAAGTCAAGCAGGAGATTATTTAGTATAGCTAATCTGGAACCTGTGTTTTTCAATTCTCAGCATTACTGTTCTTTGCTCGCTTTTACTTATATTTGTTTTTTAAATATCATTGCAGTGTATACGGTAAAAAACAAGAACTCTCTCCTAACAGACTTCCTTCCCACTCTTCCATGTCGTCCCAACTTTTTAGGGGAAACCACTATTGATAGTTGGGCTTCTCTGGTGGCTCAGCCAGTAAAGAACCCACCTGCCAATGCAGGAGACATAAAGAGATGTGGGTTTAATCCCTGGGATGGGAAGATTCCCTGGAGGAGGGAATGGCAACCCACTCTAATATTCTTGCCTGGAAAATTCCATGGACAGAGGAGCCTGGAGGGCTACAGTCTGTGGAGTTGCAAAGAGTTGGACAAGACTGAGCACATGTGCACACACTAACAGTTTGCTGTATACATATGCAAATTCCATGTGTGTGTCTAAGTATTGATACATTCATTCACATACATATGGGTATATACATGGGCCAAGATTTTTTTAATTTGTATTATGTTTAATTTTTATTGAATATGTATAATTGACATATAATATAATTATATGTATATTAAGTGACATATAATATAATTAGTTTCAGGTGTGCAACATAGTGATTTGACAGTTTTTAAATTTTAATTATATTTTTATTGAAGGATTTTGCTTTACAGAATTTTGTTGTTTTCTGTCAAACCTCAACATGAATCAGCCATAGGTATGCATATATCCCCACCCTTTTGAACCTCCCTCCCCTCTCCCTCCCCATCCCACCCCTCTATGTTGATACAGTGCCCCTGTGTGAGTTTCCTAAGCCATGAAGCAAATTCCCATTGCCTATCTATTTTACATATGGCAGGCTAAGATTTTTGAAAGTACTTTTACTCCAAACTAGAACCTAACTAAACCAAAATAAAAATGGGAGGGGGGGGGGCGGATAAAATGGGAGTTCTGAACAACAAAATAAATATAATTTCTAATAGAAATTGTTATTTCTCTTATCATTGCTCATCTAGAAATTATCATGAAATTTTTAAACATTTTTATTTATTTGACTGCACTGGGTCTTAGTTGTGCCACGTGGGTTCTTTAGCTGCAGCATGCAAACTCTTGCAGCACGTGGGATCTAGTTTCCTGAACACAGATGGAACCCAGGCCCCCTGCATTGGGAGCACAGACTCTGAGCCCCTGGGCCACCAGGGAATTCCCTAGAAATTCTCATAAAATTTGACAAAAGCTTTTCAGGCTTCCCAGGTGGAGCCAGTGTTAAAGAACTCACCTGCTGGGACTTCCTGGTGGTCCAGGGGCTGAGACTCCATGCTCCCAATGCAGGGGGCCTGGGCTTGATTTCTGGTCAGGGAACTAGATCCCACATGCTGCAACTAAGGGTTCACATGCTTCAAAAAAATTGCAACTAAATAAATTAAAAAAGAAAACTCACCTGCTAATGCAGGTGATATAAAGGACACTGGGTTCAATCCGTGGGTCATGAAGATCCCTTGGAGGAGGTCATGGCAACCTACTCCAGTATTCTTGCCCGGAGAATCCCACAGACAGAGGAGCCTGGCCAGCTATAGTCCATGGGGTCTCCAAGAGTCAGACATGACTCAGTGACTAACACACGTGAAGGGTCCTCAGTGCTATGCACGGGGGGTAGGGTCGAATTTATCCTTTGGAGCAGTCTGTTATCGGTTTTGCTGCATAGGATTAGTTTGGTATTTTAGAAAGATCGTTCTGAGGCCAGAATAGAGGATGGATAAGAGACAGTGAAACCAGCTGAGGGGTTACTGCAATGTGCCAGGCGAAGGAGGGTGCATGTGTGAACTGAGAACGTGGAGCTGGATGTGCACAAGTCAAAGGAGAAGAGGGGTCTGGATGAAGAGACCTAGGAGGAAGACTCACAGAACCTGAAAACCAGCTGGATATTGAGGTGAAGGGGAGCTGGTAGACACTCTGCTTTCTCATCTCCTAAATCTTTTTTTAAAATGTGTATTAATTTATTTGGCTGTGTTGGGTTTTAGTTGCAGCACACAAGGTCGTTAGTTGCAGTATGTGGGACTGAATTCCCTGGCCAGTGATAGAACCTGGGCCCCAGCCCTGGAGCAGAGAGTCTTAGCCACTGGACCACCAGGGAAGTCCCTTAGATATTTCTTTCTAAGCAGGAACTCTGTATCTCTTGCCAACTCTGGCCATGTAACTGGGGCTCAATTAAAGTTTTCTTTCTTTTTGTTCTAAATGTATTTCAGTTTTTTTCAATTAAAAATTTTGAAGAAATCCTTCATTTTTTTAATCCACTACACAATCCTAAGCAATTCCTGTTCATGTTTTGATTACCAAAATTTTAATGCTTTTTTCCCCTTTAAACATGATTTCAACTAATAAAATAGTTGTTATTACTCACCCGGTCATTCAAAAGCTGATGGTTTAGGGGTGTCGAGGTACTTATCTTTGTCTGCATTTTGGGACCATTTGTGTTTTTTGGAGGTGCAAATGCCAGCATGAAATAACTGGATATTCTTCTGTAAGAAAAACTACTCCTGCAGAAGAAATGAATCATACAATCTTCAGAATACTAAAAATACTAATACCATATAATCTTTTTTAGTACACTGGGACAGGGACTAGGGGGAGAGTAACATTTGCTAGGAGCATTTTATATGTCAGGTACTTAACAGGTTTGCTCAATTAAAACCCATAAAAATATGGTAAGGTGGTGGGTTTTAGCTTATTTTACAGGTGAAGAAAATGAGGCTCACTGAAGTTACATGCTTTGCCCAGAGTTATACAGACAATAGGTGGTGAAACAGGGAATCAGACCCAGGTCTGTTTAACTCTGTTTGATTTTCATTGGACAAATGGGAAAAAATCAGAATCACTCTTAGCTAAGAACATACCATATTTGTCAGAAAGAAGTATTTATAAAGTCACCGTGCAATCTGAACTACTCCGTCTTTGTCCCTTGTGACCTCCTTCTTCCTCTGTTACCTTTCTGACATCTAGCTAACAAGGGCTCTAGCTTGCTACCATATTTAAGAAGTAGAATAGTACAATGGACAAGGCTAAGAATTTACATATGGACAGATTTGGGTTTATTGGGGAAAATACACTGGGGAAACACACTAAGCACGGGCGGCTGCGACCAGCGTACTAAGCGCGGCCGAGAGCAGCTACCCAATGTCCGAGGTCAGGAGCACAAGCTGGGAGGATCCCATGCCCGAAGAGCAGCGGCCAAGAGGAGTTACCCCACGTCTGAGGCCAGGGGTGGTGGCCGGGAGGAGCCACTCCACACTCAAGGCCAGGGGCAGCAGTCAGGAGGAGTAACCCCACGCCTGAGGCCAGGGGCAGTGGCGGGAGGACCAACCCCACGTCCAAGGAGCGGTAGCTATGCAGGCACAGGAGGGCCTAGAGGCGCTATCCTACGTTGAAGGTCAGGAAGGGCTGTGGTGAGGAGATACCCCTCATCCAAGGTAAGGAGCAGCAGCTGCGCTTTGCTGGAACAGGCGTGAAGAGATACTCCATGCCCAAGGTAAGAGAAACCCAAGTAAGATGGTAGGTGTTGCAAGAGGGCATCAGAGGGCAGATACACTGAAACCATATTCATAGAAAACTAGTCAATCTAATCACACTAGGACCACAGCCTTGTCTAACTCAATGAAAGTAAGCCGTGCCTGTGGGGCAACCCAAGACAGGCGGGTCATGGTGGAGAGATCTGACAGAATGTGGTCCACTGGAGAAGGGAATGGCAAACCACTTCAGTATTCTTTACTTGAGAACCCCATGAACAGTATGAAAAGGCAAAATGATAGGGTACTGAAAGAGGAACTCCCCAGGTCAGTAGGTGCCCAATATGCTACTGGAGATCAGTGGAGAAATAATTCCAGAAAGAATGAAGGGATGAAGCCAAAGCAAAAACAGTACCCCACTGTGGATGTGACTGGTGATAGAAGCAAGGTCTGGTGCTGTAAAGAGCAATATTGCATAGGAACCTGGAATGTCAGGTCCATGAATCAAGGCAAATTGGAAGTGGTCAAACAGGAGATGGCAAGAGTGAACATCGACATTTTAGGAATCAGCTAACTAAAATGGACTGGAATGGGTGAATTTAACTCAGATGACCATTATATCTATTACTGCGGGCAGGAATCCCTCAGAAGAAATGGAGTAGCCATCATGGTCAACAAAAGAGTCTGAAATGCAGTACTTGGATGCAATCTCAAAAACGACAGAATGACCTATTCGTTTCCAAGGCAAGCCATTCAATATCACAGTAATCCAAGTCTATGCCCCAACCAGTAATGCTGAAGAAGCTGAAGTTGAACGGTTCTATGAAGACCTACAAGACCTTTTAGAACTAACACCAAAAACAGATGTCCTTTTCATCATAGGGGACTGGAATGCAAAAGTAGGAAGTCAAGAAACACCTGGAGTAACAGGCAAATTTGGCCTTGGAATACGGAATGAAGCATGACAAAGACTAAGAGTTTTGCCAAGAAAATGCACTGGTCATAACAAACACTCTCTTCCAACAACACAAGAGAAGACTCTACACATGGACATCACCAGATGGTCAACACCAAAATCAGATTGATTATATTCTTTGCAGCCAAAGATGGAGAAGCTGTATACAGTCAACAAAAACAAGACCAGGAGCTGACTGTGGCTCAGATCTTGAAGTCCTTATTTCCAAAATCAGTCTGAAATTGAAGAAAGTAGGGAAAACCACTAGACCATTCAGGTATGACCTAAATCAAATCCCTTATGATTATACAGTGGAAGTGAGAAATAGATTTACGGGCTTAGATCTGATAGAGTGCCTGATGAACTATGGAATGAGGTTCATGACATTGTACAGGAGACAGGGATCAAGACCATTCCCATAGAAAAGAAATGCAAAAAAGCAAAATGGCTGTCTGGGGAGGCCTTACAAATAGCTGTGAAAAGAAGAGAAGTGAAAAGCAAAGAAGAAAAGGAAAGATATAAACATCTGAGTGCAGAGTTCCAAAGAACAGCAAGAAGAGATAAGTAAGCCCTCCTCAGTGATCAATGCAAAGAAATAGAGGAAAACAACAGAATGGGAAAGACTCGTGATCTCTTCAAGAAAATTAGAGATACCAAGGGAATATTTCATGCAAAGATGGGCTCGATAAAGGACAGAAATGGTATGGACCTAACAGAAGCAGAAGATATGAAGAAGAGGTGGCAAGAATACACAGAAGAACTGTACAAAAAAGATCTTCATGACCCAGATAATCACAAAGGTGTGATCACTGACCTAGAGCCAGACATCCTGGAATGTGAAGTTAAGTGGGCCTTAGAAAGCATCACTATGAACAAAGCTAGTGGAGGTGATGGAATTCCAGTTGAGCTATTTCAAATCCTGAAAGACGATGCTGTGAAAGTGCTGCACTTAATATGCCAGCAAATTTGGAAAACTCAACAGTGGTCACAGGACTGGAAAAGGTCAGTTTTCATTCCAATCCCAAAGAAAGGCAATGCCAAAGAATGCCCAAACTACCGCACAATTGCACTCATCTCACATGCTAGTAAAGTAATGCTCAAAATTCTCCAAGCCAGGCTTCAGCAATACGTGAACCATGAACTTCCTGATGTTCAATCTGGTTTTAGAAAAGGCAGAGGAACCAGAGATCAAATTGCCAACATCCACTGGATCATGGAAAAAGCAGGAGAGTTCCAGAAAAACATGTATTTCTGCTTTATTGACCATGCCAAAGCCTTTGAATATGTGGATCACAATAAACTGTGGAAAATTGTGAAAGAAATGGGAATACCAGACCACCTCACCTGCCTCTTGAGAAACCTGTATGCAGGTCAGGAAGCAACAGTTACAACTGGACATGGAACAACAGACTGGTTCTAAATAGGAAAAGGAGTACGTCAAGGCTGTATATTGTCACCCTGCTTATTTAACTTCTATGCAGAGTACATCATGAGAAACGCTGGACTGGAAGAAGCACAAGCTGGAATCAAGATTGCTGAGAGAAATATCAATAACCTCAGATGTGCAGATGACACCAGCCTTATGGCAGAAAGTGGAGAGGAACTATAAAGCCTCTTGATGAAAGTGAAAGAGGAGAGTGAAAAAGTTGGCTTAAAGCTCAACATCCAGAAAACGAAGATCATGGCATCTGGTCCCATCACTTCATGGGAAATAGATGGGGAACCAGTGGAAACAGTGTCAGACTTTATTTTTCTGGGCTCCAAAATCACTGCAGATGGTGACTGCAGCCATGAAATTAAAAGACGCTTACTCCTTGGAAGCAAAGTTATGTCCAACCTAGATAGCATATTCAAAAGCAGAGACATTACTTTGCCAACAAAGGTCCATCTAGTCAAGGCTATGGTTTTTCTGTGGTCATGTATGAATGTGTGAGTTGGACCGTGAAGAAGGCTGAGAGCCGAAGAATTGATGCTTTTGAACTGTGGTGTTGGAGAAGACTCTTGAGGGTCCCTTGGACTGCAAGGAGATCCAACCAGTCCATTCTGAAGGAGATCAGCCCTGGAATTTCTTTGGAGGGAATGATGCTGAAGCTGAAACTCCATTACTTTGGCCACCTCATGCAAAGGGTTGACTCACTGGAAAAGACTCTGATGCTGGGAGGGATTGGGGGCAGGAGGAGAAGGGGACGACAGAGGATGAGATGGCTGGATGGCATCACTGATTTGATGGATGTGAGTCTGAGTGAACTCCGGGAGTTGGTGATGGACAGGGAGGCCCGGTGTGCTGTGATTCATGGGGTCGCAAAGAGTCGGACATGACTGAGCGACTGAACTGAACTGACACTGGGGAAAATATACCTTGCACCCAGTACTGTATATATCTGCCTTCATTTTTGTGGCCTCACAGCATGTGGGATCTCAGTTCTCCCCCTGGAGATGGAACTCACATCCCTTGTAACCATGACTGCCGTTGTTCTGTCACTAAGTTGTGTCCAGCTTTTTGCAACTCCATGGACTGAAGTACATCAGCCTTCCCTGTCCTTCACTATCTCCCAGAGTTTGCTCAGACTCATGTCCATTGAGTTGGCGATGCCATCCAACCATCTCATCCTCTCTTGCCTTCCTTCTCATCCTGCCTTCAATCTTTCCCAGCATCAGGGTCTTTTCCAAGGAGTCGGCTTTTCGCACCAGGTGGCCAAAGTTGTGGAGCTTCAGCTGTAGCATCAGTCCTTCCAATGAATATTCAGGGTTGATTTCCTTTAGAATTGACTCATTTGATCTCCTTGCTGTCCAAGGGAGTCTCAAAGGTCTTCTCCAGTACCACAATTAAAAAGCATCAATTTTTCAATGCTCAACCTTCTTTATGATCCAATTCTAACCATTGGACAGCCAGGGAAGTCCCTATGTCTGCCTTCATTGGTTTAAAGCACTCTAATTTCCATGAGGGATTACTTTTCCCTCAGTGTTTAGGGTCTTCTGGGTTGCTTAATCAAGGTGGCCTACCCCTGCCCAGTCTTGAGACTAAGCTAGGCCAGGTAACTGATGCTGGCTTATCCTTGCTTTACACCCAAGGTGATCATTCAAAGTACCGTAGATGCTCTGAGTAGACTGTTAAGCTGTTCTTAGAGTCTTCTTGTAGGGGCTTCCTAGGTGGTGCTAGTGGCAAAGAATCCGCCTGCCAATGCTGGAGACATAAGAGATGCAGGTTTGATCCCTGGCTCAGGAAGATCCTCTGGAGAAGGCCATGGCAGCCCACTCCAGTATTCTTGCCTGGAGAATCCCATGGACAGAGGAACCTGGTGGGCTACAGTCCATGGGGTTGCAAATATAAGCTGCAAATATATAAAGCACAGTCACTGAGTCTAGATCTGCTCAGTTAAAAATCACATATTTCCTTTTTTATTGCTATTTATTCATGTTTGATGTTTCTTCTATTTAAACTGATTGAAGTTTTTTGTGTGTGTGAGTGTGTGTTTTATTTTTTTTTAATCTGTTTAGGCCAAGCCACTCGGCTTGCAGAGTCTTAGTCCCCAACCAGGGACTGACCCTGGCCCTCAGCAATTAAAGTACAGAGTCCTAACCACTGGACCACCAGGGAATTCCTTAAACCAATTGTTTTTAATCTTTTATTTTTTTCAGGGCCATAAGACTCTTTGAGGATATGATGAAAACTATGAATCTTCTCCCTAGAAAAATGCGTATTAACATTACATTTTGCTTATACCAGGTTAAAAACTTCTGTTGTAAGCTCAGAAACTCTCTTTTCCCAGTTTGAGTAGAAAACAATCTGACTGATTGTAAGCACGATTTCTGATTAGGACAAAGTAGCTTTTCCAGGGCCTCCCTAAGGTTTTGCATTGTTTTTTTTTTTTTTTTTTTTCTTCCTGGTTCTTCAGAGCTAGAAATTATTTGAATTAGGCTTTTTTTTCAAATCAACTTGAATAAAGTTTGGTTTTCAGGAGATGGGCCTGGCTGAGAAAAAGAGCCCTCTTTGTAATAGTCTTACTGAAGCAGGCAAATGGAGGTATTCTGCCCTGGTTTTTGTCATTATCCTTTTACAATTTTTTCCTCTGTCCACTCTAGAAGATGGGCAGTGTGCATATCTGTATGCCCACACTGGTTCACAGTATAGACCACTCAGACACTTTCATACAACATACAAAAAAATTACAAGACAAAGCAAGTTGCCTTCCCTCCTTCTACATACAAACCTTGCTGTTGTTTTTTCATGACCTCTTTCCCCCTTAATGGCTGTCCTTGCATGTTCCCCTTTAATTTTTCTTTGGATAAAGGGGAAGAAGAAGGGCTTATGGCCCTTACCCCCAGTGTGTGCTTCTAGTGTCATGCTTAAAGGCAAGGATAGGTCCTCTGGTAAAGTTCCAGTGTTTACATACCTCCAATCCCATCTTCAAGGCCATCCTTCATACTGTCACCATTGCACGACTTCACTAAAGACTTATTAGGTCTGTATTACAGGTATAAAGACAAGTTTTGACTATAATGGAGATTACAGTCTACTACAAGAGGGCTTTTTTTTTTAACAAATAAAGATGTATATATTTAAGGTGATGTTTTAATATATGTACACACTGTGGAATGCTTACCACAATCAAACTATGTAACATATCCATCACCTCCCATAGTTACTGTGTGTGTGCACGTGTGGGTGTGTGTGCATGTGTGCACTTCTGTGTGTGTGATTACCCTTGAGATCTACTCTTCTAGCAAATTTCAAGTATATAATATATTATTATTAACTATAATCGCCATGATCCCTGGGCAGGAAAATCCTCTGAAGAAGTAAATGGGAACCCACTCCAGTATTCTTGCCTGGAGAATCCCATGGGCAGAGGAACCTGGTGGGCTACAGTCCACGGGATTGCAAGAGTGGGACACAACTTAGCGACTAAACTACCACCACCATCACCACATAGTCACTCTGCTGTACATAAGGTCTCTAGAACTTATTCATTTTATAACTGAAGGTTTGTACCCTTTGATCAATATCTCCACATTTCCCTACTCCCCAACTTTGGCTAACCACTACTCTATTCAGGGAAGTATTTTTTAAAAGGTCTGTTAGTCATTTTTCAGCTCAAAAACCTTCAGAGACTCGATAATGGCTACAGAATCCTTAGCGTGCTAATCTAGGTACACCATGAGTTTACCTTTTTGGTTCATCCTCCTTCCTCTCCCTTCATGCACTATCTGTACAGACACACTGAACTTCAGATCAGAGAATGTGGTACAAAACTGGTGCTTCTCTGCTAATGTGGTTTTCTGAATGTGCTCACCTGAATCCTAAACTCAGTAGTGCACAGTAGGTGCTCAATAAAAATTTATCTAAATCAGCGGAATGAATGAACACAATAGTGGAGGTGAGGTGGTTTAAGGATTAAAGCTAGTGGCAAAGAAGGTACAACTCAACATTAGGAACCAAGCATTGGGGTTAGACTCAGGATAATTGGGTTTTTATTTGGCGTTTACAGACCAGAACACGGTTAAGTTTCTCCACTAATACACAGCTCACCCATTGTACACTGCAGTATCATCAGAGAAGGAAATAGAGATTACCAGGAAATGATCAGGAAATAGGGTACTGCTGCTGCTGCTAAGTCGCTTCAGTCGTGTCCGACTCTGTGCGACCCCATGGACGGCAGCCCACCAGGCTCCCCTGTCCCTGGGATTCTCCAAGCAAGAATACTGGAGTGGGTTGCCATTTCCTTCTCTGAAATAGGGTATGGTTAGATTTAAATATGAGTTCATCTTACATTCAACTAGGTGGAAACAAAGAGAAACTATAAGACAATGCAAAGACCTAGTGCAAAGACCTAGTGCTTTGATACCCACTCCAGTGTTCTTGCCTGGAGAATCCCAGGGACGGGGGAGCCTGGTGGGCTGCCGTCTCTGGGGTTGCACAGAGTCAGACACGACTGAAGTGACTTAGCAGTAGCAGTGCTTTGATAAGCATAAAAGTAATTATTTGTTGGTTGTTAATTTCATATATATGATGCACCTGGTAATTTAACTGGTAACACAGAGCAAAATGTAATTCCTGGGGTCACTGCCAAGGCTCGTGAGAAGCCCAGGAGGACCTGAGAGAAGAGCTCTCAAAAGAGTCTCCATTTTTTTCATGCAGTGATCACTGCTCTCACCACTTTAAATCTTTCTCTTCAAGCCTTTATCGCTGGAGTTGCCATAGCTCCTGTTTCTGTGACTCTGTCTAGCCCCCACCCCTTTCAGTAGGCCAATCACTACCTATAAATCTTTTCACTGGCATCCGGGGTCTCTTAGGCAACAATGCGTGGTCTCTTGATTGGCCGGGACATCCTAGAGGGCTGGCTTCAAAATTGGGAGCAGGGACAAAAAGGAAAAGTGGGAGTGCCCAGAGGGTGGGAAAGGCCACCATCTCTCAATATAATGCTAGGACGAAGGTGCAGCCAGTCCTGAAACAAATAGCATGAAATGCCCCCATTCAAGCCGTAAGCATGTTTCAAATCAAGCCAACCTACTGAGCATGCCCAGTTACTTCGTTCTGGTCACTCCGTTCTGGTCACTCCAGGGTTCTGAAACGTAAACTCCGTTTCTCCGGGTTTTTAGAGTGGCCAACAAGTTGCAGGAAAAACAATTCTGGAGAGGTTCAGTGAAAGAATAGCACCTGCACACACGAAGTGGAAGAACGTGGGAAAATTGCCCAACACACAAACTCAGCAATGCTTCAACATGAATTTTAATTTATTGGGTTAAGGAATTCAGGCCGACTAACAGATACACCAGGGAACCAGCAGATGGCATGCCTGAATAAGGATAACTCCAAATTTGGGAAATTTTATGATCTGGTCTAATTTAATTAATTAAATTTATGAAGCATCTACCATGTAATGAGAGGCAGAGTGAGAATGCAAGAATAAAAAAGAAATCTAATGAGGATTCAAAAATGCAATGTAGAAATAACTACTGTGATAGAACTATAAACTAATACTGGAGAAAAACATTTCAGAAGGGACATCTGGGAAGTGTAAAACAGTTCTTATGGGCAGCAGCTAACCAAATTAAAAAAAGAAGACTTTTCTCATTATTTCACGTTCTCTAAAATACATAAAAATGTACTCTCTTCCAAGGTAAATAAATGTAAACCCTATGTTTATATTGTTTCATTGTTTTGAAATAGGCAGCATTCGTGTATCTCCCATTTAAAAAGAAAATGAAAAGTAAAGCGCATAGAGGTTGCTGCTTTCTTTAGAGTTGACAAAGGATCAAAGTGGCCAAATTGAAATTAGAACTTATGTTGTCTGAATTCCAGCCCAGTGGTTTTAAGTATGGCTGTATGTTTTATGATCAGGTTGTAAGTAAAATGAATAAACAAAGACTCTTGCAGGGGTGGAGGCCTGGGAGAGATAAGTAGATGCAATACTAAATTACCATGTATTACCAGTTAACATGGATGGTTTCAAAATGGGTTCATCTAGAAAAAGACCAGTTTTAACAACTCTCTTGGAGACTGTTGGGTCTCGGTGAAGTTCCTCCTCATTAAAGACTTTCTATTGGTGGTTATAACATTGAATGAAAGAAAGATGGGACTAAAGAGAGCCTGACACTTTATCCCTGCTAGATCTGAATATTTTTATCCCTGAAAATAAGGTCCCTTTCATTGATCCTCTCATCTAGCATCCTCTGGACCTCTCCTTGTTCAGCCCTTCATCAGTGTGACTACTGATCCCCCAATGAACACCACCATTCACATTGTGTTCACGGTGAGCACATTGGCTCAATGTCCTTGAAAATTTAACATTACTTTCATTTAAAATTTTTAAAAATTCCTTTTAAAAATATTTATTTGGCTGCACTGGATCTTAGTTGCAGCACACAAGATCTTTGATCTTTAGCTGAAGTTTGTGGGATCTAGTTCCCAGTTGTTCTTCACTCGCTAAGTCATGTTTGACTCTGAAACCCTGCAGCACGCCAGGCTTCCCTGTCTTTCACTAGTTCCCAGACCAGGGATTAAACCTAGGTCCTCTGCATTGGGAGGGTGGAATGTTAGTTACTGGACTACCAGGGAAGCCCCTCAACATTATTTTTAAAGGAAACATTTCAACCATAAAGAAAAGTTTACAGACTTGCCTAAGAAACACCCTTTTCTCCCTGCAGAGATTTTTTAACATGTTAACATTTTGTTTCCTGTGTGTGATTAACAGTTGAAGCCTCTTTTACATGCTGCCCAGATCTCATTTCCCACCCTGCCTGCCTAGAGGCATCCACTGTCATGAAATTAGTGTGCTGCCTACTTGTTCACTTTTTATGCTTATTATATATACATGTTTGGCCTTATAAACAGTGTGACTGTTTTAAAGAGCTATCATAATTTACATACTTTGTAGTTTGCTTCTTTCACTCAGTGGTCTATTTCTGAGATGTGATCATGTTGATACATTCAATGATAATTTCTACATCATTCCCACCTCCCACTAGGAGCCAAAATATGTTCTATGCCTGACAGTTTTCACAAGACCATGTGTAAATTGCATAAAAATGTGAGAGCAGCACATCTCTAGAGGGTCTGAAGGTACAAGGGATCTAGAAGTACCTGAAGCAGGTCCACACTGATTTTCATAAATGCTCTTAGCTGCTTCACTCACCCTCAGTAGAGGCAGGGTTAGCTCCACAAGACACAATGACTTGGTAAGAATCAGCCTAAGGATCAACCTTACTTTTTTTTTAAAAAAAAAGTATTACTGCATTAGTATTTATCAATGAAATTGAAAATGTCATTTCAGATCCCTTTTATAATGCAATTCCCATAGCTCATCTTCTGATGTTAAACTATATTTATGACTGTCTAAGCTCAGTATTTATTATCATTTAGGGAGCACCTGTAAAAAAGATGGTCACTGGTGGCTCAAACAGTAAAAAATCTGGCTGCAATGCAGGAGATCTGGGTTCCACCCCAGGGTCGGGAAGATCCCCTGGAGAAGGGAATGGCAATCCACTCCAGTATTCTTGCCTGGAGAAGTCCATGGACAGAGGAGCCTGGTGGGCTACAGTCCATTGGATCGCAAAGAGTCGGACACGACTGAGGGACTAACACTTCCACTTTTCTTTGTATAAAATAGCTGCCTATAATTAAAGATGCCACAGAGATGTGTCCCAAGGGTTTGGACAAACCACAGATTATATAGCTGTTTTTGGTCAGTCTCCTAACATGGGGTGGCAAAGATTCAGAAAGAAGATTATATTAAAATACACCATCTTAACCAAGTGTACAGTTGAATAACGTTAAGTACAGTCATACTATGCTACAAGATCAAAGTATTTCTTTAAGTCCTGTATGCTACCATAGAACAAAATGATGCCTGTGAAGTCTAGGCTGAAAAGGGAGGAAAAGGAAGAGAAAGGAAGGTAGGTAAAATGATGGAGGCAAAGGTAACAGCTTTGGCTTGGAATGAGTGAATCCAGACCCAGCTGTTAAAACGCTGCCTGGCTTTGGCTAAGTCTTTTTAACCTTTCTGGACAGTTCTTTTCCACGTCTGAATAATGAGAGGCTAGGTTTAGATGATTTCTAAGGAATCTTTAAGTTCTGAAATAGCTTATGTAGAAAAAAAAATTACTTATGAAGAAAAAGAGAGAAGAAACATTTCCCAAAGAACAGAAGATGGGGAATGCCACCAATAACCTCAAGCCCCACCTGCTCACTAAAGTGGGTGTTGGTAAAGAGGGTATCTGCTCTGCTGCTTCACCCTGGAGCTCTGCAATATGAAAGCTGACTACCTCTATCTGCACCCAGTACCACTCTCAGCAACCGCCTCTTAACCAATTCCAATCCCCGGGTCCCCATGGGGCACGCTGGTTCTCGAAACAGGTTTTGGTGGTCTCGCAATAATAGCGTTCCAGGCTTGAGTGATGAGAGTCGCTGCACTATCTCAGCAGGGAAGGGAGGGAGAGCTTTGCAAAGGGGACTGACGGCATTTAAGAAAAGCTTCCAGAGCTTGGAACGATTCCGCCGCAGCAGGACAGGGCCAGGCATCAGCCTCGGGGCGAGGTAAAGAACAACGAAACCTGCAGAGGGGTATCCAAAAGCTGGGCTCAAAATTGGAGCACTCGGTCGAGCGTGCGCAGCGCGCCTGCGCCGTACGTGCGTGCGCATGCTCCTCGCCCCCCGCGCCGGGCTGCGCGCCCCGGCGATCACCAAAGATCGCTGTACCGCCGAGGCGCACGCCGGCGGTCCTCGCTGGCTCCGTTTACCTCATGGACCTGAGGCCGCCCCCGGCCGGCGCCTCAGCCCCCTGGGACCCCGGCCCCGCGGTGTGAGGTGAGCCCCGGGTCGTGCAGGCCCCTTCCCGTCAGGCTCAGCGAGAAAAGAGCTCGGGAGTGGGGACTGAGGATATGCCGCCGCGGCTGCCCGCTCCTCGGTCTAACCCTGTGCCAAAGAGCCACCAGCAGCCGCGGCACCTCCTCCTCAGGGATCGTTATTCTCGTCGCCGCCAAAACAAAAGCCTTGGGCGCCGCGCTGTGGAGGGGTGTCTCGGGGCTTTCTCGGGGTGGGCTGCGGGCCGGCGGGGGAGCCCGAGTTTGGGGCTGGGCGCTGAGGCGGACCGATGCGCGCGGACTGGATTAACCCTCTCGGTCCCGAGCCCGCGCCTGCGCTCCGCGCTAGGCGCAGCCCTGGGGCTCGGTCGGCGCCGCGGGGGCGTGTGGCGCTCCCGGGCCGCTGGGGGCTGTGGGTGGAGCACGCGACCGCTGGCAGGGAGGACAATGCACCGAGGGCTGGGTGCGGAGGCGCGGGGGGCGTCGGGGCTTCTGGACTGCTTCCCGTTTCTACTCCTGAAAATTGTCCCCTCTCCTCCCTCCCATCAGCTTTGCAAAGTCTGCATATTCCTCCTCGAGGCTTCCCCCTCTGCCCCCTTGGATGCTCCGTGTGTTTGCCCTGGGGTAACGTGGGGAGGTTCATCCATACCCTCTGAAATAAGGTGCTGTTAAACATTTCAAGACATTTTTAACATCTTCCTAGAGGCCTTTTTCAGAATTAGATGCCTTACTCAATAAGAGAAAAAGGGGTGTTTTTTTCTTTCTTTCTTAAAAGAACAAAAGCAAATGCCACTAATTTAGGCAGAGGAGTCAACTCGAAGTTGGAAAATATCTAGGAAGGACAAAAGGTCTGGCTTTTGGCCCAGAATAAATGAAATTTTAAATTTTGGTTCCCTTCCGAGTGTAGGCAGACAGAGCAGCAGAGCAGACCAGCAGCTATAGAAATAAATGACTGCTCTATACGGTTGGTCAAACAAGATCTTATTTTATAGAAGTAGTTTGGAGAGACCTGTAATGTTTATGTACGGGAATTGGGTTACTTGGTAAAGCCAATACCGCAGGAGCAAGGAAACAAAGACTTGACAAGGGGGATGTTACCTCCCTCTTGAGCCGCCTTTTAGCTTTTAGTGGTGTGCTGAAAAGGGATAGATAAATCCGTAGTTGGACTACAGCCTACCAGGCTCCTCCATCCATGGGATTTTCCAGGCAAGAATACTGGAGTGGGGTGCCATTGCCTTCTCCAAGTTCTGTTTTTAAGAACCATTTACTCCTCAAGATGCTTTCCATCCGTCCCTTTTTTTTCCCCCCCATCCGTATTTTTAAGCAAATCAGTATCTTCTTTTTCCTCCATAAGAAGAAGGAAAAAAAAAAAAAAAAAGTGTTTGTTTGAAGTACCAAACCACAACATAGAGGTAATAAGATAGGAAAGTGATGTAAAAGCTTAAGTGGGCAAGCTTGCAAGGATAGAACTGAGAATAAAAGATAATTGAGATACAATTCTTCTTACAGTGTTGCCTTTTATTTAGTGAAATAACAGGTTCCTCCTCTACCCACCTCCCCCCAAATGCTTTGAAACTTTCAGGAAAATAAGGTAATTAGTTGTCAGGAAGCATTTAACTGGAGGCTTCCTGTGTACTGTTTTGGATCTGTCAGGAATTCGAGGAGAGGCAAGCCTCTCCTGGGGGCTGAGGAATCCAGGCATTTCCTTCATTAGTTTCTCTATACGGCTATAAGTACCCTCTTCCTTCTTGTGAACCATATGGTAAAAGTGATTGTTTACAACTCTCTCTCTCTTTAATATGAATCACCTATGTTTTGTAAGTCTGGAATTTTAATCTTTATCTTTGCTGAGAATAACTACCTTGTAAGACAATATGTATGCCAGCACCATGTTAATTAAAACACCTTTGCTCCATCAGAGCTCTGGTCCCCGTGTCTTTCTCTCTCTCAGGCTGTTTCTTTGGATCACAGAAGCCCTCTGAGTTCACCTTCCTGCCCGGGCTTTTAAGACCCTCTCGAGAAGGCACTGTGCACCTTCACCCCATTGAGAGGGCTCCTGAGGCCTCCGTGAACATAGTGAGCCCCATGCCAGGGGCTTTATTGGCTTTCTGTGTAAACCAAGGACTGTCAGCCTCTTTCTCTCCTTTACTTTCTTATTGTCGACTCCAGACCACCACGTTCTGGTCCATTAAAGGACCTCAACAATTAGTAAAACCTGTCGTCTTACCTTCTCTTAACTCCTCCTCCGTTTTTTTTTTTTTTTTTTTTTCCTCATCCACTAATATTCCCTGGCTCTACATCTCTCCTAAATCTACCAGTGCCCTATTAATAGAGGAAGAAAGGACTATAGGTTCTTTCATCCCTTTTTTCATCTTAGGTACTGTATTCCTCTGAGCTTTATTTTGTGCTTGAACATTTAGGTGGATTTTTCTAGAGAGATCCCCAGCCATGATTGAGATATTTGAAGTAGGGAGGCTTGAGGGGAAGGTAAATAGTAAAGTGCATGTTCTTTTTTTGTATAGCACAGTGTTGTGAGCACGTCATCATTGGGCAAAGAGGGGGGTTTTAAAATCACTGTAAGTCCTCTGTTGCCCACTTGACAGGCAAAAAATCTCTCTCCCCAACTTAAATTTCGTATGTGTTAGTAAAACTACGAGATTTCATACTGAAAATTTATTCTGAGCATGTTGGTTTGTTGATGTTAGACTGCTGTTGACTTTATTTTTTTCAGGAGACATGTGATAGGAAACAGTTCTTACTGCATCTTTACGTTCTTCCACAGTGAAGAGCAGTGTTAGCCTCAAGTTTTTTTTTATTTTTTAACTTTACAGTATTGTATTGGTTTTCCATCCCTCTGGGTCGTCCCAGTGCATCAGCCCCAAGCATCCAGTATCGTGCATCGAACCTGGACTGGTGACTCGTTTCATATTTGATATTATACATGTTTCAATGCCATTCTCCCAAATCGTCCCACCCTCTCCCTCTCCCACAGAGTCCAAAAGACTGTTCTATGTCTCTTTTGCTGTCTCGTATACAGGGTTATTGTTACCATCTTTCTAAATTCCATATATATGCGTTAGTATACTATATTGGTGTTTTTCTTTCTGGCTTACTTCACTCTGTATAATAGGCTCCAGTTTCATCCACCTCATTAGAACTGATTCAAATGTATTCTTTTTAATGGCTGAGTAATACTCCATTGTGTATATGTACCAAAGCTTTCTTATCCATTTACCTGCTGATGGACATGTAGGTTGCTTCCATGTCCTGACTATTATAAACCCCTAAATCTCTGAATTAGAGACGTTTAAAGCTGCAGCTGCCCAAAAAAAGCAGTAGTGCAAATGAAAAGCAAGACTTTGAAATATGTATGAGAGGAATTGTTCAGTATAGATTTGGGAGAAGAAGGGTCACAGTATCTTGATGAAAGAAGTGAAGGTTTTTAGTAGTGGCATTTCCAGAAGGTTAGGAATGAATGTTTGAAGAGTAACAACTCCTCTTTGACTAGAAATTAGTTTTAACTGACTGTTGCATCAGAAATGATGAATCTATCTTTGAGTTACAATCTGTTATGCTGAGAACTAGCAACAGTTTTGGGGGATCCAAGGAATGCGCTGTGAATAAAGTTTAAGAAAAAACAACTAGGCTGCTGCTGCTGCTGCTAAGTCACTTCAGTCGTGTCCGACTCTGTGCGACCCCATGGACTACAGCCTACCAGGCTCCTCCACCCATGGGATTTTCCAGGCAAGAGTACTGGAGTGGGTTGCCATTGCCTTCTCCGATGAATTAAATATGGAGCTATATACACTTTAGCAACCAGAAAACAGTATCCTGAGAATGAATTTATTTTTTAAATAAGATATTGAAAACAAAAGGCCAAAACCCACATGAGTTTTAGGAAAAGGAATCTAGCACTTTGAGCAGTGATATGCTCTCAGTGTGTACTTTGCTGTCTAACAAGATGATAATTTCCTTGAGAGAAGAAGCTTCAGAGGTAGTGATTGCTAATTCTTATAATGCAGTCTTCGAAAACTCTGAAAGAAGACAAAAGAATATCCTCCTGTTCCCATTGTAGCCAGTGTGTTTGAGGCAACCTTTAATTTCTGACTTGGAAATGCAAAATGTTACGTACATGTATAGTGTGTCCAGATAAGTAAATCTAAGCTGAGAAAGATGAAAGGAATCACTTTCTGTACAGAAAGTGTGAATTGGAATAGAGTTGCTAACATCTTTTGTTGCAGGGCTTTGCTGACAAGCCCCCAGGGCCCACTTTTGTCATTGTCTCTTCTGGGATTCTGCCTGCTTTCTTCCCTCTTCACAGTTGCCGTCTCTTGCTTTTCCCACCTGAGTTCTTTGGGTCTGGCTTTTTAGCCAGCCTCTGAAGACAGTCCTCCAAGATTGCATCCCCTTTAGTGCTGTTCTTCAGGACAAATACTCAACTTATTTTAGGGGCTTTTACTTTTTAACATCAAAAGAGAACTGGTAAATTGGGGAATATCAGATTCCTGATGTTACACATTGATAAAAATTAAACAGAACTGGACATGGAACAACAGACTGGTTCCAAATAGGAAAAGGAGTACGTCATGGCTGTATATTGTCACCCTGCTTATTTAACTTACATGCAGAGTACATCATGAGAAACGCTGGGCTGGAAGAAGCACAAGCTGAAATCAAGATTGCAGGGACAATTATCAATAACCTCAGATATGCAGATGACACCACCCTTATGGCAGAAAGTGAAGAGGAACTCAAAAGCCTCTTGATGAAAGTGAAAGTGGAGAGTGAAAAAGTTGGCTTAAAGCTCAACATGCAGAAAACTAAGATCATGGCATCTGGTCCCATCACTTCATGGGAAATAGATGGGGAAACAGTGGAAACAGTGTCAGACTTTAATTTTCTGGGCTCCAAAATCACTGCAGATGGTGACTGCAGCCATGAAATTAAAAGACGCTTACTCCTTGGAAGGAAAGTTATGACCAATCTAGATAGCATATTCAAAAGCAGAGACATTACTTTGCCAATGAAGGTCCGTTTATTCAAGGCTATGGGTTTTTCCAGTGGTCATGTTTGGATGTGAGAGTTAGACTGTGAAGAAAGCTGAGCGCCGAAGAGTTGATGCTTTTGAACTGTAGTGTTGGAGAAGACTCTTGAGAGTCCCTTGGACTGCAAGGAGATCCAACCAGTCCATCCTAAAGGAGATCAGTCTTGGGTGTTCATTGGAAGGACTGATGCTGAAGCTGTAACTCCAATACTTTGGCTACCTCATGCGAAGAATTGACTAACTGGAAAAGACCCTGATTCTGGGAGGGATTGGGGGTAGGAGGAGGAGGGGACGACAGAGGATGAGATGGTTGGATGGCATCACCGACTCAATGGATATGAGTTTGGGTAAACTCTGGGAGTTGGTGATAGACAGGGAGGCCTGGCGTGCTGCGATTTATGGGGTTGCAAGAGTCGGACATGACAGAGTGACTGAACTGAACTTTTTATCATCAAAAGAGAACTGGTAAATTGGGGAATATCAGATTCCTGATGTTACATATTGATAAAAATTAAAGTGTAGGGTTAAATGTATCCAGTCCTTTTTGTTTTCTGATGAAATAGTCATCAGGTCACTTAATCGGAAATTAGTTTTCCACATATCTTATATTGCTCTGTAAAGAAGTGAATGTCTCTTTTCTTAGGGTTAGGGCATGAAAAACTGTTGCCAAATCCCTTAATTTTTACTGGTCCTTGGCACCTGAGACTGTTCCCTTCAGTTACTCCAGCAATTCCCTTTATTCAGCTGAGATTCTGCAGATTCCTATAGTAAAAGATACAGTGTCAAAAAGAAAAAAATCTTTTAACCTTCATGTGATCGGTTGCTGTATTTTGTCAGTATTTCCTGGTTTCCTCAATCTTCTGTGTCCTGCTGTCTGAAACTTGCAGCTTCTTCAAGGATGGTTCTCGTAGGAAAAAGGAATGTTGCTATCCGTACTCAAGTGATCCTGATTAGAAGCATTTATTTCATTATGTCATTGAAAAGCAATTTAGAATATATATCAAAAGTTTTTTTTTTTTTTAACTGTGCATAATATTTGGTTCAGCTGAGAGGTGATCTGATTTTTTTCAGTATTGAAAATCAATTTTTGACCCATTCTAAGTTTATCATAATTTTTTTTTTGCTTTTCTTGTTACCTGTAGTAGGGTATTTTTGTGTCCCTTGGCTTGTTATTTAATCAACAGCCAGGAAATCATTGATTCAAATAGTAATATCGTCAGCACACGTTTATAGATTCAGCACACTTAATTTTCCCACACACAAATAACATGCGACAGATTTTAAAATAACATTTCAGCATTTATAATACTTTACTACTCTTTTGTTTTGTTTTTGATTTTTGGCCACACTGTGCAGCTTGTGGGACCTTAATTCCCTGACCAGCGATCAAACTCAAGCTCCCTGACAAAAAGTGTGGAGTCCTAATCACTGGATTGCCAGGGAAGTTCCTATAATATTGTGTTTTTAGACAATTCAGGTAGTTTTATTCTGTTCCATGTATGTATATTTTTGACAGAAGTGGGAGACTATATGCTGTTTTGTAAACCATTTAAAATTTTATTTTTCACTTATTGTATTGTTACTGTCTTTTCAAGTCAGTATATACAGATCCTGCTCATCATTTTTAGTGAGTGTATTATGTGTTGGTTGTACCTTAGTTTAACCAATTCCTTATTGGCAGACTTTCAGATTGTCTCTGGGTTTTTGTACTAACATTTCAGTTATACATCATGTGTACTTGTGTTTACTTTCTTAGAATAAATTGTAGAATAGGTCTGCTGAATCAAATTATATACATTTTAAGGGCTTTTGATGTTCATAGCTATTTTTTTGAAATACCAACTAGTTTGCTTTTCCTCCAGTAGTATTTGAAAATGGAGAATTTCCTGGTGGTCTAGTGGTTAGACACTTCACTGCCCTGGCCTGGGTTCAGTCCTTGTTTGGGGAACTAAAATTCTGCAAGCCATGTGGGACAGCCAAAAAAAAAAAAAAAGTATTCCCAAGTGTTGGAATGTTGAATATATTCTTTTTTCTGCACCCTCTCCTATACTGTGTTCTGTTATTCTTACTTTGCTCATCTGATTGGCAAAAATGTTATATATCATGTTTGTATGCTTTTAATTAGTAAAGTTGAATATCTTTTCATATGTTTGTTGGCCATTTGTATTTCTTTTGTAAATTTATGTCTTTTTTCCATTTTTCTATTAAGGTAGTATTCTTTATCTGCTTTTTAAAAAATTCATTTATATATTACTTTCACTAAGCACATAATTATGTGCAAATATCCTGTACTGTTTTAAGTTATTCTATTTTAGGGTAGCATTTCTCAAAATATGACTTACAGATCAGTACCGAGATAATTGTTAGAATGCATGTATATCATTCATTTTCCAGAGGTTTGGATTTCTTAGACCTATGGGGTTTCTATGAATCTGCTGCACATTAAAATTAGGGAACCTCTGATTTGGAAGAAATGTGAATTCCTTAATATTTTTACTGTTCCTATTTGTCTTGTCTCATGGCATTCTACTGTTTTTTCTTATTTATCTTAATAATCATAAGCTACAGTCTTAATGTTATTAAAGTTTTATGCTACCCCAACCTAACAATAATTTTACAAAAATGTTTTGATAGATGGAAATTGGGATGTTAAAGTATATAAAGGAAAGCACTTTTGTAAGTCTGTGAGAAGCATTGTTTGTAAATGAAGCAAAAAGAATAACTGAGAGAAAAATAAAATAGAGTAGACAGAAGTATAAGGGGGTTTCTCATCTAGTTTAAAAAACTCCATATTACTTTGTTTCTTCCTCAAGTTTTGTATGGTCATTTTCTTTGAACCATAAATTTGGAACCCATACTGCTTGAAAAATAGTCTAAATGAAAATTTTGAAATTTTCATTGTTATACACATATTCAGTAGGGAGCAATGTTCCCTTTAATTTTTTTTAAGTTGCAAGCAGATGAACATGCTGCATAAGGAGCAAACTACAAAAATGGAACTTCTATGGATGTTTGATACTGTAGCCAAATAAAGCGTTCAGGGCTTATTTGACACATTTAATGATATGCATAATTGTTACCATGCTGCATGATAATTAAGCTTAAATATACATGACTTTGTTTAATATCTCTTTTCCATAGCCAGACATCACATTTCTGGGCCCAGCTTGAAGGAGGAAAAAATATGGCAGGCCAAGAAGCTTTAACAAATATTTCTGATTTAGAGATTTCCGTATTAGAGAGATGAAGCGTTTGGGGCAGAGGTTGCTTGTAACTTTGGTGTTTCTAATTCCTAAGGTTGTAGACTTTCCTTTTCCCTTCTTCTACTCAAGACCATATGCTTGGGGGAGAAATTGGGAAGATTGAGCCATGCTTTACTTTCTCCAAATAGTTTTTTCTGCTCAGTAATTAAAGCTTGGGATGCAGAGGTCCCTGTCATTGGTAGTGCGCAAAGGACAGTTTCTTTCTCTGCTTTAGCCAGGCCGGTTCAAGTTCTCAAGGTCTAAGCTGTCACAGGCCCTAATATCTATTTGAGTTGTCCTGTTAACCTGGGTCTCTGAGAATTTCTGACCTGACTTTCTCATGTTTTCCCAGCCGAGGTTGTGTACTTCAAACAGAAATATTTGACATCCGTGAAAGAAAAACAAAAGCAGACTTAGCATCATTACAAAACCAAATGGAAGTATGATAGTTTTAGAATATGTTTTTTTCCTACCAATCCTGCCTTCCACTCTGCCTACCCTTCCAGCCCCAAGAAAGATGCATATTTTTGTCCCTAGAAAAAAAGTGAATGTGAAGGTTGCATCCAACTCTCTGCGACCTCATGGACTGTAGCCTGCCAGGCTCCTTTGTCCATACAATTCTCCAGGCAAGAATACTGGAGTGGGTTGCCATTTCCTCCTCCAGGGAATCTTCCCAACCCAAGGATTGAACCCATGTCTCTAGCATTGCAGGCGGATTCTTTACTGTCCGAGCCACCAGGGAAGCCCCCAGGAAAGGCAGTGTCAAATCAGACTCTGAAACTTGGTAGAAACTCTTAACTGGAAATCATTCATATCCCACGCTGTAACTTTCTAGGGTTGACTCCTCTCTGCAGCCTGACTGTGTGTAATGAAGCATTTGTTGGTCAAACGTTTTCTCTATCTATGTACTAAATTTTTGTACTATCTAAAAGGATGAAGCATTGTTGGGAAAATGTCCTGATACTACTTTTAGAATCTTCTGTTTGCCAGTTCAGTATTGGTTGATAGAAGTAAATCTTTGTGTATGTTGTAATTCAGTAATAAAACTACCTAAAGTTTGATGTTGCTTTACCTTTTATAGAGTAAATTATTTTATAATTCACTCATATACCATCTTTGGTAGGGAGGTGGAATTTTTAGAAAGGAAAATTCTGAGCTCAGAGAAGTTAAGTGATTCACATAGTTGGGAAGAGGCTTGAATCCTTATCTTTTGATTTCTTTATAGTTTACACCTTTCACAGATACCATCTGCTGAATCATGGAATGATTAAAATGTATATCATAAAATTTAAATAACTTGTTATTAAGTGTGGCAGATATTTAAATAAAATTTAGGACAACAGCATGCAAGTTTCTCAAAATGGATGAATTATATCTTGTGACAAATGAAAAACTACCATTATAGATGGGAAATTAAACTATATGTTATATAAACAACTGAGGGAGGAAATAGTACCTTTAAATGCTATTTATGGATTCTCTGGTGTATCTATAGCAAGAATGATAAGGTAGAAAAACTATAGTATTTTTTTATGAAATACCCGTGTATTTTATTTGTAAGGCAGTATTGTATCTCTCATTAAAGTTTGTGTTGTTGTTGTTACCCACACACCCGGCATTTGGAATTTTAGTTATCCACCAGGGAGTGCACTGGAGCTCCAGCAGAGGATGTGTGCAGTTTTAATCACTGGACTACCAGAAAGTCCCAAAGGCAGTATTTTAAAATTTCTCTTTCTAGTAGCTGATTGTTAGTGTGTAGAAACGCAACTGATTTTTGTATACTGATTTTGTATCCTGCAACTTTACTGAGCTAATCAAAGTTTTAATATCAAGCCTGTAATATTTTAAGAGGAAATTGCTAATTTCTCCCATTTTTTAAAAAAATTATTTTTCAGGTATTTCAGTCAAAGGAAGAAATAGCTCTTCTCCTAAGATGGAATCTGTTGTTTGGGAATGTGGTTGATCAACTTGACACATTGGCCAAATGGTGCCCGATGTAATAAAATGAAAAGAAGAGGCAAGATGATGTCATTTGGCCATATTGTGAAACCAAAAACAAATGCCTTTTGTGAGAGCAAGGTAACAAACCTCTGACAGTGCAAAGAGTAATTCTGTTTGAAGAACTTAACGGTAAGATAGAAGAAGTACTTTCAAGCTGAGACCTGCAGGTGTACAAAGATCTAAAATACATATTGAGTAGGCCTGATCATCTGAATCCCATTTAATCGAGAAAGCATGGCTATGAGTTGGATCATCTTCTATCTGTGGCCCTTGACTATGTTTGTGGGCCATATAGGTGGGCACAGTTTGTTTTCTTTGAGCCTATTACCTTGAGGATGTGCCAGGATTTGCCTTATAACACTGCCTTCATGCCCAATCTTCTGAATCATTACGACCAACAGATGGCAGTTTTAGCATTGGAGGTAAGACTTCATCTATTATTTGTCATGTTGTAGAAAATTATTCTTGTATTGCCCTTTTAATCAGTCTAATGAATGTGTTTGATAAACAACAGGAAAAACTAATATGTAATTTTTAACTGCATCTTGTACATTAAAAAGTTTTTAGTATTTAGTATTTATGTATTTAGGTTCAGACTCTGATATGATTGAAGATCTCATGTTTGGGGAATGTTACTCATCTTAGTTTTCAGATACTATTCTTTTATGAAGAACTTTGAAACATTGGAACTGAGGAAGTAATAGCCTTTCAGAAGTTTAAATTGTCCAAGTTATGGTTACATCCTTTCTGTTATTTGATAATAAGACTTTAAAGAGCAGACTATAATAATAATATTCATAATTCACTTAGTAAATATTGAAGGTAATGTGATTTTGAAAATGGGTTCTTTGGTTCAGCCTTTAGGCTGGTGGGTTTACAGTATTTACATTGTCTTAAATACTTAAGATGGTATCCTGGTCTTACTATCTTTACATCAGTTTAAGAACAGTAACTCCCAAGCAGTGATAAAGGTTTTGTTGTGTGAATTATCTGTTCTTGACCTCTCAGGACTTCATGAAAATCTGTTGCCTTACTTGAATTTTTCTAATGATAATTCTTTAGGCACTTTTTAATTATTTTACTTTAGAAGCTATGACAAATTAATGGATATAGTTAATAATAGGTTTAAATAATTTTGTATGTGTTTCAATAATGGTTTTAGAATTGTAGACAAAGATATGTTTACCAGATCAGAATTAGGGGGCAATAAACTGTGACAATAAGAGGTAAAAGCTTTGGAATTGTATAAACTGCAGCAGCAGCTACCACTTTCTATCTGTATTACTTTGGGCAAGTTACTTGAGCTTTCTTACCATTGTCACTTTGTTTGTAAAATAGAGTTAACACTTTGGAAGATATAAAATGAAGGGTTTATAAAGTACTTGGCATAGTACTTTTGGAGTAAGTTCTCTTAAAGTGATAGATTTTACCATTTTCTCATATTCTAAAATTAATGTAGCTACATAGTACATAGAATTTAAAGTTTTTTTTTTTTTTTTTTTTTGATTTTAGTCTTTAATCCTTTGTTACAGTGCTTTCAGCAAATTGAATACTACTTGTTTTGGAATCTTTATTTTATAGTAAAATTCAAAGGTTTAGTATTTCCAAGTAAACTAACGTAAATCTGGGAAATTTTGTAGAAAGATGATTATTCATAGATTTTGAAACATAGAGGGCAACTTGTATAGTCCAAATACTTGAAAATATTGTAGAGGTTGAATAAAATATTTCTGCTCTTCCACTGACTACACAAAGTCTAACTGGTAAGGAGAGATTTGGTATAGACTGTTAGATTGGGTATATGAAAATGGGTATTGATTTAATATAGGAATTTGGTTCCTGGCATGGTAGTCCCTGCTGCTGCTGCTGCTAAGTCACTTCAATCATGTCTGACTCTGTGCGACCCCATAGACGGCAGCCCACCAGGCTCCCCCGTCCCTGGGATTCTCCAGGCAAGAACACTGGAGTGGGTTGCCATTTCCTTCTCCATGGTAGTCCCTGTTGGGTATTAAAACTACCCAGTTCTCTCACCAAAAAAATGAAGGAGAAATATCTTTGGTTCTGGTATCATTTTAAGTCAGTATAACTCCTTTGGAAAGCAAATAGAGTTGTAAGAAATAAGTCATAAAGATTTATATACTGATTTGGGATTAACTTTTGCCTCTTTCACATAGTAGCTTTCAGACTTTGAAATTAAGTCACCTAACATCTCTGTGATCTGGAGAAGGCAATGGCACCCCACTCCAGTACTCTTGCCTGGAAAATCCCATGGACAGAGGAGCCCGGTAGGCTACAGTCCATGGGGTCGCAAAGAGTTGGACACGACTGAGTCAATTCAGTTCACTTCAACATCTTTGTGAAAATATTTGTGAAAAGGCACTAATAACAAAAATACTTTGAATGGCTTTTAGGATTAAATGAGAGATTTAAGTAGCTAGCACAATGCACGATGCAGAATAGGTGATCCACAAGTGTTAACTCTATTCCAAATTTCATTTCTAAGTGACCCTAGAGAGAAAGTACTAGAAAGACGATGTATTTGTTTCATATGAATTTGCATCTCTCATTGTGGGCTCCTGGGGCTTTCATAATGGTGGTGTGGTGAGCTGTCTCTGTCCTCTCTTCAAACATGCCCATATAGGCTAGACATTTTGTTGGCAGTGAGACTGCATTTTTTTGAATTTCACTCATTCTAGGGAGAGCACCTAGATGAGTAAGAGAAAGCTCTGGTGATGTGAAGTCATGTCAGGGATAGTTGGCTTGGTCATCATATCAGGACACTGATGCCACTGACAGAGTCTCCTGACAGTCTCAGAGTGTAAAGTGTCTGTAATAGCAAAGGATATGGAAATTCAGCAATCAACACAACACACTTGCAAATAGAAGTAAGGATTCTTAGATCCTTACAAGGACTTGTCTGCTGATGACACCCTCCTGTCTCTGATCCAGGAACTTTGGATCAGCTTGCCAGCTTTTAGTGGGAGCAAACAATTGGAGCAGGTAACCCCACCACATTCTTGAGTGTTCTTTGTGGGACTGGATGAGTTGAAAGACATTTCCTAGGTAAAGCATCTTTCAGCAGACCCAGGCTTCAAGCCTGCCTCAGGTTCATTCCTGTACTGATGTTTGGTGAAATCAAAATGAATGCTTCGAATGAAATAATATATGGTATTGAGCTAAGGATGCCAGGAGAGAAATTGCAGAATTTGGGTTACTTCAAATTTGCTTATTATTGTTCACAATCAACAAGTTGGGTGTTCTTTCATTGTGTATAGAGAATTGTTCCTCAATACTTCGATTGAAATTGGAACATGTTCAAATAAATGGGGTGAATGTCCATTTATTAAATTGGAGAAAAGATCCTTGTTAGTATGTTAGTATGTTTATTTCTCTTACTTTACAAAACGTGCATTTATACACAAACACACACATTAAATTTTTCTTACATTCTTAATTTGATGTCTGTCTTTTCCCCGAGTATTGTGGCTTTTGATGGAAACAAGATTGCTCATTCCTGAGTTTCCCACACCATTTTGAACTGTCTAAATTGCCAAGTACACGATACAGTACAATTGTCTCCAATGTACAGTTGACAGTGCACAGGAGACAGGAATCAAGACCATCCCCAAGAAAAAGAAATGCCAAAAAACAAAGTGGCTCTCTGAGGAGTCCTTACAAATAGCTGTGAAAAGACCGGAAGCGAAAAGCAAAGGAGAAAAGGAAAGATATACCCATTTGAATACAGAGTTCCAAACAATAGCAAGGAGAGATAAGAAAGCCTTCTTCAGCGATCAATGCAAAGTAATAGAGGAAAACAATAGAATGGGAAAGACTAGAGTTCTCTTCAAGAAAATTAGAGATACCAAGGGAACATTGCATGCAAAGATGGGCTCAATAAAGGACAGATATGGTAGGGACCTAACAGAAGCAGAGGATATGAAGAAGAGGTGGCAAGAATACACACAAGAACTGTACAAAAAAGATTTTCACGACCCAGATAATCACGATGGTGTGATCACTCACCTAGGGCCAGGCATCCTGGAATGTGAAGTCAAGTGGGCCTTAGGAAGAATCACTAGGAACAAAGCTAGTAGAGGTGATGGAATTCCAGTTGAGCTATTTCAAATCCTGAAAGATGTCACTGTGAAAGTGTGGCACTCAATATCCCAGCAAATATGGAAAACTCAGCAGTGGCCACAGGACTGGAAAAGGTCAGTTTTCATTCCAATCCCAAAGAAAGGCAATGCCAAAGAATGCTCAAACTACCACACAGTTGCACTCAACTCACACTTTAGTTCACTTCAGTTCAGTTCAGTTCAGTCGCTCAGTCACGTCCGACTCTTTGCGACCCCATGAATCACAGCACGCCAGGCCTGCCTGTCCATCACCAACTCCTGGAGTTCACTCAAACTCATGTCCATCGAGTCGGTGATGCCATCCAGTCATCTCATCCTCTGTTGTCCCCTTCTCCTCCTGCCCCCAATCCCTCCCAGCATCAGAGTCTTATCCAATGAGTCAACTCTTCGCATGAGGTGACCAAAATATTGGAGTTTCAGCTTCAGCATCAGTCCCTCCATCGAACACTCAGGACTGATCTCCTTTAGTATGGACTGGTTGGATCTCCTTGCAGTCCAAGGGACTCTCAAGAGTCTTCTCCAACACCACAGTTCAAAAGCATCAATTCTTTGGCGTTCAGCTTTCTTCACAGTCCAACTCTCACATCCATACATAACCACTGGAAAAACCATAGCCTTGACTAGACAGACCTTTGTTGGCAAAGTAATATCTCTGCTTTTCAATATGCTATCTAGGTTATTCATAACTTTCATGTATTTGAATTTTTAAGAAACTACTCAACTATTTTCCATAGAAGTTCTACCATTTTACATTCTACCAGCAGTGTATGAGAGACGTACATTCTCAGTATTCTTACAATCATTTGGTATTTTCACTATTTTTTATTCAGCTTTTCTGATGATGTGATATCTTACATTATTTCAATTTGCATTTCCCTTATGACTAATAATATTGAACATCTTTTCATGTGCCATTCATATATCTTCTTTGATAAAATGTCTGTTCATGTCTGTTCGTGTCTATTGTTCATTTTCAGTTGAATTGTTTTTTATTTTTGAGCTTTGAGAGTTCTTTATATATTCTAGATACAAATCCTTTGTTGGAAATGTAGTTTGTAAATAGTTTATTCTAGTCTATAGCTTGCTTTTTCATCCTTTTAACAAAGTCTAGGAGAATAGAAGTCTTAAATTTTAACAAAGTCCAGTTTACCAAGTTTTTTCCTTTTAGGGACTGCGTTTTTGGTGTCGTTTTTGCCACTATTTTTTCTGTTTCCTTAATATCAGCTTACAGTGTTAGCTTTGTTTACATCATGTGATTTCAGAGTTCAAAGAACTCTAGTGTATGTGTTTAAATTTTTCTTTTAATGTAAAAAGAACAGGAAAATATGAGACCAAAGTGGTATCTCTTCCTTTACCTCCCACCTCAGAATATGTACTACTGCGTATAAGGAATCCTCTTCCTCTCCTACCCTTTTCTTTCATTTTTGTCCTCCTCTCCTATTGATACATGTTAGTTGACAAAAATACAGAAATTGAAGTACATAAGAAAAAACAAAATTGAAATCTCTTGTAATCCCATTACCAAGCAGTAATCAGGTTTCTGAGCTTTTGACACATATCTTTTGTGGATTTTTCTGTGTAAAATGGACTGTATTGTTATTTGTTGTTCTCAGCCAGGCCTTTTCATTAATACCACCTGTAATAATGAAAATATCCATATAGATTCAGCAATACACCTCATAGTTAACCAAATCAGAATCTCTATGGGTAGGGTGAAGAGGGTTTTGTTGAAAAAAACCAAAAATTTACCTTCAGAAAATTTTAATTGCCTTCAGAAATCTTCTGAAACAGAAAAAACAAGAATATTGCCATACTATATATGAAGAAAACTTTGACTTGTGTACAACTCTCCACCTAATGATCTGATTTGAACTTTTTCCTGGCCATTCCACCCTGTGGTGAATTTGGACTGCTCTCGGGGTTTCCGGCCATCTCTGTGCACTCCGTGCTCCTATCTGTGTGGAATACAGTCATGTCACACTTCCCTGCCTTAGGCTCTGTCAGGGGCTCACAGTGAATATTCGAAGCTCATGGAGCTGTTTGATGTTCCTTGGCCTGAAGATATGGAATGCAGTAGGTGCGAAAATCATAGATTTTTCATAGACCATTGTTTCTTTTGCAGCATATTTAAAATTATTTGTCTTCTAGTTCATCAGTTTTTAAGAACTTTTCGAAGTGTGTATATTACTTATAATTTTGAACAGAAGTTTCATGCCTCAGGGCTGTTCATTTCCTAAGGAATTTGGAATGAAATGAAAAAGGTGAAAAAAGAAAAACATTTCTATGAAGAAATTTTTAAAATAACTAAGAAAAATGTAATCAAGATATTGATATCTTTCCCTTACACTTTTTTTTTCCTGGTTATAAAAGTAATGCCATTTATAAAAGATTAGAAGATATAGAGAACATAATCATTTGTTGCCTCATTATTAAATATCTTTAATGATTTAATGGGAGTTGAATATCTTTATGATTTCAGTGTTAATGACTATAGTAATGCTGTCCTCTCTATTTTTCGTTCTTTTTTTTTTTCAATTTTGTTTTCTCGACCATGCAACATGTGGGATTTTAGTTCCCTGATTAGAGATAGAACCCATGGCCCCTGCACTGGAAGCATGGAATCAACCACTGGACTGCCAGGAAATTCCCTTGGTTCTGTTTTACTGTTATGTATTAACATACCCAGACCCAGAAAATGTCAGATACTTTTCAGATCACTTCCAGTATATAGATTGTAAGCATTTCCTAAAGGTTTGAGGATATTTACCTGACAGTCTTACAAATTTGTATAAGAGAACATAATTGTTAGTAATAATGTGTATGGTAGTAATACTGCATTTTTTATACTATAATGTTGTGCCTTTTTGTGTTCTTAAATGTTTCAAGGATAAAGCATAGATGAATACCTATAAAACTTTTACTATCTAGCTTTGTCCAATAATATTTTGCAGTGTTTGCTTCAGATTTTTTTTTCTTGGCCACACCCAGGATCCCACATGGCTTGCAGGATCTTAGTTCCCCCAACTAAGGACGGAACCTGGGGCCCAGACAGTGAGAATACCAAGTCCTAACCATTGGACCACCAGGGAATGCCCCAGATTTCTTTTTTAAAGAAATAAAACAGTACAGGTAGAGTTGAAGATTCCTACGTTAGTATCCATCTTGATTTCATTTCCTTCTTTTCTCCTCAGAGATGAGATAATCATTATGTTGAATTTGTTGTTAATTCTTTTTATGTTTGTTTTTATACTCTTACTATACATTACAAGGAAATGGCCGCCCACTCCAGTGTTCTTGCCTGGAGAATTCCAGGGACGGGGGAGCCTGGTGGGCTGCCATCTATGGGGTTGCACAGAGTCGGATACGACTGAAGCAACTTAGCAGCATACATTACAAACATATCCATAAGCAACATTATATACTTTTTTACATTTTATAAATATATAAATATATAATGTTGTTTATGTATCTGTGTTTATATCTGTATATGTTGTTTATATTTGTTAGTCTGTTGTTTATATTTGTTCCTCTTAATTGCTGTGTAATGGCCAGTTGTGTTAATATTATCTATAGTTATTTAGCCATCTTCTACTGATGATCATTTAAGTTATTTCCAAGGGTTTGCTATTATGGGCAGTGCTGCACAGAACACTTTTTTTCTCCTTCGTGTTTAAAATTAATTTTATTTATCATCTATCAATAGTCCTTCAGTTCAGTTCAGTCGCTCAGTGGTGTCCAACTCTTTGCGACCCCATGAATCGCAGCATGCCAGGCCTCCCTGTCCATCATCAACTCCCGGAGTTCACTCAAACTCATGTCCATCGAGTCGGTGATGCCATCCAGCCATCTCATCCTCTGTCGTCCCCTTCTCCTCCTGCCCCCACCCCGTCCCAGCATCAGAGTCTTTTTTCAATGAGTCAACTGTCAATAGTCCTTGGAGATAGGTAAAAAGCCTACGTTGTTACTGTCATTTGATAGATGGAGAAACTTAAACATGTATTAGTTACTTGTAGTCGGTTCACTAACAGTTTGCTTTCTTTTATTTGTCTACTCTATTTTCCATCTATTTGACATACTGTCTTGTCTAGACCCATCAAACCATTCATCCACTGTCTCCCCAAAACCTTATAATATTTATAGTTCCTCTTTTAGAAATCTAAATTTATTAGTATTTATAACAACAGTTATGAATTACCTCGGCAGGAATCCTATTTTATGTTTTGTGTCTAACTCCTATTGTTTAATGGTCTTTTTATTTTAATAGATTATGTACAGTTATAGAGATGTCATTATGATCTCTGTTTTGATAGTATTAAATCTGTTTTATGTCCTCACTATTTTGCCTGGAATTGCCTAACTCTGAATTCTTACTTAAATTCTGACAAACTTTTCTTTCATAATAACCTTTCATTCTTCCACATCTCTCATATCCTTGTTCATACTGCACCTGTTCTTCAGTTTTATGGATACCCCAAAGTTGTGGGGTTTGCTCTCGCCTTTCCTAATAGCTCCCTTCCTGATCTCATTTCTTTTCTTAAGTTAAGCTTTGTTGTCTGTCACATAAGATAGTACTTTTGCTAACAATTTCAACTTATTCCATCTACTGTGCTTGTTCAGATCTCTAGCTGAACCAATTCAACTAGTTTCTTACAAATTAATTATGCTGCATATTTAATTATTTAAACCATAGCAACTCCTTGTTTTTTTTTTTTTAACTACAGTCCAGATTCTATCATTGTTTTATTATATTTGCTTTATCACATCTGTCCATCCCTCTACTGATCCACTAATCTACATTATTCTTTGAGTGTATTTAAAAATAAATTAGAGACAACAGTTATTGTCCTCACAGATATTTTATCAGGTCCTTCACCAAACATTTGTCTATAGTATTTTTTTTCTATTTAAAACTTTACAAGGAAATGCACAAATCTAAAGATAGCACCTGAGTTTTGATAAAAACCTGCAGCTTAGAAAGCCAGATCCTTAGAAGGGTGTAGAACTGGATCATTACCATTACCTCATGCTCTCATGCTCCTTGCTAGTCAGCTCTTGTCTATACCATCCTCTGGAAGCAACTACTGTTTAGCATCTTTCCTAGATAATTACTTTGTGTATTCTAGAACTTCATACAAATGAAGTCATATGTCATATAACTCTTATTTTGCTTGAGTTAAGATTGTTCTTCTTTGCTCTATTTTCAAGACTCATTAATGTTTTTGTGTTCATTAATAGGTCTTCCCTTTTTCTTGTCTTCCATTGTATAGATTACTGTATTTTACTTACCCATTCTCCTATTGATAGACATTTTAAACCATAGCTGTTCTAATTGCTCTTTGTCTTTAGTCAATTTCCAGTGTGGTTAACGGGAAAGTTTCTATTCATTCTCCTCAGCACTTATGCCAAATCTATGTCACTCACTTCAAACCTATATTTCATTTCACCTTTATTCCATACTAGACCCTTATTCCCCTCAACCTCAGTCTGTCCTCCTTTCCTGAAAATCACTTCAGCATTTTGTGCAGACTCTTGTGGTCTGCTACATCTCAGTCCAGTCCTTCTCAATCTCCTTTCTTGCACCTTCTTCTTCTTAGCAATCTGTTTCTGTTCTTTTTGATTCTACATGCTTCCTCTGGATAATTTCATCTCACTGATTTTAACTGTTACTCACATGCTGATGACTCCTAAATCCAAATCTATAGCCTTGGCATCTTTCTGGTAAGTTCCAAATCTGCCTAACAAGCAGCTATTGGATATCCTAACCCAAATTTGTCTCAAATACCTCAACTTCAACATGTCTAAAATTGATTTTACTCCTTGCTCTTTTTTTTTTTTTTTAAATTCCTAGAAGGCATATTCCTCCTTCATTGACCTAAGCTCCCACATCCAGTCAGTTGTAGATTCTATTGCTTTTATTTAGCTCATTTCATAGCTGTCTCATTCTCACTGCCTTATCTGGTTTTAGTTATGGCTCATCAGATATCTCTGCTCTCAATTTTGTACAGCTCAAATGTCTTCCATATTCCTTCTAGTCATCTTTCTAATTAACTTGTATATGGGGTGAGTGCTTAGTCATGTACAACTCTTTGAGACCCCATGGGCTATATATATAGCCCACCAGGCTCCTCTGTCCATGCATGGAATTTTCCAGGCAAGAATATTGGAGTGGGTTGCCATTTCCTTCTTTAGGGGATCTTTCCGACCCCAGGATCAAACCCATGTCTCTTGCGTCTCCTGCATTGGCGGGCAGGTTCTTTACCAGTTGAGCCACCAGGGAAGCCATTAAGTTGGGTAAGGGCTATATGAATATATTTAGTCAACAGTCATCAATTCAGCAAATATTTAGTCAACAGTCATCCATTCAGCAAATATTAATTGGATATCTTCCATGTGCTCGACCGGAGAAGGCAATGGCAACCCACTCCAGTACTCTTGCCTGGAAAATCCCATGGATGGAGGAGCCTGGTAGGCTGCAGTCCATGGGGTCACTAAGAGTCAGACACAACTGAGTGATTTCACTTTCACTTTTCACTTTCATGCATTGGTGAAAGAAATGGCAACCAACTCCAGTGTTCTTGCCTGGAAAATCCCAGGGACGGGGGTAACCCTGGTGGGCTGCCGTCTATGGGGTCACACAGAGTTGGACACAAGTGAACACAACTGGACACAACAGTGCTAGACATTGTTCTAGATAGTGAAGATGAGTAGTGAACAAAATGTGGTCTGTTCTTATGGAGCTACAGTTCTAATGATGGTTGTAATGGTAGAATATAAATATATAATGTCAGATAGCTGTGAATGCCGGTAAGAAAGAATAGAGTTAGGTGGTAGGAGATAAATAAATAGATGTCATATGGCAATGAATGTCAATAAGAAAGAATAGTTAGGTGATATTGATGTAGTGTGGAGACATTAGGGAAGTCCTTTTTAATAAGGAGACACTGTAACAGGGACATGAATGAAATGAGAGGACAAATGATGCAGATATCTAGGGAAGATCAGTCCAGGCAGAAGAAGCAGAGCAACAAGTACAGAGTCTTTGAAGTGGAAGTGTGCTGGTTATATTCACAGAACAACAGGGACACCACAGAGGCTAGAGCCATGTGAGTAAGGGAGAAGGGAAGGAAATACGATCAGAAAGCACTGGGGTTGGGGGTGTCTTTAGAGCTCCTTTATGGAATTTGGATTTGCTTCTGAGTGAGTTAGAAGATTTTGAGCAGAAGAGACATGATCATGAGCACAGGGGTGGCATGTCTTTAAAGGATCACTCTGGTTCTTGTGTACAAATGAAAATGAACTGGAAGCCACTCCAAAAATCCAAGGATGAGGTACTAATAGCTCAAACTGGGTGGACGCTGTGGAGGACGTTTAAAGTGGTCAGATTCTAGATGCGTTGCGAAGTCAAATGACAAGAAGTGCTGGTAGTTGTGAGGTGGATATGACAGAAGCCGTTTCAAGGAGGATCCCAAGGGTTTCGGCCTGAGCAACTAGAAGAGTGGGATTACCATTTGTGAAAATGGAGAAACTAAGGAGTGGAAATAAAGAGTTTGGTTTTGGAAGGATTAAAAAGTAAGGAGTATGTATGTGGTGAATTGGCAGTTGGATGTACAGATATATCCATTTGATATGTTTACATCAGTGTTTATGCACACACATGCACACACATATTTCTGAAAGTGCTTACCTCTTGTGCTTACAGTTCATGCACTCTTCGTGCCCCAGCAATACTAAACACACCGTGTTTGAACCTCTGTGCCTTTGCTCGCATTTTTTGTTAGAATACTGATTGCCATACTGCCAGTACTGGCAAATACTGATTCAAAAATCCTGTGTTGAGGGACTGATATGAAGTCTTTCATAATTTTGATTGCTTCATAGATCATGCTTCTGTATCTTGTATTGTATTTACAAGTTTGTACCTTCTTTTGGACTCAAGGATAGAGTGTTTTTTAGGTGTTTTTCTTTTAAAGCCCTGGCTTACTGCAGAGTTCTAATAAATGCCTCTGTGCAGTGTTTCTGTCATATGGCTTTATAATCCAAGCCTTGTGAAGAAAATGGTTTGTATTAATCAGCTTCAGTGTAAGGTTATACATGTATTTGGCAAACTTAATATCATTGGCAGTTTCTTGGAAACTATTTGATCCATGTAACTACTTAATATCTAGTTGATGGGAGTCTGAAGGCTTAGAAACTGATGCTGCCAAGAAAACTGAAAATGCAGGCAGTTCATGAGAACAGTACTTCTGATCATGTGAGAATGTCTGCAGCATGTCCCTGTTTTTTCTGTACTGTGCGTGTGATGCTTTCTCAAGTCTGGAAAATTGTCAAAATGCAGATTTCTTGGGCTCTAACACAGGCATAATATAGCATTTGAGGCGGTGAAGAATGCCTCATCCTCTCCTACCCTCTCCCTGTGTCCATAAGTTTCTTCTCTATGTCTGTTTCTCCATTGTTGCCCTATAAATAAATTCTTCAGTACTATTTTTCTAGATTCCATATATATGCATTAGAATACAATATTTACCTTTCTCTTTCTGACTTACTTCACTCTGTATAATAGATTCTAGGTTCATCCACCTCATCAGAACTGACTCAAATGTTTTCCTTTTGATGGCTGAGTAATATTCCATTGTGTATATGTACCACAATTTCTTTATCCATTCATCTGTCAGGGGACATCGAGGTTGCTTCCATGTTCTAGCTATTGTAAATAGTGCTGCAGTGAACAGTGGGATATATGGGTCTTTTTCAGCTTTGGTTTCGTCAGGGTATATGCCTAGAAGTGGGATTGCTGGGTCATACGGTGGTTTTATTCCTAGTTTTTTAAGGAATCTCCATACCATCTTCCATAGTGGCTGTATCAATTTACATTCCCATCAACAGTGCAAGAGCATTCCCTTTCCTCCACACCCTCTCCAGCATTTATTGTTCGTAGATTTTTTTTTTTTTTTACTTTTGCTTCATTGACTATTTTATTTTTATTTTTTTAATTTAATTTTATTTTTAAACTTTACATAATTGTATTAGTTTTGCCAACTATCAAAATGAATCCGCCACAGGTATACATGTGTTCCCCATCCTGAACCCTCTTCCCTCCTCCCTCCCCATACCATCCCTCTGGGTCGTCCCCAGTGCACTAGCCCCAAGCATCCAGTATCGTGTTTGTAGATTTTTTGATGATGGCCATTCTGACTGCTGTGAGGTGATATCTCATTGTAGTTTTGATTTGCATTTCTCTAATAATGAGCATTGTTGAGCATCTTTTCATGTGTTTGTTAGCCATCAGTATGTCTTCTTTGGAGAAATGTCTGTTTAGGTCTTTTTCCTACTTTTTGGTTGGGTTGTTTGTTTTTCTGGCATTGAGTTGTATGAGCTGCTTGTATATTTTGGAAATTAATCCTTTGTCAGTTGTTTCATTTGCTATTATTTTCTCCCATTCTGAGGGCTGTCTTTTCACCTTGCTTATCGTTTCCTTTGCTGTGCAAAAGCTTTCAAATTTAATCAGGTCCCACTTGTTTACTTTTGTTTTTATTTCCATTACTCTAGGAGGTGGGTAATAGAGTATCTTACTTTGATTGATGTCATCGAGTGTTCTGCCTATGTTTTCCTCTAAGAGTTTTATAGTTTCTGATCTTACATTTAGGTCTTTAATCCATTTTGAGTTTATCTTTGTGTAGGTATTAGGAAGTGTTCTAATTTCATTCTTTTACATGTAGCTGTCCAGTTATCCCAGCACCATTTATTGAAGAGCCTGTCTTTGCCCCATTGTAAATTCTTGACTCCTTTGTCAAAAATAAGGTACCCATAGGTGCATGGGTTTATTTATGGGCTTTCAATCTTGTTCCATCGGTCTATATTTCTGTTTTTGTGTCAGTACCGTACTATCTTGATGACTGTAGCTTTGTAGTGTAATCTGAAGTCAGGAAGGTTGATTCCTCCAACTCCATTCTTTCTCAAGACTGCTTTGGCTCTTCAGGATCTTTTGTGTTTCCATATGAATTGTGAAATTTTTTGTTCTAGTTCTGTGAAAAATGCCATTGGTAATTTGATAGGGATCACGTTGAATTTGTAGATTGCATTTGGTAGTATAGTCATTTTCATAATATTGATTCTTCGTACCCAGAAACATGGAATATCTCTCCATCTGTTTGTGTCATCTTTGATTTCTTTCATCAGTGTCTTGTACTTTTCTGTGTACAGTTCTTTTGCTTCCTTAAGTAAGTTTATTCCTAGATATTTAATTTTTTTTGTTGCAATGGTGAATGGGATTGATTCCTTAATTTCTCTTTATGATTTTTCATTGTTAGTATATAGAAATGCAAATGATTTCTGTATATTGATTTTGTATCCTGCAGCTTTGCTAAATTCACTGATTAGCTCTAGTCATTTTCTGATACTGTCTTTAGGGTTTTCTATGTACAGTATCATGTCATCTTCAGACAGTGAGAGCTTTACTTCTTCTTTTCTGATCTGAATTCCTTTTATTTCTTTTTCTTCTCTGATTACTGTAGCTAGGACTTCCAGAACTATGTTGAATAATAGTGGTGAAAGTGGACACCCTTATCTTGTTCCTGATCTTAGGGGGAATGCTTTCAGTTTTTCACCACTGAGAATAATGTTTGCTGTAGACTTATCATATATGCCCTTTACTATGTTGAGGAAGGTTCCTTCTCTGCCCATTTTTTGAAGAGTTTTAATCATAAATGGGTGCTAAATTTTGTCAAAGGCTTTTTCTGCATCCATTGAGATGATATGATCTTTTTTTCAATTTGTCCATATGGTGTATCACATTGATTGGTTTGCATATATTGAAGAATCCTTGCATTCCTGATATAAACCCAACTTGATCATGGTGTATGAGCTTTTTGATGTGTTGCTGAATTCTGTTAGCTAAAATTTTGTTGAGGATTTTTGCATCTATGTTCATCAATGATATTGGCCTGGAGTTTTCTTTTTCTGTGTTATCTTTGTCTGGTTTTGGTATCAGGTTGATGGTGGCCTTGTAGAATGAGTGTGGAAGTGTTCCTTCCCCTGCAATTTTTGAAAGAGTTTTAGAAGGATAGGCATTAGATGTTCTCTAAATGCTTGATAGAATTCTCCTTTGAAGCCATCTGGTCCTGGGCTTTTGTTTTTTGGGAGATTTTTGATCACAGCTTCAATTTCAGTGCTTGTAATTGGGTTGTTCATAAATTCTGTTTCTTCCTGGTTCAGTCTTGGAAGATAGAATTTTTCTAAGAATCTGTCAATTTTTTCCAGGTTATCCATTTTATTACCATATAGTTGTTCATAATAGTTTCATAATCCTTTGTATTTCTGCATTGTCTGTTGTAACCTTTTCATTTCTAATTTTGTTGATTTCATTCTTCTCTCTTACTTTCTGGATGAATCTGGCTAAAGGTTTGTCAGTTTTGTTTATCTTCTCAAAGAACTAGCTTTTAGTTTTATTAATCTTTACTATTGTTTCTTTCATGCTTCCCTGGTGGCTCAGATGGTAAAGCATCTGCCTACACTGTGGGAGACCTGGGTTCAATCCCTGGGTTGGGAAGATCCCCTGGAGAAGGAAATGGCAACCCACTCCAGTACTCTTGCCTGGAAAATTCCATGGACTGAGGAGCCTGGTAGATTACAGTCCATGGTATCACAAAGAGTCGGACATGACTGAACGACTTCACTTTCACTTTCCCTTGTTTCTTTCATTTCTTTTTCATTTATTTCTGCTTGGATCTTTGTGATTTCTTTCCTTCTACTAATTTTGGGGATTTTGTTCTTTTTTTTTTTTTCAGTTGTTTTAGGTGTAAAGTTAGATTGTCTATTCCATGTTTTTCTTGTTTCTTGAGGTAGGATTGTATTGTCATAAACTTTCTTCTTAGAGTTGCTTTTGCTGCATCCCATAGGTTTTGAGTTGTTGTGTTTTCATTGTCATTTGTTTCTAGGAATTTTTTTATTTCCCTTTTAAATTCTTCAGTAACCTGTTGATCATTTAGAAACATGTTGTTTAATCTCCATGTGTTTGTGTTTCTTACAGTTTTTTTCTTGTAATTGGTATCTAGTCTCATAGCGTTGTGGTCAGAGAAGATGCTTGATACGATTTCAATTCTCTTAAATTTATTGAGGTTTGTTTGTGACCTAAGATGTGGTCTAGCCTGGAGAATGTTCAGTGTGCCCTTGGGAAGAAGGTGTATTCTTCTGCATTTGGATGGAATGTCCTGAAGATATCAACGAGATCCATCTCATCTTATGTGTCATTTAAGACTTGTGTTTGCTTATTAATTTTCTGTTTTGATGATCTGTCAATTGGTGTGAGTGGGGTGTTAAAGTCTCTTACTATTATTGTGTTACTGTCAATTTCTCCTTTTATGTCTGTTAGTGTTTGTCTTATGTATTGAGGTGCTCCTATGTTGGGTGCATAGATACTTATAATTGTTATGTCTTCCTCTTGGACTGATCCCTTGATTATTATGTAGTGTCCTTCCTTATCTCTTGTAATTTTATTTATTTAAGGTCTACTTCGTCTGATATGAGGATTGCTATCCCAGCTTTCTTTGACTTCCCATTTGCATGCAATATACTTTTCCATCCTCTCACTTTCAGTCTATATGTGTCTTTAGGTCCAAAGTGGGTTTCTTGTAGACTGTAAATATATGGGTCTTGTTTTTGTATCCATTCAGCCAGTCTGTGTCTTTTGGTTGGAGCATTTAATCTGTTTACATTTAAAGTAATTGTTGATATATATGTTCCTATTGCCATTTTCTTAATTGTTTGGGGTTGATTTTTTAGATCTTTTTTCTTCTGTTATATTTCTTGACTGTATAAGTCCCTTTAACATTTGTTGTAAAGCTGGTTTGGTGGTACTGAATTCTCTTAACTTTTGCTTGTCTGAAAAGCTTTTTATTTCTCCATCAATTTTGAATGAGATCCTTGCCAGGTACAGTAATCTTGGTTGTAGATTTTTCCCTTTTAGTACTTTAAATATATCCTGCCATTCCCTTCTGGCCTGCAGAGTTTCTGCTGAAAGATAGCTGTTAAGTATATGGGATTTCCCCTGTATGTTACTTGTTGCTTTTAATATTCTTTCTTTGTGTTTAGTATTTGTTACTTTGATTAGTGTGTGTCTTGGCATGTTTCTCCTTGTGTTTGTCCTGTATGGGACTCTTTGAGCCTCTTGGACTTGATTGACTATTTCCTTTTCCACGTTGGGGAAGTTTTCAACTATAATCTCTCAAAATTTTTCTCATACCCTTTCTTTTTCTCTCATTCTTCTGGGGCCCCTATAATTTGAATGTTGGTGCATTTGCTATTGTCCCAGAGGTCTCTGAGACTATCCTCAGTTCTTTTCATTCTTTTAATTCTTCTAGGTCTTTGTTAATTGATTCTTGCATTTTCTCCATTATGTTTTCAAGGTTTCTGATCATCTTTACTATCCTTATTCTGAATTGTTTTTCAGGTAGTTTGTCTATTTCCTCTTCATTTATTTGGAATTCTGTGTTTCTGGTTTGCTCCTTCATTTGTGTAGTATTTCTCTGCCTTTTCATAATTTTTTCTTAACTTGTTGTGTTTGAAATTTCCTTTTCCCAGGCTTCAAGCAAAGTCGAATTCTTTAGTTGAAGAAGGTTCAATTCTTTCTTTTGGTTTCTGCCCTCCTAAGGCTGGTCCAAATAGGAAAAGGAGTACGTCAAGGCTGTATATTGTCACCCTGCTTATTTAACTTATATGCAGAGTAAATCATGAGAAATGCTGGGCTGGAAGAAGCACAAGCTGGAATCAAGATTGCCGGGAGAAATATCAATAATCTCATATATGCAGATGACACCACCCTTATGGCAGAAAGTGAAGAGGAACTCAAAAGCCTCTTGATGAAGGTAAGAGAGGAGAGTGAAAAAGTTGGCTTACAACTCAACATTCAGAAAACAAAGATTATGGCATGTGGTCCCATCACTTCATGGGAAATAGATGGGGAAACAGTGGAAACAGTGTCAGACTTTATTTTTCTGGGCTCCAAAATCTCTACAGATGGTGACTGCAGCCATGAAATTAAAAGACGCTTACTCCTTGGAAGGAAAGTTATGACCATACTAGATAGCATATTGAAAAGCAGAGACATTACTTTGCCAACAAAGGTCCATCTAGTCAAGGCTATGGTTTTTCTAGTGGTCATGTATGGATGTGAGAGTTGGACTGTGAAGAAGGCTGAGTGCTGAAGAATTGATGCTTTTGAACTGTGGTGTTGGAGAAGACTCTTGTGAGTCCCTTGGACTGCAAGGAGATCCAACCAGTCCATTCTGAAGGAGATCAACCCTGGGATTTCTTTGGAAGGAATGATGCTAAAGCTGAAACTCCAGGACTTTGGCCACCTCATGCGAAGAGTTGACTCATTGGAAAAGACTTTGATGCTGGGAGGGATTGGGGGCAGGAGGAGAAGGGGACGACAGAGGATGAGATGGCTGGATGGCATCACTGACTCGATGAACGTGAGTCTGAGTGAACTCTGGGAATTGGTGATGGACAGGGAGACCTGTGATTCATGGGGTCGCAAAGAGCCAGACATGACTGAGCAACTGAACTGAACTGAACTGAAGGCTGGTCCAGTGGTTTGTGTAAGCTTTGTGTAGAGTGAGATTTGTGCTGATTTTTTGTTTTTCCTCTGATGGGTAAGGCTGAGTGAGATGGTAAATCCTCTCTGCTGATGATTGAGTTTGTATTTTTGTTTTGTTTGTTGTTCAGATGAGGCGTCCTGCACACGGTGCTGCTGGTGGTTGGGTGATACTGGGTCTTGTGTTCAAGTGGTTTCCTTTGTGTGAGTTCTCACTGTTTGATACTCCCTACAGTTAATTCTCTGGAGAAGGAAATGGTAACCCAATCCGGTGTTCTTGTCTAGAGAACCCCAGGGACATGGGAGCCTGATGGGCTGCCGTCTATGGGGTCGCACAGAGTCGGACACGACTGAAGTGACTTAGCAGCTATCTAGGGTCTTGGAGTCAGTGCTCCCACTCCAAAGGTTCAGGGCTTTATCTCTGGTCAGAAACAAAGATTCCACACGTGGTTTGTTATGGCATTAAGTGAGATTAAAACAAATATCCAAAAATGAGAAACCAAAGATGAACCCCAGACAAATTGTGGTTACAAAATCAGGCAAATAATAGTTAAAATAATGGAATATATACATATACACCCATGAGCAAAGTCAAAACAGTCCAACAAAAATAAAGTACAGTAGATTAATCTGGCAAACAAAAGAAATCAAAATTTATATTTACCAGTTAAGAACAAAAATAACTAAAGCACAAACTGGAAAATGAAACTAAAGCAATGCGCCAAGTGGGGAATAGAGCAATGAAAACAAAACTAACAAATATGTTGAGAGGAAAGTAAGGAAAGAAAAGAAAGAATGAATATGCAAATTTAAATAGAGATAGATGAAGATGTATACGCATTAAAGATTAACTGCAAGGGGAAAAAAACAGTAGGAAAGGCAAAGAAAGGGATAAATATACCAAAAATACAATAAGTTTTAAAAAATTAAAATTATAAAGAGGAGAAAAGAAAAAAAAAGAAGAAAGAAAAAAGGAAAATTCTACAGAACTGCAAAAGCCCAATGTAGACGCAGAGGTTTATAACAACATTAAAACGTGTGACTGAATATACACATATACATACACACCAATAGGCAAAATCAAAAAAGTCCAACAAAAATAAAGTACAATAGATTGACCCAGTGAACAAAAGAAACCAAAAATCATATCTACCAGAACAAAACTAGCCAAAACACAAACTGGAAAACAAAACTAAAGCAAGGTGCCAGCTGGGGAATAAAGCACTGAAAGTAAAACTAGCAACTATGTAGAGAGGAAAGGAGAGAAACAAAAGATACGCAAAGTTAGATAAAGGTAGATAAAGAAGATTTATATATGTTAAAGATTAACTGCAAGGGGAAAAGAACTGTAGGAAAAGCAAACAAAGGAATAAATATAGAAAAAATAAAAGGTTTAAAATTAAAAAAAGAGGAAAGAAAAAAAGAGGAAAACTCTGCAGAACTGCAGAAACCCAATGTAGAGGCAGAGGTTTATAACAATAAAAAATGTGACTAGAAAAAATAAAGCTCAAAAGCTTAATTGGATTTCATCAAATCAGTTCAGTTCAGTTCAGTCGCTCAGTTGTGTCCGACTCTTTGTGACCCCATGAATCGCAGCACGCAAGGCCTCCCTGTCCATCACCAACTCCAGGAGTTCACTTAGACTCACGTTCATCGAGTCAGTGATGCCATCCAGACATCTCATCCTCTGTCATCCCCTTCTGCTCCTGCCCCCAATCCCTCCCAGCATCAGAGTCTTTTCCAATGAGTCAACTCTTCGCATGAGGTGGCCAAAGTCCTGGAGTTTCAGCTTCAGCATCATTCCTTCTAAAGAAATCCCAGGGCTGATCTCCTTTAGAATGGACTGGTTGGATCTTGCAGTCCAAGGGACTCGCAAGAGTCTTCTCCAACACCACAGTTCAAAAGCATCAATTCTTCGGCGCACAGCCTTCTTCACAGTCCAACTCTCACATCCATACATGACCACTGGAAAAACCTTAGCCTTGACTAAATGGACCTTTGTTGGTAAAGTAATGTCTCTGCTTTTGAATATGCTATCTAGGTTGGTCATAACTTTCCTTCCAAGGAGTAAGCGTCTTTTAATTTCATGGCTGCAGTCACCATCTGCAGTGATTTTGGAGCCCCCAAAACTAAAGTCTGACACTGTTTCCACTGTTTCCCCATCTATTTCCCATGAAGTGATAGGACTGGATGCCATGATCTTCTTTTCTGAATGTTGAGCTTTAAACGAACATTTTCATTTTCCACTTTCACTTTCACCAAGAGGCTTTTGAGTTCCTCTTCACTTTCTGCCATAAGGGTGGTGTCATCTGCATATCTGAGGTTATTGATATTTCTCCTGGCAGTCTTGATTCCAGCTTGTGCTTCTTCCAGCCCAGCTTTTCTCATGATGTACTCTGCCTATAAGTTAAATAAGCAGGGTGACAATATACAGCCTTGACGTACTCCTTTTCCTATTTGGAACCAGTCTGTTGTTTCATGTCCTGTTCTAACTGTTGCTTCCTGACCTGCATACAGATTTCTCAAGAGTCAGGTCAGGTGGTCTGGTATTCCCATCACTTTCATAATTTTCCTCAGTTTATTGTGATCCACACAGTCAGTGCCAGTAAAATCGACAGCTACAACAGAGGGGGAAAAAAGGAGAAAAAAGAAAAAAAAAAAAAAAGCCAAAGAATCTACAGAACAAGTCAAAAAATAATAATAAATGTTTTTCTTGAGTCATTGCTGTCAGCGTCCTTCCCCTCGCTGAGAGTCATAGTCCAATTTACCTCCCTCGAATGCCCTCCAACACTCTGCTGGTCTCTTGGGCCTGCTGTGGGGGCAGCTCAGATTCTAATCTGGTCCTACTCCTGTGTATTTTTCCCTCCAGTGTCCACAGCTATCAGTACTCATGAGTATTTCTTTTGTGGTAGCTCTCACTGACCTTTTAAATATTCCATAGACACAGAGTCTGCCTAGTTGATCGTGTGGATTTAATCTGCAGCTTGTACAGCTGGTGGTAAGGTTTTGGGTCTTCTTAGCCACACTGCCCCTGGGTTTCAATTGTGGTTTCATTTCCACCTATACATGTGGGTCATCCACTGGGGTTTGCTCCTGGGGCTGCCCTGGAGGGCTTGGGTTTGCCCCTTTGAGGGCCAGGTGTGGAGGTGGTGCAGCTGCTTGGGTCACAGGGGTTCTGGCAGCACCAGGTACTCAGGGGAATTGGCTCCTAGGGCAGCAGGAAATACAGTGCTGTAGAAGGGTATGGCAACCAGTATTGGCCAGTACGCTCCAGTATTCTTGCTTGGAGAAGTCCTCTCCTCCCTGACAGAGATGCCTGGCAGGCCACCATTTACAGGGCAGCAAAGAGCTGCACATGACTGAAGCGACCCTGTGGGCATAGATGCAATATGTTTTTTGCCTGTGGCAGCTCTGCCCCAGTGAGAGTTGAGCATGAAGGTGGCAGAGCTGTGTGGCTTGCAAGGACCCTGGCAGTGCCAAGTGTGCAAGGACACGGACTGCCTCCGCTGCAGGAGTTATGTCCCTATCAGAGTCTTTTTTTGAGCCTCTTGCAGCTGGCGACCAAAAGGCCTATCTGTAGCTCCGTCTGTTGAGGCACTTAGAGGGCTACCTTGCCTGGGGTCCTTCTCTCCTGTTCGGTGTGTCATGCACATAGAGGGCCCCTCCTGGCTGAGATCCTAGTGTGTAGGTTGGCGCCTCTGGCATGTAAAGTGGCACCCTGGGTGGGGTCCTATTCTGTAGTGCAGTGTGTCAGGCATTTGATGGACCACCCTCTCTATTGTTCAGCTGCTGATACTGGCCTGTGGGGAGAGAGAGGCCATGGTGATGGCTCCATCCCCTGCCTGTGACTCAGCAGTATCGCCTTGCTTCCATGGCTGCCTGGCTTTCCTCCCTCATATCCCCTCAACCCGTCTCTTCTCCCTCACATCCCCTCAATCCGTCTCTCCGCAGTCAACAGCAGCCCTCGCCCTGGGATTGCCCCACAATCCCTAAACTCCAGCTCCCAGCTGCTGTGCCTTCCAGGGAACCTGTGTCCCTGTCTAGGGTCTGTATGGCTGCGGCAAGGACTGTCTCTCACTCCATTTAGGCTGCCACAGATCAGCTGTTTCACTCAGCCTTAAATGTTTCTCCTCTGACTCAGACAGTTGCCCCGATGTGGGGATTGGACCCCGCCTCAGTTCCCCCACCCGCCGAGGGCAGGTCCAGTCTTTCTAACACTCCTGTTTTTCCCTGTATTTCCTTCCTCCTACCGAGTTTTGTGTGGTTCTATATATTATTTTCCACTGGTCAGGTACTCTTGTCCTCTGTTAGCTGGTGTCCTGCATGTACTTCTGTCTCTGAAGGTGTATTCCTGATGAATCCTTGGAGAGAGATGTACTCCACGTTCACTGACTCCTCCGCAGTCTTGTTCTAGGGAAGATTTTTACCTCTTATTTTTACGAAAGTTCTGTTTGAGTCTAGGGTAAATTGAGGACTACCTTGTAATTAAATGTTAAAAAAAATAACTTTTAGCTAGTATTCTACTGGAGCTTTTTATGTATGTTTATTTTATATATATATACTTATTTATAGTTTGAAATCTTACTGTAAACTGTCTTAATAAATAGTACTAATTACACTATTTATTAATGGCTATGCCTGTTTTAATAAAGAGTACCATTTTTGAAGCCAAAACAAAATTAAGTATACATTTTTCATTTTTTTGTCAGCTGTGGAATATCTCATTGTATGACCCACAAGCAAGATATTGCATTATTTCTTCAACATATCGTAATGTTCTCCAAGGACATAAGCATAAATAAGCCGCAACTGCTAAATGTGGAAATCCAAATCATTGGGTTCATAAGTAAATGATTCTTGTCTTGTGTTTTTAGGTTCCCAGATTGTGGTGAGCTGTATCCTCAGCTGGTGGACCTGAATTTAGCTGGTGATCCTACTGAAGGAGCCTCAGTGGCAGTGCAGAGGGACTATGGCTTTTGGTGTGCCCGAGTTGAAAAATGATCCTGATCTTGGCTATTCCTTTTTGCACATGCGTGATTGTTCACCTCCTTGTCCAAATATGTACTTTAGGAGAGAGAGCTTTCATTTGCTCTGTATTTCATAGGATTGATTTCAATCATTTGCCTCTCTGCCATGTTGTTTACTTTTTTAACTTTTTTGGTTGATGTGATAAAATTCTGTTATCCTGAAAGACCCATTATATTTTATGCCGTCTGCTACATGATGGTGTCATTAATTTTGTTTATTGGGTTTTTGCTTGAGGACCGAGTCGCCTGCAATGCATCCAGCCCTGCACAGTATAAGGCTTCCACAGTGACCCAGGGATCTCATAACAAAGCCTGTATCATGCTTTTTATGATACTCTGTTTTTTTACTGTGGCTGGCAGTGTTTGGTGGGTGATTCTTACCATCACGTGGTTCTTGGCAGCTGTGCCAAAGTGGGGTAGTGAAGCTATTGAGAAGAAAGCCTTGCTGTTCCACGCCAGTGGGTGGGGCATCCCTGGAACGCTGACCATCATGCTTTTAGCGATGAATAAAATTGAAGGTGACAATATCAGTGGCGTGTGATTTGTTGGCCTCTACGATGTTGATGCCCTGAGGTATTTTGTTCTTGCACCCCTCTGCCTGTATGTGGTAGTTGGGTTTTCACTCCTTTTAGCCGGCATTATATCCCTAAACAGAGTGAGAGTTGAGATTCCATTAGAAAAGGAGAACCAGGATAAACTGGTGAAGTTTATGATCCAGATTGGTGTTTTCAGCACTGTGTATCTCGTACCACTCATGGTTGTAATTGGATGCTACTTTTATGAGCAAGCTTACCGTGGCATCTGGGAAACAATGTGAATACAAGAACGCTGCAGAGAATATCACATTCCATGTCCATATCAGGTAAGGGAAACCTTGTTCTAAATTTCAAAATACTTAACAGTGAAAAAAGCTAATCTTAGCTTTTTTTTTTTTTTTTTTTTAACCTCTTCATGAAAAACCTGAACGTTAAAATTTTGAAGTGAAGTTAATGAACAAATTTATTGTAGTAAGAATGTCATACACACGTTTCTGTTAACATCTTCCTTTTAAAAGATCACTCTCTTGAGTCCAAACCATGGGCTTTTAAGCACTTTACTTGTGTTATCACAAAATAGTTGCTTGTTGATTACTTAGAAGTCTGCAGATTTGAGGGGAAGATGTTGATTAAAAGACAATCTGTGGAAATTTTACTGATAGTTAGAACGGGAGTTTTAACAGTTTTGAAAAAAAATTAGAATGCATTTGTACAAAGTTTCATCTTTTAGTTGGTCTTAGTTTTTCTTTCTTGCGTACTGAATATTTTGTGATTTACCTTTTAATTTAAAGAGATCAGATAATCATAGAATTTTATATCTAGAGAGGACCTTAGAGATGGTTTATTCAAGTTCCCTCTGTAATTTAGAGTTCTTAAACATCTATCTCATTTGAGGCTTAGAAATGTTAAGTGACTTGCTCACTTTATTAAAGTACTTATGCATTGTAGATAACTTCTGTTTACTTGTCTCCTTCCCCTAATAGACAGTGAACTCTTTAAACACAATAATATCTTTTTCATATTTTTTCAAAGCATGTTCTATAGGTTAGTAGATAATGGTATTGAGAATGGGAATGTGTAGATTCAGAAGAAAAGACATTTTTAAGAAATGTTCCAGTTTTACTGGAAACAAGGAGTGTGTGATTAGCACATAGTCAATTATCGTAAATACTTGATGACTGAAAATGCCATTTCCTTTTTTATTTTGTGGTATAAATAATTCTACACAAAATTACATTTTAATTATTATAATATATATTATACATAATATATATTATTATTATATATATTATTGTAAGTACTAGCTACTGGCTTTTAAAAAAACAACCTATAATGGAGAGACCAGAAAGAAGAGTAATTGAAATTTTACTACATTTCTTGATAGAATTGCTTATTAAAAACTCTTAGTATGAGTTTTCAGGCCTGAAGCTAAGTAATCAAATTTTGCCTCTAATGGGAGAGAAAAAGATGATTGAATTATATCATGTGCTTCAATGGCATCGCACTCCAGTATTCTTGCCTGGAAAATCCCATGGACGGAGGAGGCTGGTATGCTGCAGTCCATGAGGTCGCTAAGAGTCGGACACGACTGAGCGACTTCACTTTCACTTTTCACTTTCATGCATTGGAGAAGGAAATGGCAACCCACTCCAGTGTTCTTGCCTGGAGAATCCCAGGGATGGGGGAGACTGGTGGGCTGCCATCTATGGGGTCACACAGAGTCGGACACGACTGAAGCGACTTAGCAGCAGCAGCTTCTCCATGTAAGGTTTTTAGGATTCCAAATATATATTATCTTAGTACTATAGAAGAAATAATGTTTGGCTCTGAAATAATGACCTGAAAAATACCAGACCTTAAACATGTAAATTAGAGTAGTTGGGACGCCACTATTTTCAAGACATTCCAAAGGATCTTTTAGAATCTTTAGAACCATTTGGAGCTATACAAAAATATGGGTGTGTATTCATTTCTTTACAGTCATAGGTTCTATGAGTGTTTTTTATTTCCAACTTACAGAAATAATGTTGGATTTCCAACATCCTAAAAAGAATAGAAAATGGTATAATAACTAACATAGTTAATAAGCTATAAAGTCTGGGTCAGGAATCCTGGCTTCATATCTAACTCTTATTATTTACTAGTTTTATAGTTTTAGATCAACTTCACCTCTTTCCACTTCAATTCCTCATCTGTAGAATGAGTAATGGAATCTCATAGTGATAAAAGAGTAATCGTGTTAGATAGAAATAGTAGTATAATCTGTCTCCTATGACTGTTTTTAGGCATCTACATGCAGTTAGAAGTGTGCCTTCTGTATAATAAGTGCTCGAATGTTCTGTTACTCATTTTTTCATTTATTGTTGCTTCTGTTAGTGTTATTTACACACACACATACGTACATAAACTTTTTTAAAATCATTCAGTACCAAACTTTAGCAAATGCCATGTTTAAGTTGTTGGGAATATACATGACAGTATGTGTACCACTAACTTGTTCATTTTAACTGCAGTAGAGAGATTTAATGTACAGATATACTTTACTCATTATTTTGCTGATGGACATAGAGTTTCCAAGTGTTTTACTATTGTAATACCTATCTTCCTTGTACATGACCAAGAATGTTCATGGGGTGTATACCCAAAAGTGTAGTCCTGGCATTTTAACATATCGGCATCTTCAACTCAAGTGGTTATTTTAATTTACACTCACAGTATAGAGTTGGAATTCCCCATTTCGCCCCATCTTGGTGTTGCCAGGCTTTTAAGTTTTTGTCAACCTTTGAAACAATATCTCAAGCCTGTCTTGATTTTTATTTTTATTTCCCTTATGCCTCGGTGTTTTCATATGTTTATTGGCTGTTTGGGGTTTCTCTTCTGTGATTTGCCTGTTTGTTGCCTTTGTCCACTGCTCTGTCAGGTTATTTGCCTTTTGTTGTTATTCTTGTTTTAATTCTTCTTCAGTTACTTGCATTGCAGATATCTTATCCTGCTTGTCTTTTCACTTTGTGTTTTCTCTGCCTTTTGTGTTTTAAAAAATCCCTCCCTACCTCTGAAAATTATAAAAACGGTCTGTCGTCTTTTTACAGAAGTTTTTAAAATTTGATAAATTCAAGGCTCTAATCTCTTGAAATTCATTTTTATCTATGTTATGAGTAACAATTTTAGTTTTTCATATGAATGGTGCTTTTTGCACCGTTTATCAGATAGCCCATCTGAATAGTAATGCATTGCTGTAATATACAAGTTCCATTTTTAGGCTCTCTTATTTATTGCTCTGTTTGAACAACCTTGTTTCAATCCCACATTTCCTCTACTTTATGCTGCTTCAAAATTATTTTAACTGTTCCTGGCACTGTTCTGTTTGAATTTTAGAATAATTTATTCATGAAAAACAGTTTGTATTTTGTTGAAATTGTTTTAGGTTTTAAATGAATCCAGGGAAAATTTCTGTCTTTGTGATACTGAGTTTTAGTATCTTTTTGTTTCTTTATTTATGTACTCATTAACTTGTTCCTAGGTACCTTACAAATTTTGTTTCAATTGTGAATGAGATCTTTTCTCTGTTACATTTTTCAGTTGGTTATTGCTGGTCTACAAGAATGCCACTGATTTTTATATATTGACCTTATATTGAGCATCCCTGCTGAACTCTTCTGTTAGCTCTAATTGTGTGTAAATTCTCTTATATATATTCTTTGTAGAAATCCTGTTGCTGCAGGCAACGCCAAGTTCATATCTCATATTCCAGTTCTTATGTTTTATTTAAGATTTTTGTGTCTATACTCATGAGAGATATAGACTGTGATATTAATAGTTTTTCATTTCTTGCCATGTATTTTTCCTTTTTGGTGTCAAGGATGTAATAGCTTCATAAAGTGAGGTCTTTTCCTCCTGTTCTTTGAAAGAGTTTTTACAATGAATAGGGACTGTCTGCTCATTGAAAGAGTCGGTATATCATCCTGTAAAAATCCTTTGTCATGGTATCTTTGAAGTAAAGAGAGATAAATTTCATCTTTCCAAACTGAAATTCTGCAATTCTCCATTCCTCCCTGTCTCTTGGCCTTTGGCAACCATTGTTCTACTTTATTTCTCTATGAATTTGATTGCTCTGGGTACCTCATATTAATGAAACTCAAACACTAGAATTTTAATATTAGTTTTCATTCAGGATTTTACTTCAGAGGAATTTTATACAGACATGTAAACTGAGCCCTAGAGCTATTGAATTCCTATTTGCAGTGTTATCCATAAGTAATTGAATAAGATTTACTATTACTGAGCATGCCTAGAAGAATGCTTGTCAAGTTTTGATGATAATTCCTAATGAGAGGTTTTTAAAATGTATTAAGCAATGATGTTATCCTTGAGGTAGCCTCCTCAGGTGTCTTGGAGAATGTAATATTTGAATATATGTTTACATGTATATCAGTATGGTTTCTTTGTAGTCATTTCTCATATTAATGAAACTTTCAAACATTTGAAAAATGTTTGAGGTAGTTGATCACATTGTTTCAAAATACCCAGTTGGGTTTAAAGTAAATTGCATATATTTAAGTCCCTGATTTGAAGAAAAGTGGGCTTGTGTAAAGTATTTTAAAATATTTAAAATGAATGTCCTTGCTGAAAACAGGTCACTGCTTGGATTTTAAAATACTTTACACCAACTGTTTTTTGCAAGAACACTTAAAAAAATGTGTGTTAAGTAATTCTTGAGAAAGTAATATTTAATGCCTGAAAAGAGTTGGTCATGAAATATAGCTTGAGTTTTCAGAATAATTTATATTTTACAGTTTAAAATTAGTAAAGTTTATTCCTAGAATATATCTCATCTTATGTTTTACTTAAGTAACACTAATTTTCCAGGTACTTAGTTTTAATTTTTTTTTTCCTTTTAAAGTATTTCCGTCTATTTATTTAGGGGCTTCTAAGAGGCTCAAAGCATTTTATGAAAGAGTTACACATTTCAAAGTTTGTTGATATTTCTAGAAAGCCATTCACATGTAACATATTTATTAAAAACATGGGGTTTAAAGTCCCGTCTAACACTTTGAGTCTCAGTTTCCTCATATAAAATATAGGGAATAATATGTTAAATACAGTAATATCTACCTCATAGGTGGCTGTGAAGATTAAATGAGAAAATAAGGTTAAGCCTCCTACTAGAATGCCATGCACAAAGAAAAATTTCATTATTCTGCTGTTACAAATACATAATTCCTGAGGTTTAAAAAAGAATTGTTCTTATATTCTGTATTTAGAATCATTGTTTTGTCTTTTAAACATTGATTTTCAAAAGAACATGTTTCCTTTCCTAAAGTTTCCCTCTTCATTTTTTTCTCTTTCATCCATCTAATCCAATGATCTATGTCCCAAGGAATTTTGATACTAGAACCTGTGTTTCAATAATAGAAATGTCTTACCATAATAGAAGCAGCTTAGCTAAGACTGTCAAATTCACATTAAAGCTATTTGTAGAATTAAAAAAAAAATTATTTGTGTAGAAAACAAAAAAACCCATTATTTCTATTTTCAGCCACAGAAAGCAGCCCATCTGTTGTTTATCTAATCTTGATTCAGAAACATACAAAAATAGAATAATAACATATCTAACTTATGATTTTAGCTTCATTTTCTGATAAGAGTGTTTCCCCTTTACCAGACAATACCAAAAGGAATCAGCATTGTTTATGAAAGGACCATAAGGAAATGGGTATGTTTTGCTCTTCCAACATTAATGACAGCAAATAATTCTCTATCAACATATGGTATGTACTACTAATCTTTTTTTTTTTTCCTGCTACTAATCTTTAAAGTGGTAAGTATCCTGCCTGTGACTTCCTAGAACCAAACTGATTTTTCCTCAAAATTGTTCAGTGCTTGTGATAGAGGGAAAGAGGGAGAGTTACTGAAAAAATATTCTAAGTCTCTTATAGGAAAATATTTTGAAATATTATATTTTGGAAGTATAGAATATTAAATTTATTTTAAAAGTATTCATACTATTATGTACAGGCTGTAAAATGCTATCAAGGGGCACTTTTGGATAAATACTTTAAAATATACAAGTCATTTTGGCCTATGCTAAACACACTAAATAGCCTAAGCCATGAGTTCCTTTTTAGTCTTAACTGCAGATAGATCTGGTGGTGGTGGTGGTGGTGTTCATTCATTAAGTCGTGTCCGACTCTTTGTGACCCCATGAACTGCAGCATGCCAGGCTTCTCTGTCCTTCACTATCTTCTGATATATACTATCTAGTGTACAAGTGGTTTATACATATTTAGGAAAAAATTCAGTGTTCTTGCCACAGTCTACAGCAGGGCACAGCAAACTTTCTCTGTAAGGTCATATAGTAGATATTTTAGGCTTTGTCAGCCATGTGGTTTTTGTTGCAACAACTCAGCTCTGCTGGTGTAGTGCAAAAGCAGCTATCAGTCAGTTCAGTCACTCAGTTCAGTTCAGTCGAGTCGTTCAGTTATGTCCGATTCTTTGCTACCCCATGAATCGCAGCACGTCAGGCCTCCTTGTCCATCACCAACTCCCAGAGTTCACTCAAACTCACGTCCATCAAGTCGGTGATGCCATCCAACCATCTCATCCTCTGTCGTCCCCTTCTCCTGCCCCCAATCCCTCCCAGCATCAGAGTCTTTTCCAATGAGTCAGCTCTTCACATGAGGTGGCCAAAGTATTGGAGTTTCAGCTTTAGCATCATTCCTTCCAAAGAACACCCAGGACTGATCTCCTTCAGAATGGACTGGTTGAATCTCCTTGCAGTCCAAGGGACTCTCAAGAGTCTTCTCCAACACCACAGTTCAAAAGCATCAATTCTTTGGCGCTCAGCTTTCTTCACAGTCCAACTCTCACATCGATACATGACCACTGGAAAAACCATAGCCTTGACTAGATGGACCTTTGTTGGCAAAGTAATGTCTCTGCTTTTGAATATGCTATCTAGGTTGGACATAACTTTTCTTCCAAGGAGTAAGCGTCTTTTAATTTCATGGCTGCAGTCACCATGTGCAGTGATTTTGGAGCCCAGAAAAATAAAGTCTGACACTGTTTCCACTGGTTCCCCATCTATTTCCCATGAAGTGATGGGACCAGATGCCATTGTCTTCATTTTCTGAATGTTGAGCTTTAAGCCAACTTTTTCACTCTCCTTTTCACTTTCATCAAGAGGCTTTTGAGTTCCTCTTCACTTTCTGCCATAAGGGTGGTGTCATCTGCATATCTGAGGTTATTGATATTTCTCCCAGCAATCTTGATTAGAGAATCTTGGGCTTCTTCCAGCCCAGCATTTCTCATGATGTACTCTGCGTATAAGTTAAAAAAGCAGAGTGACAATATACAGCCTTGTACTCCTTTTCCTATTTGGAACCAGTCTTTTGTTCCATGTCCAGTTCTAACTGTTGCTTCCTGACCTGCATATAGGTTTCTCAAGAGGCAGGTCAGGTGGTCTGGTATACCCATCTCTTTCAGAATTTTCCAGTTTATTGTGATCCACAAAGTCAAAGGCTTTGGCATAGTCAATAAAGTAGAAATAGATGTTTTTCTGGAACTCTCTTGCATTTTCCATGATCTAGCAGATGTTGGCAATTTTATCTCTGGTTCCTCTGCCTTCAGTAGCTCAGTCAGATCCAATTCTTTGCAACCCCATGGACTGCAGCACGCCAGGCTTCCCTGTCCTTCACCAACTCCTGGAGCTTGCTCAAACTCATGTCCATTGGGTCCGTGATGCCATCCAGCCATCTCATCCTCTGTCGTCCCCTTCTCCTCCCGCCTTCAGTCTTTCCCAGCATCACGGTCTTTTCCATTGAGTCAGTTCTTTGCATCAGGTGGCCAAAGTATTGGAGCTTCAGCTTCAGCATCAGTCCTTCCAATGAATATTCAGGAGTGATTTCCTTTAGGATTAACTGGTTTGATCTCCAAGGGACTCTCAAGAGTCTTCTCAAACACCACAGTTCAAAAGCATCAATTCCTAAGCTTTCTTTATAGTCCAACTTGCACGCCATACATGACTACAGGAAAAACCATGGCTTTGAGCAGTGACCCCACAAGAGAGTTGACCCAGAGTTGCCTGTGAGTGTCCAGGAGTCTCTGGCAGAGGTGTGGGTCAGCAGTGGCCTGCTGCAGAATAGGGGTGCACTGAGTGTGCCAATGCATATACGAGATCTTTTGAAGGAGGTCTCCATTATCTTCATTCCCTCCACATTGGTTTGGTCTCAGGTGAAATAACAGGGCGGGAACACAGCCCCACCCATCAACAGAAAATTGATTAATATTTACTGAGTATGGTCCCCCCAATCGGAACAAGACCCAGTTCCCCCCCCCCCCCCCCCCAGTCAGTCTTTCCCATCAGGAAACTTCCAGAAGCCTCTTATCCTTATCTATCAGAGGCTGGACATAATGGAAACCACAATCACAGAAAAGCAGGCATAGACAATACATAAACAACTGGAAGTGTTTCAGTAAGACTTTGTTGGCAGTGATATAATTGGGGCAGATTGGCTCTGTAGGTTGTAGTTCGCCATCTTCTGAACTATAGCAAGCATTATTCTCTATCACCTTTGATAATTCTTTTATTACAGTGGTTGGTGACCTATGACACTTTTCTGTCCCATGGAAGTTGTCACTGTTTCATTCTCATTACTGCTTTTGAGGATTATCATTTTACTCTTTCACATTATGGTAGTAAAAGTATTCAATAAAATAAATTCTAGTACATCACTGTAATAAAGATATGCCAATAAATCTTATTTCCAGTTGTCTTTCAAGTCATACCACACCAGTTCAAGGAAAAAGTTGAGTAGTTTATGGGAATAGTAAAATAGAAACAACATAATGTAATAGTCATAGAAGCGTCTGGTTACTGTGCATCAGGTTCTGTATTCAGTGAATTTATACACATTATCTCCTTTAATTCTCAAAATAGCACAATAGGTTAGATTGTATTCTGCTTTACAAATGAGGAACTGAGTCTTACAATTAAATACAACTTATCTAGATTCTTACAGTAAGTGATAAAGCTAAGGTGTGAATTGTATTTATGATTCCAAAGACTACTAACCACCTGCCTGATTGTGTCGAGTATGAAATCTTCCATTTTATTTTCTCTGCCTGCTTGGCTGCTCAGTTGCTTCAGTTGTGTCTGACTCTTTGCAGCCCCATGGACAGCAGCCTGCCAGGCTCCTCTGTCCATGGGAGTCTTCAGGTAAGAATGCTGGAGTGGGTTGGGGATCTTCCCAAACCAGGGATTGAACCTGGGTCTCCTGCATCTTCTGCATTGCAGGCAGATTCTTTACTGCTGAGCCACTGGGGAAACCCCTCTAGTGAATCACAAATATTTTTTCAGTGATTTTATAAAATGTGTTAAGGTGACACTAGTGGTAAAGAATCCACCTGCAGTCCAGGAGAAGCAAGAGATATGGGTTCAATCCCTGGGTCGGGAAGATTCTCTAGAGGAGGAAATGCCAACTCACTCCAGTATTCTTTCCTAAAAAATTCCACAGACAGAGGAGCCTGACAGGCTACAGTCCATGGGGTGGCAAAGAGTTTGACATGACTACATGCACTGTAGCTGGTTAAGGTCATTGAGTTCATTAATATTGTTAAGTTTGTTAAAGAGCTAAGAAGTTTGTCTTAAAGTAGAGCATTAGGAGAACAAATATGCACAGGTTTCTTCAGACAGTATGACTTCTGACAATATGTCTGAGTAGGAGCATCAGCAAAGTCTGAACCAGTTAAATCTGGAAAGAACTCACTATTTGAGATATCATAGATCTTGCATGATTGAGGGGAGATCTCCAAAGAGTCCCCCACTTCAAAAATTATTATGAATTGGGACCAGACCAATAAGGAGCTACGGCTCATCAAGCAGGGGATATTAGGTGGATGAGATGGGAAAGGTCACACAAGTGTGGTTGCTATTGGAGAAGGGTGAGCCTTGGGCCAGTTGGTAAATGGAGAAAGGGAGCCAGGAACTCCCTTGCTAGCCTAAATCAGCAGGCCCATAGGCTGAAGTGTTTGCAGGTTAGTTGTGCCTCCTGTCAATCAGCTAGAATAGTACTTTCTTCAGGATTCCCACTAATTGATTCACCAAAGAGCTCAAAATATAAAGCCACCAAACACATGAGAAAACAAGCCACTATGACTGAGTCACAGCATCAAACTTAAAACTGCAGATACTGAAATTGTCAAATACCGAATGATAAAATAGGTAAGTATGTAATGTTAATAGAAATAGGAAATATAGTCACAGGTTACCAATCTACAAGAAATTACTTGAAATAATAGATTTAAAAAATCTAGAAACATAAATTTTGAAATGGAAACTCATTTGATAGAATTCCTGAAATATTTATTATGAAACAGCAATTTAGGCTGCTGTTATTTAATGAACTGGTAGTAGGTGAAAATAAAACTATGCAGAATGCCATAAGAGAGACAAGGAAAATGTGAAAGTGATGTTAAGAGAAATGGAGGGCAGAATAAGAAGGTTGAATAGGAGTATATTGGGTTGGCCAAAAGATGGTATGGGTTTTCTGTATCTGAATGAACTTTTTGGCCTACCCAATAATTAGATTTCCAGGAGGGAGGGAATTGAGAGAATCTAGGAGAGACAATATTAAAAGAGATAATGACTACAGATTTTCCACAACTGCTAAACACGTGAATTCACAGACCAAGGAGGTACTGCATACCACTAGCAGGATAAGTAAAAAGAAATACACACTTCAACGAAACTGCAGAACTCCAAAGAGAGGAGTCATAAAAAACAGTCTCAGAAAAGGGGACAGATCTAAAAAAGACCATCAGTTAGAATGACAGCAGAGTCCTTAACAATAACAAACGCCAGAAAATTATATATTTTAAATGTTGAGAGGAAAAAAATCTTTTCAACCAGAATTTTGTACCATGTAAAACTCTTGTGGGGATGCACAGCCAGATCCCCTTCACAGAAAGACGAGCCTCTCAGCTTCAGGGAGTGGGGTCAGTAGACACCCTTCAGGTGGAGAACTGCCTTATCTGAGGTGGGCCTGCAACCAGCAATTCTTAGGTGGGCCGTTGGCCCAGCATAGGACCCTCTGATGATTCTTATTTGCTCCAGACTCCCTACAAGTTTGGCTGAAGCTTTTCTGAGAAAGCATGGTAGGTCACTTTCTTCTGTCCAATTGTAGATACTGTTCCCAAGTAAATATCTCGCACCCCAAACTTCATCTCTGCACGTTCTGGAAAACGCCAATTTGTTCTCAAGAATAGAGATGAAATAAAGCCGTTTACATATAAACAAAAACTGTGAATTTACCACCAAAAGATTTGTACAAACTTCTAAAGGTTATATTTCAAGAAGAATGAAAATAATCTCATAGATAGTAGGAGATGCAAGAGGAAATGATGAAGTAAAGTTGTAAACATATATGCAAAGCTAAATAAATGTTTCTATAAAATACCAACAACAGTGTGTACTTGGGGGTTTTAAAAAACATCTAAAGACCTATAGAGAAAAAAATACACCAAAAAAAAAAATATATATATATATATAGACCATATATATAATGCTGTTATCAGATGTATTGATGATCTAGGACCCCTGCCAAATGCCTGTCTCCTACCCTCTTTTTTTTTTTTTTTTTTGCTCCTCTCATAGGCCTCTTGTTCTTAAGGGTTTAAAATTTTTTGATGGTTTTTTAAATTTAATTTTTTGAATAGGTGATTTGTAATGTTTATAATGTTAAAAATAGTAAATATATATATTGAGAAGCATTATTGCTACTCTGGGTTCTCATGTTCTCAGTTTTTGCCCGCTCTCCATATCTACCAGTAATCACCATATACATCAATAATTTCTTATATGTATTTCCAGAGTTTGTTTTTCCACATGGTTGTTTTGAAAAGTAAGTCATAATTAAAAGAGCCCGTCACACACTAAGATGTCACTGAATTTAGTTCCTTTCTCTCCATAGCCTTCTTGTGACCTTAAGACCCAGAAAGAATAATTGTCCATAATTTTGCTACTGAATATCACAGTTTTTGCTTTATATTTATAAACATAAATTGGAACCATAAAACCATGTTTTGCTAAGCTAAGTCGCTTCAGTCGTGTCCGACTCTGTGTGACCCCATAGATGGCAACCAACCAGGCTCCCCCGTCCCTGGGACTCTCCAGGCAAGAACACTGGAGTGGGTTGCCATTTCCTTCTCCAGTGCATGAAAGTGAAAAGTGAAAGTGAAGTCGATCAGTTGTGTCCGACCCTCAGCGACCCCATGGACTGCAGCCTACTGGGCTCCTCTATCCATGGGATTTTCCAGGCAAGAGTACTGGAGCGGGGTGCCATTGCCTTCTCCGAAACCATGTTTTATGCATGTCATATTCTTAATAAAAAGTTTATGGAGCTTTCCTAGCCTTGACCTAGAACTAATTGAAAAGGCAAAGTATTTTTTAAAGATGTTATTATGATTAATAGAACCTTGTGTGTTTTCTGGAAAGTGATTCTGGTGTTTCAGAATATGATATCATAAAACTATAAAGTTTGGTTGTGCCTATTTTTTCCAAGATGCAAATTGTTTTTTATTTCAAGTATTCTAAAATGTGAGATTAGATTTTTTCTTTTTATGGAGGAGAAGGAAAAAGTGCCTTTATTACTTTGCCAGGCAAAGAGGGAACACAATAGGCTAATGCCCCAAGAACTATGCCCCTTTCTCTGGAGATTTGTTTTTTTTTTTTTTTTTTTTATTGAGGTGTACTTTACATATAACTTACTAGTTTTAGGTATGCAGCATAATGATTTGATATTTGTATATATTGCAAGTGATCACTAATAAATCTACCATCCATCACCATACATAGTTAAAAAGTTTTTCTTCTTGTGATGAGAACTTTTAACATCTCTTAGCAACCTTCAAAACTGTAGCACAGTATTACTAACTACTGACTCCAAGCTGTACATTACATTCCTATGCCTTATTTCTTTTATGACTTGAAATATGTACCTTTTGACCACCTTCACCCATTTTATCCATTGTCCTACCTTTGCCTCTGGCAACCACCAGTCTGTTCTCTTCATAAGTTTGGTGGGTTTTTTGAGGTGGGTGGTTTTTTTTTTTTTTTTTAAGATTCTATATACAAATGAGATCATAAGGTATTTGCTTTTCTCTGACTTAATTTCCCTTAGCACAAACCTCCAGAGTCAATCCATATTGTCACAAAATGGCAAAATGACATCTTTTATGGGTGAATAGTATTCCATTGTATATGTATACCACATTTTCTTTATCTGTTCAGCCATCAGTGGACACTTAGGTTGATTCCATCTCTTGGCTGTTTTGACTCATGCTGCAGTGAACATGAGGTACGAATATCTTTTCAAGTTTGTGTTTTTGTTTTCTTAAAATAAATACCCCAAAGTGGAATTGGTTGGCCATCAGTTCAGTTCAGTTACTCAGTCGTGTCCGACTCTTTGCTACCCCATGAATTGCAGTACGCCACGCCTCCCTATCCATCACCAATTCCCGGAGTTCACCCAAACTCATGTTCATCAAGTCGGTGATGCCATCCAGCCATCTCATCCTCTGTCGTCCCCTTCTGCCACCAATCCCTCCCAGCATCAGAGTCTTTTCCAGTGAGTCAACTCTTCACATGAGGTGGCCAAAGTATTGAAGTTTCAGCTTTAGCATCAGTCCTTCCAGAGAACACCCAGGACTGATCTCCTTTAGAGTGGACTGGTTGGATCTCCTTGCAGTCCAAGGGACTCTCAAGAGTCTTCTCCAACACCACAGTTCAAAAGCATCAATTCTTCGGCGCTCAGCTTTCTTCACAGTCCAACTCCCACATCCATACATGACCACTGGAAAAACCATAGCCTTGACCAGATGGACCTTTGCTGGCAAAGTAATGTCTCTGCTTTTGAATATGCTATCTAGGTTGGTCATAACTTTTCTTCCAAGGAGTAAGCGTCTTTTAATTTCATGGCTGCAATCACCATCTGCAGTGATTTTGGAGCCCCCCAAAATAAAGTCTGACACTGTTTCCACTGTTTCCCCATCTATTTCCCATGAAATGACATGGTGGTTCTATTTTTTATTATTTGAGGAATCTCCATACTGTTTTTCCACAGTGGCTACACCACTCTTCATTCCCACCAGCAGTGCACAATGGTTCACTTTTCCCCACATTCTCACCAATGCTTGTTATTGCTTATCTTTTTGGTAATAGCCATTCTGTCAGTTGTGAGGTGATACTGTGTTTGTGTTTCCCTGAAGATTAGAGATACTGAGCACCTTTTCATGTATGTGTTGACCATCTGTGTGTCTTCTTTGGAAAAATGTCTGTTCATAACTTTTGCCCATGTTTTAATTGGATTTTTTGGGTTTTTTAATTGAAATTGTATGAGTTCTTTATATCTTTTGAAAATAACTCCTTAACATATGTATGATTCACAAATATTTTCTTCCATTCAGTCGGTTGCCTTTTTATTGGGTTGATGGTTTCCTTTGCTGTGTAGAAGCTTTTTAGTTTGATGTAATCCCACTTGTTTATTTTTACTTTTGTTACCTTTACTTTTTGTATCCAAATTTTTTTTTTTTTTAAATCATTATTAAGACTGATGTGAAGGAGTTTGCTATTTGTTTTCTTCTGGGTATTCAAGTCTTTAATCCATTTTGAATTAATTTTTGTATATGATGATCCCGTTTCATTCTTTAACACGTGGTTGTCCAATTTTTCCAACATAATCTATTGAAAAGACTGCTCTTTCCCTATTGTGTATTCTTGGCTCTTTTATCAGAAATTAATTGACCATGTATGCATGGGTTTATTTTTGGACTCTGTTCTGTTCCATTGTCTTTTTCTGTGCTACTGTCATGTTGTTTGGTTATGATAGCCTTGTAATATAGTTTGAAATCAAGGAGCATGAATGATACCTCCAGCTTTGTTCTTTTTTCTCAAGATTGCTTTGGCTATTTGTATCTCTTTTGGTTCCATGTAAATTTTAGGATTTGTCCTATTTCTGTGAAAATTGCTGTTGGAATTTTGGTAACAGTGCAAAGGATCTGTAGATTGCTTTGGATAGTACAGACATTTTAACAGTATTGATTTTTCCAGTCTTTAAGAATAGAATATATTTCCATTTATTTGTCTTCAGTTTTTTTCCACTAATGCCTTATTTTCTTATTGTAAATCATGAGATTATAGGACAGTTTTGTGGAGTTTCCAAGAATTCATTTCTGAACATAGTCTTCCCTCTAACATAGTCTTTCCATAGTTTTTTCAGGGCTGAGGAAGTTGATCTATTATTGTAATGCTTAGGAAAGTCTAAGCTATGTTTTCTGTTTCATTATTCTATACTTAATAACAAGCTAATTTAAATTTTTTCCTGGTTAATTTTCAGTTCATATTTAGAAGAGAGAATGGAAATTTTCAAAATTATTTACCTTCAATTTGATTTGTTTTGAGAAAATTGCAGTTTATTACTTTAATCCAAAAAAGAAAGATTATGCTTTTCACGTGATGAATAAGTATTATTATACTATGAATTCCAATTAATAATTCTTTATGTACATCAAGATTAAGTATAAATTCTGCAGAGTTTTAAATTATTTGTTTCCCAGTTATTGTATCCATTATTGTAAAGTATATATGTATAGAATACTGTTTTATTTTCTAGCTATTTCTAGTTCATATGATTAAAGTGACATAAAAGTGATGATCATTTTCTCCACACTATAATTAGGATGAAAGTTCAAGATGTTGTCCTTTGCTTAATCAAATGTAACATCTGAAGAAGTAATATTTTCTATTTCCTGATGTCATCAAAGCAAAGTAATAGAATTGAGATAATTATTATTTTTGTTTTCATTTTAACTTCTTGAGTGAACTTTGGCTTTAAGCATTTACTTACCTAATTTGTGAGTTTTCCATGAGGTTCATTAAATAATAGGCACAGTATATCCAGATGTCATAATAAATCTTTGTGATGTTGATAGTCTGTGGTGAATGTTAACACTCTGAGAATGTGAGCTCTGTGCCAGTCAGTTCCTTCCTAATCAGGCATGCTCTCCTTTATTTCCCCTCGGTTTACTGAAACCATTTTCTCATCTTTTTCCCTGGCTAGTCTTTCACTTGGAAGTTGTCTATTTTTTAGATAATGGGATAAAAATTTATTCTTTAACCATTAAATTTTATCTTTTATTTATCTAAAAGTTGACATCACCCACAGTTTACAGCAGTCACTGGTAAAGTCAATTAGGATCTAAATTAAATTTCCTCATTGCCATTAGCCATTCTTGAATTTAGAAGACAGCATTCTTCTAAAGTAGTCTCAGTGCTTGGAAAAGAAAATGAGATTATTTGCAAAATATCAGTAGGGTGGAGTTTGTATTTTGTCACTTCCTCTATTGATTGAAGGAAAACTTGGGAATTGAAATCCCAGCTTACTATACCTATTTTTTACTGGGTACAAACAAATTGGTGGTCCAACGATGGGAGAAGGTAAACTTAGAAGTAAAAGGAAGATGGATTGATAGATACAGATCTGGTTGAAACAGTGAATTACTAGTTAGTTTTCTATTTACCCTACCTAGTGCTGCTTTAATTTCAAAACTACTGCCTCTCTGAAAGTAGCAAGGCATAGTGAAATTCTCTCGTTTTTGTTTTTTGTTTTTTTTTAGGTATAGTGAAATTATAGGAGCCTTAACCACCTTTTTGTCCTTTATTTTTTAAAATAAATTATAACTTTCTGACATACAGGTTTTATACACACACACATACATAAACATATATATGCATGTATATGTTGGATCGGTCATAAAGTTCATTTGAGTTTTCCATGAAAAGTTACAGAAAAATCTGAGCCAGATAATCATGATGGTGTGATCACCAACCTAGAGCCAGACATCCTGGAATGTGAAGTCAAGTGGGCCTTAGGAAGCATCACTATGAACAAAGCTAGTGGAGGTGAGAGAATTCCAGTTGAGCTATTTCAAATCCTGAAAGATGATGCTGTGAAAGTGTTGCACTCAATATGCCAGCAAATATGGAAAACTCAGCAGTGGCCACAGAACTGGAAAAAGTCGGTTTTCATTCCAATCCCAAAGAAAGGCAATGCCAAAGAATGCTCAAACTACAGCACAATTGCACTCATCTCACACGCTAGTAAAGTAATGCTCAAAATTCTCCAAGCCAGGCTTCAACAGTACGTCAACTGAGAATTCCCAGATCTTCAAGCTGGATTTAGAAAAGGTAGAGGAACCAGAGATCAAATTGCCAACATCCACTGGATCATCGAAAAAGCAAGAGAGTTCCAGAAAAACATCTATTTCTGCTTTATTGACTATGCCAAAGTCTTTGACTGTGTGGATCATAACAAACTCTGGAAAATTCTTAAAGAGATGGGAATACCAGATCACCTGATCTGCCTCTTGAGAAATCTGTATGCAGGTCATGAAACAACAGTTAGAACTGGACATAGAACAACAGACTGGTTCCAAATAGGAAAAGGAGTACGTCAAGGCTGTATATTGTCACCCTGCTTATTTAACTTCTATGCAGAGTACATCATGAGAAACGCTGGGCTGGAAGAAGCACAAGCTGGAGTCAAGATTGCCAGGAGAAATATCAATAACCTCAGATATGCAGGTGACACCAACTTTATGGCAGAAAGTGAAGAACTAAAGAGCCTCTTGATGAAAGAGGAGAGTGAAAAAGTTTGCTCAAAACTCAACATTCAGAAAATTAAGATCATGGCATCTGGTCCTATCACTTCGTTGCAAATAGATGGGGAAACAGTGGAAAGAGTGACAGACTTTATTTTTTTGGGCTCCAAAATCATTGTGGATGGTGACTGCAGCCATGAAATTAAAAAATATTTACTCCTTGGAAGAAAAGTTATGACCAACCTAGACAGCATATTAAAAATCAGAGACATTACTTTGCCAATAGAGGTCCATCTAGTAGTCAAGGCTATGGTTTTTCCAGTAGTCATGCATGGATGTTAAGAGTTGGACTATAAAGAAAGCTAAGCATTGAAGAATTGATGCTTTTGAACTGTGGTGTAGGAGAAGACTCTTGAGAGTCCCTTGGACAGCAAGGAGATCCAACCAATCCATCCTAAAGGAAATCAGTCCTGAATATTCATTGGAAGGATTGATGCTGAAACTGAAACTCTAATATTTTAGCTACCTGATGCAAAGAACTGACTCACTGGAAAAGACCCTGATGCTGGGAAATGCTGAAGGCAGGAGGAAAAGGGGACGGCAGAGGATGAGATGGTTGGATGGCATCACCAACTCAATGGGCATGAGTTTGAGTAAACTCTGGGAGTTGGTGATGGACAGGGAGGCCTGGCATGCTGTAATCCATGGGGTCTCAAAGAGTCAGACCCAACTGAATGACTGAAGTGAACTGAAAAATCTGAATAAACTTTTTGGCCAACCCAGTATGTCATATACATGTATATTATAAAGAATAACACATTGAACAACAATAGATTTATCACTCATTTAATAAATGAAACACAAAACACCAGATCCCCCTCGCGGATTGAATCTCTGTTGTAAACTGTCATTATCCAGAACGTGGTGTTATTGTGTTTACACTCATACGTATTGAGCTAAACAATATATTGTATTAGTTGAAGTATTTTAAAATTTTGCAGTGTCAAAAGTGCATGTATTTTTGCAGCTTGCTTTTGTCATTCATTATTTTTGTGAGATTTATTTATGGTAGTATGTACAGTGTGTGTTTATTTGCTGTCTTTACTGTTCAACTTTCTGTTGTATGAATATATCAAATTTGTTCATGTTTTTTATTGTTAATGGATATTTAGGTTACACATTGTTTTTACTCTGTTATGAATAATGCTGCTATGAATATTGTGCGTCTATTTGAGTTTCTCTAGAATATATAACTAAAAATGGAACTGTTAGATCTTGTGAATCTTCAGCATTACCAGATGTTGGCAAATTGTTTTACAAAGTTGCTGTGCAATTTAGAACCTCATATGAAAGTACAGAGTTCTCATTGTTCTACATGCTCACCATCACATGTAAAATTTTGCCAATCTTATTGACAATCTTCATTGCTATTTTAATTTGTATTTCCCTATTACTAGTGAAATTGAGCTTCCTTTTCCTTATATATATAACTTATAATAGCTAAATAGCTTATTATTTAGATTTCCTCTTCTGTGAATTGCTTGTGTATAATACACAGTATATACTGCTAAATATATTCTGGTATAATATCTTAATTAGTTTTATGCATTGCAGATAAAGTCTAACTTGGGTTTTTCATTGTTTTAATGGTGTCCTTGATGAGCAGAAGTTTAAAATTTTAATATATATTATTATTATTATTATTTTTAATTGTTTAAGAAGTCTCTACTCAAAGATTGCAAATAATATTCTCCTTTGTTTTCTTTAAACAGTTTTAAAGTTTTGCTTCTCAGATTTGGATTTGTTTTCTATAGAGTTTATTTTTAGATCTGGAGTAAGGAGGTGATATCTTTTAAAAACTATGTAGATGTCTAGCTAGCACCATTTATGACTAGTCCATCCTTTCTCCACTGATTTGTGATGCTACCTCTGTCATGCAGTATCTAGTTTTCACTTGTGAAACTTATTTTGCTATTCTTCTCTGCGGTCCATTTTCTATCCTTGTCTTGATCTTCTGTCATTGTACTTATTCTGATAGGTCTTTATATGTGATAGAGTGAGTAAGTGAGTTTTCAAGGCAGAATAAAAGTAAAGGCAGATAAAGCTGTGCAGTGTAGTAGGACACAAAATTTGAAGTCAGAAGACATACGTTCCAGAACTGTAGTCACTTATCAACATGGATGAGCCTGATCAGAAGTTTATTTTTATGTGGGCTTTTGATGACCATAAACCAAAATTTTGAAATGAATTTTTTTTTAAAGAAAACAAATCTAATACGATGTAGGTCTCATTAGTAAAGAATAGATTCCACTTGATCGGGAAAGAAGCCAAAGACTCTGCCTACCTGATTCAAAGCCAAAGTCTCAGAAACAATAATTGAACCTAGGCCACCACAATGATGATACATATGTCCTTGGTGTTTTCTTCTGTGAGGCTTTTTCCCCCACTTTAGCATGAATAATTTTTTTTTATTTAAGTAAAAAGAATTTAAGCCCCAGGGTCTTTGGTAGATGATGGATCTAAATTGGGAAAATATTTTTCATATTGTGTTCAAATAAACTCACATTGCAAAATTCTGTTGATTGAAATTAGAGTGGTATTATTGGAGACTAGTTGTTGAAAAGATAGTAAAAGTAGGCTATTCATAGCTAGGCAGGCAGTTGTAGAAAAAGGACAATGACCAAGATATAGTGATAGTGGTGGAGGCTGATTGTCTGCCTTTTCTGCTGGGGATTCTCCATCAGTTCCCAGTAAAGAGACCAAAGAAATATATCAGATGAGGCTTTTCAACTGTTAAGATGGTATTTTTTAAATTTAACTTTATTTTATATTGGAGTAATGTTGATTTATAATATTGTGTTAATTTCAGGTGTACAGCAAGGCAATTCAGTTATGCATATACATATATCCATTCTTTTTTGTATTCTTTTCCCATATAGGTTATTACAGAATATTGAGTACAGTTCTCTATACAGTAGGTCTTTGTTGATTATCTGTTTTATATATAGTAATGTGTATATGTTAATCCCAAACCCAATTTATCCCTCCTTTTCACCTTTCCCCTTTAGTACCTGTAAGTTTATTTTCAAAGTCTATGAGTCTCTTTCTGTTTAGCTTGAGTTGCTTTCTCACTGTATCGTTATCATGGCAGGTACTGACTTGTCTTCCCTGGGGATTTGGTTTTAACCAGAACCTTGTAATACAAAATGTCCCATGTTACAACCCTCTGTCCTCCAATTCTCCTCTTTACTGTCTTGCCTAATTGAAGGTTTTGGTTGTTGCTGTTATTACTGATTTTGTTTTTAGCACTCCTTTAATTCAAGCATTTGTGATACATGGACAGTATTTCTAATTTATGAAAGATAATATGATGCAGTTTAAAAGTACTGTAGGAGTCATCAGATGTGGTTTCTCCCCCAAGTTCCCTTTTTCTCCTCTCCTCCTTTTCTGGGTAAACTTACTCAGTCCCATATTTTGGATTATATAGATCAACTTATCTTCTGAACTCTAGACATGTATCTATTTATATGACATTTCCAACTTAACATGTCTAAAATACAATTCTTAATTTTTCTTCTTAAACCCTGTTCCTGCATTTCATCCCCAATTCTTTCCATTCAGTAAATGGTATTGTCATGTGAGTAGTTGTTCATTTGCTAAGTCATGTCTGACTCTTTGCAACCCCATGGACTGCAGCTCACCAGGCTCCCCGTCCTCCACTATCTCATAGAGTTTGCTCAACTTCATGTCCATTAAGTCAGTCATGCTATCTAATCATCTCATCCTCTGCCACCTGCTTCTCCTTTTCTCTTCAGTCTTTGTCAGCATCAGGGTCTTTTCCAGTGAGTTGGTTCTTCACATCAAGTGTCCAAAGTATTGGAGCTGCAGCTTCAGCATCAATCCTTTTCCAGTGAATACTCAGGATTGCCTTCCTTTAGGATTGACTGGTTTGATGTCCTTGCAGTCCAGGGGACTCTCAAGAGTCTTCTTCAACACCACAATGAACTAAAGCATCAATTCTTCGGCACTCAGACTTCTGTATGGTCCAACTCTCACAGCTGTACATGAGTACTGGAAAGATCATATCTTTGACTGTATGGACCAGTCCAGCTATAATCACGTGCCAGTTAAAGCTAAAGTGTAATAAGGGAATTTTTAAACAGAGTCTAAAAGACAAAATAAGCTAATTTGTAGAATAGAAATGCAAAATGATGACTAGAAATAAAAACATGGGCTACTAGAATCCATATCTGAAGTGGCTGGCGTGGCTAGGTATTCAGTTTCTATGGGTATACAGAAGTAAAAGTGTTACATGGGAGTCAGAGGACTAGAACTACTAGGCTTATCAGTTAAAAGTAGGAGTTAGAAAAGGGACTCTCCTGCTCCTAAAAGAAAGTTTACATAAAAGGTGCAACCAGCTCTTTCCTGAAGCTGCATTTAGCATAAAAATACTTAAAATATTTATCTAGAGATGTGAGAGGGCCAAACTTTAATGACTCAGTAGCTGAGTCTATGGTAGCTGATAATGTCTGGAGTGTGCAGTCATCAATATTAGACCTGGTTTTTAATTAGGGCCCTATACAGTAAAGTGAAGTTGCTCAGTGATATCCGACTCTGCGACCCCATGAACTGTAGCCTACCAGACTCTTCCGCCCATGGGATTTTCCAGGCAAGAGTACTGGAGTGGATTGCCATTTTCTTCTCCAGAGGATCTTCCCAACCCAGGGATCAAACCTGGGTCTACCGTCTGAGCCACCAGGGAAGTCCAGGGCTCCATGGGTAAACACAAAAATGAATGAAACATGGTGGATAAATAGAGGGAGTGAGGAAGAGAGAACAAGAGAGAGAGAAAAACTCTGTTACTCAAGATCTGTAAACAGAAATTCCAAAGCACAATTAAAGAAAAAACTAAACCTAAAAAGTCATTCAATAAAATCAAGTCAGGAGATGGATTCACTCCCAAATGTAATAAAAGTAATAAATAGAAAGTAATAATTTTATAAAGACATTTTAAAAATAGGTATGTTTAGGATTCTTCAATAAATAATAAAAAGCACTTTAAAAGAATAAGAACATGATAAATTAGCAGAAATGAAATAAGAATAGACAAACATAAAAGCCAATTTGCCTAGAAATATAGGAATTAAGTCAATAGATGGAATGAATTCTAAAGTAGACATGATTAAAGAGAGAGCTAGTGAAGTGGAAAATTGTTCTAACTCTTTAGATCACCCAGAATGTATAATAGAGACATAAAATACTCAAAATTATCTAATTATGCCATTAAGATATATTAAAAATAGGTTGAGATGCTTCAGTATACATCTAATGGGAGTTCTAGAACAAGGGGCTGTAAGAATGACTAAGAAATGATAACTAAAGAACTACATCCTGAATTTTTCAGAACTGGAAACATGAAACCTCACATTAAAAGTATGCTCTGCATACTAAGCAGGACAAGTAAAAACCAATCACAATGAGAAACATTCTTTGCAACTATAAGCCTAGAGAAACTAGAGGCTAGAGACATTTAAAAGCTACCAGAGAGAAGAAATCTCCAAAAGATTATCAACTGTGCAGGCTTCTCAACAGCAATGATAGCAGCTAGAAGATAATGAGCTAGTATCTTTAAAATGCTGAATGATGATAACTTTATTCATCTAAAGCACCACTGAAGATTGAGGACAAGAGAAAGACATTTTGGGGCAAAGACCAAAATAATTTATCTCTAGCAGACCCTATCTATAAGAATTTCTAAAGAGCATCCTTAGCAGAAAGAAAAGAGAACCCCAAGATAGGATGAGGGTGTACTTTTTGGTGAAGTCACTTAACAATGATAATAACAAGACCAATTATTTTTGTAAAGGTTATTCTGAGTCTCTGGAAAATAATAACAAGGAGTATTAGGTAGCTCAAGTGTCCTAGGAGCATAGTCTTGTTCAGGAAGATGGAAGTACTGAATACTTTTAACTATAACTTTTTCTCATAAAGCCAAGTATAAGTATATATTGTAAATGTATGTATGTATGTATTGAGCACCTGCTATGTGCCAGACACTGATCTAGGCTCTGGGAATAAGACCACTGAGGGGAAGATCTCATTGAGTTTATACTTTGATAGGAGGAAAGTATGTATTGTGTAAAAACAGTAGTATCGCACAAACAGGCTTGAAAGAAATACATTCGTAAATAGGAAAGGATACACTTGAAAAATGTGATGGTATGATGAAGAAAAAAACTGGTGTGGCAATATTAAAGTCAGATAAAATACTGTAAAATGAGCACTAAAGTATATTGGGTAGCTAGAGCATTTCTATAACACCTAACAAAGACTTAAAAGTGAAAAATGACAGGATTAGAAGGAAAACTGATGCCCACAGATTAGCATGTCTCTGTTAAAACAGAAAAGTAGGGACTTACTTGGTGGTCCAGTGGTTAGGAATCGCCTTGCAGTGCAGGGAACGTGGGTTTGATCCTTGGTCAGGGATCAAACTCGATGGAGCCAAATAAATACATATCCTTAAAAACAAAAATGAATAGAAAACAGAAAATTGGTCAAGAAAACATATATAACTTGTTTTATTGCACTTCCCTTTATTGTGCTTTGCAGACACTACAGTTCAGTCACTTCAGTCGCTCAGTCGTGTCCGACTCTCTGTGACCCCATGGACTGCAGCACGCCAGGCTTCCCTGTCCATCACCAACTCCCAGAGTTTACTCAAACTCATGTCATGAAGATCTTTTTTGTATAGTTCTGTGTATTATTGCCGCCTCTTCTTAATATCTTCTGTTTCTGTTAGGTCCATACCATTTCTGTCCTTTTCTGTCCTTTATTGAGCCCATCTTTGCATGAAATCTTCCCTTATTATCTCTAATTTTCTTGAAGAGATCTATAGTCTTTTCTATAGTCTTTTCTATTCTGTTGTTTTCCTCTATTGCTTTGCACTGATCACTGAGGAAGGCTTTCTTATCTCTCCTTGCTATTCTTTGGAACTCTGCATTCAAATGGGTATATCTTTGCTTTTCTCCTTTGCTTTTCGCTTCTTTTTTTCACAGCTATTTATAAGGCCTCCCCAGACAACCATTTTGCTTTTTTGCATTTATTTTTCTTGGGGATGGTCTCGATCCCTGTCTCCTGAGTGTGACGAACCTCTGTCTATAGTTCATCAGGCACTCTATCATAGCTAATCCCTTGAATCTTCATCACTTCCACTGTATAATAGTGAGGGATTTGATTAGGTCATACCTGAATGGTCTAGTGGTTTTCCCCACTTTCTTCAATTTAAGTCTGAATTGGGCAATAAGGAGTTCATGATCTGAGCCACAGTCGGCTCCTGGTCTTGTTTTTGCTGACTGTATAGAGCTTCTCCATCTTTGGCTGCAAAGAATATAATCAATTTGATTTCGGCATTGACCATCTGGTGATGTCCATGTGTAGAGTCTTCTGTTGTGTCGTTGGACAAAGGTGTTTGCTATGACCAGTGCATTCTCTTGCAAAACTCTATTAGCCTTTGCCCTGTTTCATTCTGTACTCCAAGGCCAAATTTGCCTGTTACCCCAGGTGTTTCTTGACTGGTGTTTCTTGACTTCCTACTTTTGCATTCCAGTCCCCTATAATGAAAAGGACATCTTTTTTGGGTGTGAGTTCTAGAAGGTCTTGTAGGTCTTCTAGAACTGTTCAACTTCAGCTTCTTCAGTATTACTGGTCAAGGCATAGACTTGGATTACTGTGATATTGAATGGTTTGCTTGGAAATGAATAGATCATTCTGTCGTTTTTGAGATTGCATCCCGGTACTGCATTTCGGACTCTTGTTTTGTAGACACCACAGTTTTTACAAATGGAAGGTTTGTGGCAACCCTGTGTTGAGCAAATCTGTTGGAGCCTTTTTTTCCAACAGCATTTGCTCACTTCATATCCCTGTGTCCCATTTTGGTAACACTTGCATAACAGGCGTATCTCTGAGATAGTACAGTTTTGGTTCCAGACCACTACAATAAAGTAGACATCACAATAAAGCAAGTCATACAAGTTTTGGGGGTGAGTTTACATATAAAAGGCTCTCCATGGGCTTTCCTATTCACTTAGACACAACGATATTGAAATCAGGCCAACTAACCTTACAGTGGCCACTAAGGGTTCAAGTGAAAGGAGTTGCATATGTCTCACTTTAAATCCAGAGAAGGCAATGGCAACCCACTCCAGTACTCTTGCCTGGAAAATCCCATGGACGGAGAAGCTTGGTGGGCTGCAGTCCATGGGGTCATGAAGAGTAGGGCACAACTGAGCGACTTCACTTTCACTTTTCACTTTCATGCATTGGAGAAGGAAATGGCAACCCACTCCAGTGTTCTTGCCTGGAGAATCCCATGGACAGAGGAGCCTGGTAGGAGGCCATCTATGGGGTCACACAGAGTTGGACACGACTGAAGTGACTTAGCAGCACTTTAAATCAAAAGCTAGACATGATTAAGCTTAGTGAGAAAGTCATGTTGAAAGTTGAAACAGGCCAAAAGTTAGGCCTTTTTAGCCCAACAGCCAAGTTGTGAATCCAAAGGGAAGGTTTTTAAAGTAAATTGAAAATGATACTCTAGTGAATTCATGAATGATAAGAAAACAAAACAGCCTTATTGCTGATATGGAGAAGGTTTGGGGATCTGCATAGATCAGGAAGCCATGGCGTTCCCTTAAGCCCAAGCCTAATCTAAGACAAGGCCCTAACTCTAATTCTGTGAGGGCTGAGAGAGATGAGGAAGCTGCAGAAGAAAGGTTTAAAGCTAGCAGGGGTTGATTTCGTGAAGTTTAAGGAAAGACGTCATCTCTGTAGCATCAGAGTTCATGGCAGAACAGCAAATGCTGATGTAGAAGCTGCAGCAAGTTATCCAGAAGATCTAGCTAAGATCATTCATGAAGGGGGCTGTTCTAAACGACAGATTTTCAGTGTAGACAGAACAGTCTTCTATTGGAAGAAGATGTCACCAGGACTTTCATAGCTAGAGAGGAGAGGTCACTGCCTGGCTTGAGAGCTTCACAGGGCAGGATGACTCTCTTGTTAGGGGCTAATGCAGCTGGTCTGGTGGTTCAGTGGTAAAGAATCTGCCTGTCAATGCAGGAGATGTGGGTTCAATCCCTGAGTCGGGAAAATCCCCTGGAGAAGGAAATGGTAACCCACTCCAGTATTCTTGCCTGGGAAATTCCATGGACAGACAAGCCTGGTGGGCTACAGTCCATGGGGTTTCAAAAGAGTAGGATATGACGTGGCAACTGAACAGTAACAAAATGCTCGTTTGCCATCTGATTTATGCTACATCTCCTCCTCCTGTGCTCTGTAAATGGAACAGCAAAGTTATGGGTGACAGCACATGTGTTTACAACATGGTTTGCTAAGTATTTGAAGCCCACTGTTGAGACCTACTGCTCAGAAAAAAGAGAGTCCTTTGAACATATTACTGCTTATTGACAATGCATCTGGTCACCCAAGCACTCTGATGGAGATGTACAAGATTAATGTTTAATGCCTACCTTCTCAACATCCATTCTGCAGCCCACAGATCAAGGAGTAATTTGAACTTTCAAGGCTTTATTATTTAAAATATATTTTGGGGGTGGCACACCTCACAGCTTGCAGGATCTTAGTTTCCTGACCAGGGATTGAAACTGGGCCACCACAGTGAAAAAGTGCCAAATTCTAACCACTGGACTGCCAGAGAAGTCCCATAAGAAACATGTTTTTAGGCAATAACTACCATAGTGATTCCTCTGATGGATTTGGGTGGTTAAATGAAAACCTGGAAAGGATTCACCATTCTAGATGCCATTGAAAACATTCATGATTCAAGGGAAGAGGTCAAAATATAAATATTAGGAGTTTGAAAGAAGTTGATTCCAACCCTCATGGTGCCTTGAAGGGCTTTAAGACTTTGGTGGAGGAAATAACACCCAGTGTGGGAGAAAAATTGCAAGAGAACTAGGATTAGAAGTGGAACCTGGAGATATGACTAAATTGCTTCAATCCCATGATAAAAGGTTAATGGATGAAGAGTTGCTTCTTATGGGTGAGCATTTTGAAAATGATTTCTTGACATGGAATCTATTCCTGGTGAAGATGCTGTGAGGATTGATGAAATGACAACAGAGGATTTAGAATATTACACAAACTTAGTTGATAAAGCAGAAGCAGGGTTTGAGAGGATTTGAAAGACTTTCTACTTTGGGTAAAATGTTACCAAACTAATTCATGCTACAGAGAAATTTTTCATGAAATGAGTCAATGGATGTGGCAAACTTCATTATAATCTTATTTTAAGAAATTGCCACAGTCATCCTATCCTACAGAAACCACCCCAATCAGTCAGCAGCCTTCAACATTGAGGCAAGACCCTCCAGAACAAAAAGAGTATGACTCACTTGAAGGCTCAAGTGATGGTTAGCATTTTTTAGCAATAAAATATTTTTTAAATTTAGATATGAACATTGTTATTTAGACTCTTATGAGTAGATACTACATTCTACATTATAATATACATTTTATATGTACTGGGAAACAAAATAATCCCCATTACTCACATTATTGTGGTATTGTGGTGGTATGGAACCAGACTACAATGTCTTTGAGAATGCCTTTGTAGAAGATTTGAACAACACAACTAATAAAGTTGGTCTAATACATATAGAAAATTTTGTACCTAACAAATAGAGAGTGCGTGTTATTTCTGACCACAGAAGGAGTACTTTAAAAAATGGACTATGTCCTCAATCACAAAAGAAGTTTCCAAAATATAAGGTAACCAGAATCAAATAGACTACATTCTGTGACTATAATAATTTAATTTGAAATCAACAATAAAAAGAAATATTTTAAAAAACTCACCTGAATAGAAACTAAAAAATGTACTTATAAATAACTCATAGGTTAAAGAGGAAGCTTGAAAACAGCCAGCAAAGCAGACATGAAAGGAGGAGCTTATTAAAAGAACAGAAACTAATAAAATTGGGGAAATGATTAACACTTTCCTAATGGTATATTGTGATAACCAATGAAGGATGAGCAAAATTGGCCAAGAAGAATATAGGTATTATTTGCACCTCTATTCCTATTCATGGTTTATTTTCTATATTAGTAATCTTTTTCTTTAGACAATATCTAATATGGGCTAGCAAGAAAATTATAGAACTCAGGCTATAGAACACATAGTCATTGTCAAATTTTCAGCAGTATATCTTTTCCATATAATGAGAAAATTATAGGACTGTGTAAGTGCAAACATCAGACTTGTATAATTATTTTACTATTTATTTAAAAGATTTTATAGTGATCTTTAAGAGAAATTTCTATTTATATATTTAAGATATTCTTCCTTCCCTTCTTGTAGGTTACTCAAATGAGTCGTCCAGATCTGATTCTCTTTCTGATTAATACCTGATGGCTCTCATAGTGGTATTCCTTCCATTTTTTGGGTTGGAAGCAAAAAGACTTGCTTTGAATGGGCCAGTTTTTTTTTTTTTTTTTCATGGTCGTAGGAAAAAAGAGTAAGTTGAAGTAAATTATCATGGTGTTCACAGGCTTCACATTTACATAATTTTGTATGTGTGTGTTTCCTGTGTTGAAACAATTTGGATTTGGAGGAAGTATTCCAACAAGATTATAACCTCAGCTGCCACCAGGTATGATTAAATCTTAAACCTAAAAACTTACTCAGAAAAGATAGCCAAGTAGAACCAGGCTTAAGGCTTGTTCCTTACTAATTCAGAATATTTGAGGGAAAGCCAATTTTTTTAAAAAAAACTCCAAATTATAATCTTCTTAAAAACAAATTAATGCTTTTATATATATATTCTTATTTGATCTTTTTGACATTTCTGTGATGACTAGTATTATCATCTCTGTGTTAAAGATATGAAAACTGATGCACAGAGAGGCTTGGTGCCTTGGCTAAAGTCACACAGTATTAGACTTCCATTTCCAATTGTCCATTGTTCTTCCAGGTTACACCATAAATTATTTAAAGGGATAGCATGTTATTTTATTCTAAGTCATACACATTAAAGCCAATGGGATCTTCCCGACCCAGGAATCGAACCCTGGTCTCCCACATTGTGGGCAGACACTTTACCGTCTAAGCCACCAGGAGGGAGAAGAGGGCTGGAAATGCAAGTCCGAACCCTCCCATTCTACAGTATTAGACTTCCATTTCCAATTGTCCATTGTTCTTCCAAGTTACACCATAAATTATTTAAAGGGATAGCATGTTATTTTATTCTAAGTCATACACATTAAAACCAAAATAGTAAAATGGTATTAGCAGATAAAATGAAATTTGTTAAAGATGTTATTTTAATTCATAGTTGGCCAAATTGCATATTAGAGAGTCATGGTAAAATATAAGATTTGGCCATATTTGAGGAATCTTTCATTTTTTGACTGCTTAATTAATAGAACAAAATAAGATCCTGCAGTATTCACAAAGGAACAGATGACTTCAAACATTTTACTAAGTATAAAGCTAATATTTATACTGTACTTGAATTGTCACAAATTCTAAGTTAGTGGAATCCATATTCTTATGATTTTATTTAACCTAAGTTACATGGAAAATAAATTTTGGGAAAATGCATTTCTATAAAAGTCTTAAGATTATATGTAAAATGTTATTGTGTTTTGTATGGGTTAATGTACTTTTAAAATAGATCTTAAATTACCACATTATCAGAATCTTGTTTTCTCAATTATCACTAATTAGCAGTTTCTGTTGCACAGATTAGATTGAAATCTATAAGAATCACAATTTTAAAACATACGTTCCTTATTACCATATCTGAGACTGTTGCTAATGATATCAGACAATTGCATTTCTCCTTTAAATGCAATTTTATTGGGCAGAGAAGGAAAGAAGTGGAAAGGTTAATTCAATAATGACAAAAATGTCTTTTCTGGAATTCATCCTTTGAGAAAGACATTAGTGAGTGGTTACTATGTGCCGTCAAGTATTCGATGATGCCACAGGTTCGATAGGAAACAAGCCAAATCCTTGATTTCTGTGGAACAGCCTTACTTGGGATATTTATCTGTGTATTCTTTGAAATTTTTAAATGTATTTTAATCATGCTAAAACATAATTCTATGGAGGGGATTTAAATTAGCATTCCTGGTCACCTCTGGGCCACACACAAGCCATTCTGTCACACAGCAATTCTGTTGTGTTAGAAACTCCAGATGGGGCTAAACTAAACCAACACTGCCCTTTTGGGGACTCATCCCAGGTGTTTGGGGGATCCTGACTGGGCCAGAATCCTTTTGAAACTGGTTAGACCTCCCCCAAACCCCTTCCATTTGGTTTTCTGGAACCATGGACCACCCACTTCCCTGACTCAACAAAGTCATTGTGACCATCCCAGCTGGGACTGTGCTCTGGGCTAGAGTCACTCCTCCAGAGTGTGAGCAGCCTACAGTCATTTCTAGCATTTGTCTGGTTGAGCCTTTGAGAAATGACTAGAGAGTAACCATAATAATGGTTTCCAATCAATTGAGCCCACTTAATACTCCAAGCACTGTTGTAAGCACTAAATCATTTAATCCTCTAGACAACCTTGTGAGGAAGATTGTCGTTTTACAGATCAGAACACAGAACCAAGGTTCAATAGCTAGTGAGTGGTAGAACTGAGATTCAAACCCAAGCAGTCTGATTCTAGCCTCTAGTCTTTACTGTTAACCCCTCTATTACACTGTGCTGTTGAAAGACTGGCTTCTAAAATTATGATGGTCAAAACAGTGAAGCCACATTTAAAATTGTTTATGCTAATAATTCTGACACTGGTTGAAATATTTTTAGAAATCTTGTTTTGGAGTTATCTGGGTCACATCACTTAATTTTTCTGGACCCCTGTTTTCTTATTTGTAAAATGAGGAGACAAACCTTCACTATTCGAAGGTAGATTAAATTTTTGGAATGACCAGAAGATAGTTTGAACCAATTTTTAAAAATAAGTTTAGAAAATAAATTCAGCAGTCCAGAGCAACTTTGGATGTATGTACATGTGCACAGGGCCATTGATGACAGAAGAATAAATGTTGTATAACTATGTTTGAGTTGTTGTTTCTTCTGTCTAGTTTTTGATACTTTCAGGATATATGTAAACATTATGTTTTATCATTACTTTATGATTCACTTTGAAACATTTAAAGTTAAGTTTGATCCCCAACTGTTGTTTTGCTGTATGACTTTTGAAAAGTTCTTTAATCCCTTGTGACCTCAGTTTCTTCATCTATAAAATGGGGATCACAGTATTTACTCTTGATGGATATCTACCCCATAGAAGTGTCTATTTAGGAGTTAATCTCCATAATAAAAACATTATTAAGAAAGATTAACAGAGAATATATGTAAAACACTTGTCATTATGCAAGTACTCAACAAATACTAGTCTTTGAGTTCTTCTACCCCAGCACTAAAAATAACAATGGCGATAACAGCAGTGATTCTTTTCTAATTTGAAAACTTAGAATATATGTACTTTGTCAATTTATGATCTAATCTTCACATGTCGGAACTTTTTTTTTTTAATAATATTGTCTAATTTTAACTTTATGATTCTTATAGTCACTTATTTACCCAAACTGATACACTGACCTTTGCATCTATTTAATTGGCTCTTTAATTACCATTTTGTTCATCAACATACACACCTATCTGCTTTTAGCCTCTTCATAGCAGTTAAAAACTTTAGCTCTGGACATAATTCATCCCCTTAATTCTTTTTTTCCTAAGCCTTTATTATGTCTGGGACTTCATTGTATGTTTGCTTAATTTTTCGTATGTTTTGTTCTAGTTGCGGTCATGTTTATTCAAGCACTAGACAACAGCTTCTGTCATAAAATCAACTTGTAACCTAAAAACAACTGCTCTTACAAATTAAAAAATGAGTCTATGCCATGATGAGACCTCCACTACTTCTATAAACCATGCAAGAAAATAATATTTTTACTTTATAGTAGTACCTTTGCAATATTTCAGTGTCCTCAAGAATGATAAATTTCTTTAGCCGAAAGGGGCTTTTTAAAAATGATGACATTGTATGCCTTCATTTTATAGATGAGGAACATTAAGAAAAGGGGATAGTGACTTGCCTAAGATCACATATTTATTGATAGAGTTGAAACTAAAATCCTGAGTTCTTTATTCTAATGTGAACCTCTTTCCATCATACCAGTTTAGGGGACAGATTGACACAGATTTCTGTTTTAGTCTCTCTTCTGTCAATAGTGTTACCTTATATCTGTCCTAAAGACATTGTTTGGAGAGCTTTTTATTTTTGAAGAATAACATCAGTCTGTCAAAGTATTGTTTTTAGTCTGTAGGGTTGTTATCTTACACTTAGTATTTTGTTATCTAGGATAGTGAATGAGAGCCGACAGGTACTCCAGGAACCTGATTTTGCTCAGCCCCTCCTGAGGGATCCAAATACTCCTATCATAAGGAAATCAAGAGGAACTTCCACTCAAGGGACATCCACACATGCTTCTTCAACTCAGCTGGCCATGGTGGATGACCAGAGAGGCAAAGCAGGGAGTGTCCACAGCAAAGTGAGCAGCTACCACGGCAGCCTCCACAGGTCCCATGATGGCAGGTGAGTTTTATTGGCGGCTTAGTGTATATCATGTCCGGAGTTACAGTCATCCGGCGTCTGAAGGAAGAACAGCCAATTCTGAAACAGAAGTTGATCATTATTAACCTTTCTGAACTTTGCTAGGTTCAGTTGTCCCAGATTATGGTCAGACTTAATGCTAACCAGAGGAGGTTAGACGCGATACAGCGAGCAATGTGGAGTCACTGCTCATCAGAGAGAAGGCAGAGTAAAAGTGGTTATTTTAGTAAGATTAACTTCGCAAACAATTATTGAATGCCTACTATGTCAGACATTGTTTGAGTCTGTAGGAATACAAAACTGATTTAGGCATGATCTTTGTTCTTAATAAGCTCAAGAAAAATAGGGTAGTCATTATTTGTGTTGTAGTTGAAAGCATGGGATCTATAATAATAAGCCTCAGTTTCCTCATCTGTAAAATGGAAATCATAATAATATCTGTCCCTTAGCAATGTTGTAAAAAATAAATGAGATAATATACCTAATTGCTCAGAACAGCGCCCATCTCAGTAAGTGCCTGTTACCAACTTTTATTATCAATATGATAAGGTAATAATTAAAGTAAAATGCAAATATAATGGTATAGTCCAGAGGTTGTCAAATTTTTCTATAAAGAGAAACATAACTAATATAATAAATATTGTATTATAAATGAAATAACATAATAAATAACTTTAGGCTTTGTGGGTCACATGGTCTTTGTTGCCACCATTCACTTCGGCTGTTAATACCATGAAAGCAGCCATAGACAGTATGCAGTCAAAGTAGGAGTGGCTGTGTTCCAGTAAAATTGTTCACAAAAATAGGAAGGGGCCCGAGTTGACCAGCAGGCCACAGTTGGTCAACCCCTGTTTGGTAGCATGGACAAGGGGGTGATTAAATCTGGTGGGAGGAGGTGGGAGAAAGCTTCACAGAGAATGTCTGAGAGTGGGCAGGATGTGCTTTCTTGTTACATTGGATGGTAGAGACACTAGAATTAGAAACCTCTTAGGAGCTCTGTAGTAATTCAGTTAAGAGATGATGGAGGTTTATGAAAGAACAGTGACAGTGCCAAGAGAGTAATAGCTGATCTGAAAGATATTTAAAAAGAAGAAATGAAATGATAGGAGTTGGTGATGGATTAAAAGCAATTGGAGAAAAGAAATGCGCCAGAAGAAATTTTTTAAAGATTTCTAAGCTTGGGAAACTGAAAGAATGAAAATTATGATCCCTGAAATTCTCTGTTCTGTGTTTCCGTGGCTGTCCTTTATTCTTCCAGGCTCATTCCAGCCTTTCTTTCAGTCTTCCCTGTCCTTGTCATGTAGGATATGATTCCTGGACGTACTCTCTTTTTAGACCTTCTTGTTTGTCCTCTCAACTTGCTTTCTTTTGCCTTCTAACTTGCTCAGCTACTCTAGGTTTTGAAAAGGAGCAGCCTTTGACATGCTTTCTATCTTGTATCCATTTCTTTTTATTTTCCTTGCCAGATTTTTGAAATATTTTGAATATTTCCTTTCTACCAATTCCATCCTTCATTCTTTGTATTTCTGGTCTTTTTCACCTTCTTACACCACTTCTAACATAACCAACGACCTGTTTTTAAACCATCAAAGATCCTTTCTCTTTCCTGCCTTTTCCTTTCATTCAGCACTCCTAAGTGAAAAGCATTCTTCTAGGTGCGAGGAACGCAGAGATGGAAGACAAAAGCGTAGTAGGTATGGTAAAATCATACACAATGTGCTTTGGGATTCCAGAGAAGAAAGCCTTTTAAGTCACAGTGGAAAGTCTCATTCACAAACAAGGTGATACTTTAATTTGACTAGGGTACAGAGGAGGCAGTTGGAAATCTCAAACAAGGAAACAGCATGTGCAGAGTCAAGGAGGACAAAAAGGCATTTAGGTAGCAGGGCCACCATAGGAGATGAAACATGCTGAGGAGTTCGGGGTTTTTTTCCCCTAGAGCAATGAGAAACTATTAGAAGACTTTGAGCACTGGGGTGATAAAATCAGATTTGTGTTTTAGGAAGATCATTTGACAACAGTATAGGAGAGGAGGTTGTAAGTAAGCCCAGTTGGGAAGTTTCTAGAGGAAAATTAGAGCTCTTAACTTAAAACACTCATATAGAGAGAGGAAACCAGAGACTCTTTCAGAATACCTGCCTCTATGAACTGCTAGCTCCAGTTGCTGCTAGTGGTAAAGAACCCACCTGCCAATGCAGGAGATGTAAGAGACATTAGTTCAATCCCTGGGTTGAGAAGATTCCCTGGGGGAGGAAATGGCAATCCTTTCTTGCCTGGAGAATCCCATGGACAGAGGAGCCTGCCATGGGGTCACAAAGAATTGGACATGACTGACGTGACAGCATAGCATGGCTCCATGAACTGACTTTCAGCAGTATTTGATATTTGACATTATTCAATTCAGTTCAGTCCAGTCGCTCAGTCATATCTGACTCTTTGTGACCCCATGAATTGCAGCACGCCTGGCCTCCCTGTCCATCACCAACTCCCGGAGTTCACTCAAACTCATGTCCATCGAGTCAGTGATGCCATCCAGCCATCTCATCCTCTGTCGTCCCCTTTTCCTCCTGCCCCCAATCCCTCCCAGCATCAGAGTCTTTTCCAATGAGTCAACTCTTTGCATGAGGTGGCCAAAGTACTGGAGTTTCAGCTTCAGCATCATTTCTTCCAAAGGAATCCCAGGGCTGATCTCCTTTAGAATGGACTGGTTGGATTTTGAAGTCCAAGGGACTCTCAAGAGTCTTCTCCAACACCACAGTTCAAAAGCATCAATTCTTGGGCGCTCAGCTTTCTTCACAGTCCAACTCTCATATCCGTACATGACCACTGGAAAAACCATAGCCTTGACTAGATGGACCTTTGTTGGCAAAGTAATGTCTCTGCTTTTGAATATGCTATCTAGGTCGGTGATAACTTTTCTTCCAAGGAGTAAGCGTCTTTTAATTTCATGGCTGCAGTCACCATCTGCAGTGATTTTGGAGCCCCCCAAAATAAAGTCTGACACTGTTTCCACTGTTTCCCCATCTGTATCCTGTGAAGTGATGGGACCAGATGCCATGATCTTCATTTTCTGAATGTCGAGCTTTAAGCCAACTTTTTCACTCCTCTTTGACTTTCATCAAAAGTCTTTTTAGTTCCTCTTCACTTTCTGCCACAAGGGTGGTGTCATCTGCATATCTGAGGTTATTGATATTTCTCCCAGCAATCTTGATTCCAGCTTGTGCTTCTTCCAGTCCAGCGTTTCTCATGTGACAATATACAGCCTTGACGTACTCCTTTTCCTATTTGGAACCAGTCTGTTGTTCCATGTCCAGTTCTAACTGTTGCTTCCTGATCTGCATATAGGTTTCTCAAGAGGCAGGTCAGGTGGTCTGGTATTCCCATCTCTTTCAGAATTTTCCACAGTTTATTGTGATCCACACAGTCAAAGGCTTTGGCATAATCAATAAAGCAGAAATAGATGTTTTTCTAGAACTCTCTTGCTTTTTCGATGATCCAGCAGATGTTGGCAATTTGATCTTAAAACCATCTTGAACATCTGGAAGTTCATGGTTCATGTATTGCTGAAGCCTGGCTTGGAGAATTTTGAGCATTACCTTACTAGTGTGTGAGATGAGTGCAATTTGACACTTAAAAGCTGTTAAATTGTCTTACTTTTATTTGAAAGAGCTGTGGAAGCTGTTTCTTTTCATTTAAACTTTTTAAGAAAATGCCAACTTTGCTGATATTTTAATCTGATAGTGAATTGTGATTATCTGTATAAGTATATATGTCTACAGTTTATCATAGTTAATAGTTATTTCACTTTCTGTAATATATGATACCTGAAGCTCACATTTATTTAATGTGAGTGGGTTTTTTTTTTTTTTTTTGAGCCCCTTTTTTGGTTTGTCTTTTATTTTCTTAGTATTGTACATTATTGTATATGTTATCATGGTCATCTCAGTAGAAAGCTCTTGAGTAGATGGTTTTTTGTTTTTAATCAGCCCAAGGAGATTCATATTATGTGGCCATAGCTAGGTAATATTATTCTGAGTTATGTGAAGTTGTTGGTTTTGTTGATCAAATGTTAGCAGTTTCATAATACATATTCAAGAAACAACCAAACAAAAGATCTTTTAGAAGAGATATTTCAACTTCCCAATTCAGCTCTTTTAACTGACCTACCAGAGGCTTTATGAAGATTCAAACTACAGAGGCCTATCAAGAAAATTCTGCTTTGTTTTGCCGTTAAATTGCCCAGTTTTCAAAGGTATTTAATCAAAATTACTTCAGTAATTGAAGCAAATATCTTTTGGAAATGCTTAAGGTATGTAAGTTTTTCATTAAATCTGTGTATAGTTTTTCAGCTTTCATTCTCTGAGACATTGTCATATATCAAAGGATTATCTGTAAATATCATTTGAAGGCAAAATAACTACCCCCCGCCAATATGTAATACGGACTCAATTTTGCCAGCTATAGAATTTTGTCTTTTTAGTATGCTTTCTAAAATAATAATATCATGTTTATATAGCCAACAAATTTGCCTAAACATGCTGTTTTAAAGATTTTCTTTATACCTGTGTTTCAAGTTATAAGAATTAAAACGTATGAATATAAAAAAGGATATAAAAATTAGAAGCTCCTACATAGGAAATCCCCAATTTTAAATAGAACTCTGTTTTGAAAGGTTGCGAATTGGCTTGTTCCAAAGTCAGACTATATCTCCTCATATATATAATATTATGAATAATAAGGGTAGCAGATAGCCAACAAGAGCTGACCTAATGCTTTCCAACATTAACCTAGGGGTCTTGGTTTGGAATAAAGTGTTCATGACTATAGCCCTTTCATCTGTTTTTAAAAAACAAATACATTGTTGTTAGCACAGATTACTATCAATTAGTAGAATAAATATTTAGCTTTAAAACAAAAGTGGAAATAGTTCAATCAGTGTTGGTGAAACTATTTTGAGACAAGAGATTTCATTTAGGTGACTTAAGTTGGGAATCTGCTCCTCTTTTGAAGAGCCCATGTAATGACTGAAAGTGCTGTTTGTTTTCAGTGACCTTGAGGAAGGGAGCCAGTCATTTCTTCTTAAGGGTCATAAGAAGTAGGGGACTTGCTGATTTCATGCTTTTCAGTTCAAAACTGTGTCCGGAACATCTTAGATATCCTTCATCCACATTGTTCAAAGGCTGTCTATTTCAGGCTCAGTCTACCCTACCTTCAGCTGAGCTTGTCTTCCAGCTCTGCTGCCTCATACTAAATTTACAGGTGGTCATTCTCCATTCTTTTTTTTTTTTTTTTTTAAAGTCTTTACTCATTTTACTGTTATGACAAATGACCACCACCTTCTTCTTTTTTCAAGAAATATAAAGGTAGAAGAGATATTCCTTTTTCATTATTTTAAAAAGCTAAAAAGAATACATTTGAATCAGTTCTAATGAGGTGGATGAAACTGGAGCCTATTATACAGAGTGAAGTAAGCCAGAAAGAAAAATACCAATACAGTATACTAATGCGTATATATGGAATTTAGAAAGATGGTAACAATAACCCTGTGTACGAGAAAGCAAAAGAGACACTGATGTGTAGATCAGTCTTATGGACTCTGTGGGAGAGGGAGAGGGTGGGGAGATTTGGGAGAATGGCATTGAAACATGTATAATATCATGTATGAAACGAGTCGCCAGTCCAGGTTCGATGCACGATACTGGATGCTCGGGGCTGGTGCACTGGGACGACCCAGAGGGAGGGTATGGGGAGGGAGGAGGGAGGAGGGTTCAGGATGGGGAATACAGGTATACCTGTGGTGGATTCATTTCGATATTTGGCAAAACTAATACAATATTGTAAAGTTTAAAAATAAAATTTAAAAAAAAAGGCTAAAAAAAAAAAAAACCTAAAAAATAAAAAGCTATTGTTTTTGAACTGCTAGCACTTAGAAGTTTAGTTTGTAGACCCTAATCTGAATTATGTTGATGGAGGTGATCCTAAAATTGATCTAAAGTTGGAATATAGATATATCATTCTGTATCATATCTCTGGAATATAGCTACATCGTTCTGAATGCTATCCTATCTCTATTCATTATTATATCTCCATGCATATCACTACCAGGTACATAACAGGAGAAAAAGATGAATGCATTAAAGTACCTATATCAATTTCCCCAATAGGAAGCCTACCCATATAAGCAAATCAGTTGTTTTTTTTTTTTTTTTTTTTTCCCGTACACAGGACAGCCGATTAAGACTTAAACTGGTACTAGAGTGTTTTTTGCCTAGATCATGCATTCTTTAGTTGGAAGGGACCTTAGAAATCATAAGGTTCAACTTCGAACCCAGTACCAATATCCTCCAAAACCATCTTTTATAAGCCTCTGCTTGAATGATTTCAGTAACAGTAAGCTTACTACTCTAAGGCCTTCCATTCCATTTTGAAGTCAGCTGACAACCAAAATGAGCAAAGTGAGCAAGGAAATTAACACTCCTCTAAAGTCTTCATAAAAGGCTACCCACTCCAGTATTCTGGCCTAGAGAATCCCATGGGTTATATAGTCCTTGGAGTCACAAAGAGTTGGACACTACTGAGCGACTTTCACTTTTAAAGTCTTCATAAAAGAGCTGCTGACATCTTCATTTCAGCCCCATGAGACCCATGTCAGACTTCTAACTTACAGAAGGTGATAAGTTGCTTAAGTGTTGCTTAAGCCCATAAATTGAGGGTAATTTATTAGAGCAGCAGTAGAAAACTAAAATATTCAGCCTCCCACTTGCACATCTGCAAAGCGTGGGCAATGAGCAAGCAAGGAATGGAAAATGGCCCAAGGAATCCATTAAAGATCAGAAACATTGCACAGAACTGACCTGTTGCCATGAAACAGACTGTTGAGGTGGCTTGGAGAAGTTGGAGGTACTGAGATTAATAAGAGCGCGATCAGTCTCCGGTGCCTTTCTTCCAATATTATCCTTCAGTTTTTTTCACCATTATTGTCCAGTTTTCTTTTTATTCCCACTTCTCCTTTATCTTCTCCTCCATTGTACTTTCCTCCTTTGTTAAACAATGCTCTTTATTTTTATCTGCTAATCAAGTGTATGTTTTTATCAACCTCACACTTCCACTAGCATACCCACCCAGTTTGTTGGAAGGAGATAAGGAGCAGAATATGAGAGGAGCATTGGGAGAAGGTTGAGATTTTCCAGCGTGCCAAGAATTAAAAAGGTAACGAATGTAGCTTTACCACCTGGTCTCTGAGTACTCCAGTGCAGCACACAAATTCACAAATGAGGGTTATATACAAATCCATTTATTAGAAAGAAAATAAAAACTAAGCAGGCCCTCAAAAGTATTTTGAAAATAATAAAAGGTTTTTACTAAGGTACCGATTAGTGATTGTCTCCTGTTTTGCTGCTGAAAAATTTTGTTGAGCCCTTTTCACTATCTCTAAGCTCAAAACTAAGGCCTTAAGGAGCTAAGGGAAGGTTTTCATCAAGTAACATTAGATGAGCTACTGAACAATAATAAATACAATAGAAGCATCTAAACACTTAAGTGAATTAGTGAAGCATGTACATTTTTATTTTAAGAATTGTTTGGCACCAGATTTTTTAGGAAAGTGTTTGCTGAGTATGATGACTAAGATCCATACACTAATGTCTATGTACAGGCTTTTGATTTCCCACATGTCCTGCTGGCTACAAGGGCAGAATGGACATTGTTCTCTGGCAACAGATTGGGCTTTGGTGGAGCCAATTTAGGGGCACTATTGGTAATAATCCCAAGGACACAGGTATTACCTCAGTCATCAGTTTAATAGATTCCAAATGAACCCTTAGCACAAAGACAAGGAGAGAAGTCTCTTTCATTTCCAATGTGATGATAAGCATTTCTGAAAATTCCAAAAATTATGTGGGCCACATGACTGTCAGAAATTGGCTTGTTTCTAGAGCCATTGCTGCACATCTAAAATTGATGAGCAAATACAGAGGAGAAAAAAGTCATTTAACCTGAAAGTCCTTTTCTTCCTCTCTTCTGTCCTAATCATTGTTAGGAGTTCTTTTGCAGAAGCATGACATATTTAATTAGAGACTTGTTTTTGCTGTCACAGTTTTAGTTGTTTTTCCAGAACCAAAGGTTATGTTCATATTGTTTTTCTTGTCTGTTGATGAAAGTAATTTTAGAAAATGATTTTTTAAGTCTCTGACTGTTTATTAGCATTCATTCATTCATTTATTCACTACCTTATCAGGTAGTGAAGAAGAGCCTAGAATTCTAATTTGAAGAAGAAAATGTCATGATTTATACTCCTGAAAAGTTCACACTCTAGTAAGGAGATAAGCTTGTAGACACCTGAGTACTATAATGGTGGTGTGTTCAAAGTGTTATTTGAACACAAATGTGGAAGTAGTTACTTCTGCCATGAAGACTGGGTGTTCAGAGAACTATTAGAATATGAAAGATTGAATCAATAGGAATTTATTAATCACCTAATAATTGCTGAGGTTATTGTAGGGAACAAATAGACAGTTGTCCTGTTGTAGTTCTGTAATGGAAATTTTGAGTCTAAAGAGAGGAAGCAGACAGTAAGTAAAGACATTAACAGATTAGTTTCAGATAGTAATAAGTGTTATGAGATACAACTAAGCGTCCTGTAGGGAAAGACTTAAGGGTCTTGGTAAACAATACGGGTTTTATTCAAAGTGCAAAGGTGTGCCATTGAAGCATTTTAATTAAGGGATTAACATGAGTAATTTTCCTTTTTAAAAAAGTATTCTGCTGGCTCTATGGAAATGGATTATGAAAAGAATGCACACCGGGAAGCCAATAGAAAAGCAATTGCATTAGTACAGGTTAGAGATAATAATGACTAGACTCAGGTGGCAGTTGTAGAGATGGACAGGAATGGGAAAATTCAGAATGTCTTAAAAGTAGAGTCAGTACCACAGACTTAGAAAATGAACTCATGGTTGCCAGAGGGAAGGGATAGTTAAGGACTTTGGGAATGTCATGCACACACTGCTATATTTATAACCAACAAGGACCTACTGTATAGTGCATGGAACTCTGCTCAATGTTATGTACCAGCCTAGATGGGAGGGGGGTTTGGGGGAGAATGGATACATGTATATGTATGACTGAATCCCTTCACTGTTCGCTTGAAACTATCACAACATTGTTAATTGTCTGTATCCCAATAAAAAATGCTTTTTGTGTTAAAAATAAATAAAATTTTATAAATAAATACTTCAAGATAAAAATAGAATCAGTAAGATTGACATACTGGATGTGATAGTTAGAGGAAGGGGGTGGATGAAAAATGACTCCTAGTTCTTTGGTTAGAGCCGCAAGGTGGAGTCAGGGCCATTCACTGTGGTGGAGAAAACTGGAGGAAGAATAGATGCTGGAGAGGAAAACCAAGAGTTCTGTTTTGAACAGGTTTAAAGTGAGCATTACCCAAGTGAAGATGCCAAGTAAGCAGCTGGGTATAGGTAGGATATAAAGCCGTCAGGTTATAGGAGATCACCTTGGGAAGACTGGATAGAGAGAAGCTGTGTAGAAGACAAAAGGTTAAGAAAGGAGACTAAGAAGGAGAGGCCAGTGATACAGGAATATCCAGGGAATGTGTTGAAGAAGCCAGGAAAGAAATGGTGTATAAAGGAAGGAGTCCTTAAACCAGTCAAATGATGCTTAAAGGTCAAATAAGATGATGACTAAGGAAGACCATTTTATTGGACAACGTGGAGGATACTGAAAAGAACAACTTAAGGGGAATTCCCTGACCATCCAGTGGTTGGGACTCGTGTTTTCACTGCCAGGGGCCCAGTTCCAATTCCTGGTCAAGGGACTAGCGTGATGTGGCAAAAACAAAAAACCACCACCACCAACAACAAATGGAGTGGGAGGGGAGGCAGCCTGGAGTGGACTGGAGAGTGAATTGGGAACTTGCATTTTTAGCAGTTGGAAGATTAAATACTTTCAATGACCCTCCCAATGTAAACAGTCAAAAATCATCTTTGTGATGGTATTGCTAAACTGGCATGATCTTAACAAAGGTTAAAAACAAAGTGAAAAAAAAAAAAAAGTGAAAGCAAGAAACACTGGTGATAAGGTAACACCAACACCAGCTTCTCTTGAGTTTTTTGCTGAACCCTAGAGACAGTACCATATTTGGGGGGCAAGAAGTTAAGCTTAAGGTCACAATATCAATTGGAGACTGATAAATCTCTGCAGAAAGCTGGGACTTCAATGGGTTATACCTTCAATGTAAAAGAGGTGGAAGAAAATAAAGTCACATGGAACGAGACATCAAAGAAATCTGAATCCGAGTTTAGCACTGGTTGGCAGGAGTATGGTGGGATTTCCCTGAGAATGTGTAATGGCCCTCACAATACATTTTTTGGTCCAAATATATGCTGCATGCTACCTGTACCTTAAGCCAAGAATATAACTCAAGGTGTCCTGGATTGCTTGTTACTCCAGGCAGTTGTCAGAAGCAAATGTACATCTTTGGAGGAAAGCAGTCTAATGTTGGGAAAGACTGGGGGCAGGAGGAGAAGGGAGTGACAGAGGATGAGCTGGTCGGAAGGCACCACTGATTTGATGGACATGAATTTGAGCAAACTCCAAAAGATGGTGAAGGACAGGGAAGCCTGGTGTGCTGCAGTCTGTGGGGTTGCAAACAGTCGAACATGACTTAGTGACTGAGCAACAACAACAACAACTTTGATTTAGGTGCCAAGGAATTTCCACAGAGAAATTTCCAAGAGAAAGGGGCAGTTCATTGTCAAAGCTAGCAACACAAACACTAAAGAACAGGACATCAGGAGTGAGAGTCTATTCTCCAAAGACTGAAGATTTTTAGAGTTAGCACACAATATAAAATAACAATTTAACATGTTTAAAGAAATCAAAGAAGGTATTAGATGTATAACATGATACTGTGAAAAATCACTAGGCAGGTTTGAAAAAAGGCCTAGCTGAATGTCTAGATATGAATGTTTTAGTAACTGAAATTAGAAGCAACAGATTAAACGCAACTGATGAGAGACTACTGAACTGAAATACGCATGCTCAGTCGTTCAGTCAAGTCTGACTCTTTGCAACCCTATGGACTGTGGCCCACCAGGCTCCTGTCCATGGAGAAATTTATGTGGTGATTTTTCAAAATTTATTTTTTGGCTATGCTGCACAGCATGTGGGATCTTACTTCCCCAACCAAGGGTGGAACCTCTGACTCCTGCAGTGTAAGTGTGGATTCTTAACCACTGGACTGCCAGGGAAGCCCTGAGTGGTGATTTTTAAGTGTTTAGAATTCTTCGATATTCTCCTCTTCAGGAGGTGGAGCTTCATTCTCCTTCCCTTAAGCATAGATCAGCCGCCTTGATTGGCTTCCAAGAAACTGAATAAAGCGGAACCGAAGGTGTGTGATTTGGGGACTGGGTCATAAAGGATGCTGTGGCTCCCTGCTGCTGCTTTCCCTCTCTCATACCTCAGCTTGGGGAAGCCAGCTGGTCTGTCCAGAGACTACTCAAGCAGTCCTGGGAGAGGCCCCTGTGGGGAGGAATGGAAGTGAGCCAACCTGGAAGCAGCTTTCCCTCCAGCTCTGGTCCCGCCCTCCGTTGATGACAGCCCCAGGGTCACTTGACCTTCACCTTGTGAAAGACACTGAGCCAAAACCACCAAACTAAGTCATTCCTGGATTCCTGTCCCCCAGAAACTCTGTGAAGTAATACATGTTGCTTTCAGCAGCTAGACTTGTGGGTAATTTATTATACAGCAATAAATAAGTAATACAAGATCAATTTGAAGAAATTACCCAAAGGCAGCACAGAGATAGAAAGCGATAGAAAACATTAAATGAGATTAACCAACATTCCAGAAAGAATAATGGGAACAAAGAAATATTTGAAGTATTAATTCCTAGGAAATCTCTAGAATTGTTGAAAGACAATAATCATTAGGTCCATGGAGCCTAGTGAATCCTAAGACGAACACTTTTTTTTTTTTTTTAACAGCACTTAGACATCTTATAGGAAAACTGATGAATACCAGACGGGGAAAAGATTGTTTAACAACACAGCCAGAGAGGAGAAAGCTCAGTCTCAAAGGGATGGCAATTACAGTGAAAGCTGATTTCTCTACAGCAATAATGGAAGTCAGGAGCCAGGAATGTATCTTGATTTACTAACTGCAAGACAACTGTAGTTTGAGCATTCTTTGGCATTGCCTTTCTTTGGCATTGGAAGGAAAACTGACCTTTTCCAGTCTGATGGCCACTGCTGAGTTTTCCAAAGTTGCTGGCGTATTGAGTGCAGCACTTTCACAGCATCGTCTTTTAGGATTTGAAATAGCTCAGCTGGAATTCCATCACCTCCGTTAGCTCTGTTAGTACTGATGCTTCCTAAGGCCTACTTGACTTTGGACTCCTGGATGTCTGGCTCTAGGTGAGTGATCATGCCATTGTGGTTATCTGGGTCATTAAGATCTTTTTTGCATAGTTCTGTATATTCTTGCCACCTTAATATCGTCTGGTTTTGTTAGGTCCATACCATTTCTGTCCTTTATTGAGCCCACCTTTGCGTGAAATGTTCCCTTGGTGTCTCTAATTTTCTTGAAGAGATCTCTAGTCTTTCCCATTCTATTATTTTCCTCTATTTCTTTGCATTGTTCACTTAGGAAGGCTTTCTTATCTCTCCCTGCTATTCTTTGGAACTCTGCATTCAGATGGGTTATATCTTTCCTTTTCTCCTTTGCCTTTAGCTTCTGTTCTTTTCTTAGCTATTTGTAATGCCTTGTCAGATGACTATTTTGCCTTATTCTATTTCTTTTTCTTGGAGATGGTCTTCATCAGTGCCTGTATAATTTTATGAACCTCTGTGCATAGTTCTTCAGGCACTCTCTCTATCAGATCTAATCCCTTGAATCTACTTGTCATTTCCACTGTATTTTCGTAAGGGATTAGTTTAGGTCATACCTGAATGACCAAGTGGTTTTCCCCACTTTCTTCAATTGAAGTCTGAATTTTGCAATAAGGAGTTCGTGATCTGAGCCACAGTCAGTTCCCGGTCTTGTTTCTGCTGACTGTATAGAGCTTCTCCATCTTTGGCTGCAAAGAATATTATCAATCTGATTTTGGTATTAACCATCTGGTGATGTCCACATATAGAGTCATATCTTGTGTTGTTGGAAGAAGGTGTTTGCTACGACCAGTGCATTCTCTTGGCAAAACTCTATTAACCTTTCCCCTGCTTCAATCTGTACTCCAAGACCAAACTTGCCTGTTACTCCACGTATCTCTTGACTTCCTACTTTTGTATGTCAGTCACCTATGATGATAAGGACATCTTTTTTGGGTGTTAATTCTAGAAGGTCTTGTAGGTCTTCATAGAACCATTCAGCTTCTTTGGCATTAGTGGTTGGGACATAGACTTGGATTACTGTGATATTGAATGGTTTGCCTTGGAAATGAACAGAGATCATTCTATCAATATGCCAGCAAATTTGGAAAACTCAGCAGTGGCCACAGGACTGGAAAAGGTCAGTTTTCATTCCAGTTCTAAAGAAAGACAATGCCAAAGAATGCTCAAATGGTATACTGTACAATTGCACTCATTTGACATACTAGCAAAGTAATATTCAAAATTCTTCTAGCTAGGCTTCAACAGTACATGAACTGAGAACTTCTAGATGTTCAAGCTGGATTTATAAAAGGTGGGGGAACCAGAGATCAAATTGCCAACCTGTATTGGATCATAGAAAAAGCAAGAGAATTCCATAAAAACATCTACTTCTGCTTCATTGTCTACACTATAGCCTTTGACTATGTGAATCACAACAAAGTGTGGAAAATTCTTAAAGAGATGGGAATACCAGAGCATCTTACCTGTCTTCTGAGAAACCTGTGTGCAGGTCAAGACGCAACAGTTAGAACTGGACATGGAACAACAGACTGGATCCAGATTGGGAAAGGAGTACGTTAGGCTGTATATTGTCACCCTGCTTATTTAACTTCTATGCAGAGTACATCATGAGAAATTCTGGGCTGGATGGAGCACAGCTGAAATCAACATTGCTGGGAGAAATATCAGTAACCTCAGATATGCAGATGACACCACCCCTATGGCAGAAAGTGAAGAGGAACTAAACCTCGTGATGAAAATGAAAGAAGAGAGTGAAACAGCTGGCTTGAAACTCAGCATTCAAAAAGCTAAGATCATGGCATCTGGTCCCATCACTTCATGGCAAATAGATGTGGAAACAGTGGAAAAAGTGACAGACTTTATTTTCTTAGGCTCCAGAATCACTGCAGATGGTGACTTCAGCCATGAAATTAAAAGATGCTTGCTACTTGGAAGAAAAGCTATGATAAACCTAGACAGTGTATTAAAAAGCAGACATTACTTTGCCAACAAAGGTCCATCTAGTCAAAGCTATGGTTTTTCCCGTCATGTATGGATGTGAGAGTTGGACTATAAAGAAAGCTGAGTGCTGAAGAATTGATGCTTTTGAACTGTGGTGTTGGAGAAGACTCTTGTGAGTCCCTTGGACTGCAAGGAGATCAAGATGGATTCTAGCAAAGAGGCTTCTGAGTAGGCTAACATCACCTACTAAGGGGTGGCACCCCCTCCCTTTCTGACCCTGGAGGAGCCTTTCAGTATGTGTGCAGTTGGGAAGGTCGCCTTGACTTCCAGAGTGAGATCCCTGTTCTCACTCAGGCAGGCTCAGCTCCTTCTCACTCCTGCTATTACCTTCATCTTAAAGTCTCTATCCACGGGGGGACAGACTCCAGCTCTCAGCCTGGGGCCCACTACCTTAGAGTGGCATGCGTGGAGGGGTGTGGAAGCTCCCTGCTGTCTCTCCACACCTCGCTCTGGACATCTCACCCATCTGGCTCCTTCTGCGTTACCTTGTTTTATACTAAACCAGTGATCTGGAGGCTCCATATGAAGACAGTGACATCAGATAATGGAAGGGGACCATTGATGTGCACTTCCTTGATGATTAGTGACGTTGAACATCTGTTCAGGTACCTGTTGGCCGTCTGACTGTCTTCTTTGGAAATATGTCACTTTGGGTCCCAGATCACCCAGCACCACAGGGTGCACTCTGCCGCTGCCCAGCGTCCTCCAGTCAGATTCCCTGGATGGGCAGGAACCGAGGCTGAGTTATTTGCTTTCCTGCTGAAGTGAGGCAGAAGAATGAGCTGGTGGGGCCCGTTGACCGGAGACTCAGGTCAGATGGAACTGCCAAACAACCGTATTCCCTGGCCAGATGGGACCCCCAGCAAAGCCACTGGCTGGGATGTCTGCTCCTACACATGGTAAGTGGGAATGTGGTTCACAGAGGGCCGTAAGCAGGTTCCTGCAAGCCTGGCACCCTGTGTCTATTTGATCCTTGATGGTGGAGCCCTGCCACTCCCCCAAGTAATTTCTTTGAGGCAAGACCAAAACAGACCTCCCTAAAAGCACGTTACACAATGCTGGGAAAGCTGGGTGTCCATTTGGGGTTCTGTTTTTGCCTGCCAGAGAAACTAGGTGGGGGGCAGGGATGGGGGGAGGCTCTTCAGGCAGTGCTATGCCAGCCTGGGGGAGCAACAACGTGGTCAGACTGTAATTGCTCCTTCTACCTTTGAATGTGGTCCTTATCAGTCTCTGGTCCAGATGGGTGCTTCACCCTCACCCCTACGTCCTATGATTTTCTCTGTGGAAAGATGCTAGTTGATCCTCTTGTGAGGGGGGATGAAGTGGCTTGAGGCATGGCTCCATCCTTATGAACTTACCTTGGGGAAGATGCTGCTGCAGGCCCAGCTGAGGCACTGGGGCAAGCTCTTAATGGCCCAGAAAGTTCGGCTCGTGATGGCAGGATCTTCTAGTATTGGAGGGTCTCCTCTCAGGTGGTGGGGCAGGGCCTGTGGCTCACCATGGGGAAAAGGCCACTGGTGGCAGTAGCTGTGGGGAGCACTCACTGGTGTGAGCCATCCTGGAGACCACCGTTTTCTCACCAAGACCTGCCCCACCCAGCAGCCTTGTTGTTGTTAAGTCACTAAGTTGTGTCTGTTTACAACTTCATGGATGCAGCACGCCAGGCTCCCCTGTCCTTCACTATCTCCCGGAGTTGGCTCAAATTCATGTCCACTATTTGTTGATGCCATCCAACCATCTCATCCTCTGCTGCCCCCTTCTCCTGCCTTCAATCTTTCCCAGATCAGGGTCTTTTATAATGAGTCAGTTCTTTGCATCAGGTGGCCAAAGTATTGGAGCTTCAGCTTCAGCATCAGTCCTTCCAATGAATATTCAGGGTTGATTTCCTTTAGGATTGACTGGTTTGATCTCCTTGCAGCCCAAGGGACTCAAGAGTCTTCTCCGGCACCACAAATTGAAAGCATCAATTTTGTAGCCCCTCAGAGATGTAGACTTAGTAGGTCTGAGGTGGGGCCCAGGAATCTGAATCTGGAAGCACACTTGATTCTGATGCCTGTGGCCTGAGGACCACACTTAGAAATACATTCCTACACATCATAGATTCTTGAACCCATTAGGCAGCAAGCACATCTTCTGTATCACAGAAGGCACAAATAAGCAGGTGATGATGAGTTGTTTCAAATACTTCTTGAGGTTTTTTTCCCTTTCCCCTTTGTCCCTGAATCCTTGGCTCTGCAGCAGCTTGCCTGTGCTGTGGGGTGGGCATGTGGGAAGTGTGGACACCTGCCAGCCAGCCTCGTGGGTGCAGCGTTGCTCCAGGGAGGGACAGGGCCATTCTGAGTCACCTTTCCTAATGAGCATTGCTTGTTGACCGACTGGAGGGGAGGTGCTCGTTATTCATGTTTGGCCCAGGGCCTTCTCTCTTGATTGCAAAGGAACAGAGACCCTGCGGCTTCCACAGTGTTCACCTCTGTGGAAAAAAAAGTGGAAAGATCATCAAAGCAACACTTTAGTTCACCCTTCTCTTTGAAGAGTTAGATTAGCTGGAAGGAAGCTGTTTGGCAGAGAATTTTCACACTTGGTCTATTCCTTTCTTCCTCCATCCATTACCCCTTGCCCAGCCCACCTAGATCCCTTGAATAGGGACATTGTCTGCTCCAAGTAATCTAAAACAAAGCCTCTATTTTGAGCAATTCCTGTCCCACCCTACTCCAGCCCCCAGATGCTTCAGAAACATAACCCCTAAGAAAACAACATGAGGTTAAAGAATATCACGTCAGTATCGCTATTCCTGTAAAAGGGCTGGCCTAATCCAGAAACTTAATTTCTCATATTGTCCTTGTTTCAAAATCCTATAGTACCTTTTTCTTTGTCTCTTGGTAGAACTCTCAAATAAAGCCCCTAGAGCCAAACATATTTGGAGTTAAAAATTAAGTCGGGAAACAGGGTGGAATTTGTGGAGCTCAACTCCAAAGTGCCTTCCTGGACCAGCCACAGCCAACACTTCAGGGTGATGGTTTCAACATAAACAACCTTCTTTAATCATGAGACAGCTCTGTACAAAGGCGTAAGGGGAGGTTCTTCCCTCCCTGGAAGAGGAAGGTTCACTTCATCCTGGCCCCCGGTTCTGTAGCCCACAGGGACTGGAAAGGAGAGAAGCCTTAGCTCCTTTTCCTGCAGCCTTGACTCCAGTTCTCCATCCATGGCACCCAGGACTCCTACTGGCCCCTGGACAGCTTCTGGGCTAAACTTGTATCGATTCCAAAATGTCCATTTTCATCTGTGGGAGTCCCTTCACTAGGTCTTGAGAGGCGAGTGATTTGCTAAGGTAACACTGCTCAGGGGGGTGGCTCCCATCTGATGTCATTCTAGAATGGCTCCTATCATCAAGTCTTAAGACCACGGTGCTCCCTTTGAACGTGGGGCGTGTTTAGATGAGAGAGAAGCTGGGGTGGGGAGGGGAATGCCCATCTTCCTTTCTTTCCTTGAGGCTCTTTTTGCCCATTTCTCCATGTTTCTGCCTCATGGCATCTTTTTCTTTGCTTTTGCTCCTCTGTAGCTCTGTTTAAGGCTTCCCTGCTGGCTCAGTGTTAAAGAATCCACCTGCCAAGCAGGAGACTTGGGTTTGATCCCTGGGTTGGGAAGATCCCTGGAAGGAAATGGCCCACACTGGTATTTTTGTCTGGAAAATCTCATGGATAGAGAAACCTGGTGGACTACAGCCCATGGGATCACAAAAGAGTTGGACACAACTGAGTGACTAAGTAACAACAGTCTTGTTTAAACCAGGAGCTCTTTTTTGGCTGCACCACTCAGCTTGTGGGGTCTTAATTCCCTCAGCAGGGATTGAAAGTGGGATATGGCAGTGAAACCCAGAATCCTAACCACTCGGCCTCCAGGGAACTCCATTAAACCAGGAGTTCTGAACCTATGGTTCATGGTTCCCTTGAATATACAAGAATATGTCTATTTTATGGGGAAAAGCCCACAGTGTTCACATTGTCAAAGTGGACTGAGAAAAATGAAAAATCGTTCTAAACTTTTCCTCCCTTTTTTTTCCTCCCTTTTCTCTGACACTCTCGCTGCCCACTTAGGATTCTGACTCCTGCTCTGTTCTGACTCTTCCTCCCTGATCCATGTCTCTCCCATTTCTCCTCTCATGTGCTCATGTGCTAAGTTACTCAGTCATGTCTGACTCTTTGAGGCCCCATGGACTGTAGCCCGCCAGGCTCCTCTGTCCATGGGATACTCCAGGCAAGAATACTGAAGTGGGTTGCCATGCCCTCCTTCAGGGGATGTTCCTGACGCAGGGATCAAATCCCTGTCTCTTATGTCCCCTGCTTTGGTAGGCAGGTTCTTTACCACTAGTGCAGTCTGGAAAGCCCTTCTTCTGTCCTACCTTCTCTCTTTCTCCTTCTGTCTTTGGCTTATGGCCCCATACCATCTTTTGTTTTTTCCTGAAAATAAAGTATAATAAAAAGTGAATACTAATAATTGTCACATATTGGAGAATGTTCAGTAAATGAAGGTTTAATTTCCTTAGTTATGTTCTTAATTTTAAAAGCCACTGAACTGGATATTTTTCTCTAAAAAAAAAAAAAAATTCACGAGGGATAATTGTTGGCTACTTTTTTTTTTAGATTCTTCTATTTATTTATTTATTTTTAATTTTATTTTATTTTTAAACTTTACAATATTGTATTAGTTTTGCCAAATATTGAAATGAATCCACCACAGGTATACATGTGTTCCCCATCCTGAACCCTCCTCCCTCCTCCCTCCCCATACCATCCCTCTGGGTCATCCCAGTGCACCAGCCCCAAGCATCCAGTATCGTGCATTGAACCTGGACTGGCAACTCGTTTCATACATGATATTATACATGTTTCAATGGCTACTTTTTTTAAAAGTCATCTGTGACGGTTCATTCTATCCACTGTGAGCCCTCAGCTGTGAATGAGAGCATAGCTTCCTGCCCGCGGTCTAATCAGACATCGGGAGGGCAATCACGCCCCCCTAGTGTCAGAGTTTTAGGTTGCATGTTGCGTTAGATGAGGAAGGCACCTCCAAAGGCAAGAAATCTAATCATTTAATAGAATTTGAATCCATGGACAGCATTGCTTTCAGCAGCTTGGTGGTCTATCCCGATGGGGGGCTTCATAGAGAAAGAGGCAGAGGGAACAGGGAAGGGTCTGACTCTGTCATCGGATCAATACAAGACTCCTCAACCATTAGATAGAGTGGATCTTTGTCCTTAAAGAGTATAGACGGCAATCCCACCTTCTGATGTTTCAATGTTTTGATATATTAATATTCCAGTATTTTGCTGGCATAATGCTACCATTATGGTAATGTAAAAAATCTGAAATGCATCTTGAAATACATTTAGAGTTAGACACTGCATTAATTTTTAAATGGTAAAGTTTACTCATCTGGAAAGTGTTCTTTTATACCTGTATAACATTCAAGAAGAGAAAGAAAATCAACTGACAGAGAATCTCTTGCAAAAATGAGTCTCCATTTTCAGACTTTAGAAACTTCATTTCTCATTATCCCAGAAGGAAATGGCAACCTACTCCAGTATTCTTGCCTGGGAAACCCCATGGACAGAGAAGCCTAGTGGGTCCATGGTGTGACAAAGAGTTGAATATGACCTAGTGACTATCCCTGCTTCAAAACCCCTAAAGTACCTTTTTCTTGGAACTCTTTATCTCTTGGTAGAACTCTAGAATAAAAACATAAGAGCCATGCTTATCTGTTTGGAGTTAAAAATTAAGTTGGAAGATAAGGTGGAATTTGTGGAGCTTAATTCCAGAGTACCTTCCTTGGACCAGCCCCAGATGACACCCCAAGGTAAGAAGCCTGGGGCAAAGGTCAGCATTAGACACTTCAGGTGGAAGGTTTCATCACAGATATCCACGTTCTTTAACCATGAGACTGCTCTACACAAAAGTGCAAAGGGCGGTTCCTCCCTCCGCAGAATTCTACAGTGTCCGATGTAAAATCATTGTTGTTCCCCGGGTGTTCATCCTGTTCCTATGTAATGTGCAAAACTGAGATCCATCTGGGGATGGGAGAAGGGTAGCATCCATGGGAGCCTCAGGGGCCAAGGGAGGAGATGCTTCTGAAGGTGAAAGACAATGATGGTGTTAGAGGCTGTTGTCAAAATGCTCCTACGTCAAAGCAGCTGCACCGAACTGTCAGGAACCTAGTAAAATACGCAGTTACGGAGGCGCCAGGAAGGAACCATGTACGGGCAGTTTATATTGATTGCAGGCCAAGCAGTGGGAAGAAATGAACTTACCATCTCATCTTTTTTAAGGGACATGGGATGAGGTGGTGTGAGATGGGAGTGGGAACCAACAATTACTGAGCACCTACTGTATGCCACTCGCGGCCTCTCATTTAACCTTCAAAACAGCTCTGGGTGGTAGGTAGTAGTATTAGCCCTCAGTTCAGTTCAGTCGCTCAGTCATGTCCGACTCTTTGCAACCCCATGAATCACAGCACGCCAGGCCTCCCTGTCCATCACCAACTCCCGGAGTTCACCCAGACTCACGTCCATGGAGTCAGTGATGCCATCCAGCCATCTCATCCTCTGTCGTCCCCTTCTCCTCCTGCCCCCAGTCCCTCCCAGCATCAGAGTCTTTTCCAATGAGTCAACTCTTCGCATGAGGTGGCCAAAGTACTGGAGTTTCAGCTTTAGCATCATTTTTTCCAAAGAAATCCCAGGGCTGATCTCCTTCAGAATGGACTGGTTGGATCTCCTTGCAGTCCAAGGGACTCTCAAGAGTCTTCTCCAACACCACAGTTCCAAAGCATCAATTCTTGGGCGCTCAGCCTTCTTCACAGTCCAACTCTCACATCCATATATGACCACAGGTAAAACCATAGCCTTGACTAGATGGACCTTTGTTGGCAAAGTAATGTCTCTGCTTTTGAATATGCTATCTAGGTTGGCCATAACTTTCCTTCCAAGGAGTAAGCGTCTTTTAATTTCATGGCTGCAGTCACCATCTGCAGTGATTTTGGAGCCCAGAAAAATAAAGTCTGACACTGTTTCCCCATCTATTTCCCATGAAGTGATGGGACCAGATGCCATGATCTTTGTTTTCTGAATGTTGAGCTTTAAGCCAACTTTTTCACTCTCCACTTTCACTTTCATCAAGAGGCTTTTGAGTTCCTCTTCACTTTCTGCCATAAGGGTGGTGTCATCTGCATATCTGAGGTTATTGATATTTCTCCCAGCAATCTTGATTCCAGCTTGTGCTTCTTCCAGCCCAGCGTTTCTCATGATGTACTCTGCATAGAAGTTAAATAAGCAGGGTGACTATACAGCCTTGACGTACTCCTTTTCCTATTTGGAACCAGTCTGTTGTTCCATATCCAGTTGTAACTGTTGCTTCCTGACCTGCATACAAATTTCTCAAGAGGCAGATCAGCTGGTCTGGTATTCCCATCTCTTGAAGAATTTTCCACAGTTTATTGTGATCCACACAGTCAAGGGCTTTGGCATAGTCAATAAAGCAGAAATAGATGTTTTTCTGGAACTGTCTTGCTTTTTCCATGATCCAGCGGATGTTGGCAATTTGATGTCTGTTTCCTCTACCTTTTCTAAAACCAGCTTGAACATCAGGAAGTTCACGGTTCATATTAGCCCTAGTTTTCAAGAATCAAGAACTTGAGAATCAGGTTAAACGGCATGATTTTTTCATGTTCCTATGATGAATTTTCTGAAATATCCCACAGTAACTCCCTGCAAAGCTGAATCAAAGGTGCGGTCAGCTGTAGTTGCCCAGACATCACTCCCTAAGGACTCTCCATCCTTGCTGGAATGTAGTAACGTGGAGAATGTTAATTCTACTCCCACCCCCACCCCCGCCCCACACTTTCTCTTAGGGAGAATATAATAAAAAGCTGTAAGAAATAGTCGATAGGCTTCTGGGGGTGAAGTGGAGTTATAACCCCTGGCTCCTAGCCGTCCTTCTGGAATGTGGAGAAAGCAGTGATTAACTCATGGCAAACAGTGTCAGATTTTATTTTTCTGGGCTTCAAAATCACTACAGATGGTGACTGCAGCCATGAAATTAAAAGACGCTTACTCCTTGGAAGGAAAGTTATGACCAACCTAGATAGCATATTCAAAAGCAGAGACATTACTTTGCCAACAAAGGTTCATCTAGTCAAGGCTATGGTTTTTCCTGTGGTCATGTATGGATGTGAGAGTTGGACTGTGAAGAAGGCTGAGCGCCGAAGAATTGATGCTTTGGAACTGTGGTGTTGGAGAAGACTCTTGAGAGTCCCTTAGACTGCAAGGAGATCAGCCCTGGGATTTCTTTGGAAGGAATGATGCTAAAGCTGAAACTCCAGTACTTTGGCCACCTCATGCGAAGAGTTGACTCATTGGAAAAGACTCTGATGCTGGGACGGATTGGGGGCAGGAGGAGAAGGGGACGACAGAGGATGAGATGACTGGATAGCATCACTGACTCGATGGACATGAGTCTGAGTGAACTCCAGGAGTTGGTGATGGACAGGGAGGCCTGGCGTCCTGCGATTCATAGAGTCGCAAAGAGTTGGACATGACTGAGAGACTGATCTGATCTGATCTGGTTTGCTGAGGTGGTATGCAAGGTTAGAGAGAGCTGAAGGTTTGGGACCGCGCAGAAAAGGCAGAGCGGCTGGCTGCCTCCAGTGGGCGCCCTTCACTCCTGCCTGCACTCCAGTCCTGTCCACACCCACCGCGCAGCTCTACCCAGCCTGGTCTCCACCCGCATCTCTTTCATTTCTCCAGTCTTTTTCTTTCTCCCCGCCCTCCTTCCTCCATGCTCACCCGCGCCCACTCTTTTCTCTGAGGATCATAAGGTAGCAATGAAGGAAACCTCCTGTAACTGCTTTTCCACCGCTAGGCACTTTGTTGTCGTGTCTGTCCGTGGAGGTCATTTGACAATTTTATGTGACCTTTACTTTGGGTAAATCTTTTTAGTCCTTAATAACAACGTTACTGGAAATTGTTTCACCAGGAGGAAAAATAGCAAGCCCGCCATACTAGAATTACAACAGGCCTTGCTTTTTAACTTTTATTAGAGTGACAGCTAGTTAAAAAGCCAGTTTCTGGGTGATCACGTAAATATGCGTCTAAATTAATGGGAAAGGTGTTTCATAAAACAAAATCTAGGCTTTTTCCAAATTCCTTTTAAAAACAAAATAATCCAGAATGTTGTAGAAAATAGTTGGATCTTTTCCCCATATGATAAGAGGAAAGACATAAGTGGGAAGACTGGGAGGAGAGAGGGGATCACACAGAGGGATGGGGTAGAAAAAGAAGTAGGAAGATAAGGAAAATACAGTGGGAGAGGGCACAGAGCTTGACCTGAGGAAAAGAGGGTGGAAAAGTGATGAAGAGAAAAGGGAAAGAAAAGAGGCATAATGGTTCCTGCATCACGTGCCTGGAATGACTTAAGTGGGTAGAAATTAAAGCCTTGGTGTTAGCACCTTAAGTTTTCCTTGCCTATGAGGTGGAAGGTGAGGGGGAAATCCAGGGAAAAGAGTCCTAGAGAAACTGCTAACTCCACCATCTTTCTCAGAGCCTGTGCTCATCTTCTATACCCACAGCAGAGGAAACTGCAGAAGGAAGGTCCAAATCTGTTCCCCTTGCAAGGTGGGTGTGCTTCCATCTGCCAGGCTGTCTGCTTGCTTTTCACATCTCCCCAAATTATATGCTAACAGCACTCATTGTCTGCCATCCTGGCACAAGCCCAAGAAGATGCAGCTAAATTAGAACGTGGGGGAAAGGAGGAGAGCACAGCTTGTTTTCTGCTCTGGAATTTGTGATAATTCATGAGTCACTGCTGCTGTTTAGTCTCTCAGTCGTGTCCAACTCTTTGAGACCCCATGGACTGTAGCCCACCAGGCTCCTCTGTTCATGGGATTCTTCAGGCAAGAATACTGGAGTGGGTTGCCCTTTCCTTCTCCAGGGGATCTTGAGGCCTTTGGAAGTCCAGACAATTGGGATCCTTTAGAAAAGGATTCAGGATTTTCTGCTGGGCTTACCCAGTCTCTCCTCATTCCCTTTGACCTGGTTGGTGCACTTCTGAACTTCAGCAGATTTTTGTGGGACAGTCTTGGGATTCAGTTGAAATGAATGCTCCTCCAAGATAAGGCTCTTTAGTTCACTTTTGGTGGTCTGGAGTTCATTCCTTTTTCAATTCAAACAACAAGTATTTGTTGCATGACTTCCACATGCCAGAACAGGAAACAGGGAGGATTGAAAGATCCCTGCTGTCTCACAGAGATTCTCTTTTCACAGAGCAGGACAGGCAGTAAACAAAGAGATAAACAAGAAATCTATCAACAAGTAACATGAGCTACACAGTGAATTACAATAAGTCTCCATAATAGTGAGTGAATGGGTGGTCTTCTGGCATGGTTCATCTGAGCTGGTGACATCACTCAGAGTACCAGAGGCCCCCGCCCTGCCAAGATATGAGGGGACACATTGCAGGCTGATGCAAAGGCCCCAGCCCAGGACTAACCTTGGAACATTTGAGGAACAGAGACAAGACTAACTTGTCCTGAGCCCAGTGAATGAACAGAGAGTTGTGGGATGAGTTGGAAAGACAGTGGGGGGTAGGGGGGATCATTGAGGCTTTTCTGACTCAAAAGAAGGAATTTGGAACTTTTTTCCGAGTGCAGTGGGAAATCATTGGAAAACTTTAAGCTTAGGGATACTTTGATCTGGTCTATATTGGCTCAGATGGTAAAGAATTTGCCTGCAGTGCAAATTTGATCCCTGGGTTGGGAAGATCCCCTGGAGGAGGGCATGCAATCCACTCCAGAATTCTTGGATGGAAATCCCATGGACAGAGGAGCCTGATGGGCTACAGTCCATAGGGTTGCAAAAGAGTTGGATGTGACTGAGTGACTAACACATGCACACACATAGGTGGGAAGATTTGGGAGAATGGCATTGAAACGTGTAAAATATCATGTATGAAACGAGATGCCAGTCCAGGTTCGATGCACGATACTGGATGCTTGGGGCTAGTGCACTGGGACGACCCAGAGGGATGGTATGGGGAAGGAGGAGGGAGGAGGGTTCAGGATGGGGAACACATGTATACCTGTGATGGATTCATTTTGATATTTGGTAAAACTAATACAATTATGTAAAGTTTAAAAATAAAATTAAAAGCTTTTAAAAAAAAAAGCTTTGCAAACATTAAAAAAAATTAAAAAAAAATAAATAAAAATCCAAAAAAAAAAAAGGTCACTCAGTCACATCCAACTCTTTTGCAAGTCTGGGATCAGGGTGGATATGACAATGGTAAAACAGAAATTCATGGTGGCCCAGACTTGATGGTGGTGGAGTTGTAGAGATGTGGAGAAGAGAATGGATTAAGGTGCATTGTGAATGTAGCATCGAAGACCCTGAGGAAGATGAAAGAAAGAGACCTGGGAACATCCCTAGATTTTTGGCTTAAGTAACCAAGTGGATTGTGTTGCCCATTTCTGAGATGGGGTGCTTGAAAGAGGAGCTGGTCTGGATGTGGGAAGGTAGAGTCAAGAACTCTCTTCTAAGCAAGTTCATTTGAGATGCCTGTGAAACCATTTAAGTCTTCATCTAGAGTTCCAGGCAGAGGTCAGGGCTGAAAATACCAATTTGGGGAGCCATTGGGCTGTAGGGAGAATCGCCTAGTGCTGTTTTTAAAATTGTTACTGAGTTTGTCTTCCTCTGCTTCCCTGGTGGCTCAGGTGGTAAAGAATCTGCCTTCAATGCAGGAGACCTGGGTTCAATCCCTGGCTCTGGAAGATCCCCTGAAGGAGGAAATGGCAACCACTCCAATATTCTTGCCTGGAGAATTCCATGGACAGAGGAGCCTGGCAGGCTACAGTCCATAGGGTCACAAAGAGCTGGATACGATTGAGCAACTAATTCTTACCTTCCTTTTTGTCTTCTTCTGTGCACATTCTCTTCTCCTAAGACCATGCAGACTTCTTTTCTTGATCCACTGGCTTTTTCTTTGTATGTATGATGACCTAGGCTGACCAAAGTCCTTATTGACCCTGATCATTTTACCATGTTGGAAATATGGGAGTAGGACCATGTTACCATCTATTCCCATCACCTTCCACTATCCCCAGTTATACAAACATACACACACACACACTTCTGGATCTTACAGCATATATATGTAAATACAGGTTAAGGAAAGCTCGTTGAATTGAGCAGTTGGGGAGGCTTCCAGAATATCAATATCAAAAGATAATATCAATTTTTAATGACCTTTACTGGTGGCTCAGAGGTAAAGAATCTGCCTGCAACGTGGGAGACTCAGGTTCGACCCCAGGGTAGGGAAGATCCCCTGGAGAAGGAAATGGCAACCCACTCTAGTATTCTTGCCTGAAGAACATGGACAGAGAAGCCTGATGGGCTACAGTCTATGAGGTAACAGAGTCAGACATGACTGAGCAACTAACAGACCCACACCATTTCTCTGATGAAAAAACTGAACTGCAGGTGGATCTAGGTTTTCATGTACAGCTTATCAGGGTAGAGGCAGAGACTAAGCCCCATTCTGTATCTCATTTGCTGGAGAGCAGAGCTACAGAGACATGGTAACACACCTAGGGGTCTCTTCATCCCCAGCCTGAACCTGATACCTGCAAATACTCTGCCTGTTGCTGTCATTGGGACCAGAGGTAACGGGAATGAATCACGACTCCAGAGCCCAGCACTGAGCTCTAGCTCTGACACTGAGATCCAAAAGAAAGAAAATGATTATTGAGGATTCTTATGTGGCAAAACTTGATTTTCCACTTTTCTAAGCAAGAGTTTTGAATCATATTGTGACTTTCATCCTTTCACTGCAAGAGGGGATAATTGACCTCACTTGTGGGGTGGATTTGTTACCCTGACACCCAGGAATGAAAGGCCACTTAGACACGGAAAGGATACTGATAATAGCTTCTTTGTTCCCCTTGTTTATAGCTCTTGGTTTCTTCTTCTTTTTCTTTGTCTCTGGAAAATGCTTCTCATTTTCTAAATCCTTGTGCTTTGAAGACCAATTTTGCCAGAGAAATGTCAAAGGAGAAACGGGGTTAAATATGGAATTGATTCTGCTCACTTTAAGCTGCAGTAGCCTGACTGTCACCCCAGACCTCGTCATCCTGGTGAGAGCAGAGGCTTGGCATTCTGGGATCACCACTTCCTTTGCCAACAGCAAAGGGCAAAGGGTTCTTTCTTAATTGATGTTTGCCTGTCTGGATACTGAAGAGCCTTCTGATGGTAGAAAGGAAAGGCAGCACCTGGCTGGCAGCATGATGCTTTGGTCAAAATCTATCTTCACTGCGGAAATTCTCATGGTGTTTTAATCTCATCCCTTTGGGTGGTTGTCCATTTATACCATTTATAAAACTGTGTAATCATTCATTTTTATCAGTTGGGACAGCTTGATGGTTGTCTTTAGTTTCTTTACTTTCTCATACTTTAAGATTATCCTGGCTCATATATTTACTGCCTCATCCCTAATCTCCGTCATTTATTCAAAGAACTTCTGTCCTTTTATTTTTTCTAACATTGAATTATTTTTGACTATGCTGGGTCTTTGTTGCTAGATGTCTAGTTGTAGTGAGCAGAGGCTGCCCTCTAGTTGCCATGCCATGGCTTCTCATTGCAGCAGTTTCTCTGGTTGCAGAACTTGGGCTCTGGAGCATGCAAGTACTTCAGTAGTTGTACAGGGGCTTAGATGCCTCTGGGCATGTGGAATCTTCTAGCACCAGGGACTGAACCCGTGTTTCCTGCATTGGTAGGCAGATCCTTTACCACTGGACCACCAGGGACATTCCCTGTTCCCTTTCATTAGAGAATATTATGTAAAACATACATGTAGGAGCTAAAGATGCTCAGCTGATAATACTTGGAAATATATACATGTATTCCAGCTTACCTTTGAACATATTCAGTTAAAGGTAATTTGTGATGATGTCTCCATGGATCTTGGAACCTTTCCTTTTGTTTCTCTGTAACTTCCCATTCCAATGGTAAAACACCTGGCTTCCACCACTTGTCATGTATAGAATTCAGTGCTTGTCCCACGTGGTTACTGAAAAAAACTGTCAGACTGTCTTCCAAAGGGGGCTGTGCATGCGTCCCACCAGTATCCTGAGTATGTTTCTGTAGGATAGTTTACTATCAGTATACCCTCTGTGGCCAGGTATCTATTTCAATCTTTACCAATTATGAATGGGCTTGTTTGCTCTAGTGTTCTTGGACAATTTGAGTACAGATTCTTTGTCAGATATGCATTTTTAAGGCAAACAATTGTATTTATTTTTGGCTGTGTTGGATCTTTGTGTGTGGGCTTTTCCCTAGTTCGGGTAAGAGTGGGCCATAACTAGTGGTGTGTGGGCTTCTTACTGCAGTGGCTCCTCTTGTTGTGAGGCACAGGCTCACGGGCTTCAGTGGTTGCAGTATGTGAGCTCGGCATTGTGTCTTCCAGGATCAAGAGCATAGGCTCAGCAGTTGTGGCACATGGGCTCCATAGCATGTGGGATCTTCCCATAGCAGGGATCACACCTGCATGTCCAGCACTGGCAGGCAGATTCTTTACCACGGAGCCACCAGGGAAGCCCTCAGGCATATTTTTTATTCTAGTTGTCCACACATGTACCTGGTGAGAGAGGCCAGGATCAAGAGGCCTGGCCGCTGGGAGTCCTCAGCCACAGTTCTGGCTGTGCCATCCAAAGCTCTGGGGCCTTTGGCGAACCCCTCAGCTTCCCTGGAACTGTTTCCTCCCCTCAGAAATGCCGTGCTGTTGGACTGTAGCCCAAACATCCCACTGAGATTGATGCTACCATTATCTCCATTTTATGGATGGAGAAACTGAGATACAGAAAGGTTAAGTGATTTGCTCCAGGACACACAGCTCAGAACTGATGAAACTGTGACACAGGCCCACACATTCTGGCTCCTGTGTAGCTACTGCCTCTCACACTAGTCCCTGAAGCATCCGGTTGTCACCAACAGCAGTGTTAGCTCTCATAACCACTGGAAGATCTGTGGTCATTTACATATGTGGATATTTAAAGTGATGGCCGATGTGGAGCCCAAATAAAAAAAAAATTTGTTTCCCATAAGGTAGTTTTCTGTCTTTCCCCATTTGAGTAGTTTATAAATTTGTGTGTTTATTTGAGAAAATCTGATTTAAAGCATTGATGATGTTGTGTTTGAGTGCAGAGGGAGTGGAGAGGTCAGTAACCTGCAGAGGGCAGACAGGAAATATTTTCCCTTTGTGGACTGTAAGGTGTCTGTTGTAACAACTCATCTATGCTGTATGGCAGGAAAGCAGCTGTTAACAATAAGCAGACAAAAGAGACAAAAACCAATGATGGCAGATTTACTAGGTTATTAGTAGTTAAAACAGTTGTTTTTTCTTTCCTTTTTTTTTAGTTGCAAGAAGCACAGGATCAACTTACAGAGGCTGTGCGATGTGCTGAGAAAACACAGGATCACGTCCAAAAGTACGATTTACAGATAAACAGTATAATATGAGAGTAGATCAATAGTAATAATAAACACATTATCGTGAAGCTGTGTAACATTTCAGCTTTGAGCTGTTTTGAGATGCATAATTTTCCCCCATTATTTCCATATCTTGCACATTATCCACAAGTGAAAAGTGAAAGTTTTAATTGCTCAGTCATGTCTGACTCTTCATAACCCCATGGACTCTAGCCTTCCAGGCTCCTTTGTCCATGGAATTCTCCAGGCAAGAATCCTGGAGTGGGTTGCCATTCCCTTCTCCAGGGGATCTTCCTGACTCAGGGATCAAACCTGGGTCTCCTGCATTGCCAGCAGATTCTTTACCATCTGAGCCACCAGGGAAGGTGATTAGTCACAAATAGAAAAACAGTACAGTGGCCAAATCATCTACTTTTCAAAATTCTAAGAACCTATGTAATTGAACCTGCAGACGTTTGTTCAAAAACAGTGTGATATTTTAAAAATCTATGTGTGAAAGAATGCCGTGACAGTCCAGGGGTTAAACTATGCCTTCCAAGGCAGAGGGTGGGGGTTTGATCTCTGGTTGGGGAGCTAGGACCCCATGTGCCTCACAGCCAAAAAAACAAAACATATGACAAAAGCAATATTGCAGTCAATTCAATAAAGACTTTAAAAATGGTCTACATCTAAAAAAAATCTTAAAAAAAAAAACCTATGTGTGGGAATAATTATTTTAAAATCTGCATTTTAGACTTGAAATTGAAAATGCCGAGTTACAAACTACAGTCAAAAAGCAAGCAGCCAGAATTGAACAGCTTCAGAAAAACCTGTTAAGTACAAGATTGGTAAGTCAACCTCTTAATGTCTGTCATACTGAGAAAGGATTTTAATTTTTTTTTGCTAGTAACATATAAGAATATTTTGGACAATGTGAAAAGTCTCATTGATTAGCTTATTGTATTTTTATTGATACTGCTTGCTACTAGTACTGTGATTCCTCTATAGAAGAAGTCGACTGAATTCATAAAATTAATGATTTTTATGGTGAGATTTTACTTTAAAAATTGTGACAGTCCAAAAGCAATATTTTATATAGACCACATTTTGTTTGTTCATTCATCTGTCAATGAAATTCCACCTTCTGATTATTGTTAATAATGCTGCTTTGAACATTGAGTCCATAAATTTGAGTAATGATTTGATTGAGAATTTTGAGTTTCTTTTGTAATCCAGATCTTTCTGTGAGATTTTTGAGAATGAATCATTTTAAATATTATAGTTTGTTCTCTTCATTAAGAATGAATACTATGTCTGTATAGAACCATTTGTCTGAACGAATGTATTTTTCATTTGTTGGATTTTTTTTTTTAAGAGATGGGGGTTGCATGGGAATTTTTCAAAGATTATTTTAGTAAAGTGTGACTTAACAAAACCTGGAATATCTTGAACCATTGATGAAAATTATTTTAGAGCATCTCTAGAAAGTAAAATGTAAATAGGTAGTCTTTAAAAAAACTTTCATTAACATTTAGTATTTTATGTGTAAAAGTGTCTATTTTTAACAAATAAATGTTGGCAATTTTTTTTTAATGTTGGCAATTTAAATTCCAGAAAAATGGTGAAATGAAAAATCATTTTAAGTTGTTTTAAGAAAAATTATCAATTTTGAAATCTGTAATTGGCATCAATCAGGTTTAAAAACTGTGTTTACTATAGATTCATATTAACTTGTGAACTCATGAGAAATAATATTTTTAAGAAAGAATAAGTCTCTCTAGGTGTTTAAAAATAATTTTCTTAAATTGTTTTTTTCTAAGTCTGAGGATGAAAAGGAACAATTAAAGAAATACATTGAATTAAAACAATCTCTGGAAAATAGCTTGGACCAAGAAAAGAAGAAAAACAGTGAGTTAGAAAAAGAGACTACTGGGTAAGATTTTAATATTTCTGATAATCTCAACTATGAATAAAAGTATAGTTTTATTTTATTTAAAACCTTAGACACAAATTCATTTTTATGTGTATTTTCATAATTAAACACATTATCCTATTTCAAAGTTTACTGTGGAAAGTTAGCACAATCTGAAATGTTTTTGAGTGCAACAGTGTTATACTTATCTGTAATGATTTCTAAAACCGTGTAATGATTTCTAAAACAACCGTGCCTCTGCATATAGTAACGTCACTCTCTTCCTCATCATCTGTGCTGAATTTTTACTTCTGCAAAGTATCTTTGTTCTTTTTGGTAATCCTGCCTTCTTTTAATTGTGTTCCTTCCCTTCATCATTCAAGGAATTTATTATCTAAAAACCTACCTGTGTTATTGTTGAACAACATTAAAAAGTATCTTGATTTGGCTTATATTTTCTTTTTGCCCCCAAATTTTAGTTATAAAATGTACATACAAAAATCTATGTGTAACTTAAAGAATAATAAAATTAATGACCATGTTTTGATCAGTAAGATAAAAAACTGCTTCTGTTTTTTTGCTGAGTATGGTTAACCCTCATCATCTGTAGATTCAGCCAACCCAAGATCAAAAGTATTCAGGGAAAAAAAATTTGAGAAAGTCCCCAAAAGCAAAACTTGGATTGGTCTCAAGCTGGCAACTATTTCCATAGTGTTTACACTGTATTTATAACTATGTATGAAGCATTTATGTTGTTTTAGATAATGTAAGTGATCTAGGGATGACTGAAAGTATAGGGAAGATGTGCTTAGGGAGACTTGAGCATTCGTGGATTTTGTATCCACGGAGTGTTGGGGGATTTTTGAACCAGTCCTCTGTGGATGCCAAGGGATGATTATACAAAGGGTTCTTCTCTGATTCTCATTAATATTTTTCTCTTTTAATTTTCTCTACATTGCTTTGCATTTTGTTAACAATGTGCTGGGCAAGATTTCTACATCTGTTAAAACAGTCTGGAAGAGACTGGTACACTCTCTCTCTCTTCTGATTTCCTTTCTTCTAAAACTCTCAGCCAGGGTTATTTCCCGCTTAACTCAGGCTCCAAAGATTTTTCTTGTTTTTTTCAATTTTGAGTGAGAATCTTGTTAGTTTTTTGTATCTACTTTCTTTTCTTTTTGTAGAGACTGTGGTCACTAGGAACAAATGTGTCTTGTGTCTTTTTTTTTTTTTGCTGAATGATACAATGTCATATTTTTATTTATCTTTAATAATGGAAACCATGTATGTAGAAACAAATGTTTATGCATTTTTACATTTCTTTCAAATACTATATATCTTTTAATTATGTTTTAATACATAATTCCTTAAAGACAATTAATGTTATCTCATTTTCACATATCTTTAAAAAGATAATTGACTATTGAGGGTAAAATTAATATCAATGTGCTGTAGTGTTTATAACAGATGCAAAAGTAAAGTAACAAAGGAGCACAAAGGTCAACTTGGGGTAAATGATAAATGTGATAACTTTCTTAGAATGTTGATAAGTATATAATATTTTAAAGTAGGTTTTTTTTTTCATTTTCTTTTTTATTTATTTATTTTATTTTATTTTTTTAACTTTACAATATTGTATTGGTTTTGCCATATTTCAAAATGAATCCACCACAGGTATACATGTGTTCCCCATCCTGAACCCTCCTTCCTCCTCCCTCCCTGTACCATCCCTCTGGGTCGTCCCAGTGCACCAGCCCCAAGCATCCAGTATCATGCATTGAACCTGGACTGGCGACTCGTTTTGTATATGATATTATACATGTTTCAATGGCATTCTCCCAAATCTTCCCACCCTCTCCCTTGTGTCTTTTCAAAAAACATTCATATATTATATTTCTTCATCTTCAGCTTGAATACTGATCTCTGGTTTATAATTAATATTTAATAATAAATTAATATTTCACACTAGCATACTAAAAATTGACATTAACTTATTTATAAGAACTCATATATTACATATATCACACACAGTATATTTAAATGTGATAAAATTTTTCTTCATAATATTTATCTAAGATTAGAATTTAGTTAATATGCTTTCAAGGAATACTAAATTCAAACAATGAGAAAGGATTATAATTTATAGATTTGTTTGTTTTATCTGATAGAACATATATTTGTTTAATTATTAAATATCTGCTCTTAAAGAACTTACTCATTCTCTACATTTCTACAGATTTAAGAAACTCTTAAAAATGACAAGAAGGAAGTTAAATGAATATGAAAATGGAGTTTAGTTTCCATGGAGATTTAAAAACCAGTCAAACTGAAATGGATATTCAAATTAATAGGCTAAAACATAAGATAATTTTTAATCAGTTTTAGAACCCCAAAATCACTTAATTTGGGGAAATATAAATCATTCCATGCTTTGAGCAGTGAAACACAGATTTGTCTATTAATTTTTTAGGTTAGACACCAGTAAAAAAGACAGCTTTTCCCTATATCATTTTGAGATAAAAAGGGCACACTCTTGACTCTCTCTGTCTTGAACCCTGGCTGGTGATCTGAAGCTGAGCAGCACAGCATTAATGACCCCAAAGCATCTATTGCTTTTGGTGACAGGTTTGTTGAAATCTAATGAACATACCATGCAGTTCATTCATTTAAACTGTACAGTTCAGTAACTTTATTGTGTTTAAAGAGTTATACAAGCATTACCACGTTAGAACATTTTCATCACCCTCCAAAGAAGGGTGCCAGTTTTCCCTTCATGATCTTCCCAGCCTGCGGGAACCATGACTCCACTCCCTGACTGTGTAGATGTCCCTTTTCTGGACATTTCATGTCAGTGAAATCATACAATATGGGATCCTTTGTGACTGCCTTCTTTCATTTAGTGTAATATTTTCAAGGTACATCTAACATGTATCAGTATTTCCTTGCTTTTATTGCTCAATAATATCCTATTGTATGGACGTACCACATTTTATTTATCCGTTCATCATCTGATGGACCTTTGGGGTTGTTTCTACTTTTTGGCTAATGTCAGTAATGTTGCTGTGAACATTTATGTCTAAGTTTTGGTGTGAACATATTTTTTCATTTCTTTTGGGAATACAGTTATGAATAGAACTGCTATATTACATAGCAACTCTGTTTAACCTTTTGAGGACTTGCCATACTGTTTTTCAGCATGGCTGCATCATTTTATATTTTTATCCAGAGTATGTAAAATGTTCCCATTTCTATACATTCCTGTCAACACTAGTCATTGCCTGTCTCTGTGAGTATAGCCATCCTAGCAAGTAGGAAGTGGCATCTCGTGGTCTTTTATTTCTCTCTCTGAGGAGAGGACAATGAAGATTGAGTTCTAGATTAGTAACTACTCAAAGCTACCCATCTTTTTAGAATTTTAGTAAATTGAGATGAGGTCAAAAGTCTGATTTTGGTAATTAAACTATTTCTAGTTATTTCTTATAGTTCAAATCATATGTCTCATTGCTTACTAGTCTTCATTGCATTCAAACTTGAGCAGAAATTCTAAGGAGTCACACCTGCCTATTTGTAAGAAATTGTCATTTAAGGGAACCCTGAACAAACTTCTTCATGAATAGTTCTTAAGTCTTCCTTCTAGTTATATGCTTCTCATCAACATTTTCATTAAAAATCTCACCTTTTATTATATTCCAGTTTATAGGAGACCAGTTTCTACATGAATTTAAGTTATGTTTGTTTATTTTCTCTTTTTCAAAAATCCATTTTTCTGTTTTTTCCTAATCAGCTTTAAGTTTAGTGGCTTCAATAAACAACATTGGTTTTGTTCAAAATCTACACTTAGGAAAAGGTGGCCAGGACGGATGGCTTCTCGTCCCCTCGGCTTCAGGTGGGGTAGCTCGAGGGCCGGGGGCTGGAATCGGGTGAAGGTGTGTTCATTCCCATGTCTGATAGTTGGTATCTGTGGTCAGCTGGACTTTGGTGAAGGCAGACAAGTGAAACACCTACTCTGAACACCTAGGCTCTCTTTGCAGCCTGGGCTTCCTCGCAACATGGAGCCTGGTTCCCAGGTTGAGAGCCAGGCAGAAGCTCTGCTGCCTTTTCTAACCTCGCTTTGCAGTTCACACAGCATCACTTTGATCATCTTCTGTTCAATAGAAGCAAGTCATTTATACTTGGCCTATATTCTACCTCTCTTACAGAATAAAGTTTTTTAAAACTAATGGGTACATTTAAAAACTAGCACAGTTACTCACTGGCCACAATTTATATTCCTTCCAATGAAAAGTACCCTTTTCCCTACCCATTCCTTCACAAGTCTCAGTTGTTAACATTGTCAGGCCCAGGCTCAAGAAGAGGTCTGACCATCTTCATCGGGTACAGATGGCACATGGGGATGAGGTTTCTGGGTGTGATTTCTAGAGTGTGACCCTGTGAGCCCAACCCTCTCAGTACTAAGACTTGAGAACTAAAGGGACAAGTTATCTGCCACCCCCACCATTCTGCTGAATGACTAGACTCTCCTGTTCAGAAATGGGAAGTGGGAGGCACCGTAGTCCATAGCAGCTCTGAGGTCCAGTTTGGTGCTGCAAGCTCTTTGATGAGGACTTGGTCCTGCCCATAGGAGTGCTTCTCCTTTGCTCTACCCTCTGGGCTCTGTGTGCTGTCCTTTTCCTAAGAAATGACCTCTGTCTGTAGCTGAGTCATGTTTCTTAAGCCAGCTTCCTCTTTATTGAACTTCTAAGAAAATCCCAAAGACCTATTCTCATTTGTATGTCTTGGTCTCTGTTAGGCCAAGCACTGTTTTTTTTGCTGCCAAGGTTCTCTTTAAAGCTTTTAGTGTCCTGTGAACTGGATTGGGGTTCACGTCATTGGAGAAGCTACCCTCATAAATCTTTTTTGAGAGAAGCTCTGCACCTTGGGCTTCTCATGAAGCTTTGTAGGATGATGCCTTTAAAATTCTTATGCCCTTAAGATTTTTAAAGGAATTTGAGGCACCACCTTAAGTCTTCCCAGGGTCTTAATGAAGGGTTTTACAGTCTACAGGCTTCACCTTTAGACCATGTTTTCCTGACAGCACCCTAGATTTGATCTTAGCCCAGAAGCTATTTCTCTCTTTTATCATCATGTGACCATTGGACATGTGGAAATGCTGTAAAGGAGATAACAGATATTGAACCCAAATATAATTGAGCCTGGTTCCTTTATATTTAATAGTCCTTCCCCTTTTATTTTTTTGATAGCTTATCCCTCTCATTGATGTTACTTTCAGCTGGTTCGTAGGAAGAGTCTCCTTTCCCCTGTGTTTCAGTGTTGTTTTCTTCTCTTGCCTAAAAGCTGTCCCCAGCAGCCTCTTTAAGGGCCATCAGGATTCAGTTTACAATGTCATGAAGCCCTTTGGGTTTTCATTTCTTTCTCTGCATCCATTCAGATCCCACTTACCTCCAGGTTGAAAGGCATTCTCACATCTTTTAGTTCTTTTTTAATGGCATTTTTAGTATCAGTATCTGTGCCAGGTATTTATTGCTAGCAAATTGTATAATAAACCACGTCAAAGCCTAGTGGCTCAAAACGGCATTTACTTTGTTCACAAATCTGTGTTGGGGCAAGGCTCATTGAGTGAGGCCAGCACATTTCTTTTCCAGTCGGCATCAGCTGGGATGTCATGAAGGTGGGGACCAGAGTCATCTGAAGATTAGTTCATGCACATGTCTGGCAGTTGGAGCTGGCTTTTGGATGGGACATTAGTTGGGGGCAGTCAGTGAGGGCACTGACAAGGTGCTCAGTATGTGGTCTGGGCTCCTTCGCAGCGTAGTGACTGATGCTAAGGGTGGGCTTTCCCACAGAGCAGAAGTCAGTTTCCCCAGACTCTGTCAAGTAGAAATCAGTTACTGAGGCCAGAACATATTTAAGGGGAGGGAATTTCAGAGAAAAGTGTCAAAGAATTTGTAGACAGTTTCAATACCCCCACCTCCACTCACCTCGACTTACCGAGTAATCATTCTATCTAAAGGAAAGTTCTTTGCAACTCAGTGTCACTGAAATTCCCGCAAATTTTATTTGTTGTTTTGTTTGGTATGTTCTGTTCTGTGAAAAGTAACAAATGGTTACAAGAGTGAGGCATTTTTGGTTGTTGTTGTTCAGAAAAATGTATGGATCATCTCACTAAGCTATTAGGAGATGGGATTTCTTTAACCTTTTGAATTATTTTTGTTTGGAATGCAGTTCAAATTAGAAAAAACTATTTATAGGGTTCAGTAAAAGACTTATGGGATTAGAATCCATATTCATAAGATTTATTAATGAGAGTCTTATTTTCACAATCTTCTTTTGGGAAGCGTTTATTAACTCAATCCTAGATAACTCAATACATTATCCCTCAAACTTCTTTAAAACATGCGGCATTAAGATGGGGGGTGAGGAGAAAGAGACATTCTACTAAGAGGTGACTTGTAGTCATTTTATGGAGAAAAAATAGAAATGAGTGTAAAATCAAGTGCAAATGTTGTGTGACAAAGATGATGACAGTGAAGAATATATTTTGTGACTCTTGGTGGTTTGAACTTCTCTCTTGATTCTCTGAGTAATCCCTGGTCCTACATTCTACAATACAGATACTATCGTATCTATTTGATCCTGGGTTTGAGTTAGGCTGTGCTCAGTCCACTTGCCTCATTACCAAACAGTATTGTTTTATTCTTGCAGATTGATGATCTTACAGCAGAGCTGGAAACTGCATCTTCTAAATGTCTGCACCTGGATGCAAAAAATCAAGTTCTTCAAGAGGAGTTATTATCTATGAAAGGAATGCAAAAGAAATGTGAAAAACTGGAGAAGAATAAAAAGAAGTTGGAGCAAGAAGTAGTGAACCTCAGAAGTCATATAGAAATGAATATGATAGAACACAGTCAAGTAGAGCAGTATAAACAGGAGATGGAAGAAAGGGCGAGACAGGATCTTGTAGAGAAATTAAAGGAAGTCAACCTATTTTTGCAGGTTAATTTGTTCATCTGTCATGTGCTTGAATTGACCTCATTGTAAATTACTTTTGGGATCTATACAGCTTATGTGTTTCCTCTACTTCCCTTAGAACATTTGGTTTGGTAGTTTTCTGGAAGGAAGGGGACACTTGTTTCTCCCTTTAAATATTTCTGTTTCCATCACAGTTATCACCAAATTGACCTATCAGAATGATTCTCACTAGAGAATCCTTTCATTTATAAGACCAATTGGTATAAAACAAGATTACTCGGAGGAAAAGAAAATATTGTGGTTTAGAACTGGTACTGGAGAAGGCAATGGCACCCCACTCCAGTACTCTTGCCTGGAAACTCCCATGGATGGAGGAGCCTAGTGGGCTGCAGTCCATGGGGTTGCTAAGAGTCAGACATGACTGAGCGACTTCGCTTTCACTTTTCACTTTCATGCATTGGATAAGGAAATGGAAACCCACTCCAATGTTCTTGCCTGGAGAATCCCAGGGACGAGGGAGCCTGGTGGGCTGCTGTCTGTGGGGTTGCACAGAGTCGAACATGACTGAAGTGACTTAGCAGCAGCAGCAGCAGAACTGGTACCATCCTCTTGAATTATTTTTAAGTTGTCTTGTTCAATTTTTAAAATTTTAAGTTGATATTCTTGTTCTTTGAATTATCAGATTATATAAGCACCACTATAACAATAATTCCACTTTAATTTTATAATTCACATTTAATTCACTTCACATTGATGATAATTGTTCTAAACTTCTGCTCTTTTTTTTTTTTTTTTTACCTTTAAAATTGCTTTCTGAATCACTGACTCAAAACTAAAGGGAGCAAATATCATTTTCCAGGTTAATGATTATTTTGAAAATGTTATCTTTTTAAATTTGCCTTAGATACAAGCAGCTCTCAGGAGGACGTAGAGCAGTTACAAGAGAAGAATAATGCTTCCATAACAAGTCAGATGGAACTCAGAATTAAAGACCTGGAATCTGAACTCTCCAAGGTGAAAACTTTGCAAGAAGATTCTCATAAAGCAGAATTGGAAAAATACAAGCAACTCTACCTAGTAGAACTAGAAGTTAGAAAGTCACTGGAAGGTAAACTAGACAAGTATGTCAAAACACAGAATCACAGAAAGTAAATTTAGTTCGTTAATTTGTCTCTAAAGCCCAATTTTTATAGAGCGCAGTTTATGAGATTAGCAGGAAGTGAAAGCTAACTAGATGGTCACTGTTAGAGGGCGGCCCTAAGACAAACTATTAATACTGTGTCCTTTTAAGTTTTACCACACAGAGTTGGAAACGACTGAGGTGACTTAGCAGCAGCAGCACACTGCATAAAGGCATGCTTGTGAAATTGGGGGCAATTAACACAGGGGAGAAAGAGGATAATTCACAGAGTGGCTAGAAATAGTATAGTGACCTGACTGAGGGTGGGGGTGTGGAGAATGGAAAGGGCAGATGGCACCTCCAGTGCCTAGTCCAGGTTTTCCCACTGTCTGAAAGCAGAGCATTCCTGGGAAGCCTTTCATAAGCCAAAACAGCATACAGCAAAGAAGCAGGTACCTGAGGGCACGTTCTGCTACTTGAAGCCTAAAATGAATATGCACAAGTGAAGTACAGGTGCTTCCATATAGGGTTCAGGGTTGTGGTGACTTGACATTGAGATCTATGGGGTGTGGCTTCCAGGGAAGGAGCTCAGTGGGGCCAGTCTCCCTGTTTGGGGAGCACAATGCCTCTCACTGTAAAACGTACGCTGAACCTTTTTATATGAAATCAAAAAGTCTTCCAAAAAAAATTTTTTTTTTTTGATTATCAAAAACATGCTGACGTAGGCCTTTCCTAGAAGTGAAGTAACATAAAGTGAACCTTGAAAAAGCAGAGGATACTTGTAATTGTTCCTGGGGCTGTTTTAGCTCTTTTCAATCACCCATTGACTTTCTTTTCCTCCCCTTTAGATTGTGACTCTAGATGATTCCTCAGAGCCAAAAGCTTAATTTGTCCGAGGTCATGAGTGAAACGTGTATACAAGAGTGGTGAAAGCAATTGCTTGAAAGTGGCTTTGTGGGATGGGGTGTTTCTTCATCCCTGAACTGTTTCATGGAGGCAGGTGTGTCCCAGAGGGCAGTAGGTGTCACTGTGAGGCCACCTTCCTTTCTCTCTGATGCCCTTTCTTTCCTGTCCCAGCCGTGACTTGTTACTTGAAGAGCCCTAGACACATGTGTACTTCTTCAGAACAAGGTTACAGCTATCACTGTTTATAGGAGGTCTGCTCTGTGTTTTCTGTGTTCAAAGAATTTATTGGGAATTCCACTTATTATATGGCAACTTTAAAAATGCAAATCATTAAGGTGGTGTTTTCTATCTTCCCCAGCACTCATGAGAGGCTGGCAGTGATCAGCACCAAACTTGAGGTGGAGAAAGAGCAGAACAAATCTTTACTCAGCACTCTTAGCACAAGGCCAGTCCTGGAGCCCCCTTGTGTTGGAACTTTCAATAATCCTTTAGTGCTCAATGGAGCAAACGTAGGTTTCTCTACCTCAATTCAATGCCCTTCGAATAACAGCATGGAGACTTACTTGACCGAGGTTAGTTCTGTTATCTTTTTTTCACTGGGTTTTAGATTTCTAATATGAATGATCCTTGTTTTTAATTTGGTGAATTTCTGAGTTGTTTATTTGACTTAATGCACACTAAGTAAAAGTCATAATTAGCCGTGCTAATAAAGGAGACAGAAATTTGATTATTTTTTGGTCCCAGAATTCTTGATTTTAAGAGATACTTGCTAAATTATTAAATTTCTTGAAAAGCTGAGTTTAAATTCTACTTTAGAAATGAAATATTATTGCCTAATATCCAAAGTATTCTTTCAGATGTTTCACTTCCTAATTGATTTCAGTTGGCAATGGTTCATACTCATTTCCAAGCTCTGCTGTACCCAACGAAGTTTTTCTGCCTCTAAGCATAAGTGAATCACTGGCATCTAAACACTAACCACATATGGATGCTTTTTGTTTAAAGGAATCCTAGATAAATCCTTTTTATGAATTAAATAAACTTACAATACTAAACCAAAACATTAATTTATAGTTTTAGCTTAACATTTTTTGTCATTTTCTTACATTTTGTCGTTTCTTACAAAAATGACATTTTTTGTCATTTTCTTTAATTGCTATTTTACCTATAGCATTTTTATTTAAAATTTAAAAGAACAATCTTACTGAGCATTTGTAGAATATTTCTAGATTTGTAGTTAATTCAAACATTTAAACATTATAATTGAAGCTCACTTTATCTTGACATCACGTGGATGAAGGGTATTTAAGATAGCAATGATGGGGAGTCTTTAAATTGCAACCAGTTTTCACTGTTCAATCATTGTGATTAAAATATCCATTTCAGTCAGTGCACACAGGTTTATAGTTTTAATGGTGTTTTCCTGATGTTTGTGATGATGGAAAGTAGCCCTTGTTAAGTGCAGTCTCAACCTGTTTTCTCATTTGGCTTCTTGCCATCGTAGGAGAGCAATTAAGGTTTCTTTGACAGCACTGCATCTACATTGGGTCTTAGTACTTGAGAGCTGTGAAACTGGAGGACGTGCTTTAGCTGTGCAGTCACAGCGGGCCTCTGAACACTTCATCCCAAGTCAGACACTTCCCCATGCAGGCCAAAGAGGAGGAAGCAAATGCTTGACCCCCGTCCCAGACATAGGCTGCCTACTGCACACCCAAGTTCACGGTGCTGTGGGCACATGCGTCTTTTCAAAATAGAGATTTGGAACCAAGCAAGCACTTTGGGAGAAGTTCCTTCTCCCAAACTCACCGGTTAGGTAAATCTCCTCACCTCTCATAAGGAGGGTAGGAGTGTAAGTCCTCACCTTGAAACTTTTCTCCTTCAAGTTCCCTGTTGTGTGTTTTTAAAAAAATGTATGCTTTATAAATTAACTATATCAAATGACTGCTACATATAGGAGTTTGACAATAATTTATTCTTGTTCTTGCCTTTAAAACATGATTTAGTTAGAAAGCAACTATGTCATGTCATGCCACAAGCATTATTGAACTATGTAAGAAGGTTTTACATATTCATTGTCTCTGTGTTGTAGTTAAAAATCTGTGTGTTTTTTCTTAATCTGAGGAAGTAGCTGGCATAGGACTCTGGACTCAGTGAGAAAGTCATTGGCTTTCTTACTTCTTTTGTAGAATTATGAACTTTGCCTAAATCATGACTCTCATACCTTAAAAAAAAGTTTTGTTTTTTTTTTCCAAAGAAAACAACCTTTCTTAAAAAAAAAAAAAAAACTTTTGTGTGGAACCGTATTATATAAAACAGAGACAAGTATAAAGCCTTTTAAGCCAAAGGAGTGGCCAGAGGTCCTGCACTTCTGACTTCTCAGTTCCTCAACCCTGCAATGACCCCTGTGGGACCTTCCCCTTCTATGGGACATAGTTTGGAAACTAACAGTTACGTGTTAATCCTTCTCACTAAACACCTTTAGAATAAAAACTTGCTGGTACATTGTTTTATTGTGTATAATTTTCTCACCTTTCTATGTTTTTGTTAAATGGAAAAGTTTAAAGAAAATTGCTGATGTGTTCTTCTTAATAACATTCAACTCAAACTACTTCCTCCATTTGAATAGGATCTTCACCTAGAAATCAAAGGTCTCAGAAGTATGTATTTAGGGCAGGAGCTGTTAGGGGGAGAAGATAGTAATCATGTGGGTCATTCCTAGGATCGTGGGTCATTCTCTAATTGTTTGAAATTATGTGTAGTTGATAGACTGATATTTATTGTACTTTTTATCAGATTAATGTTCCATATACATGTTCTCTGTTATTTATAAGCGGAATAAGTAGGAATGCATTTTCTTTTATTTATGTGATTATTTTTCTACTTAAGTAATCTTCAAGTTAGGTCTAGTCTCTAAAAGTATTATTTAAATGTCACATTTAGTAAGCTGTATAACATTCCTATGATAATATCTCTTGCTTAACTTAAAGATAAATAATATTTGACTTATTTCAGATGCGGCAGTAGTTGGACGGGAGTATAACTAGAGAACTAAGAGAAGGTATGTTGCCAAAATGTATGAATTAAATTTAGATATTGATTTCTGAAATACACTATAAACAATAAATGGTATCTATTTCCATTGTTTGGATAACAGATGCTATGTTAAAAATTTTTTTCTTTTATATAGCTAATGAAAAATGTGAAAGCCTGAGCAGTTATAGTGAAAAATGTTATTCTTCCTCATTTATTCATCATGTTCCATAGTTTAAAAAAAATCTCAAAAGGTCTATGTATTTTTATTTATTTCTGGCAGTATCCTTTCTGTACTACTGCCATCGCTGTGGAACTGTCCATCTGCACCCTGACACCATTCTCAGAAAGCATGGAGTTCATCAACGTCTCAAGTGTCTGGTAGTCGTTAAGGCTAGAACACCCAGACTCAAGCAGTCATGTTTGCGTAGCTGTCACTTGGTGGGTGCTTTATAATTTCTGTCATTGACTTTATCACTAGTTTATTTCTTTCCCTCAGGAAAAGCTCCAAACACCTGCATCAACCTTCCAAAGTAGTTGGCCTTATCTCTTCACCACCTTACTCTGCCCCTTAGCTGTGCATCTAACCAGCCAGACTGTGTAGGATCCCACAGATTCGTTTCCTCACCTCTGGTCTTTGTACGTGCTTCTCCCCTCTGACTCTTGTACTTTTTCCTGTCCTTCAGGTAGCTACTTCCATAGCACCTCCACCAAAAAGCTGGCAGTATTGACACAAAGCCAGCTGTCCCTTCTGAGTGTTCCTTGTGCCATCTTGTATACCTGTCTTAGTATTTATGACTCCATATGGAAATTGTCTGTTGATCTATTTTTACAGTTTGTGGCATTATCATTTCTCAGGGTGACTGGGGTCACCTTCATCTTGTAATTCCAGTGTTTGTCACAGCACCTTAGCAGATAGTTATTGAGTAAATGAATGAAGAATGAGAAAGCCAGAAGCTCTGATACTCAGCCACATGTGGGACTGTGGGCTGATTATGTAATTTTAATCTTGTATTTTGTTTTCTGTCATTTATAGATATGTTTCATTTTTCAGAGCACTTAGAAATATCTCAAGGTTTTTTTTTGTTTGTTTGTTTAAGTATTTTAGATAAAGAATGTAATCCTTTTTCTTTCCAGCTGCTGCTGAATTTGAATCTGAGTCCTGTGGATTGTCTCCTCTAGGAGCTACAGATGGGTCAAATCTGTCTCAGGACCTGCTTTTGAAAACATCACAAGAATATGTACAGATTTTGAAGAAAAAATATATGACCTGAAAGATAAATAGTAAAAATTTCCCTTCTGGACTGTTTTCATGACATTTTAGTTGTTTCTCATTAAACATGATGAGAAAATCTTTATTAAAGGGAAATATTTTTGTGTGTATGATGAAAATTTATATGGTATTTTAAAAGTACTGCTTTTAAGTAGTAGTAATACTACTTTTAAACAGTAGTATCTAAGTACTTTTGATACTAAGTATTTTCTCTGCAGCTAACTTAAGCGATTTAAAAACCAGCGCTGTTAAGTTTTCCATATTCAAAGTGAAAGTGTTAGTCACTCAGTGGTGTCCGACTCTGTGACCAATGGACTGCAGCCTGCCAGCTTCCTCCGTCCTCCACTATCTTGTGGTGTTAGCTCAAATTCATGCCCATTGAGTTGGTGATGCTATCCAACCCTCTCGTCCTCTGTGGTCCCCTTTCTCCTCCTGCCTTACATCTTTCCCAGCATAAGGGTCTTTTCTGATGAGTCAGCTCTTCACATCAAGTGGCTGAAGTATTGAAGCTTCAGCCTCAACATTAGCCCTTCCAATGAATATTCAGGATTGATTTCTTTTAGGATTAAATGGTTTAATCTCCTTCCAGTCCAAGGACTCTTGAGAGTCTACTCCCAGCACCACAGTTCAAAAGCCTTAATTCTTTGGCAGTCAGCCTTCTTTATTGTACAAATCTCATATCCATACATGACTACTAGAAAATAGTGTATATATGTTAACCCCAATCTCCTAATTTGTCCTTCCACTCATGCTTCCCCTTTCATAACCATAATTTGATTTTGAGATCTTTTGAGTTGGTTTCTGTTGTGTAATAAGTTTATTTTTTATTAAATTCCACATGTAAGTGATGTGATACTTGTTTTTCTCTGTCTGAATTACTTCACTTAGTATTGTAATTTCAAGATCCATCTGCGTTGTTGCAAATGGCATTATTATTTCTTTTTATGGCCAAGTAATATTCCATTTTCCTTGTGTGTGTGTGTGTGTGTGTGTACCACATCTTTATCCATTCTTCTGTTGATGGACACTTAGGTTGCTTCAATGTCTTGGCTATTGTAAATAGTTCTGCAGTGAACATTGGGTGCATGTACCTTTTTGAATCATGGTTTTCTCCAGATATATGCCCAGGACTGAGATTGCTGAATCATATGGCAACTCTATATTTAGTTTTTATAGCAACCTTTATAGAGTTTTCTACAGTGGGTGTACCTAGTTGCATTCCATAATCAGTGTAGAAGGATTCCTTTTCTCCACACTCTCTCCAGCATTTATTGTTTGTATATTTTTCGATGGTGGCTATTCTGATTGGAGTGAAATGATACCTTATTGTAGTATTTGTGCATTTCTATAATAATTAGTGATGCAAAGCATCCTTTCTGAGCATCCTTCATGTTCTTTTTGGTTATCTGTAGGTGTTCCTTACAGAAATGTGTATTTAGATCTTATACTCATTTTTTGATCAGGTTGTTTGTTTTTTGATATTGAGCTCTTTGAGCTATTTGAATATGTTGGAGATTAATCCCTTGTCAATTGCATCATTTGCAAATATTCTGTGGGTTGTCATCTGTCTTGTTTACGATTTCCTGCACTGTGCAAAAGCTTTTAAGTTTAATTATATCCCATTTGCTTATTTCTGTTTTTATTTTCATTACTCTAAGAGGTGGATGAAAAAAGATCCTGCTGTAATTTATGTCAGAGTGTGTTCTGCCCATATTGTCCTCTGAGTTTTACAGGACCTGTCTTATATTTAGGTGCTTAATCCATTTTGAGTTCTAATTTCCTTCTTATACATGTAGCTGTTGAGTTTTCTCAGCACCACTTATTGAAGGGGCTGTCCTTTTTCCTTTGTATAGTCTTGCCTCCTTTATCCTAGATTAATTGACCACAGGTACGTAGGTTTTTCTCTGGACTTTCTCTCTTGTTCCAGTGATCATTCAATATATTTCTGTTTTTGTGCTAGTACTGTGTTTTGATTACTGAAGCTTGCAGAGTAGTCTGCAGTCAGGGTACCTAATTCTGTCGGCTCTTACTTTTCTTTCTCAAGATTGCTTTGTCTATTTGGGGTCTTTTGTTTCCATACACACTGTAAAAATTTTTGTTCTAGTTGTGTGAAAAATGCCATTGGTAATTTGATAGAAATTGCACTGAATCTCTAGATTGCTTTGGATACTATAGTTATTTTGACAGTTACAAAGTTTTAATGTCACTTTCATTTCTGTATTTCAGTTTCCTCTCTTTCCTTCTTAGTTTAGGTAAGGGTTTATTGATATGGTTTGTTTCTTTCAGGAAATGAACTTACAGTTCTTGCATATGAGCACTGGGCTGGCACGCCAGGCCTCTGTGCGCATGGGCAATGTGTTTAGAGGTGTTGCTTAGCAATGATCATTCTGGGATGAAAGATTCCAAACCGTTGAGCTTCCCAGCTGGGAGGTTGTGACCGGACAGCTCTGGCTTACCTGTAGTGCTCTTGTTGGGTTTAGGGGACTGTGAAGAGCCGAGCGAGAGGTGAGGTGTGTTTGGAGTCCGTAGGTTCTGCGATGAAAAAGATTTTTGGCTTCGGGAGTAAGAAGGGTGTGTCGCCCTTTGGCTCCTCCATCAACTCAGTGAGAGACAGTGGTCATGGAATCAACTTCCAGCCCGGGTACCGCATCCGAGACAAAGACCTCAGAAAGAGTCACAAAGCTGCCATTGTGGGCAACGTAGCCAAAGTGCAGCTTGTTCTGTTGTTTGGAAAAAATGGCCTGAACGACAGGGACAAGATGAACAGGTAAGCTGGGTGGAAGGGCCTGGCAGAAATCCCTCCTGTGAGTTTCCCCTCCAAGGCTCCTGGATACCTTCCTGGGATCCAGCACCCCACAGACTTTATAGGCAGCAAAAAGCCTTAGTTGGTTTTGGACCCACTTATAATTCCCCTTACAGAGCTTTACTGATAGTTTTGAAGTCATTTAACTGAATGTCAGTAATCACAAAAATGAAATGAAACATGAATAGCATCTGTTTTTCCTTTCTTCCTCCTACTTTTTATTTGCATGGTTTAGTATGATGTACTCATTAGTAAAAGCTCTCAAGTTATATAGCCTTCAAGAAATCTTCTGAACCTTCTGGCTTTCAAAAATTTTCTCATGTGATTTATGAAAGCATTTCTTCATGGATCACCAATTGTGGATCATGGCAGTGGACAGATTTCTGATGTTGTCAATATCTTATTTTTAATGTATACATTTTTTATACCATAAGGTTATATATTACAGAAAACTGCATAGTGAGCAAAATAATTCCCATGCCAAATCAACTTCTGGATTAAAAATTCTTCAGCTACAATTCAATATCCATTTTATATCAGTGTACACTTAGGTATATGTGTTCTTTGCTGAAGGACCTTAGAAGACAGCTTTGAAGTAGGAAGTTGGCTGTGTTCTTGAATAGGAAGACATTTTCCTAGGATGTATGGTATGTATATTTAAACCAAATCAACATTTCATGGTTTTAAAGATTTTGGGTTACATACGCTGTCTTTAATTGTTGTGATGAAATTAAAAGTTTTGTATCGTAGAGGAAGATTTGCCCTTCTTGATATCAAAATGTGCTATACGTGCCCACAAAGTGTTTATTTACTAACAAAAGATAGAGAAATGAATGGAACAGAATGCCCAAACACCCAAATGTATATAAAACTTTAGAACTTGAAAATGATGACCTTTTCTGTTAGAAATGATAAACTGTGTGTAGATGGTGGAGAAATAACCTGGTAAAAGAGAAAAGTAACTCAATTTTTATCTCAGCAAAAAGTCTCAGATAGAGTATGGATCAAACATTTCAAATAGGCACAGTGAGAAAAGTACCAGAATAAAACTCAGATTCCTATTTATACATTTTTTATCTGCTGACAGAGACCTTCTGTTTTTTCTATTTCTACTGTTTCTTAACCTTAATTTTGTTTTAATTGAAGATTAATTGCTTTAAAAAACAATGTTGTGTTGTTTTCTGCTGTATAACATCATAAATCAGTTGTAAGTATACATATATCCCCTTCCTTGTGAGCCTCCCTCCCACCCCAAAGACCTTTCTAAGAATGATTTCAAAAGTAAGAATTCTGGAGTTTCCTGGATTTCGGCACAAAAAAAAAAAAAAAGAAAAGAAAAGAAAAGAAACCTGGATGTTGATTTAACATTTTAACAACACAAAAAATTTAAAACTCTCTGTAGATCAAGCTGTCAATAGTCAAGTCAGATTATCGGACAGGGCTTGTCTTTTTGGCACTAATAGGAATGTGGCACAGATAAAAATGATTTCTCACTTCCAATTTTTTTTTTAGAATTTTCTTTGAGAATTGATATTTTCTGACAACTTTGAGCCTTTTTAGAAGTCAAGGGAATCTAGGGAGTTCCTTGGTCGTCCAGTGGTTAAGACTCACTGCTGTGGGCCCAGGGTTCAATACCTGGTGGGGGAACTAAAATCCTGCCAGCTACTGGGATGTATTGTACAACATGGGGAATATAGCAAATATCGTATAATAACTTTAAATGGAGTATGACCTATAAAAATTGTGAATCACTATGCTGTGTGCCTGTAATATATAATAATATGTAATATGCATCATCTATATTTTAATTAAAAAGAAGCAACTTTAGACAAAAAGACCTTATGCTAATTAGATCAATAGGAAAAATGAGAAATGAGCAAACAAAAATGCTACCAATTATAGTTGTACAGACATTGTGAATTATAAATTTCATTCCGATGTCAGAGATGTTAAAATGTCAGAAAATGAGCGTACTAGAATCATTGAAGTACGGTGTTGTCTGTAATCCTCAAAATGTATCTGCAAAGGAGGTATGATATCCTTTGACTTCATTGAGATGTTGTCCTTGTAAAATAGTAGTAATAGTAATAAGTATGATTATATTACCTAACAGTTACTGAGCTGTTACTTGTGCCAAGAATGGTTCTAAACTCTGCATGGATCTCATTTAAGCATCACAGAGCTGTCTTGTGAGAGAACTACTTCTCTTTCTCCATTTTGCTGATGAGGAAATTGAGGCACAGGCTGAGCGACAGCTAAGTGACAGAGTGACAGTAAAATTCAAACCCAAGTTGAGCTGAATCTCAAGGTCATGGTCATTCTATTCAAGTAAATTGTCCTTTCATTACTGTGTTAAGAGCTAATGCTAATATATAATGTTCTTTCTCCAGAAGGAAACAAAATATTTGTTTTAGAGCCATAGGAATAGCATGCTATTGAATGTTTTCAATCACAGGAACAATTGTTTTGAAACAGTAACACTACAGTTTCCTGAAAACTCCTCTTGCTTTCATAGGACTACCCTCCACTTGGCCTGTGCCAATGGCCATTCAGCGGTGAATGTTTTCAATCACAGGAACAATTGTTTTGAAACAGTAACACTACAGTTTCCTGAAAACTCCTCTTGCTTTCATAGGACTGCCCTCCACTTGGCCTGTGCCAATGGCCATTCAGCGATCACTCTGCTCCTGGAGGGAAAATGCCTGCTTAACCTCTGTGACAATGAAAACAGGACAGCGCTGATGAGGGTATGGGGCAGCAAACTGTGTCCACACGAGGTGGATGTGATTTAACTACTAAGACTAAAAGTGAATTCATATCATTTAGATATAGCAAACGGGTGAAGCTTGTGGACTGTTTACCTTGAATTCCTAGAATTTACACTCTGTTTCTTGGCGCAACACTGACAGGCCATAGAATGCCAAGAAGAGGAGTGTGCAACTCTTCTGCTGGAGCATGGTGCTGACCCAAATGTCATGGACATCTGTGGGAACACCGCTCTCCACTAGGCTGTCTTTTGCCAGAATGTATCACTCGCAGCAAAGCTGCTTTCCTGCGACACCAATATAGAAGCCAGGAACAAGGTATATCTCAACTAACTTTATTTACAAAATATTTGCAAACCATTTTTTTAAACTAGAAGTGTTTTATTTCTAACTATGTAAATAGGTAAACTGAATAGTGTCCATCAAGCCCTGTTACCATGGAAACAACTCCAAAGCCACTGCTGCTACTGCTACTGCTAAGTCACTTCAGTCGTGTCCGACTCTGTGCGACCCCATAGATGGCAGCCCACCAGGCTCCCCCGTCCCTGGGATTCTCCAGACAAGAGTACTGGAGTGGGGTGCCATTTCCTTCTCCAATGCATGAAAGTGAAAAGTGAAAGGGAAGTCGCTCAGTTGTGTCGGACCCTCAGCGCCCCCATGGACTGCAGCCTTCCAGGCTCCTCCATCCATGGGATTTTCCAGGCAAGAGTACTGGAGTGGGGTGCCATTGCCTTCTCCGAAAGCCACTGCAGGGGGTGGGTAAAAATGTTTTCGCCCATAGAGAGGGCAAAGCTCTGTCTCCCAGCCAGCCATCTACCCCAGAAGGAAGATTTCCCATCAGAACGTGCCCAGGAGTGTGTGGTAGGCTCAGAGCCCACAAATGATGAAGGCCTGGGGGCAGTGAAGTGATGTGAGGAGTGGCTGCGTCCAGGGGCTCAGGGAATAGGTGCCCCTGGGGGTAGGTGGGAGGAGGAGGGAGACCCAGTGCCCATGAGGGGGAGCTGTGTGAGTGCAAGTGGGCCTGGAAGGTAGCAGGCCTGGAGCCCTGAGCCCTCCAGGACCCCAGTTCTGAGATCCAGCCAAGAGGGTCAGGTCATGTTTGACTCCCAGCAAGGGTGTTCACTTGTGCTGGTGACCGCTTGTTCTGCGATGTACATCTGGGGGTCTCCCGCGCTCAGCCCTGGGGAGCTAGTCGGTGGGGTTGCAGCTGTGCATGTGGAGCTGGTGATGGCGAAGCCGCCCTTCCTGCTGTTTACACACGTGACGTCCTGCAGCTGCAGCCCTGCCAGGAACTCCCTCCACTCTCACAGGTGGGCTCAGTTTTCCTTCTTTAGAAGCTCCAGCCTTCCCTGAGTGAAAGTACTTTGAAGGAACCAAATTGTCTAAGATTTTGCTTTAAATCATGATATTTCTCAAGCATTAGAGAGTAAAGCATTCCTTTATGCATTTATGGCTGGTATTCATGATAACACTGCACTTGTTAAAAGTAAAACATTTTCCAAATATTTTTCCCCCACTTAAGGGTTTTTTTTTTTTTTTTGTAATAAGTCTAAAATAACACAGTAAAGAAAAATTTACCTCAGTAGACTTTGTATTAAAATTCAAACATAACGAAAGCATTTTATAACATATTAGAAATCTTGCTGCTGTTCACAAATTCCCATTTTATGAAAAATGGTTTATATAAACACAGTTTCTCTCTCATCGCCCAAGTCTTAAGAGGATAAAAGGAAAGGTAAAGGAGCAAGCAAGTGAAAAGTGCAAGTCAAGCTGGAATTTTGGAAGTTGGGAAATGCCAAGAAGAGGATTTATTTATTTTAATATTTATTTATTTGGCTGAGCTGGGCTTTGTTTCAGCATGTAGGATCTAGTTTCCTGACCTGGGGTCGAACCCAGGCCCTCTTTCCTGGGAGCACTGAGACCCAGCCACGGGACCACCACGGAAGTCCCGAGATTTTGGCTTGGGCTTTTTATTCCCTTCAGTTTATATATTTCTGATATGCTTTTCAGTTTTCAGGGATAATAGTTGTTATTTTGAAAAAGTATGTGAGTGAATTGTAGACTTGCCTAGGTGCCAGTTTTAAGAAGACTCTGATCAAAACAGACTGACAGTGAACAGGTGGTGATTAAGTGGGAATTAAGAGACAAGAGCAAATAACTACCTGATATTATCCTTTTCTGGCAGAACCATCCACTTAGATAAGAGTCTAGACTCTGCTCTCCCATCTAGAATGTCTTGATGGGAAGGAAGTAAGGGGTTTATAAATAATGAGATCAGGTTGCCTTTTGGGTTTACTAGTCCCTGTTCTACCACTGTTTACCCAGGAAAATTTTAAAAATTGCAGTTTTGATAACTCTTGCCTCTTACACTTTTCTTTTTTATTCAAACCTTCATGTAAAGAGAAGGAATTGGCCATGTGAGTAAGAGATGAGAGTGGAGTGGTTGCTGCACTAATTCTCAGCTATATTCTGCTGGTGAACCACAATTATTTGGGAAAACTTATTTTAAAAATGTATAAGCCTAGGCTGTTCGCTGTAGATTTTGACTGAGTAAATCGAGGAACGCTTGGACGTATGTATTTAGAACTATTCCCTTGAGATTCTGATCCAATCCTTGATGAATAACTATGGAGTGAATACATGTAATTTCTAAATTCACCCTTCCCAAAAGAAAGTAGTGTCCTGAAGCGTTGGAGTTTGATCAGTGCTAGCTACTTCCATTAGCTCCCTCCTTTCCAACAATATTAGCCTGACTTTTTCTCTGCCCCTGTGTTTGAGACATTAAAAGGAGTATCTTTGGCAATATCTATGGGCTTGAACGATAACTCCTTTTCCTTCCAACCACTCATCATTCAGTGACACTCCAAGAGTTTTTAGCGATTTGCTCATGGCGAAGTCACTTCGTCTGTAGAGTCTGACCCTTTAAGGATTTTGCACCTTCACTTATCATCCAGGTCATTAGGTCAACAGATGTTTGTTACCAACAGGGTTTTCCTGACTGCAGTAATAGTAACCCATGAGCCTTTTTTGGTGTCAGCGGCAGGACAGACTCTTGCAGTGTGTCTGTTAGAATTGCTGATCCCTGGCATAAGCAGATGAGAGCTTTAAAACCTGTGAAGTTAGTAACAGTATAGAGGGCAATTGTTTTAAGCATTTATTTTAAGCAGGCTTGGAAACTCATGATCTATTTTATTAACAATCTAGAAGAATTCTAGAGATAGATTGTAGTTTCAACAGGCAGTGGAAACATTCTTGACTGTGAATTATGAGTCTTTTTAAAAGAATTTATGTTTAATTGAATTATGAGTCTTAATAGCCATATTTATTACATATTGGGACCCACTTTTTTTGTGAAACATATGATACTAAAGAAAGGAAAGGTTTCACATACAAATATTTGCTTTATACCCACCTGTTTGGAAACAGCAAGCATAAAACCCAAAGTGGGCCATAAACCAAACATGGACCTTGGATGTGTTTAGTTTACCTCCATACATTGAGTCAACATTTCAAATTTAGGAGGCTCATGCAGAAGTTCAGGCTTCTCCAAGGACCAAAAATGGACCCCCTTGAGCCCATTCTACTGTTTGGTCTGCGTGCAGAGGCCACCCCTTCTGTGTGAGACATGTGTTTGGGGGGTTACCATTCTCACCTCGCTTTTTCACTTACTCAGGTCATCAGCTTTCCAACCATAAGCATTTGAGTTTCCAATTTTTGATTGATAGTTTATTTTGATAAATATTTGAAGGTTTTTAAAGACAGTCTAATTAATTTATAATTGATTTCATATTTTAAAAAATCTCTTGAGAATGGGATTGAATTTTTCAAATTAGAATTTTTAAGTTGGTTGTGATGGTTTCACATTGAATAACTCTCACAAACACACAAGATTATAAGAGACAGTGCAGGGAGAGCTGGTGGAAGAACAACTCCCCCAGAAAATGTTGAGCATATATTTATTGGTAATTTTATGTTGCAATCTTTAACTAAGAGCAATAAAGCAAGACAGACACCAGAACTCTAGGATTTTAGAAGCTTCCTTCTGGTGGTCTGGAGGTAATCACATGAGAGTCATCAAGAAGGGTCTTTGAAGATAAGGTGGGGAGGGCGCTCATTCTGCTTGCAGTTAGCATCTAGTTGATGCTGGGAGGGATTGGGGGCAGGAGGAGAATGGGATGACAGAGGATGAGATGGCTGGATGGCATCACTGACTCGATGGACGTGAATCTGAGTGAACTCAGGGAGTTGGTGATGGACAGGGAGGTGTGGCATGCTGTGATTCATGGGGTCGCAAAGAGTCGGACACGACTGAGCGACTGAACTGAACTGAACTGAAATGCTGACCTCTCAGCCAGAATGTGAAAGTCATCAAGAAGGGTCTTTGAAGATAAGGTGGGGAGGGTGCTCATTCTGCATGCAGTTAGCATCTAGCTAATGCTGACCTCTCAGCCAGAATGTCTTAACTTAAGGGAGGGTGGTGGAAAGAGCAAGCAAGGGAGAGAAAATGAGTAAGATTAAATTCCAGGAGACATTCCTGAGAAAGCAGTAAAACAGGGTTCCCAGAGTTGACTTTTTGAAAAAGAAAAAAGTTTCTCTTTTGCATGTTCATGTAGAGATGTAGAGAATAATATTCCCACTGGAATGTCTGTAAACCTTTTGAGTTTACTCATGGTCATCCTTAGATAGGTTATGCAAGCTACAGATAGTATTCTATATTTCTGCCTCAGCATTGTCCCTAAAATATGCAGTTGATATAGTAGCTACATGATACACGCACCCCCTGCATTGGGAGCTTGACACTTAGCCACTGGACCATCAGGGAAGGCCCAGAGGAGGAGCATATTAAAGAGAGAGAAGATGAACAGGGTAATGAGGAGGGGGCTGTCTTTCATTTACTTTCTGACTTTTATTTTTAAGTTCAGAGAATCTATTGCACGATTTTAATTTCAGTTTAGAAATAGGTTAACTGTGTACATTAGAAATGGTTCTCCCTGTTTTACAGGATGACCTGACACCACTCTTACTTGCAGTATGTGAAAGGAGAGGGCAAATGGTGGAGTTTTAAATAAAGAAAAAAGCAAATATACATGCAGTTGATAAGGTGAAAATGTGCCGTTGTTCTTTTTCTTTTTAAAACCCTTAGTGCTGTTCTAGGATGCTAATATCAAGATTAAATGAATAAGAGGATTCATTTATGATCAACACATCATGACTTAGGTAGAAAATCAATTCTGACTGGGAATCATGAACAATATATAGCAGGAATGTATAGCAGGATTCATATTCCTTAATAATATTGGCTGATGTCATATGCAACCTCTTTTTGTTTGGTTGGTTGATCTTGTAATAGGTGAGGGATTTCAAATTAGTTTTATTAGCTTTGTGAACTATGGATTCTGCTTTTGAGTTTACCTCATGACAGTATCGAGTTGCTTAATTCTTTTAAAAGAATTCTTTAACCTCTACTTTGTATGTATATATTTTTATAAGATGCATAGTAAACCTAAAAAACTTGACTTTGTCTTTTGGATAACTCCTTGTTTTAAATTACTTTGTTTGAAGTATGCTGATGTTATTAGGTTGCAAAAGAGTCAGATACAACATAGCAACTAAATAACAACAGCCACAAAAAGGTGATTATTACTTACTGTCACCAGATACTGTGGGCTCATCAGTTTTTATCCTTCCTCATTTTAGTACATTTGGCTATTTTCATTTTTAATACAGGTAGAAGCAAGAAAGATAGCTTTGGTCGGATAAACAGTTGCTTTAACAAAGACAAGTCAGAGGTGAATGATACAGACGAAAATGATGGGCTTTAGATTCAGGCTAGGTTCAATTCCTAGGTTTCCTACCAATTAGGGTTATCATCAGCAAATACGTTTCCTGATACAAAAGGCAAATAGTAATGTATCTTTCAAAGGTGCCTGTGTGTAAGAAAGATTGGATATATAGTATTTCATTTTTAGCGCCTAGCACATGCTTGTCTGCATCATTAACTGCCACCATGACTAATTTTATTCCCATTATTATCAATATTTTTGATTTAAACCTGCAAGTAGCCTTTCCTTAACCCAACCTCTAGCTGACTTTGAAGTCTAATATATGAGACTAAGGAGGCAATGGGGAATTTATCCCTTAAATAGTCATCTGCCTCAGGTAAGTGACCTCAGCATCATTTCTTGTCCATCAAGGACTTTGTTATTATTTTTAAAAAACATTTATTTATTTGGCTATGTGGGGTCCTAGTTGTGGGAACTCTTAGTTGCAGCATATGGGATCAAGTTCCCTGACCAGGGATGGAACCTAGGCCGCCTGCACTGGGAGCCTGGAGTCTTATCCACTGGCCCACCAGGGAAGTCCCCATCAGGGACTTTTGAAATACTAAGTGCTGCTACCTGGCATCCCAGTGGGACAGGAGGCTTCTTTTCCATCCCTTCATTTTAACCTTGGAGGTAATTTATAAAGATGAACAATTGAGCCTGTAAATGGTCAGTTCTTCATGGAACGGCAAGGCATTCACTTGGTAAAGCATATCAAATTAACTGTTGAAGTAAGTCAACTCAACTTCCTGAGACTGAAGTCATCTCTCTGTTGTTTTAGAACAGCCCTCATGCTTGCTGTCAAGTATGAATCAGCAAATGTCATCAGACTTCTTCTTCAACAAGGTGCTGACATCTTTTCTCAAGATGTTTTTGGATGGCCTGTGGAAGAATATGCTGTTATTAGTGGTTTTAATATGTAAGTGTTCACATTAAAATGCCAGTTCTCACTAAACTGCAGCCAAAAATAATTTTAACTGTTACTTGCTACGTCACCAGTGAGAGTTCTAATTTGGTGCAGGCTGTTTGGAGAATGGTGGTGAGATGTTCACCCTCAAGAGCTAAAAGCCAAACAAAGGCCGATTAGTTACTCTTGGCTGTGGGCTTGGGGTGCTTTATCTCAGGACATGTAGACCTTGATCCTTAGAAAGCTTGACATTAGCCATTTCATTACAAGTGTGAACAGTGTCACAGTTGTGATATTTCTAACTAGTTCTTTGGGTCTTGAAATATTTAGTTCAGCAGCAAATCCTGTTTTCCCTTGAGGGCTTGCCTCTCTATACGCTCCCATTTGAATTTTCCAAGAACCCGGAGGATTCCTACAGGTCATTTGGAGGGGAGAAAATAGTTCCTTCTCATCATTCTGTTCCTTGCATTGATTCTACTGCTGCAGCACTGCTGCTACAGCTGGTCTTGACAGGATCTGCTTGGCAGCTGGATCTGGAGTCTGGATAGGGCTCTATAAAGACCTTTAATAAAATCATTTTAAAAGGAAAAAACAACAACAACAACAACAACTCATCCTGCAGTGGGCTCACGATTTACCTTTGCTCCCAGGCCGCCCCTCTGGGTCCAGGTTCCCAGGGTGATGCACATGTCGACTTCAGAGTGAGAGCTCCTTTGTTCTCATATGTATGCTTGTCGCTCAGTCACTGTTGCAAACAAAACTCCAGCACCCAGTTCAGGCAGCTGGGCCGCCTAGCTTCCCCCCTCACTCAGAGACCTTATGTGGAGCCCATGTGGAAGCCTAGATCTTCACGATGAGGTGCCCTTGAGGCTCTTATTTATCTTTTCTGCTAGCAGATGTCAGTGGGGACCATTTTAGGCTGTCAGAGAGGGTCAAGTGCTCTTGCAGGGATTGAGCAGACTTCCCTTTCTCCTTTGTATCTAGACTTGAACCTCAAGGCAGCTTTCTGTCCTGTGGGGGCACCTTTACTTAGGTCATAGGTTCCCTGTCATCCTTCCCAGAGTACTGGATGCCAGCTTGCCTGAGATTTCCTAATTATGCTTGGCCCCTCATGGGATCTTTCCTGTAATAATGAAAATCTTCCAACGGATTTCTGTCTGCCTCCACCTTAAATGTTTCAGAATCTGCCCCATAGGAACCCATTCAGCAGAAATCCCTAAATCTCAAGTAAGATAGTTGGAATTCAGAGAGGTAAGCCCTGTATAGAACTTGCCAGTACCCACTGTAAGAGTAGGGATATGTCTTCCAAGTGAATTGGAGAGGAACATGGAGATTAAAGAGATATTAAGCATGGAGATTAAGCAGATCTTTCATTGTTAGAAAGATCTGCTGGTTCAGAGTTTGAGTAGGTAGAGAAGGAAGAATAGTGGTCCAGGCCAGGTCTTGATTGTGATTAGTTTTCTGCTCTTGATGTAATTAGCTGCAATAATGGGGATCATTATGTTCTCTAATGTAGTGAATTCATGTTATAAATAAATTCAGGTACACGTTATCTAAAAGCTGAGATTCCCTAATTTACAAACCACAAAGAACAGCTAATCACCAGAATTAATAACAGTTTCATGCAACACTTTAATGTTAAACGTATGAAAAAGCACACATTGGGATTTACTTTGAATTCCAAAGTAGTTACAGCAATAAAGTTGAAGATGAAATTATTCTACTCTTTGACTGTTTCTGCAAGCATTTTGTGTGTATATTATCTCATTACATCCTATTAATCCTCTTGTGAAATAAGGTAGTAATATCCCAGTTGTGTAGAGGAAGACTTTGAACTGAAGACAAACAACTCCTCCAGGAACAAAGAGCAGTTGGTTATAGAGGTAGGATTTGCAAGCTCAAGAAATTTTTCATATGCCAAGCTGCTGCTGCTGCTGCTAAGTCGCTTCAGTCGTGTCCAACTCTATGCGACCCCATAGAGGGCAGCCCACTAGGCTCCCCCGTCCCTGGGATTCTCCAGGCAAGAACACTGGAGTGGGTTGCCATTTCCTTCTCCAATGCATGAAAGTGAAAAGTGAAAGTGAAGTCGCTCAGTCGTGTCTGACTCTTAGTGACCCCATGGACTGCAGCCTACCAGGCTCCTCTGTCTATGGGATTTTCCAGGCAAGAGTACTGGAGTGGGGTGCCATTGCCTTCTCTGATGCCAAGCTAAATCTAGTTAATTATTGGAGCTGTACTGCCCTGAGTTCATTACTAGTTCATCTTCCTTTTCTTTCTCCTTTCAGTTCAGTTGCTCAGTCGTGTTCGACTCTTTGGGACCCCATGAACCACAGCACGCCAGGCCTCCCTGTCTATCACCAACTCCCAGAATTTACCCAAAAGCATGTCCATTGAGTCGGTGATGCCATCCAACCATCTCATCCTCTGTTGTTCCCTTATCCTCCTGCCTTCAATCTTTCCCAGCATCAGGGTCTTTTCAAATGAGTCTGCTCTTTGCATCAGGTGGCCAAAATATTGGAGTTTCAACTTCAACATCAGTCCTTGAACACCCAGGACTGATTTCCTTTAGGATGGACTGGTTGGATCTCCTTGCAGTCCAAGGGACTCTCAAGAGTCTTTTCCAAGACCGCAGTTCAGAAGCATCCATTCTTCTGCACTCAGCTTTCTTTATAGTACAACTCTCACATCCATACAGATGTGAGACTATCGGAAAAACCATAACCTTGACTAGACGGACCTATGTTGAGAAAGTAACGTCTCTGCTTTTTAATATGCTAAGTTGGTCTAACTTTCTTTCCAAGGAGTAAGCGTCTTTTAATTTCTTGGCTGCAATCACCATCTGCATTGATTTTGGAGCCCCAAAAAACAAAGTCAGTCACTGTTTCCCCATCTATTTGCCATGAAGTGATGGGACTGGATGCCATGATCTTAGTTTTCTGAATGTTGAGCTTTAAGCCAACTTTTTCACTCTTCTTTCACTTTCATCAAGAGGCTTTTTAGTTCTTCTTCACTTTCTGCCATAAGGGTGGTGTCATCTGCATATCTGAGGTTATTGATATTTCTCCCATCAATCTTGATTCCAGCTTGTGCTTCATCCAGCCCAGTGTTTCTCATAATGTACTCTGCATATAAGTTAAATAAGCAGGGTGAAAATATACCTTTACTTTTTCCTGTACTACATGCTACATAAAAGTTTATATAACTTAGAAATTTGATATGTATGTGACAATTGAAGTTTTGATATTATTTCTGACATTGTCTGAAATAATCTAAGAATTTGGTAGTTGTTTTTCATATCAATGTTAAAATATTATGTATCACATTTTTAATACATAGCTTTTGCCAACTGATTTCTGAATATAAAGAAAAAAGATCTAAATCTTCTGCTGAAAATAGCAACCCAGGTACATCATATGATACCGAATTACTCTCAGTCATTCTACCATAGATAAAGTAGGAATGAAGAAGTTTCAAATAATGAAAGAAGTATGAAAAAATTAGTGTAAATTGCATGTGTATTTTATTTTTTAAATTAATTTCTTTATACTTTAGTATTCAGAATTCTTTAAGAAGTGAATTGTAGGTGATTTAACATCAAAGACGATATTGTCTAAAAAGAAATCCATCTCTTTAATATGGCTGCTAAAGTCCTATATTAGATCTTTGTGTAAATCAGAAAACAAATTTTAAGTGAGTATGATGTATATTTCATCTATAGTCATAGTACAGCAGATTGGACATCTTATGAAAGTGAACTTTCATTTTTAGAAATGGTTTGCATTTAGTGAAAGAATAGTTAGTAGTTACTGTGTAGTGATTAGTCTCACTAAAATAGTTACCATCATTAAAACTGGGAACTTGAATAATCCCTTCCTGGTAGGATAAGAAATGATAAACAATAACTGCAAAGCTGAGGCAGTATGCAGCATAGTAGTGAGAGATTATTTCTGAAAGATACCTACCAAATGTACAGAAGGCAGAAGAGCAATGCCTGGTTGACAACCAGTTATTTTGCCTATTGTACCAAGCAGGTCTAGATTACCAACTTCATTTCTTACAGATCCAGAGAGAGTGAGATAGGTTGACTTCATTAGGATCAGATATTTTCTTTTGTGTGTTGGACAGTTGTCATGAGAGTACAGTTTTGTAAGAACAAGATTTTCTCTTGCCCTCAGTTAAAAGATTATCATAATAGATATTCAAATAGAACAACTTTGGACTCTGCAGGTTCTAATAAAAGCACAAAAATACTTTGCATTAACAAAAACAGCATTAGGTCCACTGGATGTGGCATCTAGCACATTGTACAGGGTGTCCAAGGATACCTTTAACTGAGTAGACCTCTATCTAATCAAAGGGGGCTTCCCAGGTGGCTCAGTAGTAAAGAATCTACCCCCAACGTAGGAGATACGGCTTGATCCCTGTGTCGGGAAGATGCCCTGGAGAAGAAAATGGCAACCCACTCCAGTAGTCTTGCCTGGGAAATCCCATGGACAGAAGGGCCTGGTGAGCTGTAGTCCATGGGATCACAAGAGTCAGACACGATTTGGTGACTGAACCACAAAAACATCTATCAAAGAACTGTAGGTTGGTTTATTACACTGGTCAGGGAGATACAGAGATGACAGTGTCTTGGTCTTCAATGTGCTCAAAATAGAGTTTTTCTCTGGTTAATTTCTATATTTTTCTAAAGAAAAATTTCAAAGAAAACATGCTTATTTATTTGTTCATTTGTTCACTAAATAGATAACTTTCAAGTGTCTTTTATGTACTAAGCATTGTTCTGATGTCACAAGGTGAAAACATTTAAAAATCACTGCCCCTGCTCTCCTTGCTCAAGCTTGCAGTGCTCCTTTCCCCATGGAGTCACTGCATGTGAGTCATCCCTCCAGCATCAGATCATGACGACCCTTGGGAAATGTTGTCCAACAGCACCAGAGTCCGTGGCTCCCTCCATCCTTCCCTCCCTCCCCTTGTGCATCAGCTTAGGATGTGACGATGTATGCCTTCCAAGCTGAAAAAGTATGATTTCTATAAACATTTGCCATATAATGGGAAGGACTGATACAGTGATATCCCTCACTAGTACACAGCACTCTTTGGACCATCCTGCTCTGTGTGGTCCAGATACTCTTGAGCAATGGAAGGAGATAGTCTCAAGAGATTCTTTTTAAACATGTTAGTATATATATATTGGAGAAGGCGATGACACCCCACTCCATTACTCTTGCCTGGAAAATCCCATGTATGGAGGAGCCTGGTAGGATGCAGTCCATGGGGTCGAGAACATTCGGACACGACTGAGCGACTTCACTTTCACTTTTCATTTTCATGCATTGGAGAAGGAAATGGCAACCCACTCTAGTGTTCTTGCCTGGAGAATCCCAGGGACAGGGGAGCCTGGTGGGCTGCCGTCTATGGGGTCACACAGGGTCAGACACGAACTGAAGTGACTTAGCAGCAGCAGTATATGTGTGTGTATATATATATATATATATACACACACACACACGCACACACACACACACAGAAGCTGAACTTTTTAAAAAAGTTCCATATACATATACATATGTATATATACATATATGTATATATATGTATACATATACATATATACATGTATATATATGTATACATATACATATATATGGAACTTTTTAAAAAAGTTCAGCTTCTGTGTGCCCTACTTCATGCTCACCACTACAAGTCTAGTCTAGTCCCTATTCTCTAGTCCCTATTCTCATCACTGAGTTGAGCCCCTTTACCCGTTTGCCCTCCCCTACCTGCCTTTCAAGTGATTGTCCTTTCTAAACCTGGAATCACTACATCTTTCATACTTCTCTTGCCTTTGGAAAGAGGGCCAGGAACAGAAGACTTTTGTTTCCAATGTTTTACCTTGCTCTGAGGTTCAGTGCCTTTGACCAAGCTTCCCTGTGATAGGGCGTTTTCATTGTGAACTGAAGAGCCAGAGAAGTGGTCAGTCCCAGCAAGACACCTATAGTCTCTGTTCAGTGCTCCAGGCAATAGAAATCCAGAAATACTGTGCTGTTTAAGCGTGCTCTTGTCAGCTTATAGTACTGATTGTATTAATGGTATACTGTCATTTTCTGTCAGTCTCCTGGAGTTTGGTTAGGATTATGGTCATTGTAAACAGCAGTTCTTTTCTTTGTTATTTCGTTTTGCATTTGATATCTATAAAGGGGAAGAGTGGTTCTTAGGTGTTAGTGGCCTACGAGTATAGTACAACCACTGTTCCCTTCCTCTAGTGTGGTCTCCAGGTGTGGTTTGAAAGGAATACTTTTAAACAAAGTCTCAGTGTTGAGGTTTTAATAGTCTATATTTTTCTTCTGTTGATTTAAAATGTATCTTGCTTTTTTCTTTAATAGTGGATGAGAGTTCTGAAGAGGACTCTTCAAGGAGGTAGGATTTTATGGATGTTTTAAATTATATGTTTAACTAAGGCAACATGGAGAAGAGAAACTAATGTTTGTTGAAACTAATGTCTAACTCTGGGTTAGACACTGAATTACGTGCTTAACATTTATGACCTCATAGAGTCATCACAGCAGCTTTGTAAAGTAGCTATGTCCTAGTTTTACTTAATTAGGCAACTGTGGTTTCAGGAGGTTAATGAGTTGACCCTGGTTAAAATGAGCTGACCTGTGATTTGACAATTGGCCTTCCTGGCTCCCACATCCACTCCCATGGCCCTCAGCAGACTGAGAAGTACCCATGTAGCATATAAGTTAAAGATATAAATTTTTGACTTGTGTACATTTTAAGTTTCGACAATGTGGGTAAGTTTCGACAATGTGGGTAAACTCCCTGTACTCCCTGAGAGTAAAGGAGAGAAGTAGTGCCACCTCAGTAAGTGGTATCCCTGCTGACGGACCAAGACTCCCATTTTGGATGGACTCAGATTCGTCTCTGAACCTTGAACAGACAATGGAGAAGGAAAAGCCTATTCTTCCGCTTTGTTTTAAGTCATCAGGTTTATTCCAGTTTGGACAAACAAGAATTATTTCAATCCATCAATTGGATTGTCAGTTCAGCTATTAGAACTTTATTGAAAACAAATTATTTTTAGGCTCTGCCGATACCTTGGCTGTCACTCTCTGTTATGGAAACTAAGAATGAGTGTTAGCTAGATATTTCATAGGTTGGGACAGATGGACGCAGAAATAGGTAACAAAAAACTTTTTTGGAGACTTCCATGGGGATGCAGTGGTTAAGATGGTTAGTAAGACATCTTCCAATGTAGGCAGTGTGGGTTTGATACTCGGTCAGAGAAGCTAAGATCTCACATGACCCAGGGTCAGACAGCCAAAACATAAAACAGAAGCACCACTGGAACTAATTCAGTAAAACTTTAAAAGTGGTCCACATCAACAAATCTTAAAAAAAAAAAAAAAAAAAAAAAAAGCTGTTTTAAAACAGGCCAAATTGTATTCATGTCAAGAAAGTTCATGTAATATATAGACAAACTTTCACTTTTTTTTTCTTTTGTTCAAGGACATGAGTTCACTCATTTTTATTGTATGTTTTTGCTTTAAAGGTTTCCCAACAAACCTGGCATTGATTTAGGGCCTACATCAAATGATGAAGTCTTAGATTTTAAAACCAAGGTAAAGTGCTCTGTTGTGAAATTAGTTTTCCTGCTCTGAAATTAGTTTCATGTAGTATTTACTCTTATGATTAGACAGTGGAAGTGACAAATAGATTAAGGGATTAGATCTGATAAACAGAGTGCCTGAAGAACTATGGATGGAGAATCGTGACATTGTACAAGAGGCAGTTATCAAGACCATCCCCAAGAAAAAGAAAAGCAAAAAGGCAAAATGGTTGTCTGAAGAGGCCTTCCAAATAGCTGAGTAAAGAAGAGAAGCAAAAGGCAAAGGAGTAATGGAAAGATATACCCATTTGAATGGAGAGTTCCAAAGAATAGCAAAGAGAGATAAGAAAGCTTTTCTCAGTGATGAATACAAAGAAATAGAGGAAACAATAGAATGGGAAAGGCTAGAGATCTCTTCAAGAAAATTAGAGATACCATGGGAACATTTCATGAAAAGAGGGCCACCATAAAGGATGAAATGGTATCGACCTAAGAGAAGCAGAAGATATTAAGATAAGGTGGCAAAAAAAGATCTTTATGACCCAGATAACCAAGATGGTGTGATCATTCACCTAGAGCCAAACATCCTGGACTGAGAAGTCAAGTAGGCCTTAAGAAGCATCACTATGACCAAAGCTAGTGGAGGTGATGGAATTTCAGTTCAGCTATTTCAAATCCTCAAAGATGATACTGTGAAAGTGCTGTTCTCAATATGCCAGCAAATCTGGAAAACTCACCAGTGGCCACAGGACTGGAAAAGGTCAGTTTTCCTTCCAATCCCAAAGAAAGGCAATGTCAAAGAATGTACAAACTACCACATAATGGCACACATCTCACATGCTAGCAAAGTAATGCTCAAAAATTTCCAAGCCAGGCTTCAAGAGTATGTGAACCATGAACTTCAGCTATTCAAGCTGGACTTAGAAAAGGCAGAGGAACCAGAGATGGGAATACCAGACCATCTGACCTGCCTCCGGAGAAGTCTGTATACAGGACAAGAAGCAACAGTTAGAACTGGATATGGAACAATAGACTGGTTCCAAATCAGGAAAGGAGTACATCAGGGACATAAATTGTCACCCTGCTTATTTTACTTACATGCAGAGTACATCATGAGAAATGCTGGGCTGGATGAAGCACAAGCTGGAATCAAGATAGCTAGAAGAAATATAAATAACCTCAGATATGCAGATGACACCACCATGATGGCAGAAATTGAAGAAGAACTGAAGAGCCTCTTGACGAAAGTGAAAGAGGAGAGTAAAAAAGTTGACTTACAACAAAACATTCAGAAAACTAAGATCATGGCATCTGGTCCCATCACTTCATGGCAAATAGATGGGGAAACAATGGAAAGAGTGACAGACTTCTTTTTTTGGGCTCAAAATCACTGCAGATGGTGACTGCAGCCATGAAATTAAAAGACACTTGCTCCTTGGATGAAAAGCTATGCCCAACCTAGACAGCAGATTGAAAAGCAGGGACATTACTTTGCCAGCAAAGTTATATCTAGTCTAAGCTATAGTTTTTCTAGTAGTCATGTATGGTTGTGAGAGTTGGACTATAAAGCAGGCTGAGTGCCGAATAATTGCTGCTTTTGAACCGTGGTGTTGGAGAAGACTCTTCAGAGTCCGTTGGACTGCAAGGAGATCCAGTCAGTCCATTCTAAAGGAAATCAGTCCTGCATATTTATTGAAAGGACTGATGCTGAAGCTGAAACTCCAATAGTTTGGTCATCTGATGCGAAGAACCAACTCATTGGAAAATACGGGTTCTGGGAAAGTTTGAAGGAAGGAGGAGAAGGGGATGACAAAGGATGAGATCGTTGGATGGCATCACTGACTCAGTGGACAAGAGTTTGTAAAACCTCTGAGAGTTGGTGATGAACAGGGAAGCCTGGTGTGCTGCAGTCCATGGGATCACAACTGAGTAACTGAACTGAGCTGAACTGATGTTGATATTTTCATAAAATTTGACGAGCAGTGTAGATGCATAAAAATATATTAATAAAATCATATGAAACAGAGGCTTTGCTCATAGTATATCCTTAAGAATACTCATATGTTACAGATCTATTGTATATAAATTCTAAATATATGTGTTTCTCCACAGGCCTTATTAAACTTGTTTTTTTGTTTGTTTGTTTTTCACATAAAGTTTGTTCTTGACTAGAAATGTCTCACTTTTTCCTTTCTTCTTCCTCCTCTACCTTCTTCTATTTTTAATTTTTTAAAATATTTACTGTTAACCTAATTTTCCCTTGTAGAACACATTTCTTCAGTGTCTGTTCTTTCAGTCCATTTCTCTCTGCCTCTATTGTGAACATGTTTGCTTATGGCTTTCTATTTAGAGTGTGGCTTTCATTCATGATCATTGCCCTATGGGTTTAACCTTGTTTTTTCCCTGTTTCATGGAAGCAGCTGAATTTTTTTTCCCCTGTTTCATTGGTCTCTAGCTATTTGACAAACAGAATAGAAGTAGCTTATCCTGTTTGCAGTTCTAGCCCATCTAAATAAGGTTCTGTTAAAACCTAAACTTTCATATTTCCCTTCACAAGTGGTAATCCATGTATATATTAATCATGGAAGCAAATTTCAAAATATAGCAATTAATTTAAATGTCTTAGTTTTTCAATAGTGCTCTAAACTACCGGGGATAACTTATTACTCTAGAACATTTTGGTAGAGAAAGTAATCTAGTGGGTGTCCTAGTATTTGTATAGCAGTCAATTAGGGGTAAGGAGAGGAACATCTGGGGCTTCTGATGTGATCTGTCATAGTCCTTTCCCCATGAGAAGGTCAGTCAGGGACAGAACTGGGATTTGAATCCACATCTGAATGACTCCAGAGCCTGTGCTCTTTGTGTTAGATCATAGAGGAATGGGGGATGTTATAATTCTTTTATTCAGGTTGATACTTGTTATATTCTTCAAGCTCTTATTTTCTTCTCCAGCATGTCCTGAAATCAAAGTTAACGAAGCTAATGAAGGCTTCTCAGCAATCCAAGAGAAACAGTAAGTTATCTGAAGACTGTCCTCCTGGTATTATTCCTTGATTTGAAATGACACATGTTCTCATGTACTCTCTCCTGTTTTCACTGTAGTAGAAGCAAAATGTGGCATTTTGAGACCAGAAAGTACAACTTTCTCTCAGAACAATAATTCTGATAGTAATGTTGAAGATGTGGTTGAAACATTTCCCAAACCATCATCCTGGTTTGAGGGCATCTATCATCCTGCCTTCCCATTGCCTGAGCCTGTTTCAAAACTTCTCAAGTCTGTAGCAGGCCTTGGTCGTACAAAGGTAAGTTGTTCTGTTTGTAACTCTTCTTTTCCTGTATTTGTTCACATAGCAGTCCCCTGATCCTTATGGTGACAAAAAAGATCCCACCACAGAAATAGAAGCCCTCAAAGTCACGAGATGAAATGGTGTGATAATAAGAGCCATACATGTGCATGATTCAGATTTATAAATATTGGTATACTAAGTATGCCATTATGAAAGGGAATTACAAAGCACTGAGGAGAAACAACTAGATGAATATGAAGATGGGGAGGAGGATGAAGGGGAAGAATTCCTTTAAGAAAGACAAGATAAATATAAGATGGAATGAAGGTGAAGATGAGACAGATATTATACAAACGCAACAGAAATAGTGGGGGTCAGTCAGACCAGGAACTCTATATTATAAATATGTGAGAAAATTATTTCAGATTCAACTTAAGAAGAGAAAGTGAGGTTGTAAGAAAACAATGCTCATACTCTTTTGAATGACATATAGCTGATTTTTATGAAGAACTAAAAAAAATGTATTCCTTATTGTTTTTGGTGGCTGTTTCTGAGGTTGGTGGTGGTTCTTGTTTTTTCATTGAATTGAAGTGTAGTCAGTTTAAAATACTGTGTAAGTTTCAGGTGTACAGCAATGTGATTTGTTTATACTTGTGTATGTATATATATATTTTGAATATTGTTTCCTCTGGAAGTTCATTTAAATTTGAAGTAATTTCTCTTTTTAAAAAATTCTCACTTTGAAATTAATGAAGTGATGTCTGCTATTTAACCTAGCAAAACTTTCGTTTAGAGATAATTCAAGATGAGCCCTGTTTTAGGCCTTCGGAGATGTATTATGAATTAAGAATTTCTGGCCCTTCTGTTTCTTGTGGTTTCTAACTTCAGTTCAGTTCAGTCGCTCAGTCGTGTCCGATGCTAAATACTTAATGTACTTATCTAATTTATCTTACTGTTTGCTATAACCTTGGTAGTTGTTTTAGATCTTTCTGAAAATAAAGAGGAAATACATAAGCATTTTATCTATTATTTTTACTAAAATTATAATTTATAATTTTATAAATGAGATTCCTAATCTCTCTTCATTAAATGAGAAAATTTTCAGCTGCAACAGTCTGAAAGAAGAAATGTAGAAGTATATTTTTTCCTTTGGACAGATTCGGATTTCTTTTTTCTGAATGTCAGAAAATAATGGGTAATTACATTAAATGAATGAAATCACGATTTATGCTGTTTTCTTATATAGACTACTTGTTATTATTAAATCATAAGGAAAGAAAAATTACCACCAGAGTTTATAAAATTATCTGTGGAAGATATTTTTTCTTTTAAAAATATCTCCAGCAACATGTACATTCCACGTTATTTTTATTTATTTATTTTTAATTTTAATTGGAGGCTAGTTACTTTACAGTATTGTAGTGGTTTTGCCATACACTGACATGAATCAGCCATGGATGTAATGTGTTCCCTATCCTGAATTCCCCTCCCGCCTCCCTCCCCATCCCATCCCTCTGGGTCATCCCAGTGTACCAGCCCTGAGCAGCCTGTCTCATGCATTGAACCTGGACTGGTGATCTGTTTCACATATGATAACATACATATTTCAATGCTATTCTCTTAAGTCATCCCACCCTTTCCTTCTCCAATAGAGTCCAAACAACTGTTCTTTACATCTGTGTCTCTTTTGCTGTCTCACATGTAGGGTTATCATTACCATCTTTCTAAATTCCATATATATGCATTAGAATACTGTATTGATGTTTTTCTTTCTGGCTTACTTCACTCTGTATAATAGGCTCAAGTTTCATCCACCTCATTAGAACTGATTTAAATGTATTCTTTTTAATGGCTGTGTGATATTCCATTGTGTATATGTACCACAGCTTTCTTATTCATTCGTCTGCTGATGGACATCTAGGTTGCTTCCATGTCCTGGCTATTATAAACAGTGCTGCAATGAACACTGGGGTACATGTGTCTCTTTCACTTCTGGTTTCCTCAGTGTGTATGCCCAGCAGTGGGATTGCTGGGTTGTATGGCAGTTCTATTTCCAGTTTTTTAAGGAATCTCCACACTGTTCTCCATAGTGGCTGTACTAGTTTTCATTCCCACCAACAAAGTAAGAGGGTTCCCTTTTCTCCACACTCTCTCCAGCATTTATTGCTAGTAGACTTTTGGATACCAGCCATTCTAACTGGTGTGAGATGGTACCTCATGGTGGTTTTGATTTGTATTTTTCTGATAATGAGTGATATTGAGCATCTTTTCATGTGTCTGTTAGCCATCTGTATGTCATCTTTGGAGAAATGTCTGTTTAGTTCTTTGGCCCTTTTTTTTGATTGGGTTGTTTATTTTTCTGGAATGAGGTGCAGGAGCTGCTTGTATCCTTTTGAGATTAATTCTTTGTCAGTTGCTTCATTTGCTATTATTTTCTCCCATTCTGAAGGCTCTCTCTTCACCATCCTTATAGTTTCCTTCGTTGTGCAAAAGCCTTTAAGTTTAATTAGGTCCCATTTGTTTATTTTTGCTTTTATTTCCATTACTCTGGGAGGTGGGTCATAGAGGACCCTGCTGTGATGTATGTCGGAGAGTGTTTTACCTATGTTTTCCTCTAGGAGTTTTATAGTTTCTGGTCTTCTGTTTGGATCTTTAATCCATTTTGAGTTTATTTTTGTGTATGGTGTTAGAAAGTGCTCTAGTTTCATTCTTTTACAAGTGGTTTACCAGTTTTCCCAGCACCACTTGTAAAAGAGATATCTTTGGTCCATTGTATATTTTTGCCTCCTTTGTCATCGATAAGGTGTCCATAGGTGCATGGATTTATCTCTGGGCTTTCTAATTTGTTCCATTGATCTATATTTCTGTCTTTGTGCCTGTACCATACTGTCTTGATGACTGTAGTTTTGTAGTATAGCCTGAAGTCAGGCAGGTTGATTCCTCCAATTCCATTCTTCTTTCACAAGATTGCTTTGGCTATTCGAAGTTTTTTTGTATTTCCATACAAATTGTGATATTATTTCTTCTAGTTCTGTGAAAAATACCGTCGGTAGCTTGATAGTGATTGCAGTGAATCTATAGATTGCTTTGGGTAGTATACTCATTTTCACTATATTGATTCTTCCAATCCATGAACATAGTCTATTTCTCCATCTATTTGTGTCCTCTTTGATTTCTTTCAACAGTGTTTTATTTTCTATATATAGGTCTTTTGTTTCTTTAGGTAGGTATATTCTAAGTATTTTATTCTTTTCATTGCAATGGTGAATGAAATTGTTTCCTTAATTTCTCTTTCTGTTTTCTCATTGTTCGTGTATAGGAACACAAGATATTTCTGTGTGTTAATTTTATATCCTACAACTTTACTATATTCATTGATTGGCTCTAGTAATTTTCTGGTGAAGCCTTTAGGGTTTTCTATGTAGAAGATCATGTCATCTGCAAACAGTGAAAGTTTTACTTCTGCTTTTCCAATCTGGATTCCTTTTATTTCTTTTTCTGCTCTGATTGCTGTGGCCAGGACTTTTAAAACTATGTTGAATAGTAGTGGTGAGAGTGGCCACCCTTGTCTTGTTCCTGACTTTAGGGGAAATGCTTTCAATTTTTCAGCACTGAGGATTATGTTTGCTGTGAGTTTGTCATATATAGCTTTTATTATGTTGAGGTATGTTCCTTCTGTTCCTGCTTTCTGGAAAGTTTTTATCATAAATGGATGTTGAATTTTGTCAAAGGCTTTCTCTGCATCTATTGAGATAATCATATGGTTTTTATCTTTCAATTTGATAATGTGGTGTATTACATTGATTGATTTGTGAATATTGTATTCCTGGGATAAAGCCCTCTTGGTCATGATGTATGATCTTTTTAATATGTTGTAGGATTCTGTTTGCTAGAATTTTGTTAAGGATCCTTGCATCTATGTTAATCAGTGATATTGACCTGTAGTTTTCTTTTTTGTGGCATATCTAACTGGTTTTGGTAATAGGGTGATGGTGGCCTCATAGAATGAGTTTGGAAGTTTACTTCCCTCTTCATTTTTCTGGAAGAGTTTCAGTAGGATAGGTGTTAGCTCTTCTCTAAATTGTTGGTAGAATTCATCTGTGAAGCCGTCTGGTCCTGGGCTTTTGTTTGCTGGAAGATTTCTGATTACAGTTTCGATTTTTGTGCTTGTGATGAGTCTGTTAAGATTTTCTATTTCTTCCTGGTTCAGTTTTGAAAAGTTATACTTTTCTAAGAATTTGTCCATTTCTTCCACGTTGTCCATTTTATTGGCATATAGTTCCTGATAGGAGTCTCTTATGATCCTTTGTATTTCTGTGTTGTCTGTTGTGATTTCTCCATTTTCATTTCTAATTTTGTTGATTTGATTTTTCTCCCTTTGTTTCTTGATGAATCTGGCTAATGGTTTGTCAATTTTATTTATCTCTCAAAGAAACAGCTTTTAGCTTTGTTTATTATGGTCTCTTTTGTTTCTTTTCATTTCTTTCTGCCCTAATTTTTAAGATTTCTTTCCTTCTACTAACCCTAGGGTTCTTCATTTCTTCCTTTAGATGTAGATTTATTTAGATGTAGATTTATTTGACTTTTTTCTTGTTTCTTGAGGTAAGCCTGTATTGCTATGAGCCTTCCCTTAGCACTGCTTTTACAGTGTCCCATAGGTTTGGGGTTGTTTTGTTTTCATTTTCCTTCATTTCTATGCATATTTTGATTTCTTTTTTGATTTATTCTGTGATTTGTTGGTTATTCAGAAGTGTGTTGTTCAGCTTCCATATGTTGGAATTTTTAATAGTTTTTCTCCTGTAATTGACATCTAATCTTAACTGCATTGTGGTCAGAAAAGATGTTTGGAATGATTTCACTTTTTTTGAATTTACCAAGGCTAGATTTATGACCCAGGATGTGATCTATCCTGGAGAAGGTTCCATGTGCACTTGAGAAAAAGGTGAAATTCATTGTTGTGGGGTGAAATGTCCTATAGATATCATTTAGGTCTAACTGGTCCATTGTATCATTTAAAGTTTGTGTTTCCTTGTTAATTTTCTGCTTGGTTGATCTAGCCATAGGTGTGAGTGGGCTATTAGAGTCTCCCACTATTATTGTGTTATTGTTAATTTCCACTTTCATACTTATTAGCATTTGCCTTACATATTGTGGTGCTCCTATGTTGGTGCATATATATTTATAATTGTTATATCTTCTTCTTGGGTTGATCCATTGGTCATTATATAGTTTCCTTCTTTGTCTCTTTTCACAGCCTTTATTTTAAAGTCTATTTTATCTGATATGAGTATTGCTACTCCTGCTTTGTTTTGTTCTCTATTTGTGTCAAATAACTTTTTCCAGCACTTCACTTTCTGTCTGTATGTGTTGCCTGTTTTGAAGTGGGTCTTTTGTAGACAACACATATAGGGGTCTAGTTTTTGTATCCATTTGTCCAGTTTTTGTCTTTTGGTTGGGGCATTCAACTCACTTATATTTAAGTTAATTATTGATAAGTATGATCCTGTTGCCATTTACTTTGTTGTTTTGGGTTTTGAGTTTATACACCCTTTCTGTGTTTCCTGTGTTTCTCTAGGGGTCTAGAGAAGACCCTTTAGCATTTGTTGAAGAGCTGGTTTGCTGGTGCTGAATTCTCTCAGCTTTTTCTTGTCTGTAAAGCTTTTGATTTCTCCTTCATATTTGAATTAGCTCCTTGCTGGGTACAGTAATCTGAGTTGTAGGTTTTTCTCTTTCATCACTTTAAGTACGTCCTGCCATTGTCTTCTATCAAAGATAGAAGAGTTTCTATCAAAGAGTTTCTATCAAAAGATCAGCTGTTATCCTTATGGGAATCCTCTTGTGTTATTTGTTGTTTTTCCCTTGCTGCTTTTAATATTTGTTCTTTGTGTTTGATCTTTTTTAATTTGATTAATATGTGTCTTGGGGTGTTTCACCTTGGGTTTATCCTGTTTGGGACTCTCTGTGTTTCTTGGACTTGGATTCCTAATTCCTTCCCCATTTTAGGGAAGTTTTCAACTATTATCACCTCAAGTATTTTCTCATGGCCTTTCTTTTTCTCTTCTTCTTCTGGGACTCCTCTGACTAGAATGTGGGGGCATTTAGCATTGTCCCAGAGGTCTCTGAGGTTGTCCTCATTTCTTTTAATTCTTTCTCTTTTTTCCTCTCTGCTTCATTTATTTCTACCATTCTATCTTCTACCTCACTTATCCTATCTTCTGCCTCTGCTATTCGACTGTTGGTTCCCTCCAGAGTGTTTTTGATCTCATTTATTGCATTATTCATTATTGATTGACTCTTTTTTATTTCTTCTAGGTCCTTGTTAAACATGTCTTGCATTTTCTCAATCCTTGTCTCCAGGCTATTTATCTGTAACTGCATTTTGTTTTCAAGATTTTGGATCATTTTTACTGTCATTATTCTGAATTCTTTTTCAGGTAGACTCCCTATCTCCTCCTCTTTTGTTTGGTTTGGTGGGCATTTATCATGTTCCTTTACCTGCTGAGTATTGCTCTGCTTTTTCATCTTGTTTAGATTGCTATGTTTGGGGTTGCCCTTCAGTATTCTGGCAGTTTGTGGTTCCTCTTTATTTTGGAGGTTCCTTGCTGTGGGTGGGGTTAGATGGTTGTCTTGTCAAGATTTCCTGGTTAGGGAAGCTTGTGTCGGTGTTCTGGTGGGTGGAGCTGGATTTCTTCTGTCTGGAGTGCAATTAAGTGTCCAGTAGTGAGTTTTGGGATGTCTATGGATTTGGTGTGACTTTGGGCAGCCTGTACACTTAAGTTCAGGGCTATGTTCCTGTATTGCTGGAGAATTTGTGTGGCTTGTCTTGCTCTGGAATTTGTTGGCTCGTGGGTGGCGCTCAGTTTCCGTGTAGGTATGGAGGCTTTTGGATGAGCTCTAATTGATTAATGTTCCCAGGAGTCAGGAGTTCTCTGGTGTTCTCAGGTTTTGGACTTAGGCCTCCTGCCTCTGGTTTTCAGTCTTATTCTTACAGTAGCCTCAAGACTTCTACATTTATACAGCACCAATGATAAAACATCTAGGTTAATGATGAAAAGCTCCTACACAGTGAGGAACACCTGGAGAGGTTCACAGAGTTACATTAAGAAGAGAAGAGGGAGAAGGGAGATAGAGGTGACCAGGAGTAGGAGAGGGGCAATCAAAAGGGGTGAGAGCAAGCTAGCCAGTAATCAATTCTCTATGTGCTCTCCACACTCTGGACCCCTTGGAGAGGTTCATGGAATTACAAAGAGAAGAGAAGAGGGAGGAAGGAGACAGAGGTGACCAGGAGGAGAAAAGGGTGAATGAAAAGGAGAGAGACAGATCCAGGCACTAATCAAGTCCCTAAGTATTCTCCACAGTCCGGAACACACAAAGAGATTCACAGAGTTGGGTAGAGAAAAGAAGGGGGAAGGAGGAGATAGAGGCGACCTGATGGAGACAAAGCAGAGTCAAAAAGGGGAGAGAGCAATCAAGCCAGTAATCACACTCCCAAGTAAAAATGGGTACTGAAGATTGGGTTCTTAAAGGTCCAAAATTGATAACAAATACCAAAAAGCAAAGATTAAAAATCTAGAGTAGAGGTTAGACTCTGAAAAATACAATATTAGAAAAACAAAACACAGTCACAAAAATTATGAAATATATACATGAAGTTTGCTTTAAAAATAGGGTCTTTTTTTTTTTTGGCAAGGTAATAGTAGCTTATAAAAATGAAAATTAAAGGAGTAATATCAGGAGACATTCAGCTTTAAGGAATCCAATATGTTATTCTTTTCTTTTGTGTGCCATTTCTCAAGGATTCTCTATTCCTCATCAGTTGCTGCAGGTGTGAGCAGAGCTGCACGCAGTTGCCGGGACTGAGATCCTGAGAAAGGGCACCTGCTTGGTCCGTTCAGTGACTCCCTCTAGTGACCTCACTGAAAGGTGATCTGCTCAGTTATGCGGACATGCAATGCTTTCTGGCCCTTCGAAGACTGTTATTTGCTTGGCTTTGTTTTTGCTCCGTTTTTTTTTTTTTTTCCTACTTCCTAAAGCTGCCTTGTATGAAGATATATAAATATCCATTTCTGCAAACAAAGCACCATTGTTTCACTCGAGACTTGGGTCCCCTGCGTCCCTCTTCTAGTCAACTTCAGTCCCCAGGTCCCGGTCTACAAAGACCATGACAGAATAATAGAGAACTTAAAAAAAAAAAAAAAATTAAATATTTAAATAATGATAATAGTAAAATATATCTAGGAATTTCTCTGGAGCTGTTGTGGGCTGTGTGGGGTCAGTTCAGTTTCAGTTCTTTAATCCAGCTTATACTTCTCAAGATCTATAGGCCCCCTCCAATGTAGTTGCTGCTAACTACAGGGTTTTAATCTGTTGCATCTGTCACTTGCAAAGCAGTTCCCTCTGTTTATTTTAGCTTCTTCCATTTCGCTGTTCTCTTCAGTGTCTAATTTCTGTCTTGACACAAGGGGGCAAAGGTGGTCACTTATTTAGGCTCACTTGTTCAGTACTGCTGTGGGGACAGAAGAACACTGCAAACAAATACCACTGGCATGTGTGGGGAGTGCTTGCAGTGTCTCGGCCACACTGGGTTTGCCCCTGCTCATGGTCCATGCACTTTCCGACTCTACACTTCTCAGGCTCTAGGTTGCTCTGCCAGGGAACTATCTGAGGCGGGCCCTGGGTTATGTGCAGTTCTGAGGTCTAAGCTGCTCAGGTTCAGGTTCTCAGGTAGTCCACAAATGGGCAGACTCGGTTGGGCCTGCGTTTTTTGCCCTTCCCAGGTCTGAGCAGCTCAGGCGACCAGGTGATGGGTGAGCGCTGTCTCCCCTGGTGGGGAGTGTGTCTCATCACCTCCCCAGTCACAGCTGCTCGGTTTCCTGGGTGGCCACGGGTGTGCCCATCTCCAGTGTGCCATATGTGTCTTCTGGGGAGCTGATCTCTGGCTGTGACCCTCCTGGCAGAAGTCAACCATACAGAATCCCAAGCGGTTTTTGTTAGCCAATGGGTGCCTGCTTGCAGCTTGGTAGAGGATGCCTCTCAGGGGCCGAGTTTGCCTCTTTCCAGCTCTGGCTGCCCACCTCCTGCATCCCTGTCTCCAGTGGGGGATGGGCTGATCTGCAGCCATCTAGCTCTTCTCTCATATTCACTCAGTCCTTTGTTTTTTGAGCGGGCCTGGCAGTTCCTTAGGTTAGGGCTTTTCACAGGATAGTTCTCTCTCTCTCTCTTTTTCCTCTCTCTCTTTCCCTGGCTATCCTGCAGTTTGGGTTGCTATCTCATGTTAGTTCCCTCAGAGATATGCCCCCTCAGGGCATTCAGGCCCAGTCCTTACCCTAAGCAGTGCAGCCCACGCCTCCCTGTTCAGCCCCCACTTGCTGGTGGTGGATACAAGCACAGGGAGTTCTGGTTAGGCACATAACCTCTGGGTTTTATTTATTTATTTATTTTTCCTCCCAGTTATGTTGCCTTCTGAGATTCCAAAACTCCCCACAGACCTGCTGGTGAGAGTGTTTCCTGGTGTTTGGAAACTTCTCCCCTTTTAAGACTCCCTCCCTGGGATGGATCTCCATCCCTACCTCTTTTGTCTCTCTTTTTATCTTTTATATTTTGTCCTACCTCCTTTCAAAGACATTGGGCTGCCTTTCTGGGTGCCTCATGTCCTCTGCCAGCATTCAGAAGTTGTTTTGGGAATTTGCTCAGCGTTCAAATGTTCTTTCAATGAACTTGTGAGGGAGAAAGTGGTCTGCCTGTCCTATTCCTCTGCCATCTTAGGACCGCGCCCCCCCCCATATTATTTTTAAGAAACTTTATTAATTTCAGTGTGTATAGATGTTAAATTACCATGTCAATTCTTTGTTATGTGAAACTAACGTGTAAATTCTTCCATATAGAAAAGAGAGTCATTGTGGTTACTTGATTTTTTTTTGTTGGTTTTTTCTTTCCCGATGTGAATATTGAGTCCTTGTTGATCATCATAAATGTATTTGAAGACTTTTAAACCTTCAACTTGGATAATCATAGTTTTACTCCTTTTTTAAATATCTACGTCATTCCTTTAATCTTTACCTGCCATTCCAGAAGACATAGATAAGAAGTTACAGTCGTTAGTGTGCTGTTTACAGGGAAAGAGGCAGTAAACCATCTGAATGTTCAAATAGGGTTGTAAAAAATTCATTTATTCTTAAATGAAGGATAGTTGCTTTCCAGGATTTTGTTGTTTTCTGTCAGACATAAAGAAGAATCATGTCCCCTCCCTCCCAAACCCCCCTCCAATCTCCCTCTGCATCCCACCCTTCTAAATTGTTGAGAGCCCCTCTTTGATTTCCCTGAGTGATAGGGCAAATTCCCATTGGCTATCTATTTTACATATGGAATTGTAAGTTTCCATGTTACTCTTTCCATCCATCTCACCCTCTCCCCTCTTCCCCTTCACCCGTGTCTCTAAGTCTGTTCTGTCTGTTTCTCCATTGCTGCCCTGCAAATAAATTCGTCAGTACCATCTTTCTAGACGCCATACATATGTTAGTATCAGATATTTATATTTCTCTTTCTGACTTACTTGACTATAATAGGCTCTAAATTCATCCACTTCAATGAACTGACTCAAATGCATTCCTTTTTACAGCTGAGTAATGTTCATTTGTATATATGTACCACCACATCTTTATCCATTCATCTGTCGATGGCCATCTAAGTTACTTCCATGTTCTAGCTATCATAAACAGCACTGCAATGAACATCAGGGTGCATGTGTCTCTTTCCATTTTGGTTTCCTCAGGGTATACTCCTAGGATTGGGATTTCTGGGGCATATGGTGGTTTTATTCCTAGTTTCTTAAGGAACCTGCATACTGTCTTCCATAGTGGTCGTATCAATTTACCTTGCACCAGCAGTGAAAGAGGGTTCCCTTTCCCCCACACCCTCTCCAGCATTCACTGCTGTAGACGTTTTGATGATGGCCATTGTGACTGGTGTGAAGTGGTATCTCATTGTGGCTTAGCAGTAAAGAATCTGCCTTCAGTGGGAGACCTGGGTTTGATCCCTGAGTCAGGAAGGAGGGCATGACAACCCACTCCAGTATTCTTGCCTGGAGAATCCAATGGACAGGGGAGCCTGGAAGGCTTCAGTCCTAGGGTGGCACAGAGTCAGACATGACTGAAGCGACTAAGCAACAGCAGACGTAACAGACTTTTGGATGATGGCCATTCTGCCTGGTGTGAGGTGGTATCTCATGGTAGTTTTGGTTTTTATCTCTACTGTGTTTTTTTTTTTTTTAACCAACTCAACGTTGACAAGATAGTGCTTGAGGCTTGAAAGTATTGCTACATTTGGATTGTCAAGTTAATCTGCAAGGAACATTTCAAGAGAAGCAAAAGCATGGGAAATAGTAATAAATATGTGGAGCTATAATAACAGCAGTTAGCTTTAGTGATGTTTTAGTAAGTGCAAACCATTTTGCATAGTTTAAGTAGCACATGAAGAGTACCTTTATGGCAGCCATACTTGAAGTAACATAAAGTAATGGTGCCCTGTTTGAAGGTGGCAGCTATGGAAGGAGATAAGAAGGGCCTGATCTCTTAAATGTGGCAGCCACTGCTTGGTGATGCAGCACCGTGTTTGAATTCAGCATCCTGGTTCTGTCCTAGAGCAACTGTGGGATCTTGGCAAAACCTATCTTAACCAGGTTAAAAGTAGGGTATTTCTTCAAAAGTGATTAGGAAGACTTCATGCAACTCATTGTTATCATCTATTCCAGCAGAGTATCTCTGAGAGCCTTCCACAGAAGTATGTGGATCATTTACCTGGAACTGCTGGTCAAAGAGGAAAAAAGACATTAAATGGACAAGTAGAAGGTAAGAACTGTATTTTACAGAAAAATCATTTGACAGAATGTTGATTGAAAATGGGAATGCTGATACATTCTAATGGGCAAAGAAAATCACCTGTCAGATGGGTAGTGAGAAAAAAGATGAGAAAAGGAGGGCAATTAAGTATCTTATCAGGTGTCTACCCCAGATTACATTAAAAATCCAGTTTAAGGAGCTAAATTATTAGTTCTTAGACTTACTTCACAGTCCAATGTTTAAGACTTTGTCCAGTTAAGACTCTCCAATGCAGGTGGTGCAGTTTCGATCCCTGCTCAGGGAATTAAGATTCCATGTGACACATGACCAAAAACAAATTATTAGTTGTTTCAAGATACTCTATGACCTAAGGAAAGTCAAGAAATAAGAGGCAAGAGGGAATGAAGGATGAGAGAGGCAGAGTGTACAGGGAGGAAATGAAGAAAAGGAAGCACAGATCTGTGGGGGAAGGGGGCAATAAGTAATGAAGCTCTTTAGATAAAGGGAGAGTATTTGACATGGACGGTGTATTTGAAATGAGCTTGTGGCACCAAAACTTGTCAGAGAAGAACAGCAAAGTTCTTGCCTCTTCCTGTTTACTCGTTATTAGGAAGACGTTCAGAACTGCGGTCCCTGGGCATGCAGAGCGGTGTGTCATCCTCTGGGGGAGCGTGGGCATAGGTGCTCAGCTGTAGTGTGTGCAAATTGGTGTCATACGAAATGTTTATGCTTTCCAGCATGGTGTCACATGGGACAAAACAAGAGATCTGGAAAGAAGGAGAGAGCAGGGGGTGTGATGGGGAAACCAAGGAACCCACAGCCTCATAGAGAGTCCACTGGAAGGTTTCCAACTTCTAATGCCATTTCAGTTTGAAGGGACGTGTTTGCGTGAGGAAACGGAGGCTGAGATTTCCGGACAATGAAATAAGTTGAAGTCATGTAGAAGCAGACTCCGTGTAGACCAGAATTTCTCAGATTTTAATTAGTCACTTGGGGACCATGTGTGAAGTGCACTTGCTGAGCAGGCGGTCTTCGGTTCTGTTTCTAACAAGCTCTCAGAGTAGCAAGGGTGTAGCCTTGAATATAGAGAAATCTGAAAGAAGAGCATTGGATAGTGCAGGACGTAACAGGATTAAGGAAAAGCATTATTTTGTATTTCTTTCTGAGCGTGTTTATAGCCAGAGGGAAGCAAAGAGTTGAAGTAGCAGTTATAGGTGTAAGATATCATTGCTAAGCAAAGAGGGAGAAAGAAACGGTAGGTGTCACAGAATGTTTAGCTTTAGGACTCCTGTATGTTGTTTTCTGTTTCTCATGAACCCTCTGTTCCTTATCAGTTCCTGGTATACAGGAACAAGAGGACCAGCACGCTGTTCCCAGGAGTGAGGTCATGGGACGGTACGCATACATGGATTTCCTTCAGTAACTTTTACCCTACAGTAAAAGTGTTTAGTCATGACCCTCTTACTCAAGATATGGATTGTCTTCTGGCCTTGTGGCAATTGTTATTCCTTGTTATTCCCTTGGTAACCATTGTTATACATCTGGCTTTTGTTCTTTTCTTATTTTTTTGCCTAAAGCTTCCTTGTATAAAAATATAAAAACTCACACAAACATGAATAATGCACCCTTGTTCCACTAGAGACTTGGGTCTCCCGTGTCCTTCTTCGTCTCTCTGGCTAGTTCTTTGTAGCATGGAGGCCTGCCAAGCTCACTTCCCTGCCCGGGCTTCCAAGACCTCGTTGAGAGGACGCCTTGTGCCTTAGTGAGAGGTACAAGCCCTATTCTAGGGCTTTATTGGTTTTCCATGTAACCCAGGGAATATTAGTCTCTGTCTTTTGCTTTCTTTTCATTGACTCCGGTCCACCAGGCCCCAGTCTGTAAAGAAAACCACAGGTAGGGATGATCCATAGAAGGATGTCAAGGGAAAGATATAAGTCCACAGAGATTACTACCCTTTGGATATGAGAGAATCTAGTGAAAGGACAAAGGGAAGAAAGGAAGGCCTTAGGGATGTGAGTTTGGAGTTGATGAGGACACTTGAGAGAACTCCTTCTAGATGACTTCAGTGTATTTGCCCTGAAAATAGATAAGATCATTATTGTTCCAGAGAATCCTGGAGGTGGGAGGGGGTGCTAGAAGTGGGAAAACCACAGCCCCTCTGAGTAATTCTTAGGCATCAAAGATATATGTTGTGCTGGTATTTGTTATTCAAAATAGATTAATTTGAAAAAGGAGGCATTGAGTTTTCTTTTTTTTAATATAGCTGATTCTTTGAAAGTTGTTTCATAGAAATCCTTTGAAGAATTAGCATGATGTTCCAAGCCAAACTAAATTTTGAAGCCAAACGGATAATAGGGTTCATTCCCTAAGTGCTAAAAATACTTTTAATAAATACTACACTGATTTTTGGAGAAGGCAATGGCACTCCACTCCAGTACTCTTGCATGGAAAATCCCATGGACAGAGGAGCCTGGTAGGCTGCAGTCCATGGGGTCGCTAAGAGTCTGATACGACTGAGTGACTTCACTTTCACTTTTCACTTTCCTGCATTGGAGAAGGAAATGGCAACCCACTCCGGTGTTCTTGCGTGGAGAATCCCAGGGACAGGGGAGCCTGGTGGGCTGCCGTCTATGGGGTAGCACAGAGTCGGACACGACTGAAGTGACTTAGCAGCAGCAGCAGCACACTGATTTTAATATTTAATAAATACTACACTTTCCAATCCCAAAGAAAGGCAATGCCAATGAATGCTCAAACTACCACACAATTGCACTCATCTCACATGCTAGTAAAGTAATGCTTAAAATTCTCCAAGCCAGGTTTCAGCAATATGTGAACCGTGAACTTCCTGGTGTTCAAGCTGGTTTTAGAAAAGGCAGAGGAACCAGAGATCAAATTGTCAACATCCGCTAGATCATGGAAAAAACAAGAGAGTTGCAGAAAAACATCTATTTCTGCTTTATTGACTATGCCAAAGCCCTTGACTGTGTGGATCACAATAAACTGTGGAAAATTCTGAAAGAGATGGGAATACCAGATCACCTGACCTGCCTCTTGAGAAATCTGTTTGCAGGTCAGGAAGCAACAGTTAGAACTGGACATGGAACAACAGACTGGTTCCAAATAGGAAAAGGAGTACGCCAAGGCTGTATATTGTCACCCTGCTTATTTAACTTATGTGCAGAGTACATCATGAGAAACGCTGGACTGGAAGAAGCACAAGCTGGAATCAAGATTGCTGGGAGAAGTATCAATAACTTCAGATATGCAGATGACACCACCCTTATGGCAGAAAGTGAAGAGGAACTAAAAAGCCTCTTGATGAAAGTGAAAGTGAAGAGTGAAAAAGTTGGCTTAAATTTCAACATTCAGAAAACTAAGATCATGGCATCTGGTCCCATCACTTCATGGGAAATAGATGGGGAAACAGTGGCAACAGTGTCAGACTTTATCTTTTTGGGCTCCAAAATCACTACAGATGGTGACTGCAGCCATGAAATTAAAAGACGCTTACTCCTTGGAAGGAAAGTTATAACCAACCTAGATAGCATATTGAAAAGCAGAGACATTACTTTGCCAACAAAGGTCTGTCTAGTCAAGGCTATGGTTTTTCCTGTGGTCATGTATGGATGTGAGAGTTGGACTGTGAAGAAGGCTGAGCGGGAAGAATTGATGCTTTGGAACTGTGGTGTTGGAGAAGACTCTTCAGAGTCCCTTGGACTGCAAGGAGATCCAACCAATCCATTCTGAAGGAGATCAGCCCTGCGAGTTCTTTGGAAGGAATGATGCTAAAGCTGAAACTCCAGTACTTGGGCCACCTCATGCAAAGAGTTGACTCATTGGAAAAGACTCTGATGCTGGGAGGGATTGAGGGCAGGAGGAGAATGGGACGACAGAGGATGAGATGGCTGGATGGCATCACTGACTCAATGGACATGAGTCTCAGTGAACTCTGGGAGTTGGTGATGGACAGCGAGGCCTGGCGTGCTGCGATTCATGGGGTCACACAGAGTCGGACACAACTGAGTGACTGAACTGAACTGAACTGAACATTAATTTTGAAATATGCAAGATTTTTAATTTCTAATAATTCCATGGCAATTAAATGTAGTATTTCCTTTTCACTGTCTTTAGTGGATTCCTATGTCTGTATTACCAGTGTCCTAAGATCCCCCTAAAAACAAGACACTAAAACTGAATGTATTCAATGCCAAAGCAGAGTGTGACGATTCTGCTCGGTACTAACTCTGCATGAATGTACAGCTGGCTTTCATATTAACATGTAATTAACTTTGTGTCCCTTTTTCTTTTTAGATTCTTCTGGGAAATATTCTAATGTGAAGGTAAAAACGTTTATGATTTTACCTTGAATTCTGAACTGTGGATCGTCTCCTATGTACATTGTTTAGTAATCATCTTGTTTCCAAACCCCATTCAGCCAGCAGTCAGAACGAAGGAGTCTGTTCCTAATAAAACAGAATGAAGGATTTACAAACATCCAGTTCAGGTTAATTTTGCAGTGCACAGTTAACTCTGGAAAGAGGGACATTGAACTATTTGAAATGCTCAGTCTTCATACTTCTAATATTTTCTTTGCAAATTTAATTGAAGAATTGTACATACATAAAGCAAATGTTATTGTTGATACCTGTGTTTTGAAACAAAAGATATTTACAAGGATAAGAACAAGTTTTTAAATTGTAAGCTTCAACTCAACATGTTTCTGTATATGCTTCGACACTCTGAAGTTCTCAGTTTGGAATCTCTATACTTCTCAGGAACTCTCCGAGATTAAATTTTAGACTCTAAGTTTTTTCCAATGTCCAAAAATGCTTGTTTGAATTCTAACCTTCCCCTAGAGTAAAACTTCACCTGCTAATACGTCAGTTGTATTTCAGCTTATAATTGTTTTATTATAGTATCGTTACACAGATGAATGTAGGCCAGTCAGATGTTTTGATGAGCAGGCTGTGTGTGTGTGTGTGTGTGTATTTGTATGTGCATGTGTTTGTGTGTGTGTATGAGTTTGTGGTGTCTTTGATTATTAGAAGTAGGGGAAGTAATCATACTTTAATGACTATTGGATAGACATAATCTTTTGAAACAGTGATTCTGAAAGTTGTTTGCTTTAGGATCCTATTATACTTCTAAAAATTATTGAGAATTCCAAGGAACTTTTATGTCTATTGGTGTTTACTATATGGGAGTTCAGTTGAGTTCAGTTGTTCAGTGGTGCCCGACTCTTTGTGACCCCATGGACTGCAGCACACCAGGCTTCACTGTCCATCAGAACTCCCGGAGTTTACTCAGACTCAAGTCCATCGAGTTGGTGATGCCATCCAACCATATCATCCTCTGTCTTCCGCTTCTCCTCCCACCTTCAGTCTTTGCCAGCATCAGGGTCTTTTCCAGTGAGTCAGTTCTTCACATCAGGTGCCCAAAGTATTGGAGTTTCAGCTTCAGCATCAGTCCTTTCAATGAATACTCAGGACTGAATTCCCTTCGGATGGAGTGGTTGGCTATCCTTGCAGTCCAAGGGACTCTCAAGAGTCCTCTCCAACGCTACAATTCAAAACCATCAATTCTTCGCTGTGCAGTTTCTGTATAGTCCAACTCTTACATCCATACATGACTACTGGAAAAACCATAGCTTGGACGAGACAGACTGATGTTGGCAAAGTAATGTCTCTGCTTTTTAATATGCTGTCAAGGTCAGTCATAGCTTTTCTTCCAAGCAGCAAACGTCTTTTAATTTCAGGGGTGCAGTCACCATCTGCAGTGATTTTGGAGCCTCCCCAAATGTAAAGTCTGTCACTGTTTCCATTCTTTCACCATATATTTGCATGAAGGGATGGGACCAGATGCCATGATCTGAGTTTTTTGAATGTTGAATTTTTAAACCAGTCTTTCCACTCTCCTCTTTCACTTTCATCCAAAGGCTCTTTAGTTCTTCTTCGGTTTCTGCTATAAGAGTGGTGTCATCTGCATATCTTTGGTTATTGATATTTCTTCCGGCTATTTTGATTTCAGCTTGTGCTTCATCCAGCCTGGAATTTTGCATGATGTACTCTGCGTATAAGTTAAATAAGCAGGGTGACAATATACAGCCTTGACATACTCCTTTCCCTATTTGGAATCAGTCTGTTGTTCCATGTCCATTTCTAAGTGTTGCTTCTTGACCTGCATACAGATTTCTTAAGTCAAGTGGTCTGGTATTCCCATCTCTTTAAGTGTTTTCCAGTTTGTTGTGATCCACACAGTTAAAAGCTTTGGGGTGGTCAATAAAGCAGAAGTAGATGTTTTTCTGGAACTCTCTTGCTTTTTCCATGATTCAGTGGATGTTGTCAGTTTGATCTCTGGTTCCTATGCCTTTTCTAAATCCAGCTTGAATGTCTGGAAGTTCACGTTTCATGTTCTTTTGAGGCCTGGCCTGGAGAATTTTGAGTATTACTTTGCTAGTGTGTGAGATGAGTACAATTGTGCGGTAGTTTGAGCATTCTTTGACATTGCTTTTTGTTGGGATTGGAATGAAAACTGACCATTTCCAGTCTTGTAGCCACTGCTGAGATTTCCAGATTTGCTGGCATATTGAGTGCAACATTTTCATAGCGTCATGTGTTAGGATTTGAAATAGCTCAACTGCAATTCCATCACCTCCACTAGCTTTGTTTGTAGTGATGCTTCCTAAGGCCCACTGGACTTCACATTCCAGGATGTCTGCCTCTAAGTAAAGGATCACACCATCGTGCTTATCTGGATCATGAAGCTCTTTTCTATATAGTTTTTATGTGTGTGTTCTTACCACCTCTTCTTAATATCTTCTGCATCTGTTAGGTCAATACTATTTCTCTATTTATTGTGACCATTTTTGCATGAAATGGTCCCTTGGTATCTCTTACTCTCTTGAGGAGATCTCTAGTCTTTCCCATTCTGTTATTTTCCTCTATTTCTTTGCATTGACCACGGAGAAAGGCTTTCTTATCTCTCCTTGCTATTCTTTGGAACTCTGCATTCAGAAGGGTATATTTTTCCTGTTCTCCCTTGCCTTTAGCTTCTCTTCTTTTCTTAGCTATTTGTAAGGCCTCGTCAGACAACCATTTTGCCTCTTTGCATTTCTTTTTCTCTGGGATGTTCTTGATCGATGCCTCCTGTACAATGACACGAATCTCCGTCCATAGTTCTTCAGGCACTCTGTCTATCAAAACTAATCCCTCGAATCTATTTGTCACATCCACTGTATAACCCTAAAGGATTTGATTAGGTCATACCTGGATGGTCTAGTGGTTTTCCCTACTTTCTTCAATTTAAGTATGAATTTGACAATAAGGAGTTCATGATCTGAGCCATAGTCAGCTCCCAGTCTTGTTTTTGCTAACTGTATAGAGCATCTCCATCTTTGGCTACAAAGAATAGAATCAGTCTGATTTCGTCATTGCCCATCTGGTGATGTTTGTGTGTAGAGTCTTCTCTTGTGTTGTTGGAAGAGGGTGTTTGTTATGACCAGTACGTTCTCTTGGCAAAGCTCTGTTCACCTTTGTCCTGCTTCATTTTGTACTCCAAGGCCAAATTTACCTGTTATTCCAGGTATCTCATGAATTCCTTCTTGTACATTCCAGTCGCCTATATTGAAAAGAACATCTTTTTTTGGTGTTAGTTCTAGAAGGTCTTCTATGTCATCATAGAACTGTTTAACTTCAGCTTGTTCAGCATTACTGGTCAGAGCATAGACTTGCATTATTGTGATATTGAATGGTTTGCTTTGGAAATGAACAGAGATCATTCTGTCATTTTTGAGATTGCATCCAAGTACTGCATTTGGGACTCTTGTTGACTGTGATGGCTACACCATTTGCTCTAAGGGACTCTTGCCCACAGTAGTAGACATAATGGTCATCTGAGTTAAATTCACCCATTCTAGTCCATTTCGGGGCTTCCCTGGTAGTTCAGTCGGTAAAGAATCTACCTACCGTGCAGGAAACCCGAGTTTGATGCCTGGGTCAGAAAGATCTCCTGAGGAAGGAAATGGCAATCCACTCCAGCATTCTTGCTTGGAAAATCCTATCACCAGAGGAGTCTGGCGAGCTACAAATAGCCCATGGGGTCAGAAGTATCGGACAAAACTTACGGCCTAAACCACAAACCAGTGCATTTTAGTTCACTGATCCTAAAATGTCGATGTTCACTCTTGCCATCACCTGATTGACTGCTTCCAATTTGCCTTAATTAATGGACCTAACATTCCAGGTTCCTACACAGTATTGCTCTTTATAGCCTTGGACTTGACTCCCATCACCAGTCACATCCACAGCTAGGTGTTGTTTTTGCTTTGGCTCCATCTCATCGTTCTTTCTGGATTTATTTCTCCACCGACCTCTAGTAGCATATTGGACACCTACTGACCTGCTGATGGGAAGTTCATCTTTCAGTGTCCTATCTTTTTGCCTTTTCATACTGTTCATAGGGTTCTCCAGCCAAGAATACTGAAGTGGTTTGCCATTCCCTTCTCTAGTGAACCATGTTTTGTCAGAACATTCCAGCATAACCCGTCTGTCTTGGATGGCCCTTCACGGCATGGCTCGCTCATAATTTCATAGAGTTAGACACGTCTGTGGTCCATGTGATGAGTTTGGTTTGTTTTCTGTGACTGGAGTTTTCAGTCTGCTTGCCCTCTGATGGATAAGGATAAGAGGCTTATGGAAACTTCCTGATGGGAAAGACTGACTGAGGGGGAAACTGGATCCTATTCTGATGGGCAGAGTCATACTCAGTAAATCTTTAATCCAATTTTCTGTTGATGGGTGGGGCTGTGTTCCCTCCCTGTTGTTTGATGAGGCCAAACTATGGAGGAGGTAATGAAGATAATGGCACCTCCTTCAACAGGTCCCATGCATGCACTGCTCCACTCAGTGACCCTGACCAGGCAGCAGGCCACCTCCAACCCTCGCCTCAGCCAGAGACTCCTGGAAAATAAAACTAAAAAAGGTAAAAATACAGGCACACACAATCATAATGGCTAATTCCATTCATCATTAGAGTTCTGATATCACATATCCTGTCTCTGGAGAACTCCTGTGTGCACTCAGAACATAATTGAGCATGGAAGTAATGTTTAGAGTTGTTGTGAAAAGAGTTTTGACCTCTTGGATCCCCTGGCCCAGTGGGTCTCTGGACTTCAGGAATTCTCAGGGCACACTACAGAACCACCATTTTAAACCATTGGCATGGTTGGATGTGAAATGATAAAGGGACCCTTGTGTTGACACGGGGTTTAAAGTTTCACTTTTACATTTCTTGCTTGTTTCTTTGATTTCTCTTAAGAAATTTAGAGCTGAGAGTTCCTTTTTTTTTAAGCAAATATTTCTGTGTTGTGTTCATTCTTCCCTCATGGTGCTCTGTGCTCTTTGGATCCAGTGTGGTCCTAGACTTATCCTATTTTCACGTGGAAACAATTGGTCACCCACAAGACTATCATGTCTCATATAAGTTTATGTCTATCCACGGCTTAAAAAATCAGTTCTGAAGATATTGATAATCTGGGGAAAGACCATCTCATTATAATTAAAAAAGTTGTCATTGGTGGTAGTGTTCAGTTGCTAAGTTGGGTCCAACTCTTTGTGAGCCCATGGGCTGCAGCACGCTAGGCCTACCTGTGCCTCACCATCTCCCGGAGTTTGCCCATGTTCCTATCCATTGCATCAGTGATGCTATCCCACCATCTCATCCTCTACTGTCTCCTTCTCCTCCTGCCCTCAATCTTTCCCAGCATTAGGGTATTTTCCAGTGATTCAGCTCTTCACATCAGGTGCCCAAAGTATTGGAGCTTTAGTTTCAGCATCAGTCCTTCCAGTGAATATTCAGCATTGATTTCTCTTAGGATTGACTGGTTTGATCTCTTTGCTGTCCAAGGGACTCTCAGATGTCTTCTCTAGCACCACTCTTTGAAAGCATCAGTTCTTCGGTGCTCAGCCTTCTTTATGGTCCAACTCTCACATCTGTACATGACTACTGAAGAAACCATGTCTTTTGCTGTACGGACCTTTGTCAGCAAAGTGATGTCTTTGCTTTTTAATGTTTTCTAGGTTTGTAACATTAATTAAAGTAGTAGCATTCATTTAAAGTGTTTTTAAAACCATGGTCTCTAGAGCACACAGTATTATAAGGCATAATTAAGTGTAAAATAAGGTAGATATACATTTTTCTTAATAATATATTTGTATGTTGAAAAATAGTCATGTATGGATGTGAGAGTTGGACTGTAAAGAAAGCTGAACGCAGAAGAATTGATGCTCTCGAACTGTAGTTTTAGAGAAGACTCTTGAGAGTCCCTTGGACTGCAACAAGATCCATCCAGTCCACCCTAAAGGAAACCAGTCCTGGGTGTTCTTTGAAAGGACTGATGTTGAAGCTGAAACTCCAATATTTTGGCCACGTGATGCAAAGAGCTGACTCATTTGAAAAGACCCATATATTGGGAAAGATTGAGGGCAGGAGGAGAAGGGGACAACAGAGGATGAGATGGTTGGATGGCATCACTGACACAATGGACATGAGTTTGGGTAGACTCCAGGAGTTGGTGATGTATAGGGAGGCCTGGCGTGCTGCAGTTCATGAGATCGCAAAGAGTCAGACACGACTGAGCCACTGAACTGAACTGAACTGAACTGATGTTGAAAAAAATTATTGGTAAAGTTCTTATGGAATACAGAATATGTAATATAAGTTGAGTGAATCAAAGTCAGTAATACTAGGCAATTAAAAAGTAGAAGAAATGAGACACACTAGTTTACATCTCTTCATGAATGACGGTGACGTGTGAGATACCATAATCTGTGAAGGACTAGTGAGTTTCATGGGAGAGGAGGGCATGGAACTGATTCTCTGAAGAAAGACTTTGTACAAGTTAGTCAGAGTTGTATTCTCACATTCTAATAAATGGAGAGTTTGTTTTCACATTTTTCAAATTGGGCTTCTGCTGCTTTGAGCCTCAATAATGAGACTTGTCAAAGAGCCAGGCATTTGAAAGTTGATGGTCAGTGTGCGTTGGTGTCCCATTCACTGACCAAAAATCAGTCAGCATCCACAGAATTTCGACAGAAGACCATAATTGATAAAATGAAGATAAAGACTGTAGCGGTGTTCCCGGTAGGGAATTACTTGTTCTGCCAGCTATGCAAGTGGGAGCTTCCAGGAAACAGAGGAAGCAAAGAAGGTAATGCAGAAGCCCAGAGCTCTCAGCTGTCTCAGCCTGGGCATGGCCTTACCATCCTTCTGAAGGTTCCAAATTAGATTCTGTGGCAAAGTCTACCTTGTGCTGACTCCTTTTATGCAACCTACAGCCAATCAGTAGCTCTTAGCAAGGTGTGTGTATTCTCCCTCTGACCATTTGTGAAGTTGTGAAGTCGCTTAGTCATATCTGACTCTTTGTGACCCCATGGACTATAGTCTACCAGGCTCCTCCATCCATGGGATTCTCCAGGCAAGAATAATGGAGTGGGTTGCCATTTCCTTCTCCAGGGAGTCTTCCCGACCCTGGGATCGAACCCAGGTCTCTGGCATTGCAGGCGGACGCTTTAGTCTCTGAACCACCAAGGAAGCCCCTCTGACCATAGTAATACAATAAATAACAAAGAGAGTTAGGAAAACGTAAGTTCGTTCAGGCTGGTGTTTAGCATACACCTGAGAGTGGGTAGCAGGATTATGTTTAGAACTCTGGGACTAGTTGGGAGACTAGGTAGCCATCTAGAGACTGCCTTCTCAAAACGGGACTTTGTGCAAATTTTTTTTTTTTTTTAAGTGCACTGGGATGACCGTAGCAATGTTTTTATATGGCTGTCAATTCATAAGTGTTAGTCATGATTATATTTAGTATAACTGCAAAAGCCACTCTGATACCAAATACTAAAATATTTCTTGTGTTTTCTGTGACTTCATATTTTTTAGAATTGGCTTTCCCAATGGGAATGGGAGTCATGGGAAATTTGCTACATAGTACCTTCTTCTCAGCTGTGTCCACATAGTATATCAACTTGTTTTAGTATTTGTAATGAATTAAGAGTTCACAAGGGAGGTTGGCATAAAGGAGTGGTGTATCACTTAAAAGCAGTATATAGAAAGTCAATTCTGATTCTGCTAGGATGCCCAGTCTATTGAGTAACCACATCTAAGAATGTGTTGTCCATAAATACTAATTAATTTAGTGCCCTTAATCAGTCATACGGTCAGGACTATAGTAAAAAATCATCCACTCTGTCTTTTTTCACTCCTGTACTTTTTTCTTTTTTATCCTCACCTTGCATTTACAGAATATTCTCAGTTATCTCCTAGAGTAGTGACTACAGGCTCTAAAATCAATGTGTTTGTCTTTTTTTCTTTTAATCTATACAACTGGATCTTTTGCTCTTGTCTCTCCATGAGCTTGGTAGGTCCAGGAAAAACAAAATCAAAAAAATGCCTACACGAGTCCCTTCCACACTGGACGATGTGAGATAGGAAAACTACAAAATAGATAGAAGCCACTTTGATCAGTTAATGTTGATCATTTTCTTCTCAGTCAATATCCTTCAGGATTTGTACATTTATTGGTTTCTTAAAGATTTATTCTGTACTGTACCCTGAAAGTTTTATATCCTAAATATTTCTGTAAACACTCCCTCAGTTCAGGCCTGCATCACCTTATTATGCTCAGTATTAATGCCCTCAGATTTGCCTTCCTCCGGTTATTCGTATGCCCTTCAGATTCCTCCCTCCCGTGGTGTTTAGAGTCCCCAATCTCAAAAGCACACGTGACCATGAGGCACTCTGAGTCACATTAATGTCTAGATCTCTTAAAGCACCATTGATGCTCTCATAACCTGACTTCTGCCTGACTATCTCTAGCCCTTTCAGTCCTTTGCTCTAGAATTCTGAACTACTGCTGGCGCCCTCATCACTTGTCCCTGTTGTTGTTCAGTCGCTCAGTCATGTCTGATTCTATGTGGCCCCATGGACCACAGCACACCAGGCTTCCCTGTCCTTCACCATCTCCTGGTGCTTGCTCAACTCACATTCATGGAGTCGGTGATGCCATCCAACCATCTCATCCTCTGTCATTCCCTTCTCCTCCCTACTTAAACCTTTCCCGGCATCAGGGTCTTTTCTAATGAGTCAGCTCTTCGAAGCTGGTGGCTAAAGTACTGAAGCTTCAGCGCCAGCGTCAGTTTTTCCAGTGAATGTTCAGAACTGATTTTGTTTAGGATTGACTGGTTGGATCTCCTTGCAGTCCAAAGGACTGTCATGAGTCTTTCTGAACACCACAGTTGAAAAGCATCAGTTTTTTGGTGCTCAATCTTCTTTTTGGTCCAACTCTCATATCCATACATGACTACTGGAAAAGGCTTTGCTTTGACTAGATGGACCTTTGTTGGCCAAGTAATGTCTCTGCTTTTTAATACGCTGTTTGTCATATCTTTTCTTCCAAGGAGCAGGCGTCCTTAAGTTTCATGACTGCAGTCACCATCTGCATTGATTTTGGAGCCCAAGAAAATACAGTCTGTTTCTGTTCTCATTGTTTCCCCATCTCTTTGCCAAGAAGTGATGGGACTGGATACCATAACCTTCGTCAGTCCCATCCCTTCACTTTGGACATATATCTACCCTGTGGTGTGTGTGCTTCTCTCCCCATCTTGCTACAGCCTGAAATGCTCTCACTCTCCTGCCCTCTGTTCCCTTGAACTGTGTAAGTCTGCATTCAGGCATTATCTGTAGAAAAGCCATCCCTGACACCCTTTTCTACATTTTTCGTGAAACTCCAGTGTCTAGTACTAAGTAGAAACCCAAGAAATAATTATTGAATAAGAGACACTGGGGCTCTGTATCAACCTAGAGGAGTGGGATGGGGAGGGAGATGAGAAGGAGGTTCAAAAGGAGCAATATATGTGTACCTATGGCTGATTCATGTTGAGGTTTGACAGAAAACAACAAAATTCTGTAAAGCAGTTATCCTTCAATTAAAAAAAAAAAAACACACTGTATATACCGAGGTGACTTTTAAGAGCTTGTCCTCTGCAGTCTAGGAGCCAAAAGGATAGACATGTAAAGAAATAATTTACAGTTCAGATCTATATCTATCACTAGGAAAATCTAGAAAGATACACTAGTAAAATCTTTAAAGTACTAAGGGAGCTACAAGGAAAAGCGTAGCTCTTTATCAGGGGAAAGATGGCAATAATCAAAGACAACTTCACAAAGCAGGTTGAGCCTTAAAAGATGAAAAGTAATTTGTCGGAAGAGTAGAGGGAAGCATTTCAGATGAAGGAACTGATAAAAGCTAAAAAGTAAGGGGAATTTTGTAAACCATGAATAATGTTGCAGTTGATGCTTGGCATGTTGTTAAAAAGGTCCTGTTAGGAAGTAGAGAAGAGAATGTATGGTGACTTTATATGTCTGTCCTGTATTTTGCTTGGTTTCTGATTGTTTTGTTCACTGCTGTTTGGATCAATCTGTGACTGAATCTTTGAGCTGTTTGTGTGCCTGTAAGAAAAGCAGACATTACTTTGCTGACAGAGGTCCATCTAGTCAAGGCTATGGTTTTTCCATTGGTCACGTGTGGACATGAGAGTTGGACTGTGAAGAAAGCTGAGCGCTGAAGAATTGATGCTTTTGAACTGTGGAGTTGGAGAAGACACTTGAGAATCCCTTGGACTGCAAGGAGACCCAACCAGTCCATTCTGAAAGAGATCAGCCCTGGGATTTCTTTGGAAGGAATGATGCTAAAGCTGAACTCCAGTACTTGGGCCACCTCATGCGAAGAGTTAACTCATTGGAAAAGACTCTGATGCTGGGAGGGATTGGGGGCAGGAGGAGAAAGGGACAACAGAGGATGAGATGGCTGGATGGCATCACTGACTCTATGGACGTGAGTCTGAGTGAACTCCGGGGGTTGGAGATGGACAGGCAGGCCTGGCGTGCTGTGATTCATGGGGTCACACAGAGTCGGACACGACTGAGCAACTGAACTGAACTGAACTGAACCTGGTGACATCTGGTATTTCCCAAATGGTTTGTTGAAGTTTTCAGGTCATTGGAAGTAGTTCTTAAAGAAGTAAATATTCAGCCGAGGATTAAGATTGACTTAATCTGTCGTTTCATACAATGTTTTAGATCTCTGTTAAATGAGGATTATGTCTTTTATCTAAACATTCTAAGTAATTTTAACTAAACATGCAGATCTGTCAAGAGAACAATACTTGGAAATGATAACAGAGGAAGAACAAGAAAAACCTGATGAAGATGAGAATAACTATGCACAGGTATGTTATCTGGTGTAGTACTGTATGAGAAAATGTGTATCAACCAAGGCAAATTAGAATGGAAACATAAGTTAACACCCATCACAAATGAGTTAAAGTGAAAGTTCAGTTAAATTTTGTGAGGAATACCAAATAACCGTTTCTCCTCAGGAAGATCCACTATGTGATAACCCTAAAGAAGGAGCAAACCTAAAGGAAATATCTCCTAATCTCACAAATAATATACCTGATTGTGAAGAAAAAGATGCATTTGGAGTATCTGTCTCTCTAGTATTCCAAGCATTTCCTGAACAAAAAGAACCCAGTCTCAAAAATGTTTTTCCGTGGTCTGTAACTCTGGATCCCTTGGATAGACTTGTCTGTCATCTTCAAAGCTTTGTTTTCCCTGAAAATAAAGTAGACTTTGAAAATTATTAACTAGACATTGCACATGTGTTTATGAAAATTTAAGAGAGTTTTTATAATGATACAGAAAATAAAAAGGTAGGGGAGCCGGTAGCTATATTCAAAGTGAAAGACCAAGAGATTGATATGCAAATGTCACAAAATATAAGGCAAGATCAAACTAATCGGAAATTAGACATGGGACAGGCATGTCATTCTAGTCTGTGGTTTGTCTACTCTGGTAAGATGAAATATAGAATTCAAATAAAAATTCACTTTCCCCTTGCTGTTGTTAAAATACTGATCTGAAAAATAAAGCAATACAGGACTGGTTCCAGAAGCCACTGCATGCAGATAATTGCAGCGCTAGTGACATTAAAAGCATGGAACCTGAATTAGAAAATGGGAATTCTTCTCCACCTAATAGTCACAGCGCATCTGAAGTGTATGTAAATGAAGAATTAGAGAAGGATATGCAGAGGTTTAAGAATGAAATAGACATGTTTCAAGTAGAGTTGCTGGCTCTGGAAAAAGAGAAAATTTAACTTCCAAAAGAGTTTCTCATTTTCTCTTGCTTTGGTTTTTCTCTTTCTTGATGATGTGGTCCATTTTGATTTTCCATTTATGAATAAAGCGGGATCATCCAAAAAGGTAATTGTGTAGAAATCTATTATTATCTCAATAACAGGAATTCAGGAAACTATTTCCATGGCTTTTGTCCTTCAATCAATTCTCATATCTAATTCTTCTCCATCAGTCTTCATATGGACTGGGAAACTCATTTAGCTATTTACCATGTGGGTGTCTGAGCCAGAATAAGCACCAAGGAAATTGCTTAAGAAGAATAATCAGCTAGGTTTTTGTGTCTTTTTTTTCCCCCTTTAACTCTGTTGGGTTAAATATAAGTTGTATTTCCATAGAATGGGAAGAAAGCACTGACTGAGAGATGGGACATGAACATGGGTTCCCTCTAATCTCTTCATTGTGGTTGAATATGTGTGATCTTCTCTGCTTTCTGCAATCGCTGGGCACTTAGATTTCCAGCATGGCTGCTTCAGGATCTTTTTAATAACAAATACATGTGCTCCCACGTATGCTTTAATCAGCACTCTCAGATGTTTCTTTTGAGACAGAACTTTCCATTATGTTGTTTACTAAAATGTAGAAAGTTTTGACATGTGTGATTTTGTTACATAGATTGTGTGTGTGTGTGTGAAAGTTGCTCAGTCATGTCCAACTCGTTGTGAACCCCTGGACTATAGCCTGCCAGGCTCCTCTGCCCATGGAATTCCCCAGGCCAGAAAGAATACCAGAGTGGCTAGCTGTTCCCTTCTCCAGAGGATCTTACTAACCCAGGGATCGAACCCAGGTCTCCCCCATTGAAGGTGGATTCTTTAATATTTCAGCCACCAGGGAAGCCCATAGGTAGTATAAACCCTGAGCAAAAAAAAGAAAAAAAAAAGTGTTTATGTACAAAGGAGAAGACTGAGTTCTGAGATGCTGTGAGATTGTTCTTTCTTCAGTAATAGGTTTTTAAAATTGTTTGTTTGCTCTTTTGTGTAAGAGGTGCTTTGACTGAGTTTGAACAACAGACAAAAAGAAAAAAAAATAAATAAACAAAAAACTCTATGTATTTTCCTATATTAAAAAAAAAAAAAGGAGATGAGCCCTACCCCCAACTAAGGCATTGAGTTTCTGTGCCAAACTCACGCTTTTAACTTATCTGATTAATCTGATGAATTCATTTGATAATATATAACATTCAACGTTCCAGAATTGTATCATCTCTTTTGGTGCCATAAAATGCTAGGGAGTTCCAGTTTAGGGGCCTTAAACAAAACCTTGAACATTTTTTTTTAAATTTCATTGGTGTTTTTGGTAAATATTGGGGAACTACTAGGTAATTATTTCTATACCCTCTAGCTGTAAGGTTTGATGGTTATTGAATGTGCACTTGGGAAGCATTACTTATATTCCAGAATTCCACACTAACTAACAACTCCTCAGTTTCATTCTGCTCCTTGTGTTTTAGTAAACTCTGGTTCATTTAATTTAGTGAACACCATCACTTTTTTGCTATCTTCCGGATCCAAGTGAAAAAAGAATTGTAAAGGGCAGAGGGGAAAGAATAGCTTTAGTGCAGAGAGAAGAATGTTTCCTTTCTGAGGCGCAAAGGTGTCACATCATCTACATCCGGCTGTTTAATGGAAAATCCAGGTAGTAAAGACCAAAGAGGACAGATTTTGTGTCTTTGTCTTTTTATTTCTCTGTTTCTGCCAGTCAGATGGAGAAGACTGAATATGAATAATTGCATCTTATTAAGAAAGCCATTTTTGAAATTTTGGGGAATTTTGTTTCTTTTCCTCAAACAGAAAGGAGCGGATTTTAAAAAAATTTCAGTGACTTGTAAGTGATAAAATTAAAATAAACACAAAAATATTTTTATCACTTAAATTCAGGGTGAGCACTGAGTCAAATAATAAAATTGAAAGCAAAGATCTTTATAATCAATACATAGCAATTATTCTTAGTGTCAAACTTCCATTAAAGGTTGAAGAAGAAAAGAAGCACAAAGGTAGTGAAGTGGAAGTATCAGAGAACATGTGCTATGCTGCTGATGAGAGTGGATTGTTTCAGCAGAGAAAGAGTGGAGAAAACAGCAACCAGGAGTTTCCTGCTATGCAGAATGAGGGTTCTGATAAGTAATCCTATATCAATATTTAACAGCATGTCCCTTGTTATGTTCCTGTAAAATAATTTCTAACTTGAGCTAATGTTTGTGATGTACAAATTTTATATTTTACTAGAGATATAGTTATTTTTAATACTCTTGTTCTTTAGCCTTATTATAGAGTTCCTTTGTTAACATACCACCATGTTACATATTAGAGTATTCTGGATTTGACTGCATATTTGCCTTAATCAGTGGGTTGTATATTTAAATTTGTTTTGTCACTGATGAACATCCTTTAATTTCAGTTTGAGACTTCTTTCAGCATTTCTCATGAGGCAGGACTAGTGGTGATGAACTCCATCAGGTTTGCTTTGGGACAGTTTTTATTTCTCTTTCATTTCTGAAAGACAACTTTTCTGGAAAGAGTACTCTTGGCTGGCAGGTTTTTCTCTCTTAGCACTTTGAGTATGTCCATGAAGGGAGACCAAATTGCTGATGGTGGTGGGAGAACTGATGAGGCATCGGTCTTTCAGCTGTGATGCTGCTGTCGCCACATCATGCGGGTGGTTTAAAAGTGAGCTCTCCTCTCCTGGCCAAATATTTCCTTGGTTTCTTCTTTCATGGTATATGTGCCTCATGTCATTTAAAATACCTCCTAAATTAAGTGTGGCTTTTTTCTGTGAATTCTCTTTTTCATTTATTTTTGGCTGCGTTGGGTCTTTGCCGCCGCAGTGCTTGTGCTTCTCAGTGTGGTGGCTTCTCTTGATGCTGAGAGTGGGCTCTAGGGTGCTGGCTTCAGTAGCTGTGGAGCACGGTTTAGTTGCACCCTGGCATGCGGGATCTTCCCTGACCAGGAATGGAACGCCTTCCCCCTTTATTGGTAGGTGGACTCCTAAGCACTGGACCACCAGGGAAGTCCCTAAATTCACCATTATTATATTTAGAAAGAAAACAAAAAATATAGTGTAAATCTATTTATGACTCCCATGTCTAAGAGTCAAGGTGCTTAGCCAGTGGACTCCAGGTTTTCAGGGTAGCCCTTGAAAGGTTGTTGTTGAATCACGCGAATACACCGGGATTCTTGGCCCCCGGAGGAGAAGAATTCAATCCGGGGCCAGAGACAAGGCTTGATTGCTCAGAGCTTTTGTGTAATAAAGTTTTATTAAAGTATAAAGGAGATAGAGAAAGCTTCTGACATAGGCATCAGAAGGGGGCAGAAAGAGTACCCACTTGCTAGTGTTAACAATGAAGTTATATAACCAAAGAATATCTGGAGTTTGTAAAGACCTTATCAGACCTACTCCCATAATTTATATTTTAAGATAACACTGTCCTCAGGCAAGATACATCCTTGTAAAGACCAGGTCTACTCCCATAATTAACATTTTAAGATAACAGAAGGTTGAATCCAAGACTGTCCTTAGGCAGGATACATTATTGTTATATAATCCTAAGGAATGTGGAGAAAGAAAAAAAAGTTTGTCCTTTCTTCCTCCTTCAGAATTCCAGACCCCTCTCTCCTTGGGGACCCCTAGACTGCCTATCAACCTGCCTAGGAAATGACTCTCTCATTCCCCCCTTTTCTTTTAGGAGAATTATGTTGCCTAGGGAAAAGGGGCATCATTCTCATTCCATAACTACTTCCGAGCTGACAAGGGGCATTGTCCCTAAATTGGTGAGGCAACATATTCTCCTAATCCTCATATTGAGGATATCTGATCCAGGGACCCCAAATAGTAGCTGGAGGAAGCTACAGCAGTAGCAGGAGTTTGAGCAACTATTTGTAACTTAAAAGCTTTCATGCAGCTAGAAACAAATCCAGTTATACAATTACAGATGCAGAGAGCAAACGGCAAAAACACAACATTCAGAATCATAATTAAAAGTCATATTATGTCCATAGTTAAAGGGCAAAATGTTGCACCAGTCCATTTTAGGGTTGGTAGATGTCATCAGATGAAGAAGAGGCATCGCATGTGATTGTTGTCGAAGGTACTTACAGACTTGGAGAAAGTCTTTTCCTTGAAGTGGGGATGTCCACCACGGGAAGCCTTTCACTGACAAAGAGGGGAGTGCTCCGCAGACCCAGCAATTAGACCGATTGTGGAATGTAGCATAGGAGTGAGCCTAGGACAGGAAGACATTGTCTTGAGGATCCAATGGCAGACTCAGGATATTTGGAGTCAGCAGAGGTAAGCTCACATAGATTATCAGGCCCATCCACTGCCCTTTGCTTAACTCTAGAGCTCAGGTCAGGGCCACAAGCTCTGCTAACTGAGCACTGGTTTCCTGGGGGAGAGATTTTGCTTCCAAAACCTGTTCAGCAGTCACCACTGCGTAACCCGCTTTACGCTTTCCATCCCGAACAAAAGAACTGCCATCTGTAAATATTTCCATGTCAGGATTGTCTAATGGGGTATCCTTTAGATCCTCCCGAGCTGCATAGTTCAAAGTTAGGAATTGAGAACAATCGTGATCAGGTGTTTCATTTTCCTTCTCAGGAAGGAAAGTGGCAGGATTTAAATTTCCACAAACTTTAAGCTTATTTACTGGTCCTTCTAACAACAATGACTGATACTTAAGAAGCCTACTGTCTGTCGTCCAAATATTAACCTTAGAATTTAAGATTCCACTCACATCATGAGAAGTCAGTACAGTAAGGTTTTGTCCATTAATTATTTTTAAAGCTTCAGGTGCTAATAAAGCCGCTGCCCCAATTACTTTTAGGCAGTGGGGCCACCCACGTGAAACTACATCTAATTCTCTGCTTAAATAAGCAATAGGTTGCTGGTGAGGCCCTTGGGGTTGTGTCAAAACTCCCAATGCCACACCTTTTCTTTCAGTGACAAACAAATTAAATTCTGACCCTGTGGGCAAGCTCAGAGCTGGAGCTTGCAGGAGAGCAGTCTGAAGAACCTTAAAAGCCTTTTGAGTTTCTGGAGACCAAACCAGTTTGTCGGTTTGGGCCTGCTGAGTTTGAGCTATAAGTTTATATAAAGGCCGGGCAAGTTCCCCGTAACCCGGAATCCAAATGCCACAGTAACCTGTGATTCCCCAAAATCCTCTCAATTGTCTTAAAGTCATAGGTAGGGGGTGATTTAGTATGGGCTTAATTCTCTCAAGACCTATGGCCCTTGTCCCTTATGATATGATTAGGCCCAGATATCTAACCGATTGTTGACAAAGCTGAGCCTTTTCTCTTGATGCCTTGTAACCACAGTCTGCCAGAAAGTTTAAGAAATCTTCTGAGGCTCGCGAACAAGCTTCCTCTGTCTCAGCACAGAGCAAAATATCATCTACATATTGTAACACCACTGCTTCAGATCTATTAAAGTTTTGTAGATCCCGTGACAAACTTTGTCCGAATAAGTGAGGACTGTCACGAAATCCCTGGGGCAAAACTGTTCAGGTTAACTGAGAAGCTGGCTGTGTAGGGTCTTCAAAGGCAAATAGAAATTGGCTTTCTTCCACCAAAGGCACTGAATAGAAGGCATCCTTTAAATCAATTACTGAGAAATATTTGGCCCGTTCAGGAATTTCAGACAATAGAGTATAAGGATTAGGCACCACAGGGTGTAAAGGAACTACAGCCTCATTTATTATTCGTAAATCTTAAACTAGTCTCCATTTACCATTCAATTTCTTTATACCCAAAATAGGAGTGTTGCAAGGACTGTTAGAGGGAATTTTAACCCTTCCTTAACTTTAGGTTTCAGTGGATACTGCTTCTTATGTGGAAGTACGTGTGGGTCTTTGAGCTTAACAACTACAGGAATAGCATTTTGTGCTCGACCCACAGATTTTCCATCAGCCCATACTCTAGGATTTACATTTTGTTCAACTAAATTAGGGAGAGAAAGGGAGGGCTCCATATTCATGAAAACAGAGGCATGCACCTTGCTCAGTATATCCCTTCCCAAAACAGGTGAGGAAGATTCTGGCACGATCAGAAACTCTGAAAACAGCACAGAATCCCAGTTGCAGGATAAAGAATAACTGAAATAATACCTTTTGGCTCGTCCAGACAGTCCCATTACAGAAGTGGATGGGGAAGAAAGTGGGCCAGGGGCTTCAGTAAGCACAGAATAAGTTGCCCCAGTATCTAAAAGGAAATCGATGGATTGGCTCCCCACAATTATTAATACCCGGGCTTCCTCAGGTGTAATTAGGACGGGAGCCTGTGTGGGGACCCCCGGGCACCTTCAGTCGTGATTGTCTTGAGAGTCCGACCCCGGAGACCTACGCCTCTGGGGGCAGTCTCTCTCCCAGTGTGGTCCTTTGCAGATCGGACATGGAGCCGGGGGCGGCTTAGATGCCTGAGGGCCCGCTTGAGGTGCCCCTCCTTACCACAGTAATAGCAAGCCCATCCCTTTTCACCTGGGCCCCTTTGGGCATTTTTCTCAGGCTGTTTAAGAACGTTTTTCATAGCCATGGCGAAGGCTTCCGCCTTTTCCTTTGTCTTTTTTTGCCTTTCTTTTCCTCATATTCCCTACCATAATAGACTGTCTGAGCCAGTTGTAACAGAGTATCTAAAGACTGATTTGGTCCATAGGCCTGTTTTAATAGCTTAGGGCAGATATCTGGAGCTGACTGAGTGAGAAAAATCTATCCTTTAAGATCACTTTTCCCTCTTCACTTTCGGGATCAATCTCAGTGAATCTGCGAAGGCCTTCTCTCAGTCTATCTAGGAATTTACCAGGAGATTCCTTCTCCTGTTCTATGTCTGCCAATTTGTCATAGTTTAAAGGCTTAGAATGCACCTGCCTAAGTCCTTCAAGAATACATCTAACAAAATGACTCTGATCCCATCTTGCTTTAGCTGTGTTGTAGTCCCAGTCTGGTTCTATAGTTGGGACCACCTGATTCCCAGTGGGGAGGGCCGCTATCTCGTTCTCCCTCTTCCCTACTGATTCATTACCAAGCCATTCATCTCCATAAGCCACCGCTTTTCCCAAAACTTGAGTCTTTGACTTGGGAGTCAGCGTTTGTCCCAAGATATACATCACATCCTTCCAAGGGAGGTCATAAAGCAGAGTAACACCTTTAAAAGCTCTAATATATTTTTCTGGGTCCTCTAAATAGTCTCCCAGATCCTCCTTGATTCTTTGTATTTCTTGATAAGAAAAAGGCTTATTAACTCTCACAGACTGATTATTTCTCCCTGTGGGTGTTTCATAAAGAGGCAACAGCTTGTGTGGCTGTTCCTCAGTCTCTCTGGCTGCTCTGTGCATATGATCCCAGGGATAGATTGGAGAGACCTGTTTTTCCTCTTCTCTTTATCTCCTGTCCTCCATCTCATCTCTTACTTCGATGGTCTGAGTTTCTACTGAAATCAGAGTAGTCTGAGGTCGTACTGAGACAGTAGTTGTTTGGACCTCCATGTGGGCAGTTTGAATCCCAGTTTGGAGTCCCCAGTACAGGGGCAGAGTAAGAGGACAGGAGGGAGCTGAAGGTTTCATGCCCAAATCTATACCCTTAGGACATAAGTCTGGCATATTTCGCAGAGAGAAAAAGGGCAACACATATGCTACTTCTACCCATTTCCCTTGTTCCTTACAGAACCGGTCTAATTGTAGAACAGTATTATACTTAAGAGACCCTCCAACTGGCCACCATTCGCCATCCGCCAATGGATACCGTGGCCATGCAGTATCACATAGGAAGACCAGGTGTGTCTTCTTTAAGCCCTGGGGATCAAATCTATCCCAGTTTTTCAGGATACAGTTCAAAGGAGTGAGGCTGGAATTGTTAGCTCCCATCTGTAAGAGAGAAAAAAAGTGACCAGCGCCATTTTTTCTACTGGAGGTGTCCCTCCCTGCTCTAGATGGGGGTGTAGACAGACGTTACACCAAAGGCTTTTCCTTCCTGGTCAGACTTAGTCTGTCCCTTACCGACGCAGGTGCCGTACTCGTCCCTCCCGGTTCTACCACTGACATGGGGTGGGGATGTACCAGGGGTAGACTTGATAGCATCCCTACTTGACGTCCAGCTCTTCACCCTTAACCTTGCTTGCCTCTGATGTCACCTGGGGTGAATCAGAGTAACCTTCTGGAATGCCTCCCAAGCTAAGACCGCTGTGGGAAACATTCGTCACTTGAGTGCCTGTGCACGACCCTGAGTATTTCCTGACTACGATAAGACCGACATGAACATAAAACTGAGATGTTCTTTCCAAGCATCACCACACCAGTATAACAGCCTCCTCTGATCCACTACGAGCCGGTGTTACCAAAGGAAAAAAAAAAAAAAAACCATCGCAGTCCCAATCTGAGTAACCTTTAACCTCAGAGATGTTCTGGGAGCTAGAGCTCCATCTAGCTTCCGAACTTTCGATTCCTAGCGAGGCTAGGCTTTATTGGCTACCAATCCAAGTTTGGGACCTAAGACACAGTACACAATAACAGTATAGATCACAAGTCCCTTGAAAGTCTATGATCCAATAGATTAGGTTAGTACTTCTAATTCCCAAGGAGTTATGAAATGGTCAAAGAGACCGAAAAGTTTGACCGAGAAAGGAGAGTTCAGTCCACATGCTTTGCCCATTTCTGGTCGGTTCCCGAAGGAGACATTGGGTGCCTCTTGGCATTGGCAGGTCGGTATAATGCCCCGACAGGTTTCTACCGTAAGCCGTATGAGATCACCGTGGAACTGCAGAGCAGGGCTTCTTACTTGCTTCACGCAGGGCATGCCATTCATTCACACAAGCACACGGTAGAGTTAGTAAAGCACAGCAGAAAACGTGTTTGCTAAGAGAACAAAGAACTAAAGCTCCAAGGATCCTTACCTTGTCCTGAAGGATCCCGGACGAGCCCCCAAGATGAAAGGCTGTTGTTGTTGAATCACGTGAATCACCTCTCACCCTTGAGGTTCTTCTCAGTGTCTTTCCATATGCATCTCTCTACATTCTTCCATGTATTTTGTGCTCTTCCTTCCAGGTTCCTCGGAAACAACTCAGATGCCCTGTGCCTGATGTTTGTGCTCACATTCAAATCTCCAAGTAGAATGATTTTTCTCCCTTTTCTGTTTCTCATGACCTCCTTTCTCCACTTCTTCTGCAAATCCTTCCTTATTTCACTTATCACTTTCATATGTCAAGTTGTATATATCATATTGTGTCATAATCATATCTGTGTTTGAAGGAAGAATTTGTTTTCTTGCATATGGTTGGTACTCTATAACTGTCTTGTGAATTAATCAATGACTTAAGATGGGTAAGAGTTGGAATTTTATAAGAATTGGTTGTTTTTTTTATTTTTTATCAGTTGAATTATTAGAAAACATTGGCTTTTTGTGGACTTTTTAAAGTAGCGATCCTGGTGTGCACAGGAAGGAAGTAAAGAAAAAGAACGATGACAAATGGACACCGGAAGAATGTGTGACTGCAGCAATATTTGAAAAGACCGATTCACTGACTGGTGGTCTGCTGCACGTGAATGATGACAGCATTTTAAGGGAAGTGGATCAGGGTGACGACAGGTACATTCTCTAGATTCCTTGTTTGTAAGGGAAGAAATATTAGCACTGAATACTTCTTCTGGAAATAGAGCAGCATTATACAGTGCTCAGGCCAAGACAAGAGATTGCTCAACTCTAGTGGATGAACACTGCTAGAAGGTTTAGGTGAGGACCAGTGCCTTTGGCTGGAAGTCATTTCAGTAAATAGTCTCCTTGGAAGCTGGACTGTAATGAATACACGTAACATTCAGTAGGGAATGTTATTGGGACAGGCAGTGAAGAACTGGATGGTAACTGAAGAGGAATGTGGAGTTCACAGGTGTTACTTGTTTTATGTTAAGAAGGGAGCTTTTAGAGTATGTATGCTATTGGAGGGAGAAGGCAATGGCAACCACTCCAGTACTCTTGCCTGGCAAATCCCATGGACGGAGGAGCCTGGTAGTCTGTAGTCCATGGGGTCGCTAGGAGTCAGACACTACTGAGTGACTTCACTTTCACTTTTCACTTTCATGCATTGGAGAAGGAAATGGCAACCCACTCCAGTTTTCTTGCCTGGAGAATCCCAGGGACGGGGGAGCCTGGTGAGCTGCCATCTATGAGGTCACCCAGAGTCAGACATGACTGAAGTGACTTAGCAGTAGCAGCAGCATGCTATTGGAAATGAGCCAGCAGGGGGCCTGTTTATTTAGTTTAGTCTTGTTTGCATTTCCAGTACTAGAAAGCTTATTGATTGTACGACATTATCTTTAAACTATTACCGTGAACTAATTGTACATTCTACTTCTGTTCATGTATAGTTTATGGTAAGGGCTTGTTCATTGGTTCTGAAGTGTAATATTTCTATGTAATGGACTATGCAGATGATTGCTTAAGTTAATTCTATCATATATAGATTTTCAAAAATTACATAATTGTGAATTTACAAACACTTAGGTTATACTGAATAGCATATGGTCATTCCTTGATGATTCTAGTTGATAGTAACATGATGAGTAGCTATGATTTTGTAAGGTGCTCTGAAACATCACATCATATTAACTTCATAGTTGTTTATAGATTCCAGGGAAAAGGGGAAGATTTTGTTTATATTCAATAGAAAACCATTATTAGCAGTCTTTCACAAATTATTCCTTTTGCATGATAAAGATATAAATGACAAAACCCGTGCTTCCTTTACTAAGCATGTCATTAACACATATTGTGTGCTCAATACATGTATGTCAGATGTATGTGAAACAGCAGAATGGGTGAATGAATGCCTATTGATGAATTACTTTACAAAAAACAAAACTTTATTGACAGTAGATTTGCAGGCTTAGTGGTAGGCTTGCATACCACTGAAGTCTTTTTAATTTTTGAGAAATATGTTTTAAAATTCAGAAATCATTATTTATAGCCATAGCTAGACCTGAAATAATACTATAGATTCATTTGCTATAGTATTACTTAAAAAGACTTTTCAATATTACTTTCTCAGCATATTTTGGAAGAGCAGTGTTGAAGCCAGAATTCCTGGGTTTGAATTCTGGGTCTGTTGGTGACATGCTGAATGGGCCTGGGCAAGTTCCTCAGCCTTTGTGTGCTCCATTTCTTCCTATACCTATCTCCCAGAATGACTGTGGGGATGAAAATGCCTTTAGGACATGTCAGGTGCTTCTAATAATGCATGGCTGATGCATAAGACGTCCTCGAAAAGCTAATATCTTGGTTATTCAAATGGATTTCTTTCTCAGAAGGACTGAAGGAATACCTCCCAGATAGGTCGTACTGCCATAAAAGTTCTTATGGAAAAGAACAGGTGCAAAAAACACTGGTATACTGTTTCCTATCACACAACGCAATAACTTTATGTTTTTCCTTTTCCTTGGATCTAACTTTAATACTTTATTAATATTACTGATATATTTTCTGTGTCCTTTAATGTTGCTCTTATTTATTTCTGCATGCTTTATAGATAATTACTTGCCAATGCAAAGAGTTTATATAAAAAAGAAAAGTTAAGGTATTGTTTGTATTTTTGAATATTTAATATTAGCCTGAAAAGAATCATTTGTTCTTTTAAGCCTGCAAGGAAAACACCGTATGAAAAGAAGAAGGTATAGTAAAAAAAAAAAAAAAAAAAAAAGAACTTTCAAAAATGTTATCCTTGTCAAAAATACTTTGTCAAAGGAATCGTGGTAAAATCGAAAATCTTCCTTTGTTGTAGAGAAGTTTACTTTGAACACATCATTTAGAAACACTGTTGATAAAGTTATCCTTTTGATAAAAATCTCTTCTTTTAAGAAATGTCTTTTTTTGTTTTGATAAGAGATTTATCACCTCTGTACACTTGGTGTATTTATACATATTTTAAGGACATTGTGAAACAGTATTGTTTACATGTAGGTAAAAGAACAAATTAATTATGTGAACAAACTGGATGACTGAACTTAGTCATCCGAGACTGTTTCTGAGGATGGTGACTTGCTTTCCTCTACAAATTCCACATTGCAAGTAGAACCTCTCAACGTGGGGTGTAAAGGTAGGACCGCAGTGTAAATGTTAACGGAAAGCCTGTCTGTGTATAGAGGAGTGATATATGCACACCTTGTCAGTACTGCTTCTCGAGCCAGGGATATGCTACACTGCTGTGCATCTCAGAAGTTTGTTTTGCATTAAAAGGACATGAAAGTGAGTGTATACTCTGAGCCACAGGCCTATGATACTCTCACTCCCTGTACCTTCTGTTGACTCTTCTTTCCTGTGCCTTCACCCACAGTCAGGTCAGCATCATTTTCCTACTGGAGTAACTGAAATAATCTCAGGACTTCTTTCCCTGCCACTCCACCTGGCAGAACCTTGGTCTGCACAGCAATTGCAATTATTGCCTATTTTTAAACATTCGGGTCTCATCATGCTACCCCCTTGCTTCAAGCCCAACTGTTGCTTCTCTTTGCTGGGTGGTTAAAGGTCACAATTGTGTGGTTCCATCTGGTTTTAGTTTTCACCCTTCTTTCTACATGAATTCTAGAATCAGCTTGTCTGCTGGTCTTAATGTTTTCATTTTCCTTCAGTTCAAAATACTTTGTACTTTCTCTTTTCATTACCTTTTTGATCCAAGGGTTATTTAGATCCTTGTGATCTAGTTTCCAAATATTGAGAGTTTTCCAGAGATCCTTCTGTGTTCTTGCTTCTCATGATTCATTAGGTGCATCCAGAGGGGCTCTGGTACTAGGGCTGATTATTTCCTGCCTTGGAAGCAAGAACTTGCTGACTATCCTGTTCATTCTGCTGGTACCTGGGAATTTTCCAGCCTGGTCATGAGAATAGATAGAATTCCTGGAACTGAGTGGGCACCAGTCACAGGTTCCTATAGTCTTTTCAGATGGTTTCTCCCTGGTCTCAGGTGGTTTCTCCCAGATGGGCTCTGTTCGTTCCTCTGCTGAATTCCTGAGGGGCTCCTCCTCAGATCTCCAAGGTCCTTTTTCTCTCTGTTCCACTCTCTCCTCTCCAGGGTTCTGATCTGTGAACTCTGCGCACTTTGGTTTCACCAGACTGTCAGCTTCATCACCTCCTGTCAGGGAGTCTGGCTAACTCAGCTTCCATTCCTTCTCCCCATGTTGGGGCCTGGAAATTCTCTCAAGGCAGTGAGCTGGGGCATTCCTTAGGCTAACCCCATATGTTTCCAGGATCATTGTCTTTCATTCCCTGAAATCCTTTGTCATGAAAGTCATTGTTTAATGTATTTTGTCGGCGTTGTTTTTGCTCGGTCCACTCAGGAAGGTAAATCAGTAGCTGTTCACTCTGTCTTGGTTAAAAACATAATGGCAACTGGAGACTGTCCACAGGGTTGTTCTTCCTACTCTACTTACTACTTCCTGCTCATCCTTCATTTCTCAGTGTGACATCTCTTCCCCAGGGAAATCTTTCCTGGACCCAGTCTATGTCAAGTTCTGTTATGTGATCATAGAACTCTCTTTTCTTAGAGTATCTATCTGAGTTCATAATTATTTTATTTGTCCTTGTCTCCTACTAGACTTCAAGCTAAACAAGACCCAGGGGCATCTGTTTTATTTTCAGAGCTTTAGAATAATGTCTTCCACATTATAGACACTTAATACTTGTTCAGTGTGTGGATGAGTGAATGTGAAAGGCACAGACCTTTTTACTCAAAAATTACTCACATATTTGTTTGTTTGTTTCTATATTTGTTTTCTTCATCATGCAGATTCTGTTAGCTTGTTGAAAATTCAGGATACAATTCTTTTGCATGAAAGATTGGTATATTTTCAAAGCAGCCAAAGAAGCCACTGTGAGCTACTTAGAGGAGAATTTTACAGAATGAAAAGTAAGGTTCGTGAGCTACAAAAAGAGCTGTCAGAAACCAAAGAAGTGAAATCACAGTTAGAGCATCAGAAAGTGGACTGGGAACAAGAGCTCAGCAGCTTGAGGTACTGTACACCTCGCTTTTAAAGAAATATTTGAACTATTGTTTCCTTTAATACTGCAGAGATGTAGACGTGTTATAAGGCTAAATTATCCTCTAGGATTTTACAGAGGAGAAAGTGTTACTTGTATTGTGGAGTGTGAAATTCTTGGAAATAATATAGCAGGTTCTTAACAGTGAATGCTTCTAATAACTTAATGTATATTTTTTCCAAATCATCATTTTCATGAGCATACAGAAGTCCACCATAATGGAAACCCCATTACATATTTACCAAATTGACTTTCAGTTGTTTTTCACTTTTCTGTATTCTATTTAATACTGCATGGAACACCTTTTCTATAAATTCATTTCTACCTTTCTAATTATTTTAAATACATTTTCTTTAATAATATCATATAATTTGGTCAAAGTATGAGAACTTAAAAATGGTCTGTGATCTATATTTCTAAAGTATTCTTAAGAAAGTTTATATTACTTGACATTCCCACCCACAGATTTATGAAGTAGCCATTTTTCTCAAGAGAAAATGAAAACAAAATTTATGTAGTTTTATTCTCAACCCTCTGTCTGAAAACAGTGACCATTATTAAGTGTTTTTCATTGTATTCCCCCCACGTTTACTATTTTAAACATCGAGAAGAGGGAACGAAAGTTATTGCAGCAGTGAATAATCTCATGGTTTTCTAAGAAGAGTTTTAAATTTTGCAGATTCACCTTAAAGCAAGAAGAAGAGAATAGAAGGAATGCCAAGATGTTATATGAAAAAATGAGGCAGCATTTAAGAAGAAAAGACCAATATAGTAAAGAAGTTGAAGTGAAACAGCACCTAGAACTCACTTTCCAAGCAGTAGAAGTGATAGTGAAGACTGAGAGAAATAATCTGAATCAGGTAGAGTAATCTGTGGTGAAAATTTCAAATTTCTAACATGATTTTATGAATATTATTTATAATATCCCCTTTTTAAAAAAATACGATTTATTTAGTGTCATTTTGTTTAGTGTTATAGGAAATTTTAGGTTAATTGTTAAAAACAAAAGAAAAGAAATCCAAAGTTCCCAAAGTAACAAGGCCGGAAATAAGAATTGTATGATCCAGACATGCTGGGTGCACTTTTTCGAGCAGAGGGAGGAAGAGGTCATGTCAGTAGCTCACACAATAGATCCTGAGAAACCACAGGGTTGAGAATGGTGTAGAAACTGGAGGTTAAGCTCTCAGCCCACCTCAGGCAACCAATCCTTCAGCCTTGACAGACCATTCATGAGTGAATAGGTCTAGAAGAGAAGGGGCGCTGGGAGGGACCATCGTGCCTAATTTTACATCGAGTTGCCTCCGGCTTTCAATCTAGCAGGCGGCTGAGGGTCGTGGACCCCCCTCCCTCTGTGCCCATCAGCCCTCCAGTCCACCTGCCCCATAAACAGCTCAGAGCTGGCTCCAGCTTTCCCAGCTGCCTTCTCCCTCACAGCAGAGTCCTCAAGGACAGGTGTTAACTGGTGTCCTCAAGAGGTGCAGGAATTTTTTTCCAGCAGTTGGTAGAAACCAGACACTCTTGAAGTTGGTCATCCTTCCTTCTGCAGAGTTCTCGAGTGGCATCTCACAGCAGAGGAATTTGCTTCCACACCTGATGTCCCTTTCAAACATGGACTGGGTCCCATCCCCGAGGTCCTAGCAGCAGATCTCCCACAATGAATAGCTCTCGGGAAGAGCTCGAGAAAGTAGTATTTGTAATTCAAATCCATTTGTCTAGAGCAATCAGGTAGTGACATACGATGGCCTCATCCAAGGAGAGGCCTTTAATATTTTCCATAGGAATCAATCTCAAATCTTTTGTGACTATCTCGGAGAGGCCGGCACCCTGATTGTGGTTTAGGCAAGGAAGACTGTGTGTGGTCCACCATCGACTGTGCTACCCAACCAAGTCCCTCTGCTTTGGAGTGAATGTGTCAGTCACTCCATGCACGTCGTCACCATCAGTGTCTGAATCAGAGTCCATTCTTGGCTCCACTGTCATTTCTTTAACCAATACCCTGTCAACGACCTTTTCACATCATTTACTGTTTTTCATTTTGTAAAAACTGTGACATCAGTTGTAAAAACACTTTTGAACACTTTAAAAAGTTGTTTCTTTAGAATAAACTTATAAAAGTGCCTCCCCCGCACCAAGCGGGGCAGGACTCTTGCTACCAATTAAAGATATTCTGGGTTTTGGTAATGATTTCACTTCCTCAATTGAACATTAGGTTAGTTTATCACTTCCCCTAATGGTAAGGAGAAAACTATAGGCAGTTCAGAGACCACGTTTTGGATGTGATTCTTCTACTTGTGAGAAAATAAGCACTCTGCTTTGTGAGCGTCCTATTTCAGTACAAGGAACTTTTGAAAACAGTGATAGATATGGCATAATATATATTTAGTGATAGTTATTTAGTGTTTTTCATTGTATTTTCCCCATCTTACTATTTTAAGCATTATGGAGAGATAATGAAAATTATTGCAGCAGCAATAATAATCTCATCGTTTTCTAAGAGCTTTCTAAATTTTAGCTTAATTACCATTAGTGTATGTACCATGAATGAAATAGGAAGCTTATTTTGTATTGATATGTTTGTAGTAGAGACATGTGGTTTGATGTAAGAAGACTAGTAGAGTCCAAAGACCTGGCGAAAAGGCTGCAGCTTACTCATATTTTTAACTTTTTCCTTTACAGAATCATTACAGCTAATGAGTTAATTAATGTTTGTAGAAGTGCCTAGTACAGTTGTCAATGGGTGTAATTCTTATAATGGCCTATTAAAATGTTAAAAGGTAGCATATTCTCAAGGAAAAACTTTTTTGTACAAAATTTAGTCTATTTATACAGAATTAAGGCTCTTAGTGTGAAGTAGATGTATAGGAGGTATCAAATGCAGTGTTTATAAACCTAGCAAGTGGTGTTGTGTATTGAATTATAGTTGATTAACAATATTCTGTTAGTTTCAGGTATACAGCACAGTGATTCCGATATATATGTATATGTGTGTGTCTGTTATATAAATGGGGCTTCCCGACTGGCTCAGACTGTAAAGAATCTGCCTGCAGTGCAGGAGACCTGAGTTCAGTCCTTGGGTTGGGAAGATCCCATGGAGAAGTTGGAGAAGGCAATGGCACCCCACTCCAGTACTCTTGCCTGGAAAATCCCATGGGCGGAGGAGCCTGGTAGGCTGCAGTCCATGGGGTCGCTAAGAGTCAGACACGACTGAGCGACTTCACTTTCACTTTTCATTTTCATGCATTGGAGAAGGAAATGGCAACCCACTCCAGTGTTCTTGCCTGGAGAATCCCAGGGACGGGGGAGCCTGGTGGGCTGCAGTCTATGGGGTCGCAGAGAGTCGGACACAACTGAAGCAACTTAGCAGCAGTAGCAACAGCAGCCTGGAGAAGGAAATGGCTACCCATTCCAGTATTCTTACCTGGGAAATTCCATGGACAGAGGAGCCTGGCAGGCTATAGTCTATGGGGTCCCAAAGAGTTGGACGTGACTGAGTGACTAATACACATACACACTCACTCACACACATGCTCACATGTACACACACATTCCGTTTCAGATTCTTCCTGCAGAATATTAAGTGTAGTTCCTATGTTGTACAGTAGATCTCTGTTGGTTACTTTATATCTACTAGTGTGTATATGTTAATCCCAACATCCTAATTTATCCCTTCCCCTATCCCACTTTCCCCTGTGGTCACCAGAAGTTTGTTTTATGTGTCTATGAGTCTCTTTCTGTTGTGTGAATAAGTTCATTTTAGATTCTACATATAAGCAGTATGATATAATACTTGTCTTTGTCTGACTTATATCACTTAGATGATAATGTCTAGGTCCGTCCCTGTTGCTGCAGATAACATTATTTCATTCTTTTTTATGGCTTACTAGTTTTCCACTATATAAATATTCCACATCAGATGCAATTTTTAAGTGTAGTCAGATCTATGAATCTTTTAAGCCTTCTGAGTTTGTTGTAGTTCAGAGAGAAGCCTTTCCAGTTCTGAGTTTCTTGAAAAGTCTCTTGGGATTTCTTTTTGACTTTCGTGGATTCGTTGTCCTCCATTAAATTTTTGAACCTTTGGGAATTTCTGCTTGTATAAAGTCTGAAGACTGAATTGAACCTTATTTGTTCCTGTTGGAGACACACTTGGTGCAGTCTTTTCATTGTATAAACATACAAGTTAGTCTTTCATTTCAGAAGAAATCATGGAATGTCACTTTACTGAGTACTAGCTAAACATCTCCTTTGTTTCACTTAGGTTTATGATAATTGTGAAGAAACAAAAGACCTGTTGCACAAAAAGCACATGCTGCAGGATGAAATTGCCATGCTAAGACTGGAGATAGATGCACTGAAAAATCAGCACCGGGAAAAGGAAGAGAACTATTTTGAGGACATTGAAATTCTCAAAGTAAAGAATGATGATCTTCAAAAGGCAATAAAACTGAATGAGGAATCATTAACAAAGACTATATCCCACTATACAGGCCAGCTTAATGCTCTGACAGCTGAGAATACAATGCTAAACTCTAAGCTGGAGAACGAAAAAGAAAGTAAACAAAGACTGGAAACCGAAGTGAAATCCTACCGTTCTAGACTGGCTACTGCCTTACATGATCATGATCAAGGTCAGACATCAAAAAAGTGATCTGGAACTTGCCTTCCAGAGAGCAAGAGACGAGTGGTTATGCTTGTGGGACAAAATGAAGTACGATGTGCCTAATCTAAAAGATAACAACGAGATGCTTTCCCAGCAACTATCTACAGTGGAAAGTGTCTTCAATAAGCTGAAAATCAAGCTGCATCGCATGAGAGATGATCTTAGAGAAAAGACTTTGATGTTAGAACGTGTCCAGAGAGATCTAAGCCAATCAGAGTGTCAAAAGCAGGAAATTGAACACATGTATCAGAATGAACAAGGCAAAGTGAATACATACCTTGGAAAGCAGGAATGCTTAGAGGAGAGATTATCTCAACTCCAGAGTGAAAACATGTTGCTCCGACAGCAACTGGGTAATGCACAAAACAGAGCCAAAAGTAAAGAGAAGACAGTCATTAGCATCCAAGACCAGTTTCAGCAGATAGTGAGAAAACTTCAGGCCAAATATGAGAAACAAGGTCTGATGCTGGAGAAAAGAAACAAGGAGTTAATCAAGGAATGGAATTATTTAAAAGAAAGAATGTATTGGTATGAAAATGAGAAAGCAGAAGAAGTGAGCATCCAGAAGGAGAAATAATTCTCAGATTTCCTGAAAGAAAGTTCAAAGTGATTCTTGATTCTGGCTAAATGTTGAATCTAGTTGAATATAAAAAATACACAGGCTGTGAATCTACGGTCTCTAAACCAACCTAAAAGCATACCTTGTATCCACCAAATAAAAATTAAACCGAAGAAATCCTTTACTTTGAGTAGGGACATCGTGTCATTTATGAAATGTTAAGAGATGTAAATCTAAATTGTTAACATAGACAGGTACTAGTAATTTATTCTTTATTAAGGTAATAATTTTAATCTTTATGTTACCGCATTTCAGTATCATGATGAAACAGATAAATGAAATGCTCAAATCTGAAGTGAATATTTAAAAATGAAGCTTAAGTTACTTGGATTATCTTGATAGTCAATTCCAGGTTTCCCAGAGGCTGTATTTTATATATCGTACTTTGGCTTCAGTAGCTTGTCATATCTTTTTGTTATATTTGTTGGTACAATTTTATTTTTATTCATGTCACTTTGAGTTAATATGGGAAACATTTTAGCCTTGAATCATTTATTCTTTAAGCCTCTTAACTCTTCATGTGCATCTGCTGCTGCTGCTGCTAAGACACTTCAGTCATGTCCGACTCTGTGCGACCCCATAGACGGCAGCCCACCAGGCTCCCCCATCCCTGGGATTCTCCAGGCAAGAACACTGGAGTGGGTTGCCATCTATTTATCATCAGTTCTTCGGCACTTAGCTTTCTTCACAGTCCAACTCTCACATCCATACATGACCACAGGAAAAACCATAGCCTTGACTAGATGGACCTTTGTTGGCAAAGTAATGTCTCTGCTTTTCAATATGCTATCTAGGCTGGTCATAACTTTTCTTCCAAGGAGTAAGCATCTTTTAATTTCATGGCTGCAGTCACCATCTGCAGTGATTTTGGAGCCCAAAAATGAAGTCTGACACTGTTTCCACTGTTTTCCATCTATTTTCCATGAAGTGATGGGACCAGATGCCATGATCTTCGTTTTCTGAATATTGAGTTTTAAGCCAACTTTTTCATTCTCCTCTTTCACCTTCATCAAGAGGCATTTTAGTTCCTCTTCACTTTCTGCCATAAGGATGGTGTCATCTGCATATCTGAGGTTATTGATATTTCTCCTGGCAGTCTTGATTCCAGCTTGTGTTTCTTCCAGCCCAGCGTTTCTCATGATGTACTCTGCATATAAGTTAAATAAGCAGGGTGACAATATACAACCTTAACGTACTCCTTTTCCTATTTGGAACCAGTCTGTTGTTCCATGTCCAGTTCTAACTGTTGCTTTGGTAAATATTTAATGGGGTTTCCATTATGGTGGACTTCTGTATGCTCATGAAAATGATGATTTGGAAAACTATACATTAAGTTATTAGAACCTGCTATATTATTTCCAAGAATTTCACACTCCACAATACTAGTAACACTTTCTCCTCTGTAAAATCCTAGAGGATAAGTTAGTCCTTATAACACATCTACGTCTCTGCAATATTAAAGGAAATAATAGTTCAATATTTCTTTAAAAGCGAGGTGTACAGGACCTCAGCTGCTGAGCTCTCGTTCCCAATCCACTTTCTGATGCTTTAACTCTGATTTCACTTCTTTGGTTTCTGACAGCTCTTTTTGTAGCCCACAAACCTTACTTTTAATTCTATAAAATTCTCCTCTAAGTAGTTTACAGTGGTTTGTTTGGCTTCATTGAAAATCTACTAATCTTTCATGCAAAAGAACTGTATCCTGAATTTTCAACAAGCTAACAGAATCTGCATGATGAAGAAAACAAAGATAGAAACAAAAAAAAAAAAATTGAGGAATTTTTGAGTATAAAGGACTGTGCCTTTCACATTCACTCATCCACGCACTGAACAAGTATTAAGGGTCTATAATGTGGAAGACATTATTCTAAGCTCTGCAAATAAAACAGATGCCCCTTCGTCTTGTTTAGCTTGAAGTCTAGTAGGAGACAAGGACAAATAAAATAATTATGAACTCAGATAGATACTCTAAGAAAAGAGAGTTCTATGATCACATAACAGAACTTGACATAGACTGGGTCCAGGAAAGATTTCCCTGGGGAAGAGATTTCACACTGAGAAATGAAGGATGAGCAGGAAGTAGTAAGTAGAGTAGGAAGAACAACCCTGTGGACAGTCTCCAGCTGCCATTGTGTTTTTAACCAAGAGAGTGAACAGCTACTGATCTACCTTCCTGAGTGCAGCGAGCAAAAACAACACCAACACAATACATTAAACAATGATTTTCATGACAAAGGATTTCAGGGAATGAAAGACAATGATCCTGGAAACACATGAGGTTACCCTAAGGAATGCCCCAGCTCACTGCCTTGAGAGAATTTCCAGGCCCAAACACGAGGAGAAGGAATGGAAGCTGAGTTAGCCAGACTCCCTGACAGGAGATGATGAAGCTGGCAGTCTGGTGAACCAAAGTGGGCAGAGATCACAGATCAGAACCCTGGAGAGGAGAGAGTGGAACAGAGAGAAAAAGGACCTTGGAGATCTGAGGAGGAGCCCCTCAGGAATTCAGCAGAGGAACGAACAGAGCCCATCTGGGAGAAACCATCTGAAAAGACTATAGGGACCTGTGACTGGTGCTCACTCAGTCCCAGGAATTCTATTTATTCTCATGAGCCAGGCTGGAAAATTCCTAGGTACCAGCAGAATGAACAGGGTAGTCAGCAAGGTCTTGCCTCCAAGGCAGGAAATAATCAGCCCTATCCCCAGAGCCCCTCTGGATGCACCTAACAATCATGAGAAGCAAGAGCACAGAAGGATCTCTGGAAAACTCTCAATATTTGGAAACTAAATCATATGGGTCTAAATAACCGTTGGATCAAAGAGGTAATGAAAAGAGAAAGTACAAAGTATCTTGAACTGAAGGAAAATGAAAACGTTAAGACCAGCAGACATTTTAGGGAACTAGCAAGCTGATTCTAGAATTCATGTAGAAAGAAGGGTGAAAACTAAAACCAGATGGAACCAAACAATTGTGACCTTTAACCACCCAGCAAAGAGGGGCAACAGTTAGGCTTGAAGCAAGAGGGTAGCATGATGAGACCTGAATGTTTAAAAATAGTCAATAATTACAGTTGCTGCACAGACCGAGGTGCTGCCAGGTGGAGTGGCAGGGAAAGAAGTCCTGAGATTATTTCAGTTACTCTAGGAGGAAAATGATGCTGACCTGATCGTGAGTGAAGCACAGGAAAGAAGAAGAGTCAACAGAAGGTACAGAGAGTGAGAGTATCATAGGCCTGTGGCTCAGAGTATACACTCACTTTCATGTCCTTTTAATGCAAAACAAACTTCTGAGATGCACAGCAGTGTAGCATATCCCTGGCTCTAGAGCAGTACTGACAAGGTGTGCATATATCACTCCTCTATACACAGACAGGCTTTCTGTTAACATTTACACTGCCGTCCTACCTTTACACCCCACGTTGAGAGGTTCTATGCAACGTGGAATTCGTAGAGTAAAGCACGTCGCCATCATCAGAAACAGTCTCAGACGACTGAGTTAAGTCATCCAGTTCGTTCACGTAATTTGTTCTTTGACCTACACGTAAACAATACTGTTTCACAATGTCCTTAAAATACGTATAAATACACCAAGTGTACAGAGGTGATAAGTCTCTGTATCAAAACAAAAACAGACATTTCTTAAGAGATTTTTATCAAAAGGATAACTTTATCAACAGTGTTTCTAAATGATGTGTTCAAAGTAAGCTTCTCTACAACAAAGGAAGATTTTCTTTTTTACCACTATTCCTTTGACAAAGTATTTTCGACAAGGATAATATTTTTGAAAGTTTTTTTTTTTTTTTTTACTATACTTTCTTCTTTTCATACGGTGTTTTCCTTGCAGGCTTAAAAGAACAAATTATTTTTTCAGGCTAATATTAAATATTCAAAAATACAAACAATACCTTAACTTTTCTTTTTTATATAAACTCTTTGCATTGGCAAGTAATTATCTATAAAGCATGCAGAAATAAATAAGAGCAACATTAAAGGACACAGAAAATATATCAGTAATATTAATAAAGTATTAAAGTTAGATCCAAGGAAAAGGAAAAACATAAAGTTATTGCGTTGTGTGATAGGAAACAGTATACCAGTGTTTTTTGCACCTGTTCTTTTCCATAAGAACTTTTATGGCAGTACGACCTATCTGGGAGGTATTCCTTCAGTCCTTCTGAGAAAGAAATCCATTTGAATAACCAAGATATTAGCTTTTCGAGGACGTCTTATGCATCAGCCATGCATTATTAGAAGCACCTGACATGTCCTAAAGGCATTTTCATCCCCACAGTCATTCTGGGAGATAGGTATAGGAAGAAATGGAGCACACAAAGGCTGAGGAACTTGCCCAGGCCCATTCAGCATGTCACCAACAGACCCAGAATTCAAACCCAGGAAGTCTGGCTTCAACACTGCTCTTCATTGAAAAGTCTTTTTAAGTAATATGACAGCAAATGAATCTTTAGTATTATTTCAGGTCTAGCTATGGCTATAAATGATGATTTCTGAATCTTAAAACATATTTCTCAAAAATTAAAAAGACTTCAGAGGTAGGCAAGCCTGAAAATCTACTGTCAATAAAGTTTTGTTTTCTGTAAAGAAATTCATCAATAGGCATTCATTAACCCATTCTGCTGTTTTTTCATGCATGTGACATACATGTATTGAGCACACAATATGTGTTAATGACATGCTTAGTAAAGGAAGCACGGGTTTTGTCATTTATATCTTTATCATGCAAAAGGAATAATTTGTGAAAGACTGCTAATAATGGTTTTCTATTGAATATAAACAAAATCTTCCCCTTTTCCCTGGAATCTATAAACAACTATGAAGTTAATATGATGTGATGTTTCAGAGCACCTTACAAAATCATAGCTACTCATCATGTTACTATCAACTAGAATCACCAAGGAATGGCCATCATCATATCCTATTCAGTATAACCTAAGTGTTTGTAAATTCACAATTATGTAATTTTTTGAAAATCTATATATGATAGAATTAACTTAAGCAATCATCTGCATATTCCATTACATAGAAATATTACACTTCAGAACCAATGAACAAGCCGTTACCATAAAACCATACATGAACAGAAGTAGTATGTACAATTAGTTCACTGAAATAGTTTAAAGATAATGTCATACAATCAATATGCTTTCTATTATTGGAAATGCAAACAAGACTAAACTAAATAAACACGCTGTCTGCTAGCTCATTTCCAATAGCATGCTGCTGCTAGTGCTAAGTTACTTCAGTCATGTCTGACTTTGTGCGACCCCACAGACGGCAGCCCACCAAGGTTCCCCGTCCCTGGGATTCTCCAGGCAAGAACACTGTAGTTGGTTGCCATTTCCTTCTCCAATGCATGAAAGTGAAAGTGAAGTTGCTCAGTAGTGTCTGACTCCTAGCGACCCCATGGACTGCAGCCTACCAGGCTCTGCCCATGGGATTTTCCAGGCAAGAGTACTGGGGTGGGGTGCCATTGCCTTCTCCCTCCAATATCATACATACTCTAAAAGCTCCCTTAACATAAAACAAGTAACACCTGTGAACTCCACACTCCTCTTCAGTTACCATCCAATTCTTCATTGCCTGTCCCAGTAACATTCCCTACTGAATGTTTATGTGTATTCATTACAGTCCAGCTTCCAAGGGGACTATTTACTGAAATGACTTCCGGCCAAAGGCACTGGTCCTCACCTAAACCTTTCAGCAGTGTTCGTCCACTAGAGTTGACCAACCTCTTGACTTGGCCTGAGCACTGTATAATGCTGCTCTCTTTCCAGAAGAAGTATTCAGTGCTAATATTTCTTCCCCTACAAACAAGGAATCTGGAGAATGTACCTGTTGTCACCCTAATCCACTTCCCTTAAAATGCTGTCATCATTCACGTGCAGCAGACCACCAGTCAGTGAATCGGTCTTTTCAAATATTGGTGCAATCACACGTTCTTCCGGTGTCCATTTGTCATCGTTCTTTTTCTTTACTTCCTTCCTGTGCACACCAGGATCGCTACTTTAAAAAGTTCACAAAAAAGCCAATGTTTTCCAATAATTCAGCTGATAAAGAATAAAAACCAATTCTTATAAAATTCCAACTCTTACCCATCTTAAGTCATTGATTAATTCACAAGACAGTTATAGAGTACCAACCATATGCAAGAAAACAAATTCTCCCTTCAAACACAGATATGATTATGATACAATATGATATATACAACTTGACAAATGAAAGTGATAAGTGAAATAAGGAAGGATTTGCAGAAGAAGTGAAGAGAGAAGGTCATGAGAAACAGAAAAGGGAGAAAATCATTCTACTTGGAGATTCGAATGTGAGCACAAACATCAGACACAGGGCATCTGGGTGGTTTCCGAGGAACCTGGAAGGAAGAGCACAAAATACATGGAAGAAAATAGAGAGATGCATCTGGAAAGACACTGAGAAGAACCTCAAGGGCTACCCTGAAAACCTGAAGTCCACTGGCTAAGTGTCTTGACTCTTAGACATGGGAGTCATAAGTAGATTTACACTATTTTTTTTTTGCTTCTAAGTACAATAATGGTGAATTTAGGGACTTCCCTGGCGGTCCAGTGCTTAGGAGTCCACCTACCAATAAAAGGGGAAGGCATTCCATTCCCGGTCAGGGAAGATCCCGCATGCCATGGTGCAACTAAACCGTGCTCCACAGCTACTGAAGCCAGCACCCTAGAGCCTACTCTTAGCACCAAGAGAAGCCACCACACTGAGAAGCACAAGCACTGTGGCGGCAAAGACCCAACGCAGCCAAAAATAAAAAGAGAATTCACAGATAAAAACCACACTTAATTTAGGCGGTATTTGAGATGACATGAGGCACATATACCATGAAAGAAGAAACCAAGGAAATATTTGGCCAGGGGAGGAGAGCTCACTTTTAAACCACCTGCATGATGCGGCAACAGCAGCATCACAGCTGAAAGACCGATGCCTCATAGGTTCTCCTGCCACCATCAGCAATTTGGCCTTCCTTCATGGACATACTCAAAGTACTAGGAGAGAAAAACCTGCCAGCCAAGAGTACTCTTTCCAGAAAAGTTGTCTTTCAGAAATGAAAGAGAAATAAAAACTGTCCCAAACAAAGCAAACCTGATGGAGTTCATCACCACTAGTTCTGCCTCATGGGAAATGCTGAAAGGAGTCCTCAAACTGAAATGAAAGGATGTTCGTCAGTGACAAAACAAATTTAAATATACAACACATTGATTAAGGCAAATATGCAATCAAATCCAGAATACTTCAATATGTAACATGCTGGTATGTTAACAAAGGAACTCTAGTAATAAGGCTAAAGGACAAGAGTATTAAAAATAACTATATCTCTAGTAAAATATAAAATCTGTACATCACAAACATTAGCTTAAGTTAGAAATTATTTTATAGGAACATAACAAGGGATGTGCTGTTAAATACTGATATAGGATTACCTATCAGAACCCTCATTCTGCATAGCAGGAAACTCCTGGTTGCTGTTTCCTCCACTCTTTCTCTGCTGAAACAATCCACTCTCATCAGCAGCATAGCACATGTTCTCTGATACTTCCACTTCACTACCTTTGTGCTTCTTTTCTTCTTCAACCTTTAATGGAAGTCTGACACTAAGAATAATTGCTATGTATTGATTATAAAGATCTTTGTTTTCAATTTTATTATTTGACTCAGTGCTCACCATGAATTTAAGTGATAAAAATATGTTTGTGTTTATTTTAATTTTATTATTCATATTCAGTCTTCCCCATATGACTGGCAGAGACAGAGAAATAAAAAGACAAAGACACAAAATCTGTCCTCTTTGGTCTTTACTACCTGGATTTTCCATTAAACAGCCGGATGTAGAGGATGTGACACCTTCACGCCTCAGAAAGAAAACATTCTTCTCTCTGCACTAAAGCTATTCTTTCCCCTCTGCCTTTTACAATTCTTTTTTCACTTGGATCCGGGAGATAGTAAAAAAGTGACGGTGTTCACTAAATTAAATGAACCAGAGTTTACCAAAACACAAGGAGCAGAATGAAACTGAGGAGTTGTTAGTGTGGAATTCTGGAATATAAGTAATGCTTCCCAATTCCACATTCAATAACCATCAAACCTTACAGCTAGAGGGTATAGAAATAGTTACCTAATATTGCCCCACTATTTACCAAAAACACCAATGAAATTTAAAAAAATGTTCAAGGTTTTGTTTAAGGCCCCTAGACTGGCACTGCCTAGCATTTTATGGCACCAAAAGAGATGATACAATTCTGGAACGTTGAATGTTATGTATTACCAAATGAATTCATCAGATTAATCAGGTAAGTTAAAAGCGTGAGTTTGGCACAGTAACTCAATGCCTTATTTGGGGGTAGGGCTCATCTCCTTTTTTTTTTTAACAGGAGAATACATAGAGGTTTTTTTTTTTTTTTTTGTCTTTTTGTCCGTTGTTCAAACTCAAAGCACCTCTTATACAAAAGAGCAAACAAACAATTTTAAAAACCTATTACTGAAGAAAGAACCACCTCACAGCATCTCAGAACTCAGTCTTCTCCTTTGTACATAAACACTTATTTTTTTTTTTTCTTTTTTGCTCAGGGTTTATACTACCTATGAGTTTCCCTGGTGGCTGAAATATTAAAGAATCCACCTTCAATGCGGGAGACCTGGGTTCAATCCCTGGTTTAGGAAGATCCTCTGGAGAAGGGAACAGCTAGCCACTATGGTATTCTTTCTGACCTGGGGAATTCCATGGGCAGAGGAGCCTGGCATGCTACAGTCCAAGGGTTCACAAAGAGTTGGACATGACTGAGCAACTTTCACACACACACACACACACACAATCTATGTAACAAAATCACACATGTCAAAACTTTCTACATTTTAGTAAACAACATAATGGAAAGGTCTGTCTCAAACATCTGAGAGTGCTGATTAAAGCATACATGGCAGCACATGTATTTGTTATTAATAAGATCCTGAAGTGGCCATGCTGGAAATCTAAGTGCCCAGCGATTGCGGAAAGCAGGGAAGATGACACATATTCAGCCACAATGAAGAGATTAGAGGGAACACATGTTCAAATCCTATCTCTCAGTCAGTGCTTTCTTCCCATTCTATGGAAATATAACTTATATTTAACCCAAAAGAGTTAAAAGGGAAAAAAAAAAAAAAAGATGCAAAACCCTAGCTGATTATTCTTCTTAAGCAATTTCCTTGGTGCTTATTCTGGCTCAGACGCTCACATGGTAAATAGCTAAATGAGTTTCCCAGGCCATATGAAGACTGACGGAGAAGAATTAGATATAAGAATTGATTGAAGGACAAAAGCCATGAAAATAGTTTCCTGAATCCCTGTTATTGAGATAATAATTGATTTCTACACAATTACCTCTTTGGATGACCCCACTTTATTCATAAATGGAAAATCAAAATGGACCACATCATCAAGAAAGAGAAAAACCAAAGCAAGAGAAAATGAGAAACTCTTTTGGAAGTTAAATTTTCTCTTTTTCCAGAGCCAGCAACTCTACTTGAAACATGTCTATTTCATTCTTAAACCTCTGCATATCCTTCTCTAATTCTTCATTTACATACATTTCAGATGCGCTGTGACTATTAGGTGGAGAAGAATTCCCATTTTCTAATTCAGGTTCCATGCTTTTAATGTCACTAGCGCTGCAATTATCTGCATGCAGTGGCTTCTGGAACCAGTCCTGTATTGCTTTATTTTTCAGATCAGTATTTTAACAACAGCAAGGGGAAAGTGAATTTTTATTTGAATTCTATATTTCATCTTACCAGAGTAGACAAGCCACAGACTAGAATGACATGCTTGTCCCATGTCTAATTTCCGATTAGTTTGATCTTGCCTCATATTTTGTGACATTTGCATATCAATCTTTTGGTCTTTCACTTCAAATATAGCTACCGGCTCCCCTACTTTTTTTACTTTCTGTATCATTGTAAAAACGGTCCTCAATTTTCATAAACACATGTTCAATGTCTAATTGATCATTTTCAAAGTCTACTTTATTTTCAGGGAAATAAAGCTTTGAAGATGACTGACAAGTCTATCCAAGGGACCCAGAGTTTACAGACCACGGAAAAACATTTTTGAGACTGGGTTCTTTTTGTTCAGGAAATGCTTGGAATACTAGAGAGACAGATACTCCAAATGCATCTTTTCCCTTACAATCAGGTGTATTATTTGTGAGATTAGGAGATATTTCCTTTTGGTTTGCTCCTTCTTTAGGGTTATCACATAGTGGATCTTCCTCAGGAGAAACGGTAATTTGGTATTCCTCACAAAATTACACTGAACTTCCGCTTTAACTCGTTTGTGATGGGTGTTAACTTATCTTTGCATTCTAATTTGCCTTGTTTGATACACATTTTCTCATACAGTACTACACCAGATATTGAAATTTACAGTTTTACATACCTGTGCATGGTTATTCTCATCTTCATCAAGTTTTTCTTGTTCTTCCTCTGTTATCATTTCCAAGTCTAGTTCTTTTGACAGATCTGCATGTTTAGTTAATATTACTTAGAAAGTTTAGATAAAAGACATAATCCTCATTTAAAACAGAGATCTAAAACATTGTATGAAATGACAGATTAAATCAATCTTTTTTTTTTTTTTTTTTTTTTTAATTTCCCCTCTTGGTTACTTGATTTCAAAGCACCTATGCCAGCCCTCCGTTTGTTGTACTGGTGAAGGGGGAGGGAGAAACGCGACCTAAATCAATCTTAATCCTCGGCTGAATATTTACTTCTTTAAGAACTACTTCCAATGATCTGAAAACTTCAACAAACCATTTTGGAAATACCAGATGTCACCAGGTTACAGGCACACAAACAGCTCAAAGATTCAGTCAGATTGATCCAAACAACAGTGAACAAAACAATCAGAAACCAAGCAAAATACAGGACAGACATATAAAGTCACCATACATTCTCTTCTCTACTTCATAACAGGACCTTTTTAACAACATGCCAAGCATCAACTGCAACATTATTCATGGTTTACAAAATTCTTCTTACTTTTTAGCTTTTATCAGTTCCTTCATCTGAGATGCTTCCCTCTACTCTTCTGACAAATTACTTTTCATCTTTTAAAGTTCAACCTGCTTCGTGAAGTTGTCTTTGATTACTGCCATCTTTCCCCTGATAAAGAGCTACGCCTTTCCTTGTAGCTCCCTTAGTACTTTAAAGATTTTTCTAGTGTATCTTTCTAGATTTTCCTAGTGATAGATATAGATCTGAACTGTAAATTATTTCTTTACATGTCTAGCCCCTTGGTTCCTAGACTGCAGAGGACAAGCTCTTAAAAGTCACCTCAGTATATATAGCATTTATTATTATTATTATTGGAAGATAACTGCTTTACAGAATTCTGTTGTTTTCTGTCATACCTCAAAATGAATCAGCCATAGGTACACATATTTTGCCCCTTTTGAACCTCCTTCTCATCTCCCTCCCCATCCCACTCCTCTAGGTTGATACAGAGCCCCAGTGTCTCTTATTCAATAATTATTTCTCCGGTTTCCGCTCAGTACTAGACACGGGAGTTTCACAAAAAAATGTAGAAAAGGTGTCAGGCATGGCTTTTCTAGAGATAATACCTGAGTGCAGACTTACACAGTTCAAGGGAACAGAGGGCAGGAGAGGGAGAGCATTTCAGGCTGTAGCAAGATGGGGAGAGAAGCACACACACCACAGGGTAGATATTTGTCCAAAGTGAAGGGATGGGACTGACAAAGGTCTTGGCATCCCGTCCCATCACTTTGTGGCAAAGATATGGGGAAACAATGAGAACAGAAACAGACTTTATTTTCTTGGGCTCCAAAATCAATGCAGATGGTGACTGCAGTCATGAAATTAAAGGACACCTGCTCCTTGGAAGAAAAGATATGACAAACTTAGCATATTAAAAAGCAGAGACGTTACTTTGCTGACAAAGGTCCGTCTAGTCAAAGCAAAGGCTTTTCCAGTAGTCATCTATAGATAATGAGAGTTGGACCAAAAAGAAGATTGAGCACCAAAGAACTGATGCTTTTCAACTGTGGTGTTCGGAAAGACTCATGACAGTCCCCTGGACTGCAAGGAGATCCAACCAGTCAATCCTAAACAAAATCAGTTCTGAACATTCATTGGAAAGACTGACGCTGGCGCTGAAGCTCCAGTACTTTGGCCACCGGATTCAAAGGAGTGGCCAAAGGATAAATAATAAAAGGTGTCAGCACAAGGTAGACTTTGCCATAGAATCTAATTTGGAACCATCAGAAGGATGGTAAGGCCATGCCCAGGTGATCCACAGCTGAGTGCTCTGGGCTTCTGCATTACCTTCTTTGCTTCCTCTGTTTCCTGGCAGCTCCGACTTGCATAGCTCACAGAGCGAGTAATTCCCTACGGGGAACACCACTACAGTCTTCATCTTTATTTTATCTATTACGGTCTTCTGTCCAAATTCTGTGGATGCTGACTGATTTTTGGTCATTGAGTGGGATACCAACTCTTTGACAAGTCTCATTATTGAGGCTCAAAGCAGCAGAAGCCCAATTTGAAAAATGTGAAAACAAAGTCTCCATTTATTAGAATGTGAGAATACAAGTCTGACTAACTTGTACAAAGTCTTTCTTCAGAGAATCAGTTCCATGCCCTCCTTTCCCCTGAAACTCACTAGTCCTTCACAGCTTACAGTATCTCACACGTCACCGTCATTCATGAAGAGATGTAAACTAGTGTGCCTCATTTCTTCTCCTTTTTAATTGCCTAGTATTACTGATTTTGATTCACTCAACTTCTATTACATATTCTGTATCCCATAAGAACTTTACCAATAATTATTTTTTTCAACATCAGTTCAGTTCAGTTGCTCAGTTGTGTCCAACTCATTGCGACCTCATGAACTGCAGCATGCCAGGCCTTCCCGTACATCACCAACTCCTGGAGTCTACCCAAACTCATGTCCATTGTGTCAGTGATGCCATCCAACCATCCCATCCTCTGTTGTCCCCTTCTCCTCCTGCCCTCAATCTTTCCCAATATCAGGGTCTTTTCAAATGAGTTAGCTCTTTGCATCAGGTGGCCAAAATATTGGAGTTTCAGCTTCAACATCAGTCCTTCCAATGAACACCCAGGACTGATTTCCCTTAGGATGGATTGGATGGATCTCATTGCAGTCCAAGGGACTCTCAAGAGTCTTCTCCAACACTACAGTTCAAAAGCATCAATTCTCCTGCATTCAGCTTTCTTTATAGTCCAACTCTCACATCCATACATGACTATTTTTCAACATACAAATATATTATTAAGAAAATGTATATCTACCTTATTTTACACTTAATCATGCCTTATAATACTCTGTGCTATAGAGACCATGGTTTAAAAAACACTTTAAATGAATGCTACTACTTTAATTAATGTTACAAACCTAGACAACATTAAAAAGCAAAGACATCACTTTGCTGACAAAGGTCCGTACAGTAAAAGACACAGTTTCTTCAGTAGTCATGTACAGATGTAAGAGTTGGACCATAAAGAAGGCTGAGCACCGAAGAATTGAGTCTTTCAAAGAGTGGTGCTAGAGAATACATCTGAGAGTCCCTTGGACAGCAAAGAGATCAAACCAGTCAATCCTAAGAGAAATCAATGCTGAATATTCACTGGAAGGACTGATGCTGAAACTAAAGCCCCAATACTTTGGGCACCTGATGTGAATAGCTGAATCACTGGAAAAGACCCTGATGCTAGGAAAGATGGAGGGCAGGAGGAGAAGGAGACAGTAGAGGATGAGATGGTGGGATAGCATCACTGATGCAATGGATATGAACATGGGCAAACTCCGGGAGATGGTGAGGCACAGGTAGGCCTAGCGTGCTGCAGCCCATGGGCTCACAAAGAGTTGGACCCGACACAGCAACTGAACACCACCACCAATGACAACTTCTTTAATTACAATGAGATGATCTTTCCTCAGATTATCAATATCTTCAGAACTGATTTTCTAAGCCCTGGATAGACATCATAAACTTATATGAGACATGATAGTTTTGTGGGTGACCAATTGTTTCCACGTGAAAATAGGATAAGTCTAGGACCACACTGGATCCAAAGAGCACAGAGCACCATGAGGGAAGAATGAACACAACACAGAAATATTTGCTTAAAAAAAAAAGGAACTCTCAGCTCTAAATTTCTTAAGAGACATCAAAGAAACAAGCAAGAAATGTAAAAGTGAAACTTAAACCCTGTGTCAACACAAGGGTCCCTTTATCATTTCACATCCAACCATGCCAATGGTTTAAAATGGTGGTTCTGTAGTGTGCCCTGAGAATTCCTGAAGTCCAGAGACCCACTGGGCCAGGGGATCCAAGAGGTCAAAACTCTTTTCACAACAACTCTAAACGTTACTTCCATGCTCAATTATGTTTTGAGTGCACACAGGAGTTCTCCAGAGACAGGATATGTGATATCAGAACTCTAATGACGAATGGAATTAGCCATTATGATTGTGTGTGCCTGTATTTTTACCTTTTTTAGTTTTATTTTCCAGGAGTCTCTGGCTGAGGCGAGGGTTGGAGGTGGCCTGCTGCCTGGTCAGGGTAACTGAGTGGAGCAGTGCATGCATGGGACCTGTTGAAGGAGGTGCCATTATCTTCATTACCTCCACCATGGTCTGGCCTCAGGTCAAACAACAGGGAGGGAACACAGCCCCACCCATCAAAAGAAAACTGGATTAAAGATTTACTGAGCATGGCCCCGCCCATCAGAACAGGATCCAGTTTCCCCCTCAGTCAGTCTTTCCCATCAGGAAGTTTCCATAAGCCTCTTATCCTTATCCATCAGGGGGAAAGTAGACTGAAAACTTCAATCACAGAAAACAAACCAAACTGGTCACATGGACCACAGACTTGTCTAACTCAATGAAATTATGAGCGAACCATGCCATGAAGGGCCATCCAAGACAGACGGGTTATGCTGGAATGTTCTGACAAAACATGGTCCACTAGAGAAGGGAATGGCAAACCACTTCAGTATTCTTGCCTGGAGAACCCCATGAACAGTATGAAAAGGCAAAAAGATAGGACACTGAAAGGTTAACTTCCAATCAGCAGGTCAGTAGGTGTCCAATATGCTACTAGAGGTCGGTGGAAAAATAAATCCAGAAAGAATGAAGAGATGGAGCCAAAGCAAAAACAACACCTAGCTGTGGATGTGACTGGTGATGGGAGTCAAGTCCAAGGCTGTAAAGAGCAATACAGCATAGGTCCATGAATCAAGGCAAATTTGAAGTGTTCAAGCAGGAGATGGCGAGAGTGAACATCGACATTTTAGGAATCAGTGAACTAAAATGGACTGGTTTGTGGTTTAGGCCATAAGTCGTGTCCTATGCTTCTGACCCCATGGGCTATTTGTAGCTCACCAGACTCTTCTGGTGATAGGATTTTCCAAGCAAGAATGCTGGAGTGGTTGCCATTTCCTTCTTCAGGAGATCTTCCTGACCCAGGCATGGAACTAGGGTCTCCTGCATGGCAGGTAGATTCTTTACCGACTGAGCTACCAGGGAAGCCACCAAATGGACTGGAATGGGTGAATTTAACTCAGATGACCATTATGTCTACTACTGTGGGCAAAAGTCCCTTAGAGCAAATGGTGTAGCCATCACAGTCAATAAGAGTCCCAAATGCAGTACTTGGATGCAATCTCATAAATGACAGAATGATCTCTGTTTGTTTCCAAGGCAAACCATTCAATATCACAATAATGCAAGTCTATGCTCTGACCAGTAATGCTGAACAAGCTGAAGCTGAACGGTTCTATGATGACCTACAAGACCTTCTAGAACACCAAAAAAAGATGTTCTTTTCAATATAGGGGACTGGAATGTACAAGAAGGAATTCACGAGATACCTGGAATAACAGGTAAATTTGGCCTTGGAGTACAAAATGAAGCAGGACAAAGGTGAACAGAGCTTTGCCAAGAGAACGTACTGGTCATAGCAAACACCCTCTTCCAACAACACAAGAGATGACTCTACACATGGACATCACCAGATGGTCAATGACGAAATCAGACTGATTCTGTTCTTTGCAGCCAAAAATGGAGATGCTCTATACAGTCAGCAAAAATAAGACTGGGAGCTGACTGTGGCTCAGATTATGAACTCCTTATTGTCAAATTCAGACTTAAATTGAAGAAAGTAGGAAAAACCACTAGACCATCCAGGTATGACCTAAATCAAATCCCTTAGGGTTATACAGTGGACCTGACAAATAGATTCAAGGGATTAGTTTTGATAGACATAGTGCCTGAAGAACTATGGACAGAGATTTGTGAGATTGTACAGGAGGCATTGATCAAGTACATCCCAGAGAAAAAGAAGTGCAAAGAGGCAAAATGATTGTCTGACGAGGTCTTACAAATAGCTGAGAAAAGAAGAGAAGCTAAAGGCAAGGGAGAACAGGAAAGATATACCCACTTGAATGAAGAGTTCCAAAGAATAGCAAGGAGAGATAAGAAAGCCTTTCTCAGTGGTCAATGCAAAGAAATAGAGGAAAATAACAGAATGGGAAAGACTAGAGATCTCCTCAAGAGAGTAAGAGATACCAAGGGACCATTTCATGCCAAAATGGGCACAATAAAGGACAGAAATAGTATGGACGAGAAGGAAATGGCAACCCACTCCAGTGTTCTTGCCTGGAGAATCCCAGGGACGGGGGATCCTGATGGGCTGCTGTCTGTGGGGTCGCACAGAGTTGGACACGACTGAAGCGACTTAGCGGCAACAGCAGCAGCAACAGATGCAGAATATATTAAGAAGAGGTGGTAAGAACACACACATAAAAACTCCAGGTTCGATGCACGGTACTGGATGGTTGGGGCTGGTGCACTGGGACGACCCAGAGGGAGGGTAGGGGAGGGAGGAGGGAGGAGGGTTCAGGATGGGGAACACGGGTATACCTGTGGTGGATTCATTTCGATATTTGGCAAAACCAATACAATATTGTAAAGTTTAAAAATAAAATTAAAAAAAAAAAAGAAAAGATCTTCATGATCCAGATAAGCAGATGGTGTGATCCTTTACTTAGAGCCAGACATCCTGGAATGCGAAGTCAAGTGGGCCTTAGGAAGCATCACTACGAACAAAGCTAGTGGAGGTGATGGAATTGCAGTTGAGCTATTTCAGATCCTAACAGATGATGCTATGAAAGTGCTGCACTCAATATGCCAGCAAATCTGGAAATCTCAGCAGTGGCTACAAGACTGGAAATGGTCAGTTTTTATTCCAATTCCAACGAAAGGCAATGCCGAAGAATGCTCAAACTACCACACAATTGTACTCATCTCATACGCTAGCAAAGTAATACTCAAAATTCTCCAGGCCAGGCCTCAAAAGAACATGAAACGTGAACTTCCAGACATTCAAGCTGGATTTAGAAAAGGCAGAGGAACCAGAGATCAAACTGACAACATCCACTGGATCATGGAAAAAGCAAGAGAGTTCCAGAAAAACATCTACTTCTGCTTTATTGGCCACCCCAAAGCTTTTAACTGTGTGGATCACAACAAACTGGAGAATACTTAAAGAAATGGGAATACCAGACCACCTGACCTACCTCCTGAGAAATCTGTATGCAGGTCAAGAAGCAACACTTAGAAATGGACATGGAACAACAGACTGATTCCAAATAGGGAAAGGAGTATGTCAAGGCTGTATATTGTCACCCTGCTTATTTAACTTATACGCAGAGTACATCATGCAAAATTCTGGGCTGTATGAAGCACAAGCTGAAATCAAGAAGCCGGAAGAAATATCAATAACCACAGATATACAGATGACACCACCCTTATAGCAGAAATCGAAGAAGAACTAAAGAGCCTTTGGATGAACGTGAAAGAGGAGAGTGAAAAGGTTGATTTAAAACTCAACATTCAAAAAACTCAGATCATGGCATCTGGTCCCATCCCTTCATGGAAATAGATGGGGAAAGAATGGAAACAGTGACAGACTTTATGTGTGTGTGTGTGTGGGGGGGGGGGCTCCAAAATCACTGCAGATGGTGACTGCACCCATGAAATTAAAAGACGTTTGCTGCTTGGAAGAAAAGCTATGACCGACCTTGACAGCCTATTAAAAAGCAGATACATTACTTTGCCAACATCAGTCTGTCTCGTCCAAGCTATGGTTTTTCCAGTAGTCATGTATGGATGTGATAGTTGGACTGTACAGAAAGCTGCAAACCAAAGAATTGATGGTTTTGAGTTGTAGTGGTGGAGAAGACTCTTGAGAGTCCCTTGGACTGCAAAGATATCCAACCACTCCATCCGAAGGGAATTCAGTCCTGAATATTCATTGAAAGGACTGATGCTGAAGCTGAAACTTCAATCCTTTGGGCACCTGATGTGAAGAACTGACTCACTGGAAAAGACCCTGATGCTGGCAGAGACTGAAGGTGGGAGGAGAAGGGGAAGACAGAGGATGATATGGTTGGATGGCATCACCAACTCGATGGACTTGAGTCTGAGTAAACTCCAGGAGTTCTGATGGACAGTGAAGCCTGGTGTGCTGCAGTCCATGGGGTCACAAAGAGTCGGACACGACTGAGCGACTGAACTCAACTGAACTCCCATATAGTAAACATCAATAGACATAAACAAAAGTTCCTTGGAATTCTCAATACTTTTTAGAAGTATAATAGGATCCTAAAGCAAACAACTTTCAGAATCACTGTTTCAAAAGATTATGTCTATCCAATAGTCATTAAAGTATGATTACTTCCCCTACTTCTAATAATCAAAGACACCACAAACTCACACACACACACACACACACAAACACATGCACATACAAACACACACAGCCTGCTCATCAAAACATCTGACTGGCCTACGTTCATCTGTGTAACGATACTATAATGAAACAATTATAAGCTGAAATACAACTGACATATTAGCAGGTGAAGTTTTACTCTAGGGAGAGGTTAGAATTCAAACAAGCATTTTTGGACATTGGAAAAACCTTAGAGTCTAAAATTTAATCTCGGAGAGTTCCTGAGAAGTATAGAGATTCCAAACTGAGAACTTCAGAGTGTCGAAGCATATACAGAAACATGTTGAGATGAAGCTTACAATTTAAAATTTTTTGTTCTTATCCTTGTAAATATCTTTTATTTCAAAACACAGGTATCAACAATAACATTTGCTTTATGTATGTACAATTCTTCAATTAAATTTGCAAAGAAAATATTAGAAGTATGAAGACTGAGCATTTCAAATAGTTCAATGTCCCTCTTTCCAGAGTTAACTGTGTACTGCAAAATTTACCTGAACTGGATGTTTGTATATCCTTCATTCTGATTGTTTTATTAGCAACAGTCTCTCATTCTGACTGCTGGGTGAATGGGGTTTGGAAACAAGTTGATTACTAAATAATGTACATAGGAGACGATCCACAGTTCAGAATTCAAGATAAAATCATAAACGTTTTTACCTTCACGTTAGGATATTTGCCAGGAGAATCTAAAAGGAAAAAAGTGACACAAAGTTAATTACATGTAAATATGAAAGCCAGCTGTACATTCATGCAGAGTCAGTACTGAGCAGAATCCTCACACTCAGCCTTGGCATTGAATACATTCAATTTTAGTGTCTTGTTTTTAGGGGAATCTTAGGACACTGGTAAGACAGACATAGGAATCCACTAAAGATAGTGAAAAGGAAATATTACATTTAATTGCCACAGAATTATTAGAAACTAAAAATCTTGCATGTTTCAAAATCAGTGTAGTATTTATTAAAAGTATTTCTAGCATTTAGGGAAGGAACCCTATTAATCTGTTTGGCTTCAAATTTAGTTTGGTTTGGTACATCATGCTAATGCTTCAAAGTATTTCTATGAAACTACTTTAAAAAGAATCAGCTATATTTTTAAAAAAAAGTCAATGCCTCCTTTTTCAAATTAATCTATTTTGAATAACAAATACCAGCACAACATATATCTTTGATGCCTAAGAGTACTCGGAGGGGCTGTGGTTTCCCCTACTTCTAGCACCCCTCCCACCTCCAGGATTATCTGGGGCAAAAATGATCTTATCTCTCTTCAGGGCAAATACACTGAAGTCATCTAGAAGTTCTCTCAAGTGTCCTCATCAACTCCAAACTCACCTCCCTAAGGCTTTCCTTTCCTCCCTTTGTCCTTTCACTAGATTTTCTCCTATCCAAAGGGTAGTAATCTCTGGATCTGTGGACTTAAATCTTCCCCCTTGATATCCTTTCTCGTCCTTTCTATGGATCATCCCTACCTGTGGTCTTATTTACAGACTGGGGCCTGGTGGACTGGAGTCGACGAAAAGAAAGCAAAAGAGAGAGACTAATATTCCCTGGGTTACGTGGAAAACCAATAAAGCCCTTGAATAGGGCTTGTACCTCTCACTAAGGCAAAGGGCGTCCTCTCAAGGAGGTCTTGGAAGCCCAGGCAGGAAAGTGAGCTTGGCAGGCCTCCATGCTCCAAAGAACTAGCCAGAGAGACAAAGAAAGACATGGGAGAACCAAGTCTCTAGTGGAACAAGGGTGCATTATTCATGTTTGTGTGAGTTTATATATCGTTATACAAGGAAGCTTTAGGCAAAAAAATAAAGTTTAGAAAAGAAAAAAGCCAGATGTATAACAATGGTCACCAAGGAAATAACAAGGAATAGCAATCGCCACAAGGCCAGAAGACAATCCATATCTTGAGTAAGAGGGTCGTGACTAAGCAGTTTTACTGTAGGGTAAAAGTTACTGAAGGAAATCCATGTGTGCGTTCCATCCCATGACCTCAGTCCTGGGAACAGCGTGCCACTCCACTTGTTCCTGTATACCAGGAACTGATAAGGAACAGAGGGTTCATGAGAAACAGAAAACAACATACTGGAGTCCTAAAGTTGAACATTTCTTGACACCTACCATTTCTTTCTCCCTCTTTGCTTAGCAATGGTATCTTACACCTATAACTGCTACTTCAACTCTTTGCTTCCCTCTGGCTATAAACACGCTCAGAAAGAAACACAAAATAATGCTTTTCCTTGGTCCTGTTACGTCCTGCACTATCCAATGCTCTTCTTTCAGATTTCTCTATATGCAAGGCTACACCCTTGCTACTCTGAGAGCTTGTTAGAAACACAGAATCTCAGACCTCCTGCTCAGCATGTGCACTTCACACATGGTCCCAAAGAGACTAATTAAAATTTGAGAAACTCTGGTCTACACGGAGTCTGCTTTTACATGACTTCAACTTAATTCATTCTCCAGAAATCTCAGCCTCCGTTTCTTCATGCAAACACGTCCCCACAAGCTGAAATGGCATTAGAAGTTGGAAACCTTCCAGTGAACTGTGGGTTCCTTGGTCTCCCCATCATGCCCCCTGCTCTCTCCTACTTTTCAGCTCTCTTGTTTTGTCCCATGTGACACCATGCTGGAAAGCACAAACATTTCGTATGATACCAATTTGCACACATTACAGCTGAGCACCTATGCCCACGCTCCCCCAGAGGATGACACACCGCTCTGCACGCCCAGGGACCGCAGTTCTGAACGTCTTCCTAATAACGAGTAAACAGGAAGAGGCAAGAACTTTGCTGTTCTTCTCTGACAAGTTTTGGTGCCAGAAGCTCACTTCAAATTCACCGTCCATGTCAAATACTCTCCCTTTATCTAAAGAGCTTCATTACTTATTGCCCCCTTCCCCCACAGATCTGTGCTTCCTTTTCTTCATTTCCTCCCTGTACACTCTGCCTCTCTCACCCTTCATTCCCTCTTGCCTCTTATTTCTTGACTTTCCTTAGGTCATAGAGTATCTTGAAACAACTAATAATTTGTTTTTGGTCATGTGTCACATGGAATCTTAATTCCCTGAGCAGGGATCGAAACTGCACCACCTGCATTGGAGAGTCCTAACTAGACAACGTATTAAACATTGGACTGAGAAATAAGTCTAAGAACTAATAATTTAGCTCCTTAAACTAGATTCTCAATGTAATCTGTGGTAGAAAACTGATAAGATACATAATTGCTGTCCTTTTCTCATGTTTTTCTCACTACCCATCCGACAGGTGATTTTCTTTGCCTATTAGAATGTATCAGCATTCCCATTTTCAATCAACATTCTGTCAAATGATTTTTCTGTAAAATACAGTTCTTACCTTCTACTTGTCCATTCAATGTATTTTTTTCCTCTTACACCAGCAGTTCCAGGTAAATGATCCACATACTTCTGTGGAAGGCTCTCAGAGATACTCTGCTGGAATAGATGATAACAATGAGTTGCATGAAGTTTTCCTAATCACTTTTGCAGAAATACCCTACTTTTAACCTGGTTAAGACAGGTTTTGCCAAGATCCCACAGTTGCTCTAGGACAGAACCAGGATGCTGAATTCAAACATGGTGCTGCATCACCAAGCAGTCGTTGCCACATCTAAGAGATCAGGCCCTTCTTATCTCCTTCCATAGCTGCCACCTTCAAACAGGGCACCATTACTTTATGTTACTTCAAGTACGGCTGCCATAAAGGTACTCGGCCTGTGGTACTTAAGCTATGCAAAATGGTTTGCACTTACTAAAACATCACTAAAGCTTACTGCTGTTATTATAGCCCCACATATTTATTACTATTTCCCATGCTTTTGCTTCTCTTGACATGTTCCTTGCAAATCAACTTGACAATCCAAATGTAGCAATACTTTCAAGCCTCAAGCACTATCTTGTCAATGTCGATTTGGGAAAAAAAACCACAGTAGAAGTAAAAATCAAAACTACAATGAGATACTACCTCACACCAGGCAGAATGGTCATCATCCAAAAGTCTGTTACCTCTGCTGTTGCTTAGTCGCTTCAGTCATGTCCGACTCTGTGCCACCCTAGGACTGAAGCTTTCCAGGCTCCCCTGTCCATTGGATTCTCCAGGCAAGAATACTGGGGTGGGTTGTCATGCCCTCCTTCCCAACTTAGGGATCAAACCCAGATCTTGCACTGAAGGCAGATTCTTTACCGCTCAGCCCCAATGAGATACCACTTCACACCAGTCAGAATGGCCATCAATAAAAGGTCTACAAACAATGAATTCCAGAGAAGGTGTGGGGGTAAAGGGAACCCTCTTGCACTGCTGGTGGCAATGTAAATTGATACAACCACTACAGATGGTATGCAGGTTCCTTAAGAAACTAGGAATAAAACTACCTTATGCCCCAGCAATCCCACTTCTAGGAGTATACCCTGAGAAAACCAAAATGGAAAGAGATACATGCACTCCGATGTTCATTGCAGTGCTGTTTATGATAGCTAGAACATGGAAGTAACTTAGATGGCCATCAACAGATGAATGGATGAAGATGTGGGGGTACGTATATACAAAAGAACATTACTCAGCTGTAAAAAGGAATGCATTTGAGTCAGTTCATTGAGGTGGATGAATCTAGAGCCTATTATACATAGTGAAGTAAGTCAGAAAGAGAAATATAAATATCTGATACTAACACATGTGTATGGAGTCTAGAAAGATGGTACTGATGAAATTATCTGCAGGGCAACAATGGAGAAACAGAGAGAGAGAACAGACTTAGAGACACGGGTGAAGGGGAAGAGGGGAGAGGGTGAGATGGATGACAAGAGTAACATTGAAACTTACAATTCCATATGCAAAATAGATAGCCAATGGGAATTTGCTCTATCACTCAGGGAACTCAAAGAGGGGCTTTTCAACAATTTAGAAGGGTGGGATGGAAAGAGAGATTGGAGGGGGGTTTGGGAGGGAGGGGACATGGGTATACCTAAGACTGATTCTTCTTGATGTCTGACAGAAAACAACAAAATTCTGGAAAGCAATTATCCTTAATTTAAGAATAAATTAATTTTTTACAACCGTATTTGAACATTCAGATGGTTTACTGCCTCTTTCCCTGTAAACAGCACACTAACGACTGTAACTTCTTATCTATGTCTTCTGGAATGGCAGGTAAAGATTAAAGGAATGACCTAGATATAAAAAAAGGAGTAAAACTATGATTATCCAAGTTGAAGGTTTAAAAGTCTTCAAATACATTTATGATGATCAACAAGGACACAATAGTCACATCAGGAAAGAAAAAAACAACTAAAAAAATCAAGTAACCACAATGACTAACTTTTCTTTATGGAAGAATTTAACATTAGTTTCACATAACAAAGAATTGACATGGTAATTTAACATCTATAAACACTGAAATTAATAAAGTTTCTTAAAAATAATATGGGCGGGGGGCATGGTCCTAAGATGGCAGAGGAATAGGACAGGCAGACCAATTTCTCCCCCACGAGTTCATTGAAAGAACATTTGAATGCTGAGAAAATTCTAAGAACAACTTCTGAATGCTGGCAGAGGACATTAGGCACCGAGAAAGGCAGCCTATTGTCTTCGAAAGGAGGTAGGACAAAATATAAAAGATAAAAAGAGAGACAAAAGAGGTAGGGATGGAGATCCATCCCAGGGAGGAAGTCTTAAAAGGGGAGAAGTTTCCAAACACCAGGAAACACTCTCACCTGGGGTCTGTGGGGAGTTTTGGAATCTCAGAGGTCAACATAACCAGGAGGAAAAATAAATAAATAAACCCACAGATCACGTGCTTAACCAGAACTCCCTGCACTTGCATCCACCACCAGCAAGTGGGGGCTGAACAGGGAGGTGCGGGCAGCACTGCTTAGAGTAAGGACTGGGCCTGAATGCCCTGAGGGGGCAATCTGAGGGAACTAACATGAGATAGCAACCCAAACTGTGGGATAGCCAGAGAGAGAGAGAGAGAGAGAGAGAGAGAGAGAACTATCCTGCAAAAAGCCCTAACCTAAGGCACTGCCAGGCCCACTCAAAAAACAAAGGACTTTAGCGAATACCAGAGGAGAGCTAGATTGCTGCGGGTCAGCCCATTCCCCCACTGGAGACAGGGAGGCAGGAGCGGGGCAGCCAGAGCTGGAAAGAGGCAAACTCGGCCCCCGAGAGGCATCCTCTACCAAGCTGCAAGCAGGCACCCAGTCGCTAACCAAAGCCCCTTGGGATTCTGTATGGTTGACTTCTGCTGGGAGGGTCGCAGCCAGAGATCAGCTCCCCAGAAGAGACATACGGCACACTGGAGATGGGCGCACCTGCTGCCACTCAGGAAACCGAGTGGCTGGGACCAGGGAGGTGATAAGACGCACTCCCCACCTGGGGAGACAGCTCTCGCCAAGCACCTGGTCGCCTGAGCTGCTCGGACCTGGGGAGGGCAAAAAATGCAGGCCCATCGAGTCTGCCCCTTTATGGACTACCTGAGAACCTGAACCTGAGTGGCTTAGACCTCAGAAGTGCATGCAACCCAGGGCCCAGCTCAGATGGTTCCCCAGCTGAGCAACCTAGAGCTTGAGAAGCGTAGAGTGGGAAAGTGCATGTGCCATGAGCAGGGGCAAACCCAGTGTGGCTGGGACACTGCAAGCATTCCCCACACATGCCAGTGATATTTGTTTGCAGTGTCCCTCTGTCTCCACAGCAGTACTGAACAAGTGAGCCTAAATAAGTGACCATCTTCACTCCCTTGTGTCAGGACAGAAATTAGACACTGAAGAGAACAGCGAAATGGAAGAAGCTAAAATAAACAGAGGGAACTGCTTTGCAAGTGACAGGTGCAACAGATTAAAACCCTGTAGTTAGCAGCGACTACATTGGAAGGGGCCTATAGATCTTGAGAAGTATAAGCTGGATTAAGGAACTATCTGAAACTGAACTGACCCCACACTGCTCACAAAAGCTCCAGAGAAATTCCTAGATATATTTTTACTAGATAAATAATTATCATTATTTAATTTTTTATTTTTATTTTTAAGTTCTCTATTACTGTCATGGTCTTTGTAGACTGGGACCTGGAGACTAGAGTCAACGAGAAGAGGGACGCAGGGGACCCAAGTCTTGAGTGAAACAAGGGTGCTTTGCTTGCAGAAAATCATGTTTATATATCTTCATACAAGGCAGATTTAGGCAGTTAAAAAAAAAAAAAAAACTGAGCTAAAACAAAGCCAAGCAAACAACAATCTTCAAAGGGTTAGAAAGCACTGTATGTCTGCATATCTGAGCAGATCACGTTTCAGTGAGGTCACTAGAGGGAGTCACTGAAGGGACCAAGCTGGTGCCCTTTCTCAGGATCTCAGTCCTGGGAACTGTGTGCAGCTCTGCTCGTTCCTGCAGCAACTGATGAGGAATAGAGAATTCTTGAGAAATGGCACACAAAAGAAAAGAATAACATATTGAATTCTTTAAAGCCAAATGTCCCCTGACATTACTCCTTTAATTTTCATTTTTATAAGCTACTATTACTTTGCCAAAAAAAAAACACCCTATTTTAAAGCAAACTTCATACATATATTTCATAATTTTTGTGACTGTGGTTTGTTTTTCTAATATTGTATTTTTCAGACTATAACCTCTACTCTAGATTTTTTCTTTGCTTTTTGGTATTTGTTATCAATTTTGGACCTTTAAGAACCCAATCTTCAGTACCCATTTTTACTTGGGAGTGTGATTACTGGCTTGATTGCTCTCTCCCCTTTTTGACTCTGCTTTGTCTCCACCAGGTCATCTCTATCTCCTCCCTCCCCCTTCTTTTCTCTACCCAACTCTGTGAATCTCTTTATGTGTTCCGGACTGTGGAGAATACTTAGGGACTTGATTAGTGCCTGGATCTGTCTCTCTCCTTTTCATTCACCCTTTTCTCCTCCTGGTCACCTCTGTCTCCTTCCTCCCTCTTCTCTTCTCTTTGTAACTCCGTGTACCTCTCCAAGGGGTCCAGAGTGTGGAGAGCACATAGGGAATTGATTACTGGCTAGCTTTCTCTCGCTCCTTTTGATTCCCCCTCTCCTACTCCTGGTCACCTCTATCTCCCTTCTCCCTCTTCTCTTCTTAATGTAACTCTGTGAACCTCTCCAGGTGTTCCTCACTGTGTAGGAGCTTTTCATCATTAACCTAGATGTTTTATCATTGGTGCTGTATAAATGTAGAAGTCTTGAGGCTACTGTAAGAATAAGACTGAAAACCAGAGGCAGTAGGCTTAAGTCCAAAACCTGAGAACACCAGAGAACTCCTGACTCCTGGGAACATTAATTGATAAGAGCTTATCCAAAAGCCCCCATACCTACACGGAAACCAAGCACCACCCAAAAGCCAACAAGTTGCAGAGCAAGACAAGCCACACAAATTCTCCAGCAACACAGGAACATAGCCCTGAACTTAAATGTACAGGCTGCCCAAAGTCACACCAAAACCATAGACATCCCAAAACTCACTACTGGTCACTTAATTGCACTCCAGACAGAAGAAATCCAGCTCCACCCACCAGAACACCGACACAAGCTTCCCTAACCAGGAAATCTTGACAAGCCAACCGTCCAACACCACCCACAGTGAGGAACCTCCAAAATAAAGAGGAACCACAAACTGCCAGAATACTGAAAGGCCACCCCAAATGCAGCAATCTAAACAAGATGAAAAAGCAGAGAAATTCTCAGCAGGTAAAGGAACATGATAAATACCCACCAAACCAAACAAAAGAGGAGGAGATAGGGAGTCTACCTGAGAAAGAATTCAGAATAATGATAGTAAAAATGATCCAAAATCTTGAAAACATAATGGAGTTACAGATAAATAGCCTGGAGACAAGGATTGAGAAAATGCAAGACATGATTAACAAGGACCTAGAAGAAATAAAAAAGAGTCAATCAATAATGAATAATGCAACAAATGAGATAAAAAACACTCTGGAGGGAACCAACAGTCGAATAGCAGAGATAGAAGATAGGATAAGTGAGGTAGAATATAGAATGGTAGAAATAAATGAAGCAGAGAAGAAAAAATAAAAAAAAAATAAAAGAAATGAGGACAACCTCAGAGACCTCTGGGACAATGCTAAACACCCCCATATTCGAGTCAGAGGAGTCCCAGAAGAAGAAGACAAAAAGAAAGGCCACGAGAAAATACTTGATGTGATAATAGTTGAAAACTTCCCTAAAATGTGAAAGCAAATAGTCATCCAAGTCCAAGAAACCCAGAGAGTCCCAAACAGGATAAACCCAAGGCGAAACACCCAAAGACACATATTAATCAGATTAACAAAGATCAAACACAAAGAACAAATATTAAAAGCAGCAAGGGAAAAACAACAAATAACACACAAGGGGATTCCCATAAGGATAACAGCTGATCTTTCGATAGAAACTCTTCAGGCCAGAAGGGAATGGCAGGACATACTTAAAGTGATGAAAGAGAAAAACCTACAACCCAGATTACTCTACCAAGCACGGAGCTCATTCAAATATAAAGGAGAAATGAAAAGCTTTACAGATAAGCAAAAGCTGAGAGAATTCAGCACCACCAAACCAGCTCTTCAACAAATGCTAAAGGTTCTTCTCTAGACAGGAAACACAGAAAGGGTGTATAAACTCGAAACCCAAAACAACAAAGTAAATGGCAATGGGATCATACTTATCAATAATTAACTTAAATGTAAGTGGATTGAGTGTCCCAACCAAAAGACAAAGACTGGCTGAAAGGATACAAAAACTAGACCCCTATATATGTTGTCTACAAAAGACCACTTCAAAACAGGGGACACATACAGACGGAAAGTGAAGGGCTGGAAAAAGTTATTTGATGCAAATGGAGGCCAAAAGAAAGCAGGAGTAGCAATACTCATATCAGATAAAGTAGAATTTAAAATAAAGGCTGTGAAAAGAGACAAAGAAGGAAACTACATAATGACCAATGGATCAATCCAAGAAGAAGACATAACAATTATAAATATATATGCACCAACATAGGAGCACCACAATATGTGAGGCAAATGCTAACAAGTATGAAATCAGAAATTAACAATAACACAATAATAGTGGGAGACTTTAATACCCCGCTCACACATATGGATAGATCACCTAAACAGAAAATTAACAAGGAAACACAAACTTTAAATGATACAATGGACCAGTTAGACCTAAATGATATCTATAAGACATTTCACCCCAAAACAATGAATTTCACCTTTTTCTCAAGTGCACATGGAACCTTCTCCAGGATAGATCACATCCTGGGTCATAAATCTAGCCTTGGTAAATTCAAAAAAAAAAAAAAATGAAATCATTCCAAACCTCTTTTCTGACCACAATGAAGTAAGATTAGATGTCAATTACAGGAGAAAAACTATTAAAAATTCCAACATATGGAGGCTGAACAATATGCTTCTGAATAACCAACAAATCACAGAATAAATCAAAAAAGAAATCAAAATATGCATAGAAATGAAGGAAAATGAAAACAAAACAACCCCAAACCTATGGGACACTGTAAAAGCAGTGTTAAGGGGAAGGCTCATAGCACTACAGGCTTACCTCAAGAAACAAGAAAATAGTCAAATAAATAACCTAACTCTACACCTAAAGCAACTAGAAAAGGAAGAAATGAAGAACCCCAGGGTTAGTAGAAGGAAAGAAATCTTAAAAATTAGGGCAGAAAGAAATGCAAAAGAAACAAAAGAGACCATAATAAACAAAGCTAAAAGCTGTTTCTTTGAAAAGATAAATAAAATTGACTAGCCGTTAGCCAGACTCATCAAGAAAGAAAGGGAGAAAAATAAAATCAACAAACTTAGAAATGAAAATGGATAAATCACAACAGACAGCACAGAAATACAAAGGATCATAAGAAACTACTATCAGCAACTATATGCCAATAAAATGGACAACTTGGAAGAAATGGAAAAATTCTTAGAAAAGTATAACTTTCAAAAACTTAACCAGGGAGAAATAGAAAATCTTAACAGACCCATCACAAGCATGGAAATCAAAACTATAATCAGAAATCTTTCAGCAAAAAAAAGCCCAGGTCCAGATGGCTTCACAGCTGAATTCTAACAAAAATTTAGAGAAGAGCTAAAACCTATCCTACCGAAATTCTTCCAGAAAATTGCAGAGAAAAGTAAACTTCCAAACTCATTCTAAGAGGCCACCATTACCCCAATACAAAAACCAGACAAAGATGCCCTGAAAAAAGAAAACTACTGATGAATATAGATGCAAGAATCCTTAACAAAATTCTAGCAAACAGAATCCAACAACATATTAAAAAGATCATACATCATGACCAAGTAGGCTTTATCCCAGGGATGCAAGAATTTTTCAATATCTGCAAATCGATCAATGTAATACACCACATTAACAAATTGAAAGATAAAAAAACATATGGTTATATCTCAACAGATGCAGAGAAAGCCTTTGAGAAAATTCAACATCCATTTATGATAAAACTTTCCAGAAAGCAGGAACAGAAGGAACATACCTCAACATAATAAAAGCTATATATAACAAACTCACAGCAAACATTATCCTCAGTGGTGAAAAATTGAAAGCATTTCCCCTCAAGTCAGGTACAAGACCCGGGTACCCACTCTCACCACTCTCACCACAAGGGTGCCCACTCTACTCAACATAGTTTTGGAAGTTTTGTCCACAGTAATCAGAGCAGAAAAAGAAATAAAAGAAATCCAGATTGGAAAAGAAGAAGTAAAACTTTCACTGTTTGCAGATAACATGATCTTCTACATAGAAAACCCTAAAGAGTCCACCAGAAAATTACCAGAGCCAATCAACGAATATAGTAAAGTAGCAGGATATAAAATTAACACAGAGAAATCCCTTGCATTCCTATACACAAACAATGAGGAAACAGAAACAGAAATTAAAGAAACAATTTGATTCACCATTGCAATGAAAAGAATAAAATACTTAGAATATACCTACCTAAAGAAACAAAATAGCTATATATAGAAAACTATAAAACACTGTTGAAAGAAATCAAAGAGGACACAAATAGATGGAGAAATAGACCATGTTCATGGATTGGAAGAATCAATATAGTGAAAATGAGTATACTACCCAAAGCAATCTATAGATTCAATGCAATTTCTATCAAGCTACTGATGGTATTTTTCACAGAACTAGAACAAATAATATCACAATTTGTATGGAAATACAAAAAAACTTCGAATAGCCAAGGAAATCTTGTGAAAGAAGAACGGAACTGGAGGAATCAACCTGCCTGACTTCAGGCTATACTACAAAGCTACAGTCATCAAGACAGTATGGTACTGGCACAAAGACAGGAATATAGATTAATGGAACAAAATAGAAAGCCCAGAGATAAATCCATGCACCTATGGACACCTTATTGATGACAAAGGAGGCAAGAATATACAATGGACAAAAGACAGTCTCTTTATCAAGTGGTGCTGGGAAAACCGGTCAACCACTTGTAAAAGAATGAAACAAGAATACTTTCTAATACCATACACAAAAATAAACTCAAAATAGATTAAAGATCTAAACATAAGACCAGAAACTATAAAACTCCTAGAGGAAAACATAGGTAAAACACTCTCCGATATACATCACAGCAGGGTCCTCTATGACCCACCTCCCAGAGTAATGGAAATAAAAGCAAAAATAAACAAATGGGATCTAATTAAACTTAAAGGCTTTTGCACAACGAAGGAAACTATAAGGATGGTGAAGAGAGAGCCTTCAGAAGGGGAGAAAATAATAGCAAATGAAGCAACTGACAAAGAATTAATCTCAAAAATATACAAGCAGCTCCTGCTCCTCATTCCAGAAAAATAAACGACCCAATCAAAATATTGGCCAAAGAACTAGACAGACATTTCTCCAAAGACGACATACAGATGGCTAACAAACACATGAAAAGATCCTCAACATCACTCATTATCAGGAAAATGCAAATCAAAACCACCATGAGGTACCATCTCACGCCAGTCAGAATGGCTGGTATCCAAGAGTCTACAAACAATAAATGCTGGAGAGAGTGTGGAGAAAAGGGAACCCTCTTACATTGTTGGTGGGAATGAAAACTAGTACAGCCACTATGGAGAACAGTGTGGAGATTCCTTTAAAAAACTGGAAATAGAACTGCCATATGACCCAACAATCCCACTGCTGGGCATACACACTGAGGAAACCAGAAGTGAAAGAGACACATGTACCCCAATGTTCATTGCAGCACAGTTTATAATAGCCAGGACATGGAAGTAACCTAGGTGTCCATCAGCAGATGAATGGATAAGAAAGCTGTGGTACATATACACAATGGAATATTACACAGCCATTAAAAAGAATATGTTTAAATCAGTTCTAATGAGGTGGATGAAACTGGAGACTATTATACAGAGTAAAGTAAGCCAGAAAGAAAACCACCAATATAGTATACTAACACATATATATGGAATTTAGAAAGATGGTAACAATAACCCTATATGCGAGACAGCAAAGGAGACACAGATGTAAAGAACAGTCTTTTGGACTCTATGGGGGAAGGCAAGGGTGGGATGACTTGAGAGAATATCATTGAAACATGTATATTATCATATGTGAAACAGATCGCCAGTCCAGGTTCGATGCATGAGACAGGGTGCTCAGGGCTGGTGCACTGGGATGACCCAGAGGGATGGGATGGGGAGGGAAGTGGGAGGGGAGTTCAGGATGGGGAACACATGTACATCCATGGCTGATTCATGTCCGTGTATGGCAAAACCACTACAATATTGTAAAGTAACTAGCCTCCAATTAAAATAAAAAATAAATAAATAAAAATAACGTGGAATGTACATGTTGCTAGAGATATTTTTAAAAGAAAATAATATCTTCCACAGATAATTTTGTAAACTCTGGTGGTAATTTTTCTTTCCTTATGATTTAATAATAACAAGTAGTCTATATAAATGGCAACCCACTCCAGTATTCTTGCCTGGAGAATACCAGGGACAGGGGAGCCTGGTGAGCTGCCGTCTATAGGGTCGCACAGAGTCGGACACGACTGAAGCGACATAGCAGCAGAAGCAGCAGCAGTCTATATAAGAAAAAAGCATAAATCGTGATTTCATTCATTTAATGTATATTCAGTTCAGTTCAGTTCAGTCACTCAGTCGTGTCTGACTCTTTGCTACCCCAAGAATCCCAGCACGCCAGGCCTCCCAGTCCATCACCAACTCCCAGAGTTCACCCAGACTCACGTCCATCGAGTCACTGATGCCATCCAGCCATCTCATCCTCTGTCGTCCCCTTCTCCTCCTGCCCCCAATTCCTCCCAGCATCAGAGTCTTTTCCAATGAGTCAACTCTTCGCATGAAGTGGCCAAAGTACTGGAGTTTCAACTTTTGCATCATTCCTTTCAAAGAAATCCCAGGGCTGATCTCCTTCAGAATGGACTGGTTGGATCTCCTTGCAGTCCAAGGGACTCTCAAGAGTCTTCTCCAACACCACAGTTCAAAAGCATCAATTACCCATTATTTGCTGACATTCAGAAAAAAAGAAATCAGAATCTCTCCAGAGGAAAAAAGTATAATTCTACATTTCTTCTTTCAGACTGTTGCAGCTGAAAATTTTCTTATTTAATGAAGAGAGATTAAGAATCTCATTTATAAAATTAAAAATTATAATTTTAGTAAGAATAATTGATAAAATGCTTATGTATTTCCTCTTTATTTTCAGAAACATCTAAAACACCCAGCAAGATTATAGCAAACAGTAAGATAAATTAAACAAGTACATTAAGTATTTAGTGTTGGACACGACTGAGCAACTGAACTGAACTGAAGTTAGAAACCACAAGAAACAGAAGGGCCAGAAATTCTTAATTCATAATACATCTCTGAAGGCCTAAAACAGGGCTCATCTTGAATTATATCTAAATGAAAGTTTTGCTAGGTTAAACAGAAGACATTGCTTCATTAATTTCAAAGTGAGAATTTTTTAAAAAAGAGAAATCACTTCAAATTTAAATGAACTTCCAGAGGGAACTATAATATATATATATAGTTATATATATATTAATAATACATAATAATATATTATTATATTAGTAATATATATAATATATATATAACTATAATTAAATATAACTATATTATATATATATATATACACACACACATACACAAACACAAGTATAAACAAATCACATTGCTGTACACCTGAAAGTTACACAGTATTTTAAACTGACTACACTTCAATTCAACGAAAAAACAAGAACCACCACCAACCTCAAAAACAACCACCAAAAAAAAAAAAAAAAATAAGGAACACATTTTTCTTTAGTTCTTCAAAAAATCAGCTATATGTCATTCAAAAGAGTATGAGCATTGTTTTTTTTACAACCTCACTTTCTCTTCTTAAGTTGAATTTGAAATAATTTCTCACATATTTATAATATAGAGTTCCTGGTCTGACTGACCCCACTCTTTCTGTTGTGTTTGTATAGTATCTGTCTCATCTTCACCCTCATTCCATCTTATATTCATCTTGTCTTTCTTAAAGGAATTCTTCCCCTTCATCCTCCTCCCCATCTTCATATTTATTTAGTTGTTTTTCCTCAGTGCTTTGTAATTCTTTTCATTCATAATGGCATACTTAGTATACCAATATTTATAAATCTGAATCATGCACATGTATGGCTCTTATTATCACACCATTTCATCTCGTGACTTTGAGGGCTTCTATTTCTGTGGTGGGATCCTTTTTGTCACCATAAGGATCAGGGGACTGCTATGTGAACAAATACAGGAAAAGAAGTGTTACAAACAGAACAACTTACCTTTGTACGACCAAGGCCTGCTACAGACTTGAGAAGTTTTGAAACAGGCTCAGGCAATGGGAAGGCAGGATGACAGATGCCCTCAAACCAGGGTGATGGTTTGGGAAATGTTTCAACCACATCTTCAACGTTACTATCAGAATTATTGTCCTGAGAGAACGTTGTACTCTCTGGTCTCAAAATGCCACATTTTGCTTCTACTACAGTGAAAACAGGAGAGAGTACATGAGAACATGTGTCATTTCAAATCAAGGAATAACACCAGGAGGACAATCTTCAAATAACTTACTGTTTTTCTTGGATTGCTGAGAAGCCTTCATTAGCTTTCTCAACTTTGATTTCAGGACATGCTGGAGAAGAAAATAAGAGCTTGAAGAATATAACAAGTATCAACCTGAATAAAAGAATTATAACATCCCCCATTCCTCTATGATCTAACACAAAGAGCACAGGCTCTGGAGTCATTCAGATGTGGATTCAAATCCCAGTTCTGTCCCTGACTGACCTTCTCATGGGGAAAGGACTATGACAGATCACATCAGAAGCCCCAGATGTTCCTCTCCTTACCCCTAATTGACTGCTATACAAATACTAGGACACCCACTAGATTACTTTCTCTACCAAAATGTTCTAGAGTAATAAGTTATCCCCGGTAGTTTAGAGCACTATTGAAAAACTAAGACATTTAAATTAATTGCTATATTTTGAAATTTGCTTCCATGATTAATATATACATGGATTATCACTTGTGAAGGGAAATATGAAAGTTTAGGTTTTAACAGAACTTTATTTATATGGGCTAGAACTGCAAACACGATAAGCTACTTCTATTCTGTTTGTCAAACAACTAGAGACCAATGAAACAGGCAAAAAAATTCAGCTGCTTCCATGAAACAGGGAAAAAACAAGGTTAAACCCATAGGGCAATGATCATGAATGAAAGCCACACTCTAAATAGAAAGCCATAAGCAAACATGTTCACAGTAGAGACAGAGAGATGGACTGAAAGAACAGACACTGAAGAAATGTGTTCTGCAAGGAAAAATTAGGTTAACAGTAAATATTAAAAATAAAAAATAAAAAAGTAGAGGAGGAAGAAGAAAGGAAAAAGTGAGACATTCCTAGTTAAGAACAAACTTTATGGAAAAAAAAAACAAGTATAATAAAGTATGTGGAGAAACATATATTTAGACTTTATATACAATAGATCAGTTACATATCAGTATTCTTAAGGATATACTATGAGCAAAGCCTCCGTTTCATATGATTTTATTGATATATTTTTATGCATCTACACTGCTCATCAAATTTTATGAAAATATCAACATCAGTTCAGCTCAGTTCAGTTGCTCAGTTGTGTGCAACTCTCTGCGATCCCATGGACTGCAGCACACCAGGCTTCCCTGTTCATCACCAACTCCCAGAGGTTTTACAAACTCTTGTCCATTGAGTGGGGGATGCCATCCAACCATCTCATCCTCTGTCGTTCCCTTCTCCTCCAGCCTTCAAACTTTCCTAGAACCGGTATTTTCCAATGAGTCAGGTGTTCGCATCAGATGACCAAACTATTGGAGTTTCAGCTTCAGCATCAATCCTTTCAATGAATATTCAGGACTGATTTCCTTTAGAATGGACTAATTGGATCTCCTTGCAGTCCAAGGGACTCTGAAGAGTCTTCAATACCACAGTTCAAAAGCAGCAATTATTCGGCACTCAGCCTGCTTTATAGTCCAACTCTCACATCCATACATGACTACTATAAAAACCATAGCTTAGACTAGACAGAACTTTGATGGCAAAGTAATGTCCCTGCTTTTCAATCTGCTCTCTAGGTTGAGCATAGCTTTTCATCCAAGGAGCAAGCGTCTTTTAATTTCATGGCTGCAGTCACCATCTGCAGTGATTTCGAGCCCCCCAAAAGAAGTCTGTCACTGTTTCCATTGTTTCCCCATCTATTTGCCATGAAGTGATGGGACCAGATGCCATGATCTTAGTTTTCTGAATGTTTTGTTGTAAGTCAACTTTTTCACTCTCCTCTTTCACTTTCATCAAGAGGTTCTTTAGTGCTTCTTCAATTTCTGCCATCATGGTGGTGTCACCTCTGTATGTGAAGTTATTGACATTTCTTCTAGCTATCTTGATTCCAGCTTGTGCTTCATTCAGCCTAGCATTTCGTATGATGTACTCTGCATATAAGTTAAATAAGCAGGGTGAAAATTTATATCCTTGATGTACTCCTTTCCTGAGTTGGACCCAGTCTATTGTTCCATATCCAGTTCTAACTGTTGCTTCTTGTCCTGTATACAGATTTCTCCAGAGGCAGTTCAGATGGTCTGGTACTCCCAACTCTGGTTCCTATGCCTTTTCTAAATTCAGCTTCAACATATGAAGTTCATGGTTCACGTACTCTTGAAGCCTGGCTTGGAAAATTTTGAGCATTACTTTGCTAGCATGTGAGATGTGTGCCATTATGTGGTAGTTTGAACATTCTTTGACATTGCCTTTCTTTGGGATTGGAAGGAAAACTGACCTTTTCCAGTCCTGTGGCCACTGATGAGTTTTCCAGATTTGCTGGCATATTGAGTGCAGCACTTTCACAGCATCATCTTTGAGGATTTGAAATAGCTGAACTGAAATTCCATCACCTCCACTAGCTTTGGTCATAGTGATGCTTCTTAAGGCCTATTTGACTTCGCATTCCAGGATGTTTGGCTCTAGGTGAGTGATCACACCATCCTGGTTATCTGGATCACAAAGATCTTTTTTTTTGTAGAGTTCTGTGTGTTCTTGCAACCTCATCTTAATATCTTCTGCTTTTCTTAGGTCGATACCATTTTGTCCTTTATGGTGTCCGTCTTCATGAAATGTTCCCATGGTATCTCTAATTTTCTTCAAGAGATCTCTCGCCTTTCCCATTCTAGTTTTTCCTCTGTTTCTTTGCATTCATCACTGAGAAAAGCTTTCTTATCTCTCTGCTATTCTTTGGAACTCTCCATTCAAATGGGTATATCTTTCCATTTCTCCTTTGCCTTTTGCTTCTCTTCTTTCCTCAGGTATTTGGAAGGCCTCCTCAGACAACCATTTTGCCTTTTTGCTTTTCTTCTTGGGTATGATCTTGATAACTGCCTCTTGTACAATGTCATGAATCTCCATCCATAGTTCTTCAGGCACTCTGTTTATCGGATCTAATCCCTTGAATCTATTTGTCACTATCACTGTCTAATCATAAGAGTAAATACTACATGAACCTAATTTCAGAGCAGGAAAACTAATTTCACAAGAGAACACTTTACCTTGTTTTAAAATCTAAGATTTCATCATTTTATGTAGGCCCTAAATCAATGCCAGGTTTGTTGAGAAATCTTTAAACCAAAAACATATAATAAAAATGAGTGAGCTCATGACCTTGAACAAAAGAAAAAAAAAAGTGAAAGTTTGTCTATATATTAAATGAACTTTCTTGACATGAATACAATTTGGCCTGTTTTAAAACAGCTTTATTTTTCTAATTTTTTTTTTTTTTTTAAGATTTCTTGATGTGGACCACTTTTAAAGTGTTTACTGAATTAGTTCCAATGGTGCTTCTATTTTGTTTTGGCTCTCTGACCCTGGGTCATGTGAGATCTTAGCTTCTCTGACCGAGTATCAAACGCTCACTGCCTACATTGGAAGATGTCTTACTAACCATCTTAACCACTGCACCCCTAGGGAAGTCTCCAAAAAAGTTTTTTGTTACCTATTTCCGCATCCATCTCTCCCAACCTATGAAATATCTAGTTAACGCTCATTCATAGTTTCCATAACAGAGAGTGACAGCCAAGGTATCGGCAGAGGCTAAAAATAATTTTTCACTAAAAGTTCTAATTGCTGAACTGAACTGAAAATCCAATTGATGGATTGATCAAATAATTCTTGTTTGCCCAAACTGGAATAAACCTGATGACTTAAAACAAAGTGGAAGAATAGGCTTTTCCTTCTCCACTGTCTGTTCAAGGTTCAGAGACGAATCTGAGTCCGTCCAAAATGGGAGTCTTGGTCTGTCAGCAGGGATACCACTTACTGAGACGGCACCACTTCTCTCCTTTACCCTCAGGGAGTACAGGGAGTTTCCCCACATTGTCAAAACTTAAAATGTGCAAGTCAAAGAACTAATTTATATCTTTAACTTACATGCTATATGGGTACATCTCATGGTCTCTGCTGAGGGCCATGGGAGTGGACATGGGAGCCAGGAAGGCCAATTGTCAAATCACAGGTCAGCTCATTTTAACCAGGGTCAATTCACTAACCTCCTTAAATCACAGCTGCCTAATTAAGTAAAATTAGGACACAGCTACTTTACAAAGCTGCTGTGATGACTCTATGAGGTCACAAATGTTAAGCACATAATGCAGTGTCTAACCCAGAGTAGAACACCCAACAACCATTAGTTTCTCTTCTCCGTGTTCCCTTAGTTAAACATATAATTTAAAACATCCATAAAATCCTACCTCCTTGAAGAGTCCTCTTCAGAACTCTCATCCACTATTAAAGAAAAAAGCAAGATACATTTTAAATCAACAGAAGAAAAATATAGACTATTAAAACCTCAACACTGAGACTTTGTTTAAAAGTATTCCTTTCAAACCACACCTGGAGGCCACACTAGAGGAAGGGAACAGTGGTTGTACTATACTCGTAGGCCACTAACACCTAAGAACCACTCCTCCACTTTATAGTCATCAAATGCAAAACAAAACAACAAAGAAAAGAACTGCTGTTTACAATGACTATAATCCTAACCAAACCCCGGTAGACTGACAGAAAATGATACTATACCATTAATACAATAAGTGCTATAAGCTGACAATAGCACGCATAAACAGCACAGTATTTCTAGATTTCTATTGCCTGGAGCACTGAACAGAGACTATAGGTGTCTTGCTGGGATATGACTATTTCTCTGGCTCTTCAGTTCACAATGAAAATGCCCTATCACAGGGAAGCTTGGTCAAAGGCACTGAACCTCAGAGCAAGGTAAAATACCAGAAACAAAAGTCTTCTGTTCCTGGCCCTCTTTCCAAAGGCAAGAGAAGTATGAAAGATGTAGTGATTCCAGGTTTAGAAAGGATAATCTCTTGAAAGGCAGGTGGGGAAGGGCAAATGGGTAAAGGGGCTCAATTCAGTGATGAGAATGGGGACTAGATTTGTAGTGGTGAGCATGAAGTAGGGTACACAGAAGCTGAACTTTTTAAAAAACTTTTTTAAAAAGTTAAGTTTCTGTGTGTGTGTGTGTTTAAAAAGAATCTCTTTAGATTATCTCCTTCAATGGCTCAAGAGTATCTGGACCACACAGATAAGGATGGTCCAAAGAGTACTGAGTACTAGTGAGGGATATCATTATATCAGTCCTTCCCATTATATGGCAAATGTTTATAGAAATCATGCTTTTTCAGCTTGGAAGGCATACATCATCACATCCTAAGCTGATGAACAAGGGGAGGGAGGGAAGGATGGAGGGAACCATGGACTTTGGTGCTGTTGGACAACATTTCCCAGGGGATGTCACGATCTGATGCTGGAGGGATGACTCACATGCAGTGACTCCACGGGGAAAGGAGCACTGCAAGCTTGAGCAAGGAGAGCAGGGGCAGTGATTTTTAAATGTTTTCACCCTGTGACATCAGAACAATGCTTAGTACATAAAAGACACTTGAAAGTTATCTGTTTAATGAACAAATGAACAAATAAATAAGCATGTTTTCTTTGAAATTTTTCTTTAGAAAAATACAGAAATTAACCAGAGAAAAACTCTATTCTGAGCGTATTGAAGACCAAGACACTGTGATTTCTATATCTCATCTGACTAGTGTAATAAACCAACCTACAGTTCTTTGATAGATGTTTTTGTGGTTCAGTCACCAAATCGTGTCTGACTCTTGTGATCCCATGGACTACAGCTCACCAGGCCCTTCTGTCCATGGGATTTCCCAGGCAAGAGTATGGGAGTGGGTTGCCATTTTCTTCTCCAGGGGATCTTCCCAACACAGGGATCAAGCCGTATCTCCTACACTGGGGGGTAGATTCTTTACTACTGAGCCACCTGGGAAGCCCCCTTTGATTAGATAGAGGTCTATTCTGTTAAAGGTATCCTTGGATACCCTATACAATGTGCTAGATGCCACATCCAGTGGACCTAATGCTGTTTTTCTTAATGCAAAGTATTTTTGTGCTTTTATTAGAACTTGTAGAATCCCTAGTTGTTCTATTTGAATATCTATTATGATAATCTTTTAACTGACGGCAAGAGAACATCTTATTCTTACAAAACTATACTCTCATGACAATTGTCCCACACACAAAAGAAAATATCTGATCCTAAGGAAGTCAACATATCTCACTCTCTCTGGATCTGTAAGGAATGAAGTTGGTAATCTAGACCTGCTTGGTACAATAGGCAAAATAACTGGTTCTCAACCAGGCATTGCTCTTCTGCCTTCTGTACAATTGGTAGGTATCTTTCAGAAATAATCTCTCACTACAATGCTGCACACTGCCTCAGCTTTGCAGTTATTGTTTATCATTTCTTATCCTACCAGGAAGGCATTATTCAGGTTCCCAGTTTTAATGATGGTAACTATTTTAGTGAGACTAATTACTACAAAGTGAAAGTGAAGTCACTCAGTCATGTCTGACTCTTTGCGACCCCATGGACTGTAGCCTACCAGGCTCCTCTGTCCATGGGATTTTCCAGTCAATAGTCCTAGAGTGGATTGCCATTTCCTTCTCCAGGGCATCTTCCCGAGCCAGGGATCGAACCTGGGTCTCCTGCATTGTAGATAGACGCTTTACTGTCTGAGCCATCATTCACTAAATGCAAACCATTTCTAAAAATGAAAGTTCACTTTCATAAGACGTCCAATCTGCTGTACTATGACTATAGATGAAATATACATCATACTCACTTAAATTTTTTTTCTGATTTACACAAAGATCTAATATAGGACTTTGCTGCTGCTGCTGCTGCTGCTAAGTTGCTTCAGTCATGTCCAACTCTGTGCAACCCCAAAGACAGCAGCCCACCAGGCTCCCCTGTCCCTGGGATTCTCCAGGCAAGAACACTGGAGTGGGTTGCCATTTCCTTCTCCAGGCCATATTAAACAGATGGATTTCTTTTCAGACAATACTGTCTTTGATGTCAAATCACTACAATTAACTTCTTAAAGAATTCTGAATACTAGAGTATAAATAAATTAAAAAATAAAATACACATGAAATTTACACTACTTTTTTCATAGTTCTTCATTATTGAAACGTCCTCATTCCTACTTTATCTACAGTAGAATCACTGAGAGTAATTCGGTATCAGAAGACGTACCTGGGTTGTTATTTTCAGGAGAAGTTTTAGATCTCTTTTCTTTATATTCAGAAATCAGTTGGCGAAAGCTATGTATGAAAAATGAGATAAATAATATTTTAACACTGATATGAAAAACAACTACCAAATTCTTAGATCATTTCAGACAATTCAGAGATAATATCAAAACTTCAATTGTCATATACATTTCAAGTTTCTAAGTTCTATAAACTTTTATTTAGCATGTAGTAAAGGAGAAAGTAAAGGTATATTTTCACCCTGCTTATTTAACTTATATGCAGCTAGGCTGGATGAAGCACAAGCTGGAATCAAGATTGCCGCGAGAAATATCAATAACCTAGATATGCAGATGACACCACCCTTATGGAAGAAAATGAAGAAGAACTAAAAAGCCTCTTGATGAAAGTGAAAGAAGAGAGTGAAATAGTTGGCTTAAAGCTCAACATTCAGAAAACTAAGATCATGGCATCCAGTCCCATCACTTCATGGCAAATAGATGGGGAAACAGTGACTGACTTTGTTTTTTGGGCTCCAAAATCACTGCAGATGGTGAGTGCAGCCAAGAAATTAAAAGATGCTTACTCCTTGAAAAGAAAGTTAGACCAACTTACATATTAAAAAGCAGAGACATTACTTTCTCAACATAGGTCCATCTAGTTAAGGTTATGGTTTTTCCAGTAGTCATGTATGGATGTGAGAGTTGGACTATAAAGAAAGCTGAGCACAGAAGAATTGATGCTTCTGAACTGTAGTCTTGGAAAAGACTCTTGAGCATCCCTTGGACTGCAAGGAGATCCAACCAGTCCATCCTAAAGGAAATCAGTCCTGGGTGTTCATTGGAAGGACGGATGTTGAAGCTGAAACTCCAATTTGGCCACCTGATGTGAAGAGCAGACTCACTTGAAAAGACCCTGATGTTGGGAAAGACTGAAGGCAGGAGGAGAGAGGGACAACAGAGGATGAGATGGTTGGATGACATCACCTACTCAATGGACATGATTTTGGGTAAAGTCTGGGAGCTGGTGACAGACAGGGAGGCTTGGCGTCCTGTGGTGCATGGGGTCCCAAAGAGTCGAACTCGACTGAGCAACTGAACTGAACTGAAAGGAGAAAAAAAGGAAGATGAAGTAGGCATGAACTCAGGGCAGTACAGCTTGAATAATTAACTAGATTTAGCTTGGCATACGAAAAATCTCTTGAGCTTGCAAATCCTACCTCTATAACCAACTGCTCTTTATTCCTGGAGGAGTTGTTTCTCTTCAGTTCAAACTCCTTCCTCTACACAACTGGGCTATTACTATCTTATTTCAAAAGAGGATTAATAGAATGTAATGAGATAATATACACACAAAATGCTTGCAGAAACAAAGAGTGGAATAATTTCATCTTCAACTTTGTTGCTGTAACTACTTTGGAATTCAAAGTAAATCCCAATGTGTGAGTTTTCATATGTTTAACATTCAAGTGTTGCATGAAACTGTTATTAATTCTGGCGATTAGCTATTCTTTGTGGTTTGTAATTTAGGGAATCTCAGCTTTTAGATAATGTGTACCTAAATTTATTTATAACATACGAATTCACTACATTAGAGAACATAATGATCCCCCATTATTGCAACTAATTACACCAAGAGCAGAAAACTAATCACAATCAAGACCTGGCGTGGACAACTACTCTTCCTTATCTATCTACTCAAACTCTGAACCAGCAGATCTTTCTGACAATGATGTTTAATCTCCATGTTCCTCTCCAATTCACTTGGAAGACATATCTCTACTCTTACAGTGGGTACTGGCAAGTTCTAGACAGGGCTTACCTCTCTGAATTCCAACTATCTTACTTGAGATTTAGGGATTTCTGCTGAATGGGTTCCTTATGGGGCAGATTCTGAAAGCATTTAAAGTGGAGGCAGACAGAAATCCATTGGAAGATGTTCATTATTACAGGAAACAGATCCCATGAGGGGCCAAGCATAATTAGGGAATCTCAGGCAAGCTGGCACCCACTACTCTGGGAAGGATGACAGGGAACCTGTGACCTAAGAAAAGGTGCCCCCATAGGACAGAAAGCCACCTTGAGTTTCAAGTCTAGATACAAAGGAGAAAGGGAAGTCTGCTCAATCCCTGCAGGAGCACTTGACTCTCTCTGACAGCCAAAAATGGTCCCCACTGACATCGGCTAGGAGAAAAGATAAATAAGAGCCTCAAGGGCACCTCATCGTGAAGATCTAGGCTTCCACGTGGGCTCCACATAAGGTCTCTGAGTGAGAGGTGAAGCTAGGCCGCCCAGCTGCCCAAACTGGGTGCTGGAGCTTTGTTTGCAGCAGTGATTGAGCGACAGCATACATATGAGAACAAAGGAGCTCTCACTCTGAAGTCAACATGTGCATCACCTTAAAGGCTGGGGAATCTGGACCCAGAGGGGCGGCCTGGGAGCAAAAGTTAATCAAGAGCCCACTGCAGGATGAGTTTTGTTTTGTTTTGTTTTCCTTTTAAAATGATTTTATTAAAGGTCTTTATAGAGCCCTATCCAGACTCCAGATCCAGCTGCCAAGCAGACCCTGTCAAGACCAGCTGTAGCAGCAGTGCTACAGCAGTAGAATCAATGCAAGGAACAGAATGATGAGAAGGAACTATTTTCTCCCCTCCAAATGACTTATGGAAGAGGACTGTTTCATTGATCTTAGGGAATCCTCCGGGTTCTTGGAAAATTCAAGCAGAAGTGTATAGAGAGGCAAGCCCTCAAGGGAAAACAGGATTTGCTGCTGAAATAAATATTTCAAGACCCAAAGAACTAGTTAGAAATATCACAACTGTGACACTGTTCACACTTGTAATGAAATGGCTAATGTCAAGCTTTCTAAGGATCAAGGTCTACATGTCCTGAGATAAAGCACCCCAAGCCACAGCCAAGAGTAACTAATTGGCTTTCAGCTCTTGAGGGGGAACATCTCACCACCATTCTCCAAACTGCTTGCATCAAACTGGAACTCTCATTGGTCATGTAGCAAGTAACAGTTAAAATTATTTTTGGCTGCAGTTTAGTGACAACTGGCATTTTAATGTGAACACTTACATATTAAAACCACTAATAACAGCATATTCTTCTGCAGTCCATCCAAAAACATCTTGAGAAAAGATGTCAGCACCTTGTTGAAGAAGAAGTCTGATGACATTTGCTGATTCATACTTGACAGCAAACATGAGGCCTGTTCTAAAACAACAGAGAGATGACTTCAGCCTCAGGAAGTTGAGTTGACTTATTAAACAGTTAATTTGATATGCTTTACCAAGTGAACGCCTTGCTCTTTCATGAAGAACTGACCATTTACAGGCTCAAGTGTGCATCTTTGCAAATTACCTCCAAGGCTAAAATGAAGGGACAGAAAAGAAGCCTCCTGTCCCACTTGGATGTCAGGTAGCAGCACTTACTATTTCAAAAGTCCCTGATGGGACTTCCCTGGTGGCCCAGTGGATAAGACTCCAGGCTCCCAAGGCAGGGGCCTAGGTTCCATCCCTGGTCAGGGAACTTGATCCCATATGCTACAACTAAGAGTTCCCACAACTAGGACCCCATGTAGCCAAATAAATAAATGTTTTTTTTTTTTTTTTAAATAACAATAAAGTCCTTGATGGACAAGAAACGATGCTGAGGTCACTTATCTGAGGCAGATGACTATTTAAGGGATAAATTCCCTATTTCCTCCTTAGTCTGATATATTCGGCTTCAAAGTCAGCTAGAGGTTGGGTTAAGGAAAGGCTACTTGCAGGTTTAAATAAAAAATATTGATAATAATGGGAATAAAAATAGTCATGGTGGCAGTTAATGATGTGGATAAGCATGTGCTAGGTGCTAAAAATGAAATACTATACATAAAATCTTTCTTACACACAGGGACCTTTGAAGGATGCATTACTATTTGCCTTTTGTATCAGGAAACGTATTTGCTGATGATAACCCTAATCGGTAGGAAACCTAGGAATTGAACCTAGTCTGAATCTAAAGCCCATCATTTTCGTCTGTATCGTTCACCTCTGACTTGTCTTTGTTAAAGGAACTGTTTATCTGATCAAAGCTATCCTTCTTGCTTCTACCTGCATTAAAAATGAAAATATCAAAATGTACTAAAATGAGAAAGGATAAAAACTGATAAGCCTAAAGTGTCTGGTGACCGTGAGTAATAATCACCTTTTTGTGGCTGTTGTTATTTAGTAGCTATGTTGTATCTGAATCTTTTGTAACCTAGTAACATCAGCATTCTTCAAACAAAGAGTTATCCAAAAGACCAAATCAAGTCTTTTAGTTTTACTATGCATCTTATAAAAATATACACATAAAAAGTAGAGGTTAAAGAATTCTTTTAAAGGAATTAAGAAACTCGATACTGTCATGAGGTAAACTCAAAAGCAGAATCCATATTTCACAAAGCTAATAAAACTAATTTGAAATACCTCAGCTATTACAAGATCAACCAACCAAACAAAAAGAGGTTGCATATGACATCAGTCAATATTATAAAGGAATATGAATCCTGCTATACATTCCTGCTATATATTATTCATGATTTCCAGTCAGAAAAATTGATTTTCTACCTAAGTAGATCACAAATGAATCCTCTTATTCATTTAATCTTGATATTACCATCCTAGAACAGCACTAAGGGTTTTAAAAAGTAAAAGAACAACAGTACCTTTTCATCTTATCAACTGCATGTATATTTGCTTCTTTCTTTACTAAAAACTCCACCATTTGCCCTCTGCTTTCACATATCGCAAGTAAGAGTGGTGTCAGGTCATCCTGTAAAACAGGGAGAACCATTTCTAATGTACACAGTTAACCTATTTCTAAACTGAAATTAAAATCGTGCAATAGATTCTCTGAACTTAAAAATAAAAGTCAGAAAGTAAATGAAAGACAGCCCCCTCCTCATTGCCCTGTGCATCTTCTTTCTCTTTAATATGCTCCTCCTCTGGGCCTTCCTTGGCGGTCCAGTGGCTAAGTGTCAAGCTCCCAATGCAGGGGGTGCGGGTATCATTTAGCTACTGTATCAGCTGCATATTTTAGGGACAATGCTGAGGCAGAAATATAGAATACTATCTGTAGCATGCATAACCTATCCAAAGATGACCATGAGTAAACTCAAAAGGTTTACAGACATTCCAGTGGGAATATTATTCTCTACATGAACATGCAAAGAGATAAACTTTTTTTTCTTTTCAAAAAGTCAATTCTGGGAACCCTGTTTTACTGTTTTCTCAGAAATGTCTCTTGGACTGTAATCTTACTCATTCTCTCTTCCTTGCTTGCTCCTTTCCACCACCCTTCCTTAAGTTAGACATTCTTGCTGAGAGGTCAGCATTAGCTAGATGCTAACTGCATGCAGAATGAGCACCCTCCCCACCTTATCTTCAAAGACCCTTCTTGATGAATCTCATGTGATTACCTCCAGACCACCAGGAGGGAGCTTCCAAAATCCTAGAGTTTTGGTGTCTGTCTTGCTTTAATGTTTTAGTTAAAGATTGCAATATAAAATTACCAATAAATACATGGTCAACATTTTCTTGGGGAGTTGCTCTTCCACCAGCTCTCCCTGCACTGTCTCTTATAATCTTGTGTGTTTGTGAGAGTTATTCAGTGCAAAACCACCACAACCAACTTAAAAATTCTAATTTGAAAAATTAAATCCCATTCTTAAGAAATTTTTTAAAATATGAAATCAATTATAGATTAGACTGTCTTTAAAAACCTTCAAATATTTATCAAAATAAACTATCAATCAACAATTGGAAACTCAAATGCTTATGGATGGAAAGCTGATGACCTGAGTAAGTGAAAAAGCCAGGTGAGACTGGTAACCCCTCAAACACATGTCCCACACCAAAGGGGTGGCCTCTGCATGCAGACTAAACAGTAGGATGGGCTCAAGGGGGTCCAGATTTGGTCCTTGGAGAAGCCTGAACTTCTGCATGAGCCTCCTAAATTTGAAATGTTGACTCAATGTATGGAGGTAAACCAAACACATCCAAGGTCCATGTTTGGTTTATGGCCCACTTTTGGTTTTATGTTTGCTATTTCCAAACAGGTGGGTATAAAGCAAATATTTGTATGTGAAACCTTTCCTTTCTTTAGTATCATATGTTTCACAAAAATAGTGGGTCACAATATGTAATAAAAAAGCTATTAAGACTCATAATTCAATTAAACATAAATTCTTTTAAAATGACTCATAATTCACAGTCAAGAATGTTTCCACTGCCTGTTGAAACTACAATCTATCTCTAGATTCTTCTAGATTGTTAATAAAATGGATCATGAGTTTCCAAGCCTGCTTAAAATAAATGCTTAAAACAATTCCCCTCTGTACTGTTACTAACTTCAAGGGTTTTAAAGCTCTCATCTGCTTATGCCAGGGGTCAGCAATTCTAACAGACACACTGCAAGAGTCTGTCCTGAAGCTGACACCAAAAAATGCTCATGAGTTACTATTACTGCAGTCAGGAAAACCCTGTTGGTAACAAACATCTGTTGACCTAATGACCTGGATGATAAGTGAAGGTGCAAAATCCTTAAAGGGTCAGACTCTACAGACGAAGTGACTTCGCCATGAGCAAATCGCTAAAGACTCTCAGAGTGTCACTGAATGATGAGTGGTTGGAAGGAAAAGGAGTTATCGTTCAAGCCCATAGATATTGCCAAAGATACTCCTTTTAATGTCTCAAACACAGGGGCAGAGAAAAAGTCAGGCTAATATTGTTGGAAAGGAGGGAGCTGATGGATGTAGTTAGCACTGATCAAACTCCAACACTTAGGGAGACTATTTTCTTTTGTGAATGGTACATTTAGAAATTACATGTATTCAGTCTATAGATGTTCATCAAGGATTGGATCAGAATATCAAGGGAATAGTTCTAAATACACACGTCCAAGCATTCCTTGATTTACTCAGTCAAAATCTACAGCGAACAGCCTAGGGTTATACATTTTTAAAATAAGTTTTCCCAAATAATTGTGGTTCACCAGCAGAATATAGCTGAGAATTAGTGCAGTAACCACTCCAGTCTCATCTCTTACTCACACAGCCAATTCCTTCTCTTACGTGAAAGTTTGAATAAAAAAGAAAAGTGTAAGAAGCAAGAGTCATCAAAACTGCAATTTTTAAAATTTTCCTGGGTAAACAGTGGTAGAACAGGGACTAGTAAACCCAAAAGGCAACCTGATCTCATTATTTATAAACCCCTTACTTCCTTCCCATCAAGACATTCTAGATGGGAGAGCGGAGTCTAGACTCTTATCTAAGTGGATGGTTCTGCCAGAATAGGATAATATCAGGTAGTTATTTGTTCTTCCCTCTTAATTCCCACTTAATAACCACCTATTCACTGTCAGTCTGTTTTGATCAGAGTCTTCTTAAAACTGGCACCTAGGTAAGTTTACAATTCACTCACACGCCTTTTCAAAATAGTTTCAAAATAGTTGTTTTCAAAATAACAACTATTATCCCTGAAAACTGAAAAGCATATTAGAAATATATGAACTGAAAGGAATAAAAAGCATAAACCAAAATCTCGGGACTTCCGTGGTGGTCCCGTGGCTGGGTCTCAGTGCTCCCAGGAAAAAGGACCTGGATTCGACCCCTAGTCAGGAAACTAGATCCTACATGCTGAAATGAAGCCCAGCTCAGCCAAATAAATAAATATTAAAATAAATAAATCCTCTTCTTGGCATTTCCCAACTGCCAAAATTCCAGCTTGACTTGCACTTTTCACTTGCTTGCTCCTTTTCCTTTCCTTTTAGCCTCTTAAGACTTGGGCAATGAGAGAGAAACTGTTTATATAAACTTTTTTTCATAAAATGGGAATTTGTGAACAGCAGCAAGATTTCTAATACATTGTAAAATGCTTTCATTATGTTTGAATTTTAAGACAAAGTCTACTGAGGCAAATTTTTCTTTACTGTGTTATTTTAGACTGCTTACAAAAAAAAAAAAAAAAAAAAAAACAAACCTTAAGTGGGGGAAAATATTTGGAAAATGTTTTGCCTTTAACAAGTGCAGTATTTCACGAATACCAGCCATAAATGCATAAAGGAATGCTTTACTCTCTAATCTTGAGAAATATCATGATTTAAAGTGAAATCTTAGACAATTTGGTTCCTTCAAAATACTTTCACTCAGGGAAGGCTGGAGGTTCCAAAGAAGGAAAACTGAGCCCACCTGTTAGAGCGGAGGGAGTTCCTGGTGGGGCTGCAGCTATAGGACGTCACGTGTGTCCTGGAGAAAGCAGGAGGGGTGACTTCATCATCATCAGCTCCACAGGCACAACTGCAACCTCACTGAGCAGCTCCCTGGGGCTGAGCACAGGAGACCCTGAGGTGTACATCACAAACCAAGTGGTCACCAGCACAAGTGAACGCCCTTGCTGGGAGTCAAACATGACCTGACCCTCTTGGCTGGATCTCAGAACCAGGGTCCTGGAGGGCTCAGAGCTCCAGGCCTGCTGCCTCCCAGGCCCACTTGCACTCACCCGGCTCCCCCTCATGGGCACTGGATGTCCTTCCTCCTCCCACCCACCCCCAGGGGCACCCATTCTTTGAGCTCCTGGAAGCAGCCACTTCTCACATCACTTCACTCCCCCCAGGTCTTCATCATTTGTAGGCTCTGAGTCTACCACCCACTCCTGGGCACGTTCTGACGGGAAATCTTCCTTCTGGGATAGACGGCTGGGTGGGAGACACAGCTTTGCCCTCTCTATGGGATTCAACATTTTCCCCCCTGCAGTGGCTTTGGAGTTGTTTCCATGGTAACAGGGTTTGATGGACACTATTCAGTTTACCTATTTACATAGTTAGAAATAAAACACTTCTACTCTTGCCTGGAAAATCCCCTGGATGGAGGAGTCTGGTAGGCTGCCATCCATGGGGTCGCAAAGAGTCAGACACAACTGAGCGACTTCACTTTCACTTTCCACTTTCATGCATTGGAGAAGGAAGTGGCAACCCACTCCAGTGTTCTTGCCTGGAGAATTCCAGGGATGGGGGAGCCTGGTGGGCTGCCGTCTATGGGGTCGCAACAAGATAGGACTGAAGCGACTTAGCAACAGCAGCAGCAGTTTAAAAAAAAATGCTTTGCAAATATTTTGTAAATAAAATTAGTTGAGATATACCTTGTTCCTGGCTTTTATATTGGCGTCGTAGGAAAGCAGCTTTGCTGTGAGTGATATATTCTGGCAAAAGACAGCTTAGTGGAGAGCGGTATTCCCACAGACATCCATGACATTTGGGTCAGCACCATGCTCCAGCAGAAGAGTCGCACACTCCTCTTCTTAGCATTCTATGACCTGTCAGTGACGTGCCAAGAAACAGAATGTAAATTCTAGGAATTCAAAGTAAACAGTCCACAAGCTTCACCGGTTTACTATATCTAAATGAGATGAATTCACTTTTAGTCTCAGTAGTTAAATCACACCCACCTCGTGTGGACACGGTTCACTACCCCATACCTTCATCAGCGCAAGCAAGAGGAGTTTTCAAGAAACTGTAGTGTTACTGTTTCAAAACAAATAATTGTTCCTGTGATTGAAAACATTCAATAGCATGCTATTCCTATCCCTCTAAAACAAATATTTCGTTTCCTTCTGGAGAAAGAACATTATATATTAGCATTAGCTCTTCTTAACACAGTAATGAAAGAACAATTTACTTGAATAGAATGACCATGACCTTGAGATTCAGCTCAACTTGGGTTTGAATTTCACTTTCACTCTGTCACTTAGCTGTCACTCAGCCTCTCTGTGCCTCAATTTCCTCATCAGCAAAATGGAGAGAGAGAAGTAGTTCTCTCACAGGACAGCACTGCGGTGCTTAAATGAGATCCATGCAAAGAGTTTAGAACCATTCCTGGCACAGGTAACAGTTCAGTAACTGTTAGGTAATATAATCATACTTATTGCTGCTGCTGCTGCTAAGTCACGTCAGTCGTGTCTGACCCTGTGTGACCCCATAGATGGCAGCCCAGCAGACTCCTCCGTCCCTGGGACTCTCCAGGCAAGAGCACTGGAGTGGGGTGCCATTGCCTTCCGATTTTACAAGGACAACATCTCAATGAAGTCAAAGGATATCATACCTCCTTTGCAGATACATTTTGAGGATTAGAGACAACACTGTGCTTCAATGATTCGAATACCTTCATTTTCTGACATTTTAATGTCTCTGACATTGGAATGAAATTTATAATTCACAATGTATGTACAACTATAATTGGTAGCATTTTTCTTTGCTCATTTCTCATTTTTCCCATTGACCTAATTACTATAAGGTCTTTTTGTCTATGGTTGCTTCTTTTTAATTAAAATATAGATGATGCATACTACATATTATTATATATTAGAGGTACACAACATAGTGATTCACAATTTTTACAGGTCATACTCTATTTAAAGTTATTATACAATATTTGCTATATTTCCCATGTTGTACAATACATCAGAGTAGCTGGCAGGATTTTTGTTCCCCCACCAGGTATTGAACCTTGGGCCCACAGCAGTGAGTCTTAACCACTGGATGACAAAGGAACTCCCTAGACTCCCTTGCCTTCTGAAAAGGCTGAAAGTTGTCAGAAAATAGCAATCCTCAAAAAAAAAAAAATTCTAAAAATAAATTGAAAGTGAGAAATCATTTTTTTTTCTGTGCCACATTCCTATCAGTGCCAAAAAGACAAGCCCTGTCTGCTAATCCGACTTGCCTATAGACAGCTTGATCTACAGAGAGTTTTAAATTTTTTATGTTGTTAAAATGTTAAATCCACATCCAGATTTGTTTTCTTTTCTTTTCTTTTTTTTTTTTTGTGTGTGTGTGTCTAAATCCAGGAAAATCCAGAATTCTTACTTTTGAAATCATTCTTAGAAAGGTCTTTGGGGTGTTAGGGAGGCTCACAAGGAAGGCGATATATGTATACTTACAACCGATTTATGATGTTATACAGCAGAAAACAACACAACATTGTAAAGCAATTATTCTCCAATTTAAAAAAAATTAAGGTTAAGAAACAGTAGAAATAGAAAAAACAGAAGGTCTCTGTCAGCAGATAAAAAATGTATAAATAGGAATCTGAGTTTTATTCTGGTACTTTTCTCACTGTGCATATTTGAAATGTTTGATCCATACTCTATCTGAAACTTTTTGGTGAGATAAAAATTGAGTTACTTTTCTCTTTTACCAGGTTATTTCTCCACCATCTACACACAGTTTATCATTTCTAACAGAAAAGGTCATCATTTTCAAGATCTAAAGTTTTACATACATTTGGGTGTTTGGGCATTCTGTTCCATTCATTTATCTATATTTTCAGTTGTTAGTAAATGAACACTTTGTGAGCACTTATAGCACATTTTGATATCTAGAAGGGCAAATCTTCCTCTACTATACAAAACTTTTAATTTCATCACAACAATTAAAGACAGCATATGTAACCCAAAATATTTAAAACCATGAAATGTTGATTTGCTTTAAATATAGAAAGACCATACATCCTAAGAAAATGTCTTCCTATTCAAGGACACAGCCAGCTTCCTACTTCAAAGCTGGCTTCTAAGGTCCTTCAGCAAAGAACACATATACCTAAGTATACACTGATATAAAATGGATATTGAATTGTATCTGAAGAATTTTTAATCCAGAATTTGATTTGGCATGGGAATTATTTTGCTCAATATGCAGTTTTATGTAACATATAACCTTACGGTATAAAAATATATACATTAAAAATAAGATATTGACAACATCAGAAATCTGCCCACTGCCATGATCCACAATAGGCGATCCATGAAGAAGTGTTTTCATAAATCACATGAGAAAAAATGCAAGAGCCAGAAGGTTCAGAAGATTTATATAACTTGAGAGCTTTTACTCATGAGTACATCATGCTAATCCATGCAAATAAAAAGTAGGAGGAAGAAAGGAAAAACAGATGCTATTCATGTTTCATTTTATTTCTGTGATTACTAACATTCAGTTAAATGACTTCAAAACTTTCAGTAAAGCTCTATAAGGGGAATTATAAGTGGGTCCAAAACCAGCAAGGCTTTTTGCTGCCTATAAAGTCTGCAGGGTGCTGGATCCCAGGAAGGCATCCAGGAGCCTTGGAGGGGAAACTCACAGGCGGGATCTCTGCCAGGCCCCTCCACCCCGCTTACCTGTTCATCTTATTCCTGATGATTCCTTATTCCATTTTTTCCAAACAACAGAACAGGCTGCACTTTGGCTACATTGCCCATAATGGCAGCTTTGTGGATCTTTCTGAGGTCTTTGTCTTGGGTGCGGTACCCGGGCTGGAAGTTGATTCCATGACCACTGTCTCTCACTGAGTTGATGGAGGAGCCAAAGGGTGACACACCCATCTTACTCCTGAAGCAAAAAATCTTCTTCATCGCAGAGCCTATGGACTCCAAACACACTTCGGCTCTTCACAGTCCCCTAAACCCAGCACAAGCACTACAGGCAAGCCAGAGTTGTCCCTCCACAACCTCCCAGATGGGAAGCTCAATGGTTTGGAGTCTTTCGTCCCAGAATGATCGTTGCTAAGCAACACATCTAAACACATTGCCCATGCGCACAGAGGCCTGGCGTGCCAGCCCAGTGCTCATATGCAAGAACTGTAAGTTCATTTCCTGAAAGAAACAAACCATATCAATAAACCCTTACCTAAACTAAGAAGGAAAGAGAGGAAACTGAAATACAGAAATGAAAGTGACATTATAACTGTGTAACTGTCAAAATAACTATAGTATCCAAAGCAATCTACAGATTCACTGCAATTTCTATCAAATTACCAATGGCATTTTTCACAAAACTAGAACAAAAAATTGTACAGTGTGTATGGAAACAAAAGACCCCAAATAGACAAAGCAATCTTGAGAAAGAAAAACAAGAGCTGACAGAATCAGATACCCTGACTGCAGACTACTCTGCAAGCTTCACTAATCAAAACACAGTACTAGCACAAAAAATAGAAATATATTGAATGATCAAAGGAATAAGACAGAAAGTCCAGAAAGAAACCTACGTACCTGTAGTCAATTAATCTAGATAAAGGAGGCAAGGCTATACAAAGGAGAAAAGACAGCCCCTTCAATAAGTGGTGCTGAGAAAACTCAACAGCTACATGTATAAGAAGGAAATTAGAACACTCACTAACATCATGCACAAAGATAAACTCAAAAGGGATTAAGCATCTAAATATAAAACAGGTCCTGTAAAACTCAGAGGAGAATATAGGCAGGACAAACTCTGATATAAATTACAGCAGGAACATTTTTTCATCCACCTCTTAGAGTAATGAAAATAGAAACAGAAGTAAGCAAATGGGATATAATTAAACATAAAAGCTTTTGCACAGTGCAGGAAATCATAAACAAGACAGATGACAACCCACAGAATGGGAGACAATATTTGCAAATGATGCAATTGACAAGGGATTAATCTCCACCATATTCAAACAGGTCAAAGAGCTCAATATCAAAAAACAAACAACCTGATCAAAAAATGAGTATAAGATCTAAATACACATTTCTGTAAGGAATACCTACAGACGACCAAAAAGCACAAGAGGGATGCTCAGAAAGGATGCTCCACATCACTATTATAGAAATGCACAAATACTACAATAAGGTATCATTTCACTCCAATCAGAATAGCCACCATCAAAAAATATACAAACAATAAATGCTGGAGAGAGTGTGGAAAAAAGGAATCCTTCTACACTGCTTATGGAATGCAACTAGGTACACCCACTGTAGAAAACTCTATAAAGGTTGCTATAAAAACTAAATATAGAGTTGCCATATAATTCAGCAATCTCAATTCTGGGCATATATCTGGAGAAAACCATAATTCAAAAAGGTACATGCACCCCTATGTTCACTGCAGAACTATTTACAATAGTCAAGACACTGAAGCAACCTAAGTGTCCATCAACAGAAGAATGGATAAAGAAGATGTGGTATACACACACACACACACACACTCACACACAACAAAAATGGAATATTACTCAGCCATAAAAAGAAATAATAATGCCATTTGCAGCAACGCAGATGGATCTCGAGAAAAACAAGTATCCCATCACTTACATGTGCAATTTAATAAAAATAAACTTATTTACACAACAGAAACCAACTCAAAAGATCTGAAAATCAAATTATGGTTATGAAAGGGGAAACATGAGGGGAAGGACAAATTAGGAGATTGGGGTTAACATATATACACTATTTTCTAGTAGTCATGTATGGATATGAGATTTGTACAATAAAGAAGGCTGACTGCCAAAGAATTAATGCTTTTGAACTGTGGTGTTGGGAGTAGACTCTCAAGAGTCCTTGGACTGGAAGGAGATTAAACCATTTAATCCTAAAGGAAATCAATCCTGAATATTCATTGGAAGGACTAATGTTGAGGCTGAAGCTTCAATACTTCAGCCACTTGATGTGAAGAGCTGACTCATCAGAAAAGACCCTTATGCTGGGAAAGATGGAAGGCAGGAGGAGAAAGGGGACCACAGAGGACGAGAGGGTAGGATCGCATAACCAACTCAATGGGTATGAATTTGAGCTAACCCCACAAGATAGTGGAGGACAGAGGAGGTTGGTGGGCTGCAGTCCATTGGTCGCAGAGTCGGACACGACTGAGTGACTAACATTTTCACTTTGAATATGGAAAACTTAACAGTGCTGGTTTTTAAATCACGTAAGTTAGCTGCAGAGAAAATACTTAGTATCGAAAGTACTTAGATACTACTGTTTAAAAGTAGTATTAATACTACTTAAAAGTAGTATTTTTAAAATCCCGTATAAATTTTCATCATACACACAAAAATATTTCCCTTTAATAAAGATTTTCTCAACTAAAATGTCATGAAAACAGTCCAGAAGGGAAATTTTTATTATTTATCTTTTAGGTCATATATTTTTCTTCAAAATCTGTACATATACTTGTGATGTTTTCAAAAGCAGGTCCTGAGACAGATTTGACCCATCTGTAGCTCCTAGAGGAGACAACCCATAGGACTCTGCCAGGAGCCAGCGAGAGACATTCCACTCGTGACAAAGGTCATGAGGAAGGAGGCTTGGCATACGCAAAGGTGGGATCGAGCCTCAGGAGTCCCCCTGGATATTCTCGAGCATCTACCCCCAAAAAACCGGAGTCTGCCTACTTTATTGCTTTGTGCTCTCACCTCTGACTTTACTGCGGGCTGTCCCCCACCATCATCTCGCTCTCTCTGTCAAAGAGTTAACTTACAGCTCCAATTAATAAAGTTCCTAGGCAATTAGGAGTGTTTAAATCCAAACCCCTCAGATAGCCCTCTAACTCACCTGACAAGTTTACCCGGACTTCTACAGCTATGCATATGATTGTTTACAGTCTCCCAGCCTCGAGAGGCACGGGAAGCTTAGAGCCTCTCAGAGAGTTAGAAACTGTCAGAATAAAACTAGTAAAAGATATCATTGATGAGCCAATGCTTATTGCCAAGTTTTCACATCCCCTGTATTGTATCCTTGAATATGTATTAATTAATAGTTGGTATGTAGAAAAAATTAGTGGCCTTGGTGTTAGTAACTTTAGACCCTTAAGGTAATAAATTCTTTCCTTTGTTGTAAACCCATTACACATCCGCCCTATGGGAATGCAATTTTATCTAACACCTTCGGAAGATGGCGCCAAACCTTAAAAAAATTACTCTTAGAGAAAATAAGTCTTTGTCAAGAGTCATAAAATGTTAATAGGCCTTCTGGCCAGAAGATGATGTAAATCACCTTAACCATTTGTGTACGATAAATGTGCAGGAAAGAAACCTGGTTTTCGATAAGGATCAAAGACTGCTGACTTTGCATCCCCTATTATCCTCTATGTGTAACTTAGGGTATAAAAACCCTTGTTGAAAATAAAGCTACAGGCCTTGCTCACCAAAGCTTGGTCTTCCCATGTCATTCTTCCCCTCAATTTCCAGCTGAGTCTCCATCTGGAGCGCGGAAATCCTCTGCGACCATTTATTTGCCTGGGCTTCTAAGACCCACTCGAGAAGGTGTCTAAGGTGGGGCACCTTCCGCTATTCGAGAGGGCGCCTGCGGCCTCCGTGGTCAGAGCTAACCTGGTGTCACGGGTTATATTGATTTTCCGCATAAACCAAGCTACTCAGCTTCTTTTCTCCACTGAATTTTCCTACTGAGCTATCCTCATTCTATTACTCTTTATATCTTTGATAAATAAATAAATAAATAGGTCGCCGAAGCCGTCTCTCCTTCGAATACCCTGGATCAGCCGGGGCTGGACCTCGGCAGGACTCAGATTCAAATTCAGCAGCAACTGGAAAGAAAAAGGATTATATCCTTTATCTAAAATACTTGAGTTAACTTGCTGCTGCTAAGTCGCTTCAGTCGTGTCCGACTCTGTGCGACCACATAGATGGCAGCCCACCAGGCTCCGCCATCCCTGGGATTCCCCAGGCAAGAACAATGGAGTGGGTTGTCATTTCCTTCTCCAATGCATGAAAGTGGAAAGTGAAAGTGAAGTCGCTCAGTCGTGTCCAACACTCCGCAACCCAATGGACTGCAGCCTACCAGGCTCCTCCGCCCATGGGATTCTCCAGGCAAGAGTACTGGAGTGGGGTGCCACTCTGTGAGTTAACTTAGTAAAAAAAAAAAAAACAAAACCCTGAAATATTTCTAAGTACTCTGAAAAAGGAAACATATCTATAAATGACAGAAAACAAAATACAAGATTACAATTATATAATCAGCCCAAGGTCCCAAGTGTGGCTGAGTATCAGAGCTTCTGGCTTTCTCATTCTTCATTCATTTACTCAATAACTATCTGCTAAGGTGCTGTGACAAACACTGGAATTACAAGATGAAGGTGACCCCAGTCACCCTGAGAAATGATAATGCCATAAACTGTAAAAATAGATCAACAGACAATTTCGATATGGAGTCATAAATACTAAGACAGGTATACAAGATGGCACAAGGAACACTCAGAAGGGACAGCCGGCTTTGTGTCAATACTGCCAGCTTTTTGGTGGAGGTGCTATGGAAGTAGCTACCTGAAGGACAGGAAAAATACAAGAGTCAGAGGGGAGAAACACGTACAAAGACCAGAGGGGAGAAGCACGTACAAAGACCAGAGGTGAGGAAACGAATCTGTGGGATCCTACACAGTCTGGCTGGTTAGATGCACAGCTAAGTGGCAGAATAAGGTGGTAAAGAGATAAGGCCAACTACTTTGGAAGGACCCGCATTGATGCAGGTGTTTGGAGCCTTTCCTGAGGGCAAGAGATAAACTAGTGACAAAGTCAATGACACAGAAATTATAAAGCACCCACCAAGTGACAGCTACGCAAACATGACTGCTTGAGTCTGGGTGTTCTAGCCTTAACCACTACCAGACACTTGAGACGTTGATGAACTCCATGCTTTCTGAGAATGGTGTCAGGGTGTAGATGGACAGTTCCACAGTGATGGCAGTAGTAGAGAAAGGATACAGCCAGAAATAAATAGAAATACATAGACCTTTTTAGATTTTTTTTTAAACTATGGAACATGATGAATAAATGAGGAAGAAGAATATTTTTTACTATGATTGCTCAGGCTTTCACATTTTTCATTAGCTATGTATAAGAAAAAAATTAACATGGCATTTATTATCCAAACAATGGAAAGAGATGTCATTTATTGTTTACAGTGTATTTCAGAAATCAATATCTAAATTTAATTCATACATTTTGGCAACATTCCTTCTCTTAGTTCTCTAGTTATACTCCTGTCCAACTCCTGCTGCATCTGAAATAAGTCAAATATCATTTATCTTTAAGTTAAGCAAGAGATATTATCATAGGAATGTTATACAGCTTACTAAGTGTGACATTTAAATAATACTTTTAGAGACTAGACCTAACTTGAAGATTACTTAAGTAGAAAAATAATCACATAAATAAAAGAAAATACATTCCTACCTATTCCGCTTATAAATAACAGAGAACACATATATATAGAACGTTAATCTGATAAAAAGTACAATAAATATCAGTCTCTAGAGTACACATAATTTCAAAGAATTAGAGAATGACCTAGGTCAATCCTAGGATTGACCCACAAGATTACTATCTTCTCCCCCTAAGAGCTCCTGCCCTGAATACATACTTCTGAGACCTTTATTTTGATTTCTAGGTGAAGATCCTGTTCAAATGGAGGAAGTAGTTTGAGTTGAATGTTATTAAGGAGAACACACCTGCAATTTTCTTTAAACTTTTCTATTTAACAGAAACACAGAAAGGTGAGAAAATTATACACAAGAAAACAATGTACCAGCAAGTTTTTATTCTAAAGGTGTTTAGTGAGAAGGATTAACACATAACTGTTGGTTTCTATACTATGTCCCGTAGAAAGGGAAGGTCCCACAGGGGTCACTGCAGGGTTGAAGAACTGAGAAGTCACAAGTGCAGGACCTCTGGCCACTCCTTTGGCTAAAAGGCTTTATACTTATCTCTGTTTTATATAATATGGTTCCACACAAAATTTTTTTTAAAGAAAGTTTGTTTTCTTTGAAAAAAAAATTTTTTTTAAGGTATAAGAGTCATGATTTAGGCAAAGTTCGTAATTCTACAAAAGAAGTAAGAAAGCCAATGACTTTCTTACTGAGTCCAGAGTCCTATGCCAGCTACTTCTTCAGATTAAGGAAAAAACACATAGATTTTTAACTATAATGCAGAGAAAATGAATATGTAAAACCACTTACATAGTTCAATAATGCTTGTGGCATGACATGACATAGTAGCTTTCTAACTAAATCATGTTTTAAAGGCAAGAACAAGAATAAATTATTGTCAAACTCCTATATGTAGCAGTCATTTGATATAGTTAATTTATAAAGCATACATTAAAAAAAAAAAACACATGACAGGGAACTTGAAGGAGAAAAGTTTCAAGGTGAGGACTTATACTCCTACCCTCTTTATGAGAGGTGAAGAGATTTACCTAACTGGGTAAACTGGGAGAGGGAACTTCTCCCAAAGTGCTTGCTTGGTTCCAAATCTCTACTTTGAAAAGATGTATGTGCCCACAGCACCATGAAATTGGGTGTGCAGTAGGCAGCGTGTGTCTGGGATGGGGGTCAAGCATTTGCTTATTCCTCTTAGGCCTGAGTGGGAAAGTGTCTGGCTTGGGATGAAGTGTTCAGAGGCCCGCTGTGACTGCACAGCTAAAGCACGTCCTCCAGTTTCACAGCTCTCATGTAGATGCATCTACATCTACCCAGTGTAGATGCAGTGCTGTGAAAGAAACCTTAATTTCTCTCCTGCAATGGCAAGAAGCCAAATGATAAAACAGGTTGAGACTGCATTTAACAAGGGCTACTTTTCTGTGCATCACAAACATCAGGAAAACACCATTAAAACTATAAACCTGTGTGCACTGACTGAAATGGATATTTTAATCACAATGATTGAACAGTGAAAACTGGTTGCAATTTAAAGACTCCCCATCATTGCTATCTTAGATACCCTTCATCCACGTGATGTCAAGATAAAGTGAGCTTCATTTATAATGTTTAAATGTTTGAATTAACTACAAATCTAGAAATATTCTACAAATGCTCAGCAAGATTGTTCTTTTTTAATTTTAAATAAAAATGCTATAGGTAAAATAGCAATTAAAGAAAATGACAAAAAATGTCATTTTTGTAAGAAATGACAAAATTTATGTAAGAAAATGACAAGAATGTTAAGCTAAAACTATAAATTAATGTTTTGATTTAGTATTGTAAGTTTATTTAATTCATAAAAAGGATTTATCTAGAATTCCTTTAAACAAAAAGCATCCATATGTGGTTAGTGTTTAGATGCCAGTGATTCACTTATGCTTAGAGGCAGAAAAACTTTGTTGGGTACAGCAGAGCTTGGAAATGATTATGAACCATTGCCAACTGAAATCAATTAGAAAGGAAGTGAAACATCTGAAAGAATACTTTGGATATTAGGCAATAAGATTTCATTTCTAAAGTAGAATTTAAACTCAGCTTTTCAAGAAATTTAATAATTTAGCAAGTATCTCTTAAAATCACGAATTCTGGGACAAAAAAATCATCAAATTTCTGTCTCCTTTATTAGCACAGCTAATTATGACTTTTACTTAGGGTGCATTAAGTCAAATAAACAATTTGGAAGTTCACCAAATTAAAAACAAGGATCATTTGTATCAGAAATCTGAAACCCAGTGGAGAAAAGATAATAGAACTAACTTTGGTCAAGTAATTCTCTATGCTGTTATTCGAAGGGTGTGGAATTGAGGTAGAAGAACCTATGTTTGCTCTTGGGGTAAGATTTCCATTGAGCACTAAAGGATTATTGAAATTTCCAACACAAGGGGGCTCCAGGACTGGCCTCATGCTAAGATTGCCGAGTAAAGATTTGTTCTGCTCTTTCTCCACCTCAGGTTTGGTGTTGATCACTGCCAGCCTCTCATGAGTCCTGGGGAAGATGGAAAACACCAATTTAATGATTTGCATTTTTAAAGTTGCCATATAGTAAATGGAATTCCCAATAAACTCTTTGAACACTGAAAACACACAGCAGACCTCCTCTAAACAATGATAGTTGTAATCTTGTTCTAAAGAAGTACACATGTGTCTAGGGCTCTTCAAGTAACAAGTCACAGAAAAGAAAGGGCATCAGATAGAAAGGAAGGTGGCCTCACAGTGACACCTACTGCCCTCTGGGACACACCTGCCTCCATGAAACAGTTCAGGGATGAAGAAACACCCCATCCCACAAAGCCACGTTCAAGCATTTGCTTTCACCACCCTTGTATACACGTTTCACTCATGACCTCGGACAAATTAAGCTTTTGGCTCTGAGGAATCATCTAGAGTCACAATCTAAAGGGGAGGACAACAAAGTCAATGGGTGATTGAAAAGAGCTAAAAACAGCCCCAGGAACAATTACAAGTATCCCCTGCTTTTCCAAGGTTCACTTTATGTTACTTCCCTTCTAGGAAAGGGCTACATCAGCATCTGTTTTTGATAATAAAAAAAAAATTTTTTTTTGAAGAGACTTTTTGATTTCATATAAAAGGATTCAGCATATGTTTTACAGTGAGAGGCATCACACTCCCCAAGCAGGGAGACTGGCCCCACTGAGCTCCTTCCCTGGAAGCCACACCACATCTCAGTGTCAAGTCACCACAACCCTGAACCCTATATGGGAGCACCTGTGCTTCACTTGTGCATATTCATTTTAGGCTTCAAGTAGCAGAACGTGCCCTCGGGTACCTGCTTCTTTGCTGTATGCTGTTTTGGCTTATGAAAGGCTTCCTAGGAATGCTCTGCTTTCAGACAGTGGGGAAATCTGGACTAGGCACTGGAGGTGCCATCTGCCCTTTCCATTCTCCACACCCCCACCCTCAGTCAGGTCACTATACTATTTCTAGCCACTCTGTGAATTATCCTGTCTTTCACTCTTGTGTTATTTGCCCCCAATTTCACAAGCATGACTTTATGCAGTATGCTGCTGCTGCTAAGTCACTTCAGTCATTTCCGACTCTGTATGGTAAAACTTAAAAGGACACAATATTAATAGTTTCTCTTGGGCCACCCTCTAGCAGTGACCATCTAGTTAGCTTTCACTTCCTATTAATCTCATGAACTGCGCTCTATAAAAATTAGGCTTTGGAAACAAATTAATGAACTAAATTTACTTCCTGTGATTCTGTGTTTTGACTTACTTGTCTAGTTGACCTTCAAATGACTTTCTAAAGTGTAGTTCTACTAGGTAGAGTTGCTTATATTTTTCCAACTCTGCTCTATGAAAATATTCTTGCAAAAGTTTCCACCTTGGAGAGTTCTGATTCCAAGTCCTTAATTCTGAGTTCCATCTGACTTCTTATGGAAGCATTATTCTTCTCTTGTAACTGCTCTAAGTTCTCCCGAGAGCTGCTTGTATCTAAAGCAAATTTTAAAAGATAACATTTTAAAAATAATCATTACTCTGGAAAATGATATTTGCTCCCTTTAGTTTTGAGTCAGTGATTCGGAAAGCAATTTAAAAGGTTAAAAAGAAAAAGAGCAGAAGTTTAAAATAATTATCATCAATGTGAAGTGAATTAAATGTGAATTATAAAATTAAAGTGGAATTATTGTTATAATGGTGCTTATATAATTTGTTAATTCAAAGAACAAGAGGATCAACTTAAAGTTTTAAAAATTGAACAAGACAACTTAAAAATAATTCAAGAGGATGGTATCAGTTCTAAACCACAATATTTTCTTTTCCTTCTAGTAGTCTTGTTTTATACCAATTGGTCTTATAAATGAAAGGATTCTCTAGTGAGAATCATTCTGATAGGTCAATTTGGTGATAACTGTGATGGAAGCAGAAATATTTAAAGGGAGAAACAAGTGTCCCCTTCCTTCCAGAAAACTACCAAACCAACTGCTCTAAGGGAAGTACAGGAAACACATAAGCTGTATAGATCCAAAATGTAATTTACAATGAGGTGAATTGAAGCACATGACAGATGAACAAATTAACCTGCAAACATAGGTTGACTTCCTTTAATTTCTCTACGAGATCCTGTCTCGCCCTTTCTTCAATCTCCTGTTTATACTGCTCTACTTGACTGTGTTCTATCATATTCATTTCTATATGACTTCTGAGGTTCACTACTTCTTGCTCCAACTTCTTTTTATTCTTCTCTACTTTTTCACATTTCTTTTACATTCCTTTCATAGATAATAACTCCTCTCGAAGAACTTGATTTTTTGCATCCAGATGCAGACATTTTGAACATGCAGTTTCCAGCTCTGCTGTAAGATCATCAATCTACAAGAATAAAACAATATTGTTTGGTAATGAGGCAAGTGGATTGAGCACAGCCTAACTCAAACCCAGTACCAAATAGATATGATGGTATCTGTATTGTAGAATGTAGGACCAGGGATTATTCAGAGAATCAAGAAAGAAGTTCAAATCACCAAGAGTCACAAAATATATTCTTCACTGTCATCATCTTTGTCACACAACATTTGCACTTGATTTTACACTCATTTCTATTTTTTCTCCATAAAATGACTTCAAGTCACCTCTTAGTAGAATGTCTCTTACTCCTTCCCCCCATCTTAATGCCCCATGTTTTAAAGACATTTGAGGGATACTGTATTGAGTTATCTAGGATTGAGTTAATAAACGCTTCCCAAAAGAAGATTGTGAAAGTAAGACTCTCAATAATAAATCTTATAAATATGGATTCTAATCCCATAAGTCTTTTTCTGAACTATGAATACTTTTTGCTAACTTGAACTGCATTCCAAAGAAAAAAAAAATTTAAAAGGTTAAAGAAATCCCATCTCCTAATAGCTTAATGAGATGATCCATACATTTTTCTGAACAACAACATCAAATGCCTCATTCTTGTAACCATTTGTTACTTTTCACAGAACGGAACATACCAAACAAAACAACAAACAAAATTTGCCAGAATTTCAGTGACACCGAGTTGCAAAGAACTTTCCTTTAGACAGAATGATTACTCAGTAAGTCAAGGTGAGTGGAGGTGGGGGTATTGAAACTGTCTACAAATTCTTTGACACTTTTCTCTGAAATGTCCTCCCATTAAATATGTGCTGGCCTCAGTAACTGATTTCTATTGGACAGAGTCTGGGGAAACTGACTTTTGCTCTGTGGGAAAGCCCACCCTTAGCATCAGTCACTACGCTGTGAAGAACACCAGACCACATACTGAGCACCATGTCAGTGCCCCCACTGACTGCCCCCAAATAATGCCCTATCCAAAAGCCAGCTCCAACTGCCAGACATGTGCATGAACTAATCTTCAGATGACTCTGGTCCCCACCTTCACAACATCCCAGCTGATGCCGACTGGAAAAGAAACGTGCTGGCCTCACTCACTGAGCCTTGCCCCAACACAAATTGTTGAACAAAGTAAATGCTGTTTTGAGCACTAGGCTTTGACGTGCTTTATTATAAAATTTGCTGGCAATAAATACCTGGCACAGATACTGATATTAAAAATGCCATTAAAAAAGAACTAAATGATGTAAGAATGTCTTTCAACCTGGAGGTAGGTGAGATCTGAATGGATGCAGAGAAAGAAATGAAAATCCAAAGGGCTTCATGACATTGGAAACTGAATCCTGATGGCCCTTAAAGAGGCTGCTGGTGACAGCTTCTAGGCAAGAGAAGAAAACGACACTGAAACACAGGGGAAAGGAGACTTTTGCTATGAACCAGCTGAAAGTAACATCAATGAGAAGGATAAGCTATCTAAAAAAGGGGGGGGGGGTGGCTGTTAAATATAAAGGAACCAGGCTGAATTATATTTGGGTTCAATATCTGTTATGTCCTTTACAGCATCTCCACATGTCCAGTGGTCACATGATGCTAAAAGAGAGAAACAGCTTCTGGGCTAAGATCAAATCTAGAGTGCTGTCAGGAAAACATGGTCTAAAGGTGAAACCTGTATACTGTAAAACCCTTCATTAAGACCCTGTAAATACTTAAGATGGTGCCTCAAATCCCTTTAAAGATCTTAAGGCATAAGAATTTTAAAGGCATCATCCTACAAAGCTTCACGAGAAGCCCAAGCTGCAGAGCTTCTCTCAAAAAAGATTTGTGAGGGTAGCTTCTCCAATGACGTGAACCCCAATCCAATTCACAGGACACTTAAAGCTTTAAAGAGAACCTTGGCAGCAAAAAAACAAAAAACAAAAAAACAACAAAAAAAAAAACAGTGCTTGGCCTAACAGAGACCAAGACATACAAATGAGAATAGGCCTTTGGGATTTTCTTAGAAGTTCAATAAAGAGGAAGCTGGCTTAAGAAACATGACTCAGCTACAGACAGAGGTCATTTCTTAGGAAAAGGACAGCACACAGAGCCCAGAGGGTATAAAAAAGGAGAAGCACTCCTATGGACAGGACCAAGTCCTCATCAAAGGGCTGGCAGCACCAAACTGGACCTCAGAGCTGCTATGGACTATAGTGCCTCCCACTTCCCATTTCTGAACGGGAGAGTCTAGTCATTCAGCAGAATGGTGGGGGTGTGGGTGGCAGATAACTTTTCCCTTTAGTTCTCAAGTCTTAGTACTGAGAGGGTTGTGCTCACAGGGTCACACTCTAGAAATCACACCCAGAAACCTCATCTGCATGCGCCACCTATACCTGATGAAGACAATAAGACCTCTACTTGAGCCTGGGCCTGACACTGTTAACAACTGAGACTTGTGAGGGAACGGGTAGGGAAAAGGGTATTTTTCATTGGAAGGGGTATAAAAAATTGTGGCCAGTGAGTAACTGTGCTAGTTTTTAAATGTACCCATTAGTTTTAAAAACTTTATTCTGTAAAAAAACGGTAGAATATAGGCCAAGTATAAGTGACTTACTCCTATTGAACAGAAGATGATGAAAGTGATGCTGTGTGAACTGCAAAGCGAGGTTAGACAAGGCAGCAGAGCTTCTGCCTGGCTCTCAACCTGGGAACCAGGCTCCATGCTGCGAGGAAGCCCAGGCTGCAAAGAGAGCCTAGGTGTTCAGGGTAGATGTTTCACTTGTCTACCTTCACCAAAGTCCAGCCGACCACAGATACCAACTATCAGACATGGGAATGAACACACTTTCACCCAATTCTAGTCCCCAGCCCTCGAGCTGCCCCACCTGAAGCTGAGGGGACGAGAAGCCAGCCGTCCTGGCTACCTTTTCCTAAGTGTAGATTTTGAACAAAACCAATGTTGTTTATTGGAGCCACTAAACTTAAAGCTGATTAGGAAAAAAACAGAAAAATGGATTTTTGAAAAAGAGAAAATAAACAAACATAACTTAAATTCATGTAGAAACTGGTCTCCTATAAACTGGAATATAATAAAAGGTGAGATTTTTAATGACAATGTTGATGAGAAGCATATAACTAGAAGGAAGACTTAAGAACTATTCATGAAGAAGTTTGTTCAGGGTTCCCTTCAATGACAATTTCTTACAAATAGGCAGGTGTGACTCCTTAGAATTTCTGCTCAAGTTTGAATGCAATGAAGACTAGTAAGCAATGAGACATATGATTTGAACTATAAGAAATAACTAGAAATACTTTAATTACCAAAATCAGACTTTTGATCTCATCTCATCTAAAAGAGATGGGTAGCTTTGAGTAGTTACTAATGTAGAACTCAATTTCATTGTCCTCTCCTCAGAGAGAGAAATAAAACACCACAAGATGCCACTTCATACTTGCTAGGATGGCTATATTCACAGAGACAGGTAATGACTAGTGTTGACAGGAATGTATAGAAATGGGAACATTTTACATACTTTGGATAAAAATATAAAATGATGCAGCCATGCTGGAAAACAGTATGGAAGGTCCTCAAAAGGTAAAACAGAATTGCTGTATAATACAGCAAATCTATTCATAACTGTATTCCAAAAATAAATGAAAAAAATATGTCCACATCAAAACTTAGACATAAATGTTCACAGCAACATTACTGACATTGGCCAAAAAGTAGAAACAACCCCAAAGGTCTATCAGATGATGAACGGAAAAATAAATGTGGTACGTCCATACAATAAAATCAAGAAAATACTGATACATGTTAGATGTACCTTGAAAATATTATGCTAAATGAAAGAAGGCAGTCACAAAGGATCCCATATTGTGTGATTCCACTGACACAAAATATCCAGAAAAGGGACATCTACACAGTCAGGGAGTGGAGTCATGGTTCCCTCAGGCTGGGAAGATCAGAAAAGGAAAACCGGCACAGGGTGATTTCTTTGGAAGGTGATGAAAATATTCTAATGTGGTAATGCCTGTATAATTATTTAAATACAATAAAGTTACTGCAGTGTACCGTTTAAATGAATGAACTGCATGCTATGTTCATTAGATTTCAACAAACCTGTCACCAAAAACAACAGATACTTTGGGGTCATTAATGCTGTGCTGCTCAGCTTCAGATCACCAGCCAGGGTTCAAGACAGAGAGAGTCAAGAGTGTGCCCTTTTTATCTCAAAATGATATAGGGAAAAGCTGTCATTTTTACTGGTGTCTAACCTAAAAAATTAATAGACAAATTTGTTTCACTGCTCAAAGCATGGAATGATTTATATTTCCTCAAATTAAGTGATTTTGGGGTTCTAAAACTGATTAAAAATTGCCTTATGTTTTAGCATATAAATTTGAATATCCATTTCAGCTTGACTGGTTTTTAAATCTCCGTGGAAACTAAGCTCTCCATTTTCATATTCATTTAACTTCCTTCTTGTCATTTTTAAGAGTTTCTTAAATCTGTAGAAATGTATAGAATGAGTAAGTTCTTTAAGAGCAGATATTTAATAATTAAACAGATATATGTTCTATCAGATAAACAAATCTATAAATTATAATCCTTTCTCATTGTTCAAATTTAGTATTCCTTGAAAGCATAATAATTATAATCTTAGATAAATATTATGAAGAAAAATTTTATCACATTTAAATATACTGTGTGTGATATATGTAATATATGAGTTCTTACAAATAACATCAATTTTTAGCATGCTAGTGTGAAATATTAATTTATTAAATATTAGTTATAAACGAGAGATCAGTATTCAAGCTAAAGATGAAGATATATTATATATGAATGTTTTTTTGAAAAGACACAAGACACGTTTGTTCCTACTGACCACAGCCTCTACAAAAAGAAAAGGAAGTAGATACAAAAAACCAACAAGATTCTTACTCAAAATTGAAAAAAAAAGAAAAAGAAAAATCTTTGGAGCCTGAGTTAAGCGGGAAATAACCCAGGCTGACAGTTTTAGAAGAAAGGAAATCAGAAGAGACAGAGAGGGTACCAGTCTCTTCAAGACTGTTTTAACAGTAGAAATCTTGCCCAGCACATTGTTAACAAAATGCAAAGCAATGTAGAGAAAATTAAAAGAGAAAAATATTAATGAGAATCAGAGAAGAATCCTTTGTATAATCATCCCTTGGCATCCACAGAGGACTGGTTCAAAAATCCCCCAACACTCCATGGATACAAAATCCACTGATGCTCAAGTTTCCCTAAGCACATCTTCCCTATACTTTCAGACATCCCTAGATTACTTACATTATCTAATACAATGTAAATGCTTTGTAAATAGTTATAAATACAGTGTAAACACTATGGAAATAGTTGCCAGCTTGAGACCAATCCAAGTTTTCCTTTTTGGAACTTTCTCAAATTTTTTTTTCCCTGAATACTTTTGATCTTGGGTTGGCTGAATCTGTAGATGATGAGGGTTAACTGCACTCAGCAAAAAAACAGAAGCAGGTTTTTATCTTACTGATCAAAACATGGTCACTAATTTTATTATTCTTTAAGTTACACATAGATTTTCATATGTACATTTTATAACTAAAATTTTGGGGCCAAAAGAAAATATAAGCCAAATCAGGATACATTTTAATGTTGTTCAACAATAACACAGGTAGGTTTTTAGATAATAAATTCCTTGGATGATGAAGGGAAGGAACACAATTAAAAGAAGGCAGGACTACCAAAAAGAACAAAGATACTTTGCAGAAGTAAAAATTCAGCATAGATGATGAGGAAGAGAGTGACGTTACTATATGCAGAGGCACGGTTGTTACTGTTTTAGAAATCATTGTAGATAAGTATAACACTGCTGCACTCAAAAACATTTCAGATTGTGCTGACTTTCCACAGTCAACTTTGAAATGGGATAATGTGTTTAATTATGAAAATACACATAAAAATGAATTTGTATCTAAGGTTTTAAATAAAATAAAATTATACTTTTATTAATAGTTGAGATTATCAGAAATATTAAAATCTTACCCAATAATCTCTTTTTCAAACTCATTGTTTTTCTTCTTTTCTTGGTCCAAGCTATTTTCCAGAGATTGTTTTAATTCAATGTATTTCTTTAATTGTTCCTTTTCATCCTCAGACTTAGAAAAAAACAATTTAAGAAAATTATTTTTAAATACCTAGAGAGACTTATTCTTTCTTAAAAATATTATTTCTCATGAGTTCACAGGTTAATATGAATTTATAGTAAACACAGTTTTTAAACCTGATTGATGCCAATTACAGATTTAAAAATTGATGACTTTTCCTAAAACAACTTAAAATGATTTTTCATTTCATCATTTTCCTGGAATTTAAATTACCAACATTTATTTGTTAAAAATAGAGACTTTTACACATAAAATACTAAATGTTAATGAAAGTTTTTTTAAACACTGCCTATATTTACATTTTACTTTCTAGAGATGCTCTAAAAGCATTTTCATCAATGGTTCAAGATATTCCAGGTTTTGGTAAGTCACACCTTACTGAAGTAATCTTTGAAAAATTCCCATGCAACCCCCATCTCTTAAAAAAAATGCAACAAATGAAAAATACAGTCGTACAGAAAAATGGTTCTATACAGACATAGTATTCATCCTTAATGAAGAGAACAAACTACAATATTTAAAATGATTCATTCTCAGAAATCTCACAGAAAGATCTAGATTACAAAAGAAACTTAAAATTCTCAAATCATTACTCAAATTTCTGGACTCAAATAGATGTTTGTGTGCCAATGTTCAAAGCAGCATTATTAACAATAGTCAGAAGGTGGAATTTCATTGACAGATGAATGAATAAACAAAATGTGGTCTATATAAAATATTGCTTTTGGACTGTCACAATTTTTAAAATTAAAATCTTACTATAAAAATCATTAATTTTATGAATTCAGTCGATTCCTTCTATAGAGGAATCACAGTACTAGTAGCAAGCAGTATCAATAAAAATACAATAAGCTAATCAATGAGACTTTTCAAATTGTCCAAAATATTCTTATATATTACTAGTAAAAAAAATTAAAATCCTTTCTCAGTATGACAGAAATTAAGAGGTTGACTTACCAATCTTGTACATAACAGGTTTTTCTGAAGCTGTTCAATTTTGCCCACTTGCTTTTTGACTGTAGTCTGTAACTTGACATTTTCAATTTCAAGCCTAAAATGCAGATTTTAAATAATTATTCTCACACATGGTTTTTTTTTTTTAAGGTTTTTTTTTTTTTTTTGATGTAGACCATTTTTAAAGTCTTTATTGAATTGACTGCAATATTGCTTCTGTTTTATGATTTTGTTTTGTTTTTTGGCTATGAGGCACCTGGGGCCCCAGCTCCCCAACCAGGGATCAAACCCACACCCTCTGCCTTGGAAGGCATAGTTTTAACCCTTGGACTGTCACGGCATTCCTTCACACATAGATTTTTAAAATATCACACTGTTTTTGAACAAACATCTTCAGGTTCAATTACACAGGTTCTTAGAATTTTGAAAAGTGATTTGGCCACTGTATTGTTTTTCTATTTGTGACTAATCACCTTCCCTGGTGGCTCAGATGGTAAAGAATCTGCTGACAATGCAGGAGACCCGTGTTCAAACCCTGAGTCAGGAAGATCCCCTGGAGAAGGGAATGGCAACCCACTCTAGGTTTCTTGCCTGGAGAATTCCATGGACAAAGGAGCCTGGACGACTAGAGTCCATGGAGTTGCAAGGAGTCAGACATAACTGAGTGATTAAAATTTTCACTTTTCAGTTGTGGATAATGTGCAAAATATGGAAATAATGGGGGAAAATTATGCATCTCAAAATAGCTCAAAGCTGAAATGTTACACAGCTTCATGATAATGTGCTTATTATCACTATTGATCTATTCTTATATTATACTGTTTATCTGCTTTATATTTATTTTCTACTTTAAATTTTATATTTGTTTTCTGCTTTAAATCATACTTTTGGATGTGATCCTGTGTTTTCTCAGCACATTTCACAGCCTCTGTAAGTTGATCTTGTGCTTCTTGCAACTAAAAAAAAAAAAAAAAAAGAAAAAACAACTGTTTTAACTACTACCTAGTAAATCTGCCATCATTGGTGTTTTTCTCTTTTGTCTGCATATTGTCAACAGCTGCTTTCCCACCATACAGCAGAGATGAGTTGTTACAGCAGACACCTTACAGTCCACAAAGTGAAAATACGTCCTGTCTGCCCTCTGCAGGTTACTGACCTCTCCACTAGCACTCAAACACAACATCATCCATGCTTTAAATCAGATTTTCTCAAATAAACACACAAATTTATAAACTACTCAAATGGGGGAAGACAGAAGACTACCTTATGGTAAAGAATTTTTTTTTTTTTTTAATCCAGGCTCCACATCGGCTATCACTTTAAATATCCACATATGTAAATAACCACAGATCTTCCAATGGTTATGAGAGCTAACACTGCTGTTGGTGACAACCAGATGCTTCAGGAACTAGTGTGAGAGGCAGTAGCTACACAGGAGCCAGAATGAGTGGGCCTGTGTGACAGTTCCATCAGTTCTGATCTGTGTGTCCTGGAGCAAATCACTTAACCTTCCGGTATTTCAGTTTCTCCATCCATAAAATGGACATAATGGTAGCATCAACCTCAGTGGGATGTTTGAAAGATTATATTGCGGACTTTACATAATGTACTTTATAGAAAGAAATGGCTCCAGTATTGCCAGAAGGAAACCCGCTCCAGTATTCTTGCCTGGAGAATCCCATGGACAGAGGAGCCTGGTGTGCTACTGTTCATGAGGCCACAAAGAATTAGACATGACTGACTAACCACATACATAAACTATTTAGAAGAGGAAGTGATCTAAAGTGAGGCCTGATCCCCCTGCCGTGACTCCAGAGCACTCCCGCGCTCACCCTCACAACTTGAATGGAGACTTGACTTTTCTGAGGCAACACGAGAGGCTCCCTGAGTTCCCTGTGGTACCTAGAGAGGAATCCCAAGCCTCCCGCCGGAATTCGAGACAAATCATGAGATTCCCCCGTCAACTCGACATGAGGCTGTTTTCTCCTGCAGCTCCTAGAAAGCATTCCCACGTTCCCTCTCAAAACTCGAGAGGAGGCTTGACTCCCTTCATGCAACTCAAGGGGGCCCAGAGATCCCCGTCACAACTCGAGATGAAAGCCGAGTTTCCCGCCACAGCTCGACAAAAGCCCCGTGTGTTCTACATCATCTGGAGATGAGGGCCCATTCCTGCTTCAACTCAAGAGGAATCCCAACTTCCACTCGCACCACAAGAGGAGGTCTGTGTCACCGATTGAATCTCAAGTGGAACCCAGCAGATCCTGCTGCAAGGAAAAAGGAAGCCAAGTTCCCCCTCTGCTCCAGATAAGTCCTGATTCCCCTGCACTGGCTCCAATGGATCACTGAGTATCCCCTCACAAAAGGATGGGAGGCCTGTCACCCCTGCCTATCCTCTTGAAAAAGCCCCAAATCCCTGCCTGAACTCGACCAGAGGCCTGAAACCCCTTTGATAACATGAGAGGAATGCAGAGTTCCATGCCTCAACAACAGACGAGCACTGATTTCCTAGTTGAACCTTGACAGGAAGCCCGAGATCCCGGTCACAGCCAGAGAGGAACAATGAGTTTCCCGACTGAACTCTAGACACGGCCCTATTCGCTAGCAGCAACTCGAGAGGAATACAGATGTGCCCTTTGCAACTTGAAAAGAGACCTGACTTCTCTGAGGCAACACGAGTGGGTCCCTGAAGTCCCCATCACAACTTGAGAGGATCCCCAAGCTTCCCGCCACAACTTAAGAACAACCATGAGGTTCTCCCCTCAACGCGAGATGAGGCCCTTTTCCAAAGCAGTGTCTGGAGAGAAACCCCGCGTTCCCTCTTGAAATGCAAAAGGCTACTTGACACCATTGAGGCAACTCAGGAAGGTCCCCGAGATAGCCGTCCCCACTTGAGAGGAACAAGAGTTTCCCACCACATCTTAAGAAGAGCCCCGTTTTCCCCTCCTCATCTTGAGATGAGGGTCCATTCCCCTTCTTTGCCTGTAAAGGAGTCCCGACGTTCCCGTTGCACCTCAGGAAGAGGCCGGTCTCACCTTGAAACTCGAGAGGAACTCCAGGGGTCGTGCCACCATTTGAAAAGACCCTGATGTCGCCATCCACTCGAGATAATGCCTCATTCCCCTGCAATGACTCGATTGTTACCACGACATTCATGACATATCAACTCACGACATGAAGGGAGGACTGAGAGCCCCGTGACCCCTCTAGAAATAGCCAGAGATCCCTGCCTGCACTCGACAGGAGGCCTGACACCCCTTTACCACCTCAAGATGAAAGTGGAGTTCCATTATGCAACACGAGACTACATGTGACTCCCCAGTGGAATCTCCATAGGGACCCTGAGATCCCTGTCAAAGCTGGAGAGGAACACTGAGTTTCCCACCTCTACTAGAGATGAGGCCCTAGCCGCCTGAACCAACTCGAGTGGAATCCCTAGGGGCCCCTCACAACTCGAAAGGATTCCTGACTTCACAGAGACAACAGGAGAGGCTCCCTCAGGTTCCCGTGGCAACTCGAGGGAACCCATACTTCCTGCCGCAACTCGAGAAACACCTTGAGATTCCCCCTTCCATGCGAATTGTGGCCTGATTCCACTGCCGTGACTCCAGAGCACTCCCGTGCTCGCCCTCGCAACTCAAATGGAGACTTGACTTTCCTGAGGCAACAGGAGAGGCTCCCTGAAGTCCCCGTGGTACCTGAAGAGGAATCCCAAGCCTCCAGTCGCAACTCGAGACAAACCACCAGATTCCCCTGTCAACGCGAGATGAAGCCTTTTTCTCCTGCAGCACCTCGAGAGCAATCCCAAGTTCCCTCTCAAAACTTGAGAGGAGGCTTGACTCCCTTCATGCAAATTAAGAGGGCCCAGAGATCCCCGTCACAACTCGAGATGAAAGCCGAGTTTCCTGCCACAAGTAGAGAAGAGCCCTGTGTTTCCCACCTCATCTGGAGATGAGGGCCCATTCCCTGCTTCAACTCGAGAGGATTCCCAACATCCGCTCACACCACAAGAGGAGGCCTGTGTCACTGCTTGAATCTTGAGTGGAACCCTGCGGATCCTGCTGCAAAGAAAAAGGATGCCTAGTTCTCCCTCCGCTCCAGATAAGTCCTGATTCCCCTGCATTGGCTCCAAAGGAACACCGAGTATCCCCTCACAACAGGGTGCGAGGCCTGTCGCTCCTGCCTATCCTCTTCAAAAAGCCCAAATTCCCTGCCTGAACTCGACTGGAGGCCTGACACTCCTTTGACAACTCGAGAGGAATGCAGAGTTCTATGCCTCAACACCAGATGAGGCCTGACTCTCTAGTTGAACCTTGATAGGAGATCCCGGTCACTGCTGGAGAGGAAAACCGATTTTCCCGACTGAACTCTAGATACGGCCTTATTCGCCAGCAATGACTCGTAAACCCGACGTGCCCCTCGCAACTTGAAAAGACAACTGACTTCTCTGAGGCAACAGGAGCGGGTCCCTGAGGTCCCTGTAGCAACTCAAAAGGAACCACGAGATTCTCCCCTCAACGTGAGATGAGGCCCTTTTCCAGACCAGTGTCTCGAGAGAAACCCCACGTTCCCTCTTGAAACGTGAAAGGATACTTGACACCCTTGAGGCAACTCAGGAAGGTACCCGATATACCCATCCCCACTTGAGAGGAACACCAAGTCTCACGCCACAACTCAAGAAGAGGCCCGTTTTCCCCCTCCTCAACTCGAGATGAGGGCCGATTCCCCTGTTTCGTCGGGAAAGGAATCCCGATGTTGCCGTTGCAACTCAGGAGGAGGGAGGTCTCACCTTGAAACTCGAACGCATCCCCAGGAGTCGTGCCTCAATTCCAAAAGACCCCGATTTCCTCATCCACTCCACATAAACCTGATTCCCCTGCGCGGGCTTGACTGGAACCCTGCGGATTGCCTCAAAACATGAAGGGAGATCTATGGCTACTCTTCATCCCCTACAAAAGCAGTCATTGACCCAAATGTCAACTTATGCTTTTTGCTAAAAACAAACAAGACTGCTTTTGGTATTTCTTCATAGTTTCCTGCTACGGAGGGATGAGGAGGTTGGATACAAAAAAAAAAAAAAAACATGAAGGGAGGTGTGACAGTCACGTGGCACCTTGAGAAAAAGCCCCAGACCCCTGTGTCCACTCGACAGGAAGCCTGACAACTCTTTTACACCTTGAGAGGGAAGCAGAGTTCCATGTTTCCACATGAGACGAGGCCTGACTCCCCTGTTAAAACTCCATAGGAACCCCGAGGTCCATGTGAGAACTGGAGAGGAATACTGAGGTTCCAGCCTCAACTCGAGATGATTCCCTATGAGCCTGCACCGCTGGGAGAGGAGTCCCAAGAGGCCCCTCGCAACTCGAATGGAGACTTAATGTTCCTGAGGCAACATGAGTGGGTCCCTGAGGTCCCCGTCGCAACTCAAGAGGTACTCCAAGTTTCCTGCTGCAACTCGAGACAACCCATGAGAGTCTCCCCTCAACACAAGATGTGGCCTCTTTCTGCTGCAGCATCTCGAGAGAAATCCCACCTTCCCTCTTGAGCTTCGAAAGGGTGCTTGACACTCTTCAGGCAAATCAAGAAGTTCCCCGACATACCCGTCTGCACTCAAGAGGAACACCGAGTTTCCTGCCACAACTCAAGAAGAGCCCTATTTTCCCCTCCTCATCTCGAGATGAGGGTCCATTCCCCTGCTTCATCTGCAAAGGAATCCTGACGTTCCCATCGCACCTCAGGATGAGGCTGGTCTCACCTTGAAACTCGAGAGGAACTCCAGGGGTCATGCCACCCTTCGAAAAGACCCTGATGTCCCCGTCCACTCGAGATAAGGCCTCATTCCCCTGCAACGACTCGAATGTCACCCCGAGTATCAACTCACAACACGGAGGGAGGACTGAGAGTCCCGTGGCGCCTCTAGAAATAGCCCCAGATCCCTTCCTCCACTCGACAGGAGGCCTGACACCCATTTTCCACCTCGAGAGGAAAGTGGAGTTCCATGCCCCAACACGAGACAATGTCTGACTCCCTAGTCGAATCTCCATAGGGACTATGAGATCCCTGTCAGAGCTGGAGAGGAACCCTGAGTTTCCCACCGTGACTCGAGACAAACAACGAGATTCCCCAGTTAATGCGATATGAGGCCCTTTTCTTCTACAGCGCCTCGAGAACAATCCCAAGTTCCCTCTCAAAACTCAAGAGGAGGCTTAACTCCCTTCATGCAACTCAAGGGGGCCCAGAGATCCCTGTCACAACTCAAGATGAAAGCCCAGTTTCCCGCCCCAATTCAACAAGAGCCCCGTGTGTCCCACCTCATCTGGAGATGAGGGCCCATTCTCAGCTTCAACTCAAGAGGAATCCCAACTTCCCCTTGCACCACAAGAGAAGGCCTGTAACACCCATTAAATCTCAAGTGGAACCCTGTGGATCCTGCTGCAAGGAAAAAGGATGCCGAGTCCCCCCTCTGCTCCAGATAAGTCCTGATTCCCCTGCACTGGCTCCAATGGAACACCGAGTATCCCCTCACAAAAGGATGGGAGGCCTGTCTCCCCTGCTGATCTCTAGAAAAAGCCCAAATTCCCCGCATGAACTCGACTGGAGCCCTGACCCCCCCTTTGACAACTCGAGAGGAATGCAGAGTTCCATGCCTCAACACCAGATGAGGCCTGACTCCCTAGCTGAACCTTGATAGGAAGCCCGAGATGCCTGTTGCCACCGGAGAGGAACACTGAGTTTCCCGACTGAACTCTAGACACGGCCCTATTTGCCAGCAGTGACTCAAGAGGAATCCTGACGTGCCCCTCGCACCTCGAAAAGAAACCTGACTTCTAAGAGAGAACACGAGAGGGTCCCTGAGTTCCCCATTGCAACTCAAGAGGAACCCCATGTTTCCTGCTGCAACTTGAGACAAAACATGAGATTCTCCCCTCAATGTGAGACTAGGCCCTTTTCCAGAGCAGTGTCTCGAGAGAAATCCCGCGTTCCCTCTGGAAATGTGAAAGACGTTCCCTCCTGACACCCTTGATGCAACTCAGGAAGTTCCTGGACATTCCTGTCCCCACTCAAGAGGAAAACAAAGATTCCCGGCACACCTCAATCTGAGCCCCTTTGCCACTCCACATCTCAAGATGGGGGTCAATTCCCCTGCTTTGTCTGGAAAGGAATCCCAATGTTCCCATTGCACCTCAAGTGGAGGCCGGTCTCACATTGAAACTCGACAGGAACCCTAGTGGGTCTTGCCACTATCCCAAAGACATCGATTTCTACATCCACTCCAGATAAGGCCTGATGCCCCGGCACCGATTCGAATGTAACCCTGAGTATCGAGACCCAATATGAAGTGGCACTGACACCCCGGGTGCAACCTCCAGAAAAAGCCGCAGGTTCCAAATCCAACTCGACAAGAGGCCTGACACCCCATTCACAGCTTGAGAGGCAAGCCAAGTTCCATGCCTCAACACAAGATGAGGCCTATCTCCCCTGTTCAAACTCCACACAAACCCCGAGATTGATGTCATAAATGGAGAGGAACCCTGAAGTTCCTGCCTCAACTCAAGATGAGGCCCTATTCATCACTGCAGCAACGCGAGAGGAATCCCGAGGTGCCCCTCACACCTCGAAAGATCTGACTTCCCTGAAGAGACATGAGCAGGTCCCCCATGTCCACACACAACTTGAGTGGAACCCTAAGCTTCCTGCCATTACTCCACAAAAACCACAAAATTCTCCCCTCCACGCGAGATGAGGCCCTTTTATGCTGCAGCATTTCCCAAGAAATCCCACGTTCCCTCTTGGAACTTGAAAGGGAACTTGACACCCTTTACGAGACCCCAGAAGCTTCCCGAGATACCCGTTCCCACTGGAGAGCAACACTGAGTTTCCCACCACAACTCAAGATGAGCCCCGTTTTCCCCTCCTCAACTCGAGATGAGTGTCAATTCCCCTGCTTCGTCTGGAAAGGAATGCCAACATCAACGTCGCACCTCAAGCAGAGGCCGGTCACTACTTGAAACTGGAAAGGAACCCGGTGGTCTTGCCACAGTTTGAAAGACATGGATATCCCCATCCAGTCGAGATAAGGCCTGATTCCCTTGCACCTATTCGAATAGAACCCTGAGAATCAACTCACAACATGAAGGGAGGACTGATACCCCAGTTGCAAATTTGAGAAAAGCCCCAGGTCCCCAATTCAACTCAACTGGAGGCCTGAAACCTCTTTTACAGCTCGAGAGGAAAGCAGAGATCCATGCCTCAACACAAGTCAAGACTTGACTCTGTGTTTGAAACTTCGGACACACACCTGAGATCCTCGTCAGAACAGGGAGGAAACCTGAGGTTCCCGTTTCAACTGCAGATGAGACCCTCTTCCATTGCACTGACCCCAGAGGAATCCCGAGAGGCCACTCACAACATGAAATGAATCCTGACTTCCCATAGGCATCATTGAGAAGCTCCCTGAGGTCACCTTTGCAACTCGAGGGAACACAAAGTGTCTTGCCGCAACTCGAGATAGACCTCGAGATTCACTCTTGAATGCGCATTGAGGCCTGATTCCCCTGCCGTGACTCGAGAGCAATCCAGCCCTCTCCCTCGCAACTCGAATGGAGACTGGACTTCCCTCGGGACAAGAGACTCTCCCTGAGAACCCGTTGTAACTCGAAACACCATACTTCCTGCCACAACTCAAGAAAAACCAAGAGATACCCCCGTCATCGCCAGATGAGGACCTTCTATTTCCTGCAGAGCCTAGAGTGCAATCCTGAGTTCCCTCTTAAAGCTGCATAGAAGGCTTCACTCCCTTTAGGCCACTCCAAAGGCTCCAAGAGATTCGCGTTGCATCTCAAGAGGAGAGCAGTGTTCTTTGCTTCAACTCGAGATGAGGCCTGACTCCTCAGGTGAACCTTGAACACAACCCTGAGATCCCTGTCACCACTGGAGAAGAACACGGAGTTTATGGACACAAGTCTAAATGAGGCCTATTTCCACTGCAGTGACTTGCGAGGAATCCCGAGGTGCCCGTCACAACTCGAAATGAGACCTGACTTGCCTGAGGCAATAAGATTGGGACACTAAGGTTCATGTAGCAACATGAGAGGAACCCCAAACTTCCCACCAAGCCTCGAAGAAAACCATGGTATTCTCCCCTCAACACGAGATAAGGCCCTTTCCCACTGCAGTGTCTCAAGAGAAATCACACGTTCCCTCTTGAAACTCGAAGTGGTAATCGACACCCTTTAGGCAACTCCAGATTCTGTGACATACCCGTCCCCACTCGAGAGGAACACCGAGTTTCCCGGCACACCCAATCGGAGCCCTTTTGCCCCTCCTCATCTCGAGATGAGGGTCGATTTCCCTGTTTTGTCTGGAAAGGAATCCCGACATTCCGGTTACAGCTCAAGAGGAGGCCGGTCTTACATTGAACCTTGACAGGAACCCTCTAGGGTGGTGCCAGAATCCCAAAGACACCGATTTCCCCATCCACTCGAGATAAGGCCTGATGCCCCTGCACCGATTCGAATGGAACACTATCGACTCACAACACGAAGGGGCATTGACACCTCAGTTGCATCTTCCAGAAAAAGCCACAGGTTCCAAATTCAACTCGACAAGAGGCCTGACGCCCCATTCACAAATCGAAAGGCAAGCCAAGTTCCATGCCTCAACATAAGACCAGATCTGCCTCCCCTGCTCAAACTCCACAGAAAAACTGAGATCAATGTCAGAAATGGAGAAGAACCCTGAGGTTCCCACCTCAGCTTGAGAGGAGGCCCTACTCATCCCTGCAGCAACGCGAGAGGAATCCCGAGGTTCCCATGGCAGACAGCAGATTTGACATCCCTGAGGAAACACGAACATGTCCTCCAAGTCCCCATGGAACTCGAGAGGAACCCTAAGCTTCCCGCCACAACTCCACAAAAACTACGAAATTCTCCCCTCCACACGAGATGAGGCCCTTTTACACTGCAGTGTTTTCCAAGAAATCTCACATTCCCTCTTGGAACTCGAAAGGGAACTTGACACCTTTTATGAAACCCCAGAAGCTTCCCGAGATACCCGTTCCCACTCGAGAGGAATGCTGAGTTTCTGGCCAAAGCTCCAGAAGAGCCCTTTTCCCTCTTCTCAACTCGAGATGAGGGACGATTCCCGTGCTTCATTTGGAAAGGAATGCCGACGTCCCCATCGCTACTCAAGAGGAGGCCGGTCTCAAGTTGAAATTGGACAGGAACTCGGGGTCTTGCCACAGTTGGAAAGACACGGATTTCCCCATCCACTTGAGATAAGGCCTGATTGCCTTGCACCGATACGAACAGAACCCCGAGAATCAAATCACAACATGAAGGGAGGCCTGATAACCCGGTTGCAAATTCGAGAAAAGGAACAGGTCCCCAGTTCAACTCGAATGGAGGCCTAAAACCTCTTTTACAGCTCGAGAGGAAAGCAGAGTTCCATGCCTCAGCACAAGTCGAGACCTGACTCCCTGTTTGAAACTGCAGACACACACTGAGATCCACATCAGAACATGAGAGGAACCCTGAGTTTCCCATCTCAACCACAGATGAGGCCCTCTTTCATTGCACTGACTCCAGAGGAATCCAGAGAGGCCCCTTACAACTTGAAAGGATTCCTGACTTCCCATAGGCACCATGAGAAGCTCCCTGAGGTCACCGTCACACCGCAAGGGAACCCAAAGTTTCCTGCGTCAACTCGAGAAAGACCTCAAGATTCCCCCTTCAGTGCAAATTGAGGCCGGATTCCCCTGTGGTGACTTGAGAGCAATCCCGCACTTCCCCTCCCAACACAAATGGAAACTGGACTTCCTTGAGGCAACAAGAGAGGCTCCCTGAGTTCCCCGTTGTAACTCGAGAGAAAAGCCAAACTTCCCGCCGCACCTTGAGAAAAACCAAGAGATTCCCCTGTCATCGCCAGATGAGGCCCTTCTTTTCCTGCAAGGCCTAGAGAGCAATCCTGAGTTCCCTCTTAAAACAACATAGGAGGCTTGACTCCCTTTTGGCCACTCAAAGGGCTCCAGGAGATACCCGTCGCAACTGGACAGGAGATCAGAGTGCTTTGCTTCAACTCGAAATGAAGCCTGACTCCCCAGGTGAACCTTGAAGACAACCCTGAGATCCCTGTCGCCAATGGAGAGGAACACGGAGTTTCTGGACACAAGACTAGATGCGGCCTATTTCCCTTGTAGTGACTTACGAGGAATCCCCAGGCGCCCGTCACAACTTGAAATGAGACCTGACTTCCCTGAGGCAATAGGTTTGGGACACTGAGGTCCACGTCACAACTCGAGAGGAACCTGAAACTTCCCACCAAGCCTCGAGGAAAACCAGAGGATTCTCCCCTCAACATGAGATGAGGCCCTTTCCCACTGCAGCATCTCGAGAGAAATCCCACATTCCCTCTTGATTCTCAAAACGGTACTCGACACCCTTTATGCAACTCCAGAAGTTCCAGGACATACTCATCCCCATTCGAGAGGAACACCTAGTTTCCCAGCACAACCCAATCTGAGCCCCTTTGCTCCCCGTCATCTCGAGATTAGGGTCGATTTCCCTGCTTTGTCTGGAAAAGAGTCCAGACGTTCCCATTACAGCTCAAGAGGAGGCCAGCCTCACATTGAACCTCGACACAAACCGTTGTGGGTGGTGCCAGAATCCCAAAGACACCGATTTCCCCATCCACTCGAGATAAGGCCTGATGCCACTGCACCGATTCGAATGGAACACTGAGTATCGACTCACAACACGAAGGGGCACTGACACCTCAGTTGCATCTTCCAGAAAAAGCTGCAGGTTCCAAATCCAACTCAACAAGAGTCTGGACGCCCCATTCACAAATCGAGAGGCAAGCCGAGTTCCATGCCTCAACACAAAACCAGGATTGCCTCCCCTGTTCAACATCCACAGAAACCTCAGATCGATGTCAGAAATGGAGAGGAACCCTGAGGTTCCCACCTCAACTCGAGATGAGGCCCTACTCATCCTTGCAACAATGCAAGAGGAATTCCGAGGTTCCCATTGCAACTCGAAAGCAGATTTGACATCCCTGAGAAAACACGAGCATGTCCCCCAGGTCCCCATGCAACTCGAGAGGAAACCGAAGTTTCCTGCACATCTCCGCAAAAACCAAGAAATTCTGCCCTCCACACGAGATGAGGACCTTTTTTGTTGCAGCGTTTCCCAAGAAGTCCCTGGTTCCATTGTGGAACTCGAAGGGGAACTTGAGACCCTTGATGAAACCACTGGAGCTTCCCGAGATACCCAATCCCACTCTTCAGGAACACTGAGTTTCTGCCACAACTCAAGAAGAGCCCCGTTTTCCCCTCCTCAACTCGACATGAGGGTCGATTCCCCTGCTTTGTCTGGAAAGGTATAACGATGTCCCCGTCGCCCCTCAAGAGGAGGCCGGTCTCAACTTGAAACTGGAAAGGAACCAGGGGTCTTTCCACAGTTCGAAAGACAAAGATTTCCCCATCCACTAGAGATAAGTCCTGAATCCCTTGTTCTGATTCGAATGGAAATTTGAGAATACAATCACAACACAAAGGGAGGCCTGATAACCCGGTTGCAAATTCGAGAAAAACCCCAGGTCCCCAATTCAACTCCACTGGAGGCCTGAAACCTCTTTGACAGCTCGAGAGGAAAGCAGAGTTCCATGCCTCAACACAAGTTGAGACCTGACTCCCTGTTTGAAACTGCAGACACACCCTGAGATCCATGTCAGAACAGGAGAGGAACTCTGAGGTTCCTGACTCAACTGGAGATGAGGCCCTCTTCCATTGCACCAACCCCAGAGGAATCCCAAGAGGCCCCTCACAACTCGAAAGAATTCCTGACTTCCCATAGGCACCATGAGAAGCTCCCTGAGGTCACCGTCACAACTCGAGGCAAACCAGTTTCCCACCGCAACTCGAGAAAGATCTCGAGATTCCCCCTTCAAAGCGAATTGAGGCCGGATTCCCGTGCCGTAACTTGAGAGCAATCCAGCACTCTACTTTGCAACTTAAAGGGAGACTGGACTTCCCTGGGGCAACGAGAGAGGCTCCCTGAGTTCCCCGTAGAGAGAGAAATCCCACACTTCCTGCCGCAACTCGAGAAAAACCAAGAGATTTCCCCGTCATCGCCAGATGAGGCCCTTCTTTTCCTGCAAGGCCTTGAGAGCAATCCCGAGTTCCCTCTCAAAACTCCGTAGGAGGCTTGACTCCTTTTAGCTACTCAAAGAGCTCCAAGAGATACCCGTTGCAACTGGAGAGGAGAGCAGAGTGCATTGCTTCAACTCGAAATGAGGCCTGATTCCCCAGGTGAACCTTGAACACAATCCTGAGATCCCTGTCACCACTGGAGAGGAACATGGAGATTCTAGACACAAAACTAGATGCGGCCTATTTCCCCTGCAGTGACTTGCGAGGAATCCCGATGTGCCTGTCACAAGTTGAAATGAGACCTGACTTCTCTGAGGAAATAAGATTGAGACCCTGAGGTCCACATCTCAACTCAAGAGGAACACTAAGCTTTCCACCACAACTCCACAAAAACCATAAAATTCTCCCCTCCATGCGAGATGAGGCCCTTTTATGCTGAAGCGTTTCCCAAGAAATCCCACGTTCACTCTTGGAACCCAAAAGGGAACTTGACACCCTTTATGAAACCACAGAAACTCCCTGAGACCCAACGCTACTGGAGAGGAACACTGAGTTTCCCGCCACAAGTCAAGAAGAGCCCCGTTTGCCCCTCCTCAACTCGAGATGAGGGTCGATGTCCCAGCTTCATCTGGAAAGGAATAACTATGTCCCTGTCGCCCCTCAAGAAGAGGCTGGTCTCAACTTGAAGCTGGAGAGGAACTGGGGGTCTTTCCACAATTCGAAAGACACGGATATCCCCATCCATTTGAGATAAGCCATGATTCACTTTGTACTGATTCGAATGGAAATTCGAGAATCAACTCACAGCACGAAGGGAGGTCTGATAACCCGGTTGCAATTTCGAGAAAAGCCCCAGGTCCCCAATTCAACTCAACTGGAGGCCTGAGACCTCTTTTACAGCTCGAAAGGAAAGCAGAGTTCCATGCCTCAACACAAGTCGAGACCTGACTCCCTGTTTGAAACTGCACACACCCCGAGATCCACGTCAGAACAGGAGAGGAACTCTGAGGTTCCCGACTCAACTGGAGATGAGGCCCTCTTCCATTGCACCGACCCCAGAGAAATCCCAAGAGGCCCCTCAAACTCGAAAGTATTCCTGACTTCCCACAGGCACCATGAGAAGCTCCCTGAGGTCACCGTCACAACTCGAGGCAACCCAAAGTTTCCTACCACAACTCGAGAAAGACTTCGAGATTCCCCCTTCAATGAAAATTGAGGCCCAATTTCTGTGTGGTGACTAGAGAGCAATCCAGCGCTCCACTTTGCAACTCAAAGGGAGACTGGACTTCCCTGGGGCAACAAGAGGGGCTCCATGAGTTCCCTTCGTAACTCGAGAGAAACCCGAAACTTCCTGCTGCAACTCAAGAAAAAACAAGAGATTCCCCCGTCATGGCCAGATGAGGCCCTTCCTTTCCTGCAGGGCCTAGAGAGCAATCCCGAGTTCCCTCTCAAAACTCCATAGGAGGCTTGAATCCCTTTAGGCCACTCAAAGGGCTCCAGGAGACACCCATCGCAACTGGACAGGACAGCAGAGTGCTTTGCTTCAACTCAAAACGAGGCCTGACTTCCCAGGTGAACCTTGAACAAAACCCCGAGATCCCTGTCACCACTGGAGAGGAACACAGAGTTTCTGGACACAAGACTAAATGAGGCCTATTTCTTGTGCAGTGACTTGCAAGGAATCCCTAGATGTCCGTCACAACTTGAAATGAGACCTGACTTCACTGAGGCAATAGGTTTTGGACCCTGCAGTCCATTTCACAACTCGAGAGGAACCCCAAACTTCCCTCCAAGCCTCGAGGAAAACAAGTGGATTCTCCACTCAATGCGTGAGGAGGCCATTTCCCACTGCAGCATCTCATGAGAAATCCCACATTCTCTCTTGACACTCGAAATGGTACTCAACACCCTTTTTGCAACTCCAGAAGTTCCACAACATACCTGTCCCCACTCGAGAGGAACACCGAGTTTCCTGGCACACCTCAATCTGAGCCCCTTTGCCCCTCCCCATCTCCAGATGAGGGTCGATTCCCCTGTTTTGTCTGAAAAGAAATCCTGACATTCCTGTCGCACTTCAAGAGGGACCTGGGCTCACATTGAAACTCATCAGGAACCCTCGTGGGTCGTGCCACAATCCCAAAGACACCGATTTTCCCATCCACTCGAGATAAGGTCTGATGCCCCTGCACCAATTCGAATAGTACCCCAAGTATCGAGTCACAACACAAAGGGGCACTGACACCCCAGTTGTATCCTCTAGAAAAAGCTGCAGGTTCCAAATCCAACTCGACAAGAGGCCTGACACCACATTCACAACTCAAGAGGCAAGCCTCAACACAAGACCAGGACTGCCTCCCCTGTCCAGACTCTACAGAAAGCCCGAGATAAATGTCAGAAATGGAGAGGAATCCTGAGGTTCCCACCTCTACTTGATAAGAGGCCCTACTCATCCCTGCAGTGATGTGAGAGGAATCCCGAGGTGCCCCTCACAACTCAAAAGCAGATCTGACTTCCCTGAAGAAACACGAGCATGTCCCCCAGGTCCCCACGCAACTCGAGAGAAACGCTAAGATTCCCATTACAACTCCACAAAAACCACGAAATTCTCCCCTCCATGCCAGATGAAGCCCTTTAATGCTGCAGCATTTCCCAAGACATCCTACGTTCCCTCTTGGAACTTGAAAGGGAACTTGACACACTTTATGAAACACCAGAAGCTTCCCAAGATACCCGTCCCTACTGGAGAGGACCGCTGAGTTTCCTGCCACAAGTCAAGTCCCGTTTTCCCCTGCTCAACACGAGATGAGGGTCGATTCCCCTGCTTGGTCTGTAAAGGAATAACAACATCCCCATCACCCCTCAAGAGGAAGCCAGTCTCAACTTGAAACTGGAGAGGAACTCGGGGGTCTTGCCACAATTCAAAAGACACGGATTTCCCCCATCCACTTGAGATAAGGCCTCATTGCCTTGCACCGATTCGATTGAAACCCCGAGAATAAACTCACAACATGAAGGGAGTCCTGATACCCTGGTTGCAAATTCGAGAAAAGCCTCAGGTCCCCAATTCAACTCGACTGGAGGCTTGAAACCTCTTTTTACAGCTCAAGAGGAAAGCAGAGTTCCATGCCTCAACACAAGTCGACACCTGACTCCCTGTTTGAAACTGCAGATACACCCTGGGATCCACATCAGAACAGGAGAGGAACCCTGAATTTTCCGTCTCAACTGCAGATGAGGCCCTCTTCCATTGCACCGACCCCAGAGGAATCCCGAGAGGCCCCTCACAACTCGAAAGGATTCCTGACTTCCCATAGGCACCATGAGAAGCTCCCTGAGGTCACTGTCGCAACTCGAGGGAACCCCAAGTTTCCTACCGCAACTCGAGAAAGACCTCAAGATTCCCCCTTCAATGTGAATTGATGTCTGATTCCCCTGCCGTGACTCAAGAGCAATCCCACATTCCCCCTTCCAACTCGAATGGAGACTGGACTTCCCTGGGGCAACAAGAGAGGCTCCATGAGTTCCCCATCGTAACTCGAGAGAAACCCCAAACTTCCCACCGCAAGTGGAGATAAACCATGAGATTCCCCCGGCATCGCCAAATGAGGCCCTTCTTTTGCTTCAGGGCCTAGAGAGCAATCCTGAGTTCCCTCTCGAAATTCCATAGGAGGCTTGACTCCCTTTAGGCCACTCAAAGAGCTCCAGCAGATTCCCGTTGCAACTGGAGAGGAGAGCAGAGTGCTTTGCTTCAACTTGAGATGAGGTCTGACTCCCCAGGTGAACCTTGAATGCAATCCCGAGATCCTTGTTGCCACTGGAGAGGAACACGGAGTTTCTGGACAGAAGTCTAGATGAGGCCTATTTCCCCTGAAGTGACTTGTGAGGAATCCCGAGGTGACCATCACAACTAGAAACGAGACCTGACTTCCCTGAGGGAATACGAGTGGGACCTTGAGGTCCATGTTGCAACTCATTAGGAACCCGAAACTTCCCGCCAAGTCTCAAGGAAAACCAGAGGATTCTCCCTTCAATGCGAGATGAGGCTGTTTCCCACTGCCGCGTCTTGAGAGAAATCTGACTTTTCCTCTTGAAACTCAAAATGGTACTCAACACTGTTTATGCAACTCCAGAAGTTCCGCGACATACCTGTCCCCACTCTAAAGGAATACCGAGTTTCCTGGCACACCTGAATCTGAGCCCCTTTGCCCCTCCTCATCTCGAGATGAGCGTCGATTCCCCTGCTTTGTCTGGAAAGGCATCCCGACATTCCTGTCGCCCTTCAAGAGGATGCCGGTCTCACATTGAAACTCGACAGGAACCCTCGTGGGTCATGCCACAATCCCAAAGACACTGATTTCCCTATCCACTCCAGATAAGGCCTGATGCCCCCGCACCGATTCAAATGGAACACCGAATATCATGATTAAACATGAATAAACATTAAAAGCATCTTTAGTGAAAAATATCCATATAGAGAAGTCCTCGCAGATCTCATTTTCACTATGTCTTCTTTAAATCCATCAAGTTTGTCCAAATCACTGAAAATCTCAGTAACACTCTTAAAAAAAAAAAAAAAGATGGGAAGAAAAGATATATTCATACAATTGAAAAATTGCTGAAAGGGTAGTGTGGCGGTGGATTAATTTATACTGTAGAAACCATATGATTTCCTTATTTTGGAGATTATGTGCTGGTTTTGCAGGAGAATGCACCCATTTTGGATAAAACACATAGAGTATTTTAGATGATGTGGCAAATGCGAGCACTTTTTCCCATTACTAGGGGTTTTCTGTACATTTTAAATTCCTGGAAAGTAAATTATGTTTCAAAACAAACTAGTCAATACCATAAAAGAAAATCAGATTAGACAGGCATGAAACTTTCCTACACAGGTAAAGACTTACCCAGACGAAGTTCAAGGGAAGCTGTGATTGATGCTCATTGCCCTTGAAGGAGTCCACATGGAATGAAGAAGTACTGTGGGAAGTCTATTAGTAACCACCATGCCTTGGGTCCTCTGGATGACCTATTGCAGGAGAAACAGATTTTACAAATAAAATTTTCCCCATAACTTCACAAAAAGTTGTTAGACTACATTCAGTAAAGTTGAATAATTTCTGATCAATTTACAATCATATAAAATACTACAACTTACAATCCCAATCAATATACAAAAATCACTTGCGTTTCTATACACTGATAACAAAAAAAATTGTTAAAAAATTGTTTTCAGGAAAAAAATTAAGAAAATCCCACTTGTAATTGCATCCAAAAGAATAAAACATCTAGCAACAAACTTAATCAAGGACATAAAAGACCAGTAGTCAGAAAACTAGAAAGCACTCATAAAGAAACCAAAGAAAACACAAATAAACAGAAAACTATTCCACACTCACACACTGGAACAATGAGGAATTAAAATGTCCATTCCAACCAAAGCCATCAACAAATACACTGACTGCAATCACAAAATAATATTCAATGGCTTTTTTCACGAAATATAAATATTCCTAATATTAGGCTGCTAATATTGAACAGGACCTTAAACAGCCAAGAAGACTCTGAGAAAGAAGAACACAGCTGGAGGCATCTTCCTCTCCAACTTCAAACTACATCACGGACCTGTAGTAACCACCACAGTGAGGAACTGGCAGGAACACAGACACATGGACTCCAGGAAAGAATAGAGAGCCCAGGAATAAACCCACATGTACGTGGTCAATTCATGAAAATCAAACCAGGAACGAGCAAAGAGTCTTCTTAAGAAACAGTGACAGGAAAACTGGCCACCTACTCGGAAGAACACCAGTGAAGGTCATCCTCTAGACCATTTAACAGAAATCGAACTGAAAATCTGCCATTTTGCACATGGAGCTCTTCCCCCGCCACCCCCCGAGTCCTCTGAGACGGACCTCTGGTCAGCGCTCAGCTCGACACAGGAAACGTCTACTTCGTCCTCATTTTTCCTTCTTGCCTTTCCTTCTCGCCTCCCTGCTGGCAGGCACTGAGGCAACCCCGCTCCTCTCAGCCGGGACGCAGCCCCGTTACCCAGGAGCCCGAGCCCTGAGGGCCCTGAGGAGACAAAGCTTCCACCAGAGAACAGCGGGCAGCCCTGTGCTCGCAGACTTCAGAGGGCTCACCCAGAAGCAGCTCTGCTGTGAGCATTCAGACTGGAAGCCCAAAATGAAATGGAGCAGAATAGCTCCATGACCCTCCTCAAAACACAGCTAAGGAACAATCAGAGCCTGTATGGAATACAGACATAAAAAGGAATACATTTGAGTCAGTTCTAATGAAGGGGATGAACCTAGAGTGTATTAAACAGGGAAGTCAGTCAGAAAGAGAAAAACATGGAATCGAGAAGGATGGGTCTGACGAATCTGTTCACATAGCAGCAACGGAGATGCAGACATAGAGAACAGACTTACAGACAAGTGTGGGGAACAAGAGGGAGAGGGTGAGATGAATGGAGAGAGGAGCATGGATGCATGTACACCAACATTTGTAAATAGACAACCAGTGGGAATTTGCTGTATGACTCAGGGAACTCAAACTGGGACTCTGTAATAACCTAGAAAGATGGGGATGAATGGAATGTGGAAGGGAGATTCAAGAGTGAGGGGACACATATACATCTATGGTTAATTCATGTGGATGTATGACAAATCAAACCAATATTGTAAAGCAATGATCAATCAACTAAAAATAAATAACTGTTTAAAAAATATATGAGATGAACAGAAACACGAACTTTGCAACTAACACCGTAATTCAAAAAAAAAAAAAACTATACAATTTTAGAAAACAACAAAGGATCTACATGATCTTTGGTCTGGTGACGAGTTCTAACACACAACAAAAAAAGCCAACTTACCAAATTAGGAATATAAATTATATAAAACATTGACTTTTACAATTTTATACATTTACTCTGTGAAGGACCTTATTCGAGAGAACCCAAAGACAAACTGTTAAATGAACCACTGACCACTCACCCTTGCCAGGCAACAGAAAAGAGAAAACACTTACAGGAGTCATGTTACAACAGGAGATCCTGGTAAGGAACAAGGAACTAACAAGCTACCACCAACCAGGATTCTGGAGAGGTCAAAAAGAGATGGGAGACTGCAGTCCAGAGGTCCTACCAACTTCTCAGGATCCTCCTCGCTGGAATCCATCTCGGCTGAGTGATGCGTGTGCCCCCAGGAAGGATCCCAATTCGGAATGACTGGAAAGAGGCAAACCAGAAAATAACCCAATGACCATAAACCCTAAGACGGTGAGCCGCGTGGCAGAGCAGTTTTCTCCATTTCCCTCACCCGCCTGCCCTCCACCCCGGCAGCCTTTCCCAATGAAGTCTCTCGCTTGGACGGCACTCCTCTCCTCGGACAACTCATTTCCAAGTGTCAGACAAGAATCCACTCTCAGGCCCTGGAAGGGATCCCCCTTCCTTCATCAAAACCACAAGCCAGGAGAAAATATCTTCCAAATGCTACCTTGTAGAGAAGGCAATGGCACCCCCTCCAGTATTCTGGCCTCAGAAATCCCGGGGGCAGAGGAGCTTGGTGGGCTACAGTCCAACAGCAGGGCATTTCTGAAGGGAGGAAACAATCCCAGGGAAGCTGAGGCGTTTGCCAAAGGCCTCAGAGCTTTGGATGGCACAGCCAGAACTGTGGCTGAGGACTCCCAGCGGCCAGCCCTCTTGATCCTGGCCTCTCTCATCAGGTACATGTGTGGACAACTAGAATAAAACATATGCCTGAGGGCTTCCCTGATGGCTCCGTGGTAAAGAATCCACTTGCCAGTGCTAAAGATGCAGGTGTGATCCCTGTTATGGGAAGATCTCACATGCTATGGAGCCCGTGTGCCACAACTGCCGAGCCTGTGCTTTAGATCCTGGAAGACACAATACCGAGCTCACATACTGCAACCACTGAAGCCCGTGAGCCTGTGCCCCACAACAAGAGGAGCCACTGCAGCGAGAAGCCCAGACACCACTAGTTATGGCCCACGCTCACCCGAACTAGGGAAAAGCCCACACACAAAGATCCAACACAGCCAAAAATAAATACAACTGTTTGCCTTAAAAATGCATATCTGACAAAGAATCTGTACTCAAATTGTCCAAGAACACTAGAGCAAACAAACCCATTCATAATCAGTAAAGATTGAAATAGACACCTGGCCATGGAGGGTATACTGATAGTAAACTATTCTACAGAAACATACTCAGGATACTGGTGGGATGCAAGCACAGCCCCCTTTGGAAGACAGTCTGACAGTTTTTTCAGTAACCACATGGGACAAGCACTGAATTCTATACATGACAAGTGGTGGAAGCCAGGTATCTTACCATTGGAATGGGAAGTTATGGAGAAACAAAAGGAAAGGTTACAAGATCCATGGAGAAATCGTCACAAATTACCTTTAACTGAATATGTTCAAAGGTAAGCTGGAATACATGTATATATTTCCAAGTATTGTCAGCTGAGCATATTTAATTCCTACATGTCTGTTTTGCATATCATTCTCTAATGAAAGGGAACAGGAAAGGTCCCTGGTGGTCCGGTGGTAAAGGATCTGCAGGGAAAACGGGTTCACTCCCTGGTGCTAGAAGATTCCACATGCCGAGGGGCAACTAAGCCCCTGTACAACTATTGAAGTACTTGCATGCTCCAGAGCCCAAGTTCTGCAACCAGAGAAACTGCTGCAATGAGAAGCCATAGCATGGTAACTAGAGGGCATCCTCTGTTCACTACAACTAGACATCTAGCAACAAAGACCCAGCATAGTCAAAAATAATTCAATGTTAAAAAAATAAAAGGACAGAAGTTCTTTGAATAAATGACTGAGATTAGGTGTGAGGCAGTACATATATGAGCCAGGATAATCTTTAAGTATGAGAAAGCAAAGAAAGTAAAGACAACTATCAAGCTGTCCAAACTGATAAAAATGAATGATCACACAGTTTTATCTGTATATACTAGCAAATAATAATCTGAAAAGGAATTTTAAAAAAAAGCAATTGCTTTTCAATAATGTCAAAATTAATAAAATACTTTGCCATGGATATAACAAGGATGACAAGACTGGCACACTGGAAATTATACACGATTGCTGAAAAAATATTCTGAATACATGTACAGATATCCCATAGCGATGGAAAGACTTAAGATGGCAATAACATGGAATGCATCTTCAATCTGAAATGAAGATCCAATATGACTTGATCGCTCAGAGCTTTTGTGTCATAAAGTTTTATTAAAGTATAAAAGAGATAGAGAAAGCTGCTGACATAGACTTCAGATGGGGGCAGTAAGAATACCCACTGCTGGTCTTTAGCCAGATGTTATACAGCCACTAGCAGTCTGCTAAGGAAAGAAAGGCAATGTCTCAGAGAATGGCACCAGGCCCCTCACCTGCAACATGCATTGAGATAACATTGACAGCAGGTGAGTCATCACGGGCCATAAAATGATTGACATGAATCTTGAAGAAAGGCAAATTTCCAGGCAAATATATCATTTCATTAACATAGATTAGGAGAACAAGGTATGAGTAAGACATACTGGTTTGTCAAGTCGGTTCTGAGCCTTTAGGGAGAAATGACCTAAAGACAGAGTCTACCGGAAATACATAGTATATTAACATAGCTTAAGACAAACATTTCCTTACGAAAAAATGCATTGCTTAGCTCAAGGTTTGAGGAAAGTTAAGTTCAGGTGGAGCCAGGAGTCGTCATGGCAACACAGAATTTTCAGAGAAACCTCCTTTTAAATTTGTATTGAGAAGGGGAAAAAAATGTAACACTAGTTTGTTCCCTCCGGATGCTTGAGAGAGAGAGAAAAAAACGTCTGACATTTGCAGCTTCGGTCTGGAGGCTCTCCTTCTGTCTGGAGACCCCCGGCCTTCCTGCCTGTTACCCTCTCAGGGCCTTTAGGAAGCAATACACAAGCTGACCCTAACATACACGTGGAATGACAAGGAACTTCAAAGAGCCAGAACAATCACGTGAGTCTGCAGTTCTAAGGTCCTCTGGTATGCTGTGCTAAGTCGCTTCAGTCACGTCTGACTGTCAGAGCCTGCCAAGCTCCTCTGTCCATGGGAATTTTCCAGACAAGAATACTGGAGTGGGTTGCTGTGCCCTCCTCCAGGGGATCTTCCCAACACAGGGATCTGATTCCTGCATTGGCAGGTAGGTTCTTTACCATTAGCACCACCTGGGGCAAAAGTGCCTAAGCAGAGATCAGGGAAACCCAGTTAGGAGAAGGAACTCAGAGGAAAGGAAATGAGGGAAGGAGACTCTTAGTCACACTCAGAGAAGCCCGGTAGGTAGTTCTGCAGGTGGAAGAGGGGGAGGAAGCAGGCTGGAGCTGTGTAGAAGATGAAAGAGGGAACTAAAGCAGGGGCCCCCAACCTCTAGGATCTAATGCCTGATGATCTGAGGTGGAGCTGATGAAATCATACTAGAAATAATTGTTCGGTCACTCAGCCGTGTCCAATCCTTTGTAGCCCACCAGGCTCCTCAGTCCATTAAATTCTTCAGGCAAGAATACTGGAGTGGGCTGTCATTTCCTTCTCTAGGAGATCTTCCCGACCCAGGGGCTGAACCTGGGTCTCCCGCACTACGGGCAGACTCTTTACCAACGGAGCCACCAGGGAACAAAAATAGAAATAGAGTGCACAATAAATGGATTGCACTTGAAACATCCCAAAACCTTCCCCCACCCCTGTCTGTCAAAAAATTGTCTTCCAAATACACTCCCAAGGTCAAGGAAGGAACTTCAAGTGTACTCAACTGTCCCAGGTTGCCGGCTTAGGGAGATGCAGAAGCAGGGGTGTCCCAAGACATAGAACCTCCCTTGCATGGGGTGCTCAACAGACCTCCGATAGCCTTGGTGATGAAGGGAGAGATTTGTTTCATTTTTTAAAATATCCTTGTGGAATAAACTGAAAACTTAGCAATTCTCTTACAGTCCTCCTAATAAAATGTTTTCTTTCTTTACTGATCTGTGAGGTACCAACTGTGACAATCACTGTTCTAATATACCTCATAGTGTTGCTGACACTATGGATATAATTATGTGAAATTGAACTTATTCAATAAAAATGATGAAGCATCTGCCCTGTGCCCAGCACTTTCCAAGGGTTGGGGAGTACAATGAAAATACTCCATAAGATGCACAGCTGGTAGGCACATTCTTTAAAAAAGCCTTTTACATTTCCACCAAGAGTTTATTCTCAATGTCAACACTTGCCAATCAATGACCATGCTGGGTGGGAAGCTCATTAAAAACTCAGGAGCCAGGGTTCCTAGAAGGATATCCCATTCTCCCTTGGACAGTCCTCCACCCTCTCTGGCTCTCAGTTTCCTCATCTGCAAAATCATGGACAACTGACTATAATTCATCCCTGGAACCCAAGCCTATTGAGGGGGAGGGGAAATATTACTCCAAGGCCTGGAGGAGAGACCAGATTGAAAGAAAAATATGTCATTGCTGGTTTTCAGTCAGACAGACACATACAATGAAGGAAGGAGCCCCTGGCCCTGTGGAATTTGCCTAGGGGTCTAGTCTGGGAAATTCTTACACATCAGGAGATGGCTCTGAGCTGGATTTCCACCAACAAGAACATCCATACAAAGGACAAGCCTGCAGAGCTCTGTGCCCATCAGCCACAGGAAGAGACTGACTCCCGACAGCCAGCAGCATTTACAAGTGACCTCCTAAGGCCTTCACCAAACTACAGGGGCACCTCTGGGTTTTCTGTTTCCCTCACTTTTCTGACTCTTTTCTTAAAAAACGCACATTTCTTCGTAGACTGCCACACTGGAAGGAAAATAGGCCCTCAAATTTTAGACCTCAATTTGCAAAAAACTTGTAGCTTGTTTGTGTGTGTGTGTGTGTGTGTTTAAATTAAAGCACCACATAATTTAAAATTTTTACAAGTTCTAATTATTCAGTTCCAAAACACCAAACTTATTGCACAGGGTCCCCATGGAAAGGCGCCCTCTCAGCAGGACAGCCACAGATTCCACCATGAAAGGGCAGCAAGGTGCCCTCCTCCCTTCTTTTCTGTCTGGGTGGCCACCAGATGTTTAAATCCATGCACCCTACTAAATTTCTAGGGTGCAACTGGTGGACCCTTCCCTTTCCCATCCCAGCAGGTGGTCAAGGGCCCGCTGGGCTGCAAAGTGGCAGAAGCAGGGCTGGGCCAGCCGGCTAGAGTAAGGGTTATGAAGTCTCCGTGGGTGAAATCACCAGGCAGGATAAATCCCTTGGACTTCCAGCAAGCACTAGGCTGCTTGGGAAAACCTGCATGGGTCTGAACTTTATGTGAAGGGTTAAAGCAGTAAAGGCCTTGACCCGAAAGGTGAGGCCTTTCTGTGACCTCCAGGTTAGGGGGCTCCGAGACTGTGCCAACAGAGAAAGTGGACTAGGTAGTTCTCTGCTCCACTGAGTCCCAGTTCACTTACCTGTGGTCTGCACCCCTCCACTCTACTCACTGGATGCCGATCGCTGGGGACCCAGGAACGCGCGAAATGGGCATTCCCAGCCGCAATGGCGACCCCTGAGAGCACAACTGGGACCCCCCCGCCCCGGATGTGCTCCCGGTGTGCAACACCTCCCGCCCCCAACCCCAACACGCACTCCTGGTGCACCCCGCCCCGACGCCCACTTCTAGGAGAGGCCCGCGGGCCTCACTACTGCCCCAGGTGAAACACAAGGACAAGCAAATCCACCCCACAGAGACAATCCAAGCTTTTTATCAGCTGATCTGTCTATGATTCAGGGATAAAACTATGACTACAGAAATTAAAGATGACCTGACCTAGGATAGCCATGATATTCTATAGAACCAGACAAAATTGGTTACAAGGAAATTTCTTTTTTTCTTGGAAATCGTAAAGCTGGTTCTTTTGCATATGCAATTAAAAACAATTATCTTGTTACAAGGGCCTGCCTAGGGCAATGCTTAAAGTTAATCCTTGCCACAGAATTCAACAACTTCCCTGGTGGCTCAGATGGTAAAGTGTCTGCCTATAATGCGGGAGACCTGGGTCCAATCCCTGGGTTGGGAAGATCTCCTGGAGAAGGGAATGGCAACCCACTCCAGTATTCTTGCCACCACCCGCCTCCCCCCACTCCCGCTCCCCCCCAAAAAAGTGGCTCAAAGAAATATTTTAAATCTCAGGTGGAAAACTAGAAGATCCCTTGTCTGTCTGTCTGGATTTATGTATGTCTCAGTGTGAGTCTTCTGTTTTTTGATAATATTGCTCAAGTTCTGAGTTCCTATTTAAATGGTCTCAAGAAAAGGAAGCCCTTACAAATCAAACAGTTGGAAATACAAGAAAACATTGACCAAAATGAATTTCAGATTCACATGAACTGAGAAATAGTCAATATTAAATATCTAGTATTTTTTTTTTCTGCTACTCTAGTATAGATACGTCTAAGAGTCATTAACATTAAGCACAAAATTTTCATAGTGCCTAGGTTTATTATAAGTTAAAAATTGCTATATTGTTATATCTGTCACAAGTTTGTCAATAAGAAAGTACCTCTAAACAACAACAAAACTAAAAAATGTAAATATGATATGAGCTTTTAGATAAAATATTAACAATAATTATACTCTAAAATTTGTATTTTTATAAATATACTATTATTATATTCTAAATTTTTTTCTCAACATTGAAACTCTGGTATCTAACACAGCAGCTGCCTCATGGCAGTCACTCAACAGTCACTTGCTAAAGACTGGACTCAACAATTCCACAAAATGAGGTGTGTCATACATGTCCATACTCCATGTAATATCCATGTACTGGAAACAGTGTAACTACCTATCAACAGGGAACTTGATTAAATACACAGTAAGGCATTAATACAATGGAATATGACACAGTTGTTTAAACCAAGGTACTTGTCTAGATATAGCAACTTGCATGTCTACTTCCACGTACCCACTTGTGAACAAAGCAGGGCACAACCACATGTGCACATTGCAGTGCCACTGGTACCAAAAGTGTGTGTTATTCACAGAGTCATGTCCGACTCTTTGTGACCCCATGGACTGAAGCCCATCAGGCTCCTCTGTCCATGGGATTCTCCAGGCAGGAATATATGAGTGGGCTGCCATGCCCTTAAAGAAGACAGTGAATCTTGACTGAACTGTTTGTTGGGGGAGAATACTCAGTGAAAGCTTACAAGAAACTATTAACAGTGGTTATTCGTTTGGAGGGTAGGTGGGAACTGGGTGGATGGGTGTCAGAGGTGGGAGAAAAAAACTCTGACTACCATTTTAGACTTTATATAATCCACATGCACATGGTTTATAACTCAGTACATGAATTTTTAAGTGGTCTGTGACCAGAACCCAGTAAATTCTGTTGAATGAATTACAACACACATGAGAGCTTCCCCATCATCTGTTCCCCTCTCCATCACCTACCCTGTCACCATTGCTCCCACTGCCACTGCCCTGGGAAGGCACAGGAAGCTTTTTAAAAGTTGTATCATCTTTAAGTTTTAAAGCCATACTTTCTAACTATCCATTTATAGTCATAAACCCCTCCATCACTCTTTACAACTGACAAAGTGCTTTCAAACCTATGATCTAATTGGGTCCTTAGGACAACCTGAGACAGTTTATAATTTTTGAAATTGAAAGTCGCTCAGTGGTGTCCAACTCTTTGTGACACCATGGACTATAGCGTTCATGAAATTCTCCAGGCCAGGATACTGGAGAGGATAGCCTTTCCCTTCTCCAGGGGATTTGCCAACCCAAGGATTGAACACAGATCTCCTACACTGCAGGGGGATTTTTTTTACTAGTTGAGCCACAAGGGAAGCCCAAGAATACTGGAGTGAATAGCCTATCCTTTCTCCAGCAGATCTTCCTGACCCAGGAATCAAACTGGGGTCTTCTGCATTGCAGGCAGATTTTTTTTACTAACTGAGCTATCAGAGAAGGAGAAAACTGAAGTTTTGGGAAATTAAGGGTTCTGCCTGAGGTCACGCCTCTGAAAATGGCACAGCCAATCCTGATTGCCTGATGAGGATGGCACCTCCCTCACCATCCTTCCCAACTCTAGAAAGGGAAAAAAAGAAAGAGGACAGGAGGTCTTCCACAGATTTTATGTCAGTCCCATGATACTCTAGGTCGGATTGATGAATGTATGGGTCAGTCTAGGTCATGATCCCAGGGGACAGGACTTGCTGAGAGAGGAAAACAGCCAAGTTTTATTTTGATTGTTACACTCACCCAGCAGGGAAGAAAAAAGGAAAGGAAAAGGAAGAAAAAAGGAAAGGAAAATGTTCTTAGCTGGCGTGGAGAGAACCCTGCCAGAAAATGGGATGGATGCTCTAACTTGCCAAACACACCCCCAAAGGCCCCATTAACACCATTATACTGAACCAGAGAGATGCTGAACACTTAGGAGTACTGCTGATTCCCTGGAAACTTTTGAAAGCAAGCTTATGTTTCCACTGACTGAAGCAAGGAGTGGGGGAGGGGGGAGTGGTGGGATGACTAAGGATGGATTTAGAGAATGGGAGGATTTGGCTGCTGAGGACAGAGGTGCAGGTTGTCCTGGGTATGTATCACAAAAGTTTCCCTACATCAGCTTTTCCTCTGTTTCCATTTCTTAACCTCCAGACTGACCCTAGAGTCCCAGATTCATGTGAGCTGCAAGACAATGAGAAGGAGGAGATGCACCCTTCACGACCACGATCTAAACACACTGTTCGAGCTGACTGGGGACTTAGAGAAGAGCAGCAACAACAGTGGAAATGATGAGAATTCATCAGTGTGCCCCCTGAATTCATCATCATCTAAGACATGGCATGTGATATAGGGAAATTGTGTAATGTGAACCATCCATGGCCATTCATAATGGTTTCACAACAAATGAAGGATTCACATGTTCCCATTAGCAAGAGTCTAACTGGAATAAAAAAGGTGCCCAAACAAGCTCCTCTGACCCCGTCTAAGATGGAAGACCCATCACCTTAGGAAAAAACAGACTGTTTGTGTTGTAACATGATTTATTTACCCTGCATAGGAGAGAAAGCAGGATACTCACCTTCACACAGAAAAAGCAGAGAGAGTTCCCTGGTGGCACGGTGGATAGGAATCCATCTGCCAGAGCAGGGACATTGGTTCAATCCCTGGTCCAGGAAGATTCCACAAGATGCAGATCAACTAGGCCCATGTGCCAAAACTAGTGAGCCCACAACCCACAACTACTGAAGCCCATGTGCTCAGAGCCTGTGCTCTGCGATGAGGGAAGTTACTACAATAAGAAGCCTGTGCACTGCAACAAAGAGTAGCCTTTGCTTGCCATAACTAGAGAAAAGCTCACATGGCAACAAAGATCCAGTGCAACTGAACATAAGTTTTTTGTTTTTTTAAAGCATATAATTTTTAGTTTTAGTTTAGTTTCTTTTTTTCAAGAAAGGAACAAGTAACTGTCCACAATTCTTCATTTAATTCTGACACCTTCAGTTCACAACTATTTTAATCACCACAGAGAAAGTAAAAACTTCTCAAAGAATATCATAAAATATAAATGCTAGCACCTTAGTTTTATTTTAAGCCTAAATTATCAAGTGAACTAGCTAATTTAACTCATCTCTGATGTGGTACCTTTCAAAGGGGGCAGAAGAAGGAGGCAAGATGTGATACATACAAAGTCCATCAACACCTCAATTTGGCTCTGCAGCAGCTCAGCAACGTGGAACAATTAATTATCTTTCCCCAAAAGCTTCTGACACAGTGCAAACACACATACCCACCCTCTGTTATCCAAGAGACCAGGATGATGAAAGGGAAAAGGAATTCTCCCCAAGATCAACATCTGACCACCCAAAATAGGACTTCCTTCACATTAAAACAATTCTCCACAGTCCCATTGTTCTATTTGTTTCAAATGATGGAAAATCTAATTGCAGCAAAATTGTGTGACCACAGGGCTAATCACTTATATATCTAAAGAGTTTGGGGCTCAGCTGTGAGGTATTTTTGGATCAATATCTGATCTCTTGACATCAATGTACTATTACCAAGGATTTAGTACATGAAGCAAAAATCCCACAAAATGGCAAACCACAAGACCAAGACTAAAAAGATTTAATTTGAACATGCTACGGTCTGTCCCAGGCTGGGGATACTCAGGCTCATACTTGGTGGGTCCAGTTCAATGTGGAGTGGGCGCTGGCACAGATTAAGAGTCGGGTAGAAAAAAAAAAAAAAAAAGAGTGGGGCAGGGGGAAAGAAAGGTGCTTAGATCCATGTGGGGAGTGAAATATATGACAAGCACTCAGAAAATTTTGGCAAATCTTGAAGAGGGGTCAGGGAGTTGAGAACTGTCAGTAGGGCAGGCCTAAGGAAGGAACCCTGGATAACGTATGGAAAGGAAGAATCAACACTTTTCCACAGTCGGATGTACTTGCCCATGATGAGAACAGTTTCTGTGCAAAGAACATGAAGAAAGCCTTCAGGTGCCATGGAGCCCTGGGCAGGAGGTTTGGAAGAACAAGGCCACTCCCCTAGGTCAACCCACCAGAAAAGAGAAAGACAGCACCCCCACCAAGGGCACCACAGATTGGGGAAAGAAGGAAACCACCTAATACATGCACATTGGTTCATTAACTCACATCAGAACTGTCTCCTGTGGTCTGGCACATGGTCCTATAAACATCTTGGTGGGAGACTGGGAGCGATGGGCCATGGCCTCCCTGCTCCCCTGGCTCAGGTGCAACAACGACACTGCTCAGAGAAAGCGATAGTCCTCGAAATATCCCCACAACTCAGGCCTCTGCCTCAGACTGAACGATGCCTTTTCTATCTTCATGCCCAGAGTCATCCAGATCCTTCTGTTCCATGGGAACTATATCCTGCCACTAAGGGTTTGCATGCTGCAACTGAAGATCCTGCATGCTGCAAGGAAGACTGAAGATCCCACATGCCACAACTAAGACCCAGCAGGGCCAAGTAAAAACATACATAAGTATTTGAAATCAACAATAGAAGTAGTCATAACAGCTCAGTGTATTGAGTGCTTACTCTCAAAGACCTCACTAAAGGCTTTACCTATGGACATTCCCTACATAGTTAAATCATGTCGCATCTGCCCTAAGATACAGATGTTACAATGGCTTCCAATTTACAGAAGAGGAAACTGAGGCACAGCATGCCAACCTTTAGCCCATCTTGTCCCCTCACTTTGTGAGGAACCTCATGCCACACATTACAGCCTGAGGACTCCAGAGTTTATGAGCAGTGCTTGTTAACTTCTGGGAGGGCTGTGGAGAGGGTGAAAAATACTTCTTGATCTGGACTTTGGAAGAGGACTCTTGACTCCCTTGCTCTCAACATTCATATGAGTCATGCTGCTGCTAAGTCGCTTCAGTCATGTCCGACTCTGTGGGACCCCAGAGATGACAGCCCACCAGGCTCCCCCGTCCCTGGGATTCTCCAGGCAAGAACACTGGAGTGGATTGCCATTTCCTTCTCCAACGCATGAAAGTGAAAGTGAAGTCTCTCAGTCGTGTCTGACTCTTAGCAACCCCATGGACTGCAGCCTACCAGGCTCCTCTGTCCATGGGATTTTACAGGCAAGAGTACTGGAGTGGGGTGCCATTGCCTTCTCCATCATATGAGTGATAGCTATCTTATTATTTTGCTGTAGCACAGGGTATAGCCAATTCTTACCCTAGTGTCTTATTGGACCTCCCAGTCACTGGAGAAAGTTGCCAGCTGCTGCCCTTGTGAACAGTTTGAAAACTGGAAAATGCTAGAAAACATCCTTCTGTTCTCTTGAGTGTCTGGAAAGATAGCATCTTGGAAATTGACTCCATGAGGCAAGAGGTTATAGTTCTCATCCATCCTAATGGAAAAAAAGGAGGCAAGAGCTGTAGACTGGACACCCATGGGGTGTACCATTTTGAATCGAGAGTCAACAGAAGACTGTGACAGTGTTGCCAGTTATAAAATGTCTTTTTTATTTTTTAAGTAGAGTTTAATTACAATGTTGTGCTAATTGCTGCTGTAAAGTGACTCAGTTATACATACATTTTTAAATATGTTTTCCATTATGGTTTATCCCAGGAGATTGGATATGGTTCCCTGTGCTAAGGTAGGACTTTGTTGTTTATTCCAAATGTAACAGTTTGCATCTGCTAACTGGAAACACCCAGTCCATCCGTCTCCCTCCTTCCATTCCCCTTGGCAACCACAAGTTAATTCTCTGTATGCATGAGTCTGTTTCTGTTTTGTAAATAGGTTCATTCGTGCCATATTTTACATTCCACATATAAGTGATATAATATGGTATTTATTCTTCTCTTTGTGACTTACTCCACTTAATATAATTATCTCTAGTTCCACCCATGTTGCTGCAAATGACATTATTTCTTTCTTGTTATGGATGAGTAATGTTCATATATACGTACCACATTTTCTTTAATCATTCAACTATCAAGGGACATTTAGGCTGTTTCCATATCTTGGCTGTTGGGAATAGTGCTGCTATGAACATGGGGGTGCATGTATGTTCCTGAATCAGAGTTTTGTCCAGGGATATGCCCATGAGGGGGACTGATGGATCATATGGTGGTCCTATGAATTTTCTGAGGGTCCCCCATACTGTTTTCCATAGTGGCTACCCCAACTTACATTCCCACCAACAGTGTAGGAGGGTTCCCTTTTCTCCACACTGTCTCCAACATTTGCTATTTGTTCTTTTTTTGATGATTGCCATTCTGCCTGATAGGAGGTGGTACCTGGCTGCAGCTTTTATTTGCATTTCTCTAAGAATTAGTGACACTGAATATATTTTTATGTGTCTACTGGCCATCTGCATTCCTTGGAGAAATGTCTATTAAGGTTTTCTGCCCATTTTTTGAATTTTTTTTTTTTTTTTTGTTGTTGTTGAATTGTATGGTCTGTATATTTGATATTAAGCCCTGGTCTACTGTATCATTTGCAAATATTTTCTCCCATTCTTAGGTTGTCTTTTTTTTTTTTTTTTTTTTTTTTACGGTTTTCTTTGCTGTGCAGAAGCTTGTAAGTTTGATCAGGTCCCCTTTGTTCATATTTGGTTTTATTTCTATTACCTTGGGAGACTGACCTAAGAAAACAAAGGTCCAATTTATGTCAGAGAACATTTTGCCCATGCTCTCTTCTAGGAGTTTTATGGTGTCATGTCTTATGTTTAAGTCTTTAAACCATTGTGAGATATTTTTGTGCAGTGTGAGGGCATATTCTAACTTCTGATTTACATGCAGCTTCCAATTACACATCTACATGGCTCACATTAGAGGAGTCACTCTCTCTGATTGTTTCTGTACCTCACACTGCACGTGTCTCTCCTTAAGTTTTTCAAAACATGTGAATTGGGGGATGGGTGCGGGTGAACATTTGTGTACCTCCCAAGCCGCCTTCCTTCTCCTAGTGGAGTGTTCCTTGTTTCCTGGGCAAAGGAAAGCCAATTGCAATGACTCAAGATTCAAGTCCTATCACTGCTACTTGTCTCTTGTTTGACACACAATGAATTTTTAAAATTCTCTTAAGCTTAAATGTACAATCTATAAAATGAGGGTGACAACAGCATCCTTATTTGTTTAATGGTGGTGTAAGGAATGCATTTTTTTTTTAAGTAAGTAAAGTATTTGGCACAGAGTAAGCACAGTATAAAACTTAACATTTTTACAGAACCCTGCATAAAGTACCTATTGGCAAGATAGAGAAGTCAAGAGAAGGAAAAGGAGAGATGGAAGCGGCACTCCAGCCAAAAGTAGGCATTTGGGGGCTCACCAGGGAGTCTCCACTGCCACTTTCTCCTGTGACACTGACCAGAATCTGTTCTCCTCTCCAAGGGGCCCAGAATAACAAAGGAATGATTTGTATGTGGTTGTTAATACACATCAGGGCAACACAGCCCTGTGAAATAGAAATCTTGTCAGACTCTGTATCTCTGCCCTAACGTTTTATAAATAAGTGAAAGAAAAAGAGGAAAGAGCTGGCTGACCACCAGAGAGCCAGTGGACAAACCTGTATTTCATTATAAAATCGGAAAAGAAAATAATGTCTTCTTAAGTACTGTGGCTCTTTTTACTTTGGAAAATAAAGTTTTCTTGTTGAATAGTTTTAGAGCTGGTTTCCCTAAATAAAGACATGCAAAAATCTAAGTTTCTCCATATCAAGAAGGTACTCTCTCATTCCTTGCCTGGAGAAAGTGGAGAAACTGTACTTCTCCAGTATTTTTTTAAATTCAACTTAATCTGGCTAAACTACCCTAGCCAACACAAAGCATGCCTTGTATTCTAAACCTAGATATTCTGGCTTCAAAATGGAAAACATGTGTTACCGTGAGCTTATGGAGGCCCCTCTGTGGAACCTTCTGTCTTCTTTCTCAGTGATGTGAAATCTCAAGAGCTAAAATTAGTCTGCAGACCAAGGTCACGGCCATTCCAAATATCCTTAATGCTATGCCACATACTGGGACTTATTGTCCAATCAATATCCCTTAGATTCCATTTTGAGCTTCCTCCAGTTCCTCTGTATCAGCTTTCTCCTCCAACTGGAGAGAACCAATGCAATAGGGTTCCACCTGCTGTTTTGTATTGCAAACTTCAGTTGAGACCATAACCTGAACGCTGACTTACATGCATTTCATTGTGACCACATGACAAACTTTCATGGAACTTCACAAGATTCCAGGAGTCTTCCAATAGACAAGGCCTGGTCTAATTCACCTCTCTGTTCTTCAAAGCCCTGTGAGCACCTTCCCAATCCCTTAATGCCCCTGCCCCCAGACCCTTCCTCTATAAACTTTTGCTATTTGGAAGAGCCTGGCATTGAGGTCTGCTGGCAGCTGATATGAGCGAATCTGAGTGAAACAAGAGGACAGCTGGGCTGCATTCCACACCAGTCCCCTCTTGGCATTTAAGCAGGTGTGCAGGATTGAGTAATTACACATTCCTAATCTAACCTGCACCAGGTGTTCTGTATCTGTTACTAGGATTTAATCTCAACCAACCTTGTTTGTCACATTATGAAGGTGAGGCTCTTGAGGTTCTTGACAAGGACAGTAACTTGCTCAAAATGACAGGAAGAACGGACCCAGAATTCCAACAACCATCTGATTCCAAAAGTGTTTGGACTAGTTTTGACCACTGTCCATCCCAAACAACTCCCAAGGCATCCACTTTAAAATATAGCTTTCCTCGTCTATAAGGATTCCACCTCAATTAGGGTTCACTTTCTTATTTCAAACTCCAGGAGATGCCATCGCCTGAACTCTTATCCACAGGCATCTCATCTGCACCACAGACCAACTTGCATGGAACTCAACCAGAGAGGGCTCCTGTCCGATTGCCCTCCATAGTCCCCAGAGTGCTGTGACCAGGGCCTTCTTCCCCCGTTACCCACCGCATAAACCTCTGCTATTGGGAATAGGCTGTTTGTTGCTGGAAACCACCTTGAGCTTTGGCCTGAAACACTCTTCCCTGGTCAAGCACGGGAGGCATCCCTGTTTTTCCAACAGTGTTAGCCAGAGGCACCCAAGATCTCTGTAGACTCAACATGAGGAGCACCAAAGAGCAGAAAATGTGAAGGAGACCAGGGGAGACCAGGGCATCACTTAACATCGCCCAGACATGATTCTGGAGGAGTTCCTGAGACTGCTGGGGATAAAGGTACCTCTGCTGGTCATGCCAAGTGGCCAAAGGGATGGTATGGGCGAGAGGTGGCAGGCTCACCTGAGGAAGAAGAAATAGGAGTAATCCTGGACCACCGTGTGGGAGTGACTGGAGAAGTAGCCCAGGCCAATGAGGTTGAGCCTGGAGCCCCCGGGCACCTCGAGCATGCTGCCCCACGCCTGGTCGCACAGCATCCATCTTGATCTCAGCGGAGTAGAAGAGCCCCCCGTGGCTGACTTAATATTGGCAGGGCAGGTCATTGTACAGGCCGTGAACCTCCTCGTGCAGCGCCAGCACCTTGGCGTACAGGATGATCTGGGCCAGCTCAGCTCGGCAGCCCTCGCTCGGGGGTCTCCACTTAGAGGGAAGCTAGCAGCCGTGGGTGGCCTCCAGCCCGCCGTCCAGGCATACTGCGGCGAGCAGCAGCTGGCGCAGCATGCTGGCGGCGAGGGCGGGCGGTGAGAGCCGCCGGGTGGGCTGCGCGCCCCAGGCGCGCTACCCAGGGCGCATGGCCGGGGGAAGGGGGAGCCCCGCGGCAGCAGCGAGAGCGTCAGGGAAGCCGAAGTGCCAGGCCCCACCAGCGGGAGGCGCAGCCGGGTGCTCTCGGCTCTGCGCATCGATGCGGAAGCTCAGCGTGCTGCTCCCTCCTCCGCCAAGATCCCCCTGAGGGGCCTCGCTTTGGAGCCTTTTAAAAGGGCACGGGGAGGGCCGGCCACCGCCGCCTCCTGTCCACCCCTCTTCCGTGGCCGGGGCGTGGGCGGCAGTGGGAGGGGCGGAGGCAGGAAGTCGTCCAGGGCCGCGCGGTGCTGGGGAGACAGCGCAGTCGGCGCTGGACCGGGAGCCCCCGGGCGGAATTCGGTGTTTGCGCCAGCGCGGAGGTCCGCGGCCTAAAAGTCAGTGTGGGGAGAGGCGGCCCAGCCCTCTTCCGGCGCCCTGCGCACGGACCAGGTGGAAGCTTTGCAGGCACAAAGTGCGCTCCAGACATGGCCTTCTTGGAATGATTGCTGTCAATTGCCATGAGTATCCAGCGTACATTTTTGCCTTTTATGAGTAGTTCATTTACACTCAAGTGGCACAGAAATCTAACTTGACCGTCGCAGAGTTTACCTTGGAAATTCTGTGTGATCTAATAAACTTTTCTGAATCTCTCTCTCCCTTTCCATCTCTTATGTTTTAATGATGCTCTTAGGGAAGCCTTCAACATCTGAAAAGCCAAAGCCACATTGCTTGGATCTTCCTACAGCTACATGGTCTCATGATTAACCTCATTCCTACGTTCAGATTCTGAACACCCTACACCTGAGAAAGAGCTTTTCACAAGTCAATGAGTGACTCTGAAGAGACCTAAACTCCACAGTTAAATCTTTATTTCTAAATTAGGAAGTTCCTTTTATCTCCCAATTGCCTTAATTATTCTTCGTGTAGTAAGAAAAAAAAAAAAGATTATTTATAAGTATAAATATTTTGTATAGTCAAAACATCATATATATGAAATAGCATGGATATAATATGTCATACATATTATATTTACAATAAGTTGATAAGCAAAACTGCTGTAAAATGGAAGGTTCTTTGTTCTGCAAGCATCTTATTAACCAGGCTTTCTACAAGTTTAAGTCTTAGGACTCAGCCAAAGTCTTCTCTGACTGAAAGGAAGAGTTCTTAGGGAATTTGGAAAGGAAAAGTAAGGAGAAAAGTGGGGAGGGGGGAAGAGAGGAAATTCCAAGGCCTCACATCCTGTTACAACCAAATCTTCCTGTGATCCCCAGGTCTTCAGTTAGGACAATTAAATTCATGCATGCTTCTTGTGACAGGGCAGAAATATAGCTGGCATGAGGCAGGGACTCAGAAGGAAGAGGCCATGAGCAGCATGGTCTCAGGGAACCGGAAGACCTGGGAAGGTTTTGGGCGTGCCTTGTAGTGAAATGGCCAGGACTCCAGCCAGTGTGGCCCAGCTTCTGAGGGAATGAAGGCTAAAGATCCATAAGGTCACACCAATCCAGAATCCAACCGGTGACTCAATGGACAGATGTGTGCTTAATCGCTCAGTCATGTCCTACTCTTTGCAACCCCAGGGACTGTAGCCTCCCAGACGCCTCTGTTCATGGGATTCTCCAGGCAGGAGTACTGGAGTGGGTTGCCATGCCCTCCTCCAGGGGATCTTCCCAACCCAGAGATCGAACCCAGATCTCCCACGTTGCAGGCAGATTCTTTACCATGTGAGCCACCAGGGAAGTGGTGACTCAATGGACCAGATTCTTATTCCTACAAGATCCTCTGTGCTGGAAGAGGAAAGAAGTAAGAGTAAGAGCTCCTCACGGACAATAACTAATCTCTACATAGCTGGAAGTCAGCCTGGAGCCTCGATTCATCTGTAGAAAACAGTTATATTGAGGGAAGCAAGTGGACAGTAGTTCTGATGCTATATGACTCCTCCCGACAACCTGACCACCACCATGGGAGATGATAGAATCAAGTTTCTCCCACAAGGAGAAATGGCATCTGAGGATGGCATCAGACATCCTACGTTAGGACTGCCCGTTTGTCTCTCCTTCAATATACAAGTTAAAACATTTCATAACGTCTTAGTCTGTTCAGGGTGCCATGGCAAAATACCACAGCCTGAGGGGCTTAAACAACAGACATTTATTTCCCATAGTGCTGGAGCCTGGAAGTCCAAGATCAGGGTGTCAATGTGATTGGTTCCAGGCTAGTAAACGGCCACCTTTCCTCTGTGTCCCCACATGGCCTGTCTTCTTTGTACATGTAGAGAGGCAGAAATGTCTGGCCCTTCTAAGGACACCAGGCCTATCAGATTAGACCGCATTCTTTTGACCTCATTTAACCTTAATCACTTCCATAAAGGTGCTATCTCCAAATACAGTCTCATTGGGAGTTAAAACTTGAACAGAAGAATTCAGGGCAGAAAGGAGAAGATGTGAACAAGGGACAGAATTCAATCCATAACAGTCACTTAGCAGGTGTTCTACAGGTTTGTAGAGAAAGAGGGGATATAAAATGGTTTATATTTCTGGCACGCTAACTTAGAGCAAGCATTGCCAAATTATAATATTAACAATAACAACTGCTAACATTTATTCACCGCTTACTATGTGCCAAGCACTATTGTAACATATTGCCTATGTTATCATAATGAATGCTCCAAACACTCAAAATGGGCACTGCTATCATCCTCTGGTTAGAGACAGGGGACTTAGGTATGGAGAGGTTAATTGACTTACCCAGGATCACATAGCCAGAAAGGAACTGAGCCAGGATTCAAACACCAGCATCAGATTTCAGAGTTCATGTTCTTAATTACAGCATTAAAATATGGACAAAACAAGCAATGTTTTAAAGTCACAGGTGGGGCCTTTATCAAGAAACAAGTAGAGGGGGCTTCCCTGGTGATCTGTGGCTAAGACTCCATGCTCCAAATTCAGGGAACCCAGGTTCAATCCCTGATCCAGGAACTAGATCCCACATGTTACATCTAAAACTCGGTGCAGCCAAATAAATAAATGAATATTTAAAAAGAAGCTGAGTTTATAAATAGTAATAACCTTCACAGAATCACCAGTGATGGCTAAATGAGGGAGTAACTGGACTAACATTAATTTTGTTTTCACCAGCAGCCCTGCTCTATTTTCAGTTGTTAAGTTTATTTTAAGTTAGTGTTGTAACTTATGCAGACAAGAGAATAAAGAAGTTTTTTTTTTAATTGTTTCTAGTGCTTCAGAGGGCTGGAAAAAGTTTTTCTGTTTCCACAGACCTGAAGACCCTGATTATTCTTTCCATTTAGATGAACAAATAAGTAAAAATCAGTATGCACAGTTGATGTCTCTCTTGTTTTATAAACTGGACAGAATCAAAATCCTTCCAGTACTACCCAGAATGCATTTTCTGGATGCAGGAGCCTGTGAGGGTTGTCCTACTCCTGGATTCTTCACAGACACATCAGTCATGTTTTTGCTTCTCTAGAAGGTCTGGCAAAGTGCCTCCCTGATTGGGGTTGTTCACCTGGAGCCCTGGACATATGTGAGCATCCCCTGGTGAGCAGCTCCCATTTGGGGACCAAGATCTCCAAAGAAGCAGAGCTCAAGGAAGCCAGGATGGGAAGCAAAAATTCTACAACTGGGTTGTGGGTTCACTAGTGAAACAAGCTGCTTCCATCCCTTGATTACAAGACACATATGTTCTGGCTGTGGGGGGAAGATAGCACCATTATGCTTCAAATATACACTATATCCTTCACAGCATGTACAATACCCTTTAAGACTGCACCCCACCCTTTCAGGATGTTGACTCCCATCTGACACACTTGAGTCTTCATTAGCTGTCACACTGTCTCAGTAAGCTTTCAAAATTTGCCCAGTTGTTTCTAGGTGATGGCGTCCTCGGTAAAACCAGTTAATTCCATGGCCAAGGGCACATGGCTGTATTCCCTTTGCCATCAAAGAAGAGATGTTATGAAAGTCACTAATCAGAAGCAATGCTATAGGAAGTATCACGATGCTGGAAAATGGGTTCTGTGGACAGAGTTCCTGGAAGAAGCACTGTGCAGCAGGAAAGACAGATCTACACCTAGAATATATCTACTCTAGTGAGGACAAGTCTCTGCTCCTTCCAAGATGGAAGAGGTTCGGTGTAGTCACTTCAGTCATTTCAGTCGCTCAGTTGTGACTGAGTCTTGTCAACCCCATGCACTGCAGCACGCCAGGCTTCCCTGTTCATCACCAACTCCTAGAACTTGCTCAAACTCATGTTCATTGAGTCAGTGATGCAATCCAAACATCTCATCCTCTGTAATCCCCTTTTCCTCCTGCCTTCAATCCTTCCCAGCATCAGGGTCTTTTAAAATGAGTCAGTTCTTCACATCAGGTGGAAAAAGTATTGGATCTTCAGGGTCATTTCTTCCAATGAGTATTCAGGATTGATTTCCTTTAGGATTGACTGGTTTGATCTCTTTGCAATCCAAAGGACTCTCAAGGGTCTTCTGCAATACCACAGTTCAAAAGCATTAATTCTTTTGTTTGTAGCCTTCTTTATGGTCCAACTCTCACATCCATTCCACTCCCAGTCTCGAGATGAGGGTCCATTCCCCTGCTTCATCTGCAAAGGAATCCAGATGTTCCCACTGCACTTCCGGAGGAGGCCGTTCTCACCTTGAAAGTCGAGAGGAACTCCAGGGGTAGGAGCACCCTTTGCAAAGACCCCGATGTCCCCATCCACTTGAGATAAGGTCTCATTCCCCTGCAACAACTCGAATGTCACCCCGAGTATCAACTCACGACACGAAGAGAGGACTGAGAGCCCCGTAGTGCCTCAGGAAATAGACCGAGATCCCTACCTCAACTCCACAGTAGGCCTGACACCCCTTTTCCACCACGAGAGGGAAGCGGAGTTCCATGCCCCAACAGGAAACGATGACTGAATCCCCAGTGGAATCTCCATAGGAAGCCTGAGATCCCTATCAGAGCTGGAGAGGATCCCAGACTTTCCACCTCAACATGAGATGAGGCCCTAATCCACTGCACCAACTCAAGAGGAATCCCAAGATGTCCCTCACAACTCGAACGGATTCCTGACTTCCCAGAGACAACATGAGAGGCTCCCTCAGGTCCCCATGGCAACTCAAAGGAACCCACACTTCCCGCTGCAACTTGATAAACACATGGAGATTCCCCCTTCCATGTGAAATGAGGCCTGATACCCCTCCCATGACTTGAGAGCACTCCAGGGCTCACCCTCACAACTCGAATGGAGACTTGACTTTCCTAAGGCAACTCAAAGGGCTCCCTGAGTTCCTCTTGGTACCTGGAGAGGAATCCCAAACAACCCGCCGCAACTCAGGACAAACCACGAGATTCCCCTGTCCATGCGATGTGAGGCCATTTTCTCCTGCAGCGCCTCGAGAGCAATCCCGAGTTCCCTCTCAAACTCGAGAGGAGGCTGGACTACCTTCATGCACTCAAGGGGGCCCAGGGTCCCCGTCACAACTCTAGATGAAAGCCAAGGTTCTGGACACAAGTTGAGAAGAGCCCCGTGATTCCCACCTCATGTGGAGATGAGGGCCCATTCCCTGCTTCAATCCAAAAGGAATCCCAATTTTCCCTTGCACCACAAGAGGAGGCCTGTCTCACCTGTTGAATCTCAAGTGGAACCCCGCCGATCCTGTGTCAAGGAACAAGGACACAGAGTGCCCCCTCAGCTCGAGATAAATCCTGATTCCCCTACACTGGCTCTAATGGAACCCCAAGTATCCCCTCACAGCAGGATGGGAAGCCTGTCTCCCCTGCTGATCCTCTTGAAAAAGCCCAAATTCCCTGCCTGAACTCGACCAGAGCCCTGACACTCCTTGGACAACTTGAGAGGAATGCAGAGTTCCATGCCTTGACACCAGATGAGGCATGACTCCCTAGTTGAACCTTGATAAAAAGCCCAAGATCCCATTCACCGTTGGAGAGGAACACTGAATTTCCCGACTGAACTCTAGACATGGCCCTATTCGCCGGCAGCAACTCGAGAGGAATCCAAACGTGCCCCTCACAGCTCGAGAAGAGACCCGACTTCTCTGAAGCAACACGAGCGGGTCACTGAGGTCCCCATCACAACTTGAGAGGAACCCCAAGCTTCCCACCACAATTCGAGAAAAACCACGAGATTCTCCCCCCAACGTGAATTGAGGCCCTTTTCCAGAGCAGTGTCTCCAAAAAAATCCCACGTTAACTCCTGAAACGAGAAAGGGTACTTGACACCCTTGATGCAGCTCAGGAAGGTCCCCAAGATACCCGTCCCCACATGAGAGGAACATTGAGTTTCACACCACAACTCAAGAAGAGCCCTGTTTTCACCCTCCTCAACTCAACATGTGTGTCGATTCCTCTGCTTTGTTGGGAAAGGAATCCCGAAGTTGCTGTGTCCCCTCAAGAGAAGGCCAGGCTCACCTTGAAACTCGAGTGCATTCCCGGAAGTCGTGCCACAATTAGAAAAGACCCCGAATTTCCAATCCACTCCAGATAAGCCTGATTCTCCACATTGCCTCGACTGGAACTGCGAGTATCAACTCAAAACACAAAGGGAGGTGAGACAGCCCTGGCCCACCTCGAGAAAAAGCCCCAGATCCCAAGGCCAACTCGACAAGAAGCCTGATAACCCTTTTACACCTGAAGAGGGAAGCGGAGTTCCATGTCTGCACATGAGACGAGGCCTGACTCCCCTGTTGAAACTCCAGAGGATCCCAGATAGCCATGTCAGCACTGGAGAGGAAACCTGAGGTTCTGGCCTCAATTCGAGATGAGGCCCTATGCCCCTGCACTGACTGAAAAGGAATTCCCAGAGGACCCTAGCAACTCGAACGGAGAGTTGACTTTCCTGAGGCAACACGAATGGGTCCCTGAGGTCCCCATTGCAACTCTACAGGAACACCAAGTTTCCTGACACAACTCGAGAAAACCCAGGAGATGCTCCCCTCAACTCGAAATGAGGCCCCTTTCTGCTGCAGCATCTCGAGAGAAATCCCACATTCCCTCTTGAGTCTCGAAAGGGTACTTGACACTCTTTAGGCAACTCAAGAAGTTCCCCGACATACCCATGTCCTCTCGAGAGGAACACCGAGTTTCCCGCCACAACTCAAGAAGAACCTCGTTTTCCACTCCTCCTCTCGAGATGAGGGTCCATTCCTCTGCCTCGTCTACAAAGGAATCCCAACGTTCCCACTGCACCTCAGGAGGAGGCTGTTCTCACCTTGAAACTCAAGAGGAAATCCAGGGGTTGGGCCACTGTTCTCAAAGACCCCGATGTTCCCATCCACTCGAGATGAGGCCTCATTCCCCTGCAACAACTCGAATGTCACCCCGAGTATCAACTCACAACACGAAGGGAGGACTGAGAGACCAGTGGCATCTCTAGAAATGGACAGAGATCCCTACCTCAACTCCACAGGAGGCTTGACACCGCTATTCCACCTCGAGAGGGAAGCAGAGTTCCATGCCCCAACACGAGACAACGACTGACTCCCCAGTGGAATCTCCATTGGAAGCCCGAGATCCCTGTCAGAGCTGGAGAGGAACCCTAAGTTTCCCGCCTCAACTCAAGATGAGGCCCTAGTTCCCTGTACCAACTCGAGAGGAATCCCGAGAGGCCCCTCACAACTCGGACAGATTCCTGACTTCCCAGAGACAACATGAGAGGCTCCCTCAGGTCCCTGTGGCAACTCGAGGGAACCCACTCTTCCTGCCGCAACTCAAGGAACACATGGACATTCCCCCTTCCATGCGAAATGAGGCCTGATCCCCCTCTCGTGACTCCAGAGCACTCCCGGGCTCGCCCTCGTAACTTGAAAGGAGACTTGACTTTCCTAAGGCAACATGAGAGGCTCTCTGAGTTCCCCGTGGTACCTGGAGAGGAATCCCAAGGCACCTGCAGAAACTTGAGACAGACCACGAGACTCCCCCGTCAATGCAAGATGTGGACCTTTTCTCCTGCAGCGCCTCTAAAGCAATCCCGAGTTCCCTGTCAAAACTCAAGAGGAGCCTAGACTCCCTTCATGCAACTCAAGGGAGCCCAGGATCCCTGTCACAACTCGAAATGAAAGCCAAGGTTTCTGCCACAATTTGAGAAGAGCCCCGTGTTTCCCACCTCATCTAATGAGGGCCCATTCACTTCTTCAACTCAAGAGGAATCACAACTTCCCCTTGCACCACAAGAGGAGGCCTTTCTCACCTGTTGAATTTCTAATGGAACCCCACTGATCCTACTTCAGGAAAAAGGACACTGAGGGCCCCCCCCCCCAGCTCGAGATAAGTCCTGATTCCCCTGCCCCAGCTCCAATGGAACCCCAAGTATCCCCTCACAACAGGATAGGAGGCCTGTCTCTGCTGCTGATCCTCTTGAAAAAACCCAAATTTCCCCGCCTGACCTCGACCGGAGCCCTGACACCCCTTGGACAACTCGAGAGGAATGCAGAGTTCCATGCCTCGACACCAGACGAGGCCTGACTCCCTAGTTGAACCTTGATAAAAAGCTCGAGATCCCTGTCACTGCTGGAGAGGAACACTGAGTTTTCCTACTGAGCTCTAGAGACAGCCCTATTCGCTGGCTGCGACTGGAGAGGAATCCAGATGAGCCCCTTGTAACTCGAAAAGAGTCCTGACTACCCTGAGGCAACACGAGCCAGTCACTGAGTTCCCCATCACAACTTGAGAGGTATATGAAGCTTCCCGCCACAGTTCAAGATAAACCACGAGATTCCCCCCTCAAGGTGAGATGAGGCCCTTTTCCAGAGCAGTGTCTCAATAGAAACCCCACGTTCCCTCTTGAAACGCGAAAGGGTACTTGACACCCTTGCTGCAACTCAGGAAGGTCCCTGAGATACCCGTCCACACTCCAGAGGAACACCAAGTTTCACGTCACAACTCAAGAAGAGCCCCGTTATGCCCCTCCTCAACTCCAGATGAGGGTTGATTCCCCTGCTTCTTCGGGAAAGGAATCCCGACGTTGCTGTTGCCCCTCAAGAGTAGGCCGGTCTCACCCTGAAACACGAGCACATCCCCAGGAGTCGTGCCTAAATTTGAAAAGACCCCGATTTACCCAGCCACTCCAGATAAGCCTGATTCCCCTGCACTGACTCAACTGGAACCCCAAGGATCAGCTCAAAACTCGAAGGGAGGTGTGACATCCCCGTAGCACCTCAAGTAAAAGCTCCAGATCCCTATGTCCACTCGACAGGAAGCCTGACACCCGTTTGAAACCTCGAGAGGGAAGCAGAGTTCCATGTCTCCACACGAGACGAGGCCTGACTCCCCTGTTGAAACTCCATAGGATCCCAGAGATCAATGTCAGCACTGGAGAGGAACACTGAGGTTCCAGCCTCAGCAAGAGATGAGGCCCTATGCCCCTGCACCGACTAAAGAGGAATTCCGAGAGGCCCCTCACAACCTGAACTGAGACTTGACTTTCCTGAGGCAACAAGAGTGGGTCCCTGAGGTCCTCAACACAACTCGAGAGGAACCCCAAGTTTCCTGCCGCAACTCGAGAAAACCAAGTAGATGCTCCCCTCAACGAGAGATGAGGCCTCTTTCCACTGCAGCGTCTCGAGAGAAATCACACCTTCCCTCTTGCGCCTCGAAAGGATACTTGACACCCTTTAGGTAACTCAAGAAGTTCCCCAACATACCCATCTCCACTAGAGAGGAACACCGAGTTTCCCGCCACAACTCAAGAAGAGCCCCGGTTTGCCCTACTCATCTCGAGATAAGATTCCATTGCCCTGCTTCATCTGCAAAGGAATCACGACGCTCCCTTCGCACCTCAGGAGGAGGCCCGTCTCACCTTGAAACTCGAGACGAAGTCCAGGGGTCATGCCACCGTTCAAAAAGACCCCGATGTCTCCGTCCACTAGAGATAAGGCCTCATTCCCCTGCAACGACTCGAATGTCACCTCAAGTATCAACTCACGACATGAAGGGAGGACTGAGAGCCCCGTGACGCCTCTTGAAATAGCCCCTGATCCCTACCTCAACTCGACAGGAGGCCTGACACCCCGTTCCACCTCGAGAGGGAAGGGGAGTTCCATGCCCCAACACGAGACAACCTCTGACTCCCCAGGGGAATCCCCATAGGGACTCCGAGATCCCTGCCAGAGCTGGAGAGGAACCCGGAGTTTCCCGCCTCAACTCAAGATGAGGCCCTAGTCGCCTGCACCGACTCGAGAGGAATCCTGAGAGGCCCCTCACAACTTGAAAGGACCCCTGACTTCCCAGAGACAACATGAGAAGCTCCCTCAGGTCCCCGTGGCAACTCGAGAAATACTTTGAGATTCCCCCTTCCATGTGAATTGAGGCCTGATTCCCCTGCCATGACTCCAGAGCACTCCTGCGCTCGCCCTAGCAACTCGAATGGAGAGGTGACTTCCCTGAGGCAACACGATAGGCTCCCTGAGCTCCCGGTGGTACCTGCAGAGGAACCCCAAGCCTCCCGCTGCAACTGGAGACAAACCATTAGATTCCCCCGTCAACACGAGATGAGGCCCGTTTCTCCTGCAAAGCCTTGAGTGAAATCCCGAGTTTCCTCTCAAAACTCGAGAGGAGGCTTGACTCCCTTCATGCAACTCAAAGGGGCCCAGAGATCCCCGTTACAACTCGAGATGAAAGCCGAGGTTCCTGCCACAAGTTGAGAAGAGCACCGTGATTCCCACCTCATCTGGAGATCAGGGCCCATTCCCTGCTTAAACTCAAGAGGAATCCCAACTTTCCCTCACACCACAAGAGGAGGCCTGCGTCACCAATTGAATCTCGAGTGGAACCCCGCGGATCCTGCTGCAAGGAAAAAGGACTCCGCGATCCCCCTCAGCTCCAGGTAAGTCCTGATTCCCCTGCACCAGCTCCAATTAAACACCGAGTATCCCCTCACAACAGGATGGGAGGCCTGACGGCCCTGCCTATCCTCTTGAAAAAGCCCAAATTCCCCGCCTGAACTCGACCGGAGGCATGACACCCCTTGGACAACTCGAGAGGAATGCAGAGTTCCATGTCTCAACACCAGGAGAGGCCTGACTCCCTTGTTGAACCTTGATAGGAAGCCCAAGATCCCTTTCACTGCTGGAGAGGAACACTGAGTTTCCCGACTGAACTCTATACATGGACCTATTCATGGGCAGCGACTCAAAAGGAATCCGGACTAGCCCCTCGCATCTCGAAAAGAGACCTGACTACTCTGAGGCAACACGAGCCAGTCCCTGATATCCCCGTCACAACTTGAGAGGAACACCAAGCTTCCCGCTGCAACTCCAGAAAAACCACGAGATTCTCCCCTCAATGTGAGATGAGGCCCTTTTCCAGAGCAGTGTCTCGAGAGAAACCCCACGTTCCCTCTTGAAACACGAAAGGGTACTTGACTCCCTTGATGCAACTCAGAAAGGTCTCCAAGATACCCATCCCCACTCCAGAGGAATACCGAGTTTCACGCCACAACTCAAGAAGAGCCCCGTTATCCCCCTCCTCAACTCAATTTGCGGGTCGATTCCCCTGCTTCTTTGGGAAAGGAATCCCGACGTTGTCGTTGCCCCTCAAGAGGAGTCCGGTCTCACATTGAAACTCGAGCACATCCCTGGAAGTCCTGCCTCATTTGAAAAGACCCCGATTTACCCAGCCACTCCAGATAAGCCTGATTCCCCTGAACTGACTCGACTGGAACCTCGAGAATTGACTCAAAACGAGAAGTGTGAGAGCCCCATGGCTCCAGGAGAAAAAGCCCCAGACCCGTATGTCCACTCGACAGGAAGCCTGACACCTCTTTGAAAACGTGAGAGGAAAGCGGAGTTCCATGTCTCCACATGAGACGAGGCCTGACTCCCCTGTTGAAACTCCATAGGAACCCCGAGATCCATGTCAGAACTGGAGAGGAAGCCTGAGGTTCCAGCCTCAACTCAAGATGAGGTCATATGCCCCTGCACCGACTGCAGAGGAATCCCGAGAGGCCCCTTGCAACTTTAATGGAGACTTGACTTTCCTGAGGCAACACGAGTGGGTTTGAGATCCCCGTTGCAACTCGAGAGGAACCCCAAGTTTCCTGCCGCTACTTGAGAAACCCCAGGAGATTGTCCCCTCAATGCGAAATGAGGCCCCTTTCCACTGAAGTGTCTCGAGAGAAATTCCACCTTCCGTCTTGAGCCTCAAAAGGGTACTTGACACCCTCTAGGCAACTCAAGAAGTTCCCCAACATACCCATCTCCACTCGAGAGGAACACTGAGTTTTCCACCACAACTCAAGAAGAGCCCCGGTTTCCCCTCCTCATCTTGAGATGAGGGTCAATCACCTGCTTTGTCTGCAAAGGAATTGCAATGTTCCTGTTGCACATCAGGAGGAGGCCGGTCTCCACTTGAAACTCGAGACGAACTCTAGGGGTCATGCCACCATTCGAAAAGACCCCGATGTCCCCATCCACTGGAGATAAGGCCTCATTCCCCTGCAACCCGGGTATCAACTCACAACTGAGAGCCCTATGGCACATTTAGAAATACACCCTGATCCCTACCTCATCTCGACAGGAGGCCTAACACCCATTTCCACCTCGATAAGGAAGAGGAGTTCCATCCCCCAACACGAGATGACCTCTGACCTCCTAGGGGAATCTCCATAGGGACCCCATGATCCCTGTCCGAGCTGGAGAGGAACCCTGAGTTTCCCGCTTCAACTCGAGATGAGGCCCTAGTCGCCTGCACAAACTCGAGAGGAATCTCAAGAGGCCCCTCACAACTCGAAGGGATTGCTGACTTCCCAGAGACAGCATGAGAGGCTCCCTCAGGTTCCCGTGGCAACTCTAGGGAACCCACACTTCCTGCCACAACTCGAGAAACACATGGCAATTCCCCCTTCCATGCAAATTTAGGCCTGATTCCCTTGCCGTGACTCCAGAGCACTCCCGCGCTCGCCCTCACAACTTGAATGGAGACTTGACTTCCCTGAGGCAACTCGAGAGGCTCCTTGAGTTCCCCGTGGTACCTGGAGAGGAATTGCAAGCCTCCAGCCGCAACTTGAGACAAACTACGAGATTCCCCCATCAACACAAGATGAGGCCCTTTTCTCATGCAGCACCGTGACAGGAATCCCAGGTTCCCTCTCAAAACTCGAGAGAAAGCTTGACTCCCTTTAGGCAACTCAAGGGGGCCCAGAGATCCCCATCACAACTCGAGATGAAAGCCGAGTTTCCCACCACGACTTGACTAGAACCCCGTGTGTCCCACCTCATCCGGAGATGAGGGCCCATTCCCTGCTTCAACTCAAGAGGAATCCCAACATTCCCTCGCACCACAAGAGGAGGCCTGTGTCACCACTTGAATCTCGAGTGGAACCCCGCGGATCCTGCATTAAGGAACAAGGACACCAAGTTCCCCCTCCGCTCCAGATAAGTCCTGATTCCTCTGCACCAGCTCCTATGGAACACCGAGTATCCCCTCACAACAGGGCCTGTCGCCCCTGCCTATCCTATTGAAAAAGCCCAAATTCCCCACCTGAAGTCGACCAGAGGCCTGACAGCCCTTTGACAACTCGAGAGAAATGCAGAGTTCCATGCATCAACACCAGACGAGGCCTGACTCCCTAGTTGAACCTTGATAGGAAGCCCGAGATCCCAGTCTCCACTGGAGAGGAACACTGAGTTTCCCGACTGAACTCTAGACACGACCCTATTCGCGGGCAGTGACTCGAGAGGAATCCCGACGGGCCCCTCACAACTTGAAAAGAGACCTGAATTCTCTGAGGAAACAGGAGCTGGTCCCTGAGATCCCCGTGGCACATCGAGAGGAGCCCCACGGCAACCACCACCCCTCCCACCATCCTCCCACCATCCTCCCAACACCCTCGAACCACCGTCCCACCAATCTCCCACCACCCTCCATTCCACACTCCTGTTCTTTTTCCCACTACCCTCCCACCTTCCTCCCACCACCCTCCCAACCACTTTCCCATCCGTCCTCCCATTCATCCTCTCACATCTTCTCACATCCTCTCATTCATCCTCCCATCTACCTTCCCACCGTCCTTCCACCATCCTTCCACCACCCTCCCACCATCCTCCCACCATCCTCCCATCCACCGTCCCATCCAACCCCCATCCACCCTCCCACCATCCTCTCACCCATCCTCCTATCTCTCCCCCTATCCACCCACACTCTCATCATCCCTCTCATCATCCCTCACATCTACTTTGCTTCCCTCCCTTCTTGTCTTTCCTTCCATATAGTATTTATTGAGGGTCTACTGTGGGATGCAGTAGACCCTGATGATGCAATAATGAACATGGCAGTGACCCTTTTTCCAGAGGGGTGCAGACTGGGAAGCCATATGGTGTCCCTCTGTCTTTCTTTGGATGAAATGTCACCTAGAATCACAACACAGAATGCCAATAAATCCTAGATACGCTAGAGCTCCAAAAGGTCAAGTTTATAAACCATAGATCGAGCTAGATCCTCCCATTTTATGTATAAGAAAACAGGTTCATCCTGCTCCATCCTATTCCACGGGGGTGGGAAGATAAAAGGGAGGGTGGATTGAAGGGTGGTGGGAGGATGGTGGGCGGGTGGTGAGAGGGTGGTGGGCGGGTGGTGGAGGATGGTGGGAGTGTGGTGGGCGGTTGGTGGGTGGGGTGGTGGGCGGGTGGTGGGAGGATGATGGAAGGGTGGTGGGCGGGTGGTGGGATGGTGGTGGGCGGGTGGTGGGAGAGTTGTGGGAGGGTGTTGGGAAGGTAGATGGGAGGGTGGATGGGAGGGTAGCGGGAGGATTGTGGGAGGAAGGTGGGAGCATAGTGGGAAGATGAATGGGAGGGTTGAATGGAGGGTGGTGGGAGGATTGTGGGAGGGTGGTGGGAGCATGGTGGGAGGGTGGTGGGAGGTTGGTGGGAGGGTGGTAGGAGGGTAGTGGGAAGGTGGATGGAGGATGGATATAGAGTGTATGCAGGCATATCTTCAGTGAGCTCCTGGTCTGGAACAAGGAGGACCCCAGAACTGCACAGTACACAATGAATTGGCCCGGGCAGCACAGCTCTGTAGTATTAGCATCTGGCTGACCACCACTGGGATTCCCGTCTGGCCGGGAGGAGATGGGGTTTTTGGAAGAGGGAGGAGGGGATTTGAACCTGGGGGCCCATAAATACATCCCTTCGTGGCCTGTGTCTGTTTCCCCATTCCTAGCAGCCCCTTGTCTGGACCCGAGTTCATGGCTTGAGGCTGAGGATGGTGGACACGCCAAGAGGCGTGCCTCCTCCTGCTTCCACCGATTCTCCTCCTCAGCCTTGATCGCCTCCTTCCTCTTCATCTCCTGTCCCTGCTCAAACCTGCTGGTCAGGTCCCTGGGCTGTTTGATGGCGTACTTTTTAGGGGGTGCCTTTTCCTCCTCCTTGACACTCTGTCACGAGACAAGAGGAAAAGGATTGGCAGCCACCCACACTCTTGCTCCTGGAGTCTGCAGGCTCTCTGACCCCACACACAGAATGTCTCAGCTCCAGACCTGTGACTGTGGGCATGTCCTCCCATTTCCCTAACCGCAGCATCTTCTGCAAAATTCAGTGAGAACCTTTTCCCCAGGCTTGATCTGCCAAATGCAGACAGGCCATTGCCTGTATGAGTTGCCCATCCAGGCTGGAGCTCAGGAGGTGTGACTTTTGTTCTTCATCCCCCACTGCCTAGACTAGCTACAATCTGGATCTGATTTAGACAATGAGGCAAAATGTCAGGAATCAGATTTTCCAGGTTTTACCACTGCAGGGCTTCACATGTTGACTTGAAGTGAGAGTTTCCTGGGCTCAGAAAAAGAACAAAGCCTCTGTGTGTGTGTGTGTGTGTGCATGTGTGCATTAGCATGTGTACACAAATGTGTGCTAGGTGGTCAGGAAAATGTCCAGGAAAAGACACCACAGAAGCTACAGAATGGGGAGAATCTCCTGGGTTTGCTTCTCTTGGGTTTGAATCTCCTGGTTTGCTTCCCGCCAGAACCCATGAACGACCATGAGATTCTCCCCTCAACGTGAGATGAGGCCCTTTGCCAGAGCAGTGTCTCGAGAGAAACCCCACATTCCCTCTTCAAATGCAAAAGGGTACTTGACACCCTTTATGCAACTCAGGAAGGTCCCCGAGATACACGTCCCCACTAGAGAGGAATGCCGAGTTTCATGCCACAACTCAAGAAGGGCCCCGTTTCCCCCCTCCTCTATTCAAGATGAGGGTCGGTTCCCCTGCTTCTTCGGGAAAGGAATCCCCACCCTGCCATTGCCCCTCAAAAGGAGGCCGGTCTCACCTTGAAACTCAAGGGCATCCCCGGGAGTCGTGCCTCTATTTGAAAAGATCCCGATTTCCCCAGCCACTCCAGATAAGCCTGATTCCCCTGCACTGACTCGACTGGAACCCCGAGGATTGACTCAAAACAAGAAGGGAGGTGTGACAGCCCCGTGGCACCTCGAGAAAAAGCCCCAGACCCCTATGTCCACTTGACAGGAAGCCTGACATCTCTATGAAACCTCGAGAGGGAAGTGGAGTTCCATTACTCCACATGAGACGAGGCCTGGGTCCCCTGTTGAAACTCCATAGGAACTCTGAGATGCATGTCAGAACTGGAGAGGAAACCTGAGGTTCTGGCCTCAATTCGAGATGAGGCCATATGGCCCTGCACTGACTGCAGAGGAATCCTGAGAGGCCCCTTGCAACTCTAATGGAGACTTGACTTTCCTGAGGCAACACGTGCAGGTTTGAGGTACCCATCGCAACTCGAGAAGAACCTGAAGTTTCCTGCCGCGACTCTAGAAAACATAGGAGATGATCCCCTCAACACGAGAAGAGGCCCCTTTCCGCTGCAGCATCTCGAGAAAAATCCCACCTTCCCTCTTGAGCCTTGAAAGGCTACTTGACACCCTTTAGGCAACTCAAGAAATTCCCTGACATACCCGTCTCCACTCTAGAGGAACATCGAGTTTCCCGCCACAACTCAAGAGGAGCCCCGTTTTCCACTCCTCCTCTCAAGATGAGGTCCATTCCCCTGCTTCGTCTGCAAAGAATCCCGATGTTGTCGTTGTACCTTAGGAGGAGGCCGTTCTCCCGTTGAAACTCGAGAGGAACTCCAGGGATCAGGCCACCGTTCGCAAAGACCCTGATGTCCCCATCCACTCGAGATAAGGCCTCATTCCCCTGCCACAACTCGAATGTCACCCTGAGTATCAACTCACGACACGAAGGGAGGACTGAGAGCGCTGTGGTGCCTCTAGAAATAGACTAAAATCTCTACCTCAACTCCATAGGAGGCTAACACGCCTTTTCCACCTCTAGAGGGAAGCGGAGTTCCATGCCCCAACACAAGACGACGTCTGACTCCCCAGTGGAATCTCCATAAGAAGCCCAGGATACCTGTCAGAGCTGGAGAGGAACCCTGAGTTTCCCACCTGAACTCGAGATGAGGCTCTAGTCCACTGCACTAACTTGAAAGGAATCCCGACGGGCCCCTCACAACTCGAACGTATTCCTGACTTCCAAGAGACAACATGAGAGGCTCCCTCAGGTCCCCGTGGCAACTCGAGGGTACCCACACTTCAGGATGCAACTCGAGAAACACATGGAGATTCCCCCTTCCATGTGAAATGAGGCCTGATCCCCTTCCCACGACTCCAGAGCACTCCCGGGCTTGCCCTCACAACTCGAATGGAAACTTGACTTTCCTGAGGCAGCACAAGAGGCTCCCCGAGTTCCCCTTGGTACCTGGAGAGGAATCCCAAGCCACCAGCCGCAACTCGAGACTAACCACGAGATTCTCCCGTCAATGCGAGATGAGGCTCTTTTCTCCTGCAGCCCCTCGAGAGCAATCCCGAATTCCCTCTCAAAACTCAAGAGGAAGCTGGGCTGCCTTCATGCAAATAAAGGGGGCCAACGATTCCCATCACAACTCGTGATGAAAGCCAAGGTTCTCACCACAAGTTGCAAAGAGACACGTGTTTCCCACCTCATGGGGAGATGAGGGCCCATTCCTTGCCTCAACTTAAGAGGAAACCCAATTTCCCCTAGCACCACAAGAGAAGGCCTGTCTCACCTGCTAAATCTCGAGTGGAACCCTGCTGAACTGCTTCAAGGAAAAAGGACACCAAGTGCCCCCTCAGCTCTAGATAAGTCCTGATTCCCCTGCACCGGCTCCGATGGAACCAAAAATATCCCCTCACAACAGGATGGGAGGCCTGTCACCCCTGCTGATCGTCTTGAAAAAGCCCAACTTCCCCTCCTGAACATGCCCAGAGCCCTGACAACCCTTAGACAACTCGAGAGGAATGCAGAGTTCCATGCCTCGACACCAGACGAGGCCTGACTCCCTAGTTGAACCTTGATAAAAAGCCCAAGATCCCTGTCACTACTGGAGAGGAACACTGAGTTTCCCGACTGTCTCTAGATACGGCCCTATTCTCCAGCAGCAACTCGAGAGGAATCCCGACGTGCCCCTCGCAACTCGAGAAGAGACCCGACTTCTCTGAGGCAACACGAGCAGGTCTCTGAGGTCCCCGTTGCAACCTGAGAGGAACCCCAAGCTTCCTGCCACAACTCGAGAAAAACCACAAGATTCTCCCCTCAACACGAGATGAGGCCCTATTCCAAAGCAGTGTCTCCAGAAAACTCCCCCGTTCCCTCCTGAAAGGTGAAAGGGTACTTGACACCCTTGGGGCAACTCAGGAAGGTCCCAGAGATACCCGTCCCCATGTGAGTGGAACATTGAGCTTCATGCTACAACACAAGAAGAGCCCCGTTTTCACCCTCCTCAACTCGACATGAGTATTGATTCCTCTGCTTTGTCGGAAAAGGAATCCTGTATTGCTGTGTCCCCTCTAGAGAAGGCCAGTCTCATCTTGAAACTTGAGTGCATCCCCGGAAGTCGGCCTCAATTCAAAAAGACCCTGAATTCCCCATTCACTCCAGATAAGCCTGATTACCCTGCACTGCCTTTAGTGGAACTGCACGTATCGAATAAAAACATGAAGGGAGGTGCAACAGCCCTGGGGCACCTCGAGAAAATGCTGAAGATCCCAAGGCCAACTCGACAGCAAGCCTGATAACCCTTTACACCTAAGAGGGAAGTGGAATTCCATGTCTTCAAATGAAACGAGGCCTGACTCCCCTGTTGAAACTCCATAGGAACCCAGAGATCCATGTCAGCACTGGAGAGAAACCCTGAGGATCTGGCCTCAACTCAAGATGAGGCCCTATGCCCCTGCAACGACTGAAGAGGAATTCCGAGAGACCCCTCGCATCTCAAATGGAGACTTGACTTTCCTAAGGCAACACGAGTGGGTCCCTGAGGTCCCGGTCACAACTCGAGAGGAACCCCAAATTTCCTGCCGCAACTCGAGAAAACCCAGGAGATGCTCCCCTCAAAGTGAGATGAGGCCCCTTTCTGCTGCAGCATCTCAAGAGAAATCCAACTTTACCTCTTGAGTCTCGAAAGGGTACTTGACACCCCTTAGGCGACTCAAGAAGTTCCTCGACATATCCGTCTCCACACGAGTGGAACACAGAGTTTTCCACCACAACTCAAGAAGAGCCCTGGTTTCCATTCCTCCTCTAGAGATGAGGGTCCATTCCCCTCCTTAGTCTGCAAAGGAATCCCGATGTTCCCGCCAAACCTCAGGAGGAGGCTGTTCTCACCTTGAATCTTGAGAGGAACTCCAGGGGTCGGACACCGTTCGCAAAGGCCCCAATATGCCCTACCACTCTAGATAAGGCCTCATTCCCCTGGAACAACTAGAATGTCACACCGAGTATCAACTCACGACACAAAGGGAGGACTGAGAACCCCATGGTGCCTCTAGAAATAGCCAGAGATCCCTAGCTCAACTCCACAGGAGGCTTGACACGGAGTACCATGCCCCAACACGAAATGATGTCTGACTCCCCAGTGGAATCTCCATAGGAACCCAGAGATCCCTGTCAGAGCTGGAGAGGAACCCTAAGTTTCCAGCCTCAAATCGAGATGAGGCCCTGGTCCCCTGTACCAACTCGAGAGGAATCCCGAGAGGCCCCTCACAACTCGAATGGATTCCTGACTTCCCAGAGAAAACATGAGAGGCTCCCTCAGGTCCCCGTGGCAACTCGAGGGTACCCACACTTCCTGCCGCAACTCGAGAAACACATGGAGATTCCCCCTTCCATGCGAAATGAGGCCTGATTCCCCTCCCGTGACTCCAGAGCACTCCCAGGTTTGCCCTCGCAACTTGAATGGAGACGACTTTCCTGAGGCAACACGAGAGGCTCCCTGAGTTCCCCTTGATACTTGCAGAGGAATCCCATGCCACCAGCCGCAACTCAAGACAAACCACGAGATTCCCCTGTCAATGCGAGATGAGGCTCTTTTCTCCTACAGCGCCTCGAAAGCAACCCCGAGTTCCCTCTCAAAACTCAAGAGGAGGCTGGACTCCCTTCATGCAACTCAAGGGAGCCCAGGATCCCCGTCACAACTCGAGATGAATGCCGAGGTTCCCGTCACAAGTTGAGAAGAGACTCGTGTTCCTAACTCATCTGAAGATGAGGGCCCATTCCCTGCTTCAAGTCAAGAGCAATCCCAACTTCCCCTCGCACCACAAGAGGAGGCCTGTCTCATCTGTTGAATCTCGAGTGGAACCCCGCCGATCGTGCTTCAAGGAAAAAGACACTGAGTGCCCCCTCAGCTTGAGAAAAACCCTGATTCCAATGCACTGGCTCCAATGGAACCCCAAGTATCCCCTCACAACAGGATGGGAGGCCTGCTCCCCTGCTGATCCTCTTGAAAAAGCCCAATTCCCCACGTGAACTCGACCAGAGCCCTGACACCCCTTGGACAACTCGAGAGGAATGCAGAGTTCCATGCCTTGACACCAGACCAAGCCTGACTCCCTAGTTTAACCTTGATAAAAAGCCTGAGATCCCTGTCACTGCAGGAGAGGAACACTGAGTTTCCCGCCTCAACTCGAGATGAGGCACTACTCCCCTGCACCAACTCGAGAGGAATCCTGAGAGGCCCCTCACAACTCGAACGGATTCCTGACTTCCCAGAGACAACAACTCTTGGCAACTCGAGGGAACCCACACTTCCGGCCGCAACTCGAGAAACACATGGCGATAACCCCTTCCATGCGAAATGAGGCCTGATCCCTCTCCGGTGACTCCAGACCATTCCCGGGCTTGCTCTCGCACCTCAAATGGAGACTTGACTTTCCTGAGGCAACACGAGAGGCTCTGTGAGTTCCCCGTGGTACCTGGAGAGGAATCCCAAAACTCCCGCTGCAACTCGAGACAAACAACGAGATTCCCCCGTCAACTCGAGATGAGGTCATTTTCTCCTGCAGCGCCTTGAGAGCAATCCCGAGTTCCCTCTCAAAACTCGAAAGGAGCCTGGAATCCCTTCATGCAACTCAAGGGGACCCAGGATCCCCGTCACAACTCGAAATGAAAAATGAGGTTCCAACCACAATTTGAGAAGAGCCTCGTGTATCCCACCTCATCTGGAGATGAGGGCCCATTCCCTGCTTCAACTCAAGAGGAATCCCAACATCCCCTCGCACCACAAAAGGAGGCCTGTCTCACATGTTGAATCTCGAGAGGATGCCCTTAGATCCTGCTTCAAGGAAAAAGGACGCCGAGTGCCCCCTCAGCTTGAGACAAGTCCTGACTCCCCTGCATCGGCTCCAATGGAACCCCAGGTATCCCCTCACAGCAGGATGGGAGGTGAGTATCCCCTGCTTATCTTCCTTAATAAGCCCAAATTCCCCACCTGAACTTGACCGGAGCCCTGACATCCCTTGGACAACTCGAGAGGAATGCAGAGTTCCATGCCTCAACAACAGACGAGACCTGACTCCCTAGTTGAGCCTTGATAAAAAGCCTGAGATCTCTGTCTCCGCCAGAGAGGAACACTGAGTATCCCGACTGAACTCTAGACACTGCCCTATTGGCCGGCAGCGACTCGTGAGGAAACCCGATGTGCCCCTTGCAACTTGAGAAGAGATCCGACTTCTCTGAGGCAACATGAGCAGGTCCCTGAGGTCCCCATCGCAACTTGAGAGGAACCCAAAGCTTCCCACCACAACTTGAGAAAAACCACGAAATTCTCCCCTCAACGTGAGATGAGGCCCTTTTCCAGAGCAGTGTCTCCAGAGAAATCTCACTTTCCCTACTGAAACGCGAAAGGGTACTTGACACCCTTGATGCAACTCAGGAAGGTCCCCAAGATACCCATCCCCATGTGAGAGGAGCACTGAGTTTCACGTTACAACTCAAGAAGAGCCCCGTTTTCACCCTCCTCAAATTGAGATCAGTGTGGATTCCTCTGTTTCATTGGGAAAGGAATCCCGAAGTTGCTCTGTCCCCTCAAGAGAAGATCATTCTCACCTTGAGATTCGAGTGCACCCCAGGAGTCGTGCCTCAATTAGAAAAGACCCTGAATTCCCTATCCACTCCAGATAAGCCTGATTCCCCTGCAGTGCCTTGACTGGAACTCGAGTATCGAGTCAAAACACAAAGGGAGGTCTGACAGCCCCAGGGCACTTCGAGAAAAAGCCCCAGATCCCAAGGCCAAATCGACAGGAAGCCTGATAATCCTTTTACACCTGAAGAGGGAAGCAGAGTTCCATGTCTCCACACGAGACGAGGCCTGAATCCCCTGTTGAAACTCTATAGGATCCCTAAGATCCATGTCAGCCCTGGAGAGGAACCCTGAGGTTCCGGCCTCAGCATGAGATGAGGCCCTATGTCCCTGCACAGACTGAAGAGGAATTCCGAGAGGCCCCTCGCATCTCGAATGGAGATTTGACTTTCCTGAGGCAACACAAGTGGGTCCCTGAGGTCCCGGTCACAACTCGAGAGGAACCCCAAGTTTCCTGCCGCAACTCGAGAAAACAGTGATTCTCCCCTGAATGTGAGATGAGGCCCCTTTCCCTGCAGCATCTCGAGTGAAATCCCACCTTCCTTCTTGAGCCTGGAATGGGCATTTGACACCCTTTAGGCAAGTCAAGAAGTTCCCAACATACCCATCTCCACTCGAGTGGAACGCTGAATTTCCCACCACAACTCAAGAAAAGCCCCGTTTTCCACTCCTCCTCTCGAGATGAGGGTTCATTCCCCTGCTTCTTCTGCAAAGCAATCCCGGCGTTCCCGCCGCACCTCAGGAGGAGGCTGTTCTCACTTTGAAACTCAAGAGGAACTCCAGGGGTCAGGCCACCGTTCGCAAAGACGCTGATTTCCCCATGCACTCGAGATAAGGCCTCATTCCCCTGCAACAACTCGAATGTCACGCCAAGTATCAACTCATGATACGAAGGGAGGACTGAGAGCCCCGTGGCGACTCCAGAAATAGCCCAAGATCCCTACCTCAACTCCACAAGAGGCGTGACACCCCTTTTCCACCTCGAGAGGGAAGCGGAGTGCCATCCCCAACATGAGATGATGTCTGACTCCCCAGTGGAATCTCCATAGGAACCCCGAGTTCCCTGTCAGAGCTGGAGAGGAACCCTGAGTTTCCCACCTCAACTCGAGATGAGGCCCTAGTCCCCTGCACCAACTTGAGAGAAATCCCGAGAGGCCCTTCACAACTCGAACGGATTCCTGACTTCCCAGCAACAATATGAAAGGCTCCCTCAGTTCCCTGTGGCAACTCGAGGGAACCCACACTTCTGACCGCAACTCGAGAAACACATGGAGAGTCCCCCTTCCATGAGAAATGAGGCCTGATCCCCCTCCTGTGACTCCAGAGCATTCCCAGCTCACCCTCCCAACTCCAATGGAGACTTGACTTTCCTGAGACAACATGAGAGGCTCCCTGATTTCCCTGTGGTACCTGGAGAAGAATACTAAGCCACCCGCCGCAGGTAGAGACAAACTACCAGATTCCCCCCTCAAATCGAGATGAGGCCCAGTTCTCATGCAGTGCCTAGAGAGCAATCCTGAGTTCCCTCTCAAAACTTGAGAGGAGGCTGGACTCCCTTCATGCAACTCAAGGGGCCCCAGGATCCCCATCAAAACTTGAGATGAAAGCCAAGGTTCTCGCCACAAGTTGATAAGAGACCCTTGTTTCCCACCTCATCTGGAGATGAGGAGCCATTCACTGCTTCAACTCAAGAGGAATCCCAACTTCCCCTCGAACCAAAAGAGGAGGCCTGTCTCACCTGCTGAATCTCGAGTGGAACCCCGCCGATCCTGCGTCAAGGAAAAAGGACACCGATGCCCCCTCAGCTTGAGATAAGTTCTGATTACCCTGTACTGGCTCCAATGGAACCTCCAGTATCCCCTCACAACAGGATGGGAGGCCTGTCTACCCTGCTGATCCTCTTGAAAAAGCCCAAATTCCCCATCTGAACTCACCCAGAGCACTGAAACCCCTTGGACAACTCGAGAGGAATGCAGAGTTCCATGCCTCGACACCAGATGACGCCTGACTCCCTAGTTGAACCTTGATAAAAAGCCCGAGATCCCTGTCACTGCCAGAAAGGAACACTGAGTTTCCTGATTGAACTCTAGACACAGCCGTATTCACGGGAAGCGACTTGAGAGGAATCCCGACGTGCCCCTCACAACTCGAAAAGAGACCCAACTTCTCTGAGGCAACATGAGCGGGTCCCTGAGGTCCCCATCGCAACTTGAGAGGAACCCCAAGCTTCCTGCCACAACTCGGAAAAAACCACGAGATTCTCCCCTCAACTCGAGATGAGGCCCAATTCCAGAGCAGTGTCTCCAGACAAATCCCACTTTCCCTCCTGAAATGCAAAAGGGTACTTGACACCCTTGATGCAACTCAGAAAGGTCCTGGAGATACCCGTCCCCCTCTAAGAGGAACACTGAGTTTCACACCACAACTCAAGAAGAGCCTCGTTTTCACCCTCCTCAACTCTAGATGAATATTGATTCCTCTGCTTCATCGGGAAAGGAATCCCGAAGTTGCTGTGACTCCTCAGGAGAAAGCCAGTCTCACCTTGAAACTCAAGCACATCCCAGGGAGTCGTGCCTCAATTCAAAAAGATCCCGAATTCCCCATCCACTCCAGATAAGCCTGATTCCCCTGAACTGCCTCGACTGGAACCATGAGTATCCACTCAGAACACAAAGGGAGGTGTGACAGCCCCGGGGCAGCTTGTGAAAAAGCCCCAGATCCCAAGGCCAGCTCGACAGGAAGCCTGATAACCCTTTTACATCTGAATAGAGAAGCAGAGTTCCATGTCTCCACATGAAACAAGGCCTGACTCCCCTGTTGAAGCTCCATAGGATCCCTGAGATCCATGTCAGCACTGGAGAGGAACCCTGAGGTTCCGACCTCAAATGGAGATGAGGCCCTATGTACCTGAACCGACTGAAGAGGAATCTCGAGAGGCCCCTCGCAACTTGGAGACTTGAGTTTCCTGAGGCAACACGAGTGGTTTATTAGAATTTGTGTCATCATAATTTTTAAAAAAGAAAATGAATTAATTATATAACCCATCATAACAAACATATAATATGGAATAAACTTTAATATTAATGAGAACATTCTGAGAAACATTTATAATGAAGGGTAAAATGAGTTTTCTTCCAATTTTGTTCATGATATTCAGGAAAATAGGTGAATTATAGCAACAATTGTTTAAAGGAAAGTCTAACTTTCAGATAGAAACCAAAGGAAAGGGTATCTAAGAGTTTCCCAAGGACCACTCTGTAATACTCCCAATTCTTCTCAACTATAAACAAATGACTTAGTTAAATGGCTCACCTATTTGCCTGTGATGTTCAGATAGGGACTTGGACCTCCAAAGCTAGCTCGGTTTACTACAGAGCAGGGCTCTGTTCATTTTGCTGGTCCTGGGCCTTCAACCCATTGAAAATAGGGAGCTTATAATTGTGCTATTTTCTTATCATTTGCTTCCTTATCCTTCCACTTCCGCCTAGGTTGCACCTGGTGTGGGTATGTAATTATTCTTTGATTCCAAAAATTGTTTGATATGTTTCCAAAATTTGGTTTAAAAAACTTTACAAGAGTGTGTGATACAATAGATGGTTACTTTTTAAGCCTGGAAAATTTCCTTCATTTTTATCTATTCTGTGCAAATGTGTGTGTGTTTGTGTGTGCATGCTTGTGTGTAATTGACATAGAGAAAGAGAGAGCGAGCAGGAAGAGAGAAATGGTTACTGAGTATAAAGATGGAACAATTTCATCCTGAGAATCCAGTTTACATGATCAAATTCACATACATGATTTTTTCACATGGCTACAGTGAAGATAAAAGTGATAAAACTAATGTATATAAAGGTGCTTGTAAATTACAAAGTATCATCTAGATTTATTATATTAATGTATAATAAATTATGAAATTAGTTATGCAGAAATCAAATACTTTGGTAAAAGGTATATGGTGTATGTTAATTCAAGGTGATACTATGAAAAATTTGCAAATTTAAAGCTTTAAGTTAGTGCATGGATTTATGGCTTTAAAAAAATTAGCCATTGTCATTATTGCAGGTTTTACAGTCTGCTGATGGGACAAATTTGCTCTCTTTATTTTGTGTCCCAAGCAATTTTGTGTTATCATACAGAACAGATTTGGAAACTTTTTTTAAAAAATAGAATTGTTTATAATTGTTCATAGTTGCTGAATTAAAAGTGACATATTTCTAATGAATTTCATTTCATTTAAAACAAGTCCATAATATAGTCAGTTGCATGGCAAGAGAAGATAATTAACTTCTGTCTGTGTTATGTCTATGGAAAATATTTCTGTTGAAGTCCCAGTATGCTACTTCTACATTTTGCAGAACATAGAAGCTAAGATATCATGGAATATGGCTGTAGCTTGGTCATCTGCATGCCTTTAACTCCTTCATGTGCTTATATTTCATTATATCATGCTTTGGGCTTCCCTGGTGGTTCAGACGGTAAAGAATTGCCTGCAGTCTGGGAGACCTGGGTTCAGTCCCTGGATTGAGAAGATCCCCTGGAGAAGGCAAGGGGTACCCAAGCCAGTATTCTGGCCAGGAGAATTCTATGGACAGACAAACCTGGAAGGCTGTTAAATGTTGTACTAATAAAATAAATACTTCCTTTATTAACGTGTGTGTGCCCAGTCGCCCCAGTCTTGTCTGATTCTTGTGACACTAATAGACTGTAGCCTGCCAGGCTCTTCTGTCCTTGGGATTCTCTAGGCAAGAATACTGGAGTGGGTTGCCATGTCCCCTCCAGGGAATATTCCCAACCCAGGGATCAAATCCCCTTATCTTACAGCTCCTGCATTGGAAGGCAGGTTCTTTACCACTAGCACTACTTGGGAAGACCCTTTTTTATTTATATCAATGACTATAAACTTCCTCTGAAAATTTTTGTTTCTGTTGGAACTAAAGAATGTATATCAAACTGCCAGTTCATGTAGAAATAGGCATGCATGAATCGCATCACTTTTTTCATTTCCTATAGAACACAATGGTTCAGTGGTTTACTGAATATAGCTGTAACTAGTTTCAGGCAAGAATCCGACACTCTTTAATGAGTCATGTGTTCTCTTGGAGAACTGTGTAAAGCAACAAGACACTGCCTAGGACAGTTAGAAAAGATAGCCACATGCAGATTCCTTATCAAATTGTCCTCTTATTTGTCAGTTAGATGAGTAAAGATTAGTCAACTACCTCTTCTCAAAAACTACTCAGAAGAGATATGCATGGCCCTGCATTCATTTTTCAGGGAAAGAATGACTGTAATACTTATAAAGTTTCTCTCTTGCTGCAAAATGGCCCATCAGGGCTCTAGCCCGTATATGTTGTATTGATATACTGGCAGCAAATACCTATTTCAAAATTAACTATCTTGCATCCCATTAATATGAATATGCTGTGTCATAAAAAGTATTTTGGCACTGATTAGAGGATGAAGCTTGAAAACATTATAATTTTCTATGTCTGTGGCCATGCTACATTATTATTTTTAATATAAATTTATTTATTTTAATTGGAGGCTAATTACTTTAAAATATTGTATTGGTTTTGCCGTACATTGATATGAATCCACCATGGGTGTACACGTGCTCCCCATCCTGAACCCCCCTCCCTCCTCCCTCCCTATACCATCCCTCTGGGTCATCCCAGTGCACCAGCCCCAAGCATCCTGTATCCTGCATCGAACATGGACTGGCGATTCATTTCTTATATGATATTATACGTGTTTCAATGCCATTCTCCAAAAGCATCCCACTCTCCCCTTTTCCCATAGAGTCCAAAAGACTGTTATATACATCTGTGTCTCTTTTGTTGCCTCTCATAAAGGGTTATCATTATCATCTTTCTAAATTCCGTACATATGCATTAGTATACTGTATTGGTGTTTTTCTTTCTGGCTTACTTCACTCTGTATAATAGGCTCCAGTTTCATCCACCTCATTAGAACTGATTCAAATGTATTCTTTTTAATGGCTGAGTAAAACTCCATTGTGTATATGTACCACGGCTTTCTTATCCATTTGCCTGCTGATGGACATCTAGGTTGCTTCCATGTCCTGGCTATTATAAACAGTGCTGCAATAAACATTGGGGTACACGTGTGTCTTTCAATTCTGGTTTCCTTGGTGTGTATGCCCAGCAGTGGGATTGCTGGGTCATATGGCAGTTCTATTTCCAGTTTTTTAAAGGAATCTCCACACTGTTCTCCATAGTGGCTGTACTACTTTGCATTCCCACCAACAGTGTAAGAAGGTTCCCTTTTTTCCACACCCTCTCCAGCATTTATTGCTTATAGACTTTTGGATAGCAGCCATCTGACTGGCGTGAAATGGTACCTCATTGTGGTTTTGATTTGCATTTCTCTGATAATGAGTGATGTTGAACATCTTTTCATGTGTTTGTTAGCCATCTGTATGTCTTCTTTGGAGAAATGTCTGCTTAGTTCTTTGGCCCATTTTTTGATTTGGTAGTTTATTTTTCTAGAATTGAGCTGCAGGAGTTGCTTGTATATTTTTGAGATTAATTCTTTGTCAGTTGTTTCATTTGCTATTATTTTCTCCCACTCTGAAAGCTGTCTTTTCATCTTGCTTATAGTTTCCTTTGTTGTGCAAAAACTTTTAATTTTAATGAGGTCCCATTTGTTTATTTTGTTTTTATTTCCAATATTCTGGGAGGTTAGTCATAGAGGATCCTGCTATGATTTATGTCGGAGAGTGTTTTGCCTATGTTCTCCTCTAGGAGTTTTATAGTTTCTGGTCTTAGGTTTAGATCTTTAATCCATTTTGAGTTTATTTTTGTGTATGATGTTAGAAAGTGTTCTATTTTCATTCTTTTACAAGTCATTGACCAGTTTTCCCGGCACCACTTGTTAAAGAGATTGTCTTTTCTCCATTGTATATTCTTGCTTCCTTTGTCAAAGAGAAGGTGTCCATAGGTGCATGGGTTTATCTCTGGGCTTTCTATTTTGTTCCATTGATCTATATTTCTGTCTTTGTGCCAGTACCATACTGTCTTGAAGACTGTGGTTTTGTAGTAGAGCCTGAAGTCAGGCAGGTTGATTCCTCCAGTTCCATTCTTCTTTCTCAAGATTGCTTTGGCTATTTGAGGCTTTTTGTAATTCCATACAAATTGTGAAATTATTTGTTCAAGCTCTGGGAAAAATACCGTTGGTAGCCTGATAGGGATTGCATTGAACCTATAGATTGCTCTGGATAGTATACTCATTTTCACTATATTGATTCTTCCAATCCATGAACATGGTATATTTCTCCATCTATTAGCGTCCTCTTTGATTTCTTTCACCAGTGTTTTATAGTTTTCTATATATAGGTCTTTTGTTTCTTTAGGTAGATATATTCCTAATTATTTTTTTCTTTTCGTTGCAATGGTGAATGGAATTGTTTCCTTAATTACTCTTTCTATTTTCTCATTGTTAGTGTATAGGAATGCAACGGATTTCTGTGTGTTGATTTTATATCTTGAAAGTTTACTATCTAGGAATTTTCTGGTGGAGTCTTTAGGGTTTTCTATTAGAGGATCATGTCATCTGCAAACAGTGAGAGTTTTACTTCTTCTTTTCCAATTTGGATTCCTTTTATTTAATTTTCTGCTCTAATTGCTTTGGCCCAAACTTCCAAAACTATGTTGAATAATAGTGGTGAAAGTGGGCACCCTTGTCTTCTTCCTGACTTTAGGGGAAATGCTTTCAATTTTTCACCATTGAGGATAGTGTTTGCTGTGGGTTTGTCATATATAGCTTTTATTATGTTGAGGTGAAGTGAAGCGAAGTGAAGTGAAGTTGCTCAGTAATGTCTGACTGTTTGCGACCCCATGGACTGTAGCCCATCAGCCTCCTCCATCCATGGAATTTTCCAGGCAAAAGTGCTGGAGTGGATTGTCATTTCCTTCTCCAGGGGATCTTCCCGACCCAGGAATCAAACCCGGGTCTCCCGCGTTGCAGGCAGATGCTTTACCGTCTGAGCCACCAGGGAAGCATGTTCCTTCTATTCCTGCTTTCTGGAGAGTTTTTATCATAAATGGATGTTGAATTTTATCAAAGGCTTTCTCTGCATCTATTGAGATAATCGTATGGCTTTTATTTTTCAACGTGTTAATATGGTGTATTACATTGATTGATTGTATCGAATATTGAAGAATCCTTGCATCCCTGGGATAAGCCCACTTGGTCATGCTGTATCATCTTTTTAATATGTTGTTGGATTCTGATTGCTAGAATTTTGTTAAGGATTTCTGCATCTATGTTCATCAGTGATATTGGCCTGTAGTTTTCTTTTTTTGTGGCATCTTAGTCAGGTTTTGGTATTAGGGTGACGGTGGCCTCATAGAATGAATTTGGAAGTTTACCTTCCTCTGCAATTTTCTCGAAGAGTTTGAGTACAGTAGGTGTTAACTCTTCTCTAAATTTTTGGTAGAATTCAGCTATGAACCTGGCTGAACCTGGGGTTTTGTTTGCTGGAATATTCCTGATTAGTTTCAATTTCCGTGCTTGTGATGGGTCTGCTAAGATTTTCTATTTCTTCCTTGTTCAGTTTTGGAAAGTTGTACTTTTCTAAGAATTTTTCCATTTCTTCCAATTTGTCCATTTTATTGGCATATAATTGCTGATAGTAGTCTCTTATGATCCTTTGTATTTCTGTGTTGTCTGTTGTGATCTCTCCATTTTCATTTCTAATTTTATTGATTTGATTTTTCTCCCTTTGTTTCTTGATGAGTCTGGCTAATGGTTTGTCAATTTTATTTATCTTCTCAAAGAACCAGGTTTTGGCTTTGTTGATTTTTGCTATGGTCTCTTTTGTTTCTTTTGCATTTATTTCTGCCGTAATTTTAAAGATTTCTTTCCTTATACTAATCCTGGGGTTCTTCATTTCTTCCTTTTCTAGTTTGTTTAGGTGTAGAGTTAGGTTATTTATTTGACTTTTTTCTTGTTTCTTGATGTATGCCTGTATTTCTATGAACCTTCCCCTTAGTACTGCTTTTACAGTGTCCCACAGGCTTTGGGTTGTTGTGTTTTCATTTTCATTCGTTTCTATGCATATTTTGATTTCTTTTTGGATTTCTTCTGTGATTTGTTGGTTATTCAGCAGCGTGTTGTTCAGCCTCCATATGTTGGAATTTTTAATAGTTTTTCTCCTGTAATTGAGATCTAATCTTACTGCATTGTGGTCAGAAAAGATGCTTGGAATGATTTCATTTTTTTTTTTTAAATTTAACAAGGCTAGATTTATGGCCCAAGATGTGATCTATCTTGGAGAAGTTTCTGTGAGTACTTGAGAAAAAGGTGAAATTCATTGGTGTTGAAATGTCTTATAGATATAAATTAGGTCTAACTTGCCTATTGTCTCATTTAAAATGTGTGTTTCCTTGTTAATTTTCTGTTTAGTTGATCTATCCATAGTTGTGAGTGGGGTATTAAAGTATCCCACTATTATTGTGTTCTTGCTAATTTCCCCTTTCATACTCGTTAGCATTTGTCTTACATATTGTGGTGCTCTTATGTTGGGTGTATATATATGTATAATTGTTATATCTTCTTCTTGGATTGATCCTTTGGTCATTCTGTAGTGTCCTTCTTTGTCTCTTTTCACAGCCTTTGTTTTAAAGTGTATTTTATCTGATATGAGTAGTGCTACTCCTGCTTTATTTTGGTCTCTATTTGCGTGGAATATCTTTTCCCAGCCCTTCACTTTCAGTCTGTATGTGTCCCTTGTTTTGAGGTGGGTCTTTTGTAGACAACATATATAGGGGTCTTGTTTTTGTATCCATTCAGCCAGTCTTTGTCTTTTGGTTGGGGGATTCAACCCATTTACATTTAAGGTAATTATTGATAATTATGATCCCGTTGTCATTTACTTTATTATTTTGGGTTCGAGTTTATACTCCCTTTTTGTGTTTCCTGTCTAGAGAAGATCCTTTAGCATTTGTTGGAGAGCTGGTTTGGTGGTGCTTAATTCTCTCAGCTTTTGCTTGTCTGTAAAGCTTTTGATTTCTCCTTCATATTTGAATGAGATCCTTGCTGGGTACAGTAATCTGGGCTGTAGGTTATTTTCTTTCATCACTTTAAGTATGTCCTGCCATTCCCTCCCAGCCTGGAGAGTTTCTATTGAAAGATCAGCTATTATCCTTATGGGAATCCTCTTGTGTGTTATTTGTTGTTTTTCCCTTGCTGCTTTTAATATTTGTTCTTTGTGTTTGATCTTTGTTAATCTGATTAATATGTGTCTTGGGGTGTTTTCCCTTGGGTTTATCCTGTTTGGGACTCTCTGGGTTTCTTGGACTTGGGTGATTATTTCCTTTCCCATTTTAAGGAAGTTTTCAACTATTATCTCCTCAAGTATTTTCTCATGGTCTTTCTTTTTGTCTTCTTCTTCTGGGACTCCTATGATTCGAATGTTGGGGCGTTTAACATTGTCCCAGAGGTCTCTGAGATTGTCCTCATTTCTTTTAATTCGTTTTTCTTTTTTTCCTCTCTGATTCATTTATTTCTACCATTATATCTTCTACCTCACTAATCCTATCTTCTGTCTCCGTTTTTCTACTATTTGTTACCTCCAGAGTGTTTTTGATCTCATTTATTGCATTATTCATTATATATTGACTCTTTTTTTTTAAATCTCTTCTAGGTCCTGGTTATACTTTTCTTGCATCTTCTTAATCCTTGTCTCTAGGCTATTTACCTGTGATTCCACTTCGTTTTCAAGATTCTGAATCATTTTCACTTTCATTACTTGGAATTCTTTAACAGGTAGATTCCCTATCTCTTCCTCTTTTCTTTGGTTTGGTGGGTATTTATCCTGTTCCTTTACCAGCTAGGTATTCCTCTGTCTTTTCATCTTGTTTATATTCTGGCAGTTTGTGGAGTTCTCTTTATTGTGGAGTTTTCTCATTGTGGGTGGGGTTGTACAGGTGGCTTATCAAAGTTTCCTGTTTAGGGAAGTTTGTGTCAGTATTCTGGTGGGTGGAGCTGGATTTCTTCTTTGGAGTGCAATGAAGTGTCCAGTAATGAATTATGAGATGTCATTGGGTTTGGAGTCACTTTGGGTAGCCTGTATATTGAAGCTCAGGGCTGTGTTCCTGTGTTACTGTAGAATTTGTGTGGTATGTCTTGCTTGGAACTTGTTGGCCCTTGGGTGGTGCTTGGTTCCAGTGTAGGTATGGAGGCGTTTGATGAGCTCCCATCAAGTAATGTTCCCTGGAGTCAGGAGTTCTCTGGTGTTCTCAGGATTTAGACTTAAGCCTCCTGCTTCTGGTTCTCAGTCTAATTTTTAAAGTAGCCTCAAGATTTCTCCATCTATACAGCACTGTTGATAAAACATCTAGGTTAAAGATGAAAAGATTCTCCACATTGAGGGACACCCAGAGAGTTTCACAGAGTTACATGGAGAAGAGAAGAGGGAGGATGGAGATAGAGGTGACCCAAATGAGATGAGGTTGAATCAAAAGAGGAGAGAGCAAGCTAGCCAGTAATCACTTCCTTATGTGTGCTCCACAGTCTGGACCACTCAGAGATGTTCACGGAGTTATACAGAGAAGAGAAGAGGAAGGAAAGAGACAGAGGTGGCCAGGAGGATAAAGGGAGAAATCAAAAGGAGCGAGACAGATCCAGCCAGTAATCAGTTTCCTAAGTGTTCTCCACCATCCGGGAGACACAAAGAGATTCACAGAGTTGGGTAGAGAAGAGAAGGGGGAGGGAGGACATAGAGGCGACTTGGTGGAGTAAAAGGGGATTCCAAAGGGGGAGAGAGCAGTCAAGCCAGTAATCTCACTCCCAAGTAAAAATGGGTAATGAAGATTGGGTTCTTAAAGGTACAAAATTGATAACTAATACCAAAAAGCCAAGATTAAAAATCGAGAGTACAGGTTGGATTTTCAAAAATACAATATTAAAGAAAAAAATTCACAATAATGATAATATATATGTGTGTGTGTGTGTATATATATATATATATATATATATATATATATATATATACACAAATATATATATGAAGTTTGCTTTAAAAAATAGTGTCTTTTTTTGCAAGGTAGTAGTTTATAAAAATGAAAATTAAAGGAGTAATAAAAGGGGACTTAAAAACTAAAAAAAATAAAGAATGATAATAAAAATAGTAAAAATATATCTAGGACTTTCTCTGGTGTTGTTGTGTGCAGTGTGGGGTCAGTTCATTTTCAGATAGTTCCTTGATCTGGCTTATATTTCTCAAGATCTATAGGCCCCTTCCTATGTAGTCAGTACTAACTACAGGGTTTTAATCTATTGCACCTGTCACTTCCAAGGCGGTTCCCTCTGTTTTAGCTGCTTCTGTTTGCTGGTCTCTCCAGTGTCTAATTTCTGCCCTGACACAAGGGGGCGGTGGTGGATACATTTTTAGGCTCAACTTTTCAGTCATGCTGTGGGAAGGGAGGGACGCTGGCAAGCAAATAACACTGGCATGTGTTCGCAGTGTGTCAGCAACACTGGGTTTGCCCCCACTCAAGGAGTGTGTGCTTTCCCTGTCTACACTGCTCAGGCTCTAGGTTCCTCTGCTGGGAGCACTCTGAGGCCGCCCCTGGGTTGTATGCACTTCCCAGGTCTAAGCCACTCAGGTTCAGGTACTCGGGTAGTCCTGAGAGGCACAGACTCGGTTGGGCCTACGTTTTGTGCCCTTCCCAGGTCCGAGCAGCTCAGGTGACCAGGTGTTTGGAGAGCACGGTTGCTGCGATCAATCACCTCCCCCATCCCTGCTGCTCAATTTTCTGGGTGTACAACTGGCGCACCTTCTCAGGTGGATGTTGACCATCCAGTATGCCAAGAAGTCTTAGTTAGCAATGAAGGCTGCTTGCAGTTTGGTAGATAAAGCCTCTCTGAGGCCACAATTACTGGCTTCCGGCTCAGGTTGCCTGTCACCAGAGGGGGATGGTCTGCAGCTGGCCCAACTCTGCTCAGACCTTTGTTCTGTGAGTGGGCCTGACGGTGTCTTAGATTAGGGCTTTTCGTGTGGTAGATATCCAACACTCTGGTTTGCTTTCCCAAGTTAGTTCCCTCAGATTGCCCTCAGGGCACTCAGGCCCAGGCCTTACTCTAAGCAGTGCAGCCTTCGCCTCCCTGCCCAACCCCCGCTTGCTAGTAGCGGATGCAGGCGTCTGCGCTGCTCCTCCACTGGGGGAGTTACAGCTGGGCACGTAATCTGTGGGTTTTAATTATTTATTTATTTTCCTCCTGGTTATGTTGCCCTCTGTGGTTCCAAGGCTCACCACAGACTCGGCAGTGAGAGTGTTTCCTGGTGTTTGGAGACTTCTGTTTTTTAAGGCTCCCTTCCCAGGATGGAGTTCTGTCCCTACCTCTTTTGTCTCTCTTTTTGTCTTTTATATTTTTTCCTACCTCCTTGTGAAGAAAATGGGCTGCTTTTCTGGGTGCCTGATGTCCTCTGCCAGCATTTAGAAGTTGTTTTGTGGAATTTACTCAGCGTTCAAATGTTCTTTTGATGAATTTGTGGAGGAGAAAGTGGTCTCCCCATCCTATTCCTCCACCATCTTAGGACCGCCTCCTACATTAGTTTTTAATGAGAGAATTCTGCGAAAGTCAACAATTAGAAAGTATAAGTACCCACATTATTTACATCATAAACAGCATCATATATTCTTTAATGAGCACTTTTTCTTTTCTTCAATGATAGAATTTACACCCTGGAAGCTCTTATAAGATTGTATATTCGACATTTTCTCTTAAAAGAAAAATATACATGTAGTTACATATAATACTATTTAGTATGTAAATGTGCATTTAATGTAGAAAATTAAATTTATAGGGAAAGGGCAAAAGACTAGCTCTAAGACAGTCTTTTAGCTAAACAACTCCTTTTATACTCAACACTCAACTAACAGCAATTCCCCACAGGAAAATTTGATTTCTCTCTGGTCATTCTCCCACAATCAGCTGTTTCATCCTGCAGCCACGTTTCTCATTCTGAAGCATCAGGCAGATACCAGCAAAATAGGTTTATCTGTGCAGCAACTATGAACATAGGACAAATCTCTACCAATCATTGTCAAGGGTATTTGACTGTTTCCCTGAAGGATGGCTTGTTTCAGATCTTGGTTTACCTTAATTTCTTCTTTTCTGACTTTCTGGTCTGTGTCACATTTTTCTACTGTATTTTTGCATGATGCTAGAGCATAGGTAAAATATAGCTGAAAGAGGTTAAGTATTTTACTAGTTTTATTAAAACTGAGTATTTTCAGTATGTTTTTTGATTTAAAAATACACAAACTTTAACCTGATGAATAATTACATGAATATGATTGGTTAATAACAAAGACCATATACTAGCATTTTTGGGGGTTTTTCTGCTGATTGCTTTTCTTGGAGTTTTAGTATTAAAATTATACTAATTATTCTCACAACTTGAAACTTTGAAATAATAGTCCCTTAAATTTTAAGTGCTTGTTAGGAGATATTTCATTAAATATATGGATACTAGGAACTTTATCAGTTTGATGTGAAAGTAATCACTGTTTAGCATTAGCATTATTGAACTTTGCCATTTGATATCAATACGTTCTTAAATAAATGTGGTTATGACATCATTTTAATGTGCATTTCTTGCTTTATATTTTTTGTTGATGATGTTTATTTTATATTTATTTTATACTGTAGAAATGATGTTATATATAAAGCCAAATTCAAGCAATTTTTTAATTTGAGTTCAAAATGGTCATAAAGCAGCAGAAATAACTGTCAACATCAGCAAAGCATTTAGCACAAAATTGCTAACAAATGTACAGTACAGTGTGATTCAAGAAGCTTTGCAAAGAAGTTGTGAGCCTTGAATATGAGGAACACATTGGCTGGTCATTGGAAGTTGATAACAACCAATTGAGAGGATCATTGAAGCTGATCCTCTTGCAACACATGAGAAGGTGCTACAGAACTCAACATTGACCATTCTATGGTCATTTGACATTTGAAGCAAATTGGAAAAGTGAAAAAGCTCAGTACGTGGGTATCTCGTGAGCTGACTGAAAAAAAAAAAAAAGTCATTTTGAAATGTCATATTCTCTTATTCTATGCAACAACAATGAACCATTTCTCAATTGGATAGTGACATGCAATGAAAATTGGATTTTATCAATTGTTGGACTGGGAAGAAGGTCCAAATCACTTCCCAAAGTCAAACTTACACCAAAAAAATTGTCATGGTCACTATGTGGTGGTCTGCTGTTCATCTGATCCACTACGGCTTTCTGAATCCTGGAAAAACCATTACATCTGAGAAGTATGCTCAGCAAATGAATGAGATGCACCAAAAACTTCAACACTTGTAGCCATTATTGGCAAAGAGAAATGGCCAAATTCTTCTTCATGACAATGTCTAATTTCACATCACACAACTAATGCTTCAAAAATTGAACAAATTGGGTCAAAAACATGCCTCATCCATCATACTTGCCTGATCTCTCGCCAACTGACTACCACTATTTCAAGCACTTCTACAACTTTTTGCAGGGAAAATGCTTTAACAACCATCAGGAGACAGAAAATGTTTTCCGAAAGTTTGTCAAATCCTGAAGCATGGATTTTTACACTACAGGAATAAACAAATTTATTTCTCATTGGCAAACATGTGTTGACTGTAACGCTTTCTACTTTGATTAACAAAGATGTGGTTGAGCCTAGTTATAATGATTTAAAATTCATAGTTCAAATCCACAATTGCTCTTTTACCAACCTAATAATACAGCAGTGTATCTTTTATTTTTAGACAATGTTATCTCCAGATATCAGCTAATTTGTTGATATTGCTTCTGTCCTTTTTAGCCTATATATTAAGCCTTTAGCCTATGTCCTTTTTAGCCTATATATTCAAAAATACATTTGAAGATATTTTGTGTTTTGTTTAGCAAGTTATGAACTGGAAAATAAATCTTGATTTAGTTCCTAAGGTGTTTTCCTCTTCTCCTGATTATGAATTCTGTTTTCTAAAGCTAGGATTCTGGAAGATTTTGTTTTTGATAGTCTTGAAATCTTTGGGGCTAACATCTAAATATTTGATTTGAGCTCTATAAGAAGTCGATTAAGGATTAGGGTGTGCTTACTCATGATCCTGCATTCTTTAGTCTATGTTCAGTTCAGTCGCTCAGTCGTGTCTGACTCTTTGTGACCCCATGAATCGCAGCACGCCAGGCCTCCCTGTCCATCACCAACTCCCGGAGTTCACTCACACTCACGTCCATGGAGTTGGTGATGCCATCCAGCCATCTCATCCTCTGTCATCTCCTTTTCCTCCTGCCCCCAATCCCTCCCAGCATCAGAGTCTTTTCCAATGAGTCAACTCTTCGCATGAGGTGGCCAAAGTACTGGAGTTTCAGCTTTAGCATCAGTCCTTCCAAAGAACACCCAGGGCTGATCTCCTTTAGAATGGACTGGTTGGATCTCTTTGCAGTCCGAGGAGTCTCCTTGGACTGCAGTCTCCTTGCAGTCTCAAGAGTCGTCTCCAACACCACAGTTCAAAAGCATCAATTCTTCGGTGCTCAGCATTCTTCACAATCCAACTCCCACATCCATACATGACCACAGGAAAAACCATAGCCTTGACTAGATGGACCTTTGTTGGCAAAGTAATGTCTCTGCTTTTGAATATGCTATCTAGGTTGGTCATAACTTTCCTTCCAAGGAGTAAGCATCTTTTAATTTCATGGCTGCAGTCACCACCTGCAGTGATTTTGGAGCCCCCAAAAATAAAGTCTGACACTGTTTCCACTGCTTCCCTTTCTATTTCCCATGAAGTGATGGGAGCAGATGCCATGATCTTTGTTTTCTGAATGTTGAGCTTTAAGCCAACTTTTTCACTCTCCTCTTTCACCTTCATCAAGAGGCTTTTTAGTTCCTCTTCACTTTCTGCCATAAGGGTGGTGTCATCTGCCTATCTGAGGTTATTGACATCTCTCCCAGCAATCTTGATTCCAGCTTGTGCTTCTCCCAACCCAGCATTTCTCATGATGTTCTCTGCATATACGTTAAATAAGCAGGGTGACAATATACAGCCTTGATGTACTCTTTTTCCAATTTCGAACCAGTCTGTTGTTCCATGTCCAGTTCTAACTGTTGCCTCCTGACCAGCATATAGGTTTCTCAAGAGGCAGGTCAGGTGGTCTGGTATTCCCATATCTTGAAGAATTTTCCACAGTTTATTGTGATCCATGCTTCCCATGTCATATATGTACCTTGTCATTGCTAAAACACACACACACATTCACACACTGCTAGATTTAGAAATAGGAAGGTCATAACATATCATTAACAAGATTTATAAATCACAAGAAAATAGAATGACATTATCAGATTCCATAGAATTCTCCACAGATATTATAAATAAATAATATTCATGTTTCAATAAACTATGAAATTAGTTTAAAAAATAATTGAAAGAGATGTACCTGAAGCAAAAAAAATTGGATGCACATCAAACTCGGTTTTAAATGCTATACACACACATATTCTAAAGTGGATAACAATTCTCTAAACTCATTATTCTTTCACTACTTCTTATGTTGTGGTTGTGTTCAGTTGCTAAGTTTTCTGACTCTTTGCAACCCTGTGGACTGCAACATGCCAAGCTTCCCTGCCCTTCACTGTCTCTTGCAGTTTGCTCAAACTCATGTCCACTGAGTTAGTGGTGCCATCCAACCACTTCATCCTTTCTCTTCCAATGAGTTGGCTCTTTGCAACAAGTGGCTGAAGCATTGGAGCTTCAGCTTCAGTATCAGTTCTTCCAATTAATATTCAGGGTTGATTTCTTTAGGTTTGACTGGTTTGATCTCCTTGCTGTCCAAGGAACTCTCAAGTGTCTTCTCTAGCACCACAATTTGAAAGCATTAATTCTTCAGTGCTCAGCCTTCTTTAAGGTCCAACTCTTACATCCATATGAGTACTGGAAAAATTATAACTTTGATTATACGAATCTTTGTTAGCAAAGTGATGTCTTTGCCTTTTAATACCCTGTATATGTTTGTCATAATTTTTCTTCCAAGGAGCATGAGCTTTTTAATTTCATGGCTGTAGCCACTGTCCACAGTGATTTTGGAGCCCAAGGAAATAAAATCGGTCACTGTTTCTTTCCATTTTTCCCCTTGTACTTGCCGTGAAGTGATGATACTGGATTCCATGATCTTTGCTTATGGAATGTTGAGTCTTAAGCCAGCTTTTTCACTCCCCACTTTCACCCTCATCAAGAGACTTTTAGTTCCTTTTCACTTTTAGACATTAGAGTGGTATCATCTGCATATCTGAGGTTGTTGCTATTTCTCCTAACAATCTTGATTCCAACTTGTGATTCATCCAGCCAAGCACTTCACATGATGTACTCTGCATATAAGTTAAATAAGCAAGGTGACAATATACAGTCCTGATGTACTCCTTTCCCAATTTTGAACCAATCAGTTTTTCCATGTCTGGTTCTAGCAGAACCAGCATATAGGTTTCTCAGGAGGCAGGTAAGGCGGTCTGGTATTCACATCTCTTTAAAAATTTTTAACAGATTTTTTATGATCCATATATAAGGTTTTAACATAGTCCATGAAGTAGAGGTAGATTTTTTTTTCTGGAATTCTCTTGTTTTTTTTTTTTCTATGATCCAGTGTATGTTGATAATTTGATCTCTGGCTTCTCTGTCTTTCCTAAATCCAGTTTGTACATCTGGAAGTTCTCAGTTCACCTACTGTTGAAGCCTGGCTTGAAGGATTTTGAGCATTACTGTTTTCCTGATGGTTCAGTGGTAAAGAATCTGCCTGAAGTGTAGAAGACACAGGAGGTGCATGTTTGATCTCTGGGTCAGGAAGTTCCTCTGGAGTAGGAAATGACAATCTACTTCAGTATACTTGCCTGAAAAGTCCCATGGACAAAGGAGCCTGTTAGGCTACAGTCCAAAGGGCCACAAAGAGTCAGACATGACTGCTGCACAGCTTATTTCTCATTAAATTTGCTTAAAATAAGATTTACATATAAAAGTAATAAATAATTTCTCTGTAAATATTTCTATTTACTTTACTTGTTGTTATTGTTCAGTCTTTAAGTTATATCCGACTCTTTGCAACCCTATGGACTACATCATGCTAGGCTTCCCTGTCCTTCACTATTTCCCATAGTTTTCTCAAACTCATGTCCATTGAGATGGTGATGCCATCCAACCATATCATCCTTTGTTGTCTCCTTCTCCTCCTGCCCTCAATCTTCCACAGCATCTAGGTTTTTCCCAATGAGTTGGCTCTTTGCATCAGGTGGCCAAATTATTTGGAGCTTCAGCATCAGTTCTTCAAATGAACATTTAGAGTTGATTTCCTTTAGGGTTGAATGGCTTGATCCTCTTGCTTTTCAAGGGACACTCTGGAGTCTTCTCCAGCACCACAATTTGATAGCATTGATTCTTTGGCACTGAGTCTTCTTTATGGTCCAGCTCTCAAATCCTTACATGACTACTGGGGAAACCATAGCTTTGATTATGCATACTTTTGTTGGAAAAGTGATGTCTCTGCCTTTTAATAAGGTGTCTAGGTTTGTCATAGCTTTTCTTCCAAGAAGCAAGCATCTTTTAATTTCATGGCTAAAGTCACTCTCCGCAGTGGTTTTGAAGCCCAAAACAATAAAATCTGCCACTGTTTCCAATAAACCTTGCCAGATTTTATTACTAATTTGCTAAACTTAGACAAATCAAAAAACTTTGTTAAGCCTTGACTTTTCTTCCTGCTTGCAAAAATATATTTGGACTTGATATAAAAGTAGCTTTAGTTAAAATAAATAGAAATCTATATTAATTGAATTATATGAAAATGTTAACTCCAAATCTAGAAAGATTGTCCTGGTGGACCTATTTGCAGGGCAGCAATGGAGACACGGGTCTTCACAGGTGTCACTAGGTGCCAATACAGGAGACATAAAGAGAGGTGGGTTTAATCCCTGGGTCAGAAAGATCCCCCGGAGACGAAAATGGCAACCCACTCCACTATTCTTGCCTAGAGAATCCCCTGGACAGAAGAGTCTGGAAGGTTACAGTCTATAGGGTCGCAAAAAGTCAGGCACAACTGAAGCAACTTAGCACAAATGCAATGGAGACATAGAAAATAGATTTGTGGACGCAGTGTAGGAAGGAGAGTGTGGGATGAATTGATAAAGTAGCAGGGAAACAAATACATTACCTTGTGTAAAATAGATAGCCAGTGGGAATTTTCTGTGTGACAAAGGGAGCTCAACCTAGAGGGGTGAAGTGAGGTGGGATATGGGAGGGAGTTTCAAGAGGGAGGGGACACATATGTACACATGCAGATGACTCATAGTGATTTATGGCAGAAACCACCACAATATTGTAAGGCGATTATCCTCCAATAAAGATCTTTATTTATTTATGAGAGGCTGATTACAATATTGGCAAAATCAATACAATAAATTTTTTTTTTAAATTAACTATAAGAAAAAATTAGCAGTAAACAATTTTTACACTTAAAGAGTAATTAAAACAAGAGAATTGTAACCATGCCCTCATCTTTAGTGTAAAAAAAGACTAATCTACTTGAATCTCACATTTTGTTTTCATATTTAATATAATATTTTGACTTAGAACTGCAAGATTTATTTAAGAATGAGAGAATTCTGAAATAATAAAAGAAGAGAAACTATACCAATATTATATCAAAAAGTTCATAGTTGACTTTATACCAAACATTGCGGCATTTTATGGTTCCAATACTAATTTCAGTGATGTGCTGAGCAGTTCAACTATCTAATAACAAGCTATAGTCACACATATAAACATCTTGCACATAGACAATTACCATACATACAAAGACACAAAATTAAAACATTTGTCAATATCAAAATATTTCCCAGTTATTTATTTGCATTTTAAAGAAGTAAGACTTTTTTTTTTTTTAATGAAAGCATCAGCCAAAACTTTATTAGCCATGTAGTTTTTGAATTTTGGAACATAATTTTCTTACCTAGTCATTATATCATGTGTCCACCAAAAGAAAAAAAAATTAAAACATGCAAAAATAAGAAAAATAGCTCATGTTTATCTTAAATACATCAATGCATAAATGTTTTAAAATTATCATAGTGAGAGAAGAAATTTAATCAGTTACTCTGGAGATATAAAAAGAGTATCCTTAAAAAAAAAAGATTAGTGTTGTTCTTTGCATACAAGTAAACAGATATTTGAAGGACAGTAGAACATAGTGTTTTGTCATTAATTGCTATACAATAAGAATCCACTTAAAAGTATTCATCTTTGATATAAATATACAGGAAAAACATGAATTATGTTTTTTAAACCTCAAAATGTTAGGCAAAATAAAAATAAGCTTTCACACCATTGGAGACTGAAAAAATATCACAGTGATGAAGCATTTTCAGGGTTTTTCTTAATTTTCTCACAGATGAGATCCACAAATGTTAAAAATGGTATTTTACATTGCTGATTTTACATCATAAATTATACTTGTCATATAATTTTTATTTGTGCATTTTACTTTAAGGAATGCATAATAAATATGCTAGAGATAATAATTTCTAAGCATTGATCATTGTTAGGAATAGTGTCAAATATAAAATTATACAACAGTACATACATTTTGGTAATTGATATATTTTCACATTTCAAAGTAAATAAAATTTGACCTTAAGTTTCTTCAAATTCCTATCATGTCAACAGTTAAAACCAACTTGTCATTTGAAATTTTGTTTTTAAATGTGTTAATTATAGCATTCTCAAATAACATGAAAGGACAACGATTTTTTTTCTTTTCAGAAAAACAAGGAAATCTCATATGCCTAGCATATTATCTGAGAATGCTGACTCAGAAATGGAAGTTCATTCCAGTTACATCAGTTTCAGTGATAATGTGCCTGAAGAACTATGGATGGAGGTCAGTAATATTGAACACAAGGTAGCAGACAAAACCATCACACAAAAACAAAGAAAACCAAGAAGATAAAATGGCTATCTGAGGAGGCTTCACAAATAACTGAAGAAAGAATAGAGGTGAACAGCAAAGAGGAAAAGAAAAGGTACATCCCACTAAATGGAGATTTCCAAATAATAGCAAGGAGAGCCAAGAAGGCCTTCTTCAATAACAATGCATAAAAATAGAGGAAAACAACGGAAGGAGAATGATTAGTGGTCCCTTTAGGAAAATTGGAAATATCAAGGAAACATTTCACCCAAAGATGGGCAAAATAAAGGACAGAAATTGTAGAGACCTGGTAGATGCAGAAGAGTACAAAATAAAATGGAAAGAGTACATGGAAGGACTATACAAAAGAGGTCTTAATGAATGGGTTAACTACTATGGTGTAGTCAGTCACCTAGAACCAGATATTCTGGAGTGTGAAGTCAAGTCGGCCTTAGGAAGCACTGATGTTGATGAAGGTAGTGGATGTGATGGAATTTCAGTAGAACTATTCAAAACTCTAAAAGATGATGTTATCAAAGTGTTGAACTCAGTATGTCAGCAAATCTGGAAGACCAGGCAGTGGCCATGGGACTAGAAAAGATCAATCCTCATCCCAATTCCCATACAATTCCCAATTCCTCATCCCAATACAAAAAAATGTTCAAACCATTGGACAATTGCACTCATCTACACTAGTAAAGTCATGCTTAAAATATTACATGCTAGACTTCAGAATTATATGAATCAAAACTTCCAGACACCCAAGCTGGGTTTCAAAAAGGCAGAGGAACCAGAGATCAGATCGCCAACATTCTCTGGATCATAGAGAAAGCAAGGAAATTCCAGAAAAATATCTACTTCTGTTTCATCAAATACACTACAAAAGTTATCAACTACAAAATCATTGTGTGGATCATAGCAAACTGTGGAAAGCTCTTAAAGAGATGTCAATACCAGAGCATCTTACCTGTCTCCTGAGAAACCTGTATGCACATCAAAAAGCAACAGTTAAAAACCTATATGGGACAAGTCACTGGTTCAAAATTAAGAAAGGAATATGACAACAATGTCTGTTGTCACCCTGTTTATTTAATCCCTTTGGAGAGCACATCATAAGAAATGCTAGTCTGGATGAGTTACAAGCTGGAATCAAGATAGGCAGTACAAAAATCAACAACCTCAGATACATGGATGATACCACTATATAGCAGAAAGCATGCTGCTACTGCTGCTACTAAGTTGCTTTAATCGTGTCTGATTCTATGTGACCCCATAGATGGCAGCCCACCAGGCCCCGTCATCCCTGGGATTCTCCAGGCAAGAACACTGGGGTGGGATGCTACTTCCTCCTCCAATGCATGAAAGTGAAAAGTGAAAGTGAAGTCACTCAGTTGTGTCCAACTCTTAGCGACCCCATGGATTGCAGCCTACCAGGCTCCTCCATCCATGGGATTTTCCAGGCAAGAGTACTGGAGTGGGTTGCCCTTGCCTTCTCTGAGCAGAAAACATAGAGGAACTAAATAATCCCTTGATGAGGTTGACGGAGGAGAGTGAAAAAGCTGCCTTAAAACTAAATATTAAAAAAAAAAAAAAAAACCCTAAGATCATGGCATCCAGCTCCATTACTTTAAGACAAACAGAAAGGGAAAATGTGGAAGTAGTGACAGATTTCCTCTTCTTGGGCTCTAAAATCACTGCAGATGGTGACTGCAGCAATGAAATCAGAAGACAATTGCTTTTTGGCAGGAAGGCTATGACAAACCCATTGAAAAGCACAGAGGTCTGTATAGTCAAGGCTATGGTCTTCTCAGTAGCCATATACAGTTGTGAGAGCTGGACTGTAAAGAAGGCAAAGCACCAAAGAATTGATGCCTTTTAACTGTGGTGCTGGAGAAGACTCCTGAGAGTTCCTGGGACAGCAAGGATATAAAATCGGTCAATCTTAAAGGAAATTAACCGTGAATCCTCTTTGGAAGGGCTGATGCTGAACCTGAAGTTTTAGTATTTTGGTCACATGATGCAAACAGCTGACTCATTGGGAAAGTCCCTGATGCTGGGAAAGATTGAGGGCAGAAGGAGAAGAGGGCATCAGAGAATAGATGGTTGGATAGTATCCCCATCACAATGGACATGAACTTGGGAAAACTTTGGGAGATGATGAGGGACAGGGAGGCCTGGCGTGCTGCAGCCCATGGGATCACAAAGAATTATAAATGACTGGGTGACAGAACAACCAGTCTTTCATTGTCTCACAAGCTTCTTCCAATGTAGTATCAAATCAGAAACAAAAGTAGATTTTTTAAAACTCCAGTTTGATTTTTTCAAAATAGTTCTGATGTGATTACTTCCATTTTGTTTAAGATGAACACCGTAATCCTTGACAAAACCCCCAATGCATTATGATTAGGCTACTGCTTATAAATTTCAAGCCTCATCTGCAGGTATATTCTCACCACTTTAGCATAATAGTTTTATTTTATTTTATTTTTGAAATTTCTTAAAGGAATTAAGCTTTATCTGACCAAACACATTGAATGTGTTGTTCTCTCTATCTGAAATCATCTTCCCTCCTTTTCACCTATACAATTCTTTTTCATCCTTTCAATGTCAGCTTAATATTTATTTATCCAGAGAAGCTATTTTCTGAAACCCCAAACTAGGAAAAAAATATTATATATTTTCACAGCATTGCATATTGCTTTTATTCATAGGGGTTTTTACAACCATAATTGCATATTTATTTTTATAGCAACTGTATGAAATGATTTAAGAGTTTATCTTTTGTACTCAGCATTTTAACTTCAGTGCCTGTTATAGTGTTTTGAGGGTTCTAGTTAAAAAGTAGATATTTTTCAAATAAATTAACTTAGTAGTAAAATATTAATATATATACCTAAGTTTCTGATTTATTGGACCAATCATCATAATTGTTGTTGTTTGGTCACTAATTCTTGTCCAACTTTTTTGCAATCCCTTGGACTGTAGTCCAACAGGCTCCACTGTCCATGGATTTCCCAAGCAGGAATACTGGGGTCGGTTGTTATTTCCTTCTCCAGGGAATCTTCTCAATTCAGGGACTTAACTCATGTCTTTTGCCTTGGTAGGCAAATTCAGTATCACTAAGCCACAGGGAAGACAAACAGTCATAATACATAAGATGAAATGATTATAATGCTTGAAAATTACAATAATTTGCAGCATAGAAGATGAATGATAGATAATGACTCCCATTGCACCGAGAATATTCCAGCACAACATAATTAAAATCTATTATTTCACTTCTGAATTATTACAAATAATAATTGGAAGAGAAGAAAACAGTAAGTTCAAAATTGCCATGAACGTATGGAAGAACTGGTAAAATGTTTAAATAATTATACTGTGTCTTGTTATCTACTGTCACATTGATAAAATTAAATATATTATTGATTTTTTCTTGATGCCTAACAAATTATCAAAAACTTTGCAGCTTAAAACAACATGCTTTAAAAAAAAAAAAAAAACTCTCAAGTTTTTAGGTCTGAAGTAGGAGTGGGATGTGAGAGTTAGACCATAATGAAGGTTTAAGGTTAAAGAATTGATGTTTTCAAATTGTGGTGCTGGAGAAAACTTTTGAGACTTGGACTTGAGTCCAAGTCAAGAAGACTTTTGAGACCTTGAACTGCAAGTACAACAAACCAATCAATACTAAAGGAGATAAACTCTGAAAATTCATTGGAAGGACTGATGCTGAAGGTAAAACTCCAATACTTTGGCCTCCTGATATAAAGAGCTGAATGATTGGAAAAGAACCTGTTGCTGGGAAAGATTAAAAGAGAAAGGAGTAGGGAGCAGCAGAATTCCAGTAGATTTCCCCTGCAGCATCTCAAGAGCAATCCAGTATTCACTTTTGAAACTCAAAAGGAGCCTTGAATACCTTTACGTAACTAAAGAGGTTCCCCAAGATACCCGTCATGACTCGAGAGGAACCCTGAATTTCATGCCACAACTCGAAAAGAGCCCCGTTTTCCCCTCCTTATCTCAAGATCAGGACCTATTCTCCTGCTTCAACTCAGAAGAATCCAAACTTTTCACTAGCACCTCAAGAGGAGGCCTGTCCTCCCTATTGAAACCTGAGAAGAACATCCATGGTTCCTGCTGCAAGTCGAAAGGACACCGACTTCCCCCTCAATCTGAGAAAAAAGCCTCATTGCCCTGAAAAGACTCAAATGGAACCCCGAGTATCCCCTGACCACATGAAGGGAGGTCTGACTCCACTGTTGCAGGTCTCCAAAAAGCCAAAGTTGCCCGCGCCAATTCAAGAGGAGGTCTGACATCCCTTTTCCAATTTGATTGGAAAGTGGAGTTCCATGCATCACCACGAGCTGAGGGCTGACTCCCTTGATGAAACTCGATAGGAATCCCGAGACCCCTGTCGCAACTGGAGAGGAAGCCTGATTACCGCCACAACCTGAAATGAGGCTATACATCCTTTCAGTGACTCAAAGGAATCCCAAGGTGGCCCTCAGAACTTGAAAGGAGGCCTGACTTGCCTGAAGCAACATGCCAGGCTCCCAGAAGACCACGTCAAAACTCGAGAGGAACCCTGAGCTTCCAACCACAACTTGAGAAACCTCACGAGATCCACCCCCCGCATGAGAGATGAGGCCCGAGTCCCCTGCAATGACTTGAGAGCAAACGTCTGCTCTTCCTTGCAACTTGAAAGCAGACTTGACTTCCCTGAGGCATCATGAGAGGTTCCGCTGAGGTAACTGTGGCAGCTCGAGAGGAAGCCCACACTTCCAGCGGCAGCTCGAGAAATCAAGAGTTTCCCCCCTCTAAGCAAGATTAGGCCATTTTCCCCTGCAGGGTCTTGACAGAAATCCCATGTTCTGTCTCGAAACTGGGAAGGAGGCTCGATTCCCTTTAGCAACTCAAGAGGTTCTCCACGATACCCACGGCCACCTCGCATTCCCACAACAAATCGAGAAGAGCCCCATGTTCACTGCCTCATCTCGACTAAGGGCCGATTCCTCTGCTTTGTCTTGAGAAGAATCCCAATGTTCCCTTCATATCTCAAGAAAAGGCTTGTCTCATCTATTGAAACTCTAAAGGAAGCCCGAGTTCATGCTGCAAGTCGAAAGGACAGCGAGTACCGCCTAAACTCGAGATAAGGCCAGATTCCCCTACACTGACTTGAATGGAACCCTGAATATGCCTTCACAACCCGAATGGAGGTCTGACTCCCCTGGTGTACTTCTAGAAAAAGATCCACATCCCCACCTCAACTCGACAGGAGGCCTGACACCCCATTTACTCGGGCGGAAATCAAGTCCCATGCCTCAACACGAGCCGAGGGCTGACTCCCCTGTTGAAACTCGATAGGAACCACAAGATCACTATCACAACTAGAAAGGAACATGGATTCTCGCCTCAACCTGAAATGAGCTCATATAGCCCTTCAGCGACTTGAGAGTAACCCTGAGGTAGCCTTCACAACTTGAAAGGAGGCCTGACTTCCCTGAGACAACATGAGAGACTGGCTGAGGTCCCCCTCGAAACTTGAGGGAAACCCAACGCTTCCCACCACAACTCGAGAAACACCACGAGATTTCCCCCTCAATGCGACATAAGGCCCATTTCCCCCTCAGCGACTTGAAAGAAATCCTGCGCAACCCTCGCACCACGAAAGGAGCCTTGACTAAACTCAGGCAAGACCAGAGGTCCCCTGAGGTCCCCTTGGCAACTCGAGTGGAACCCGAAGCTTCAGGCCCCAACTTGAGAAACACCACGAGATTCCAACCCAATGTGAGAGGAGGCCCTTTCCCAGAAGTGACTCAAGAGCAATCCCATGCAACTTGAGAGCAATCCTGCACAACCCTTGCACCACAAAAGTAGCCTTGAATAAACTAAGGCAAGTCGAGAGGTACCCTAAGGTCCCCATCACAACCCGAGAGAAACCCAAAGCTTCAGGCTGCAACTTGAGAAATAGCACGAGATACACCCCTCGAGGCAAAATGAGGCCAATTTCCCATGCAATGACTCGAGAGCAAGCCCGCGCACCACCTCGCAACTTAAAAGGAGGCCTGACTTCCTGAGGCAACACGTGAGGTTCCCTGAGTTCACCTTCAGAAATGTAGAGGAACCCCAAGCTTCCCGCTGCAACTTGAGAAAAACCATAAGATTTCCCATCCCCCAGCCCCAGGCGCACACGCGAGATGAGGCCCTTTTCCCCTGTAGTGCCTCGAGAACAATCCGGTCTTCCCTTTTGAAACTTGAAAGGAGCCTTGAATCCCTTTACACAACTTAAGAGGTTCTCCGAGATACCCATCACCATTCGAGAGGAACCCCGAGTTTCATGCCACAACTCGAAAAGAGCCCCATTTTCCCCACCTCATCATGAAATCAGCACCGATTCTCCTGCCCAACTCAGAGGAATCCCAACTTTCTGCTAGCACCTCAAGAGGAGGCCTGTCCTCCCTATTGAAACCCAAGAAGAACTGTGTGGTTCCTGCTGCAAGTCGAAAGGACACTGACTTCCCCCTCAATCCAAGAAAAAGCCTCATTTCCCTGAAAAGACTCAAATTGAACCCCAAGTATCCCCTGACCACACAAAGGGAGGTCTGACTCCCCTGTTGCAGCTCTCCAAAAAGCCAAAGTTCCCTGCGTCAATTCAACAGGAGGCCTGACACCCTTTTTCCAATTTGATTGGAAAGTGGAGTTCTAGGCCTCACTGTGAGCTGTGGGCTGACTCCCCTGTTGAAACTCAATAGGAAGACTGAGACCTCTGTCCGAACTGGAGAGGAAGGCTTTTACCTGCCACAACCTGAAATGAGGACATATATCCTTTCAGCGACTCAAAGGAATCATGAGATGGCCCTCAGAACTTGAAAGGAGGCCTGACTTGCCTGAGACAACATGCCAGGCTCCCAGAAGACCACGTCAAAACTCAAGAGGAACCCAAAGCTTCCCACCACAACTTGAGAAACCTCACGAGATCCCCCCTGCATGCGAGATGAGGCCTGAGTCCCCTGCAGTGATTCGAGTCAATGTCTGCTCCTCCTTGCAACTCAAAAGGAGACTTGACTTCCCTGAGGCATCACGAGAGGTTCCCCTGAGGTACCTGTGGCAGCTCTAGAGGAACTCCGAGCTTCCAGCAGCAGCTCGAGAAACCAAGAGATTCCCCTCTCTAAGCAAGATTAGGCCCTTTTCCCCTGCAGGGCCTTGAAAGCAATCCCATGTTCCCTCAAGAAACTGGGAAGGAGGCTAGATTCCGGTTCCCAACTCAAGAGGCTCTCCACGATACCCGTGGCCACCTCGTTTTCTCACAACAAATCGAGAACAGCCCCATGTTCACTGCCTCATCTCGACTGAGGGCCAATTCCTCTGCTTTGTCTTGAGAAGAATTTCAATGTTCCCTTCATATCTCAAGAGAAGGCTTGTCTCACCTATTGAAACTTTGGAGGAATACCGACGTTCATGCTGCAAGTCAAAAGGACAGCAAGTACTGCCTGAACTTGAGATAAGGCCTGATTCCCCTACACTGACTCAAATGGAACCCTGAGTATGCTTTCACAACCTGAATGGAGATCTGACTCCCCTGGTGTACCTCTAGAAAAAGACCCACATCCCCATATCAACTCGACAGGAGGCTTGACAGCCCTTTCAATTGGGCGGAAGTCAAGTCCCATGCCTCAACACGAACCAAGGGCTGATTCCCTGATTGGAACTTGATAGGAACCCCGAGATCCCTGTCACAACTGGAAAGGAACCTGGATTCCCGCCTCAATCTGAAATAAGCTCCTATATCCCTTCAGCGACTTGAAAGAAATACGAGGTTGCCCTCACAACTTGAAATTAGGCCTGACTTCCCTGAGGCAATATGAGAGGCTCGCTGAGGTCCCCTTCGAAACTCGAGAGCAACCAAAGCTTCCTGCTGCTACTTGACAAACACCACGAGATTTCCCCCTAAATGTGAGATAAGGCCCATTTCCCACTCAGTAACTTGAGAGCAATCCTGCGCAACCCTCGCACCTCGAAAAGAGCATTGACTAAACTCAGGCAAGATGAGAGGTACCCTGAGGTCCCCATCGCAACTCAAAAGGAACCAAAAGCTTCAGGCTGCAACTTGAGAAACACCATGAGACTCCAACCCAATGCGAGTGAGGCACTTTCCCCTCCAGTGACTCGAGAGCTATTATGCGCACTGCATCACAACTCAAAAGGAGACAAGACTACCCTGAGGCAACAGGAGAGGTTCCCTGAGGTCCCCGTCACAACTCGAGAGGAACCCAAAACTTCAGGCTTCAATTTGGGAAATACCACGAGATATACCTCTCAGTGCAAAATGAGGCACATTTCCCCTGCAGCGACTCGAGAGCAATCCTGCACACTGCCTTGCAACTCAAAAGGAGGCTTGACTTCCTTGAGAAAACATGCGAGGTTCCCTAGCTTCATCTTCAAAAATCTAGAGGAACCCAAAGCTTCCTGCTGGAATTCGAGAAAAACAAAATCCTCCAACCACAACCACCACCACTGCAAACACGAGATGAGGCCCTTTTCCCCTGCAGCGCCTCAAGAGCAATCTGGTATGCCCTTTTGAAACTCGAAAGGAGGCTTAAATCCCTTTATACAACTCAAGAGGTTCCCTGAGATACCCGTCACCACTCGAGAGGAACCCCAAGTTTCACGCCACAACTCGAAAAGGGCCCCATTTTCCCCACCTCATCTCAAGATTAGCGCTGATTCTCCTGCTTCAACTCAGAGGAATCCCAATTTTCTGCTAGCACCTCAAGCGGAGGCCTGTCCTCCCTATTGAAACCCGAGAGGAACTGTGCGGTTCCTGCTGCAAGTCGAAAGGACACCGACTTCCCCCTCAATCTGAGAAAAAGCCTCATTGCCCTGAAAAGACTCAAATGGAACCCCGAGTATCCCCTGACCACACAAAGGGAGGTCTGACTACCCTGTTGCAGCTCTACCAAAAGTCAAAGTTCCCTGCGTCAATTCAACAGGAGGCCTGACACCCTTTTTCCAATTCGATTGGAAAGTGGAGTTCCATGCCTCAACACGAGCTGAGGGCTGACTCCCCTGTTGAAACTCGATGGGAAGCCCGAGATCACTGCTTCAACTAGAAAGGAAGCTTGATTCCTGCCACGACAAGAAATGAGTCCATACATCCCTTCAGGCACTCAAAGGAATCCCAAGGTGTCCCTCAGAACTTGAAAGGAGGTCTGACTTGCCTGAGGCAACATGCCAGGCTCCCAGAAGACCATGGCAACACTCCAGATGAGCACAGATGTGGCTTCCTGCCACAACTCAAGAAACATCATGGGATTCCCCCCTGAATGCGAGATGAGGCCTGAGTCCTTTACAGTGACTCGAGCCACCCTCTGCTCCTCCTTGCAACTCGAAAGGAGACTTGACTTCCCTGAGGCATCACGAGAAGTTCCCTTGAGGTACCCGTGGCAGCTCAAGAGGAACCCCAAGCTTCTGGTGGCAACCTGAGAAACCAAGAGATTCCCCCCTCTAAGCAAGATTAGGCCCTGTTCCCCTGCAGCACCTCGAGAGAAATCCCATGTTCCCTCAAGAAAATGGAAAGGAGGCTTGATTCCCTTTAGCAACTCAAGAGATTCTCCATGATACCCGTTGCCACTTCGATTTTCCACAACAAATTGAGGAGAGCCCCATGTTCACCGCCTCATCGCAACAGAGGGCCGATTTCTCTGCTTCCTCTTGAGAAGAATCCCAATGTTCCCTTCATATCAAGAGAAGACATGTCTCACCTATTGAAATTCTAGAGGAACCCTGAGATTCGTGCTGCAAGTGGAAAGGACAGGGAGTACCGACTCAACTCAAGATAAGCCCTGATTCCCATACACCGACTCAAATGGAACACCGAGTATGCCTTCACAACCCTAATGGAGGTCTGACTCCCCTGGTGTACCTCTAGAAAAAGGCCCACATCCTCACCTCAACTCTACAGGAGGCCTGACACCCCTTTTACTCGGGAGGAAATCAAGTCTCATGCCTCAACACAAGCCGAGGGCTGACTCCCCTGTTGAAACACGACAGAAACCACGAGATCCCTGTCAGAACTGGAAAGGAACCCAGATTCCCATCCCAACCTGAAATGAGCTCATATAGCCCTTCAGCAACTTGAGAGGAATCCCGAGGTGGCCCTCACAACTTGAAATGAGGCCTGACTTCCCTTAGGCAACATGAGAGGCTGGCTGAGGTACTCCTCAGAACTCGAGAATAACCCAGTGCTTCCCACTGCAGCTTGAGAAACACCACAAGATTTCCCCCTCATTGCGACATAAGGCCCATTTCCCCCTCAGTGACTTGAGAGCATTCCTGCCCAACCTTCACACAATGAAAGGAGCCTTGACTAAACTTAGGCAAGACAAGAGGTACCCTGAGGTCCCCGTCCCAACTTGAGAGCAGTCCGAAGCTTCCAGCTGCAACTTGAGAAACACCACGAGATTCCAACCAAACATGAGAGGAGGCCCTTTCCCCTGCAGTGACTCGAGAGCCATCCTGCGCACCGCCTTGCAACTTGAAAGGAGGCTTGACTTCCTTGAGGCAACACGCGAGGTTCCCTGAGTTCACCTTCAGAAATCTAGAGGAACCCCAAGCTTCCCGCCACAACTTAAGAAAAACTACAAGATTTCCCATCCCCCAGCCCCAGGCGCACACACGAGATGAGGCCCTTTTCCCCTGCAGTGACTCCAGAGCAATCCGGTATTCCCTTTTGAAACTCAAAAGGAGCCTTGAATCCCTTTTCACAACTAAAGAGGTTCCCCGAGATACCCGTCACCACTTGAGAGGAACACCGAGTTTCATGCCACAACTCAAAAAGAGCCCCGTTTTCCCCACCTCATCTCGAGATGAGCACCAATTCTCCTGCTTCAACTCAGAGGAATCCGAACTTTCTGCTAGAACCTCAAGAGGAGGACTGTCCTCCATATTGAAACCCGAGAAGAACTCCGCAGTTCCTGTTGCAAGTCAAAAGGACACCGACTTCCCACTCAATCTGAGATAAAGTCTCATTGCCCTGAAAAGACTCAAATGGAACCCCGAGTATCCCCTGACCACACGAAGGGAGGTCTGACTCCCCTATTGCAGCTCTCCAAAAAGCCAAAGTTCCCTGTGTCAATTCAACAGGAGGCCTGACACCCTTTTTCCAATTTGATTGGAAAGTGGAGTTCCTCACTGCGAGCTGAGGGCTGACTCCCCTGTTGAAACTTGATAGGAAGCCCGAGACCCCTGTCGCAACTGGAGAGGAAGCCTGATTCCTGCCACAACCAGAAATGAGTCTATATATCTCTTCAGTGACTAAAAGGAATCATGAGGTGGCCCTCAGAACTTGAAAGGAGGCCTGACTTGCCTGAAGCAACATGCCAGGCTCCCAGAAGACCACATCCAAACTCGAGAGGAGCCCAGTTGTGGCTTCCCACCACAACTCGAGGAACATCATGAGATCCCACCCCTGAATGCGAGATGTGTCCCAATTCCCCTGCAGTGACTTGAGAGGAGCCTTCTGTTCCTCCTTGCAACTCGAAAGGAACCTTGACTTCCCTGAGGCATCATGAGAGGTTGCCCTGAGGTACCCGTGGCAGCTCGAGAGGGACCCCAAACTTCTGGTGGCAACTCGAGAAACCAAGAGATCCCCCTCTCCAAGCAAGATTAGAGTCCTTTTCCCCTGAAGCAGCTCCCTCTCAAAACTGGAAAGGATGTTCGATTCCCTTTAGCAACTTGAGAGGTTCTCCACGATACCCATCGCCTCCTCGCTTTCCCACAACAGATCAAGAAAAGCCACATGTTTACTACCTCGTCTTGACTGAGGGCCAATTCCTCGGCTTCATCTTGTGAAGAATCCCGATGTTGCCTTCATATCACAAGAGAAAGCTTAACTCAGCTACTGAAACACTAGAGGAACCCCGAGGTTCGTGCTGCAAGTCGAAAGGACAGCGAGTACCACCTCAACTCGAGTTAAGGCCTGATTCCCCTACACCAACTCGAATGGAACCCCGAGTATGCCTTCACAACCCGAATGGAGGTCTGACTCCCCTGGTGTACCTCTAGAAAAAGACCCACATCCCCACCTCAACTCGGCAGGAGGCCTGACACACCTTTTTCTGTGGAGGAAATCAAGTTCCATGCCTCAACACGAGCCGAGGGCTTACTCCCCTGTTTAATCTTGATAGGAACCCTGAAATCCCTGTCACAACTGGAAAGAAGCCCTAATTCCTGCCTCAACCTGTAATGAGCTCCTATATCCCTTGAGCAACTTGAGAGGAATCCCGAGGTGGCCCTCACAACTTGAAAGGAGACCTGACTTCCCTGAGGCAACATGAGAGGCTCACTGAAGTCCCCCTCGAAACTCGAGGGAAACCCAAAGCTTTATGATATAACTCGAGAAACATCATGAGATTTCTCCCTCAATGTGTGATAAGATTCATTTCATACTCAGTGTTTTGCGAGCAATCCTGTGCAACCCTTGCATCTTGAAAGGAGCCTTGACTAAACTCAGGCAAGATGACAGGTACCCTGAAGTCCTCGTCGCAACTCGAGAGGAACCTGAACCTTCAGGCCACAACTTGAGAAACACCACGAGATTCCAACCCAACGCGAGATGAAGCCCTGTCCCCTGCAGTGACTCGAGAGCAATTCCACACAGAGCTCGCAACTCAAAAAATGACTAGACTATCCTGAGGCAATAGGAGAGGTTCCCTGAGGTCCCCATTGCAACTCAAGTGGATCCCGAACCTTCAGGCCGCAACTAGAGAAACACCACGAGATTCCAACCCAACGCGAGATGAGGCCCTGTCCCCTGCACTGACTCGAGAGCAATTCCACACAGTGCATCACAACTCAAAAAATGACTAGACTACCCTGAGGCAACAGGAGAGGTTCCCTGAGGTCCCCGTCGCAACTCGAGAGGAACCCACAGCTTCAGACCGCAACTTGAGAAACACCATGAGATACACCCCTCACTGCGAAATGAGGCCCATTTCCCCTGAAGTTACTCGAGAGAAATCCCAGGCACGGCTCTCAACTCGAAAGGAAAATTGACTTCCTTGAGGCAACACGCTAGGTTCCCTAGGTTCATCTTCAGAAATCTAGAGGAACCTTAAGCTTCCTGCTGGAATTCGAGAAAAACAAGGTCTTCCCACCACAACCGTAAAGGCAAGATGAGACCCTTTTCCCCTGCAAGCACCTCGAGAGCAATCCGGTCTTCCCTTTTGAAACTAGAAAGGATGCTTGAATCCCTTTACACAACTCAAGAGGTTCCCCGAGATACTTGTCACCACTTGAGAGGAACTCCAAGTTTCACGCCACAGCTCGAAAAGAGCCCTGTTTCCCCACCTCATCTCGAGTTTAGCACTAATTCTCCTGCTTCAACTCAGAGGAATCCCAGCTTTCCACTAGCACCTCAAGAGGAGGCCTGTCCTCCCTAATGGAACCCCAGAGGAACTCCGGGGTTCCTGCTGCAAGTCAAAAGGACACCGACTTCCCCCTCCATCCAAGATAAAACCTCATTGCCCTGAAAAGACTCAAATGGAACTCTGAGTATCCTCTCACAACATGAAGGGGAGGTCTGACTCCCATGTTGCACCTCTACAAAAACCCAAATTTCCCCACGTCAATTCAACAGGAGACCTGACACCTCTTTTTCTAATTCTATTGGAAAGTGGAGTTCCATGCCTCAGCACAAGCTGAGGGCTGATTCCCCTGTTGAAACTCAATAGGAAGCCCGAGGTCAAGTCCCAACTAGAGAGGAAGCCAGATTCCCGCCACAACTTGAAATGAAGTCATACATCCCTTCAGGGACACAAAGGAATCCCAAGGTTTCCCTCAGAACTTGAAAGGAGGCCTGACTTGCCTGAGGCAAGATGCTAGGCTCCCAGAAGACCACATCAAAACTCGAGAGGAGCCCAGTTGTGGCTTCCCGCTGAAAGGTTGTTGTTGAATCACGCGAATACACCGGGATTCTTGGCCCCCGGAGGAGAAGAATTCAATCCGGGGCCAGAGACGAGGCTTGATCGCTCAGAGCTTTTGTGTAGTAAAGTTTTATTAAAGTATAAAGGAGATAGAGAAAGCTTCTGACATAGGCATCAGAAGGGGGCAGAAAGAGTACCCGCTTGCTAGTGTTAACAATGAAGTTATATACTCTCCAGTGAATCCAAAGAATGTCTGGAGGTTGTAAAGTCCTCATCAGACCTACTCCCATAATTTACATTTTAAGGTAACAGAATTAGCCAGAAGGTTTAATCCAAAGACTGTCCTTAATCCAGAGACTGTCCTCAGGCAGGATACATTATTGTTATATAATCCTAAGGAATGTGGAGAAAGAAAAAAAGTTTGTCCTTTCTTCCTCCTTGAGAATTCCAGACCCCTCTCTCTTTGGGGACCCCTAGACTTCCTATCAACCTGCCTAGGAACTGACTCTCTCACCGCCACAAATCGAGAAACATAATGAGATTCCCCTCTGAATGCGAGATGCGGCCTGATTCCCCTGCAATAACTCGAGAGCAAGCTTCTGCTCCTCCTTGGAACACTAAAGGAGACTTGACTTCCCTGAGGCATCACGAGAGGTCCCCCTGAGGTAATCGTGGCAGAACAAGAGGAAGCCCAAGCTTCCAGCAGCAACTCGAGAAACCAAGAGATCCCCCCTCACTAAGCAAGATTAGGCCCTTTTCCCCTGCAGCTCCTCGAGGGCAATCCCATGTTCCCTCTTGAAACTGGAAAGGAGGCTCGGTGCCCTTTAGCAACTCAAGAGGTTCTCCACCCTACCCGTCGCCACTTCGCTTTCCCACAACAAGTCAAGAAGAGCCCCGTGTTCATCGCCTCATCTCGACTGAGGGCTGATTCCTCTGCTTCGTCTTGAGAAGAATCCCGATGTTCCCCTCATATCTCAAGAGAAGGCTTGTCTCACCTATTGAAACTCTAGAGGAACCCCGAAGTTCGTGCTGCAAGTCAAAAGGAAAGCGAGTACTGATTCAACTTGAGATAAGGCCCGATTCCCCTACACTGACTCGAATGGAACCCCGAGTATGCCTTCACAACCCTTCACTCAGGAGGAAATCAAATCCCATGCCTCAACACGAGCAGAGGCTGACTCCCCTGTTGAAACTCGATACCCCTGTCACAACTGGAAAGGAACCCGGATTCCCGCCCCAACCTGAAATGAGCTCATATAGCCCTTCAGCAACTTGAGAGAAATCCCGAGGTGGCCCTCACAGCTTGAAAGGAGGCCTGACTTCCCTGAGGCAACATGAGAGGCTCACTGAGGTCCCCCTTGAAACTCGAGAGCAACCCAAAGCTTCCCGCTGCAACTCGAGAAACACCATGAGATTTCCCCCTCAATGTGAGATAAGGCCCATTTCCCCCTCAGTGACTTGAGACCAATCCTGCACAACCGTTGCACCTCGAAAGGAACATTGACTAAACTCAGGCAAGACTAGAGGTACCCTGAAGTCCCCTTCATAACTCGAGAGCAACCCGAAGCTTCAGGCCACAACTTGAGAAACACCACGAAATTCCAACCCAACGCGAGTGAGGGCCTTTCCCCTCCAGTGACTCGAGAGCAATTCCGCGCACCGCATTGCAACTCAAAAGGAGACCAAACTGCCCTGAGGCAACAGGAGACGTTGCAACTCAATAGGAACCCAAAGCTTCAGGCAGCAACTTGAGAAATAGCACGAGATACACCCCTCGAGGAGAAATGAGGCCACACTCCCCTGCAGCGACTGGAGAGTGATCCCATGCACTGCCTTGCAACTTGAAAGGAGGCTTGACTTCCTGAGGCAACATGCAAGGTTCTCTGAGTTGACCTTCAGAAATCTAGAGGAACCCCAAGCTTCCTGCCACAACCCGAGAAAAACCACAAGATTTCCCACCCCCCCCCCAGCCCCACGCGCACACGGGAGATGAGGCCCTTTTCCCCTGCAGCGCCTCCAGAGCAATCTGGTATTCCCTTCTGAAACTCAAAAGGAGGCTTGAATCCCTTTATGCAACAAAAGAGGTTCCCCGAGTTACCCGTCATCACTCGAGAGGAACCCAGAGTTTCATGCCACAACTCAAAAAGAGCCCTGTTTTCCCCACCTCATCTTGAGATCAGTGCCGATTCTCTTGCTTCAACTTAGAGGAATCCCAATTTTCTGCTAGCACCTCAAGAGGAAGCATGTCCTCCCTATTGAAACCCGAGAGGAACTCCGCAGTTCCTAATGCAAGTCAAAAGGACACTGACTTCCCACTCAATCCGAGATAAAGTCTCATTGCCCTGAAAAGACTCAAATGGAACCCTGAGTATCCCCTGACCACATGAGGGGAGGTCTGACTCCCCTGTTGCAGCTCTCCAAAAAGCCAAAATTCCCTGCATCAATTCAACAGGAGGCCTGACACCCCTTTTACAATTTGATTGGGAAGTGGAGTTCCTCACTGCGAGCTGAGGGCTGACTCCCCTGTTGAAACTCGATAGGAAGCCCAAGACCCCTGTCACAACTGAAGAGGAAGCCTGATTCCCACCACAACCTGAAATGAGGCCATATATTCCTTCAGCAACTCAAAGAAATCCCGAGGTGGCCCTCAGAACTTGAAAGGAGGCCTGACTTGCCTGAGGCAACATGCCAGGCCCCCAGCAGACTATGTCAAAACTCGAAAGGAACCCACAGCTTCCCACCACAACTTGGGAAACCTCACCAGATCGCCCCCTAAATGCTAGATGAGGCCCAAGTCCCCTGCAGTGACTCGAAAGCCACCCTCTGCTCCTCCTTGCAATTGGAAAGGAGACTTGACTTCCCTGAGGCATCACGAGAGGGTCCTCTGAGGTACCCGTGGCAGCTCAAGAGGAACCCTGAGCTTCCAGCGGCAGCTCGGGAAAGAAAGGGTTTACCCCCTTTTAGGAAGATTAAGACTTTTTGCCTGCAGTGCTTCAAGAGCAATGCCATGTTCCCTCTCAAAACTGGGAAGGAGGCTCAATTCTCTTTAGCAACTCAAGAGGTTCTCCACGATACCCGTGACTACCTAGCATTCCCACAACAAATCGAGAAAAGCCCCTTGTTCACCGCCTCATCTTGACTGAGGGCCAATTCCTCTGCTTCATCTTGAGAAGAATTCCGATGTTCCCTTCATATCTCAAGAGAAGGCTTGTCATACCTATTGAAACTCCAGAGGAATCCCGAGTTTCATATTGCAAGTCAAAAGGACAGCGAGTACCACCTAAACTCGAGAAAGGACCAGATTCCCCTACACCGACTCGAATGGAACTCTGAGTATGCCTTCACAACTCTAATGGAGGTCTGACTCCCCTGGTGTACCTCTAGAAAAAGACCCACATCCCCACCTCAACTCAACAGGAGGCCTGACAGCCCTTTCACTCAGGAGGAAATCAAGTCCTATGCCTCAACGTGAGCCATGGGGTGACTCCCCTGGTGATAATCTATAAGAACTCTGAGATCCCTGTCACAACTGGAAAGGAACCCGTATTCCCACCTCATCATGAAATGAGCTCATATAGCCCTTCAGCGACTTGAGAGAAATCCCGAGGTGGCCGTCACAACTTGAAAGGAGGCCTGATTTGCCTGAGGCAACATGAGAGGCTGGCTGAGGTCCTCCTCGAAACTTGAGAGCAACCCAATACTTCCTGCTGCAGCTCGAGAAACGCCACGAGATTTCCCCCTCAATGTGAAATAAGGCCCATTTCCCCCTCAGTGACTTGAGAGCAATCCTGCACAAAACTCGCACTGCAAAAGGAGCCTTGACTAACCTCAGGCAAGATGAGAGGTTCCCTGAGGTCCCCATCACAACTCGAGAGGAACCCAAAGCTTCAGGCCGCAACTTGAGAAATAGCATGAGATAAACCCTTCGAGGTGAAATGTGGCCAATTTCCCCTGCAGTGACTCGAGAGCAATCCTGTGCACTGCCTCGCAACTCGAAAGGAGACTTGACTACCTTGAGGCAACACGCAAGGTTCCCTAAGTTCACCTTCAGAAATTTAGAGGACCCCCATGCTTTCTGCCGCAATTCGAGAAAACCCACAAGATTTCCCATCCCCCAGCCCCACGCGCACACGCAAGATGAGGCCCTTTCCCCCTGCAGCTCCTCGAGAGCAATCCCATGTTCCCTCTCAAAACTGGAAAGGAGGTTTGATTCCCTTCAGCAACTCAAGAGATTCTCCATGATACACATCACCACCTCGGTTTCCCACAACAAATCGAGAAGAGCCCCATGTTCACTGCCTCATCTCCACGGAGGGCCGATTCCTCTGCTTTGTCTTGAGAAGAATCCCGAAGTTCCCTTCATATCTGAAGAGAAGGCTTGTCTCACCTATTGAAATTCTAGAGAAAGCCCAAGGTTCATGCTGCAAGTCGAAAGGACAGTGAGTACCACCTCAACTCGAGATAAGGCCTAACTCTCCTACAGCAACTTAAATGGAACCCTGAGTGCCGGGAGCCGGTGAGGCATTCCACTCATGACAAAGGTCATGAGGAAGGAGGCTCGGCATACGCAAAGGCGGGATCGAGCCTCAGGAGTCCCCCTGGATATTCTCGAGCATCTACCCCCAAAAAACCAGAGTCTGCCTACTTTATTGCTTTGTGCTCTCACCTCTGACTTTACTGGGGGCTGTGCCCCACCACCATCTCGCTCTCTCTGTCAAAGAGTTAACTTACAGCTCCAATTAATAAAGTTCCTGGGCAATTAGGAGTGTTTAAATCCAAACCCCTCAGATGGCTCTTTAACTCACCTGACAAGTTTACCTGGACTCCTACAGCTATGCATACGATTGTTTACAGTCTCCCAGCCTCGAGAAGCATGGGAAGCTTAAGATATTCAAATAGCTTAGAGCCTCTCAGAGAGTTAGAAACTGTCAGAATAAAACTAGTAAAAGATTTCATTGATGAGCCAATGCTTGTTGCCAAGTTTCCACATCCCCTGAATTGTATCCTTGAATGTGTATTAATTAATATAGTTGGTATGTAGAAAAAATATGTAGTGGCCTTGGTGTTAGTAACTTTAGACCCTTAAGGTAATAAATTCTTTCCTTTGTTGTAAACCCATTACACATCTGCCCTATAGGAATGCAATTTTATCTTTGAAAGATGGTGCCAAACCTTAAAATAATTACTCTTAGGGAAAATAAGTCTTTGTTGATAAGTCTTTTTCAAGAGTCATAAAATGTTAATAAGCTTTCTGGCCAGAAGATGATGTAAATCACCTAAACCATTTGTATATGATAAATTTGCAGGAAAGAAACCCTGGTTTTTGATAAAGATCAAAGACTGCTGACTTTACATCCCCTATTATCCTCTATGTGTAACTTAGGGTATAAAAGCCCCTGTTGAAAATAAAGCTATGGGCCTTGCTCACCAACACTGGTCTCCCCATGTCATTCTTCCCCTTAACTTTCAGCTGAGTCTCCATCTGGAGCGTGGATATCCTCTGCAACCATTTATTTGCCTGGGCTTCTAAGACCCACTCGAGAAGGTGTCTAAGGTGGGGCACCTTTCGCTATTCGAGAGGGTGTCTGTGGCCTCCGTGGTCAGAGCTAACCTGGTGTCATGGGTTATATTGATTTTCCGTGTAAACCAAGCTACTCAGCTTCTTTTCTCCACTGAATTTTCCTACTGAGCTATCCTCATTCTATTACTCTTTATATCTTTGATAAATAAATAAATAAATAAATAGGTTGCCTAAGCCGTCTCTCCTTCGAATACCCTGGATCAGCCGGGGCTGGACCTTGGCACCTGAGTATTCCTTCACGACCCAAATGGAGGTCTGACTCTCCTGGTGTACCTGTAGAAAAAGACCCACATCCCCACCTCAACTCGACAGGAGGCCTGACACCCCTTTTACTCGGGAGGATATCAAGTTCCATGCCTCAACATCAACACGAGTTGAGGCCCGACTCCCCTGTTGAAACACAATGGGAAACCTGAGATCCCTGTCACAACTGGAAAGGAACCCTGATTCCCGCCTCAACCTTAAATGAGCTCCTATATCACTTCAGCTACTTGATAGGAATCCCAAGGTGGCCCTCACAAATTGAAAGGAGGCCTGAGTTCCCTGCAGCAACATGAGAGGCTCACTGAGGTCTCCCTCGAAACTCAAGAGCAACCCAAAGCTTCCCGCTGCAACTCGAGAAACACCACAAGATTTCCCCCTCAATTCGAAATAAGGCCCATTTCCCCCTCAGTGACTTGAAACCAATCCTGCACAACCCTTGCACCTCGAAAGGAGCCTAAACTAAACTCAGCCAAGACGAGAGGTTCCCTGAGGTCTCCGTCACAACTTGAGAGGAACCCAAAGCTTCAGGCCGCAACTTGAGAAACACCACGAGATTCCAACCCAACGCGAGATGAGGCCCTTTCCCCTGCAGTGACTCGAGAGGAATCATGAGGTGCCCCTCACAACGCAAAATAGAGACCTGTCTTCCTTGAGGCAACAATAGCTGGTCACTGAGGTCACCGTCGCAACTCAAGAGGAACCCCATGCTTCCCACTGCAACTCGAGAAAAACCACGAGAGTCTCCCCTCAATGAGAGATGAGGCCTTTTTCTGCTGCAGTGTCTCGAGAGAAATCCTACATTCTCTCCTGACACCCGTTTTACACCTCGAGAGAAACGTGGAGTTCCATGTCTCATCAAGAGATGAGGCCTTACTCCCCTGTGGAAACTCCATTAAAACCCCGAGATCCATGTCATAAATGGAGAGGAACCCTGAGGGTTCCCACGTCAACTTGAGATGAGGCCCTTTTCCCTTGCAGCAACTTGAGAGGAATCCAGAGAGGCCACTCACAACTCAAAAGGATTCCTGACTCTCCAGAGACATCATGAAAGGCTCCCTGAGGTACCCATCACAACTCGAGGGAATCCAAGATTCCTGCTGAAACTCCAGAAACACCTCTAGATTCGCCTTTCAATTTGATTGAGGCCCAATTTCCTTGCAGTGACTCGAGAGCAATCCCGCACTTCCCCTTGCAACTCAAATGGAGACTTGACTTCCCTAAAGCAACACGGGAAGTTCCCTGAGCCCTCAGCTTCCCACTGTAAGTTGAGAAAACCCACAAGATTCCCACCTCATTGTGAGATTAGGCCAGAATACACTAAAGTGGCTCAAGAGCAATCCCGAGTTACCTCTCTCAATTCAAAAGGATTGTTGACTCCCTTTTGGCAACTCGAGAGGTTCCTCGATATCCCCATCGCAAATTGAGAGGAATCAGGGGTTTCCTGCCTCAACTCGAGAAGAAACCCGTGTTCCCCACCTCATCTTGAGATTAGGGCCGATTCCCCTGCTTCAACTCGAGAGGAATCCCAACTTCCCCTTGCACTTCAAGGGGAGGCCTTTATCACCTGGTGCAACTCTAGAGGATCCCCAAGTTCCCCATCACAACTCACGAGAAACCCCATTTCTAGCCACAACTCGAGAAGTAACACAACCTCCCACTTCAATTCGAGATGTGGCCCGATTCCCCTGTAGTGACTCGAGAGGAACCCCAAGTTCCCGGTCCCAACTCGACATGAGCCCTAAGACCCTTATACAAAAGCAGAAGATTTTTAAGAGGAGCTTACCCCACTGCAATTGGAGAAGAGCCCTCTACCGAAAGCAGGGAGGAAGCCTGATACCACAACTAAGCAGGAGGCCCACCCTGCCACAAATAACCAGTAGCTCCCTGCATTTTGCAAGTAGAAAAAGCACTCCTTCTCATTACAATCATAGAGGAGACACCCATCTCCCAATTTGAGAAGAGTACTCTACCACATCTAGAGAGGATCCCAACTACAAAAACTAATGAGTTCTCCTGCCACAATGAGAGAGGTGGCTGCAAACGTCAACTAGAGACGAGCTGAAGTACAGCAAATAAAGAGTGGACACCCACTGACATGAGAGTGGATCCCAAGCCATATCTAGAGAGTAGCCTCCCACACATTGCACTTAGACTTGGACCAGCTTGTACACAGCTACTAAAGAGGATCTCCCCCAATGTAGAGTCTCCATCACAACTTTAAAGGAACCCCAAGTGATATGCTGCAACTCAAGAGGCACCCCAGTTCCCCACTGCAATTTCACAGGATCCCTAGGCTGCCCTAAGAAAAGGGGCCACTGCACCAAATGACAGAGGGGCTCCTGGCAAATACTGAAGTAGATTCCCCAGGCACAACTTGAGGACATCACACTTAGAGAGAAGACCTTCTGCCTCCAACAGAGACGAGCTCCCTGAAGGAAGTTGAGGGGAGGCCCTCACAACTAGAGAGCAGTGATCCCATAAATTGAAGTGAGGAACCCATAGTGCCAAAAGCAGAGAGGACATTCCCCATGGAGACACGCAAACACCACCCAGAGAGGACACAGCTTCACCCATCTAGAAGAGCCCTCAACCAAACTTCAGAGGCACCACTGACATCACATGTAGAGAGGAGCCCCTCTTCTGGTAATACACATGAACTTTACACAACAAGCAGAGAGAAGCTTGCACAGCACCCTAGAGAGACTCAAAACCCCCACAATTACAGAGAGGACCCTGAACACAATGACAGAGTAGTCCCTTGCCAAATCTAGTGACTGCTCACCCATCATTGCAACAAGACAGGAGCCACCCTGCACATCCCTGCTAGAGATGAGTCGCCCCAAGAGAACTAGACAGGAGGCCCCACTGCAAGTCACCAGGAACCCTGAGTACCAACCAAACTCGAGGAGAACCCTGACTTCCACACCACGTCTCCAGTGAAATCCTGCATCCCAGGCTTCAAATCCAGAGGAACACTGATTTATCACTGCACTTTGAGAGGAGCTCTGTCCCCTGTTGTAACTCTTAAGGAAACCCCAAGTTTCCAGCAACAACTAGAGAAGAACCCCGAGTTTTGCTGCAACTCGAGAGGAGAACCTACTCCCCTGCTGCAACCTGAGAGGAAACATGACTTCCCCACCGCAAATCAAAAGGAGTCCTGACTCCACTGTTGCCACTCGAGAGGTATCCTCATATCCACATTGCAACTTGAGAAGGAACCCTGTGTTTCCTGCTACAAATCGAAAGGACACTGAGTTCTCCCTCAACTCAAGATAAGGACTGATTCCCCTGCAGCAACTCAAATGGAATCCCGAGTTTCCCCTTGCAAGGTGAAGGGAGGTCTTACTCCCCTGTTGCAACTCGAGAAAAATTACAAGTTCCCCCGTGTGACTTGACAGGAGGCCTGACACCCCTTTCACAACTCAAGAGGAAATCGAAGTTCCATGCCTCAACATGAGACAAGTCCTGATCCCCTGTTGCTACTCAAGAGGAATGCTAAGATCCCTGTCGCAACTGAAGAGGAACCCCGAGTTTCCTGCATTAACTTGAGATGAGACCCTATTTCCCTGAAGCGACTTGAGAGGAATCCCAAGTTACCCTCACAACTCGGAAGGAGTCCTGACTCCCCTGGGGCAACCTGAGCAGTTCCGTGAGATTCCCATCACAATTTGAGAGGATCCCAAGATACCCATCACAACTCGAGGGGAACCCCGAGTTTCCCACCTCAACTCGAGATGAGGCCCTATTCCCCTGCTGCGACTTGAGAGAATCCCAAAGTACCCCTTGCATCAACAACGAGGCCTAACTCCCATGATGCAACTCGATAGGATCCCTTAAGGCCCTGTCATAACTCAAGTGGAACCCCGAGATACCAATAGCAACTCTAGAGGAACCCCAGGTTTCCCCCCTCAATTAGAGATGAGGCCCGATTCCCCTGCAGCGACTCGAGAGCAATCACAAGTTCCCCCTGGCAACTTGAAAGGAGTCCTGACTCCCCTGAGGCAACAGTAGAGGTACCCTGAGGTCCCAGTCGCAACTGGAGAGGAATCCTGTGCTTCCCACCCCAACTCGAGAAAAACCATGAGATTCCCCTCTCAACGTGAGATGAATCCTGATTACCCTGCAGTGACTTGTGTGGAATGCCGAGTTCCCCATCCTAAACTGACATGAGTGCCAAGAAACTGATGCAACTGCAGAGGATTCCCAAGAGGAGCCTACTCAACCTCAACTGGAGAAGAGCCCTCTACCAAAACCAGAGAGGAAGTCTCATACTGCAACTAAGCAGGAGGCCTGCCCTGCCTAAATAGCCAGTAGCTTCCTGCACTTCACAACTAGAAAAAGAGCCCCTTTTCATTACAACCATAGAGGAGTCACCCAACTTTCAACTTGAGAAGAGCACTCTACCGTATCTAGAGAGGATCCCAACTAGCACAGCTAAAGAGGAGTTCCCCTGTGACAGCGAGAGAGGTGGTTGCAAACGACAACTAGAGATGAGCCGACCCACAGCAAATAAAGAGCGGACACCCACTGCAATGAGAGTGGACCCCAAGCTGTATCTAGAGAGTAGCCTCCCACACATTGCACTTAGAAAGGGACAAACTTGCACATCGCTACTAGAGAGGATCTGCCCCACTCTAGTTCAATAGGAATCTCCACCACAACTTTAAAGGAACCCCGAGTCATATACTGCAACTCAAGAGGCACCCCGCGATCCCCCCTGCAATTTCATAGGATCTCTAGACTGGCACAAGAAAAGGGGCCACTGCACCAAAGGACGAAGGGGCTCTCTTTCCAAAACTGAAGCAGATTTCCCAGGCACAACTTGAGAGGTGTGTCCCGGGATATCACACCTAGGAAAAAGACCTTCTGCCTTTAATGGAAACGAGCTCCCTGAATGAAGTCGAGTGTAGGCCCTCACAACTAGAGAGTAGTGATCCTATGAATAGAAGTGAGGAACCCATAGCACCAAAAGCACAGAGGACCTCCCCCATGGAGACAAGCACACGCCAGCTGGAGAGGACACAGCCTGGCCCCTCGAGAAGAGACCTCCACCACAACTTGAGAGGAGCCCGCTGGAATTCACACACAGAGAGGAGCCCCTCTTCTGCTATTACAGACAAATCTCACACCACAAGGAGAGAGGAGCTTGCACACCACCCTAGAGAGACTCAAAATCCCAGCAACTACAGAGTAGACCCTGACCACAATGATAATCACTTGTAAAAATAGTGAGCCACCACACGTCACTGCAAAAAGACAGGAGCAACTCTGAATATCCTTGCTAGAGAAGAGTCACCCCAAGAGAACTCCATAGGACACCCCACGGGAAGTCGCCAGGAACTGTGAGAACTAACCAAGCTCAAGGAGAACCCCAGCTTCCCCACCATGACTCCAGTACAATCCTGTATCCCATGCTGCAAATCCAGAGAAACAGATTTCTCGCTGCACTTCGAGAGGAGGTCTCAGGCACTGTGGCAACTCTCCAGAAAACTCTGAATTTCCAGCAACCACTAGAGAAGAAGCCCAAATTTCTGCTGCAAGCTGAAAGGAGGCCTGACTCCCCTGCTGCAACCCGAGAGGAAACACGACTTCACCACCTCAACTTGAGAGGAGTCCTGACTTCCCTGTTGCCACTCGAGAGGTATCCCCAGATCCCCATCTAAACTCGAAAGGAACACCATGTTTCCCACCACAAGTCAAAAGGACACCGAGTTCCCCCTTAACTGAGATAAGGACTGATTCCCCTGCAGCGACTTGAATGGAATCCAGAGTTTCCCCTCAAAACATGAAGGGAGGTCTGAATCCCCTGTTGCAACTCAAGAAAATTCCCTATTCCCCACCTCAACTCAACAGGATGCCTAACCTCCCTTTCACAACTAGAGAGGAAAGCCAAATTCTATGCCTCAACATGAGACGAGCCCTGAATACCTTGTTCAAACTTGATAGGAACCCCGAGATCCATGTCACAACTGGAGATGAACCCCGAGTTTTCTGACTCAATTTGTGATGAGACCCTATTCCTCTGCAGCAACTTGACAGGAATCCCTAGGTTCCCCTCACAACTCAAGAGGAGGCCTGATTCCCCTGAGGCAACACGAGAGGTTCCCTGAAGTCCCCATTGCAACTCAGGAGGAAGGCCAAGTTTCCCACAGCAACTCAAGAAAAACCATGAGATTCCCACTTCAAAGGGAGATGACGCCTGATTCCTCTGCAGCGACTCGGGAAAAATCCCGAGTTCTCCCTCACATCTCAAAAGGAGGCCTGACTCCCTTGAGGCAACATGAGAGGTTCCCTGAGGTGCCCGTCACAAATCGAGGGGAACCCTGCTTTTCCCACCTCAACTTGAGATGAAGTAAGATTGGATTCCTCTGCACTGCCTTGAAAGAAATCCCGAGTTTTCCCTCACAACTTGATAGGTTCCCTGATTCTCCTGAGGACACATGAGATCAACCCTCAATGCAAGATAATGCCATTTACCATACAGCAACTTGAGAGCAATCCCGAGTTCCCTCCCGCAACCAGAACAGAGTCTTGACTCCCTTTTAGCAACTCGAGAGTTTCTCCAAAATACCTGTTGCAACTCGAGAGGAACCCCGAGTTTCCCACAACTCGAGATGAACCCCGTGTTGCCCACCTCATCTTGAGATGAGGGCTGATGCCCCTGCTTCGAGTTGAGAGGAATCCCAACTTCCCCTAGCACCTCAAGAGCAGCCCTGTCTCACCTATTGCAACTCCACATGATCTCCAAATTCCACATCGCAGCTTGAGAGAAACCCCGAGTTTCCCACCACAACTCAAGAAGAACCCCGGGTTCCCTGCCTCAATTCAAAATGTGGCCTGATTCCCCTGCAGTGACTGGAGAGGAACCCCGAGTTCCCCAATTTCCTCTCGAGTTGCAACAGGTATCTCGGGGAACCTCTTGAGTTGCTAACTAAGAGAGTCAACTCGACATGAGCCCCAAGACCCTCATGCAACTGCAGAGGATGCCCAAGAGATTACCCCAACACAATTGGGAAAGAACCTTCTACCAGAAACAGAGAAGAAGCCTCATACCACACCTAAGCAGGAGGCCCACCTTGCCACAAAAATCCAGTAGCTTCCTGCACTTCACAACTGGAAAAATCTCCTCTTTTCATCACCACCATAGAGGAGTCACCCACCTCCCAATTTGAAAAGAGCACTCTACCACATCTAGAGAGGAGCCCAACTACCACAATTAAAGAGAAGTTCCCCTTCCACAATTAGAGAGGTGGCTGCAAACGAAACTAGAGACAAACAGACCCATAACAAATAACGAGTACACCCCCATTGCAATTAGAGTGGAGCTCATGCCATATCTAGAGAGTAGCCCCCCCAACACATTGCACTTAGATGGGGATCAGCTTGCACATGACTAATACAGAGTATCTGCCCCAGATTCATGGATCTAATTCAAGAGGTGTCTCCAGCACAACTCTTAAGGAACCTCGACTTACTGTAACTCAAGAGGCACCCTGAGATCCCTGCTGCAATCTCACACGATCCCTAGGCTAGCACAAGGGACCTGGGACCAAATGACAGAGGCGTTCTCCAGGAAAACTGAAGTGGATTCCCCAGGCACAACTAGAGAATTGTCCCCATGGACAACACACCTAGAGAGAAGACCTTCTGCCTCCAATGAAAACAAGCTTCCTGAAAGAAGTCAAGTGGAGGCCCTGGCAACTAGAAAGCAGGAATCCCACGAATAGAAGTGAGGAACCCATAGCGCCAAAAGCAGAGAGGACCTCCCAAGTGGAGACAATAATACCCCAACCTGAGAGGACGCAGCCTCGACCCTCGAGAGGAGCCCTCCTCCACAACTTGAGAGGCGCCTGCTGGACATCACACACAGAGAGGAGTCCCTCTTCTGCTAAGACAGACGAACTTCACACCACCACTAGAGAGAATCGAAGCCCCCAGAAATACAGAGTTGACCAAGGCCACAACTATAGAGTAGTCCCTTTTCAAAACTAATGAGCAACCACCCATCATTGCAACAAGACAGGAGCCACCCTGCATTTCCTTGCTATGAGTTGCCCCAAGAGAACTCGACAGGACACCCCACCATAAGTCACCAGGAACACTGAGTACCAACCAAGCTTGAGTGTAACCCTGAATTTCATGACAGGACTCCAGTGGAATCCTGCATCTCATGTTGCAAATCCATAGGAATATTGATTTCTTGCTGCACTTCAAAAGGAGCTCTCCAATGCTGTGGCAACTCTCCTGACAACCTCGAGTTTCCAGCAACCACTAGAGAAGAACCCCACATTTCTGCTGAAACTTGAAGGAGGCCCAACTCCCCTGCTGCAACTCGAGAGGAAACACGACTTTCCCACCTCAACTTGAGAGGAGTCTTGACTCCCCTGTTGTGATTCAAGAAGTACCCCCAGATCCCATCACAACTCAAAAGAAACCCCATGTTTCCAGCTGCAAGTTGAAAGGACACTGAGTTCCCCCTCAACTCACAATAAGGCCTGATTCCCCTGCAGTGACTCGAATGGAATCCTGAGTTTCCCCTCCCATGAAGGGAGGTATGAATTCCCTGTTGCAACTCAAGAAAAACCCCAAGTTCCCTGCCTCAACTCGAAGAGGCCTGATATCCCTTTCACAACTCGAGGGGAAAGTGGAGTTCTATGCTTCAACACAAGACAAGCCCTGACTATCCTGTTGAAACTTGATAGGAACCCCAAGATCCACATCCGAACTGGAGAACCCCGAGTTTCCTGCCTCAACTTGAGATGAGGCCATATTCCCCTGCAATGACTCGAGAGGAATCCCTAGGTTCACCTCACAACTCGAAAGAAGGCCTGACTCCCCTGAGGCAACACGAGAGGTTCCCTGAGGTCCTCATCACAACTCGAGAGGACCCCCGAGTTTCCCACCTGAACTTGTGATGAGATGAGGCTCAATTCCCTTTCAGCGAATCGAGAGGAATCTGGAATGTCTGCTCGCAAATTGAAAGGATGCTTGACTCCTGTGGGGCAACAGTACAGGTTCCCTGAGGTCAATGTCATAACTCAAAAAGAACCCTGAGCTTCCCTCCACAACTCGAGCAAAACAACCAGATTCATCTCTCAAGGCAAGATGAGTCCTAATTCCCCTTTGGTGACTTGAGAGCAATCCCAACTTCCCCCTGGCAACTCGAAAGGAGGCTTGACTCCATTTCTGCAACTTGAGAGGTTACCCAAGATACTAGTCACAACTGGAGAGGAACCCTGAGTATCCCACCTCAACTCGAGATGAGGCCCAATTCCCCTGAGCCTGACAACTGAGCTGCCCCTCACAACTAGAAAGGAGGCCTGACTCCCCTGAGGCAACCACAGCAGTTCACTCAGATCCCCGTGGCAACTCTAGGGGAACCCCGAGATGCCCATCACAACTTGAGAGGAAACCCAAGTTCCCAAGCTCAACTAGAGGTGAGGTTCAATTCCCATGCAGTGACTCGAGGGGAATCCCAAGTTCCCCATTGCAACTCAAAGAGAGGTTTGACTCCCTTTTTCCAACTGGAGATGTTCCCCGAGACACCTGTCACAACTCAAGAGGAACCCTGAGTTTCACCCCACAACTGCAGAACACCATGTTTCTCAACTCATCTCAAGATAAGTCCGAGTCCCCTGCTTCAACTCGAGAGGAATTCCGACTTCCCCCTCACTCCTCAAGAGGAGGTCTGTCTAACCCATTGCTTCAAGAGGTTCCCTTAGTCTATGTCCCTATCACCAATGCCAGAGAAGCTGAAGTTGATGAGTTCTATGGAGACCTACAAGACCTCGAAGACCTCATAGAACTAACACCAAAAAAGATGTTCTATTCATCACTGGAGACTGGAATGCAAAAGTAGGAAGTCAAGAGATACCTGGAGTAACAGGCAACTTTGGCCTTGGAGAAGAAAATTAAGCAGGGCAAAGGCTAACTGAATTCTTCCAGAGAATGTACTAGTCATAGAAAATACTATTTTTCAACAACACAAGAGACAACTTTACACATGACATGAACCTCACCAAATGGTCAAAACTGAAATCAAATTAATTACATTCTTTGTAGTTGAAGACGGAGAAACTGTATACAGTCAGCAAAAACAAGACCTGGAGCAGATTGTGGCTCAGATCATCAGCTCCTTGTAAAAAAAACGCAGTCTTAAACTAAAGAAAGCAGGGAAAACCACTGGGCCAGCTAGATATGACTTAAATCAAATCCACTATGAATATGCAGTGGAGGTAATGCATAGATTCAAGGGATTAAATCTAGTAAACAGAGTGCCTGAACTATGAACAGTCTGTATTATTCTACAGGAGGCAGCAAACAAAACCATTCCAAAGTAAAAGTAAAGAAAGAAGGCAAAGGGGCTAGCTGAGGAGGATTTACAAATAACTAAAGAAGTAAGTGAAAAGTAAGAGAGAAAGGAAAAGATATGTTCAGCTAAATGCAGAGTTCCAAACAACAGCATGGAGAGACAAGCAGGGCTTCTTCAATAAGCAGTGCATAAAACTAGAAGAAAACAACTCAAGGGGAAAAACTGGAGATATCTTCAGGAAAATTGGAGCTATCAAGGGAATATTTCACCAAAAGATGGGCTCAATAAAGGACAGAAACTGTGGAGACCTAGGAGATGCTGAAGAGATCAAGAAGAGAGGGAAGGAATACACAGAACTGTGCAGGAAAAAAAAAAAAATATCTTAATGAACTGGATTACTACAATGGGGTTGTCAGTCACCCAAGCCCAGACGTCTAGAGTGTGAGGGCAAGTTGGCCTTAGGAAGCCCTGCTGTTAATAAAGCTATTAGATATGATGGAATTCCAGTAGAACTATTCAAAACTCTAAAGGATGATGCCATCAAGGTGTTGCATTCCATATGTCAGCAAACCTGAAAGACCCAGTAGTGACCACAGTACTGGAAAAGGTCAATCTTTATCCCAATTCCCAGGAAGGGTAGTACTAAAGAATATGCTAACCATCGGACAATTGCACTCATCTCCCATGCTAGTAAAAAATCTTGCATGCTAGGCTTCAGCATTAGGCAAACCTAGAACTTCCAGATGTCCAAGTTGGATTTAGAAAAGGACAAGGAACCAGAGATCAAATTGCCAACATTCGCTAGATCATAGAGAAAGTTAGTGAATTCCAGAAAAGCATCTACCTCTGTTTCATCAGCTATGCTAAAGCCTTTGATAGTGTGGCTCATAGTAAACTGTGGAAAGTTCTTAAAGAGATGGGAATACCAGACTATCTTACCTGGCTGCTGAGAAATATGTAGCAGGTTGAGAAGCAATATTTAGAATCCTGTGTGGAACAACCACAAATCTTGGTTCAAGATTGAGAAAGTAGTACGACAGGGCTGTCTGCTGTCACCCTGTTTGTATAAACTATATGCTGATAATATCATGAGAAATGCAGAGCTGGATGAGTTACAAGCCAGAATCAAGATAGGCAGAGATTCATCAACAACCTCAGCTATGTGGATGGTACTACTCTAATAGCAGAAAATGAAGACAAACTAAAGAGCCCCTTGGTGAGATGAAGGAGGAGAGTGAAAGAGTTGGCTTAAGACTTAATATTAAATAAACTAAGAACGTGGTATCTGGCCCCATTACTTCATGGCAAATAAAAGAGGAAAAAGTGAAAGTAGTGACAGATTTCCTCTTCTAGGGCTCTAAAATCACAGTGGATGGTGACTGTATCCATGAAATCAGAAGATGATTGCTTATTTGCAGGAAAACTCTGACAAACCTAAACAGTGTGTTGAAAAGCTCTGTTTTTCAGATGCACTGCTCTGCTGACAAAGGTCTATGTAGTCAAGGCTATGGTCTTCCTAGTGGTCATGTACAGTTGTGAGAGCTGGGCCGTAAAGAAGGCAGAACACCAAAGAACTGATGCCTTTGAACTGTGGTGCTGGAGAAGACTCCTGAAGGTCCCTTGGAGAGCAAGGAGATCAAACCAGTCAATATTAAGGGGAATCAAACCTGAATACTTGTTGGAAGTAAAGAGGAATTAAAGAGCCTCTTTGTGACATGAAGGAGAAGAGTGAAAAAGTCAGCTTGAGATTAAATAAACTAAGAACATGGCATCTGGCCCCATTACTTCATGGCAATGGTCTTCCCAGTGGTCACGTACAGTTGTGAGAGCTGGACCATAAAGAAGGCAAAATGCCAAAGAACTTATGTCTTTGAACGGTGGTGCTGGAGAAGACTCCTGAGGGTTCCTTGGGCGAGATCAAACCGGTCAATCTTAAGGGAAATCAAACCTGAGAGGACTGATGTTAAAGCTGAAGTGACAGTATTTTGGTCATATGATACGAACAACCAACTTATTGGAAAAGTCCCTAATGCTGGGAAAGATTGAGGGCAGAAAGAAGAGGGCATCAGAGGATAAAATGGCTGCATGACATCACCGATGAAATGGACATGAGCTTGGGCAAACTTTGGGAGATGGTGAGGGGCAGGAAGGCCCGGTGTACTGCAGTCCGTGGGGTTGCAAAGAATTGGACATGACTGGATGACTGAACAAAAACAACAATAAATTATGATTAATTACTTTTATAATTATTATTATGAATCAGTCTATACTTGAGATGATATTAATAATTATAATACTGGGAAAACAATGACTCCGTTAAAGTATCTGTAACATTTTTAAAGGAGGAAAATGTTATTCTCTTAAAGGTTTAGTAATTATGTAAACAGTTAACCTAAACAAATTTGTAGAAAAGTACATTAACAAACACAATGTTTTTTACAAAAGCAAACAACCAAAAGCACATGATAGGGTTTTTTAAATATAAATTTATTTATTTTGATTGAAGGCCAATTAATTTAAATATTGTATTGGTTTTGCCATACATTAATCCACCACAGGTGTACACGTGTTCCCCATCCTGAACCCCCTTCCCACTTCCCTTCACATTCCGTCACTCTAGGTCATCCCAGTGCACCAGCCCTGAGCATCCTGTATCATGCATCAAACCTAGACTGGCGATTTGTTTCACATATTATATTATACATGTTTCAATACCATTCTCCCAAATAATCCTACCCTCGCCCTCTCCCACAGAGTCTATAAGACTGTTCTATACATCTGTGTCTTTTTTGGTGCCTCGCACACAGGGTCATTGTTGTCATCTTTCTAAATTCCATATATATGTGTTAGTATACTGTATTGGTGTTTTTCTTTCTGGCTTACTTCACTCTGTATAATAAGCTCCAGTTTCATCTGCCTCACTAGAACTGATTCAAATGTATTATTTAATGACTGAGTAACACTCTATTATGTATATGTACCACAGCTTTCTTATCCATTCATCTGCTGATGGACATCTAGTAATTTGTTGGAACTTTGTGTTAGTCTTCTTGAAATTTTTCATTGACTCCTGGTTACATTTCCTACTACTTTCATTTCTATTTCCCCTCATTACAAATTAAATTATTACTTTGAACTTCTTTCTATTCCCTTGATAGATCATTTTCATTTGCATCAGTGTACAGGAATGTTCTGGGATCATATCTTAAACACATTCTCCAGGAAGCTTTCTTTGACCTCTGGGGCTTGGGTTATTTGCCTTCCATAACCACTCTTATAGAACCAACATTCAGGACTTCCTTAACCAAAAATTTAGGATATTGTATTTGCTTATTTAGTACACTCTTTACACCCTCAAAGATAACAAACTCTAGAAGGCCAAGGACCATAGCTGTGCTATTCACAGGTAAAACACCTGTATCTAGCTCAATAAATATGATATGAACTTGGGTATGTGTGTGCTCAGTCATGTCTGACTCTGTAGCCCTGTGGATTGTAGTCTGTCAGGCTCCTCTGCCCATGGAATTTTCCAGGCAAGAGTACTGGAGTGGATTATAATTTCCTACTGTACTGGATCTTCCCCATCCAGGGATTGAACTTGCATCTCTTGTGTCTCCTGCATTGGCAGCAAGATTCTTTATCACCAGTGCCACCTGGAAAGCCTTGAATTTGGGACAAAAGGGAAATAGGCACATAATTTTATAGGGTGACAAATTCTAATATACACACATTTGTTTACAAATTTGGAAAAATGTTTTTGATAATGTGGTAAATTTTTTTTTTTATCATTTCAGCTTGAATTTTCATCAAGCTTAAGGAAGTTTTTCTTAGGGTAATATATACAACTGGTGTTTCTAGTACAATTATATCATCATGAAAGCATAATCTTTCTTCTTTTCACAAGTACCTCTTATTAGTTTGTAGGGGAAGCACAGTTCTTGCTAATGTAACAAAAGTGATGAAACTTGAAATCAGGATAAATAGCAACTGAATACAGCAAATACATGTCCAGACACATTTGTATACACACATTTATGCTGCCAAGTAGAATGAAATATATTTCTTAAGAAACAGCTAAATGGCCTTATGAATTCAGAGAATAGGATGATCAGTTCTTGCTGGAAAGAACGGAACAGATGCATCTTCCTGGAATGTGTGGCATTTAATTTTAGCCTTAAATAGGAGTGATGACAGAACAATAGGTCTATGAAAATTGTAGCTAAAATAGAGATTATGATGGTGGGAAAAGGGGGAAGGTTAAAGATGTATTTGGGAATTTTGAAAGTTGTAGGGGTCATGCAGAAATATGACAAATAAACCATAAATACAAGTGTGATTTGAAACAGGGACAGTTCTGAAGAGTAAGGATTTTGCATCCCATAAGACTATTTGAGGGCTTCCTAGTGTTCAATGGTAAAGAATCTGCCTGCCAAAGCAAGAGGCACAAGTTTGATAACTAGGCAGGGAAGATTCCCTAGAGAAGGAAATAGCAACCCATTCCTGTATTCTTGCCTGGGAAATCCCATGGACAGAGGAGCCTGGCAGGCTACAGTCCACGGTGTTGCAAAGAGTTAGACACAACTTAGTAACAAACAACAATAAAAGACCATTTGAACAGAGAAGGGATGTGATTAGAGATTTCTTAGTGAGAGTATTTCTTTGGAGAAATTTTGTTTTTAAGGCAGAAAATGAATTAGAAACTGCAAGATGTTTAAACTAGTGCTTCTAATAAATACACACAGCTTGCTGTAAAAAACATGGCAAAGGGGTTAACATCTCAATGAGAACAATATCAGATTCAAACCCATCATTATATAAACCACATTAGGGATGGATCATGTACCATGTAAATGGAAAAACAGGGTTTACTCTAATCTTAGATAAATTTTCTCATCTATGATTTTCCTCTCTGACTCCCACCATCCATATAAATTTACTTACTTGTTCAATTCCCATTTACATGTAAAACAGTTATTGAATTGCTAACCTGTACTACCATGAGAAACACACTTCTCAGTTTGAGTACAGTGTTTATGTACAGTTCCTTTAGTCTTTAGCCTGACATTTTCCAATCAATGCACTATTTCCCGAAGTTATCAGTACATTTTAATGGCTATAAAGAATGCTAGAATTAACATCTGTCTTCAGGTTTTGGTATGAACACACATTTTCAAAGGAAATGAGGCACTTACAGAAATGGTAAAGGCTTAACCATCCTGGGATGAGATATGAAGAAACAAGGTAATTTATTGGTTTGGATTAGATTTTGGTTGCAAGAGAATAGTTCTGTAAATCAAACACAAATTATTATTATTAGTTTTGTTTTTTTTTTTCTCATGGCAGATCCTGGAGATGTTGGTCCAAGGGCTGGTGTGCTCTGTGGAACCAAGCATCTTCTTTCTTACTAATCAGACATTCAGGCCCCTTTTGTTAAGTGACCATAGATGCCCCAAAATTTGCTTCAACTCCAACCTTCATGTTGTCATTCTAGCTAACAAAAAGAAGGGAAGAAAATTAGAAGAAAGTTACTTTTTAGGAAAATCCCCAGAATGTGCACATGTCATCTTCATGGATATCTCAGAGGCCAAAACCTAGTCATGTGGACACACTCAGCTGCAAAGTACCTGGGAATATTACTGTACTCTTTTCATCCATATGTCTGCTTAAAGTTTAGCGAGTATAACACTGCTAAAGAGGAAAGAATAATTTTCTTCTTTTTTGATGTCGACAACATAAATAAGGTAGCTCAAGTGTATCAATAAATTTGTCCATAAAGAGAATTTAGGAAGAGAACCTTCCACGATGTTTTTTATGAGTCACAGGATGCAACAATGAGATACCAGTTGTCAGTCCATGATTGAGCTCTTCCAGGGTGCTTCCTGAGACAGAATTTACCTTCTGTCTCCTGTATGCTATTATTATTTGTTCTGACATAGGCAAACCTAGTCCTACATGATATACAGAAAAAAATCACCTGTTTCTTTCACAATACCTTCATTCAAATTGCTGCCGCAATAGAGAGACCTGTTTTGAAAGTTTTCAAAAGTAAAACTAGGAGTAATTGGTGAATTCACAAAACAAACAGATTTAAATTCATAGATTGCTTACCGAATTTCTACTATGTACCAGACAGTGTGCTAAGACAACAAGAGTGCAGTTTGAGCCGATCTTAACATGGCCCAGCCTTCCTGAAATTTTCTCTCTACTTAAGGGTACATATTGTAATAAGGTGATTTTCATATATATATATATATATATACACACACACACATACATACATATACATATATAATTTTGGAAAGTGATACCAAGGAAAGGAAAGGAAAGAAGTTTTAGACGAACTTGCCCATATGATGAAAGTATCACTACTTATTGTTGCTCCCCCCACCACCCCGCCTTAGGCATGAGGTAGATAACAGCTTTGGAATGCAGTGGCAAAAATTTGTGTGTGGAAAAGAGATCTTGTGAAATTAAAGGTCCCACACAAAACATGCATAGATCCTGTGATATGAAATCTTACAGAAATTATGCTATAAATCCTAAGGGTGTTTAAAAAATATATTCTAAATTTTTAAAAGCTCTGTTTCACAAGATATCTTATATATCACATGAAATGAGCCTTTGATATATTCCATGGTGTTAAAAGGATCATATTTAATTCCTCTGGAATTACGATGTCATTTATTATCTTCTTCCATGAGGTTTGACGAAATTGTGGCATATATTAACTGCTTGACAATTATATGTTGCTGAGTAACTCATTTGGTCTCAAGCTGATGCTCAATTAAACATCTAGGAGGACAAATAATTCCAAAAAAAGGTATTAGTTTCTGCTTTGTGATGTAAATGCTTTGGGAAATTTAAATAATTTTAAGAAAGCAATATAACAATCTGATAAGGTAATTGCCTTATTAATCCTGGAAGGGTCCTCATTTTACTGAAAGTAATACAGAGCCTCACAAACATCTAATGTGAATTTTTAAAAAGCATTCTTCTGCAATAGTAGAATGGGGATAAATACTGATGTCTTATTAATTCTGAAGTTAGTCTGTTTTCTCTCCTTAAGTAATCTAATTATTTCACATTATGAAGCTACTTGAAATTTAGGTTGGCAGTCAGAAGTAGCATAAAAGTGATCTCTAGTTTTATTTTCAGAAGCAATATTTATCTTCAAATGCCTTTCTGTAGCATTTCATCACTCTCTCCAAGTAAAACTGTTTCCTATTTTCATTAAATACTAAATTAAAAAATGGTGACAATATGATTAGTTGACTTATGAAAGATGTTTTAATGCTTAAAAAATTAAATGACAAAATTATATTAAAGTTTGAGAGCATCTGATAGTACAGATACTTCTGAAAGCAAAGCACAATCCACGTTAAAAATATCCCAGTCTTGAGAGTTCAAGATGGCAGTGTTGAAGCTTAACTCACCTCCTCTCACAGATGCAACAAATCTACAATCACGTATGGAATAATTCACGCAGAAAGGGACCTGAAAACTGAATGAACAAAGAGTCTACAACAAAAAGGGGAAAATATAGCATTAAGATGGGTGGAAGAGGCAGAGAGACAGTCTTGCCAAGAAAAATACAGAAGTCCAACTGTAAGCCGCAACGGAGTGGAATCACAAAGGGTTAGATATTCTTTATACTAACCAACAAAAGATTCCAGGAATCGCAACCCATAATCCTGTATGGAAAGGACCAGCCCCCCAAACACCTGAGCCAGAACTGCCTTTGAGTGTTTGTCTCCTGCAGAGGCGTGGGTTAGCAGTGGCCTGCCATGGGGACAGGGGTGCTGGCTGCAGCAGACCTGGGTCACACAGCATTACCCAACATAGAGCCACAAAGCAGATGACCCACAAACTGCAGAACATTTATACTAAAGAAATCTCACACTGTTAAGAAAGCTCTAGGACCCACAACAGATTTCCCAACCTGGGGATCCAGTAAAGGGACTGAGAACTCCCAGAAAATTTGACTTAGGGGGCCAGTGGGATTGACTGCAGAACTTTCACAGGTCTGGGGAAAGAGACTAGGTGAGCACAAACAAAACCTTGTATGTGCCAGGATCCAGGAGAAAGGAGCAGTGTCCCCACAAGGGACTGAGTCAGACTTGCCTGTAAGTATCCACAAGTCTCCAGTGGAGGCATGGGTCAACAGTTCGGCCTCAGGCCAAACAAGAGGAAGGGAACACAGACCCACCCATCAATAAAAAATTGGGTTAAAGATTTACTGATCATGGCTCCCCCATCAGAATAAGACCCAGTTTTCCCCACAGTCAGTGTCTTCCATCAGGAAGCTTCCAGAAGCCTCTTATCCTTATTCATCAGAGGGCAGACAGAATGAAAACCAAAATCACAGAAAACTAACCAATCGGATCACATGGACCACAGCCTTGTCTAACTCAATGAAACTATGAGCCATGCCATTTAGGGCCACCCAAGATGGACGGGTCATAGTGGAGAATTCTTACAAAACATGGTCCACTGGAGAAAGGAAAAGCAAGCCACTTCAGTATTCTTCCCTTGAGAACCCCACGCACAGCATAAAAAGGCAAAACTATATGATACTGAAATATGAACTCTCCAGGCTGGGGTGCCCAATATGCTACTGGATAAGAATGGAGAAATAATTCCAGAAACAATGAAGAGACGAGGTCAAAGTGAAAACAACACCCATCTGTGTATGTGACTGGTGATGGAAGTAAAGTCCAAAACTGAAAAGAACAAAATGCATAGGAACCTGGAATGAATTGCATAGGAACCTAGTCCGTGAATCAAGGTAAATTGGAAGTGGTCAAGCAGGAGATGGCAAGAGCAAATATCAACATTTTAAGAATCAGTGAACTAAAATGGACTGAAATTCAGTTCAGTTCAGTTGCTCAGGGGTGTCCAACTCTTTGTGATCCATGGACTGCAGCATGCCAGACCTCCCTGTCCATCATCAACTCCAGGAGTCTACTTGAACTCTTGTCCATTGTGTCGGTGATGCCGTCCATCCATCTCATCCTCTGTCATCCCCTTTTCCTGCCTTCAATATTTCCCAGCATCAAGGTCTTTTCAGATGAGTCAACTCTTTGCATCAGGTGGCCAAAGTATTGGAGTTTCAGCTTCAACATCAGTCCTTCCAATGAATGCTTAGGACTGATCTCCTTTAGGATGGACTGGTTGGACCTCCTTGTATTCCAAGAGACTCTCAAAGTCTTCTCCAACACCACAGTTCAAAAGCATCAATTCTTTGGCACTCAGATTTCCTTATAGAGCAACTCTCACATCCATACATGACCACTGGAAAAACCATAGCCTTGACTAAACGGACCTTTGTTGACAGAGTAATGTCTCTGCTTTTTAATATGCTGTCTAGGTTGGTCATAACTTTTCTTCCAAGGAGCAAGTGTTTTTTTTTTTTTTTTAATTTCATGGCTGCACTCACCATCTGCAGTGATTTTGGATCCCCCCCAAATAAAGTCTATCACTGCTTCCACTGTTTCCCCATCTATTTGCCATGAAGTGGTGGGACCAGATGCCATGATCATAGTTTTCTGAATGTTGAGGTTTAAGCCAACTTTTCCATTCTCCTCTTTCACTTTCATCAAGAGGCTCTTTAGTTCTTTTTCTCTTTCTGCCATGAGTGTGGTGTTGTATGCATATCTGAGGTTATCAATTTTTCCTGGGAATCTTGGTTCCAGCTTGTGCTTCATTCAGTCCAGCATTTTTCATGATGTACTCTGCATAATTCAGATGAACATTTTATCTAGTACTGTGGGCAAGAATCCCTCAGAAGAAATGGAGTAACACACACAGTCAACAAAAGAGTCTGAAATGCAGTACTTGGGTGCAACCTCAAAAATGAGCAAATGATTTCTGTTCATTTCTGAGGCAAATAATTCAATATCATAATAATCCAAGTCTATGCCCCAAACAATAATCCCGAAGAACTGAAGTTGAACAGTTCTATGATGACCTACAAGACCTCTTAGAACTAACACCAAAAGAAGATGTCCTTTTCATGATAGAGGGCTAGAATTCAAATGTAGGAAGTCAAGAGATACCCAGAGTAACAGGCATGATTGGCCTTGGAATGCAAAATGAAGCAGGTCAAAGGCTAACAGAGTTCTGGCTTGAAAATGCACCAGTCATATAAAACACTCTCTTCCAACAACACAAGAGACGACTCTACACTTGGACATCACCAGATGATCAATACCAAAATCAGTTGATTATATTTTTTGCAGCTGAAGATGGAGCTCTATACGGTCAGCAAAATCAAGACTAGGAGCTGACTGTGACCAATATCATGAACTCCTTATTGAAAAATTCAGACTTAAATTGAAGAAAGTAGGGAAAACCATTAAACTCTTCAGATATGACCTAAATCAAAACCCATACAGTGGAATGACAGATATATTCAAGGGGTTAGATCTGACAGAGTGCCTGAAGAACTATGGACACCACTCAATTTCATTGTACAGAGGAGGCAGTGATCAAGGCCAGCCCAAGAGAAAGAAATGCAAAAAGGCAAAATGGTTGTCTGTGGAGGCCTTAAAAATAGCTGAGAAAAGAAGGGAAGTGAGAGGCAAGGGAGAAAAAGAAAAATATATCCATCAGAATGCAGAGTTGCAAAGAATAGCAAGGAGAGATAAGAAAGCCATCCTCAGTGATTAATGCAAAGAAACAGAGGAAAACAATATTATTGGGAAGACAAGAGATCTCTTCAAGAAAACTAGAGATACCAAGGGAACATTTCATGAAAAGATGGGCACAATAAAGTACAGAAATTGTATGGACCTAACAGAATGAGAAGAGAGTGAGAAAAGGGAACAAGAATACACAGAACTACACCCACACACAAAGCTTAATAACCATGATGCTTTTATCACTCACCTAAAGCCAGACATTCTGGAATCTGAAATCAAGTGGGCCTTAGAAAGAATCACTACAAAGGTAGTGGAGGTGATGGAGTTCCAGCTGAGCTATTTCAAATCCTAAAAGAAGATGCTGTTAAGTGCTGCAATCAAGATGCCAGCAAATTTGGAAAATTTAGCAGTGGCCACAGGCCACAGGAAAAGGCCAGTTTTCATTACAATCCTAAAGAAAGGCAATGACAGAGAATGCTCAAATTACCACACAATTGAACTCATCTTTCATGCTAGCAAAGTAATGCTCAAATTTCTTCAAGTCAGGCTTTAACAGTACATGAATTGTGAGTTTCCAAATGTTCAAGCTGGTTTAGAAAAGACAGAGAAACCAGAAATCAAATTGCCAATATCTGTTGGATCATCAAAAAAGCAAGAGAGTTCCAGAAAAACATCTACTTCTGCTTTAGTGACTATGCCAAAGCCTTTGGGTGGATCACAGCAAACTGTGGAAAATTTTTAAAGAAATGGGTATACCAGACCACCTGACCAGCCTCCTGAGAAATCAGTGCGCAGATCAAGAAGCAACAGTGAGAACTAGACATGGAACAACAGACTGTTTCCAAATCAGGAAAGGAGTATGTCAAGGCTGTATATTGTCACCCTGCTTATTTAACTTACTATAGAATATATCATTCAAAATACTGGGCTGGATGAAGCACAAGCTGGAATCAAGATTGCTGGGAGAAATCTCAATAACCTCATATATGAAGACGACACCACTCTTATGGCAGAAAGCGAAGAAGAACTATAGAGCGTCTTTATAAAAGTAAAACTGGAGAGTGAAAAAAATGGCTTAAAACTCAACATTTGGGAAAGTAAGATCATAGCATCTGGTCCCCTCACTTCGTGGCAAATAGATGCAGGAAACAATGGAAACTGTGACAGACTTTATTTTGGGGGGCTCCAAAATCACAGCAGATATTGACTGTAGTCATGAAATTAAAGATATTTGCTCCTTGGAAGAAAAGTTTTGACTAACCTAGACATCATATTAAAAAGCAGAGACATTTCTTTGCCAACAAAGGTCCATCTAGTCAAAGCTATGGTTTTTCCAGTAGTCATGTATGGATGTGAGAGTTGGACTATAATGAAAACTGTGCATGGAAGAATTGATGCTTTTAAACTGTTGTGTTGGAGAAGACTCTTGAGAGTCCCTTGGACTGCAAGGAGATCCATCCAGTCAATCCTAAAGGATATCAGTCCTGAATATTTATTGGAAGGACTGATGGTGAATCTGATACTCCAATACTTTTGCCACCTGATGAGAAGAGCTGACCCATTGAAAAGACCCTGATACTGAGAAAGATAGAAGGCAGGATAAGAAGGGGATGACAGAGGATGAGATGGTTGTTTGGCATCACCGAGTCTATGGACATGAGTTTGAGTAAGCTGTGGGGGTTGGTGCTGGACAGGGAAGCCTGTCGTGCTGCAGTACATGGAGTCATAAAGAATCGGACACAACTGAATGACTGAACTGAACTGAAGAAGCCTACACAACATGCTACTGAATGACCAACAGATCACAGAAGAATTAAAAAAAAGAAATCAAAATATGCATAGAATCAAATGAAAATATAAACAGGACAACTCAAATGTATGGGATTCAGTAAAAGCAGTGCTAAGAGGATGGTTCATAGGAATATAAGCATATCTCAAGAAGCAAGAGCAAAGAAAAAAGCCTTTACATCTATGTCAACTAGAAAAAGAGAAATGAAGAACCTCAAAGTTAGTAGAAGGAAAGACACCATGAAAATCAGAGTGAAATAAGTGAAAAAGAAACAAAGGGGACTATAGCAAATATCACTAAAACTAAAAGCTGGTTCTTTGAGAAGACAAATAAAATTGACAAACCATTAGCCAGACTCATCAAGAAAAAGAGGGAGGATAATCCAACCAGCAAAATTAGAAATGAAAATGGAGAAATCACAACAGACAGCACAGAAATGCAAAAGATCATAAGAGACTACTATCAGCAGCTATATGCTAATAAAATGGGGAACTTAGAAGAAATGGACGGATTCTTAGAAAAGTAAAACCTTTCAAAACTGAACCAGAAAAACAGTAGAAAATCTTAACAGACCCATCACAAAGATGGAAATAGAAATTGTAATAAAAAATCTTCCAGCAAACAAAAGTCAAGGACCAGATAACTTCATAGGTGAAATCTACCAAAACTTTAGAGAACAGCTAAGATCTATCCTACTCAAACTCTGCCATAAAATTGCAGGGGAAGGTAAACTTCCAAAACCACTCTATGAGGCCACCATCACCCTAATATGAAATCCAGACAAAGATGCCACAATAAAAGAAAACTACAGGCCAATATCACTGATGAACATTGATGCAGAAATCCTCAACAAAATTCTAGCAATAGAGTCCAACAACATATTGAAAAGATCATTCATCATGACCAAGTGGGCTTTGTGCCAGGAATGCAAGAATTCTTCAGTTTTCACAAATCAATCAATGTGATACACCACATTAACAAATTGAAAGGTAAAAACCATAAGATTATCTCAATAGATGCAGAGAAAGCCTTTGAAAAAATTTATCAACCATTAATGATAAAAACTCTCCAGAAAGCAGGCAAAGAAGGAACATACCTCAAAATAATAAAAGTCATATATGATAAATCCACAGCACACATTATCCTCAATGGCAAAAAATTGAAAGCATTTCCTCTAAAGTCAGGATCAAGACAAGGTTGCTCACTCTTACCACTACTATTAAACATAGTTTTGGAATTTTTAGTCACAACAATTAAAGAAGAAGAAGAAATAAAAGGAATCCATATTGGAAAAGAAGAAGTAAAACTCTCACTGTTTGCAGATGACATGAACCTCTATATAGAAAACCTTACACACACCACCAGAAAATTACTAGAGCTAATCAATGAATATGGTAATGTTGCAGGATAAAATTAATACACAGAAATCTCCTGCATTTTTATACACTAGCAATGAGAAAACAGAAAGAGAATTTAAGGAATAATCCTATTCACCACTGCAATGAAAATAAAATACTTAGGAATAAATTTACATAAAGAAGCAAAAAACCTATATATAGAAAACTATAAAACACTGATAAAACAAATCCATGACACAAGCAGTTGGAGAAATATGCTATGTTCATGGATTGGAAGAATCAATTTAGTGAAAATGAATATAGTACCCAAAGCAATCTATAGATTCAATGCAATCTATCAAGCTACCAATGGTATTTTTCACAGAACTAGAACAAATAATTTCGCAATTTGTATGGAAACACAAAAACCCTCGAATAGCCAAAGCAATCTTGAGAAAGAAGAATGGAACTGGAGGAATCAACCTGCCTGACTTCAGGCTATACTACAAAGCTACAATCATCAAGACAGTATTGTCCTGGAACAAAGACAGCAATATTGATAAATGGAACAAAATAGAAACCCCAGAGATAAATCCACACACCAATGGACAACTTATCTTTGACAAAAGAGACAAAAATATATAATGGAGAAAAAACAATCTCTTTAACAAGCGGTGCTGGGAAAACTGGTCAACCACCTGTAAAAGAATGAAACTAGAACATTTTAGAACACCATATACAAAAATAAACTCAAAATGGATTAAAGATCTAAATGTAAGACCAGAAACTATAAAACTCCTAGAGGAAAAAATATGCAAAACACTCTTTGCCATAAATCACAGCAAGATCCTCTATCACTCACCTCCCATAATAATGTAAATAAAAGCAAAAATAAAAAAAATGGAACCTAAATAAACTTAAAAGCTTTTGCACAACAAAGGAAACTGTAAGCAAGGTGAGAAGGCAGCCTTCATAATTGGAGAAAATAATAGCAAATGGAAAAACTTACAAAGAATTAATCTCTAGTTACAAGCAGCTCATGAAACTCAATACCAGAAAAATAAACAACCCAATCAAAAAATGGGCCAAAGAACTAAACAGACATTTCTTCAAAGAAGACATACAGATGGCTAACAAACACATGAAAAGATGCTCAACCTCACTCATTATCAGAGAAGTACAAATGGAAACCACAATGAGGTACCATCTCATGCTGATCAGAATGGCTCTCATCAAAAAGTCTACAAACAATAAATGCTGGAGAAGGTGTGGAGAAAAGGAAACCCTTTACACTGTTGGTAGGAATACAAACTAGTACAGCTACTATGGAGAACAGTGTGAAGATTCCTTCAAAACCTGGAAACAGAACCGCCATAACACCCAGAAATCCCACTGCTGGGCATACATGCCAAGAAAACCAGAATTTTAAAGAGATACATGTACCCCATTGTTCATTACAGCACTGTTTACAATAGCTAGGACATGGAAGCAACCTAGATGTCCATTGGCAGATGAATGGATAAGAAAGCTGTGGTACATATACAGAATGGAATATTACTCAGATACAAAAAGAATGCATTTGAATCAGTTCTAATGAGGTGGATGAAACTAGAACCTATTATACAGAGTGAAGTTAGTCAGAAAGAAAAACACTAATACAGTGTATTAATGCATATATATGGAGTTTAGAAAGATGGCAACAATGATCCTATATGCAAGACAGCAAAAGAGACACAGGGTAAAGAACAGACTTTTGGACTCTGTGGGAGAAGGCGAGGGTGGTATGATTTGGAAGAACAACACTGAAACATGTATATACCATATGTGAAATAGATGACCAGTCCGTGTTTGATGCATGAAACAGAACACTCAAAGCCAGTGCACTGGGACAACCCAGAGGAATGGAATGGGAAGGGAGGTGGGATGCGTGTTCAGGATGGGGGGGCACATGTACACCTGTGACTGATTCATGTCAGTGTATGGCAAAAACCAGCAGTGTCAGGAAGCATTTAACAGGAGGCTTCCTATGTGCTGTTTTAAATCTGTCAGGAATTTTCTGTTCCTTATTAATTCCTGAATATTCAGGAATTAAGAGGAGAGGCAAACCTCCCCTGGAGGCTGAGGAATCTAGGCATTCCCTTCGTTAGTTTTTCAATACGGTGAGAAGTACCCTATTCCTTTTTATGAACCATATGGTAGAAGTGATTATTTACAACCCTCTTCTCTTTCATATTAATGACCTCATGTTTCCTTGATAACTTGTAAGTTTTGATTTTTATCTCTGCTGAAAATAGCTATTCTTGTAAGACAGTATACAGTATAAATACCTATACAATGTTGAATAAAACACCTTTGCTCCATCAGAACTTTGGTCCCCATGTCTTGCTTTATCTCTCTCTCTCTCTCTCTCTCTCTCTGTCTCTCTCTCTTTTTTAGGCTGATCCCCTGGAGCACTGAGGCTCTCTGAGTTCACTTTCCTGCCCGGGCTTCTAAGACCCTCTCAAGAAGGCACTCTGTATCTTCACCCCATCGAGAGGGCGCCTGAGGCCTCCATGAACAGAGTAAGCTCCGTGTCAGGGACTTTATTGGCTTTCTGCCTTAACCAAGGAATATCAGCCTCTTTCTCTCTCCTTTATTTTCTTATCAGTCAACTCCAGACCACCATGTTCCGGTCCATTAAAGGACCTCAACAAGTGGCGCCCAGAACAGGAGCTTGGTACATGTATGCAAATTCAGATGGAGTGACTCCAGGGCCTATTGTGGCCAGTAAGTACTAAGACATTGGTAAAATGGCTGGAAAGCCCCATCACTTTTCTACTTTAGTTCATCACTTATTTAAAGTTCAGGGACTTGAACAGGCCAAATTTGCCTGTTACCCTAGGTGTTTCTTGACTTCCTACTTTTGCATTCCAGTCCCCTATAATGAAAAGGACATCTTTTTGGGGTGTTCTAAAAAGAGACCTACAAGACCTTTTTAGAACTAACACCCCCAAAAGATGTCCTTTTCATTATAGGGGACTGGAATGCAAAAGTAGGAAGTCAAGAAACACCTAGGGTAACAGGCAAATTTGGCCTTGGAATATGGAATGAAGCATGGCAAAGGCTAATAGAATTTTGCCAAGAGAATGCACTGGTCATAGCAAACACCCTCTTCCAACAAACAAGAGAAGACTCTACACATGGACATCACCAGATGGTCAACACCAAAATCATATTGATTATATTCTTCGCAGCCAAAGATGGAGAAGCACTATACAGTCAGCAAAAACAAGGCCGGGAGCTGACTGTGGCTCAGATCATAAACTCTTTATTGCCAAATTCAGACCTAAATTGAAGAAAGTAGGGAAAACCACTAGACCATTCGGGTATGACCTAATTCAAATCCTTTATGATTATACAGTGGAAGTGAGTAATAGATTTAAGGGACTAGATCTGATAGATAGAGTGCCTGATGAACTATGGAATGAGGTTCGTGACATTGTACAGGAGACAGGGGTCAAGACCATTCCCATGGAAAAGAAATGCAAAAAAGCAAAATGGTTGTCTGGCGAGGCCTTACAAATAGCTGTGAAAAGAAGAGAAGTGAAAAGCAAAGGAGAAAAGGAAAGATATAAGCATCCGAATGCAGAGTTCCAAAGAATAGCAAGAAGAGATAAGAAAGTCTTCCTCAGTGATCAGTGCAAAGAAATAGAGGAAAACAACAGAATGAGAAAGACTAGATATCTCTTCAAGAAAATTAGAGATACCAAGGGAACATTTCATGCAAAGATGGGCTTGATAAAGGTCAGAAATGGTGTGGATCTAACAGAAGCAGAAGATATTAAGAAGAGGTGGCAAGAATACACAGAAGAACTGTACAAAAAATACCTTCATGACCAAGATAATCACGATGGTGTGATCACTCACCTAGAGCCAGACATCCTGAAATGTGAAGTCAAGTGGGCCTTAGAAAGCATCACTACAAACAAAGCTAGTGGAGGTGATGGAATTCCAGTTGACCTATTTAAATCCTGAAAGATGATGCTGTAAAAGTACTGCAGTCAATATGCCAGCAAATTTGGAAAACTCAGCAGTGGCCACAGGACAGGAAAAGGTCAGGTTTTATTCCAATCCCAAAGAAAGGCAATGCCAAAGAATGTTCAAACTACCACAAAATTGCACTCATCTCATATGCTAGGAAAGTAATGCTCAAAATTCTCCAAGCCAGGCTTCAGCAATACGTGAACTGTGGACTTTCAGATGTTCAAGCTGGTTTTAGAAAAAGCAGAAGAACCAGAGATAAAATTGCCAAAATCCACTGGATCATCGAAAGAACAAAAGAGTTCCAGAAAAACATCTATTTCTGCTTTATTGACTATGTCAAAGCCGTTGACTGTGTGGATCACAATAAACTGTGGACAATTCTTCAAGAGATGGGAATACCAGACCACCTGACTTGCCTCCTGAGAAACCTGTATGCAGGTCAGGAAGCAACCGTTAGAACTGGACATGGAACAACAGACTGGTTCTAAATAGGAAAAGGAGTACGTCAAGGCTGTATATTGTCACCCTGCTTATTTAACTTATATGCAGAGTACATCATGAGAAATGCTGGGCTGGAGGAAGCACAGGCTGGAATCAAGATTGCTGGGAGAAATATCAATAACCACAGATATGCAGATGACACCACCCTTATGGCAAAAAGTGAAGAGGAACTAAAAAGCCTCTTGATGAAGGTAAAAGTGGAGAATGAAAAAGTTGGCTTAAAGCTCAACATTCAGAAAACGAAGATCATGGCATCTGGTCCCATCACTTCATGGGAAATAGATGGGGAAACAGTGGAAACTGTGTCAGACTTTATGTTTTGGGGCTCCAAAATCACTGCAGGTGGTGAGTGCAGCCATGAGATTAAAAGATGCTTACTCCTTGGAAGAAAAGTTGTGACCAATCTATGTAGCGTATTGAAAAGCAGAGACATTATTTTGCCAACAAAGGTCCATCTAGTCAAGGCTATGATTTTACCAGTGGTCATGTATGGATGCGAGAGTTGGACTGTGAAGAAAGCTGAGCGCCAAAGAATTCATGCTTTTGAACTGTGGTGTTGGAGAAGACTCTTGAGAGTCCCTTGGACTGCAAGGAGATCCAACCAGTCCATTCTGAAGGAGATCAGCCCTGGGTGTTCTTTGGAAGGCATGATGCTAAAGCTGAAACTCCAATATTTTGGCCACCTCATGCAAAGAGTTGACTCATTGGAAAAGACTCTGATGCTGGGAGGGATTGGGGGCAGGAAGAAAAGGGGACGACAGAGGTTGAGATGGCTGTGTGGCATCACCGACTTGATGGTTGTGAGTTTGAGTGAACTCCAGGAGATGGTAATGGACAGGGAGGCCTGGCATGCTGAGATTCATGGCTTCACAAAGAATCGGACATGACTGAGCAACTGAACTGAACTGAAGGAACTTATAGATACACAACTAGAATTAAAACATATTGAGGAATCTTTTTCTCCTTGGAACTCTCCTACTTTTGTTATATATATTAAAAAAATCTAGCAAATGGCGTCTCCTAACAAACCTTAGAAAAGTTAATGCATCTATGAAACCTATGGGTACATTACAACCAGGAATCCCACCACCTACTACTATTTCTCAAAATTGGCATAGTAGTATTATTGATTTACAAGATTGCTTGTTTAATGTACCTTTACACCCTTTAGACCGAAAGAGATTCACTTTCTCTCTACCTGATCCTAATCACACTGGACCTCATAAATGGTACCAATAGACTTTACTGCCACAAGAGATGACGAATTCTCCCACCATGTGTCAATACTATGTAGCCAAAGCCCTTGAGCCTGTGAAAAAGACAATTTCCTAACTTGTTATTCACTGTATGGATGATATATTGTTTTTGGCTCCATCTATCTTAGAAACTCAACACATGTTTGATATAGCTCAACTAAGATGGCAAGAATACACAGAAGAACTGTACAAAAAAGATCTTCATGACCCAGATAATCACGATGGTGTGATCACTGACCTAGAGCCAGACATCCTGGAATGTGAAGTCAAGTGGGCCTTAGAAAGCATCACTACGAACAAAGCTAGTGGAGGTGATGGAATTCCAGTTGAGCTATTCCAAATCCTGAAAGATGATGCTGTGAAAGTGCTACACTCAATATGCCAGCAAATTTGGAAAACTCAGCAGTGGCCACAGGACTAGAAAAGGTCAGTTTTCATTCCAATCCCAAAGAAAGGCAATGCCAAAAATGCTCAAACTACCGCACAATTGCACTCATCACACACGCTAGTAAAGTAATGCTCAAAATTCTCCAAGCCAGGCTTCAGCAATACGTGAACCATGAACTTCCTGATGTTCAAGCTGGTTTTAGAAAAGGCACAGGAACCAGAGATCAAATTGCTAACATCCGCTGGATCATGGAAAAAGCAAGAGAGTTCCAGAAAAACATCTATTTCTGCTTTATTGACTATGCCAAAGCCTTTGACTGTGTGGATCACAATAAACTGTGGACAATTCTTCAAGAGATGGGAATACCAGACCACCTGATCTGCCCCTTGAGAAATTTGTATGCAGGTCAGGAAGCAACAGTTAGAACTGGACATGGAACAACAGACTGGTTCTAAATAGGAAAAGGAGTTCATCAAGGCTGTATATTGTCACCCTGCTTATTTAACTTATATGCAGAGTACATCATGAGAAATGCTGGACTGGAAGAAACACAAGCTGGAATCAAGATTGCTGGGAGAAATATCAATAACCTCAGATATGCAGATGACACCACCCTTATGGCAGAAAGTGAAGAGGAACTAAAAAGCCTCTTGATGAAAGTGAAAGTGGAGAGTTAAAAAGTTGGCTTAAAGCTCAACATTCAGAAAACGAAGATCATGGCATCTGGTCCCATCACTTCATGGGAAATAGATGGGGAAACAGTGGAAACAGTGTCAGACTTTATTTTTCTGGGCTCCAAAATCACTAAAGATGGTGACTGCAGCCATGAAATTAAAAGACGCTTACTCCTTGGAAGGAAAGTTATGGCCAACCTAGATAGCATATTCAAAAGCAGAGACATTACTTTGCCAACAAAGGTTCATCTAGTCAAGGCTATGGTTTTTCCTGTGGTCATGTATGGATGTGAGAATTGGACTGTGAAGAAGGCTGAGCACCGAAGAATTGATGCTTTTGAACTGTGGTGTTGGAGAAGACTCTTGAGAGTCCCTTGGACTGCAAGGAGATCCAACCAGTCCATTCTGAAGATCAGCCCTAGGATTTCTTTGGAAGGAATGATGCTGAAGCTGAAACTCCAATACTTTGGCCACCTCATGCGAAGAGTTGACTCATTGGAAAATACTCTGATGCTGGGAGGGATTGGGGGAAGGAGGAGAAGGGGACGATAGAGGATGAGATGGCTGGATGGCATCACTGACTCGATGGACGTGAGTCTGAGTGAACTCCGGGAGTTGGTGATGGATAGGGAGGCCTGGCATGCTGTGAGTCATGGGGTCACAAAGAGTCGGACATGACTGAGTGACTGATCTGATCTGATCTGATCTGATGCTTAAAAAACTCTGAATTAATCATTGCCCCTGAAAAAATTCAAACCTCTACACCTTACCATTACTTGGGGTTTGTTGTTAATAGACAGTGTATTACTACCCTCTCTTCATTCTCCCACAAGACTTCTTGCACAACAGAGACACCCAGTAATATGGATCTATACCCGTTTTAAGAAAATAAAGTCACTTACACCCTACCTTGATTTAATTGTTCTAATCATTATCAATAAAAAAGGACTAGAACTCTAATTGGCTTTGAAATTATTAGTAATTGCTCTACTTGTAGACCTCTACCCATCACACAAGGTATTAATCCTCACGTTTTACAGCCTAATGAACTATGACAAATGGATGTAACTCATTGCCCTGAACTTTGTCCATTTTTTTCCCTACATGTCTGTATAGACACAAATTCCTCTTTTATCTGGGCCACACCTCTTCATGGTAAAGTTACACAACATGTTATATGCTGCCTATATTTCTAGACACTGTAAATAATTTTTACAATATTTTTCTATTAAACATATCACAGGTATTATAGGGATGTTGAAGCTGAAACTACAATACTGTGGCCACCTGATGTGAAGAGCTGACTCATTTGAAAAGATTCTGATGTTGGGAAAGATTGAGCACAGGAGGATAAGGGGATGGCAGAGTATGAGATAATTGGATGGCATCACCAACTCAATGGACATGTGTTTGGGACTCCGGAGTTGGTGATGAACAGGGAGGCCTGGTGTGCTGCCGTTCATTGGGTTGCAGAGTCCGACACAACTGAGTGACTGAACTGAACCGAACTGAGCATGCCCATTAATGGCCTCACGTGTCCTTGCACACCCTCATTTGCCCTCAAATGCTCTTGCACACACTTACACACTCTTGAACATCCACAAACACTCCCAAGCCCTCACACAACCATGCATGCCCTCACACACCCTTGCAGGCCCTACTACACTCTCACCCATGCTCATACATTCTCACACATCCTGGCATGCACTCACATGACCTCAAATGGCCTCACAAGCCCGCACACACTCTCTCCCGTATGCCCTTGCACATCCTTGCATGCCCTCTCAAGTGCTCACACACCCTCACACACTCTCAAACATCCTTGCACACTTTCACACACCCTCACGTGACCTCATGCACCCTTGCACACCCTGCCATGCCCTCACATGCACTTGAGCACCTGAGCATGCCCTCGCTTCCCCTCACATGTCCTTACACCTTCTTGCATACACTTGCATGCCCTCATGTGCTCTCACATTCCCTCACACACCCTCGCACACCCTCACATGACCTCACATGCTCTTGAGTGTCATCACACACCCTGCCATGCCCTCACATCCACTCACACCCCTTAGCACACTCTTGCATGTCCTCGCATCCCCTTGCACATCCTTGCACCCTCTCAAACATGTTCACATATCCTCACATGCTCTCATATGGCCTCACACTCCCTTGCACATTTTTCACATGCACTTGCATGCCATCACACAGCCTTGCACACCTGTGCACATCTTCCCATGGCCTCTCATGTCCTTGCTTCCCCTTGCATGTCCTTGCACCCTCTCACACCCACTTGCATGCCCTCATGCACTCTCACATGGCCTTGCACTCCCTCGAATATCCTCACACACTCTCGCAATTCCTTGCACACCCTCACACGCTTTTGCATGCCCTCTCATCTCCTTGCATATACTCACATACTCTCACATCCACTTGCACTGTCTCACATGCCCTCCCAAACTCTCACAGGCCCTCACATGCCCTTGCACACCCTCACACGCCCTTGCACATCCTCACACAGTCTCTCATGACCTCACATGTCCTCTCACACCCTTACATGCCCTCACGGGCCTTCACCTACTCTTGCACACCATCGCATTGTCTCACACACCCTTGCACACTCTCGCTCAATCTCGCACATACTCACATGCTCTCACACGCCCTTGGAAACCCTCACATGCCGTCACATGTCCTTGCAGGCTCTCGCAGGGCCTCACATGCTCTTGCAATCCCTCTATGTCCTTGCACATACTCCCATGCCCTTGCACGTCTTTGTACACTCTCACACGTCCTCACAAATCTCTCACGCCCTTCAGTCCAGTTCAGTCACTCAGTCGTGTCTGACTCTTTGTGACCCCATGAATCACAGCACGTCAAGCCTCCCTGTCCATCACCAACTCCCAGAGTTCACTCAGATTCATGTCCATAGAGTCAGTGATGCCATCCAGCCATCTCATCCTCTGTCATCCGCTTCTCCTCCTGCCCCCAATCCCTCCCAGCATCAGAGTCTTTTCCAATGAGTCAACTCTTTGCATGAGGTGGCCAAAGTATTGGAGTTTCAGCTTCAGCATCATTCCTTCCAAAGAAATCCCAGGGCTAATCTCCTTAAGAATGGACTGGTTGGATCTCCTTGCAGTCCAAGGGACTCTCATGAGTTTTCTCCAACACCACAGTTCACCACGCCTTTACCTGCTTTCATACACCATCTCACAGCCTCATACACCCCCGCATACTCTCACACGTCCTTGCACGCCTTCTCATGCTATTGCATGTCCTCACACATTCTCGCACACTCTCACACATCTGTGCATGCTCTCACATGCCCTCATTGCCCTTGCATGCATTGACATGGCCACACATGCCCTCCCATGTCCTCATATGCTCTCACACGTCCTCACACTCTTTCCCAACCTCGTGCACCCTTGCATATCCTTCTATGTTCTTGCACATCCTCACACATCTTTGAATCACCTTGGCTGCCCTTGAACACCATCACACACTCTCACACATCCTCGCATGCTCTCACACTCCCTCCCACTACCTCACACACTGTTACACTCCTCCCACACCTTTGCAGTCTTACACCTCCTCACTCACCCTTACACTCCCTCACACACTGTTACTTACTCTCACACTTCCTCTCATACCCTTGCACACTCTTATGCTCCATTGAATGCCCTCACACACTCTTACACTTCCTCCCATGTTGTTATAATCCCTGAAACGACCACTAGTTCCAAGTGACTCCAAATCTACTATGCACCTGGGATCTCTCTTAAGCTCCCTGGAACACCCTCTCACACTCTTAGATTCCATCTCACACACTAGCATACTCTTACATTCTCTCACACACCCTCACACACTCTTATAATCCCTTGTAGACCCTCACAAACTCTTACACTCCTTCACATGCTCTTCTCTTCCCTTGCACACCATTCCACACTTTTACACTCTCTCACATGCTACTACACTGCCTTGCACCCTCCTACACTCCTTTGCACACCCACACACACTTACACTCCCTCACTTATCTTCGAATACTGTTATACTTCTTTGCATGCTCTGAGATATCCTCACACACCCTCACCCACCCTTACACTCCATAGCACACCCTTACACTACATCACATGCTGTTATAATCCCTTGCACACCATCACACACTCTTACACTCTCTTGCATACTATTACACTCACTTGCACACTCTCATACAGTCTTGCAGTCCCTTACATGCTCTTAAACACATTCCCACAACCTTGCACACTCTTACACTCCCTATCATGCTCTTATACTCCCTTGCATAACCTTAAATGCACTTAAACTTCCTTGCAAGGATTTACACTCCCTTGAACACCCTTGCTCACCCTTACACTCCATAGCACACCCTTGCACACTCTTATACTACCTTGCATGCTGTTATAATCCCTTGCACACCATCACACACTCTTACACTCCCTTGATGCTCTTACATTCTGTGGCACAACCTGACAAACTTATACCTCTTCACACACCCTTCCACACTCTTACACTCCCTCTTATGCTCCTATACTCTTCTGCACACCCTTGCACACTTTTATATTCCATTGCAATCCTCACACTCTCTTACACTCCCTCACACATCCTTGAACACTCGTACATGCCCTTACACACCGTTGCACCCTATTACATTCCCTCACATGCTCTGAGTCTCCCTCGCACACCCTCACACACTCTTTCACTCCATCATACACCGTCTCACACTTTTAGTCTCACTCTTACACTCCCCTGCACATTCTTGCACACTCTTACACTCTTGCACACTCTTAAAATCCCTCACATGCCCTCATGCACTCTTATTCTCCCCCATATACTCTTAAATACTCTTATACTCCCTTGAACACTCTTACATTCCCTCTCACACACTCACACACTTTTACACTCCCTCAAAAACATACATCTGTGGTCACCTGTACATTGTCTCAGGGTTAACCATTCTCAGACCATATACATTTTGTCACAAATTCACAGTCTCCATGATTACCCCACCTACCAGACTGTGTCACATTTCCAGTTTCCAGGGTAATCCCCACATCCAGACCTTACATGTTGTGTCACTTGTCCACAGTCTCCGAGGTAAACCCCTCCCAGATCCTACACCTGCAGTCACATGTCCACAGTCTCCACGGTGACCTCACATCACCTACCGTGTACCTGGGGTCATGGTGACCCTCTTTCCACACACTTTACCTGGGCTCACATGTCCATAGTCACTAGGATGACCCCCTTTCCAAACACTGTACCTGGGGTCACACATACTAAGTCTCCAAGGTGACCTGCTCTCCCAGACCCTGCCTATTTATTTTCTATTTGCTAAACTCTCACCCCTTAACAGTCCTTAATAGTGGTGGTTTAGTCACTAAGTCGTGTCTGACTCTTGTGACCCCATGGACTGTAGCCAGTGAGGTTCCTCTATCCATGGGATTCTCCAGGCAAGAATACTGGAGTGGGTTGCCATTTCCTTCTCCAGGAAATCTTCTCAGCCCAGGAATCAAACCCAGGTCTCCTGCATTGCAGGTAGATTCTTTACTGACTGAGCTATGGTGAAAGCTTTTGAGCTATGAGGGAATGCCCAGACCCTGTGCCTAGGGTCGCACTTCAACAATATCCAGGGTGTCCCTCCTGCCCATAACCTGCACCTGGTGACATATGCCCAGTCAACAGGGTGACCCCTCTCCCAAATCTTGTACTTGGGGTCACATGTCCACAGTCTAAGGTGACACTCTCCCAGAAACTGTACCTGGGGTCACATGTCCTGTCTCCAGGGTGACCCCCTTCCAAGACCCTGCACCTGGGGTCACGTGTCCACAGTCTCCACAGTGACCCAGTTCCCAAACAATGTACCTGGGATCCTATGTCCACAATATCCAGGGTGACTCTGGACTGGGGTCACATGTCTGCAGTCTAGAGTGTGACCCCAGTCATGTACACCCTATGTGTGGAGTCACACATCCACAATCTCCAAGGTGACACCCTCCCAGACCATGCACCTGGAATCACACATCCGGTCTTCAGAGTTAGCCCTCTCCCCAGACCCTACAATTTCAGTCAAACGTCCACATTACCCATGATGATCCCACTTCCCAGACGCTGTACCTGGGGCCACATGTCCGCAGTCTCCAGGGTGACCCTGCCTCCAAGTCCCAATACCTGGGGTCATACATCCACAGTGTTCATGGTGACCTCCTCCCAGACCCTGCACCAAGGGAAAGACATCCACAGTCTCTACAGAGGCCCCTCTTCCAGACCCTACACTTGGGATCAGATGTCCATAGTCCATAGGATGACCCCATCACTCAGACCCTGTACCTGCTGTCACATGTCCACAGTCCCCAGGGTGAAAGCACCCCCAGACCCTGTACCTGAAGTCAAAGGTGCACCATCTCCAAGGTGACAAACATCCCAGACACTGAAACTGGGTCACACATGCACGGTCTCAAGGGTGACCGCAGCCCACATCCAAGCACCTGGTGTACATGTCCACAGTCTCCATGCTGACACCCCTCTTCAGATACTATACCAGGTGTCACATGGCCACAGTCTCCCTGGTGAACACGTTTGCAGACCCTGTACATGGGATCACATGTCCACATTCTGCAGGGTGAATGTCCTCCAAGACCCTGAACCTGAGGTCACATATCCACAGTTTCCAAAGTGAACCCATCTCAAGACCCTGCACCTGGAGTCGCATGTCCAGTCTCAAGGGTGACCTCACCTCCCAGATCCTTGTCCTGGGTTCACACATCCACAGGCTCCATGTTGACTGCTTTTAAGTACCTGTACCTGGGGTCACATGTCAAAATTCTTGTTGACACCGGTCACACCCCACACTTGGGTTCACATGTCTATGGTGAATCCAGGGTGACTACACCTTACCAGGTTCACAAGTCTATATTCATCTGGGTGACACCCTCCCAGAGCCTGTATGTGTGGTCACACATCCAGTCTCCTTGGTGCGACCCCTCCCCAGACCTGGGACCTTGGGTCACATGTCCAATGGCCTCAGGGTAACCCCACTTCCCAGAACCTGTACCTGGGGTTGCATGTCTAGAGTCTAAAGCGTGACCCACCTCCCAGACCCTGCACCTGGGGTCACACATAAACAGTCTCCAGGATGAGACCACCTCCAGACTATGTACCTGGTGTCACATGACCACAGTGCCCAGTGTGACGTCTCCTCCCAGACCCTGCACCTAAGGTCCCATGTCCACAAGATCCAGGGTGATCCCCCTCCCACACCCTGGACCAGGGACACATTTCTACAGTCTGAAGTGTGACTCCACCTCCTAGAAACTGCACATGGGGTCACACATAAACAGTCTCCAGGGTAACCACCACTTGATCCTGTACCTGGGGTCAAATTTCTGTAGTATCCAGGGTGAATCCCTCCCAGACCACATACAAGGGATCACATATCCACAGTCTCTAGTATGAGCCAACATCCAGACTCTGTACCTGAGGTCTCATGACCACAATGTCCTTTGACACCACCTCCCAGTCCCTGCACTTAGGGTAACATGTCCAGAGTCTCCAGGGTAACCCCCTCCCAGACCATTCACCTGATGTAACATGTCCACAATCCCCAGAGTGACCCCACGTCCCAGATCCTGCATCTGGGATCACACATCCACAGTATCCAGGGAGAGCGCCCTCCCCAGACCCTACATTTTGGGTCACACATTCATAGTCCTCAGGGTGACCCCACCACCCAGACCCAGTAACCAGAAACACTTGCACACAATCTGCTCAGTAACCCCACCTCCCAGACCCTATGTCTGGAATTTCATGTCCATAGTCTCCATGATGAACTCCTCTCAGATCATGCACCTGGGATCACACACCAACAGTTTCCAGGGTGACCCCTTTCTCCCCTGCATCAGGGATTATATGACCACAGTCCCTACGTTCACACCCCACATCAGATCCTTTACCTTGTGTCACATGGCCACAGTTTCCCTGATGAACCCCTTCATAGACCCTATTCATAGGGTCACATGTTCATAGCCTCCAGGGTGAACACTCTCCCAGACCCTGCACCAGGGTTCACATGCCCACAGTCTCCATGGTGACCCCACATCCCAGACACTTCACCTGGCTTTACACATCCACAGGCTCCAGGGTCAGCCTCTACCCCAGGCACTGCATTTTGGGTCACCCATCCACTTTCTCCAGGGAGAAATCCCCTCACAGAACCTGCACCTGGGGTCACATGTCCACAGTCTCCACAGAGAGCCCTCTCTCCAGACTCTGCACATGGTGTTAGATGACCACAGTCCAGGGTGACCCTTATTCCCAGACCTTTCACCTGAGGTCACACATCCACAGGCTAAAGGGTCACCCCTTTGAAATACAAGCACCTGGGGTCAAATGTCCACAGTCTCCTTGGTGACACCTCGCCCAGACCCTACACCTGGGGTCACATGTCCACATTATCCATGTGGACATTATATAACATTTATAACATTATATATATATAACATATATAACAGTTATAACATTATAACTCTATACAGTTTTTTCAGAAAACATTAAAAGATAAATTTTGCCGACAAAAACTAAGAATTTAAAGGGGAATAACTAAAAATTCTCTATGTCAAGGGAAACATTTACTAAGGAAGTGACTCAAGTAATAATAATCTACACATAGGTAAACTGCAATTTGATTAAGTTTAAGGTAAGTATGCTATAGAAATCATCACGAATGCTGTGTGCTTAATCAATAATTCAACAGCAGATTCCAAAAGCTAAATTGCAAACACTTTCAAGAACGTCTGCAAGTTTAAGCAACAACCTAGAACAGTCCATTGTTCCTTATTTTTAATGTTCATTTGGCTGCCTGGGGTCTTGGTTGCAGCACGCAGGATCTTCGTTGACATCATTTGGGATCCTTAGTTGTAGCACATGGGGCTCAGTAGTTGTGGGGCACAGGCTCAGTTGCTCCGTGGCATGTGGAATCTTTCAGACCAGAGTTCAAACCTGTGTCCCCTTTTATTTATAGGTTTTTCGTCTTTTTCATAAGGCTTCACAAACCACTTGCCAATAGGTACAAAGTTCCGGTTCATTAAACACCGTTCCAACAGATTGTGAACTGCTTTGAAAAGCAAAGTTCGGCATTCATAGGAAAGTCCATTCTCCCACACTCCATCTTCCTCTTCTGATAAGTCATGGTGAATAAGGTCAGCAAAACTGGGGTCTTCACCCCACCAAAATATCCACAATTCTCTTCTTCCAGGTCTCTGATCACGCCGCCAAACACCAAGTACATCTGCCTTAAGGCAGCGACTAAAACTGCTCAAAATGGGGTCTTCCTCTGTCACCGGAAACAGAATAGGGGCAGAAGTTGGGCCTTGCCATACATATCTCTTCCATTTAATTCCCGTCAAGTCAGCCAGGCAGAAGAGGTGACCCCACCTCACCAGAATTTTTATCTCTGGTCACATGTACATAGTCTCCATGGTGACCACCACTCCTAGACTTTGAACCTCTGGTCACATTTCCAGTCTCCAGCGTAACACTCCCCCCTCCCCCCGACCCATATCTGTGGATACAGTCCACAGACTTCAGGATGACACTACCACGTTAGTCCGAGCACCTGGGATGACACGGTCAGTTTCCATTATGAGCTCCCTTCCCAGACCATATACTGGTGTTACATGTCTACAGTTTCCAGGGTGACACCACCCCAGATCCTGTATCTGAGATCACATGTCTTCAGTCCTAAGGGTGGCCTTTCCCAGGCACTGTATTTGGGGTCACATATCTAGTCTCTACCGTGTGCATTCTCTCAGACCCAGTACCTGGTGACACATGTCCATAGTCTCTGGGGTGCTGTCATTTCCCAGATCTTGTACCTGGGTCACATGTCCACAGTCTCCAGTGTGACCGCCCTCCCAGACCCTGTACCTGGGGTCAAATATCTGCAGTTTCCAGGCTGACACCCTCCCTGACCCTGTACCTGGGAACACACCTCCATGTTTCCCAGGGTGAGCCCCCTCCATGACCCAGAACCTGGGGTCACAGGTCCAGAGCCCCCAGGGTGACCCCTCCTCCCAGGCCTTGTTCCTGGTGTCACTTGTCCACACTCACCAGTGTAATTCCCGCCCCCCCCGCCAGACCATGCACCTGTGGTCACACGTCCAGTCTCAAAGGTGACCCGTCTCACACACCTTGCACCTGGAGTCACACATGAATAGTCTCCAGGGTGACACCCTTCCCAGACACTGTACCTGGGGTCACATATCCAAAGTCTCCTACGTGACCCCATCCAGACCCTGCACCTTGGTTCACAGGTCCACAGTATCCAGTTTGACACCTCTCCCAGACCCTGTACCTGGAGTCATATGTCCACAGTCTCCATTGTGACACCCCCCTGCCAGACCCTGGACCTGGTGTCCACATGTCTGCAGTCTCCAGGGTGACAATCTCCCCCAGATTGTATACTTGGGGTCACATGTCCACATTTTGAAGGGTGACCCAACCTCACTGACGCTGGTCTGAAGTATCAGGACCACAGTCTTGAGGTGATCTAACCTTACAGACCTTGCCTCTGGGTTCTCATAACCACAGTCTCCAGGGTAAACCCCTCCCAGAACCTGCACCTGAGGTAACATATTCACAGTCTCCAGGGTGACCCCATCTCACTGACCATATATCTGGGGTCATATGTCCACAATCTCTTGGGTGAGACCCTCCCCATAACCTGCACTTTAGGTCGCACATCCAGAGTCTCGAGGCTTACCCCACCCCCCTGACCCTGCACCTGGGGTCACATTTCACAGTCTCTAGGGTGACACATCTCCACAGACCCTGTACCTGGCACCATACAGGCACAATCTCTGGGATGACTCCATCCCCCAGACCCTGCCCCATGTGGAAACATGTCCACAATTGGCAGGATAACCCCACTTCCTAGACCCTATACCTAGAGTGGCACATCAACAGTTTCTATGGTGACCCCCTCCTAAAGCATGCATCTTGGATCACGTGTCCACAGTCTCCAGGTAGAGCACCCTCCCCTAAATCTGCACTTTGAATCACACATCCACAGTCCTCAGGGTGACCCCACTTCCCAGATGTGGGAATGAAAGGCATAAAAACAGAGTGCTTTTTCAGACATCTGTCTATCAGCAACTGTCTAGATCCTAAGATGTGAGAACTCCAGATTTGCAAGAGGCCCTAATTTCCAGGGTCATAGGCAGTATATTTCCCTGCATTTTCTGAGCTTTGTGAACCCATTCATAGCTTATATTGGATCTGTCCCTGAGGAAACATGCTTGGGAAATGGTCTAAGAGTGCTGAATGCCATGCTGTTGTTACCTTGATTAGTTGACATTCTAATGGAAATAATCCGGCAACAAGGAGTTGCAAGATGCCTGCTTACACAAGAAATCGAAAAAGTTTGACCAAACCTATTGATGTCATAAGTAGGAAAACATCATTTGAATGGATTATCAGGCAGCTGCTGGCCCACACCCTTTTAGTACCAACACAGAGAAAATGCTAATTCTGCCAACAAGGTTCAATAACCAGGTTCACTCTCAGTATGTGTCTCTGTGGTATCCAAAAATTTTCCAAACAGACCTAGGATCACTGGATCTCTCCTACAGAGATAATGTGATGGAAGTTTTACTCTGAAGGGTGGGTCTTGTTGAGGTGAGTCCTTCTCTAAGGCCACAGCTGGGAGGCCTCACACCAAGGCCACAGAAGTGGAGCCCAGAACCAAGGTCACCTGTGAATCTGACTGAGTCCCTTTGCAACTGTTGACAAAAGCCCCTGATCATCATGAACAAGCTTCCTGACTCCCTACCAGGCAAAGATGCCCACTCCAGTAAACACCCTATGATGCCCCAACCAATCACCTAACATCAACCTTCCAGCAGGAATTTTCTTTGTCTTGAAGCCACAAAAGCTGTCGACTTTCCTTAGTCTGTAAGCAGGTTGGCCTGCTGCACTCACAGTGCCCACTTTATCTCTGCTGTTTGTTCTTAATAAAAACTCATTCCCTTTCGAGACACTCTATGTCTGGAAATTCTTTCCAACTCGTACTCAGATTGTTTTAACAAGTCTCCCATCACCAGGGCCACTTTCCTGGATCACACGCACCATTTGTTGTCCACTCGCAGCTCAGAGCAGAAAGGCCCTCTCAGCCCTGTCCTTCCTTCTCACGTTCCACTGTTCCTGGGCAGGCTGTCTTATGTGTCCTGGAGAGGCCTCTGTGGTGTCATGTGGAAGAAACAGGAGGTACCCATGAAGTCTCCCCACACCATCACAGCAACCAGTACCCCAAAACTTACCTCTTCACTCTAGATGGGCCTGGGGGTGTTTCAGGGGAAGTCCCCCAACATGTCCTTGTTCTCATCTAATCCCAGCACTGCCCAAGTGAGAGTCACTAAGTTACTCTGATGACTGCACAGAGAGGATACTTGTTCACTCGCACCTCCCAGAAGCATGGCATTCTTATGGGAAGGCATCTCCCAGGAAATTGGGTTCAGCTGGGCAGTTATCCCACAGGGCTCAGCATCCAGGAACTGTCCACAAACATCTCATTGCAGAGCACCCCCAGCCCCTTTGTTGGACAGATCTGACCTTAAGCCCCTCAGAGCAGGACCTGAGGTAACAAACAGCAGCTTCTGGACAAGTCTGTGACCCTGGTCTTCACTCTGTGCAGCCTCCTTCCAGCAGGTTTTCCAGAGGCTTCCATTGCACCTGGGCACTGAGCCTGTCTCCACCCACCACCCCTCCTCTCCCTGACCCCTGGGTCTCTCTCATTAGAAAAAGTCCTTCCTGAAATTCTCTCCTGCCGGGAGCCGGTGAGGCATTCCACTCGTGACAAAGGTCATGAGGAAGGAGGCTCGGCATACGCAAAGGCGGGATCGAGCCTCAGGAGTCCCCCTGGATATTCTCGAGCATCTTCCCCCAAAAAATCAGAGTCTGCCTACTTTATTGCTTTGTGCTCTCACCTCTGACTTTACTGGGGGCTGTCCCCTACCACCATCTCACTCTCTCTGTCAAAGAGTTAACTTACAGCTCCAATTAATAAAGTTCCTGGGCAATTAGGAGTGTTTAAATCCAAACCCCTCAGATGGCTCTCTAACTCGCCTGACAAGTTTACCTGGACTCCTACAGCTATGCATACGATTGTTTACAGTCTCCCAGCCTCTAGAGGCACGGGAAGCTTAAGATATTCAAATAGTTTAGAGCCTCTCAGAGAGTTAGAAACTGTCAGAATAAACTAGTAAAGGATTTCATTGATGAGCCAATGCTTGTTGCCAAGTTTTCACATCCCCTGAATTGTATCCTTGAATGTGTTGATATGTAGATATATGTTGATATAGTTGATATGTAGAAAAAATAAGTAGTGGCCTTGGTGTTAGTAACTTTAGACCCTTAAGGTAATAAATTCTTTCCTTTGTTGTAAACCCATTACACATCCGCCCTATAGGAATGCAATTTTATCTTCGGAAGATGGCGCCAAACCTTAAAATAATTACTCTTAGAGAAAATAAGTCTTTGTTGATAAGTCCTTGTCAAGAGTCATAAAATGTTAATAGGCCTTCTGGCCAGAAGATGATGTAAATCACCTAAACCATTTGTATACGATAAATTTGCAGGAAGGAAACCCTGGTTTTTGATAAGGATCAAAAACTGCTGACTTTGCATCCCCTATTATCCTCTATGTGTAACTTAGGGTATAAAAACCCCTGTTAAAAATAAAGCTACGGGCCTTGCTCACCAACGCTTGGTCTCCCCATGTCATTCTTTTCACATTCTGGCTGAAGTCTCCATCTGGAGCGCGGAACCCACCATGCTTACTAATTATGCCTGGGCTTCTAAGACCCACTCGAGAAGGTGTCTAGAGTGGGGCACCTTCCGCTATTCGAGAGGGCACCTGCGGCCTACGTAAGTGGTGCAAACTTCTTGAAGTTTTATTGGTCTCCCACGTAAACCAAGCTACTCAGCCTCTTTTCTCCACTGAATTTTCCTACTGAGCTATCCTCATTCTATTACTCTTTATATCTTTGATAAATAAATAAATAGTTGCTGACGCCATCTCCCCTTTGAATACCCTGGATCAGCCAGGGCTGGATCCCGGCACTCTCCCAGTTGTGGGCCAGATAAAATTATTAGAAAACAAGAGCTGCAGCCCCATATCCATCCTTACCCTCAGAACCCACAGGTGTTCCTGGAACCTTGACCAGCACAATGAGGCCCATTTTCTAAAACCACAAGCCCATGTGGGCAGTGATTGGCTGACCTGGCTGTCCTGCCCTTTGCACATGTGTGTGGGTTGAGGTGTATATAAACCCATTCAAGTGCCTGCAGCTGTACTTGATGCGGTCTTTTCTGCTTAGACATTGCAGTGCCGGTTTGGTGAAAGAGAGTGAGGGGCCATGGCATTTCAGGGGATCTGGTCTGTGTGGGGCTCTGCTGGATGTTCTTCAGGAGGTGCTAGGCTGTCATTTGCTAAGGATGGGCTGTGTTGCCTGCTCCTGCTGTTGGAAATCGTTTCAGGCAGAGGTGAGGAAGCAAGAAAACAGGCAGTGGGAGCAGGACAGGAGGAGTAACTCGGTAGGAAAGTGTAAAGCTTTCAGAAGATCACCCAGGCCAGGACCATCCTGTCTGACCTACAGGAGCCAACTCGGTAAGCATGCTATCACTGGAGGGGTTCCAATCACTTTTCTCCATCCTGTGAGGTCTTTACACATAATCAGGTGTTTACCTGGAAGTGTGGATGAAGTTCAGGAGTGGCTAGCCTGGGGGTCAGCCAGCGTTTACTTAGAGATGACTCTGGGGAGGTTTCCCAGCTATGCACTGAAGACCTTCATTGGGAGGTATGGGGGTAGGGAGTGTGGAAGGGCTGCTGGCTTCACATGCATAAGTCCCCACCACTGACCATATTCAGAACTGCTCATCCCTGGAGTAAGCATCCTAATTGGGTTTTCACCTGTGTAACTAGTGACTTCTTAATTAGCAATATGAACAGTGATAAGAAAATATCCTCAGTCAGGACTGAGATGTTACACCACATGTACCACTGTAAGAATCTGAGGAGATGTGTGCAGCCAGTACCCCTAGGGACAGGCTTCAGACTTGGCACCTCAACAACTCTGATGTCCAGCTACTCCTTTAGCAATTCTGAGGGCCCAGTGCTGACTCTAAGGTTCTGTAATCCACCCTCCATCTGCCTTTAGTGATATCCACACTTATAGGATTCTAAAGAGCAGGGTCTGTGTGGTTGCTCTGTGGCTTCTCTAACAAATGATCACAAGCTGGGTGGGTTAAAACAACAGAAATTCATCCTCCCCCAATCCTGGAGACCAGACACCTGAGATCAACATGGCACAGGGCTGAGGTCCCTCCAGAGACTCCAGGATAGGGTCATTCCTGCCTTTTCCAGCTTCAGGGGCTCCAGGGGTCCCTGGGCTTATTGCCCCCTCCCTCCCATCTCTGCCTCTGCCTTTAAAAGGTTTCTCCTCTGTGTCCTCTTTCGTCTCTTTGAAGGACTCTGTCAGTTGGATTGAAAGTCACCCTAACCCTAGATGACCTTACCTTGATATCCTTAACTACATCTACAAAGACCCTTTTCCCAAATATGGCACTGTTCTGCAGGGACACATCTTTGGTGGCCACCATTCACCTCATTCTCTGTGTATCAAATAACCCTCATTTTAGGAGATCACCACAGGCCCATATAGATGGGCACACACGTGGAGTCTGAAGAGAATGAGGCCCTTGGAGTCACCTGGAGCGGATGCAGGCCTGGCTTCATCAGATGAGGGAAATCACAGGGAGAAGAGGGGCATGCCTTATTCAGGCTTCAAAAAGCCCACGTTGGGGTGGGATGTGAGATGCACCCTGGGGGCAGGGAGCTTCGTCAGGGCCTGATGGAGGGGTTAGGCTTGGGCCAGGGCTGTGGATGTCGAGGGACTTAGTGTGGGGGTTGGCCATACGCCCTGGAGGAGGAGCTCACAGTCACTAGGGCACAAGGAACTGGGAACCTTGGAGGCCTTAGTGCTTCTGAACCTTAAGAGGAAACATTTAAATTTTACATCACCTCCTGCTCCTTCTGCCTCTAAAACTCAGCTTCCTCCTTGCAAAGTCTGGATCATGTAGGTCATGTAGTCTCAGTAAGTGGGGACTTACAATACTTGGAGCTGGAGCTTGTCTCCCTCACCCTTGGCCTGGCCCCTGCAAGCCTGTTTGATCATGCCTGTCTGTGGTAATGCAGATCCTCCTACCTGATACTCCCCTCCTCCAAGTGGAACTCCCCGCTCTGCTGGAGCACTTCCAGTGGCTATGGGTGGCCACTGACAGGACTCTGGCCTCCTGAAGACCCGCTGAGGCTTCAGCTACAGGACAGTGTGAGGTTCAGTTCAGGCTGACAGGACCCACGTGGTTTCAGCTTTGGGACATGGCAGGGTTCAGCCCAGGTGGATGGAAGTCTTGCCTCCTCAGAACTCACTGGGGCTTCAGTTTTGGGGCATTGTGGGGTTCAGTCGAGTCTGATGGGAGTCTAGTTTCCTCAAGACCTGCAAGGAGGTGGTGCTGCTGAAGGAAAATGTGAGGGAAATCTGAAAGAAGCTTTCTGTGTGTGGCTGTTGCGGAAAGTCTGCCTTACGAGAACCCAGGACTGTTAGGGCTTGATGTGGAAAGTTACGGGATTTTAGTCAGTTTTTGTCTGTGGTATAAGATGGTGTCCTGTATTGTTCCTTGGTGTGTGGTTTCTATTTTTCCCAGCACGGTTTATTGGGTGGGGGGGAATGTCCTTTCCTGCGTGTATGTTCTTAGTTCCTTTCTTGTAAATTAATTACCATGTACCTGTTTGTTTACTTCTGAGCTCTGTTGTCTCTGTGCCTATTTCTGTGCCAATTCCACACGTCTTGTTGTGACTTTAGGTGTATACTCTAGATTGAAGTCAGGGATGGAGATGCTGCAAGCCTATTCTGCTTTCTCAGGGTCCCTTTGGCTCTTCTGGTTCCTTTATGGTGCCACACAGATGTAAAGATTGCTTTTGTTTCTGTGAAAAATGTCATGGAAATGTTGGCAGTGATTGCATGAATATGTACATTGCTTTGGTTAGCATGGATATTTTAATGACATTTTCACCCATAAACAAGGGATATCTTTTTACTTGTGTCCATTCAGTTTCTTTGATCATTGTCCTGTAGATTTTAGCTTGCAGGTCTTTCAAGTCCTTGGTTAGATTTCTAGATTTTTAGCTGGGTGGGTGGGGAGATGAAATTGTAAAAGGGAATATTTTCTTAATTTCTGTTTCTAATAGTTCATTATTAGTATAGGGAATTCATAAATGATCTTGCAGTTCTACTGACTTTTTTTATTTTTGGCCCTGCAGTTCGACATGTTGGATCTTAGGTCCCTGACAAAGGATCAAACCTGTACCCCCTGCGGTGGAAGTGCAGAGTCTTAAACACTGTACTGCCAGACAAGTCCATGAATTTGCTTTTTTTTTTAACTTTACATAATTGTATTAGTTTTGCCAAATATCAAAATGAATCCACCACAGGTATACAATAGTGTTATGTGGAAAACTAGAATTAAGACATCTCATAGTTTTAGTTCCATCTGGGTCATCCACAGCACCCAATGCATGGTGTCTACTAATATGCTCTTTGTATGGTGCCTTTTAATACCATGTGGACTAGTACAAGGCAATTAGCATCACTACATTTGTTGAATTTGGTTTGGTTAAATCTTGGCCTCTATTGCAACGTTCAATGTCATCTCTGATTTTCTGGCATGTGGCATACATGGTTGTATTGAACAGTAATTTACTTTCTAGTAAAATTTCAAATGTTTCAACTTTAAATAGTGGTACAAAGTTTTCTACATTCACACCAAATACTACAATGTGTTTTGCCCAAAATAGGAGCACTTCCCTAGGGAACCAGCCCATAACCCCAAAATGGGGGATAACTGTTGTTTCCACATTAGAATCTTATCCATAGGACCAGTTCAACTTTCATCAGCTGCCCAAGATTTGTGAAAATGTCTTTCTCCATTCTAATGCAGTTTTCATTTTCTGGAGCTATCACTGGGGCTTTCCCTCATATTAAAAACATTCATGGATTTAAAGTGACAAGATAACTATGATCTGGGTAGCTTTTTCTGTGTGGTTTCTTTCTCTGAAAAAAGCACTGTTTTCAGTGCTTTTCTATGTTGTTCCATGTGTCATTTTTTCATTGAGCTTTCAGATATATAACAACATTCATCATTTGAGTTATTTTTTTTTTTTTCGTGTTGTATATTTTATTTTATTTTTTTTTCAATATTATCACTTATTATTTATTAAGGTTCTTAAAATATGAGCAGTACTCAGTGGAACAGAGAATGAGATAAAAATATAGTGGAGCAAATTTCCTAATTTCATTTCTACTGTTCAAACAATGAGAGCAGCAGCTGAAGATAATAACTTCTAAGTGTTAAATATTTAAGATCATACACACAATTCTACATATCATAAACTATATAATAAACACATATAAGAAGAAAAAATTTTGGATATAAGCTTTTAAGATTACAAATAGAAAGTCAGATGTCTATTTGCAGTCTTTTTAAAAAATATTTAATTATGGATATGATTTAATTCCACATGCTGAAAACAATATTTTAACTTAGAAACATCTTCCACTCTAACATTCCACAAAACAATTTTCTTATGCATCTTGTGCATCTTCAAGATCGATTACTTTGTTGCCAGTTGAGTTGGATCTTTGTCACCTGTAAAGATCTCCTAGAATGTTCTATCTTTTTGTTTAGGTAGTTTATATGATGTAGAGAGTTTTGAATCAATGTGTGATGCTGTCTTTGGAGCTTCCATCCTGTTATAACTTCCTATTTGTATAACATTTGGAAAGTTTCTGATTTCTGTGTTGCTGTCATTATGTTACATTTTTTTTTCAGTAATGGATTTTTATAGTACTTGATCTCTGTAACACAGTCAGGCACTATCTTGATTTTGAAAGTGAGCTGTAAAATATTTATATAAAATGGAATCTAAAAAAATTGGGAGATTTTAGTCCCAAGGATAATAAGTAAACTTGTATTTAACTCCTTGAAAAAGTCTAGAGATTATAGGTAAGCTCTGTAATTATCCAAAACTAACACTGATAATGAAGGAACTCAATTATAAGGTATGCTCTCTCTTCTAAAGGTAAAAAATGGGGGGAAAATATTTTTGCTTTGGGACACACATGATCTTTTTTTTTTTTTCCAATTTTATTTTATTTTTAAACTTTACATAATTGTATTAGTTTTGCCAAATATCAAAATGAATCCGCCACAGGTATACATGTGTTCCCCATCCCGAACCCTCCTCCCTCCTCCCTCCCCATACCATCCCTCTGGGCCGTCCCAGTTATTTTAAGTATGCACTTTTATAGCATTAACTGCACTCACATTGTAAAAATTTCCCCACCATACATCTCCAGAATCTTTTCCTTTTCCTGAAGTGACACTGTAACCGTTAAACACTCACCACCCTCAATCCCTGGCCATCTTACTCTACTTGGAATTTGTCTTATATGGATATCTTATACTAGTGGAATCATAGAACAGTTTTCCTTTTGTGTCGGGTTTCTTTCACTTGGCATAATAACTTGAAGTTTCATCCACATTATAGCATGTGTGAGAGTTATCTTTTTTTTAACTATGGTACATATACACAATGGAGTATTACTCAGCCATTAAAAAGAAAACATTTGAATCAGTTCTAATGAGGTGGATGAAACTGGAGCCTATTATACAGAGTGAAGTAAGCCAGAAGGAAAAACACCAATACAATATAATAACACATATATATGGAATTTAGAAAGAAGACACTGATATATAGAACAGTCTTATGGACTCTATGGGAGAGGCAGAGGGTGGGAAGATTTGGGAGAATGGCATTGAAACATGTAAAATATCATGTATGAAACGAGATGCCAGTCCAGGTTCAATGCACGATACTGGATGCTTGGGGCTAGTGCACTGGGACGACCCAGAGGGATGGTATGGGGAGGGAGGAGGGAGGAGGGTTCAGGATGGGGAACACATGTATACCTGTGGCAGATTCATTTTGATATTTGGCAAAACTAATACAATTATGTAAAATTTAAAAATAAAATAAAATTTTAAAAAATATATTAAAAAAAAAGTTGAATCATATTCCATTGTGTTTATACTACATTGTGCTTGTCCAGTCATCTGTTGAACCCTTGTGTTGCTTCCACCTTTTGGCTACTATGAATAATGATGCTATTAATATGAGGTTCGAATTTGTTCTGGTTCTTGGTTTTAAATATTTTGGGTGTATAACCTGGACCTGAATGGATAGATTCTATGTTAACTCTGTGTTTATGTTTTTGAGAAGCCCCCTGTTTTCTGTAGCTGTGGCACTATTTTACTGTATTCCTTTCTATGGCAGAGTAATTCATCTTATGGATGGATCTACCCTTCCATTCATGTGTTGGTGGGTATTTTCATTGTTTTTAACATGGGCTCTCAAGAACACTGCTACTGTAAATATTGGTGTACAAGTTTATATTTGAACAACTGCTTTAAATTCTTTGGATGTATATCTAGGAGTGGAGTTGCCAAAACATACGATAATTCAGTTCAGTCACTCAGTCATGTCCAACTCTTTGTGTCCCCATGGACTGCAGTACACCAGGCTTCCCTATCCATTACCAACTCCTGGAGCTTGCTCAAACTCATGTCCATCGAGTTGATGATGCCATCCAACCATCTCATTCTGTTATCCCCTTCTTCTCCTGCCTTCAGTCTTATCCAGCATCAGGGTCTTTTCCAACGAATCAGTTCTTCACATCAGGTGACCAAAATATTGCAGTTTCAGCTTCAGCATCAGTCCTTCCAATGAATATTCAGGGTTGATTTCCCTTAGGACTGACTGGTTGGATCTCCTTGCAGTCCAAGGGATTCTCAAGAGTCTTCTCCAGCACCACAGTTCAAAAGCATCACTTCTTAGGCACTCAGTTTTCTTTGTAGTACAGCTCTAACATGTATACATGACTACTGGAAAAACCATAGCTTTGAGTACACAGACCTTTGTTGGTAATGTCTCTGCTTTTTAACATGTTGTCTAGGTTGATCATAACTTTTCTTCCAAGGAGTAGGTGTCTTTTAATTTCATGGCTGCAGTCACCATCTGCAGTGATTTTGGAACCCCCGAAAATAAAGTCTGTAACTATTTCCATTGTTTCCCCATCTATTTGCCATGAAGTGATGGGACCAGATGCCATGATCTTAGTTTTCTGAATACTGAGGTTTTTTTTTTTTTTTTTCCAATCTTCTTTCAAGAATTATTGATTGATTGATTGATTTTACTTTACAATACTGTATTGGTTTTCCCATACATTGACTTGAATCTGACATGAGTGTACATGTGTTCCCCATCCTGAATCCCCCTCCCATCTCCCTCCCTATCTCATGCCTCTGGGTCACCCCAGTGTACCAGCCCCAAGCATCCTGTATCATGCATCACACCTAGACTGGTGATTCATTTCACATATGATATTTTACATGTTTCAATGCTATACTCCCATATCATTCCGCTCTTGCCCTCTCCCACAGAGTCCAAAAGACTGTTTAATACATCTCTTTTTGCTGTCTTACATACAGGGTTATCATTACCATCTTTCTAAATTCCATATATATGCATTAGTGTACTGTATTTGTGGTTTTTTTCTGGCTTATTTCACTCTGTATGATAGGCTCCAGTTTTATCCACCTCATTAGAACTGATTCAAATGTATTGTTTTTAACGGCTGAGTAATATTCCATTGTATATATGTACCACAGCTTTCTTATCTATTCATCTGCTGATGGACATCTAGGTTGCTTCCATGTCCTGGCTATTATAAACAGTGCTGCGATGAACATTGGGGTACACATGTCTCTTTTGATTCTGGTTTCGTGAATATGAGTTTTAAGCCAGCATTTTCACTCTCCTCTTTCACTTTCATCAAGAGTCTCTTCAGTTCTTCTTTGCTTTCTGCATAAGAGTGGTGTCATATGCGTATCTGAGATTATTGATATTTCTTCTGGCAGTCTTTGTTACAGCTTATGCTTCATCCAGCCCTGGGATTTCACATGATGTACTCTGCATATAAGTTAAATAAACAGGGTGACAATATACAGCCTTGCCATACTCCATTCCCGATTTGGAACCAGTCCATTGTTCTATGTCCAGTTCTAACTTTTGCTTCTTGACCTGCATACAGATTTCTCAGGAGGCAGGTGAGGTGGTCTGGGATTCCCATCTCTTTATTGGAACCAGTCCATTGTTCTATGTCCAGTTCTAACTTTTGCTTCTTGACCTGCATACAGATTTCTCAGGAGGCAGGTGAGGTAGTCTGGGATTCCCATCTCTTTAAGAATTTTCCACAGTTTGTGGTCTTCTGCACATTCACAGGCTTTGTCATTGTCAATAAAGCAGAAGTAGATGCTTTTCTGGAAGTTTTTCTCTCTTGCTTTTTCAATGAACCAACGGATTTTGGCAATTTGATCTTTGGCTCCTCTGCCTTTTCTAAATCCAGCTTGAACATCTGAAAGTTCATGATTCACGTACTGTTGAAGCCTGGCTTGGAGAATTTTGAGTATTACTTTGCTAATGTGTGAGATGAGTGCAACTGCATGGTAGTTGGAACATTCTTTGGCATTGCCTTTCTTTAGGATTGGAATGAAAACTGACCTTTTCAGGTCCTGTGGCTACTTCTGAGCGATATGATCATTACATTTTTATGTTTTTGAGAAAACGCTTGTTTTGCACACATAGATCACACCATTTTACATCTCCACAAGTAAAGTTTGAGTTCCAATTTCTGTACATTTTCCCCAATATTTGTCATTGGTCTTTATTCTTGATTTCCCCCAGGTCCATCCTGAGTGCCTTATTAAGGAGGAAGTAATAATGCAGGACCCACATTTGAGGACAGTGAGTTAGCTTCACATACTTGATGGATAGCTGAGTGTCCATATCAATTATTTAGAATGTTTCTGTGTAGAGATTTTTATTCAACACGACTCATAAAACTTATGTTTTTTTTTTTTTTTTTACCTGTTTGGACACCTGAAATTTCTTTTAAACTTTTGGGAGCTTTCCTGGTCGCTCAGACTCTAAAAGCATCTGCTTGCAATGCAGGAGACCTGGGTTCCGAAAATCCCCTGGAGAAGGAAATGGCAACCCACTCTAGTACTCTTGCTTGGAAAACTTCATGGATGAAGGAGCCTCATAGGGTATGGTCCATGGGGTCTCAAAGAGTCAGAAACGACTGAGAGACTTCACTTTCACTTTCTTTTGACTATAATCAAGCCAATTAGACTGCTTAGTTTATTCTTGCTTTGGCTATTGAGAGCTTTTCCATGCTCTCCTGCATTTATTTTACATAATTCAGCTTTCATGGTTCTTCTTTCTCGTATTTTAGGATTATGCTGCTTTATATATTTACTATCTCAGTCCTAGTATCAGCCACATATTTAAGACTCCTTGTTCCTTTCTATTAAAGACTGTTAATAAAAATTTTCATGTGGGAATAATCTCAGCAGAAAATGCATGGAAATACATACACATGTATACCAGACTATAAATACACATGGTTATGAAGATTTTCACATGGAGCTATGTTTCTGTATTAGGCTAAAGATAGATTATAATGATGTCTCCAACCTGATTTCTTATGACACAGGTATTATAACCTTCTCCCTTTGTCTGCCTGTAACTTCCCACTCCAGTGATAAGAAACTTGGCTTCCATTACTTGTCATTTATCAAATTCAGTGCTTGCTCCATTCAATGACTGAAATGGTAGTTTCAGTCCTCTTAACTACAAACCCCCTGTAGAAAGAACTTACAGAGCTCATTTTTTATGTTTGGTATATTTTGCCTTTGGTCTGCAGATTATATTCATTTCCACAGTGAACTTAGGTCAGATAATTTTGTCCTAATACTGAGTGGCTTTTTTTACAAAAATTCCTTATTCTTTTTTAATCTCTTGGCTGTGCTGTGGCATGTGGGATATTAGGTCCCTGACCAGGAATTGAACCCACCTCTTCTGCATTGGCAACGTGGAGTCTTAACCACTGGCCCACCAGGGAAGTCTGAAGCTTTTCATGTATTTCTCAATCTGTTAGATTCTTTGTTAAATTCTGCATTCCAGTCTTTAACACTCCCATACCATAAATTAATAAATGTTAATAGGTACTAATTTAATTGTTGGGTTTTGAAAACAAAAATCTATATGCTTACACAAATACATAGTGGCAGGTATTCATCACTAAAATATCATGTGAAATATTTCAGCCACATATTCCATAAACTATCATGTCTATTTTACCTTTTCTAGAATGTCTTATAAGGTCATACAGTGTATAGCACTTGAGGCTGGATTCCTTCACTTCGTAATATAAGTGTTAGATTCATGCATTTCTTTTTTTTTTTTTTTTTATAAATGGGTTGGTTGTTCATTCCTTTATATCTCTGAATACTATTGTTTTGCATTATATGAAATGAAAACTAATTTTCCCTCTACCCTCAGTGTTCTTCATTGAGATGCTCATAATGAAAGGGAGATGGATTGGAGAAAAACAATCAGAAGTCTAATATATGCCATGCATACCCCCTGTATAGTTGAAAGATACCTGGGAAAACTGAGTCACTTCCTGAAATGGTCCAAGACTTTACCTTAAATGCTATCATCAGCTAAGAATGAAAGAAGGAGGTTAGGGGATGGAAAAAGCCATTTAAGGGAGATTATTAAATGAAGCACAGTAAACAAAAGTATGGTGGTTATGCAGATTAACATCCAGGTCCATTCCATTGATCTTCTTGATATTTAGTCAAGTCATTTAGACAAGTCAAGTCATTCTTGATATTTAGTCATCCTCCATTTCCTTGTCCAGAAATGGAAGCATCTTTACAAATGGAGATATCCTTAAAAAACATAAATCTACTTTATAAAATGGCATTTCTCCTTGGTTTTAAAAATTCTCCAGGGGCTGCTATTTTTTTTTTTTTAATTAATCAGTCTAAAATAATCTTTTTTGTCAAATGGGCATATTTTGGGTGTGCTGTTTTGTGATCCCCTTGAAATGTCTATGCCCTAATTTACCTGTGAATGCACATCTATGTAAGGATATCCTGATGTTTCTAAGTTTTTAATTATTATGAATTATGAATAGCACTCTCATACATTACTTGGTAGTAATTTTTATTTCAGTTTTCTAAAGCAGTTGTCTAAATACAAGAGGTGCACTTCTTGATTCCTAAGGTGAGACTCTTTAGATTTGGAGAAAGGTGCCAAACTGTCTTCCAGAGTTGACTGTACATGCATTCCACCAGCACCCTGATTATACCCTTGTATGTTTATTTATAATCTCTTTATCTTCTTTGGTCAGGTGTTTCAATTTGAAACAAATTTCAATCTTTCAATTTGAAAGACTGTGTTTCAATCTTTACCAAATTTGGATACTATAGATACAGTCTTGAATAATTGAACTCTTCTAAGAATCTGTCCATTTCTTACATTTATCGATTTTATTGACATATAGTTGTTCATAATAGTCTATTATAATCCTTTGTATTTCTGCATTGTCTGTTGTAACCACTACACATGTGCAAGTTCTGGGAGGTGGGTTCACCATGGAGACTGTGGACATGTGACCCCTATAGAAGTTCTAGGAGGTGGGGTCACCCTTGAGACTGTGGACATGTGAGCCCAGGTACAGTACTGGGAGGTGGGGTCAACCTGGAGACTGTGGATGTGTGAGCCTAGGTGTGGATTCTTGGAGGTGGGGTCACCGGGAGTATGGACTTGTGAAGCCAGATACAGGGTCTTGAGGGTGGGATTACCCTGGAGACTGAACATGTGATCACTGGTGCAGGATGTCGAAAGGGGTGTCACCTTTGAGACTGTGCATGTGTGACCCCATGTACAGGGCCTGGAGAAGGGTTTCACCATGGATACTGGATGTGTGACCCCAGGAAAAGGGTCTGGAGTGTGGGATTACCCTTGAGACTGTGGACGTGTGTCTGCAGGTACAGGGTCTGGGAGGGGGTAACCCTGGAGACTGTGGAAATTTGACCTCAGATGGAGGCACTGTAAGGTGTTGTCACCCCAGAGACTGAGGATGTGTGACTCTGGGTTCAGAGTCTGGGAAGGGTGTCACCCTGGAGACAGTGGACATGAGACCCTGGGTGGAGGATCTGAATGGTGGGGTCACCTTGGAGACCGTGGATGTGTGAACCCACAAACAGGGTCTTGAGTGTGGGGTCACCCTGGAGACTGTGGACATGTGATCCCAGTTGCAGGGTGTAGGGGGCGGGATCACCATGAAGACGGTGGATGTGTGACTCCAGGTTCTGGTCTGGAGGATGCAGTCACCCTGGAAACTGTGGATATGTGACCCCAGTTTCAGGGTCTGGAAGGGTGTCACACTGGAAAGTGTGGATGTGTGAACCCAGGTTCAGGGTTTGGGGAGAAGTGTCACCCTGGAGACTGTGGATATGTGACCCCATGGACAGGGACAGGGGTGGTCACCCTGGAGACTGTAGATATGTGACCACATACACAGGACTGGGGTGGTCACCCTGGAGAATGTGGACATGTGAGCCCAGGTGCAGTGTGTGAAATGGAGTTCACATTGGAGACTGTGGACATGTGAATCCAGCTGCAGGGTAGGGGAGGGCAGTCATCCTTGAGATTGTGGACATGCAGGGTCTGGCAGGGTGGGGTTACCCTGGAAACTGTGGAAAACTCACCCCAGGTACATATTATGAGAGGCGGGGTCACACTGGAGACTGAGGACATGTGATCCCACTTACAGAGTCTGGGAAAGGGGTTACACTGGAGCCTGTGGACCTGTGATCACAGGTTCAGTGCCTGGGATGTGACATCACACAGGAGACTGTGGACATGTGACCCCAGGTGCAGGGTCTGGGAGAGAGTAACCCTGGAGACTGGACGTGTGACCCCAGGTACAGGATTTTGGATGAGTCACTCTGGAGACTGTGGATATGTGACTGCAGGGGGAGTGTCTGCAAGGGTCTCACCTTGGAGAAAGTGTATGTGTGACCCCAGGTACAGGGTCTGGAAGTTGGGGTAACCCTGGCGACTGTGCCCATGTCACACCAGGTACAGCATCTGGGGAGGGTTGTCATTCTGGCCATCATGAACATGTGACCCCAGGTACAGGGTCTGAGATATGGGGTCACCCTGGAAACAGAGGCCAAGTAAACTGAGGTACAAAGTTTGGTGAGGTGGGGTCATACTGGAGACTGTGGATGTGTAACCCCAACTTCAGGGTCTGGGAGGGGTGTCACCCTGGAATCTATGGATGTGTGATCTCAGGTCAAAGAGGGGAGTCATATTGGAGACTGTGGCCACGTGACCCCAGGTGCAGCACCTGAGACATGGGGTCACACTGGAGACTGTGGACGGGTGAGACCAGGTGCGTGAACACGGAGGGTTTACACCCTGGTGAACGTGGATGTGTGAACCTGCTTCAAGGTCTGTGAAGAGTGTCACTCTGGAGAATGTGGAAATCTGATCCCAGGGTTCCTCTAGAGTTGCAGTGGGGAACATGGGGTTCCTCTCGAGTTGTATCAGAGGACTCAAAGCTCCTCTCTACTTGCAGTGGGAGTTCAGTGTTCCTCTCCAATTGCAGCGTGGAACTCAGGGTTCCACTCGAGGCATGGTGGGGAACTTGTGTTCCTCTTGAGTTGAGTTACCCAGGGTTCTTCTCGACTTGTGGTGGGGCCTCCTCTCGAGTTTCCTTGGGGAAATTCATCTCTAGCAGGGATGTGCAGGGTGGCTCCTTTCTTGTTGCAATCTGCACGTGGCTACTCACTAGTTTTGGCATGGGATTTCTCTAGTTGTGTTCAGGGTCAACTCTGTAGTTATGGGGTGTTTGATTCTAGTTTTGGTGTGCAAGCTCCTCTCTGGTTGTGGTGTGAGGTTCGTTTTTATTAGCAGCAGAGGGGCTCCTCTCAATGTGTGATGTCCATTGGGTTCTTCTCAAGTTGCAGGGCAATGTCCTTTCTGGTTGGAGTGTGGGGGGCTCCATGGGGAAGGTCCTCTATTTTTGGCAATAGGGGTTCCTCACTAACATTAGGGGCATTGCTTCTTTCTAGTTGTGAAGGATGCCACTCAACTTACTTCAGGTAGCTTATCTCAATTTGTGGCAGAGCAGCTTCTCTCTAGGTGTGATGTCCTGGGGGAATCCACTCTAGTTTTTCTGGGGGAATCTGCTTCAGTTTTATCTGGGGATCCCCAGTATCATTATGACCAGAGGTCCCTTTTCTTGTTATTTCCTAGGGCTCCTGTCAAATTGCAGCAGGGAACTCAGCGTGCCCCTTGAGTTACAGGTGACTCAGGCTTCCTTTAGAGTTGTGGTGGAGCCTCCTCTCGAGCTGCAGTGGGGCAGATCCTCTCTGGTAGCGCTGTGCAGGCTACCTCTGTCTACCTCCATTGTGTGGGAGGCTACTTTCTAGTTGCAGCATGGGGTGCCACTCTAGTTGCAGTGGGGGTCCACTCTTTATTTGTGGTGGGTTGGCTCCTCTCTACTTGTCATTTGCAGACACCTCTCTAGTGTCCGGGAGGCTCCTCTTTAGTTGTGGTAGTTGGGCTTCTCTTCAGTTGTGGTGGAGTGCTCTCCTCAAACTGTGATGGGGATGGCTATTGTCTGGTTGTGATGTGAAGGGGCACTTTTTCTAGCTTTAATGTGTAGGAGGCTACTCTCTAGTTGTGACAATGGGAGGCCTCTTTAGTTGTAACATGGTGGGCTGCACTCTACTTGTGGAAGGAGGCTTCTGTCTAATTGTGGTATATGGGTATGCTCCTCTCTAATGGCAATGTTAAGGGGGGAATATCTCTAATTGTGACATGGGTCTCTTCTCTAGCTGTAGTGTTGGCCTCCTTTTTCATTTTGATTCATGTGGGAATCCCACTCTAGTTGTGATGTGCATGGGCACTTTTTGCTAATTGTGATGAGTGGGGCACACTCATATCTACCTGTGGGAAGGGTGTCCACTCCAGTTGTGGCAGTGGTTCTCCACCCTAAATGCGATGTAAGGCAGGGCGGGGCACCTCTCTAGTTTTGGTGGTGTGCTCCTCTAGTTGTGCCTGAGAGTCAACTATCTAGTTGTGGCACATATTCAACTCTCCAGTTTTGGCGGTTGGACTTCTATCTAGTTGTGATGTCCCAGAACGCTCCTCCCTAGAAGTGCTGTGCCTGGGGAAGTCCTCTTCAACTGTGGAGTGGGAACTCCTGTCTTGTTGCATTAAGCTGTGCAGCGCTTCTCTAGATGCAGTTTTCTGGCTCATCTCTATTTGTGGTTTGATGGGCTATTCTCTAGTAGTGGTGTAGAGCCTCCTCTCTAGATGAGGTGTACGAGATTGCTCCTCTCTAGGAGCGGGGTGCAGGGCCTCTTTCTTCATGTGGTGTCATGGTGGGCTCCTTTCTTGTTGCAGTGTGTGGGCTCCTATCTAGTTGTGGTGGGGGACTCCGCTTGAGTTTCGTGGGGGACTCCTCTTGAGTTTCATTGGGAAACTTGGTATTCCTCTCGAGGTGAGGTGGGGCCTCCATTCGAGTTTTGGTGGGTTAGCTCCTCTCTAGTAGCATTGTGCAGGGTGGCTTCTATTTAGTTGTGATGTGTAGGTGGCTAAACTCCCTGAGGCATGGGTCTCCCCTCTAGCTGGTGTGGGGGCTCAACTCTTAGTTATGTTGGTTCGGCTTCTCTCTAGATGTGGTGTGTAGTCTCCTCTCAAGTTGTGTTAGGGATCTCTTCTCTATTTATGGTGTTCTGGGGACACCTCTAGAGCTGCAATGGAATATTCCTCTTGAATTGGGAAGAGAGTTTCCTCTCTGGTAGCGATGTGCACAGGCACTCTTTACAGGTGTGATATTTGTGAGCCTACTCTTTAATTTTGGCAAGTCCCCCTCCTCTTTAGTTGTGGCATGGGAGCCTCCTCTCTAGTGGTGAAAGGAGGCTTCTGTGCAATTGTGATGTGTGGGAATGCTCCTTTCAAGTGGCAGTGTTCAAGGGGCTGATCTCTATTTGCGACATGGGGTCTATTCTCTAGATGTGGCAAGGATGCTCCTCTCTGACAGTGGTAGGGGTGTGTACTCGACTTGCAGCCAGGGATTGTATCTATTGGCAGTGGAGTGGACCCTCTCTAGGTGCAATGTCCAGGGTTTCCTCTCCTGTTGTGGTGGTGGGATGCTCTCCAGTTTTGGCAGGTGGGCTTCTCTCTCGTTGTTGCCATGGGCTTCTCTTGAGCTGTGGTATAGGGCTCCTCTCAAGTTCAAGAGGAGACTCGGGGCGCCTCTCTAGTTGGGGTGGTGATTCCTCCAAGGGTTCTATGTGGGGAGTTTGTCCTCTCTACTTGTGGCATTGGAGGTTCCTCACTAGTTTTCATGGGTTTCCTCCACTCTAGTTGTGACAGGCTCATCTCAAGTTATTTCAGGGGCTTCCTCTCTATTCACAGGAGAGGGGCTTCTCCCTAGGTGCAATGTGCTGGAGGGCTCCTATCTAATTTTGGCAGGGGAATCCTCCCCAGCTTTGGCAGGGGGTGTCCTAGCTTTGTCCCTGGGGGGTCCTTCCTTGTGATGGCACAGGGCTCCTCTAGAGATGCAGTGGGGGACTCAGGGTTCCTTTCAAGTTGGGACAGGTGACTTGGGGTTCCTTTAGAGTTGTGGTGGGGCCTCCTCTTGAGCTGCGTGGGGCAGCTCCTCTCTAGTAGCAATTAGCAGGCTGCCTCCTGTCTACTTGTGATGTGCGGTAGGCTACTGTATAGTTACAGCATGGGACTGCACTCTAGTTGTAGTGGGGTCAACTGATGTTTTTGTTTACACTCCTCTCTAGTTGTGGTTTGGACTCCTCTCTAGCTGTGGTTTGCAGACTCCTCTCTAGTTGTGGCAGGGTAGGATTCCTCTTTAGTTGTGGTATGAAGCTACCTCTCTTGTTGTGGTATAGTTCTCTTCTCGAATTGTGGCAGGGGTGGCTCCTCTTGGGAATCCTCTCGAGTTGTCTCAGTGCTTGGGGCTCGTCTCGATTTGCGACGGGGAGCTTGGTGTTCCTCTCGGGTCACAGCAGGGGAATCGGACCTCTTCTCGAGTTGAGGTGGGTAGCTCAGGGTTACTCTTGGGTTTCAGTGGCAAACTCAAGATTTCTCTTGAGTTGTGATGGGAAAACTCAGGGTTCATCTCGAGTTGCAACAGGGGAGTCAGGTCTCCTCTCGAGTTGAGGCAAGGAACTTGGGTTTCCTCTCGAGTTGCAGCAGGGGAGTCAGGCCTCCTCTCAAGTTGTGAGGGGGAACTCGGGGTTCCTCTCTAGTTGCAAAAGGGGACTTGGGTTTCCAATCGAGTTGTAGCTGGTAACACTGGGCAGCTCTCAAGTTGCAGCATGAATCTTGGGGTTCCTTTAGAGTTACATCAGGGTACTCAGAGCTCGTCTCGACTTGTGGCAAGAACTCAGGATTCCTCTTTATTTGCAGTGCAGGGCTCTTGGTTCCACTTGAGCCGTGGCAGGAAACTCAGTTTTCTTCTCAAGTTGGGGGCTATACATGGTTCCTCTCATGTTGTGCTGGGGCTTCCTCTCGTGATGTCTTGGGGCAACTGGTGTCTAGTAGGGATGTTCAGATTGGCTTCTCTCTTGTTACAATGTGCAGGTGACTACTCACTAGTTTTGACATGGAACTTCTCTCCAAATATGTTCAGGGTCAACTCTGTAGCTGTGGTGGGTTCAATTCTCTGTAGTTGTGGTCTGCAAGCTCCTGTCTAGTTGTGTTGTGAGGGTCATCTCTATTAGCAGCAGAAGAGTTCCTCTCTGTGTGTGATATCCAGCAGGCTCCTATCAAGTTGTAGATGAGGGCTCCTCTCGAGTTGTCAGGCTGTGTCCTTTTTGGTTGGGGTGTGGGTGGTTCCATGGGAAGGGTCCTTTCTACTTTTGGCAATAGAGGTTCCTAATATTAGTAGGCTTTCTTCTCTCTAGTTGTGAATGATTCCATTTAATTTAATTCAGGGAGCTTATTTCTACTTGCTTCAGAGGGACTTCTCTCTAGATGTGATGTCCTGGGGGATTCCACTCTATTTCTGCCTGGGAAATCCACTACAGGTTTGCCAGGGGAGCTCCTCTGTCATTTGGCCAGGTTATCCTTTCTTGTTACAGCATAGTGTTCCTGTCAGATTGCAGTGGGGAACTTGGCATTTCTCTTGAGTTTCAGCAGGGGACTTGGGGTTCCTTTAAGTTGTGGTGGAGCCTCCTCTTGGATTGCACTAGGGCAGATACTCTAGAAGTGATGTTCAGCCTGGCTCCTGTCTTGTTGCAATTTGTGGGACTCTACTCTAGTTGTGGCATGGGGCTCCACTCCAGTTGCAGTGGGGATCCACTCTTTATTTGTGGTGGGTCAGCTCCTCTCTAGTTGTCATTTGCAGACTCCTCTCTAGGTTTGGCAGGGGGGCTCCTCCTCTCTAGTTGTGCCAGGGGGAGTCCTCCTTAGTTGTGTAGTTGGGCTCTTCTCTAGTTGTGGTAAAGAGCTCTTCTCAAATTTTGATGGGTGTGGTTCCTCTTTGATTGTGATGTGAAAGGGCTTTTTTCTAGTTTCAGTGTTCAGGAGGCTACTCTCTAGTTGTGGTAGTGGGTGTTTTCTTTAGTTGTGGCATGGTGGGCTCCTTTCTACTCGTGGCAAGGGGCCTCTGTCTAATTGTGATGTGTGGGTATGCTCCTCTCTAATGGTGATGTTCAGGGGGGCTTATCTCTAGTTGTGACAGGAGTCTCCTCTTTAGTTGTGGTGTTGGCCTCCTCTTTCATTTTGATCTGTGTGGGAGTTCCACTCTAGTTTTGATGCGCATGGGAACTTTTCTCTAATTGTGATGTGTTGAGCACACTCCTATCTATCTGTGCAAAGGATATTCACTCTAGTTATGACAGTGGTGCTCCACTCTAGTTGCGTTTTGAGGCAGGGGTGACACCTCTGTAGTTACAGCAATGTGTTCCTTATGCCTGAATGTCAGCTATGGTTGTGGCGTGTATTCAACTCTCTAGTTTTGTCAGTTGGGCTTCACTCTAGTGGTTAAGTCCTGCAGTGCTCTTCCCTAGCTGTACTCTTCCTGGGGTTTTCCTCTCTAATTGTGGGGTGGGAACTCCTGTCTTGTTGCATCATGCTGTGCTGCTCCTCTCTAGGTGCAGTTTGCTGGCTCATCTCTATTTGTCATTTGAGTGGCTACTCTCTGGTATTGAAATGGATCCTCCTCTCTAGATGTGGTGTGCAAGACTGCTTTTCTCTAGGGGCAGGGTGTGGGGCCTCCTTTCTACATGCAGTGTCCAATTTGGCTCCTCTCTTGTTGCAGTGTGTGGGCTCCTCCCATGTTGTGGTGGGGGACTCCAATCGAGTTGCATTGGGGGACTTGTTGTTCCTCTCAAGTTGAGGTAGTGCCTCCACTCGAGTTTTCTTTCTTTTTTTCTTTTTTTGGGAGGGGTGGCTTCTCTCTAGTAGCATTGTGCCGGGTTGCTTCTGTTTAATTTTGATGTGTGCGTGGCTAAACTACCTTTGGCATGGAGCGCCTCTCTAGTTGGTGTGGGGGGTCAACACTTAGTTGTGTTGGGTGTGCTCCTCTCTGGTTGTGGTGTTCAGGCTCCTCTTGAGTTGTGTTAAGGGAGGTCTTCCCTAGTTGTAGTGTTTTGGGGGGCACCTCTAGAGTTGTGGTGGAGTGTACCTCTTGTCATGGGGGTTTGCTCTCTGGGAGTGATGTTTACAGGCACTCTTTCCAGGTGTGATATCTTCGAGCCTACTCTCTAATGTTGGCATGTCCCCTCCTCTTTAGTGGTGGTGTCTGTGCCTCCTCTCTTGTTTTGGCAGGAGACTCCTGTCTAATTGCATTGTGCTGGAATGCTCCTCTCAAGTGTTGATGTTCAGGGAGCTGCTCTCTATTTATTTGTGGCATGTGGTCTACTTGATATTTTTGACTAGTTTTTTCCTCTCTGACATTTGTAGGGGAATCTACTCGACTTGCAGGAGTGGGTTCGTCTCTTTTTTTCTGTGGAAGTGACTCTCCATAGGTGCAATATCAGAGGTCTACTTTCTAGCTGTGGTAGGGGTCATACTCTCCAGTTTTGGTGGGTGGGCTCCTCTCTCATTGTGGCCATTGGCTTCTCTCTCGTTGTGGCATAGGCCTCCTCTCAAATTCAGAAGGGGTTTTGGGGCTCCTCTCTTGTTGCAGGGTACCTCATCTGGGGGCTCTCTGTGGGGTTGGTTGTTTGGGGGCTCCTTACTGTTTTTCATGGGGTTGTGACTCCACTCTAGTTGTGACAGGCTTCTCTTGAGTTACTTCAGTGTCTTCATCACTGCAGCACAGGGGCTCCTCTCTAGGTGCAATGGGCCAGAGGGCTCCTCTCTAGTTTTGGCAGGGAAATTTTCTCCAGTTTTGGTGAGGGAGTCCTAGTTTCATCGCTGGGGGCTCCTTCCTTGTGATGACAATGGACTCCAGTTGAGTTGTGGTGAAGGACTTGTTGTTCCTCTCAAGTTGTGACAGGTGACTTGGAGTTCCTTTAGAATTGTGGAGGTGTGTACTCTTGAGCAGTGTGGGGGCAGCTCCTCTCTAGTAGCAATTAGCAGACTGGTTCCTGTCTAGTTGTGATGTGTGGTATGCTACTGTATAGTTATGGCATAGGATTCCACTCAAGTTTCGGTGGGGGTCAAGTGACAGTTTTGTTTCTGCTCTCCTCTAATTGTGGTTTGCATATTTGTCTACAGTTGTGGTGGGGTTGGGGGCTCCTCTTTAGTTGTGGTATGGGTACTCCTCTCTGGATATTGTAACATACTCCTCTTGGACTGTGGTTAGGGTGCTTCTTCTCTTCTTGTGATGTGAAAGGGCACTTTTTTCCAGTTGTGAGTTGAAGGAATATACTCTCTAATTGTAGCAAGGGACATCATCTTTTCTTGTGGTGTGTTGACCTCTTCTCTACTCATAGCAGGGGGGTTATGTTTAGCTGTGATGTGTTGGTGTGCTTCTCACTAGTGTCAATAATCAGCGGGGTTAATGTCTAGTTCCCATGGGGTTCTCTCCTCTAGTTGTGGTGTGGGGATCCTCTCTTATTAAGATCAGAGTGAAAGGTCCTCTCTAGTTGTGGCAGCCTTTTCTCTAGTTGTGTTGTGCAGGCTCCTCTCCAGTTGTGGAGGGCTACTGCTTTATAGTTGTGACATGGGGCTCTGAGCTAGCTTCAAGGTGCATGAGGCTCTCAACTTGTGGCTGGGACTTCTCTCCAGTTGTTGCATAATTCACCTCTCGAGTTGCTGCAGGAGTCACCTCTCGAGTTTTGGTGGGGGGCTCATCTGAAATTGGAGATGGAAATGGCAACCAACTTCAGTATTCATGCCTGTAAAATCCCATGGATGAAGGGGCCTGGTAGGCCCTGGTAGGCTATAGTCCATGGGGTTGCAAAAAGTCAGACACTACTGAGCAAATTCACTTTCATTTTTCATCATAGGCCCCCAGTGGCTAAGATGGTAAAGAATCTGCCTGGGATGCAAAAGACCTGGGTTTGATCCCTGGTTCAGGAAGATCCTCTGGAGAAGGGCATGACAACCCACTCTGGCATTCTTGCCTGTAGAATCCCATGGACAGAAAAGCCTGGCTAGCTACACAGTCCATAGGGCCACAAAGAGTCAGAGATGACTGAGCAGCTAACACACAATCATCTGTATTTGTGGTGGGGGACTCCTTTCTAGCTGTGGCATGACACCTCCTTTCTAATTGTGTTTTGCTGGTGAGCTCCACTTAAGTTTCAGGGGGAAGCTCTTCTCTAGGTGTGATGGTGGACTCATCTATGGTTTTAATATGGGGGCCTCTTTCTAGCTATAGTATGCAAGGTCCTCTGTAGTTGTAGTGAGGTGCTCTTCTTTAGTTGTGATGTCTGTGGGGATTCCTCTCTCATTGCAATGTGCAGAGGGTCTCCTTTCTAGTTGTGATGTGATGCTTGTCTCTCTTTGCAGTGAATGGGCTCCTCTCTAGATGTGATGTCTGGAGGGCTCCTCTCCCCTTGTGGACAGGGGCTTCTCTCAAGTTGGGTCGAAGGTCTCCTCTAGAATTTTCCCAGGGTACTCGGAACTCCTCCTGAGATGTGGTTGTGGCTCCTCTAGCATTTGTCATGTGGAGAGCTACACGGAAAGGGGTCTTCTCTAATTTTGTGCTATGGGTTCCTCACTCATTTTGGTGGGGTTGACTGCCTCTAGTTGTGACAGGTGGTCAACTCTCTAGTTGTGGTGAGGGAGCTCCTCTCCAGTTGCATTGGCGGGGGGGCTTTTCCTCAATAGTTGTGGTTTGTCTGGGGATCATCTCCACATGAGGAATGCAGGTTCCTCTGGAGTTTCAGCGGGAGGCATGTCTATTGTTGTTAAGGTGGGCTTTACTCTAAGTCTAATTTCAGGTGCTCCTGTTTAGTTGTGGGGGACTTCTCTCTAGTTGTGCTGTGTTGTGTTCTCTCTAGTGGTGGCAGAGTGCAACTTTCTTATTGTGGCAAAGGACTCCAAGATAGTTGTGTTGTTCATGGAGGTCTCTAGTTGTAGTGGGGTCATCTCCATATTTGTGGTCATGGGCTCCTCCTTATTTGTCTCAGGAGACACATATAATTTTGCTGTGGGGGCTCGGGGCTCCTCTAAGAGGCAGAGGATCCTGTTAAGATGAAGCAGGGGGGTCCTCTGGAGTTCCTTTGGGGAGCTCCTCTCTAACTGTGGTTGGGGACTCCACTTTAACTGTGGCATGGGGATTTCTTTCTAGTTGTGATGTGTTGGTGAGCTCCTCTCGAGTATCAATGGGGGCTCTTCTCTAGTTGTGGTGGGTGATTATCTCTAGCAGCACTGTGGCTGCTCCCTTCTTCTATGGTGTGCTGGTGGGCTACTCTCTAGATGTGATGTGCAGGCTCCTTTCTAGTTATGGTGAGGGTCTCTTTAGTTGAAATATCTGAGGGGAGTCCTCCCTCATTGCAATGTTAAAAGGCTTCCTTTCTTGTGGTAGGGAAGCTCATCAATATTTGCTGCAGTGTGACTCCACTCTAGGTATGATGTGTGGGGACATCATCTCGCATTGTGTCCAGTGGCTTTTCTCAAGTGGCAGTGGAATTCTTTTCTTGAGTTGTGGCAGTGTATTCAGAGCTCCTCCAGAGTTGCAGTATTCCTTTCTCTTAGGTTGTGATAGGGGGCTCTTCAGGGGGCTCGCTCTTCTTTTGACACTAGGTGTTCCTCACAAATTTTAGCATGGTTACTGCTCTTTACTTGTGAGGGCCTCCTCTCGATTTACTTCAGGGTCTCCCCTCTATTTGCATCAGAGGGGAGATGCATGATTCTATACGTGTGATGTCTTGGTAAACTCCTCTCTACTTGCGGGGCAAACCTCTCCAGTTTTGGTGGAGATCTCCTCTGTCATTGTGACCAGTGACTCCTCTCGTGTTGCAGCAATGAACTCTGTGGTACCTCTCTAGTTTCCTTGACAGTGGTGTTTCTCAATTATTGCAGTATGCAGGGGAATCTATACATATGTGGTGTACAGACTCCTCTCTCATTTTGGCATGTGGTCAACAAGCTAGCTGGGGCCAGGGGCTCTCTCTAGTTGCACTATTCTAGGGGTTTCTCTCTAGTTGTGGTGTGGTGGCTCTTTCAAGTTGTTGCAGTCATTACTCTAGTTGCTGTGAGCAAGGTGCTACTCTCTAGTTGAGGTGGGATAATCCAATCTAGTTTGACCCAGAAGCCTCCTGTCTAGTTGCAGGGGAGGTCAACAATCTATTTGTGGTGGGTGGTCTAGTCTCTAGTTGTGGTGGGGTTCCCCTCTCTAGTTGCCTTGGTCAGGGGTTTTCCTCAACAGTTGCTATGTGTTGTGGGGCTCTTCTCCAATTCTGATATATGGGTGCCTCTCTAGGTGTGGTGAGCTGCAGTTCTCTAATTGTGCTTTGGGTGCTCCTTCCTTACAGTGATGTGTACCTGGGTTCCTCTTGTGTGGCCTGGTGCTCCTCTCTAGTCATGCTGAGGTCTTATCTCGATTTGCCATGGGAGCTCCTCTTGAGTTGAGGCAGCGGATTCAGAGCTCCTCTTGAGTTCTGGTGGTGGCACCTCTCAAGTTGCACCCAGGGATTTGGGGTCCTTTCAAGTTGTGTTGGGCAACTAGGGGTTCCTCTTGAGTTGCAGCAGTAGGCCCCAATCTCCTGTCGAGTTGTGGCAGGTACTTGGTTTTCCTCTGGATTACAGTGCACAACTCAGATTTCCTCTCAAGTTGCCATGAAACGCCCCTCTTGATTTGAGGCAGGGGACTCAGAGCTCCTCTCGTGTTGTGGTGATGCTTCCTCTTGAGTTGTGGTGTGTTGTCTCCATGGAGGGGGGAGTCCTGTCTACTTTTGGCATCGGGGTCTCCTTACTAGTTTTTTTTTTTTTTTTTTTTGTGGGATTGATACTCTCTAATTTTGAGTGGCTCCTCTTGAGTTACTTCATTGGCTCATCTCTATTTGCTACAGAGTGACCCCTATAAGGTGGGATGTCCCGGGGGCTGCTCTATAGTTGTGGTGAGGGCATCATGTCCAGCTCTGGTGTTGGAGTGCCTCTGACTTTGTCACTGGGGGATCCCCTCGTGATACAGAATAGGGCTTCTCTTGAATTGAGGCAGATTCTCTCAGTTCCTCTTCAGTTGTGGTTGGGGTCTTGGGAATCCTCTCGAGTTGCATTAGGGGGCTAGGATCTAGTTTCAGTTTGTGATGGGAAACTCAAGGTTCTTCTCGAGTTGCAAGAAGGGAGTCGGTCCTCCTCTCGAGTTGAGGTAGAGAACTCAGGGTTCCTCTCAAGTTGCAACAGGGGACTATGGCCCACTAGAATTTCAGCTGAAAACTCAGAGTTCCTCTCCAGTTGCAGCAGAAAATTCGGGCTTCCTATTAAATTGCAACAGGGGACCTGGGGCTCCACTCGAGTTATGGCTGGGAAGTCGGGGTACCTCTTGAGTTGAAGCAGGGGACTCAGAGCTCCTCTGGAGTTTCAGTGGGATCTCAGGATTCCTCTCAAGTTTCAGCGCGAGAATCAGTGTTCCGCTCAAGCTGTGGCAGGGAATTCAGGGTTCCTCTCCATTTGGGGTGTACTCAGTGTTCCTCTCAAGTTGCACTGGGGCCTCCTCTTGAGTTGTATTGCTGTGACTTGTCTCTAACAGGGATGTTCAAGGGGGCTGTTGCAATGTGCAGATGGCTACTCATTAGTTTGGCATGGGTTTTTTTCTCTAGTTTGGGTCAGATTCAATTCTGTAGCTGTGGTGGCTTTGATTCTCTCTAGTTGTGGTGTGCAAGAACCTCTCTAGATGTAGTTGGGGACTCCTCTCTACCTGTGGCATGGGTGTTTCTTTCTAGTTGTGGTGTGCTGTGGGCTCCTATGTAGGTGTGATGGGGGATTATCTCTAGCAGTTGTGTGGCTTCTCCTTTCTAGTTGTGGTGTGTTTATGGGCTAACCTCTAGTTGTGGTATGTGCGCTCCTTTCTGGTCATGGTGAGGGGGTCATTTGCTGCAATACTTGTGGGAAGTCCTCTCTCAGTGTAATGTGCAGGGGCCTCCTTTCTGGTTGTGGTGGAGGGGCTCATCTATATTTTCTGAAGAGTGGCTCCCCTCTTTTTATTGTGTCTATGGGCATCCTCTCACGTTGTGGCCAATGGCATCTCTCGAGTAGCTCAGAGTTCTTTTCTTGAGTTGTGGCAGCATACCCAGGGCTCCTCTCGAGTTGCAGTAGTCCCTCCTCTTAGGTTGTGATGGGGTCTCTGCGGGTGGTTCTGCTCTTCTTTTGACACTAGGTGTTCCTCAAAAGTTTTAGTATTGTTACTCCTCTCTACTTGTGAGGACCTCCTCTTGGGTTACTTCAGGGGATTATCTCTATCTGTGATGCTTTGGTGGATTTTTCTATACTTGTGGAGGGAGAAACCTCTCCGGTTTTGGTGGAGGGCTCCTCTGTCATTGTGACCAGTGTCACATCTCATGTTTCAGGGAAGGACTTGGTGGTACCTCTCTAGTTGCGTTGGGCAGTGGTGTTTCTTAGTCATTGCGGTATGGAAGAGACTCTTTACATAAGCAGTGTGTAGGCTTCTCTCATTGTGGCTTGTGGTAAACACACTAGCTGTGGCCAGGAGCTCTAGTTGCACTGTACTAGGGGTTTCTCTCTAGATGTGATGTGCTGCTCCTTTGAGTGTTGCAGTCATTAATCTAGTTGCTGTGGGCAAGGTGCTACTCTCTAGTTGAGGTGGGATATCCAATTTAGTTTTACCCAGAAGGCTCCTCTCTAGTTCCAGTGGGGGCCAACTCTCTAGTTGTGGTTCTTGGTTAAGTCTCTAGTTGTGGTGGGAATCTCCTCTCTAGTTGTATTGGGCAGGGCTTTTCCTGAATAGTTGCAATGTGAAGTGGGTCTCTTCTCCAGATGTGATGTGTGAGAGCTTCTCTAGTTGTGGGAGCTGCACTTCTCTAATTGTGTTGTGGGTGCTCCTCTCTTGTAATGATGTGCGCCAGGACTCCTCTCTTGTGGTGGTGTGACGCTCCTCTCTAGTTGTGCTGAGATCTTAGCTTAATTTGCTGTGAGAGCTCCTCTTGAGTTGAGGCAGGGGACTCAGAGCTCCTCTCTAGTTCTGGTGGTGTCTCCTCTCGAGTTGCAGCACGGGGCTTGGGGCCCTTTTGAGTTGTGGTGGTAAGCTCGGGATTCCTCTCAAGTTGCACCAGTGGAATCAGGGCTCCTTACGAATTGGAGTGGATATTCTGTGTTCCTCTTGGTTACAATGCACAACTTGGATTTCCTCTCTAGTTGCTGTGGAAGGCTCCTCTTGAGTTGAGGCAAGGGACTCAGAGCTCCTCTCAAGTTGTGGCGAGAACACTGTGGTCCTCTCCAGTTGCAGCACAGAACTCAGGGTTCCACTTGAGCCATGGGGGAATCTCTGGATTCCTCTCATGTTGAGCAGTATGCACGATTCCTTTCCAGTTGTGGTGTGGCTTCCTCTCAAGTTATTATGGGGCCTCCTCTAGAATTGCGTTGGGGCACCTCATCTCTAGCAGGGATGTGCAGGGTGGCTCCTGTCTTTTTGTAATATGCGGGTAGCTAGTCACTAGTTTGGCATTTGTCTTTTCTCTAGTTGTTTTCAGAGTAAACTCTGTGGTGGATTCGATTCTCTTTAGTTGTGGTATGAATGCTCCCCTTTAGTTGTGTCATGAGGTTCATCTCTATTAGCAGCAGAGGGGCTACTCTCTATGTGTGAGGCCTAATGGGCTCTTTTCAAGTTGTGGTGGAGGGCTCCTCTCAAGCTGTGGGGCTGTGTCCTCTCTGGTTAGGGTGTGGGAATTTCCACAGGGTAGGTCCTCTGTAATTTTGGTGCTAGGGGTTCCTTACTAATATTAATGGGGCTGCTTCTCTCTAGTTGTGAGGGATTCCCCTCAACTTACTTCAGGGAGCTCATCTGTATGTGTGGAAGAGGGGCTTCTCTCTAGGTGTGATATTCTGGGTGTCCACTCTGATAGTGCCAGGGGAATCCACTTCACTAATGGCCTGGGGTTTCCTATGTCATTTTGCCAGGGTCTCCTGCCTTGTTACAACACAGGGCCCCAGTAGAATTGCAGAAGGGAACTCAGAGTCCCATTTGAGTTGCAGCAGGTGACTCAGGTTTCCTTTAGATTTGTGCTGGAGCCTCCTCTCTAGCTGCAGTGGGAGAGACCCTCTCTAGTATTTATGTGCAGGCTGGATCCTGTCTAGCGGAAATATGCAGGATGCTACTCTCTAGTTGCAGCATGGGGCTCCACTTTTATTGCAGTGGGCTTCCACTCTTCATTTGTGGTGGGTCAGCTCCTCTCTAGTTTTTGTTTGCAGACTCCTTTCTGGTTGTGGCAGGTGGGGGGCGGCTCCTCTTTAGTTGCAGTAGTTCGGGTAGTTCTGCTCCTCTCTAGTTGTGGTAGTGTGCTCTTCTCAAATTGTGGTGGGGGTGGCTCCTTTCCAGTGTGATGGGAAGGGGCACCTTTTTTAGTTGTGATGTGCAGGAGTCTACTCTCAAGTTGTGGCAGTGGGAGTCCTCTTTTGTTGTAGCATGGTGGGCTCCTCTCTACCTATGGCAAGGGTCTTCTGTCTAATTGGGATGTGTGGGTATGCTCCTCTCTAATGGTGATGTTCAGAGGGGCTTATATCTAACTGAAGCAGGAGTAGCCTCTCTAGTTGTGGTGTTGGCCTCCTCTTTTGTTATGACCTGTGTGGGAATTCCACTCTAGTTTTGATGTGCATAGGCACTTTTCTCTAATTGAGATGTGTGTGGCAGTCTCCTATCTACCTGTGGCAGGGGTGTCCACTCCAGTTGTGTCAGTGGTTCTAGATTCTAGATGCCATGTATTGGGGGGGGAGGACCTCTCTAGTGTTGGCAATGTGCTCCTCAATAGTTGCACCCGAGGATCTCCCATCTAGTTGTTGCGTGTCTACTTTGGCTGTTGGGCTTCTCTCTAGTTGTGATGTGTCAGGGTGCTCCTCCCTAGATATGCTGTGCCTGGGGGAGTCCTCTCTATTTGTGGAGTTGTAACTCATGTCTTGTTGCTTTATGCTGTGTGTCTCTTCTCTAGGTGCAGTTTGCTGGCTCATCTCTATTTGTGGTTTGATGAGCTACTCTGTAGTAGTGATGTGGAGCCTCCTCTCAAGATGTGGTGTCCAAAATTGCTCCTCTCTAGTTTCAGGGTTCGGGTCCTCCTTTCCACATGTGGTGTCCAGGTGGGCTCTTCTCTTGTTGCAATGTGTGTGCTCCTCTCTAGTTGTGGAGGGGGAATCCACTGGAGTTGCATCATGGGCCTTGGTGTTCCTCTTGAGGTGAGGTGGGTCTCCACTCTAGTGGTGGTAGGGTGGCCCTCTGTACTAGCAATGTGCAGCATGGTTTCTGTTTAGTTGCAATGTGTAGGTGGCTACACTACCTGCGGCATGGGGATCCTCTCTAGTTGGTGTCAGATGTCAACTCAGTTATGTCGGGTGGACTTCGCTCTAGTTGTGGTGTGCAGATTTCTCTCTAGTTGTGGAGGGTTGATCTTTTCTAGTTGTGGCAGTGAGCTCTAAGTTCGTTGCAGGGTGCATGGGGTTCTCAACTTGTGGCTGTGGCTCCTCTCTAACTGTAGCAAGAGGCATCTCTCGAGTTGCTGTGGGGGCACCTCTTGAGATTTTGTGCAGGGCTAATCTGTAATTATTGAAGAAGAAATGGCAACCCACTCCAATGTTCTTGCCTGGAGAATCCCAAGGACGGTGGAGCCTGGTGGGCTGCCGCCTGTGGGGTTGCAGAGAGTGGGAGACGACTGAAACGACTTAGCAGCAGTAGCAGCAGCAGCATCTGTAATTGTGCTAGGGGACTCCTATCTAGCTGTGGTATGAGGCCGCCTTTCTAGTTGTGGTGTGCTGGTGATCTCCTCTTAAGTTTCAGTGGGTAGCTCTCTGATGATGAGACTTTTCCTCAATAGTTGTGCTGTGTATGTGACTCTTCTCCACATGAGGAATGCAGGCTCTTCTGGAGTTGTGGCAGAAGACTTGTGTATTGTTGTGCCAGCTGGCTTCTCTCTAAGTGAATTTCCAGCGGCTCCTGTCTAGTTGAGGGGGACTTCTCTCTAGTTGTGATGTTTGGGCTCCTCTCTAGTGGAGGCAGGGTGCAACTTTATTATTGTGGCAATGGACTCCAAGTTAGTTGTGGTATTCACAGGGCTCTCAAGTTGTGGTGGGGGGCCTCTTTGTACTTGAGGTGGTGGACTCCTCTCTATTTGTCTCAGGAGGCACAGATCAATTTTCTATGGGGGCTTGGGCTCCTCTAAAAGGAGGCAGTGAATCCTGTTGAGATGAAGCAGGTGGCTCCTCTCAAGTTTCAGTGGCAGACTCCTTTCTAATTGTGCTTGGGGATTCCTCTCTATCTGTGACATGGGGATTTCTTTCTAGTTCCAGTATTCTGGTGAGCTCCTCTAAAGTGTCAGTGGGGGCTCCACTCTGGTTGTGTGTGGGATTTTCTCCAGCTGTAATGTGGCTGCTCCTTTGTAGTTGTGGTGTGCTACTCTCTAGTTCTGGTGTGTGAGCTCCTTTCTAGTTATGGTGTGGGTCTCTTTAGTTGCAATATCTGAGGGGAGTCCTCTCTCATTGCAATGTGCAGGGGCCTTTTTTCTTGTTTTGGTTGAGGGGCTCATATATAACTGCTGCAGAGTGACTCATCTCTAGGTACAGTATCTGGGCACATCCTCTTGTATTGTGGTCTGTGACTTCTCTTAAGTATCAGCAATTTCCTCCTCTTGAGTTTTGACAGTGGACTTGTGGATCCTCACAAGTTTCAGTTGTCACTGCTTTTATATTCTGATGGGTAGCTGTAAAGGGTGGTCCTCTCTTCTTTTGGTACGAGATTTTCCTCACAAATTTTTTGTGGTTGCTCCTGTCTAATTGTGAGGGCCTCTTCTCAAATTACTTTGGGGGGTTCATCTCTATCTTTGGCAGAGGCATTCCTATCTCTGTGTGATGTCTTCGTGGACTTCTCTCTACTTGTGATGAGGGAAACTTCCTGAGTTTTTGTGGGGGGATCCTCTGTCATTGGGGCCAGTGGCTTCTCTGATTTTTCATCAAAAAACTCGGTGGTTTTTCTCTAGCTGGCTTGCACAGTGGTATTTCTCAATCATTGTGATGTGTGTGGGACTCTTAAAATGTTGTGTGAAGGCTCCTTTCTACATGTGGTGAGCTTCACTTGTCTAATTTTTCCATAAGAGCTCCTCTCTGGAGTTTCTTGTCTTTGAGGGTGTAAAGAGTATACTAAATAAACAATTACAATATCCTAAATTTTTGGTTAAGGAAGTCCTGAATGTTGGTTCTATGAGAGTGGTTATGGAAGGCAAATAACCCAAGCTCCAGAGGTCAAGAAAAGCTTCCTGGAGAATGTGTTTAAGTTATGATCCCAGAATATTCCCATACACTGATGCAAGTGAGAATGAACTATCAAGGGAATAGAAAGAAGTTCAAAGTAACAATTTAATTTGTAATGAGGGGAAATAGAAATGAAAGTAGTGGAAAATGTAACCAGGGGTCAATGAACAATTTCAAGAAGACTAACACAAAGTTCCAACAAACTAAAACCCTATCATGTGCTTTTTGTTGTTTGATTTTATAAATACATTGTTTGTTAATACACTTTTCTACACATTTGCTTAGGTTAACTGTTTACATAATTACTAAACCTTTAAGAGAATAATATTTTCCTCCTTTAAAAATATTACAGATTCTTTAAGGGAGTCATTGTTTTCCTAGTATTATGATTATTTTTATCATCTCAAGTATAGATTGATTCATAACAATAATTATAAAAGTAATTCATCATAATTTATTGTTTAGTCATCCAGTCATGTCCAACTCTTTGCAACCCCATGCACTGCAGCATGCCAGGCCTTCCTGTCCCTCACCATCTCCCAAGTTTGCCCAAGTTCATGTGGAAGACATCGGTGATGTCTTCCAGCCATTTTATCCTCTGATGCCCTCTTCTCCTTCTGCCCTCAATCTTTCCCAGAATCATGGACTTTTCCAATAAGTTGGTTGTTCATATCATATGACTAAAATATTGTCACTTCAGCTTTAACATTGGTCCTCTCAGCTAGTATTCAGGTTTGATTTCCCTTAAGATTAACTAGTGTGATCTCCTTTCTGCCCAAGGGACCCTCAGGAGTCTTCTCCAGCACCACCATTCAAAGGCATCAGTTCTTTGGCATTCTGCCTTCTTTATGGTCCAGCTCTCTCAACTGTACGTGATCACTGGGAAGACTATTACCAAAGTAATGGGGCTGGATGCCATGTTCTTAGTTTATTTAATATTTAGTCTCAAGCTGACTCTTTCACTCTCCTCCTTCACCTCACCAAGAGGCTCTTTAGTTCCTCTTTAGTTCCAGCAAGTATTCAGGTTTGATTTCCCTTAATATTGACTGATTTGATCTCCTTGCTGTCCAAGGGACCCTCAGAAGTCTTCTCCAGCACCACAGTTCAAAGGCATGAGTTCTTTGGCATTCTGCCTTCTTTATGGCCCCACTTTCACAACTTTACATGACCACTAGGAAGACAATAGCCTTGACTACATATACCTTTGTCAGCAGAGCAGTGTCTCTGAAAAGCAGAGCTTTTCAACACTGTTTAGGTTTGTCAGAGTTTTCCTGCCAAGAAGCAATCATCTTCTGATTTCATGGATACAGTCACCATCCACTGTGATTTTAGAGCCCTAGAAGAGGAAATCTGTCACTACTTTCACTGTTTCCTCTTTTATATGCCATTAAGTAATGGGGCTGGATACCATGTTTTTAGTTTATTTAATACTAAGTCTTAAGCCAACTCTTTCACTCTCCTCCTTCACCTCACCAAGGGGCTCTTTAGTTTTTCTTCATTTTTTTTTTGCCATGAGTGGCATCATCCACATAGCTGAGGTTGTTGATGATTCTCTGCCTATCTTTATTCTGGCTTGTAACTCATCCAGGTTGGCATTTCTCATGATATACTCAGCATATAGTTTATACAAACAGGGTGACAGCAGACAGCCCTGTCGTACTCTTTTCTCAATCTTGAATGAAGATTGTTGGTTGTTCCACACAGGATTTTAACTATTGCTTCTTGACCTGCATACAGGTTTCTCAGGAGCCAGGTAAGATAGTTTGGTATTCCCATCTCTTTAAGAACTTTCCACAGTTTGTTATGAGCCACACCATCAAAGGCTTTAGCATAGCTGATGAAACAGAGATAGATGTTTTCTGGAATTCACTAAATTTCTCTATGATCCAGCGAATGCTGGCAATTTGACCTTTGGTTCCTCGTCCTTTTCTAAACCCAACTTGGACATCTGGAAGTTCTAGGTTTGGCTAATGCTGAAGCCTAGCATGCAAAATTTTAAGCATGACCTTACTAGCATGGGAGATGAGTGCAATTGTCCGATGGTTGGCACATTCTTTAGTACTACCCTTCCTGGGAATTGGGATAAAGATTGACCTTTTCCAGTACTGTGGTCACTACTGGGTCTTTCAGGTTTGCTGACATATGGAATACAACACCTTGATGGCATCATCCTTTAGAGTTTTGAATAGTTCTACTGGAATTTCATCATACCCACTAGCTTTATTAACAGCAGGGCTTCCTAAGTCCCACTTGCCCTCACACTCCAGAACATCTGGGCTTGGGTGACTCACAACCACATTGTAGTAATCCAGTTCATTAAGATCTTTTTTGCACAGTTCTGTGTATTCTTTCCTTCTCCCTCTCTTCTTGATCTCTTCAGCATCTCCTATGTCTCCACAGTTTCTGTCCTTTATTGTGCCCATCTTTTGGTGAAATATTCCCTTGATATCTCCAATTTTCCTGAAGATATCTCTAGTTTTTCCCCTTCAGTTGTTTTCCTCTAGTTTTACGCACTGCTCATTGAAGAAGCCCTGCTTGTCTCTCCATGCTGTTGTTTGGAACTCTGCATTTAGCTGAACATACCTTTTCCTTTCTCCCTTGCTTTTCACTTCTTTCTTTAGTTATTTGTAAAGCCTCTTCAGCCTAACCCCTTTGCCATCTTGCTTTACTTTTACTTTGGGATGGCTTTGTTTGCTGCCTCCTGTCTGTTTACTAGATTTAATCCCTTGAATCTATGCATTACCTCCACTGTATATTCATAGGGGATTTGATTTAACTCATATCTAGCTGGCCCAGTATGCAGCTTCTCCATCTTCAACTACAAAGAATGTAATTAATTTGATTTCAGTGTTGACCATTTGGTGATGTTCATGTGTAAAGTTGTTTCTTGTGTTGTTGAAAAGGGTATTTTCAATGACCAGTACATTTTCTTGGAAGAATTCACTTAGCCTTTGCCCTGCTTCATTTTGTTCTACGAGGCCAAACTTGCCTGTTACTCCAGGTATCTCTTGACTTAATACTTTTGCATTCCACTTTACAGTGATGGATAGAACATCTTTTTTGGTGTTAGTTCTAGGAGGCCTTCGAGGTCTTGTAGGTCTCCATAGGGCTCATCAACTTCAGCTTCTTCGGCATTGGTGATAGGGACATAGACTAGGAGGACCTCTTGAAGCAATAGGTGAGACAGAGCTCCTCTTGAGGAGCGAGGGGGAAGTCAGGATTCCTCTCAAGTCGAAGCAGGGGACTCAGCCCTAATCTCGAGATGAAGTTGGGAACACGGTGTTCTGCATTTGTGGCGTGAAACTCGGGGTTCCTCTCGAGTTGTGATGGGTGTCTCAGGGAACATCTTCAGTTGGACAAAGGAAGTAAAGCCTCCTTTTGAGTTACAATGGGGAACTTGGGATTCCTCTCGAGTCACTGCATGGGAATTGGACCTCATCTCAAGTTGAGCCCAGAAACGCAGGGTTCCTCTCAAGTTGCGAGGGTTATCTTGGGGTTCCCCTCGAGCTGCCATGGGGACCTCAGGGAAATGCTCTTGTTGCCTCAGGGGAGTCAGGCCTCCTTTCTAGTTGTGAGGGGCACCTCAGTTGTCAGTCTCAGGGAAATTGGGCCTCATCTTGAGTTGAGGGAATACTCGGGGTTCCTGTACAGTTGTGACTAGTATCTTGGGTAACCTCTGGAGTTACAAAAAGGGAGTCAAGCCTCCTTTTGAGTTGCCAGGGGGAAGTCAGGATTGCTCTCAAGTCGCCAAAGGGGAATCGGGCCTCATCTTGCGTTGAGAGATGAATCTTGTTTTTTTGCTCTAGTGGCAGAGGGAAGCTCGGGGTTCTATTTGAGTTACATTGACCTCAGGGAACCTGTCCTGTTTCCCCAGGGGAATCAGGCATCCTTTTGAGTTGCCAGTGGGCACTGCAGATTCCTCTCAAGTTACTGCAAGGGAATCAGGCCTTACCTCATTGCGAGTTCAGGTGGGAAATCCGGGGTTCCTCTCCAGTTGAGACGGGGACCTCAGGTTACCTCTCATGTTGCCTCAGGGGAGTCAGGCCTTGTTTCGAGTTGTGAGGGGAACATAGGGATTCCTCTCGGGTTGCTGCAGGGAATAGAGCCTCATCTCGAGTTGAGGCAGGAAACTCGGGGTTCTTCTCCAGTTGCGAAGTGGATCTTGGGGTTCCTATTGAGTTTCAACAGGGTAGTCGGGGCTCATCTCCTGTTGAGGCATGGAACTCTGCTTTCCCCTCGCGTTCTGAAAGGGGTGTCAGGCCTCCTCGAATTGAGGCGGGGAACTCGGGATTTTTCTCGAGTTGCAACAGGGGATTCAAACCTCCCTTCATGTTTTGAGGGGAAACTCGGGGTTCCATTTGAGTTGCTCCAGGGGAATCAGGCCTTATTTTGAGTTGAGGGGGAACTCAGTGTCCTTTGGGCTTGTGGTGGGAAACACGGGGTTCCTTTTGAGTTGGGATGGGGATCTGGGGATACCCCTCGAATAGCAACAAGGGACCCAAGACTCCCTAGAGTTGAGGTGGGGAAGTCGTGTTTCCTCTCGAGTTGCAGCAGGGGAGTCAGGCCTCTTCTAGAGTTGCAGCTGAAACTCGGGGTCCTTCTCTAGTGGTTGTTGGAAACTCGGGGTTGGCTGGAAAGTTGCCACAGTGCCTGAGAGTTCCTTTCGAAGTGGAGCAAGAAATCAATGTTCCTATGGATTTCCAGCATGGGATGCAGGATCACACTGGAGTCGTGGTGAGGAAGCCAGGGTTCTCCTCGAGCTTGCTTGGTACTCAGTGTTCCTGGCGACTTACGGTGGGGTATCCTGTAGAGTTCTCTCGAGTGACTCATCGTAGCAGGGATGTGCAGGGTGGCTCCTGTCTTGTTGCAATGATGGTTGGCTGGACACTAGTTTTGAAAAGGGACTACTCTATCATTGTGGTCTTGGTCAACTCTGTATTTGTCGGGGCTTCGATTCTCTCTAGTGGTGGTATGCTAGCTCCTCTCTCCTTGTGGTGTGAGGTTCTTCTGTCTTAGTAGAAGAAGGGCTCCTGTATGTGTGTGATGTCCAGAAGGTTCCTCTCAAGTTGAGGAGGAGGGCTTCTTTTGAGGGGCGAGGCTGCATCCTCTCAGGTTGGGGTGTTACTGTCTCTACTTGAGAGGTCCTCTCTGCTTTTAGCACTATGGGTTTCTCACTTCTATTCATGGGATTTCTGCTTTCTAGTTGCCAGGGCCTCCACTTGACTTCCATCAGGAAGCTCATCTTCATTGGAGGCAGAAGGTCTTCTCTCTAGGCGTGTTATCCTTGGGGACAACTCTCTAGTTGTGCCTGGGGAATCTGCTTCAGTTTTGGCCAGAGAGCACCTCCGTCATTTGGCCCTGGGCCCCTTGTGCTAGCCTAGGGATCCTGTGAGGTTGCAGCAGGGATCTCAGGGTGCCTCTTGAGTTGCAGTATATGACTTGAGGTTCCTTAAGAGTTATGCTGGAGACTCCTCTTGAATTAGATTCATGAATATGGGGGAGATCCTCGTATCAGCCATGTCCAAGTTGGTCCCCCAGAGAAAGCAATGGCACCCCACTCCAATACTCTTGCCTGGAAAATCCCATGGGCGGAGGAACCTGGTAGGCTGCAGTCCATGAGGTTCGCTAAGAGTCGGACATGACTGAGCGACTTCACTTTGACTTTTCACTTTCATGCATTGGAGAAGGAAATGGCAACCCACTCCAGTATTCTTGCCTGGAGAATCCCAGGGACGGGGGAGACTGGTGGGCTGCTGTCTATGGGGTCGCACAGAGTCAGACATGACTGAAGTGACTTAGCAGCAGCAGCAGCAGCAGCAGCAGCAGCAAGCTGGTCCCCATCTAAGTACAATGTATGGGAGGCTGCTCTCTAGGTGCAGCATGGACTCCACTCTAATTGCAGTGGGGGTGCGCTCGTTATTTGTTGTGGGTCTGCTCGTCTCTAGTTTAGTTTGCAGCCACCTCTCTAATTGTGGCAGGGGAACTTCTCTTTAATTGTCGTAATTGGGTTCCTCTCTAGATGCGGTAGAGTGCTCTTCTCAAATTGGGAGGTGGGAGACTCCTCTATGGTTGTTTTGAAAAGGGGAGATTTTCCTAGTTGTGAAGTGCAGGAAGCTTTTTGTGGCAGGGCGGGCCTCCTGCTTAGGTGTGGTATGAGGCTTCCTCTCTGTTTGCAGTAGATGGTTCTTCTCCATTTGTGGTGGGGTAATCTCCTGGGCATCCTCTGCAGTTGCATGAGGGTCTTGGGGCTCGTGTCAAGTTGACTCTCTTTTAACAACTCGAGAAGTTCCCCGAGATACCTGTTGCAACTCGAGAGGAACTTGGGGAACTCAGGGTTCCTCTACAGTCACTGCAGGTGAATCGGGCCACATTTCGTATTGAGATGGGGAACCCGGGGTTCTTCTCGAGTTGTGGTGGGAAACTCGGGGTTTCTCTCAAGTTGCAGTGTGAAATTTGGAGATCATGTGGAGTTGCAATAGGTGAGACATGCCTGCTCTTGAGGTATGAGGGGAATTCAGGATTTCTCTCAACTCGAAGCAGGGGCATCAGCCCTCACCTCAAGACAAGGTGGGCAACATGAGGTTCATCTCAAGTTGTGGCAGGAAACTCGGGGTTCCTGTCGAGTTGCAACAAGTATCTCGGGGAAACTCCAGTTTCTAAAAGGGAGTCAAGCCTCCATTCTGGTTGGAGGAGGGAACCCAGGATTGCTCTCAAGTCGCTGCAGGGTAAACAGGCCTTATCTTGCATTGAGGGCTGAATTTGGTGTTTTTTCTCACATTGCAGTGGGAAATTGGGGATCCTCTCGAGTTGCAACAGGGACCTCAGGGGACCTTTCATATGTCCTCAGGAAGTCAGGCAACCCTTCAGGTTGTGAGGAAAAACTTAGGATTCCTTTCAAGTCAGTGCAGAGGAATCCAGCCTCACCTCATCTCGAGTTGAGGCAGGAAACTCGGGGTTCCCCTCGAGTTGCAACAGGTACCTCAGGGAACCTCTCATGTTACCTCAAGGGAGTCAGGCCTCCTTTCAAGATGTGAGGGAGAACTTGGGATGCTCTTGAGTCGCTGGAGAGGAATTGGGCATCATCGCACTTTGAAGGGGGAATCTCGTGGTTTTTCTCTAGTTGCTGCGGGAAGCTTGGTGTTCCTCCCAAGTTTCAGCGGGGACCTCAGGGAACCTCTCATGTTGCCTCAGGGGAGTTAGGCCTCCTTTAGGGTTGTGAGGAGTACCTAGGGATTCCTTTGAGTCGCTGCAGGGGAATAGGGCCTCATCACAAGTTGAGACAGGAAACTCGGGGGTCCTCTCCAGTTGTGACATGGATCTCGGGGTTCCTATCGAGTTTCAAAAAGGTAGTTGGGGCTTATCTTGTGTTCAGGCATGGAATTCGGCTTTCCTCTTCAGTTGTGACAGGGGTGTCAGGCCTCCTGTCAAGTTGAGACCAGGAACTAAGGATTTTTCTTGAATTGCCACAGCGGATTCAGACCTCCCTTCATGTTTTGAGGGGAAACTCGAGATTCCATTCAAGTCGTTGCAGGTGAATCAGTCCTTATAGTTGATGGGGAACTCTGTGTCCTTTCGACTTGTGGCAGGTAACACGGTGTTCCTTTCGAGTTTAGATGGGGATCTGGGGATACGTCTCGAGTGGCAACAGGGGAGACAGGACTCTTCTTGAGTTGAGGTGGGGAAGTCATATTTCCTCTCTGGTTGCAGCAGGGGAGTTGGGCCTCCTCTTACTTGTAGCAGAAATTCGGGCTTCTTCTCTAGTGGTTGCTGGAAATTCAGGGTTTGCTGGAGAGTTGCCACAGCGCCTGAGATCTCTTCTCAAAGTGCCACGAGAAATCTGTTTCTCTGGATTTGCAGCACGTGATGCAGGATTGCACTGGAGTCATGATGAGGAAGCCGGAGTTCTCCTCAAGCTTGGTTGGTACTTAGGGTTCCTGGTGATTTGTGGTAAGGTGTTCCTGTCGAGTTCTCTTGGGGTGACTCATCTCTAGCAAGGATATGCAGAGTTGCTCCTGTCTTGTTGCAGTGACTTGTGGCTGCTCACTATTTTTGCAAGGGATTATCATTGTGGTCAGGGTCTACTCTGTAGCTGTGGGGATTTCGAGTCTCTCTAGTGGTGGTGTGCAAGCTCCTCTCTCCGTGTGGTGTGAGATTTGTCTGTAATAGCAGAAGAGGGGCTCCTCTCTGCATGTGAATTCCAGCGGGCTCCTCTCAAGTTGTGGTGGAGGGCTCCTCTCAAGGGGCGAGGTTGTGTCCTTTCTGGTTGGGGTGTGCTTGTCTCCATGGGGAAGGTCCTCTGTGCTTTTGGCACTATGGGTTCCTCAGTTCTTTTCAGGGGATTGCTGCTCTCTAGTTGTGAGGGTCTGCACTCGACTTCCATCAGGGAGCTCATTTCCATTAAAGGTAGAAGGTCTTCTCTCTAGGTGTGATATCCTGGGAGACACCTCTCAAGTTGTGCCTGGGAAATCCGCCTCAGTTTTGGCCAGAGAGCCCCTCTGTCATTTGGTGCAGTGGCCCCTTTTCTTGTGCAGCCTAGGGACCCTGTGGAATTTCAAGGGGGAACTCGGGGTGCCTCTTGAGTTGCAGTATATGGCTCAGGGTTCCTTTAAAGTTGTGGTGGAGACTCTTATTGAACTAGAGTGGGGCAGATCCTCTCTAGTAGCGATGTGCAAGCTTGTCCCTTTCTAAGTGCAATGTGTGGGAGGCTACTCTCTAGATACAGCTTGGGGTCCACTCTCATTGCAGTGGGTGTCCGCTCTTTATTTGCTGTGGGTCGGCTCATCTCTAGTTGTTGTTTGCAGCCACCTCTCTCGCTGTCACAGGGGAACGCCTCTTCAGCTGTGCTAGTTGGGAATCCTCTCTAGATACGGTAGAGTGCTCTTCTCAAATTGAGAGGTGGGTGACTCCTCTATGGTTGTAATGAAAAGGGGCTCTTTTTCTAGTTGTGAAGTGCAGGAAACTACTGGCTATTTTGGCAGGGCAGGCCTCCTGCTTAGTTGCAGTATGAGATTTCCTCTCTGGTTGTGGTAGAGGGCTCTTCTCCAGTTGGGGTTGGGTAGGCTCCTCTTGGGAATCCTCTGCAGTTGCATCAGTTTCTTGGCCCTCATGTCAAGTTGGTACAGGGGACTTGGCATTCCACACAAGTCACTGCAGGATAATCAGGACTTATCTCACACTGAGAGGGGAATCTCATGGTTTTTCTTGAGTTGGGGTGGGAAGCTCAGGATTCCTCTCCAGTTGCGACTGGTACCTCAGGGTACCTCTTGTGTTGCCTCAGGGGAGTCAGGACTCCTTTCAAGTTTCCAGGGAGAACTCAGAATTGCTCTTGAGTCACTGCAGGGGAATCGGGCCTCATCTCTAGTTGAGGTGGGAAACACGGGGTTCCTTTAGAGTTGTGATGGGTATCTCGGGGTTCCACTCAAGTTGTGATGGGGACCTCAGGGATCCTATCGAGTTGCATCATGGGAGTCAGGCCTCCTTTTTGATGTGAGGGGAACCTTGGGATTCTCTCAAGTCACAGCAAGGGAATAGGGCCTCATCTTGAGTTCAGGTGGGAAACTCAGGATCCTCTCGAGTTGTGACAGGAATCTTACAGAACCACTCAGGTTGCCTCATGTGAGTTAGGCCTCCTTTCGAGTTGTAAGGGTAACCTCGGAATTCCTCTTGAGTTGCTGCAGGGAAATAGGGCCTCATCTCAAGTTAAGGCGGGAAACTCGGGGTTCCTCTTCAGTTGTGACAGAGATCTCGGCATTCCTCTCGAGTTGCAACAGGGGAGTCAGGACTTGTCTCGTGTTGAGGGATGGAACTCCGATTTCCTCTCAAGTTGTGAAAGGGGTGTCTGGCCTCCTGTCAAGTTTAGACGGTGAACTCGGAATTTTTCTCAAGTTGCAACAAGGGAGTCACACCTCTCTTTATTTTATGAGGGGAAACTCGGGATTCCATTCGAGTCCTTATCTTGAGTTGAGGGGGTACTCGGTGTCCTTTTGACTTGTAGCGGGAATCATGGGGTTCCTCTTGAGTTCCAATGGGGATCTGGGAATACCTCTCGAGTGGCAACAGTGGAGTCAGGACTCCTCTCGATTTGAGGTGGGGAATTCGTGTTTCCTCTCGAGTTGCAGCAGGGGAGTAGGGCTTCCTCTTGAGTTGCAGCAAAAACTCGGGGTTCTTCTCTAGTTGTTGCTGGAAACTTGGGGTTTCCTTAAGAGTTACAACAGGAGACTGAGAGCTCCTCTCAAAGTGCAGCGATAAATCACTGTTCCTCTGCATTTGCAACACAGGATGCAGGATTGCGCTGGAGACGTGGTGTGGAAGACAGGTTCTCCTCGATCTTGGTTGGTTCTCAGGGTTCGTGATGACTTGCAGTGGGGCCTCCTGTCGAGTTTTCTTGGGGCAACTCATCTCTAGCATGGATGTGCAGGGTGGCTCCTGTCTTGTTGTGATGATGGGTGAGTGGTCACTAGATTTGGCAAGGGACTACTCTATCATTGTTGTCAGGGTCCACTTTGTAATTGTGTGGGTTTCGAGTCTCTCTAGTGGTGGTGTGCAAGCTCCTCTTTCCGTGTGGTGTGAGGTTCGTGTTTATTACCAGAAGAGGGGCTCCTCTCTGTGTGTGATGTCAGCAGGTGCCTCTGAAGTTTGGTTGAGGGCTCCTCTAGATGGGTGAAGCTATGTCCTCTCTGGGTGGTTTGTGCATGTCTCCATGGGGAATGTCCTCTCTGCTTTTGGCACTATGGGTTCCTCACTTCAATTCATGGGATTGCTGCTCTCTAGTTGTGAGGGTCTCCAGTCGACTTCCTTCAGGGAGCTTGTCTCCATTGGAGGCAAAAGGTCTTCTCTCTAGGTGTGATGTCCTGGGGGACACATCTCGATTTGTGCCTGGGGAATCTGCTTCAGTATTGGCTGGGAGCCCCTCCATCATTTGGTGCAGTGGCCCTTTTCTTGAGCTAGCCTAGGGATCCTGTGAAATTGTAGTGGGGAACTCGGGGTGCCTCTTGAGTTGCAGCATATCACTCGGGGTTCCTTTAAAGTTGTGGTGGAGACTCTACATTGGGGGAGATCCTCTTTAGTAGCTATGTGCAAGCTGGTTCCTGTCTGAGTGAAATGTGCAGGAGGCTACTCTCCACTCTCATTTCAGTGGGTGTCCACTTTTTATTTTCTGTGTTTCGGCTCATTTCTAGTTGATGTTTGCAACCACCTCTCTCGTGGCAGGAGAACTCATTAGTTTTTGTAGTTGGGATCCTCTCTAGAGGTGGTAGAGTGCTCTTCTCAAATTGGGAGATGGGTGTCTCCTCTATGACTGTAATGAGAAGGGGTGCTTTTTCTGCTTGCAAAGTTCAGGAAGCTACTGGTTATTTGTGGCAGGGCGGACCTCCTGCTTAGTTGTGGCATGAGGCTTCCTCTGTGGTTCTGGTAGAGGGCTCTTCTCCAATTGCGGTAGGGTAAGCTCCCGCACAGGGTCCTGGGACCCGTGTTGAGTTGGGACGGGGAACTCGGGATTCCTCTCAAGTCACTGCAGGGTAATCGGCCCTCATCTCAAGATGAGGTGGAGAACAAGGTGTTCTTTTCGAGTTGAAGCAGGAAACTTGGGATTCTTCTCGATTTGCAATGGGAATCTTGGGGAAACTCTTGAGTTGCTAAAAGAGAGTCAAGAATCCTTTTGAGTTGTGTGGGGTAACTCAGGATTGCTCTCCAGTCACTTAAGGGGGATCTACCCTCATTTAACATTGTGGGGGGGGATCTCGTGGTTTTTCTCAACTTGCAGTTGGAAACTCGGGGTTCCTCTCAAATTGCAATGGGGACCTCGGTGAACCTCTTGTGTTGACTCAGGGTAGTCAGGCTTCCTTTCGAGTTATGAGGATGAACTCTGAATTGCTCTCATGTCACTGTAGGAGAATTGGGCCTCATCTTGAGTTGAGGCATGAAAAATGGGGTACAACTGCATTTGTGACAGGATTATCGGGGTTCCTATCGAGTTTCAACAGGGGAGTCAAGCCTCACCTCGTGTTGAAGCATGGAACTCTGCTTTCCTCTCAAGTTGAAAAAGAGGTGTCAGGCCTCCTGTCGAGTTGAGGCAGGGAACTCAGGCTTTTTCTAGAAGTGCAACAGGGGAGCCAGACCTCCTTTCTTGTTGTTAGGGGAAACTCGGGGTTCCACTGGAGTCGCTGCAAAGGTATCTGGCCTTATCTCGAGTTGAGGGAGAACTCAGTCCTTTTGACTTGCGGCAGGAACCTCGGGGTTCCTCTCGAGTTGCAATGGGTGAGACAGGCCTCTATTTTAGGTATGAGGGGAAAGTCAGGATTCCTCTCTAATCAAAGCAGGGGAATTGGCCCTGATCTAGAGAAGAGGAGGGGAAAACAGGGATCTTCTAAATTGCTGTGGGAAAATTGGGGTTTCTCTTGAGTTGTGATGGGTATCTCCAGGGAACCTCTGGAGTTGGATAAAGGGAGTCAAACCTCCTTTGAAGTTTCAAGAGGGAACTCAGGATTGCTGTTCAGATGAGGCAGGGGAATCAGGCCTCATCTTGCACTAAGGGGGGAATCAAGTGTTTTTTCTCGATTTGTGGTGGAAATTCGGAGTCCCTCTCAAGTTATGATGGGGATATCAGGGAACTTCTCGTGTGGCCTCAGGGATGTCAGGCCTCCTTTCAAGGTGTGAGGGGCATCTTGGAATTACTCTTGATTGGCTGCAGGGGCCTAGGGCCTCATCTCAAGTGGAAGGGGAGAATCTCGGGGTTTTTCTTGAGTTGTAGTGGGAAGCGTGGTGTTCCTCTCGACTGGTATCTCAGGGAACCTCTGGAGTTGCATAAAGGTTGATTTGCGAGGGGGAACGCAGGATTGCCCTGGAGTAACTGCAAGGAAATCGCGGCTCATCTCACGTTGAAGGGGGAATCTTGTGGTTTTTCTCAGGTTGCACAGGAAGCTCGGCGTTCCTTTCGAGTTGTGACTTGGACCTCAGGAAACCTCTCCTGTTACCTCAGGGAAGTCAGGCCTCATTTCAAGTTGCAAGGGGCACTTCACAGGGCTCTTAACTAGTTGCGGTGGGAAACTTGGGTTTCCTCTCGAGTTGTGCTGGTTTTTCAGGGAACCCTTGGAGTTGCATGAAAGAAGTCAAGCCTCCTTTCGAGTTCTGAGGCGGGACACGGGATTGCACTTGAGTCAATGCAGGGGAACCGGGCCTAATCTCGTATTGTGGGGATATCTCATGGTTTTTCTTGAGTTGTAGCAAGAAGCTTGGAATTTCTCTTAGTTGTGACAGGGAACTCGGGGAACCTCTCATGTTGCCTCATTGAGTTCAGACCTCCTTTCAAGTTGTGAGGAGCACATCAGGATTTCTCTCGAGTTGCTGCAGGGAAATAGCACCTCATCTCGAGTTGAGGTGGGAAACTTGGTGTTCCTCTCAAGTTGCTATAGGTATCTCGGGGAACCTCTGGAGTTGCATAAAGGGATTTAAGCCTCCTTTTAAGTTTCTAGATGGAATTCAGGATTGCTGTCAAAGCGATGCAGGGGAATCAGGCCTCAACTCTCAATGAGGGGTGAATCTCGTCGTTTTTTTCCCAATTGTGGTGGGAAGCTGGGGGTTCATCTCCAGTTTCTATGCAGACCCCAGGGAACCTCTCGTGTTGGCTCAGGGAAGCCAGGCTTCCTTTCGATTGCAAGTAGCACCTCGGGATTCCTCTCCAGTAACTGCAGGGGAACAGGGCCTCATCTGGAGATGAGAGGGGAAACACAGAGTTCCTCTAGAGTTGCGACAGGGATCTCGGGGTTCCTGTCGAGTTTCAATAGGAAATTCAGGCCTTGTTTCGTGTTGAGGCATGGAACTCTGCTTTCCTCTCTAGTTGTAAAAGTTGTGTCAAGACTCCTGTCGAGTTCAGGCGGGAACTTGGTCTTTTTCTAGAGGTGCAACAGGAGAGTCAGACCTCAGTTCGTGTTGTGAAGGAAAACTCGGAGTTCCATTCGAGTCAGTGTAGGGGAAACAGGCCTTATCTTGAGTTGAGGGGAAACTTGGTGTGCTTTTGACTTGCAGCAGGAACCTAGGGGTTCCTCTTGAGTTTCAATAGGTGAGAGAAGCCTCCTCTTGAGGTGTGAGGGGAATGTTGGAATTCCTCTTGAGTTGAAACAGGGGACTCAGCCCTCATTTCGAGATGAGGTGGGGAACACGGGGCTCTTCTTGACTTCTGGTGGGTAACTTGGGGTTCCTCTTGAGTGGGGACGGGTGTCTCAGGGAACTTCTTGAGTTGCATAAAGTGAGTAAATCCTCCTTTTGAGGATCAAGAGGGAACTCGGGATTACTCTTGAGGCACTGCAGCAGTAAAGGTCCTCATCTTGAGTTGAGGGGGAAATCTCGTGGTTTTTCTTGAGTTCTGGCCAGATGTTTTGGGTTCCTCTTGACTTCAGACCAGGGCCACAGGGAAACTCTCATGTTTCCTCAGGGATGTCAAGTCTCCCATCGAGTTGTGAGGGGGAGCCTGGGATTGCTCTCGAGTCACTGCAGGGGAATCAGTTCTCATCTGGCAGTAAGGGTAGAATTTCGTTATGTTCCTCGAGTTGCTGCAGGAAGCAATGGAATCGATTCTAATCTAAAGAAGCAGTGGGGAACACAGAGCTCTTCTCGAGTTGTGGTGCTAAACTCAGGCTTCCTCTTGAGTGGCGACGGGTATCTCGGGAATCCCCTTTAGTTGCATAAAGGGAGTCAACCCTCCTTTAGAGTTTCCAGAGGTATCTTGGTATTGCTCTCGAGCTACTGCAGGGGAAAAGGGTGTCATCTCGCGTTGAGGGGGGGATCTCATGGTTTTTTTCGAGTTGCAGCTGGAAGCTTGGGGTTCCTCCTGAGTTGTGATGGGGATCTCAGGGAACCTCTCGTGTTGCCTCATGGAAGTTAAGGTTCCTTTCAAGTTGCGTTGGGGAGCGTGGGATTGCTCTTGAGTCATTGCAGTACAATAGGGCCTCATCTCAAGTTAAGGCAGGAATCTCTGGGTTCCTCTAACATTGCAAAGGGGACCTCAGGGAACCTCTGGTGATTCCTCATAAAAGTCAAGTCTCCTTTCGAGTTGTGAGGGGAAGCTCAGGATTGCACTCGATTTATTGCAGGGGATTTGGCCTCATCTCACAGTTAGGGGGGACCTCCTGGTATTTCTCGAGTTTCGGCAGGGACCTTGGGGTTCCTCTGGAATTGCAACAGGGACCTCAGGGAACCTTTCGTGTTGTCTCAGGGAAGTCAAGTCTCCTTTCGAGAGGGAAGTCAAGATTGCTCTCGAGGTGCTTCAGGGAAATCGGGCCTCATCTCGCGTTGAGGGGGACATCTCGTGGGTTTTTTTTTTTTTTTTTTCGAGTTGTGGAGGCAGCATGGGGTTCCTCTCAAATTGTAAAGAAGATCTGAGGGAACCTAGCATGTTGCCTCAGGGAAGTCAGGCCTCCTTTCAAGTTGCAAAGGCACCTCAGGATTCCTCTTGAGTCACTGCAGGGAAATTGGCCCTCCTCTCTGGATGAGTTGGGGATCACGGGGCTCTTCTCAATTTGCAGTGGGAAACTCAGGGTTCCTTTCGATTTGTGACAGGTATTTCAGGGAACCCCTCAAGTCGCATAAAGGGAGTCAAGCCTCCTTTTGAGTTTCGAGAGGGATCTTCAGATTGTTCTTGAGGCGCTGAAGGGGAAAAGGGCCTCATCTTATATTGAGGACCAAAATTCAGGGTTCCTCTCATGTTGTGACAGGGATCTCAGGCCTCCTATCGAGTTTCAACATAGGAGTCAGGCCTAGTCTCGTTTTGAGGCATGGAACTCTGTTTTCCACTCGAGTTGTAAAATGGGGGTCAAACCTCATTTTGAGTTTCGAGAAGGAATATGGGATTGCTCTGGAGGCATTGCAGGGGAAAAGGGATGCATCTGGCATTGACAGGGAATCTTGTGGTGTTTCTTGAGTTGCAGGGGAAACTTTGGGCTCCTCTCAGATAGGTACAGGGTCTCAGTGAACTTCTCATGTTACCTCATGGAAGTCAGGCCTCCTTTCAAGTTGCGAGGGGCACCTCGGGATTTTACTCAAGTGGCTTCAGGGGAATTGGGCCTCATCAGGAGTTGATTCAGGAAACTCAGGCTCCTCTCCAGTTACGCCAGGGATCACGGGATTCCCATCGAGTTTGAAAAAGAGGAGTCAGGCCTCAACTAGATTTGAGGTATGGACCTCCACGTTCCTCTCAAGTTGTAAAATGTGTGTCAGGCCTCGTGTCGAGTTGAGGCAGGGAAATTAGGCTTTTTTGGAGGTGCAACGGGGAAGTCACATCTCTCTTCGTGTTGTGAGGGGATATTCAGGATTCTATTCACGTCAGTGCATGAGAACTGGCCTCATCTCAATTTGAGGGGAAACTCGGTATCCTTTCAACTTGTGGCAGGAACCGTGGGGTTCCTCTCGAGTTCAATAGGTGAGACAGGCCTCCTCTTGAGGTGCGAGGGGAAAGTCAGGATTCCACTGGAGTCAAACCAGGGGAATAGGCATTCATTTCAAGTTGAGGTGGGGAACATGGGCTTCTTCTCGAGTTACAGTGGGAAACTCGAGTTCCTCTAGAGTTGCAATGGGAATCTTGGGGAAACTCTTACATAAATGCAATCAAACCTTCTTTCCAGATTCAAATAGGAACTTGGGATTGGTATCGAGGCACTGCAGGGGAAAAGTGCCTCATCACAGGTTGATGGAGATTCTCCAGGTTTTTCTTGAGTTACAGTGGGAAGCTTAAGATTCCTCTCGGTTTGTGACAGGGACCTCAGGGAAGCTCTCATGTTGCTTCAGGGAAATCAGGTCTCCTTTAAAGTTGTGAGGGGCACCTCGGGATTCCTCTCGAGTCACTGCAGAGGAATAGGGCCTCATCTTTAATTGTCGGGGTAAACTCAGGGTTCCTTTAAAGTTGTGACAGGGATCTCAGTTTTCCTATCGAGTTTCAACTGGGGAGTCTGGCCTTGTCTCCTGTAGAGGCCTGGACTCCGCTTTCCTCTCGAGTTGTGAAGGGGGTGTCAGGCCTCCTGTCAAGTTCATGTGGGGAACTCGGGACTTTTCCACTGGTGCAAAAGGGGAGGGAGACTTCCCTTCGTGTTATGAGGGGATACCTGCGGTTCCATTCAAGTCAGTACAGGTGAATCAGGCCTTATCTCAAGTTGAGGGGGAACTGGGTGTCCTTTCACCTTGCAGCAAGGACTGAGGGGTCCTCTCTGTTTCTTTAGGTGATCAGATCTCCTCTTGTAGTGCAAGGGGAAAGTTGGGATTCCTCTTGAGTCAAAGCAGGGGAATCGGCCCTCATCTTGAGATGAGGTGGGCAACACGATGCTCTTCTTAAGTTGTGGTGGGAATCTCGGGATTCCTCTCGAGTTGCAATGGGTATCTTGGGAACCCCTTGAGATGCATAAGGGGAGTCAATCCTCCTTTTGAGTTCCAAGAGGGAGCTCGGGCTTGCTCTCAAGCTGCTACAGGGGAAAAGGGCCTCAGCTCATGTTGAGGGGGGAATCTCGTCGTTTTTCTCGAGTTGTGGCAGGAAGTTTGGGCTTCCTCTTGAGTTGTGACAGGGACCTCAGGAAACCTCTAGTGTTGCCTCACTGAAGTCAAGTCTTCTTTCCAGTTGTGAGGGGGAGCGCAGGATTGCTCTAGAGTCACTGCAGGGGAATTGGGCCTCATCTCGCATTGAGGGAGGAATCTCGTAGTGTTTCATGAGTTGTGGCAATAAGCTTTGGGTTGCTTTCGAGTTGCAATGGAGATTTCAGGGAACCTCATGTTGATTCAGGGAAGTCATGCCTCCTTTCAAGTTTTGAGTGGAACTTCAGGATTACCTCAAGTCGTTGAAGCATAATAGGGCCTCATCTCCAGTTGATGTGGGAAACTCAGGGTTCTTCTCCAGTTGCAATAGGCACCTCGGTCTTCCTATCAAGTTTCAACAGGGGAGTCAGGCCTCGCCTCATATTGAGGCATGGAACTTTGCTTTCCTCTCGAGTTGTAAAAGGTGGGTCAAGCCTCCTTTTGAGGCTTTCGACTGCTCCTTTCAATTGCTCCTTTTGATTGCTCCTGAGGTACTCCAGAGGATAAGGGCCTCATCTCATGCTGAGGGTGAATCGCATGGTTTTTCTCCAGTGGCGGGAAGCTTGGGGTTCCTCATGAGTTGTGATGGGGACCTCACAGAACCTCCCATGTTGTTTCAAGGAAGTCAAGGCTCCTTTGGCGCTGTGAAGGCGAGGAAAAGATTGCTCTCGAGTCACTGCAGGGGAATCGGGCGTCAATTTGCATTGAAGGGGGAATCTTGAGGTGTTTCTCAAGTTGTGGCAGGAATCTTTGGGTTCCCTTGAGTTGTGACGGGGACCTCAGGGAGCCTCTCATGTTGTCTCTGGGAAGTCGTGAGTCCTTTCGAGTTGTGAGGGGCCTCTCAGGATTTCTCTCTTGTCAGTGCAGGTGAATCAGGCCTTATCTCTAGTTGAGGGGAAACTCAGTGTCCTTCTATATTGTGGCAGGAACCACGGGGTTCCTCTCGAGTTTCAATAGGTGAGAAAGGCCTGCTCTTGAGGTCCGAGTGGAAATTGGGATTCCTACCGAGTTGAAGCAGGGGAATTGGCCTCCATCTCAAGATGAGCTGGTGAACACGGAGTTCATCTCAAGTTGGGATGGGAAACTCAGGGTTACTCTCGAGTTATGTTGGATATTTCGGGAAAGCTCTTGAGTTGCCTAAAGGGAGTCTAGCCTCCTTTCATGTTCTGAGAGGGAACTCGGGATTGCTCTCGAGCAGCTGCAGGGGAAAAGGACCTCATCTCACATTGCAACGGGAATATCGTGGTTTTTCTCAAGCTGCAGCTGGAAGCTGGGGTTTCTTCTTGAGTTGTGCCAAGGAACTCAGGGAGCCTCTCATATTGCCTTAGGGAAGTCAAGACTCCTTTCGAGTTGCGAGGGGAGTGTGGGATTGCTCTCGAGTCACTGCAAGGAAATCGGACCTCATCTAGCATTGAGGTGAGAATCTCGTTGTGTTTCTTGTGTTGCATCATGAAGCTCTGGGTTTCTCTCGAGTTTCAACAGGGACCTCAGGGAACCTCTCATGTTGCCTCAGGGAAATCAGACCTCCTTTCAAGTTACAAGGGAAACCTCGAAATTCCTCTTGAGTGGCTGCTGGGGAATGGAGTCTGATATCAAAATGAGGTGGGTAACTCAGGGCTCCTCTCCAGTTGCAACAGGGATCTCGGGGTTCCTATCGAGTTTCATTGGGGGAGTCAGACCTCGTCTCATTTTGAGACATGGAACTCAACTTTCCTCTCTAGTTGTATAAGGGGTGTCAGGCCTCCTGTCGAGTTGAGGTGGGGAACATGTGCTTTTTCTAGTGGTGCAACAGGGGAGACAGACCTCCCTTCATGTTGTGAGGGGATACTCGGGGTTCCATTCGAGTCGGTACAGGGGAATCAGGCCTTTTCTGGGGTTGAGGAAGAATTCAGTGTCCTTTCAACTTGTGGCAGAAACTGTGTGGTTACTCAGGAGTTTCATTAGGTGAGATAGGCCTCCTCCTGAGGTGCGAAGGGAAAGTCGGATTCCTCTTATGTCGAATCAGGGGAATCAGCCCTCATCTCGAAATTAGTTGGGGAAAACGAGGCTCTTCTTGAGTGGCTGGAACCTTGGGATTCCACTCAAGTTGCAACTTGTATCTTGGGGAAACTCTCGAGTTGCATAAAGGGAGCTCAGCCTCCTTTAGATTTTTGAGTGGGAACTCTGGATTGTTCTCGAGGCACTGCAGGGGAAAAGGCCTCATCTCGTGTTGAGAGGGAATCTCATGGTTTTTCTCAAGTTGTGGCAGTAAGCTTTGTTTTCCTCTCCAGTTCCATTGGGGACCTCAGGCAACATCTCATTTTGCCTCAGAAAAGTCATGCCTCCTTTCAAGTTGTGAGAGGAACGCCGGGATTCCTCTTGAGTTGCTGGAGGGGAATAGGGCCTCATCTTGATTTGAGGCGGAAAACTCAAGTTCCTCTCCATTTGCGACAGGGATCTCGGGGTTTCTAGAATCCCTTGGACTGCAAGGAGATCCAACCAGTACATTCTGAAGGAGATCAGCCCTGGGATTTCTTTGGAAGGAATGATGCTGAAGCTGAAACTCCAGTACTTTGGCCACCTCATGCGAAGAGTTGACTCATTGGAAAAGACTCTGATGCTGGGAGGGATTAGGGGCAGGAGGAGAAGGGGACGACAGAGGATGAGATGGCTGGATGGCATCACTGACTCGATGGACGTGAGTCTGGGTGAACTCCAGGAGTTGGTGATGGACAGGGAGGCCTGGCGTGCTGTGATTCATGGGGTCGCGAAGAGCTGGACACGACAAGTGACTGAACTAAACTGAACTAATAGTTTTAACAGGGGAGTTAGGCCTCTTCTCATTTTGAGATATGGAACTCTGATTTCCTCTCGAGTTTAAAAAGGGGTGTCAGGTCTCCTGTCGAGTTGAGGCAGGGAACTTGGGCCTTTTCTAGAGGTGCAACAGGGGAGTCAAACCTCCGTTCATGTTGTGAGGGGATACTCGTGTTCCATTCAAGTCAGTGCACGGGAATCAGGCCTTATCTCGAGTCGAGGGAGAACTCAGTGTCCTTTCATCTTTCAGCAGGAAATGCAGGGTACCTCTAAAGTTACAATAGGTGGGACAGGCCTCATACTAAGGTGTGAGGGGAAAGTCGGGATTCCTCTCGAGTTGAAGCAGGGGAGTCAACCCATATCTTGAGATGAAGTGGGGAACACGGGTCTATTCTAGAGTTGTGGCAGGAACCTCGGGGTTCCTCTTGAATTGTGATGGGTATATCGAGGAACCTCTTGTGTTGTATGCTACTTCTGCTGCTGCTAAGTCACTTCAGTCATGTCCAACTCTGTGCAACTCCATAGATGGCACCCCACCAGGCTCCCCCCTCCCTGGGATTCTCCAGGCAGGAACACTGGAGTGGGTTGCCATTTCCTTCTCCAATGCATGAAAGTGAAAAGTGAAAAGTGAAAGTGAAATTATGTTGTATAAATGGAGTCTATCCTCCTTTCCAGTTTTGAGAGGGAACTTGGAATTACTCTCCACGTGCTGTAGGAAAAGGGGATCTCATCTTGCCTTTAAGGGGGAATCTCGTGGTTTTTCTTGAGTTGCCATGGAAACCTTGGAGTTCTTTTTGAGTTATGATGGGGAACTCAGGGACCCTCTCAAGTTCTGACATGGATCTTGGGTTTCCTATAACATTTGTACAGGGGAGTGAGGCCTCGTCTCGTGTTGAAGCATGGAACTCCGCTTTCCTCTCGAGTTGTAAAAGGGCTATGGAGCCTCCTTTCAAGTTAAGGTAGGGATCTGGGGCTTTTTCTAAAGGTGCAACAAGGGTGTCAGTCCTCCCTTTGTGTTGTGAGTTGATACTCAGGGTTATATTCGAGTCAGTGCAGGGGAATCAGGTTCAAGGGAATCTTGAGTGGATGGGGAAATCAGTGTACTTTCGAATTGTGGCATGACTCTGGGGATCCTCTCGAGTTTCCAGGTGAGACCCGGCCTCCTCTTGAGGTGAGATGGGAACGTCGGGATTCCTTTCCACATGAAGCAGGGGAATAGACACTCATCTCAAGATGAGGAGGGGAAAACGGGGCTCTTCTTCAGTTGTGGCGGGAAACTCGGTATTCCTCTCGAGTGAGGGTGGGTATCTGAGGGAACTTCTTGAGTTGCATAAAGGGTGTCAAGTACCCTTTTGAGTTTCAACAGGGAACGTGGGGTTTCTCTCGACACGCTGCAGCGGAAAAGGGCCTCATCATGTGGTTTTTCTTGTGGTTTTTCTCCAGTTGTGCCTGGAAGTTTGGTGTTCCTCTTGAGTTGTGACGGGACCTCAGGGACCTGCTCATGATGCCTCAGGGAAGTCAGGTCTCCTTTCAAATTGTGAGGGGCACCTCGGGATTCCTATCGAGTCACTGCAGTGGAATAGGGCCTCATCTCGAGTTGAGTCGGTAAAGTCAGTGTACTTTCCAGTGGGGACAGGCATCTCGGGGTTCCTATCAAATTCATCTGGGGAGTCAGGCCTCGTCTAGTGTTGAGGCATGGATCTCTGCTTTCCACTCGAGTTGTCAAAGGGATGTCAGACCTCCTGTTGAGTTCAGGCGGGGAATTTGGGCTTTTTCTCGAGGATCAGCAGGGGAGTCGGGCCTCCTGTCATGTTGTGAAGAGATACTCACTGTTCCACTGAAGGCCTTGCAGGGGAATCATGAGTGATCTCAAGTTGAAGGGGAACTTGGGGTCCTTTTTCCTTGCAGAAGGATCTGCGGGGTTCCACTCGAGTTTCAACAGGTGACACAGGCTTCCCCTTGTGGTGCGAAGGGAAGTTGGGATTCCTTTTGAATTGCAACAGGGAATGGGCTCTCATCTCCAGATGAGGTGAGAAACACGGGGCTCTTCTCAACTTGTGGCGGGAAACTCGGGTTTCATCTGGAGTTGTGATGGGGATCTCTGGGCCCCCTTGAGTTGCATGAAGGGAGTCACGCCTCCTCTCGAGTTTGGAGAGGGAACTCGGGATTGCTCTCTAGGTGCTGTAAGAGAAAAGGGCCTCATCTTACGTTGACAGGGGAATCTCCTGGTTTTTCTCAAGTTGCAGTGGGAGGCTTGGGGTTCCTCTTGAAGGTTATTGCTGACACGCTTATAGACGTCAGGATTATTGACCTCCTGAATTGGGGAAGAATTCAATCCGGGGCCAGAGATGAGGCTTGATCACTCAGAGCTTTGTGTAATAAAGTTTTATTAAAGTATAAAGGAGATAGAGAAAGCTTCTGACATAGGCATCAGAAGGGGGCAGAAAAAGTACCTCCTTGCTAGTGTTAGCCATGGAGTTATATAGTCTGTAATTAGTTATTACAGTGAATCAAAAGAATGTCTGGAGGTTGTAAAGATCTCACTAGACCTACTCCCATAATTTACACCTTAAGAAAACAGGATTAGCCAGAAGGTTTTTTCCCAGAGACTGTCCTCAAGCAAGATACATTAATTTTATATAATGCTAAGGAATGTAGAGGAATAAAAATGTTTGTCCTTTTTTCCTCCTTGAGAATTCCAGACCCTTCTCTCCTTGGGGACCCCTGGACTTCTTATCAATCTGCCTAGGAATTGACTGTCTCATTCCCCCTTTTCTTTTAGGAGAATTATGTTGCCAAGGGAAAGGGGTGTCATCTTCATTCTATAACTACTTCCTGCTGTTCAGGGGTGTGGTCCCTAAATTGTTAACGCAACATATTTTCCTAAACCTCTTATTGAGAGTCTCTGATCCAGGGGCCCCAAGTAATAATTGGAGGAGGCTGTGGCACTTGTAGGAGCTCAGACAACCATTTGTAACTTAAAAGCATTCATGCGACTAGAAACAATTCCAATTACATAGTTACAGATGCAGGGAGCAAACAGCAAAATAGAACAATCAGAATTATTGTAATTAAGATAGTTTTCCACCATGGAGAACAAGTTAACATTTCCAAAAATGAGGCAATTGAGGCTTCATGAGTATCCATGGCCCCAATCATCTTGGTTATGTGTTTAGTAAAATGAGTAACATTAGTGTTCATATAAGGTATATAAGTACAGCATTAGATATGAATAATGGTACAAGTTCCTCCTTGTGCAGCTTTCAGAATATCTAAAGCTAATCTGTTTTTGTAAAACTGGCTTTTAAATTTGTGCCTGTTCAGCATTAAGAGCTGAAATAACTTTTTAAGAATCTTGTAATGCCTGTTGAGTAAAAGTAGTCAAAGCATCCACTCTTAGCATAATATCTGTAGTTCCCAAAGAGGGAACAAACACTGCAGCCAAATAATTATACCAGTGAAATACAGACCTTGCCCACTGAGTTTTAAGGTGGGGTAAATTAGAAGGCTTTTCTGGAATCTCTGAAAATATAAAGCCATGAGTAAAGGCTAGACCTAGTGTGCATCTCCCTATCCAGCCAGGGGGAAGCCATGCCCATAGGTAAGAGCCAAATATCCAGTAGGTCTCTTGGAGCAAACCAGCTGACTGAGATGTCCAGTCCTAATCAGTCCCTGGACAGACAAATAAAGGACCTGAATTGGGTTTGGAAAACACAGGAATGATTACATTGAATATTTCTTGAGGCAAAAATCCCAAGTGTTTTCAATCACTATAATTAAGTTGTTGACTAACTTTGGGGGATGGCTCTGTTTCTTCCCAGCATATAGTGGCAGTAGATATTAGAGTCCTTTCTCAGGAGTTAGCCATATAACCTCACCCCATATTTGATAAATGTCAGGAAAATACCCATTAGATCTAGACCTATTTACCTTATGTGTAGTGATATAGTCATTGAACCAAGACAGTGTATAATCAAAATTGAAAGTCACATTATGTCCATAGTTAAAGTACAATGTGTTGCACCAGTCCATTTTAGGGTTAGCTTTTGGCATATGAGTAAAATCAATTTTCCCGTCCTCTCCAGGATACTTTCCACTTTGTTGTAATCCAGATTTTGTAAGCTTTTTAAACTTTGTGTTATTTTTCTGACAAACTTCACACCTTTTGATAATGTTCTTTAAAGTTTTCTTTACATTTTTACCTTCAAATAAACAAGAAGCCATCTGGTAAGTACTGTCTGCACCCAAATGAAAACTCTGGTGTAAACCCTTAAGAATTTTCCATTTAGCATTTTCAGGAATTATTAACCGTCCATCCTCGGGCTGTAACCATCCTTTATTAGTAATTTTTGCTCCTCTTTTTCTCATATATTTTTATTTCTTTCTCAGTATATTGTGGTGTTTCCTGTTCCACAGGACCTGTCCAGATCAAAGGCATCTGTAGTGAAGGGGTTTTGTAAAGTGCCGGTTTTTTGGCTTGACAGTCAGCCAGCTGATTATCTTCAGCTACTTTACTCCCATTCCTGTTGTGTCCTTTGCAGTGCATAATAGCTACTTCTTTAGGACAATATATAGCAGTTAAAAGTCTCCCAATCTCTCTGAAATATTTAATACGTTCTACTATTGCTGTTTTAAATTGTCTTTTTTTCCATATTATAGCATGAGCATGTAAAGTCCAATAAGCATACTTAGAATCAGTGTAGATATTTACCCGCTGCCCTTTGCTTAATTCTCGAACTCTGGTCAGAGCCACAAGCTCTGCTAACTGAGCACTGGTTCCCTGGGGGAGAGATTTTGTTTTTAAAACCTGTTCAGCAGTCACCACGGCATAACCTGCTTTACGCTTTCCATCCTGAACAAAAGAACTGCCATCTGTAAATATTTCCATGTCAGGATTTTCTAATGGGGTATCCATTAGATCTTCCCGAGCTGCATAGTTTAAAGTTAGGAATTGGGAACAATCATGATCAGGTGTTTCATTTTCCTTCTCAGGAAGGAAAGTAGCAGGATTTAAATTTCCACAAACTTTAAGCTTAGTTACTGGTCCTTCTAACAACAATGACTAAGAAGCCTACTGTCATCCAAATATTAAGCTTAGAATTTAAGATTCCACTCATATCATGAGAAGTCAGTACAGTAAAGTTTCATCCATTAATTATTTTTAAAGCTTCAGGGGCTAATAAAGCTGCTGCCCCAATTACTCTTAGGCAGTGTTGGCCACCCATGTGAAATTACATCTAATTCTCTGCTTAGATAAGCAATAGGTTGCTGGTCAGGCCCTCAGGCTTGTGTCAAAATTCCCAAGGCCACACCTTTTCTTTCAGTAGCAAACAATTTAAATTCTGACCCTGTGGGCAAGCTCAGAGTGGGAGCTTGCAGGACAGCAGTGTGAAGAACCTTAAAAGCCTTTTGAGTATCTGGAGACCAAACCAGTTTTGTCAGTTTGGGCCTGCTGAGTTTCAGCTATAAGTTTATATAAAGGCCAGGCAAGTTCCCCATAACCTTCAATACAAATGGACAGTAGCCTGATACTCCCCAAAATTCTCTCAATTGTCTTAAAGTCATAGGTAAGGGATGATTTAGTATAGGTTTAATTCTCTCAGGGCCTATGGCCCTAGTCCCTTCTGATATAATTAGGCCCAGATATCTAACAGATTGTTGACAAAGATGAGACTTTTCCTTTGATGCCTTGTAACCACAGCCTGCCAGAAAGTTTAAGAAGTATTCTGAGGCTTGTGAACAAGCTTCCTCTGTCTCAGCAGAAAGAAAACTATCATCTGCATATTGTAACACCACTGCTTCGGAGCCATTAAAGTTTTGTACATCCCATGACAGACTTTGTCCAAATAAGTGAGGACTGTCACGAAATCCCTGTGGCAAAACTGGCCAGGTTAACTAAGAAGCTGGCTGTGTAGGGTCCTCAAAGGCAAACAGAAATTGACTTTCCTCCTCCAAAGGCACTGAATAGAAGGCATCTTTTAAATCAATTACTCAGAAACATTTGGCTCATTCAGGAATTTCAGACAATAGAGTGTAAGGATAGGTGTAAGGAACTACAGCCTTGTTTATTATTTGTAAACCTTGAATTAGTCTCCATTTACCATTTGATATCTTTACACCCAAACTAGGAGTGCTGCACGGACTGTTACAGGGAATTAATAGTCCCTGTTCCTTTAAACTTTTGATGATGGGTTTTAACCCTTCCTTAACCTCAGGTTTCAGTGGATACTGCTTCTTAGGTGGAAGTAAGTGCGGATCTTTGAGCTTGACAACTACAGGAATAGCATTTTGTGCTTGACCCACAGATTTTCCATCAGCCCATACTCTAGGATTTACATTTTGTTCAATTAAAGGGAGAAAAAGGGAGGGTTCCATATTTATTAAAATAGACATGGAACTTGCTAGTATATCTCTCCCCAAAAGAGGTGAGGGAGACTGGTACAATCAGAAACTCATGCAAAAATAGCACCAAATCCCAGTCACAACTGACAGAAACACTGAAGTAATACGTTTTGGCTCGTCCAGACAGCCTCATTATGGAAGTGGATCAGGAAGTAAGTGGGCCAGGGGCTTCAATAAGCACGGAGTAAGTTACCACATTATCTAAAAAGAAATCAAGAGATTTGCCCCCCACAGTTATTAATACCTGGGGTTCCTCAGGTGTAATTAGGATTGGAGCTTGTGTGGGGACCCCTGGGCACCTTCAGTCCTGATTGTCTTGAGAGTCCTACCCCTGAAACCTACACATCTGGGGGCAGTCTCTCTTCCAGTGTGGTCCTTTGCAGACCAGACATGGAGCTGGGGGCGGGTTAGATGCCTGAGGGCAATTCCGCTTGAGGTGCCCCTCCTTTCCACAGTAATAGCAAGCCTATCCCTTTTCACCTTGGTCCCCCTGGGCTTTTTTCTCAGGCTGTTTAAGAACGGTTTTCATAGACATTGTGAGGGCTTCTGCCTGTCCCTTTGTCTTTTTCTGCCTTTCTTTCTTTTCCTCATATTCCCTACCATAATAGACTTAGCCAGTTGTAACAGATTATCTAAAGACTGATACATTCCATACACCTGTTTTAATAGCTTATGGGGGATGTCTGGAGCTGACTGAGTGAGAAATCTATCTTTTAAGATCATTTTTCCCTCTTCACTTTCGGGATCAATTTCAGTGAATCTGCGAAGGGCTTCTCTCAGTCTATCTAGGAAATTGCCAGGAGCTTCCTTCTCCTCCTGTTCTATATCTGCCGATTTGCCATAGTTTAAAGGCTTAACATGAACCTGCCTGAGTCCTTCAAGAATACACCTGACAAAATGACTCTGATCCCATTTTTCTTTACCTGTGTTGTAGTCCCAGTCTGGTTCTGTAGTTGGGACTGCCTGATTCCCAGTGGAGAGGCCAGTTATCTCGTCTTCCCTCTTCCCTACTGATTCATTACAAAACCATTCATCTCCATAAGCAACTGCTTTTCCCAAAACTCGAATCTTTGAGTCAGGAGTAATTGTTTGTCCCAAGATATACATCACATCCTTCCAAGTAAGGTCGTAAAGTAGAGTAACACCTTTAAAAGCTCTAGTGTATTTTTCTGGGTCCTCTAAATAGTCTCCCAGATCCTCCTTGATTTTTTTAATTTCTTGATAAGAAAAAGGATTATAAACTCTCATAGATTAATTATTTCTCCCAGTGGGTGCTTCATGAAGAGGCAACAGTTTGTGTGGCTGTTCTTCAGTCTCTCTAGCTGCTCTGTGCATATGATCCCAGGGATAGATTGGATAAATCTGCTTTTCTTTATTTATCTCCTGTACTCCATCTCATCTAGCAAAGTAGGAGGACAGGAAGGAGCTGAAGGAGTCACACCCAAATCTATACCCTTAAGACATAAGTCTGGCATATTTTGCAGGGAGAAAAAGGGGAAAACATAGGCTATGTCTACCCATTTTCCTTGTTTTCTACAGAACTGGTCTAATTGTAAAACAGTATTATACTTAAGAGACCCTCCAACTGGCCACCATTTGCCATCCTCCAGTGGGTACCACGGCCATGCAGTATCACATAGGAAGACCAGGTGTGTCTTCTTTAAGCCCTGGGGATCAAATCTATCCCATTTTTTTCAAGATACAGTTCAAAGGAGTGAGGCTGGAATTGTTAGCTCCCATCTGTAAAAGAGAAAAAAAGCGACCAGCGCCCTCTTTCTACCCAAGACACCCCTCTCTGCTCTAGATGGGGTTTAGACAGACTTTACACCAAAGCATTTTTTTCCTGGTTGGACTTAGTCTGTCTCTTACTAACACAAGTGACATACTCATCCTTCCCGTTTCTACCATCCAGATGGGGTGGGGATGGACCAGGGGTAGGCCTGAGGGAATCCAGCTCCTCACCATTAACACCTTGCTTACCTCTGATGCCACCTGGGGTGCAACCAGAGTAACATTCCGGAATGTCTCCCAGGCTAAGACCACTTGGGAGAAACATTTTCTCACCTGAGTGCCTGTGCACAACCCTAAGTATATTCCTGACCACAATAGGACCAAAACAAACATAAAACTAAGATGTTCCTTCCAAGCGTCACCACACCAGTATAAGAATCCTCTGGTCCACTAAGACCCAGCATTACCAAATATCAAAGAAAAGCAAATTACCAAAGGGAAAAAGAAATCCATTGTAGTTCCAATCTGAGTAACCTTTAACCTCAGAGATGCTCTTGGAGCTAGAGCTCCATCTAGCTTCCAAACATTCCATGCCTAGCAAGGCTAGGTGCTTCCTTACTACCAATCCAAGCTTGGGATCTAAGTAACAGTACACAGTAACAGCATAGATCACAAGTCCCTTAAAGTCTATGATCCTACAGATTAGGTTAGTACTTCTAATTTCCAAGCAGTTATGAAATGGTCAAAAAGACCAAAATGTTTGACTGAGAAAGGAGAGTTCAGTCCACATGCTTTGCCTATCTCTGGTCGGTTCCCAAAGGAGATATTGGGATATTGGGTGCCCCTTGGCATTGGCAGGTCAGTATAAACCCCTGACAGGTTTCTGCCATAAGCCGTATGAGGTGGCTGCAGAACCGCAAATCAGGGCTCCTCACTTGCTTGGTGCAGGGTGTTTCATTCATGCATTCACACAAGCACACCGTAGAGTTAGCAAAGTACAGCAGGAAATGTGTTCACTAGGAGAATAAAGAACTAGAGCTCCAAGCATCCTTACCTTGTCCTGAAGAATCCTGGATGAGCCCCCAGGATGAAAGGTGGTTACTGACACACAAAAAGATGCCGGGATTCTTGGCCTCCAGAGGAGAAGAATTCAATCCAGGGCCAGAGACTAGGCTTGAATGCTCAGAGCTTTGTGTGATAAAATTTTATTAAAGTATAAAGGAGATAGCGAAAGCTTCTGACAAAGGCATCAGAAGGGGGCAGAAAGATTACCCCCCTTGCTACTGTAAGCCTTGGAGTTATAGACTCTCTAATTAGTTATTACAGTGAATCAAAAGAATGGCTGGAGGTTGTAAAGACCTCACTAAATCTACTCCCTGGAAAAGGCAATGGCACCCTACCGGGGTCCAGCCCCGGTTGGATCCAGGGATTCCCTCAGGAGGATGACATTGGCGAAAAGAATAGCAAAGCAGAGAGATTAGAGGCTCATTACAACTGGTTTACGCAGAAAGTCAATAAAACCCCTGACATCATGTTTGCTCTGACCACAGAGGCCGCAGGCACCCTCTCGAATAGCTGAAGGTGCCCCACCTTAGGCACCTTCTAGAGTGGGTCTTAGAAGCCCAGGCAAGTAAGTGGTCCCAGAGGACCCCCACATTGCAATTAAATGTCCTGAAGGAAGAACAGAAAAGAAAAGGAGAGAAAAAGAAACAAGAAAGAATGACACGGGGAGACCAAGCTTTGAGCAAGGCCCATAGCTTTATTTTCAAAGGGAGCTTATATACCTTAAGTTGTGCATAGAAGATAATCAGATTAGATCAGATCAGATCAGTCACTCAGTTGTGTCCGACTCTTTGAAACCATGCAAAGTCAGCAGTCTTTGATCCTTATCGAGACCAGGCTTTCTTTTCTGCAAACTTATTGTATACAAATGGTTTAGGTAATTTATATCATCTTCTGGCCAGAAGGCCTGTTAACATTTTATGACTCTGATAAAGGTTTGTCAACCATAAGACTTATTTTCTCTAAGAGTAATTATTTTAAAGTTTGGCTCCATCCTCTGAAGGTGTTAGATAAAGTTGCATTCCTATAGGGCAAAGGTGCAGTGGGCTTACAACAAAGGAAAGAATTTATTACCTTAAGGGCCTAAAGTTGTTAACACCAAGGCCACTACTTATTTTTTCTATATACCAACTATATTAATTAATACACTTCCAAGGATACAATACAGGGGATGTGGAAACTTGGCAGCAAGCATTGGCTCAACACTGAAATCCTCTACTAGTTCTATTCTAACAATTTCTAACTCTCCGAGAGGCTCTATACTATTTGAATACCTTAAGCTTCCCATGCCTCTCGGGTTTGGGAGACTGTAAACAATCGTATACATAGCTCTATGAGTCCAGGTAAACCTGTCAGGCAAGTTAGAGAGCTGTCTGAGGGGTTTGGATTGAAACACTCCTATTATTCCCAGGAGGCTTAATAACTAGAGCTTTAAGTTGATTTCCTTCAGAGAAAGGTGATCGGGGATAGCCCCCCATTAATGTCAGAGGAGTTGGTGAAAGTTGTAAAATAGTAAAACAGACAGATTCTGGTTTTGGGGTAGATGCTCAGGCAGATCCAGTGGAGGGGGGGGGGGGTTGGTCCTCCAGCCCTGACTCGCCTTGCCTGTTAGGGTTCTCCCACATGACCTTGTCATGGGTGGGAACTCCCACGCTGGCTCCCAGCAGCACCCCACTCCAGTACTCTTGCCTGGAAAATCCCATGAATGGAGGAGCCTGGTAGGCTGCAGTCCATGTGGTCGCTAAGAGTCGGACACGACTGAGTGACTTCATTCTCACTTTTCAATTTCATGCTTTGGAGAAGAAAATGGCAACCCACTCCATTGTTCTTGCGTGGAGAATCCTAGGGAATGGGGAGCCTGGTGGGCTGCCATCTATGGGGTTTCACAGAGTGGGACATGACTGAAGCAACTTAGCAGCAGCAGAAGACCTACTCCCATAATTTACTCCTTAAGATAACAGGATTAGCCAGAAGGATTTTTCCAGAGACTGTATTGCACCTGGCCTCCTCCAACGCACTCCTGCAGCCTCTCACCCATTGACAGGACCACTCTGATCTAGGAATGTGTTCGCAAGGCTTGCAGAGTGCAGTCAGACATCCCGCCCTTAATCAGGAATTGAGGCCCTGGGAGCAGGTTCAGAGGTCTGGCGTCTGAGGAGCCACACACTGGCTGCATGCTAGAGGCCCAAAAGCCCATTCCCTGGGGCTTCTTTACCTGCCTCCATAGATGATAGTGTCCCCATCTGCCTGCAGGCTGAGAGACACCCCCCCAGTTGGCAAGCCCTGGATTTGAGTTCGTTTTTTGGTGGAAATGGCCCCTGGGGCCCTGGGACCAGGGAGGGCTCCCACAATACCTGGGAATGTCCAGGCAACCTCCACACGGCTGTTCCGTCATGCTCGCACTGCAGGAGAGAGCTCACGAGCCTAGGCCTGTCTGCACCATGCTGGGCTCCTGCAGGCAGAACACCCTGGGCGCCCACCTGGAGCCTGCGCCTAGAGGCCCCAAATTGCATTTTTCGCCCAGGGAGCCCTAATGCAGGGTGGCCCAGCAACTGCTTGCAAAGGGCTTCTGTGGCTGTTTGCTTCCTTCTGCCAGAGCTAGCTTTGCTCTCCACTCTGGCATTGGGCATGCAAGCGGCCGGCCCGACACCCCTTGCTAGGGGCCCATGGGAGGTGACAGGTGCCCTCGGCCAGATAACCCCAGCATGGCACTGGGCCCTCTCAGACACACTCCCACAGCCTCCTCAACCATGGGCATGACCATGCTAACCTAGGAATGTGTTTGCAAGGCTCGCAGAGTCAGGGAGACACATACTGTCTGTGCAATAGAAGCCTGAAAACCCAGTCTTTGTGGCTGCCTTTCCTGCCTCCAAGGATGATAGCATCCTCAGACGCCTGCAGGCTGATGAACATCCAGGCTAGGAAGCGCTGGCTGGGAGGTTATTTTGCAGTGGCAATGGCCCCCTGTGGCCCCGCGCCCAGGGAGGGCTCTCACTCTAGCAGGGAATGTGCAGGCAACTTCCGCATGGCTGTTCTGTCATGTTTTCTCAGTAGGAGAGAACTCGAGAGCCTAGGTCTGTCTGCAACAGGTTCAGATCCTGTGTGGAGGACACCCTGGGTGCTCACCTGAATCCCATGCCTAGGGGCCCCCACTCACATATTTCTCCTGGGGAGCCCTAAGGTGGGACAGCCCAGCAACTGCTTGCAAAGGCTTCCCATTGCTGTTTGCTTCCTTCTGTCAGAGCTAGTTTTGATCCTAATTTCAGCCTTTGCCTAGCCGGGGGCCAGCCAACCACTCCTCGCCTGGGGCCCATGGGAGGTGCCAGGTGCCCTCAGCCAGGTGACCCTGTGAGGCACTCGGTCCCCTGAGATGCACTGCCGCAGCATCCTTTTCCATGGGCAGGACCTCACTAACCTAGGACTATGTTTTCAAGGCTCGCATTGTGTAGGCAGGCATCTGACTCTGACTCGAGATTTGAGGCCCTGGGAGCAGGCCCGGATGTCTGGCGTCTGAGGGGCCACACACTTGCTGTGAGATAGAGGCCTGAAAACCCACTTTCTGGGCTGTCTTTCCTGCCTCCAAGGAAGATAGCGTCCTCAGCCACCTGCAGGCTGAGTTTCACACCTGGCTGGGAAGCGCTGGCTGGGAGGTCATTTTTCAGTGACAATGGCTGTTGAGGGCCTGAACACAAGGAGGTCACCAACACTCCAAGAGAACATCATGGCAACCTCTATACGGCTGTTCCGTCATGTTTGCTCTGCAGGAGATGGCTCGTGTGCCTGGGTCTGTCTGCACGGGGCTCCAATCCTATGGGCAGAACACCCTGGGCACCCACCTGGATCCCAGGCCTAGGGGATAAAACTGACATTTTCTCCTGGGGAGCCCTAACCTGGGACTATGCAGCAACTGCTTGCAAAACATCCTGGTACTGTTTCCTTCCTTTTGCCAGAGCTAGCTTTGTTCCCAACTTTGACATTCAGCAATACAGGGGCTGGCCTGGCACTCCTCACCGGGAGCCCATGGGATGTGCCAGGTGCCCTCGGCTGGGTGACCCTGGCATGGCAAAATTGCCAGTTGAGCAGCATGATTCGTCACTGCTGAGCTCCATGCTTATTGTCTGCTGATTGTGTGGTTCGTGTCTGCTCAGCTCTTTGATTATTGCCTCCTGAGGTCCCTGTCGGGCGCCACCTGCCGGGGAACAGCCCCAGCTGATCCAGGGTATTCGAAGGAGAGATGGCCTAGGCGACTATTTATATGCTAATCAGAGATATCAAGAATAATAGTATGAGGATAGCTCAGTAGGAAAATTCGGTGGAGAAAAGAGACTGAGTAGCTTGGCTTACGCGGGAGACCAATAAAACTTCAAGACAAGAAGTTTGCACCACTTACGTAGGCCGCAGGCGCCCTCTCGAATAGCGGAAGGTGCCTCACCCTAGACACCTTCTCGAGTGGGTCTTAGCAGCCCAGGCATAATTAGTAAGCATGGTGGGTTCCGCGCTCCAGATGGAGACTCAGCTGAACGTTAAAGGGAAGAATGACAAGGAACTTAATGAATTGGAGCTGTAAGTTAACTCTTTGACAGAGAGAGCGAGACGGTGGTGGGGGACAGCCCCCAGTGAAATCAGAGGTGAGAGCACAAAGCAATACAGTAGGCAGACTCTGGGTGTTTTTGGGGGTAGATGCTCGAGAATATCCGGGTGGACTCCTGAGGCTTGATCCCGCATTTGCATATGCCGAGCCTCCTTCCTCATGACCTTTGTCCAGAGTGGAATGCCTCCCCGGCTCCCGGCACATGATCAGTGCATGCTCAGTCACGATATCAGTGCATGATCAGCCACGTGATCACTGACTGCACAGTCACGTGATCAGCGCCTCTCAGTCACGGGATCACCGTATGATAAACACGTGATCAGTGAACGATCAGCCACGTGATCACTGCATGCTCAGTCAGGTGGTCAGTTCCTGATCAGCCACGTGATCAGTGCGTGCACAGTCACATGATCAGCGCCTGTCAGTCCTAGATCACTGCATGATAAACACGTGATCAGTGCATGATGAGCCACGTGATCAGTGCCTGATCATCCACGTCATCAGTGCATGTGCAGTCACGTGATCAGTGCCTGATAGTCACGTGATCAGTGCATGCTCAGTCACGTGATCTGTACTTGATCAGCCACGTGATCAGTGCCTGCAGAGTCACATGATCAGGGCCTGCTGAGCTGCGTGATTCCTGCCAGCTCATCTGCTTGACAACTGCCAGCTGAGCTGCGTGATTCCTGCCTGGTCACCTGCTTGATTATTGCCAGTTGAGCAGCATGATTCGTCACTGCTGAGCTCCATGCTTATTGCCTGCTGATTGCGTGGTTCGTGTCTGCTCAGCTCTTTGATTATTGCCTCCGAGGGCCCTGTTCAGGCGCCACCTGCCCGGGAGCAGCCCCAGGTGATCCAGGGTATTCGAAGGAGAGATGGCCTAGGCGACTATTTATATTCTCATCAGAGATATCAAGAATAATAGTATGAGGATAGCTCAGTAGGAAAATTCGGTGGAGAAAAGAGACTGAGTAGCTTGGTTTACAAAGGAGACCAATAAAACTTCAAGACAAGAAGTTTGCACCACTTACGTAGGCCGCAGGCGCCCTCTCGAATAGCGGAAGGTGCCTCACCTTAGACACCTTCTCGAGTGGGTCTTAGCAGCCCAGGCATAATTAGTAAGCGTGGTGGGTTCCTGCCTCCAGGTTGAGACTCAGCTGGAGTTAAAGGGAAGAATGACAAGGAACTTAATGAATTGGAGCTGTAAGTTAACTCTTTGACAGAGAGAGCGAGATGGTGGTGGGGGACAGCCCCCAGTGAAATCAGAGGTGAGGGCACAAAGCAATACAGTAGGCAGAATCTGGTTTTTTTGGGGGGTAGATGCTCGAGAATATCCGGGTGGACTACTGAGGCTCTATCCCGCATTTGCATATGCCGAGCTTCCTTCCTCATGACCTTTGTCCAGAGTGGAGTGCCTCAGCGGCTACCGGCACATGATCAGTGCATGCTCAGTCATGATATCAGTGCATGATCAGCCACGTGATTACTGACTGCACAGTCACGTGATCAGCGCCTCACTCTCGGGATCACCGTATGATAAACACGAGATCAGTGAACGATCAGCCACGTGATCACTGCATGCTCAGTCAGGTGGTCAGTTCCTGATCAGCCACGTGATCAGTGCGTGCACAGTCACATGATCAGCGCCTGTCAGTCACTGATCACTGCATGATAAACCCGTGATCAGTGCAGGATGAGCCACGTGATCAGTGCCTGATCATCCACGTCATCAGTGCATGCGCAGTCACGTGATCAGTGCATGATAGCCACGTGATGAGTGCCTGCAGAGTCACGTGATCAGGGCCTGCTGAGCTGCGTGATTCCTGCCGGCTCATCTGCATGATAATTGCCAGCTGAGCTGCGGTATTCCTGCCGGCTCATCTGCTTGACAATTGCCAGCTGAGCTACGTGATTCCTGCCTGGTCACCTGCTTGATTATTGCCAGTTGAGCAGCATGATTCGTCACTGCTGAGCTCCATGCTTATTGCCTGCTGATTGCGTGGTTCGTGTCTGCTCAGCTCTTTGATTATTGCCTCCTGAGGTCCCTGTCGGGCGCCACCTGCCGGGGAACAGCCCCAGCTGATCCAGGGTATTTGAAGGAGAGATGGCCTAGGCGACTATATATATTCTAATCAGAGATATCAAGAATAATAGTATGAGGACAGCTCAGTAGGAAAATTCGGTGGAGAAAAGAGACTGAGTAGCTTGGGTTAAGCGGGAGACCAATAAAACTTCAAGACAGGAAGTTTGCAGCACTTATGTAGGCCGCAGGCGCCCTCTTGAATAGCGGAAGGTGCCTAACCCTAGACACCATCTCGAGTGGGTCTTAGCAGCCCAGGCATAACTTGTAAGCGTGGTGGGTTCCGCGCTTCAGATGAAGACTCAGCTGGAAGTTAAAGGGAAGAATGACAAGGAACTTTATGAATTGGAGCTGTAAGTTAACTCTTTGACAGAGAGAGCGAGATGGTGGTGGGGGAAAGCCCCCAGTGAAATCAGACGTGAGCGCACAAAGCAATAAAGGAGGCAGACTCTGGTTTTTTTTTGGGTAGATGCTTGAGAATATCCGGGTGGACTCCTGAGGCTCGATCCCACATTTGCGTAAGCCGAGCCTCCTTCCTCATGACCTTTGTCCAGAGTGGAATGCCACACCGGCTCCCGGCACATGATCAGTGCATGCTCAGTCACGATATCGGTGCATGATCAGCCACGTGATCACTGACTGCACAGTCACGTGATCAGCGCCTCTCAGTCACGTGATCACCGTATGATAAACACGTGATCAGTGAACGATCAGCCACAGTTCACTGCATGCTCAGTCAGGTGTTCAGTTCCTGATCAGCCACGGGATCAGTGCGGGCACAGTCACGTGATCAGCGCCTGTCAGTCACTGACCACTGCATGAAAAACACGTGATCAGTGAACGTTCAGCCACGTAATCACTGCATGCTCTGTCAGGTGGTCAGGCCTGATCAGCCACGTGATCTCTGCGTGCAGAGTCACATGATCAGCGCCTGTCAGTCACTGATCACTGCATGATAAACCGGTGATCAATGCATGATGAGCCACGTGATCAGTGCCTGATCATCCACGTCATCAGTGCATGCACAGTCACCTGATCAGTGCATGATAGCCACGTGATGAGTGCATGCTCAGTCACCTGATCTGTACTTGATCAGCCACGTGATCAGTGCCTGCAGAGTCAGGTGATCAGGGTCTGCTGAGCTGCGTGATTCCTGCCAGCTCATCTGCATGATAATTGCCAGCTGAGATGCGGGATTCCTGCCGGCTCATCTGCTTCACAATTGCCAGCTGAGCTGCGTGATTCCTGCCTGGTCACCTGCTTGATTATTGCCAGCTGAGCAGCATGATTCGTCACTGCTGAGCTCCATGCTTATTGCCTGCTGATTGCGTGCTTCCTGTCTGCTCAGCTCTTTGATTATTGCCTCCTGAGGTCCCTGTTCGGGCGCCACCTGCCGGGGACCAGCCCCAGCTGATCCAGGGTATTCGAAGGAGAGATGGCCTAGGCGACTATTTATATTCTCATCAGAGATATCAAGAATAATAGTATGAGGATAGCTCAGTAGGAAAATTCGGTGGAGAAAAGAGAGTGAGTAGCTTGGTTTACGCGGGAGACCAATAAAACTTCAAGACAAGAAGTTTGTACCACTCACGTAGGCTGCAGGCACCCTCTCGAATAGCGGAAGGTGCCTCACCCTAGACACCTTCTCGAGTGGGTCTTAGCAGCCCAGGCATAATTAGTAAGCGTGGTGGGTTCCGCGCTCCAGGTTGAGACTCAGCTGGAGTTAAAGGGAAAATGACAAGGAACTTAATGATTTGGAGCTGTAAGTTAACTCTTTGACAGAGAGAGCGATATGGTGGTGGGGGACAGCCCCCAGTGAAATCAGAGGTGAGAGCACAAAGCAATAGAATAGGCAGACTCTGGTTTTTTTGGGGGGTAGATGCTCGAGAATATCCGGGTGGACTACTGAGGCTCTATGCCGCATTTGCATATGCCGAGCCTCCTTCCTCATGAGCTTTGTCCAGAGTGGAGTTCCTTAGCGGCTACCGGCACATGATCAGTGCATGCCCAGTCACGTGATCAGTGCATGACTGCCACGTGATCAGGGCATGATAGCCAGGTGACCAGTGCATGGTCAGTCACGTGAACAGGTTGTGATCAGCCACGTGATCAGTGCATGATAGCCATGTGATCAGTGCATGATAGCCACGTAATCAGTGTATGATAGCCACGTGATCAGAGCATGATCAGTCACGTGACCAGTGCATGATCAGTCATGCGATCAGTGTATGATCATCCACGTGATCAGTGCATGTCCAGTCACGTGACCAGTGCCTGATAGCGACGTGATCAGTGCATGATAGCCACGTGATCCGTGCGTGATAGCCACGTGATCAGTGCATGATCAGTCACGTGATCAGTGCATGATCAGACATGTGATCAGTGCATGATCATCCACGTGATCAGTACATGCGCAGTCACGTGACCAGGGCCTGATAGCGACGTGATCACTGCATGTTAGCCACGTGATCAGTGCATGATCAGTCACGTGATCAGTGTATGATCAGCCACGTGATCAGTGCATGATAGCCACGTGATCAGTGCATGATCAGTCACGTAACCAGTGCATGATCAGCCACGTGATCAGTGCATGATAGCCACGTGATCAGTGCATGATTGCCAACTGATCAGTGCATGATCAGTCACGAGACCAGTGCATGACCTGTCACGTGATCAGTGTATGATCATCCAGGATATAAGTGCATGGGCAGTCAGGTGATCAGTGTATGATCAGCCACGTGATCAGTGCATGATAGCCAAGTGATCAGTGCATGATCATTCACGTGATCAGTGCATGATCAGTCACGTGATCTGTCAATGATCAGTACGGGATCAGTGCATGATAGCCAGGTGATCAGTGCCTGATCAGTCACGTGTTCAGTGTATGATCATCCACCTGGTCAGTGCATGGGCAGTCACCTGATCAGTGAATGATAGCCATGTGATCAGTGCATGATCAGTCACGTGGTAAGTGTATGATCAGCAATGTCAAGAATGCATGTTCAGTCACGTGATCAGGGCCTGCTGAGCTGCGTGATTCCTGTCTGATCAGGTGCTTGACAATTGGCAACTGTGCTGCGTACTTACTGCCTGCTCAGGTGCTTGATTATTGCCAGCCGAGCTGCTTGATTCCTGCCTGCTCATCTGCTTGATAACTGCCAGCTGAGCTTCGTGATTCCTGCCTGCTCATCTGCTTCATAATTGCCAGCTGACCTGCGTGATTCCTGCCTGCACATCTGCTTGATAATTGCCAACTGAGCTGGTGATACATGCCTGCTCATCTGCTTGACAATTGCCAGCTGAGCCGTGGGACTCCTGCCTGCTCAGCTGATTGATTATTGCCAGCTGAGCAGCATGATTCATCACAGATGAGGACCATGATTATTGTCTGCTGATTGCGTGATTCATGCCTGCTCAGCTCTTTGATTATTGCCTCCGGAGGCACATCATCAGTGCATGATTGCCATGTGATCAGCGCATGATCAGTGACATGATCGGTGCCATTCAGACACCTGGTCACTGCATGCTCAGTCACGTGATCAGTTCCTGATCAGCAACGTGATTAGTGCATGATCAGCCACGTGATCAGTGTATGATAAGCCACGTGAGCAGTGCATGTGCAGTCACGAGATCAGTGCATTATAGCTACGTGATCAGTGCATGATCAGTCACGTGATCAGTGTATGATAAGCCACGTGAGCAGTGCATGATTTGCCACGTGATCAGTGTACGATCAGCCACGTGATCAGTGCATGTGCAGTCACGAGATTAGTGTATGATCAGCCACGTGATCAGTGTATGATATCCACGTGATCAGTGTATGTGCAGTCACGTGATCAGTGCATTATAGCTACGTGATCAGTGCATGATCAGTCACGTGATCTGTCCATGAGCAGTCAGGTGAATCGTGTATGATCATCCCCGTGATCATTGCATGGGCAGTCACATGATCAGTGCATGATAGCCACGTGATCAGTGCATGATAAGTTACCGGATCAGTGTATGATAAGGCACCTGATCAGTGCATGATATCCACATTATCAGTTCACAATCAGTCACCTGATCAGTGAATGCACAGTCACGTGATCAGTGCATGATAGCTATGCGATCAGTGCATGATAGCCAGGTCATCAGTGCATGATCAGTCACGTGATCAGTGTATGATCAGCCACGTGATCAGTGCATGATCAGCCACGTGATCACTAACTCACCATCCACGTGATCAGGTCATGCGCAGTCATGTGAAAAGTGGATGATAGCGAAGTGATCAGTGCATGATCAGTCAGGTGATCAGTGCATGATAGCCACGTGATCAGTGCATGATAACCACGTTATCAGTGCATGATAGCCATGTGATCAGTACATGATCAGTCACGTGAGCAGTGTATGATCAACCACGTGATTAGTGCATGATAGCCACGAGATCAGTGCTTGATCAGTCTAGTGATCAGTGTATGATCATCCACGTGATCAGTGAATGCCCAGTCACGTGATCAGTGTATGATAGCCACGTGATCAGTGCATGATTAGTCACGTGATCAGTGCATGATCAGCCAGGTTATCTGTGCATGATCAGCCACATGTTCAGTGCCTGATCAGCCACGTGATCAGTGAATGATAGCCATGTGATCAGTCGTGTGATCATTGCATGATCAGCCACGTTAACAGTGCCTGCTCAGTCACGTGATTAGGGCCTGCTGAGCTGCGTGATTCCTGCCTGCTCATCTGCTTCTTAGTTGCCAGCTGAGCTGAGACACTCCTGCCTGCTCATCTGCTTGACAATTGCCAGCTGAGCCATGTGATTCCTGCCTGCTCAGCTGCTTGATTATTGCCAGCTGTGCAGCATGATTTGTCACAGCTGAGGTCCATGATTATTGCCTGCTGATTGCGTGATTCGTGCCTGCTCAGCTCTTTGATTATTGCCTCCAGAGGCACATCATCAGTGCATGATTGCCATGTGATCAGCGCATGATCAGTGACATGATTGGTGCCATTCAGACACGTGGTCACTGCATGCTCAGTCACGTGATCAGTTCCTGATCAGCAACGTGATTAGTGCATGATCAGCCACGTGATCAGTGTATGATAAGCCACGTGAGCAGTGCATGTGCAGTCACGAGATCAGTGTATGATCAGCCACGTGATCAGTGTCTGATATTCACGTGATCAGTGCATGTGCAGTCACATGATCAGTGTATGATAAGCCACGTGAGCAGTGCATGATCTGCCACGTGATCAGTGTATGTTAAGCCACGTGAGCAGTGCATGATTTGCCATGTGATCAGTGTATGATTAGCCATGTGATCAGTGCATGTGCAGTCATGAGATCCGTGTATGATCAGCCACGTGATTAGTGTATGATAAGCCACGAGAGCAGTGCATGATCAGTCACGTGATCAGTGTATGATATCCACATGATCAGTATATGTGCAGTCACGTGATCAGTGCATGATAGCTACGTGATCAGTGCATGATCAGTCACGTGATCTGTCCATGATCAGTCAGGTGAATCGTGTATGATCATCCCTGTGATCAGTGCCTGGGCAGTCACATGATCAGTGCATGATAGACATGTGATCAGTGCATGATCAGTCACGTGATCAGTGTATGATCAGCCAGGTGATCACTGCATCATAGCCACGTGATCAGTGAAAGATAGCCACCTGATCAGTGCATGATCAGTCACGTGATCTGTGCATGATCTGTCACATGATCACTGTATCAACATCCACATTATCAGTGCATGCGCAGTGACGTGATCAGGGAATGATAGACACGTGATCAGTGCATGATCAGTCACGTGATAAGTGTAATATCAGCCACGTGATCATTGCATGATAGCCACGTGATCAGGGCATGATAGCCATGTGATCCGTACATGATCAGGCACGTGATCAGTGCAGGATCAGTCACGTGATCAGTACATGATCAGTCACATGATCAGTGCAAGATCTGTAACGTGATCAGTGTATGATCAACCACGTGATCAGTGCATGCCCATTTAGGAGAAAAGTGCATGATAGCGAAGTGATCAGTGCATGATCAGTCACGTGATCAGGGCCTGATAGCCACGTGATCAGTGCATGAACAGTCACGTGATCAGTGCATGATCAGCCAGGTTATCTGTGCATGATAAGCCATATGTTCAGTGCATGATCAGCCACTTGATCAGTGAATGATAGCCATGTGATCAGTCATATGATCATTGTATGATCAGCCACGTGAACAGTGCGTGCTCAGTCACGTGATTAGGGCCTGCTGAGCTGCGTGATTCCTGCCTGCTCATCTGCTTCTTAATTGCCAGCTGAGCTGAGACATTCCTGCCTGCTCATCTGCTTGATAATTGCCAGCTGAGCTGTGTGATTCCTGCCTGCTCATCTGCTTGATAATTGCCAGCTGAGCTGCGTGATACCTGTCTGCTCATGTGCTTGATTATTGCCAGCTGAGGTGCGTGATTCCTGCCTGCTCATCTGCTTGACAATTGCCAGCTGAGCCATGTGATTCCTGCCTGCTCAGCTGCTTGATTATTGCCAGCTGTGCAGCATGATTTGTCACAGCTGAGGTCCATGATTATTGCCTGCTGATTGCGTGATTCGTGCCTGCTCAGCTCTTTGATTATTGCCTCCGGAGGCACATCATCAGTGCATGATTGCCATGTGATCAGCGCATGATCAGTGACATGATCGGTGCCATTCAGACACGTGGTCACTGCATGCTCAGTCACGTGATAAGTTCCTGATCAGCAACGTGATTAGTGCATGTTCAGCCACGTGATCAGTGTATGATAAGCCACGTGAGCAGTGCATGACCAGTCACGTGATCAGTGTCTGATATTCACGTGATCAGTGCATGTGCAGTCACGTGATCAGTGTATGATAAGCCACGTGAGCAGTGCATGATCTGCCACGTGATCAGTGTATGATAAGCCACGTGAGCAGTGCATGATTTGCCACGTGATCAGTGTATGATCAGCCACGTGATCAGTGCATGTGCAGTCACGAGATCAGTGTATGATCAGCCATGTGATCAGTGTATGATAAGCCACGTGAGCAGTGCATTATCAGTCACGTGATCAGTGTATGATATCCACGTGATCAGTGTATGTGCAGTCACGTGATCAGTGCATTATACCTAGGTGATCAGTGCATGATCAGTCACGTGATCTGTCCATGATCAGTCAGGTGAATCGTGTATGATCACCCAGGTGATCACTGCAACATAGCCACGTGATCAGTGCAAGATAGCCACCTGATCAGTGCATGATCAGTCACGTGGTCTGTGCATCATCTGTCACATGATCACTGTATCAACATCCACATTATCAGTGCATGCGCATTGACGTGATCAGGGAATGATAGACACGTGATCAGTGCATGATCAGTCACGTGATAAGTGTATTATCAGCCACGTTATCATTGCATGAATGCCACGTGATCAGGGCATGATAGCCATGTGATCAGTGCATGATCAGTCTTGTGATCAGTGCAGGATCAGTCACGAGATCAGTACTTGATCAGTCACATGATCAGTGCAAGATCTGTAACGTGATCAGTGCATGATCAGCCACGTGAACAGTGCTTGCTCAGTCACGTGATTAGGGCCTGCTGAGCTGCGTGATTCCTGCCTGCTCATCGGCTTCTTAATTGCCAGCTGAGCTCTGTGATTCCTGCCTGCTCATCTGCTTGATAATTGCCAGCTGAGCTGTGTGATTCCTGCGTGCTCATCTGCTTGATAATTGCCAGCGGAGCTGCGTGATACCTGTCTGCTCATGTGCCTGATTATTGCCAGCTGAGGTGCGTGATTCCTGCCTGCTCATCTGCTTGACAATTGCCAGCTGAGCCATGTGATTCCTGCCTGCTCAGCTGCTTGATTATTGCCAGCTGTGCAGCATGATTTGTCACAGCTGAGGTCCATGATTATTGCCTGCTGATTGCGTGATTCGTGCCTGCTCCGCTCTTTGATTATTGCCTCTGGAGGCACATCATCAGTGCATGATTGCCATGTGATCAGCGCATGATCAGTGACATGATCGGTGCCATTCAGACACGTGGTCACTGCATGCTCAGTCAGGTGATCAGTTCCTGATCAGCAACGTGATTTGTGCATGATCAGCCACGTGATCAGTGTATGATAAGCCACGTGAGCAGTGCAAGTGCAGTCACGAGATCAGTGTATGATCAGCCACGTGATCAGTGTATGACAAGCCACGTGAGCAGTGCTTGACCAGTCTCGTGATCACTGTATGATATTCATGTGATCAGTGCAGGTGCAGTCACGTGATCAGTGCATTATAGCTACGTGATCAGTGCATGATCAGTCACATGATCAGTGCAAGATCTGTAACGTGATCAGTGTATGATCAACCACATGATCTGTGCATTCCATGTTAGAGAAAAGTGCTTGACAGCGAAGTTATCAGTGCATGACAAGTAACGTGATCAGTGCATGATAGTCACGTGATCAGTTCACAATCAGTCACCTGATCAGTGAATGCACAGTCACGTGATCAGTGCATGATAGCTATGCGATCAGTGCATGATAGCCAGGTGATCAGTGCATGATCAGTCACGTGATCAGTGTATGATCAGCCACGTGGTCAGTGCATGATCAGCCACGTGATCATTACCTCAACATCCACGTGATCAGCTCATGCGCAGTCATGTGAAAAGTGGATGATAGCGAAGTGATCAGTGCATGATCAGTCACGTGATCTGTCCATGATCAGTCAGGTGAATCGTGTATGATCAGCCCCGTGATCAGTGCAAGGGCAGTCACATGATCAGTGCATGATAGACATGTGATCAGTGCATGATCAGTCAGGTGATCAGTGTATGATCAGCCAGGTGATCACTGCATCATAGCCCCGTGAGCAGTGCATGATAGCCACCTGATCAGTGCATGATCAGTCACGTGATCCGTGCATGATCTGTCACATGATCACTGTATCAACATCCACATTATCAAAGCATGCGCAGTGACGTGATCACTGCATGATAGCCACGTGATCAGGGCATGATAGCCATGTGATCAGTACATGATCAGGCACGTGTTCAGTGCAGGATCAGTCACGTGATCAGTACATGATCAGTCACATGATCAGTGCAAGATCTGTAACGTGATCCGTGTATGATCAACCACGTGATTAGTGCATGACCAGTTAGGAGAAAAGTGGAAGATAGCGAAGTGATCAGTGCATGATCAGTCACGTGATCAGTGCATGATAGCCACGTGATCAGTGCATGAACAGTCACGTGATCAGTGCATGACCAGTAATGGTATAAATGCATGATAGCCACGTGATCAGTGCAGGAATGTTACCGGATCAGTGTATGATAAGCCACGTGATCAGTGCATGATATCCACCTTATCAGTTCACAATCAGTCACCTGATCAGTGAATGCACAGTCACGTGATCAGTGCATGATAGCCAGGTGATCAGTGCATGATCAGTCACGTGATAAGTGTATGATCAGCCACGTGATCAGTGCATGATCAGCCACGTGATCACTACCTCACCATTCACGTGATCAGGTCATGCGCAGTCATGTGAAGAGTGGATGATAGCGAAGTGATCAGTGCATGATCAGTCACGTGATCAGTGCATGATAGCCACGTGATCAGTGCATGATAACCACGTGATCAGTGCATGATAGCCATGTGATCAGTACATGATCAGTCACGTGACCTGTGTATACTCAGCCACGTGATCAGGACATGATAGCCATGAGTTCTGTGCATGATCAGTCTCGTGATCAGTGTATGATCATCCACATGATCAGTGTATGCCCCGTCACGTGATCATTGCATGATAGCCACATTATCTGTGCATGATCAGTTACGAGATAAGGGCATGCACAGTCACATGATCAGTCCAAGATAGCCACGTGATAAGTGCCTGATCAGTCACGTGATCAGTGCATGATAGCCACGAGATCAGTGCATGACCAGTCACGTCATCAGTGCATGATAGCCACGTGATCAGTGCATGATAAGTTACCGGATCAGTGTATGATAAGCCACGTGATCAGTGCATGATATCCACCTTATCAGTTCACAATCAGTCACCTGATCAGTGAATGCACAGACACGTGATCAGTGCATTATAGCTATGCGATCAGTGCATGATAGCCAGGTGATTAGTGCATGATCAGTCACGTGATCAGTGTATGATCAGCCACCTGATCAGTGCATGTGCAGTCACGAGATCAGTGTATGACCAGCCACGTGATCAGTGTATGATAAGCCACGTGAGCAGTGCATGATCAGTCACATGTCAGTGTATGATATCCACGTGATCAGTGTATGTGCAGTCACGTGATCAGTGCATTATAGCCACGTGATCACTGCATGATCAGTCACGTGATCTGTCCATGATCAGTCAGGTGAATCGTGTATGATCATCCCCGTGATCAGTGCACGGGCAGTCACAAGATCAGTGCATGATAGACATGTAATCAGTGCATGTTCAGTCACGTGATCAGTGTATAATCAGCTAGGTGATCAGTGCATGATAGCCACCTGATCAGTGCATGATCAGTCACGTGATCTGTGCATGATCTGTCACATGATCACTGTATCAACATCCACATTATCAGTGCATGCGCAGTGACGTGATCAAGGAATGATAGACACTGATCAGTGCATGATCAGTCACGTGATAAGTGTATTATCAGCCACGTGATCATTCCATGAATGCCACGTGATCAGCCCATGATAGCCATGTGATCAGTACATGATCAGGCACGTGATCAGTGCAGGATCAGTCTCTTGATCAGTACATGATCAGTCACACGATCAGTGCAAGATCTGTAACGTGATCAGTGTATGATCAACCCCGTGATCAGTGCATGCCCAGTTAGGAGAAAAGTGCATGATAGCGAAGTGATCAGTGCATGATCAGTCACGTGATCAGTGCATGACCAGTAATTTGATCAGTGCATGTTGGCCACGTGATCAGTGCATGATAAGTTACCGGATCAGTGTATGATAAGGCACGTGATCAGTGCATGATATCCACCTTATCAGTTCACAATCAGTCACCTGATCAGTGAATGCACAGTCACGTGATCAGTGCATGATAGCTATGCGATCAGTGCATGATAGCCAGGTCATCAGTGCATGATCAGTCACGTGATCAGTGTATGATCAGCCAGGTGATCAGTGCATGATCAGGCACGTGATCACTACCTCACCATCCACGTGATCAGGTCATATGTAGTCTTGTGAAAAGTGGATGAGAGCGAAGTGATCAGTGCATGATCAGTCACGTGATCAGTGCATGATAGCCATGTGATCAGTGCATGATAACCACGTTATCAGTGCATGATAGCCATGTGATGAGTACATGATCAGTCACGTGATCAGTGTATACTCAGCCAAGTGATCAGTGCATGATAGCCATGAGTTCTGTGCATGATCAGTCTCGTGATCAGTGTATGATCATCCACATGATCAGTGTATGCCCCGTCACGTGATCATTGCATGATAGCCACATTATCTGTGCATGATCAGTTACGTGATAAGGGCATGCACAGTCACATGATGTGTCCAAGATAGCCACGTGATAAGTGCCTGATCAGTCACGTGATCAGTGCATGATCAACCAGGTCACCTGTGCATGATAAGCCACAGGTTCAGTGCACGATCAGCCACGTGATCAGTGAATGATAAACATTTGATCAGTGCATGATCAGTCACGTGAGCAGTTTATGATCAACCACGTGATTGGTGGATGATAGCCAGGAGATCAGTGCTTGATCAGTCTAGTGATCAGTGTATGATCATCCACGTGATCAGTGAATGCCCAGTCACGTGATCAGTGTATGACAGCCACGTGATCAGTGCATGATTAGTCAGGTGATCAGTGCATGATCAGCCAGGTTATCTGTGCATGATCAGCCACATGTTCAATGCATGATCAGCCAGGTGATCAGTGAATGATAGCCATGTGATCAGTCATGTGATCATTGTATGATCAGCCACGTGAACAGTGCGTGCTCAGTCACGTGATTAGGGCCTGCTGAGCTGCGTGATTCCTGCCTGCTCATCTGCTTCTTAATTGCCAGCTGAGCTGAGACATACCTGCCTGCTCATCTGCTTGATAATTCCCAGCTGAGCTGTGTGATTCCTGCCTGCTCATCTGCTTGATCATTGCCAGCTGAGCTGCGTGATACCTGTCTGCTCATGTGCTTGATTATTGCCAGCTGAGGTGCGTGATTCCTGCCTGCTCATCTGCTTGACAATTGCCAGCTGAGCCATGTGATTCCTGCCTGCTCAGCTGCTTGATTATTGCCAGCTGTGCAGCATGATTTGTCACAGCTGAGGTCCATGATTATTGCCTGCTGATTGCGTGATTCGTGCCTGCTCAGCTCTTTGATTATTGCCTCCGGAGGCACATCATCAGTGCATGATTGCCATGTGATCAGCGCATGATCAGTGACATGATCGGTGCCATTCAGACATGTGGTCACTGCATGCTCAGTCAAGTGATCAGTTCCTGATCAGCAACGTGATTACTACATGATCAGCCACGTGATCAGTGTATGATAAGCCACGTGAGCAGTGCATGTGCAGTCACGAGATCAGTGTATGATCAGCCACGTGATCAGTGTATGATAAGCCACGTGAGCAGGGCATGATCAGTCACGTGATCAGTGTATGATATCCACATGATCAGTGCATGTGCAGTCACGTGATCAGTGCATGATAGCCACCTGATCAGTGCATGATCAGTCACGTGATCTGTGCATGATAGTCACATGATCACACTATCAACATCCACATTATCAGCGCATGCGCAGTGACGTGATCAGGGAATGATAGACACGTGATCAGTGCATGATCAGTCACGTGATAAGTGTATTATCAGCCACGTGATCATTGCATGATAGCCACGTGATCAGGGCATGATAGCCATGTGATCAGTACATGATCAGGCACGTGATCAGAGCAAGATCTGTAACGTGATCAGTGTATTATCAACCACGTGATCAGTGCATGCCCATTTAGGAGAAAAGTGCATGATAGCGAAATGATCAGTGCATGATCAGTCACATGATCAGTGCTTGATAGCCACGTGATCAGTGCATGAACAGTCACGTGATCAGTGCATGACCAGTAACGTGATCAGTGCATGATAGCCACGTGATCAGGGCATGATAGCCATGTGATCAGTACATGATCAGTCACATGATCAGTGCAAGATCTGTAACCTGATCAGTGTATGATCAACCACGTGATCAGTGCATGCCCATTTAGGAGAAAAGTGCATGATAGCGAAGTGATCAGTGCATGATCAGTCATGTGATCAGTGCATGATAGCCGCGTGATCAGTGCATGAACAGTCACGTGATCAGTTCCTGATCAGCAACGTGATTAGTGCATGATCAGCCACGTGATCAGTGTATGATAAGCCACGTGAGCAGTGCATGTGCAGTCACGAGATCAGTGTATGATCAGCCACGTGATCAGTGTATGATAAGCCACGTGAGCAGTGCATGATCAGTCATGTGATCAGTGTATGATATTCACGTGATCAGTGAATGTGCAATCACGTGATCAGTGCATTATAGCTACGTGATCAGTGCATGATCAGTCCCGTGATCAGTGTATGATAAGCCACGTGAGCAGTGCATGATTTTCCAGGTGATCAGTGTATGATCAGCCACGTGATCAGTGCATGTGCATTCACGAGATCAGTGTATGATCAGCCACGTGATCACTGTATGATAAGCCACATGAGCAGTGCATGATCAGTCACGTGATCAGTGTATGATATCCACATGATCAGTGTATGTGCAGTCACGTGATCAGTGCATTATAGCTACGTGATCAGTGCATGGTCAGTCACGTGATCTGTCCATGATCAGTCAGGTGAATCGTGTATGATCATCCCCGTGATCAGTGCCTGGGCAGTCACAAGATCAGTGCATGATAGACATGTGATCAGTGCATGATCAGTCACGTGATCAGTGTATGATCAGCCAGGTGATCACTGCATCATAGCCAGGTGATCAGTGCATGATAGCCACCTGATCAGTGCATGATCAGTCACGTGATCTGTGCATGATCTGTCACATGATCACTGTATCAACATCCACATTATCAGTGCATGCGCAGTGACGTGATCAGGGAATAATAGACACGTGATCAGTGCATGATCAGTCACGTGATAAGTGTATTATCAGCCACGTGATCATTGCATGAATGCCACGTGATCGGGGCATGATAGCCATGGGATCAGTACATGATCAGCACCGGGATCAGTGAAGGATCAGTCACGTGATCAGTACATGATCAGTCACACGATCAGTGCAATATCTGTAACGTGATCAGTGTATGATCAACCACGTGATCAGTGCATGCCCAGTTAGGAGAAAAGTGCATGATAGCGAATTGAACAGTGCATGATCAGTCACGTGATCAGTGCATGATAGCCACGTGATCAGTGCATGAACAGTCACGTGATCAGTGTATGACCAGTAACGTGATCTGTGCATGATACCCACGTGATCAGTGCATGATAAGTTACCAGATCAGTGTATGATAAGCCACCTGATCAGTGCATGATATACACCTTATCAGTTCACAATCAGTCACCTGATCAGTGAATGCACAGTCACGTGATCAGTGCATGATAGCTATGCGATCAGTGCATGATAACCAGGTGATCAGTGCATGATCAGTCACGTGATCAGTGTATGATCAGCCACGTGATCAGTGCATGATAAGCTACGTGATCACTACCTCACCATCCACGTGATCAGGTTATGTGCAGTCAAGTGAAAAGTGGATGATAGCGAAGTGATCAGTGCATGATCAGTCACGGGATCAGTGCATGATAGCCACGTGATCAGTGCATGATAGCCATGTGATCAGTACATGATCAGTCACGTGATCAGTGTATACTCAGCCACGTGATCAGTGCATGATAGCCGTGAGTTCTGTTCATTATCAGTCTTGTGATCAGTGTATTATCATCCACATGATCAGTGTATGCCCCGTCACGTGATCATTGCATGATAGCCACATTATCTGTGCATGATCAGATACGTGATAAGGGCATGCACAGTCACATGATCAGTCCAAGATAGCAACGTGATAAGTGCCTGATCAGTCACGTGATCAGTGCATGATAGCCACGTGATCAGTGTATGATCAGCCAGGTGCTCAGTGCATGATCAGGCACGTGATCACTACCTCACCATCCACGTGATCAGGTCATACGCAGTCTTGTGAAAAGTGGATGAGAGCGAAGTGATCAGTGCATGATCAGTCACGTGATCAGTGCATGATAGCCACGTGATCAGTGCATGATAACCAAGTTATCAGTGCATGATAGCCATGTGATCAGTACATGATCAGTCACGTGATCAGTGTATACTCAGCCAAGTGATCAGTTCATGATAGCCATGAGTTCTGTGCATGATCAGTCTCGTGATCAGTGTATGATCATCCACATGATGAGTGTATGCCCCGTCACGTGATCATTGCATGATAGCCACATTATCTGTGCATGATCAGTTACGTGATAAGGGCATGCACAGTCACATGTTCAGTCCAAGATAGCCACGTGATAAGTGCCTGATCAGTCACGTGATCAGTGCATGATCAGCCAGGTCACCTGTGCATGATAAGCCACATGTTCAGTGCACGATCAGCCACGTGATCAGTGAATGATAAACATTTGATCAGTGCATGATCAGTCACGTGAGCAGTGTATGATCAACCCCGTGATTAGTGCATGATAGCCACGAGATCAGTGCTTGATCAGTCCAGTGATCAGTGTATGATCATCCACGTGATCAGTGAATGCCCAGTCACGTGATCAGTGTATGATAGCCACGTGATCAGTGCATGATTAGTCAGGTGATCAGTGCATGATCAGCCAGGTTATCTGTGCATGATCAGCCACATGTTCAGTGCAAGATCAGCCACGTGATCAGTGAATGATAGCCATGTGATCAGTCATGTGATCATTGTATGATCAGCCACGTGAACAGTGCGTGCTCAGTCACGTGATTAGGGCCTGCTGAGCTGCGTGATTCCTGCCTGCTCATCTGCTTCTTAATTGCCAGCTGAGCTGAGACATTCCTGCCTGCTCATCTGCTTGATAATTCCCAGCTGAGCTGTGTGATTCCTGCCTGCTCATCTGCTTGATAATTGCCAGCTGAGCTGCGTGATACCTGTCTGCTCATGTGCTTGATTATTGCCAGCTGAGGTGCGTGATTCCTGCCTGCTCATCTGCTTGACAATTGCCAGCTGAGCCATGTGATTCCTGCCTGCTCAGCTGCTTGATTATTGCCAGCTGTGCAGCATGATTTGTCACAGCTGAGGTCCATGATTATTGCCTGCTGATTGCGTGATTCGTGCCTGCGCCGCTCTTTGATTATTGACTCCGGAGGCACATCATCAGTGCATGATTGCCATGTGATCAGCGCATGATCAGTGACATGATCGGTGCCATTCAGACATGTGGTCACTGCATGCTCAGTCAAGTGATCAGTTCCTGATCAGCAACGTGATTACTACATGATCAGCCACGTGATCAGTGTATGATAAGCCACGTGAGCAGTGCATGTGCAGTCACGAGATCAGTGTATGATCAGCCACGTGATCAGTGTATGATAAGCCACGTGAGCAGGGCATGATCAGCCACGTGATCAGTGTATGATATCCACATGATCAGTGCATGTGCAGTCACGTGATCAGTGCATGATAGCCACCTGATCAGTGCATGATCAGTCACGTGATCTGTGCATGATAGTCACATGATCACTGTATCAACATCCACATTATCAGTGCATGCGCAGTGACGTGATCAGGGAATGATAGATACGTGATCAGTGCATGATCAGTCACGTGATACGTGTATTATCAGCCACGTGATCATTGCATGATAGCCACGTGATCAGGGTATGATAGCCATGTGATCAGTACATGATCAGGCACGTGATCAGTGCAAGATCTGTAACGTGATCAGTGTATTATCAACCACGTGAGCAGTGCATGCACATTTAGGAGAAAAGTGCATGATAGCGAAGTGATCAGTGCATGATCAGTCACGTGATCAGTGCATGATAGCCACGTGATCAGTGCATGAACAATCACGTGATCAGTGCATGACCAGTAACGTGATCAGTGCATGATAGCCACGTGATCAGGGCATGATAGCCATGTGATCAGTACATGATCAGTCACATGATCAGTGCAAGATCTGTAACGTGATCAGTGTATGATCAACCACGTGATCAGTGCATGCCCATTTAGGAAAAAAGTGCATGATAGCGAAGTGATGAGTGCATGATCAGTCACGTGATCAGTGCATGATAGCGACGTGATCAGGGCATGAACAGTCACGTGATCAGATCCTGATCAGCAACCTGATTAGTGCATGATCAGCCACGTGATCAGTGTATGATAAGCCACGTGAGCAGTGCATGTGCAGTCAAGAGATCAGTGTATGATCAGCCATGTGATCAGTGTATGATAAGCCACGTGAGCAGTGCATGATCAGTCACGTGATCAGTGTATGATAAGCCACGTGATCAGTGCATGTGCAGTCACGAGATCAGTGTATGATCAGCCACGTGATCAGTGTATGATAAGCCACATGAGCAGTGCATGATCAGTCACGTGATCAGTGTATGATATCCAGGTGATCAGTGTATGTGCAGTCACGTGATCAGTGCATTATAGCTACGTGATCAGTGCATGGTCAGTCACGTGATCTGTCCATGATCAGTCAGGTGAATCGTGTATGATCATCCCCGTGATCAGTGCACGGGCAGTCACAAGATCAGTGCATGATAGACATGTGATCAGTGCATGATCAGTCACGAGATCACTGTATGATCAGCCAGGTGATCACTGCATCATAGCCAGGTGATCAGTGCATGATAGCCACCTGATCAGTGCATGATCAGTCACGTGATCTGTGCATGATCTGTCACGTGATCACTGTATCAACATCCACATTATCAGTGCATGGGCAGTGACGTGATCAGGGAATGATAGACACGTGATCAGTGCATGATCAGTCACGTGATAAGTGTATTATCAGCCACGTGATCATAGCATGAATGCCACGTGATCGGGGCATGATAGCCATGTGATCAGTACATGATCAGGCCCGGGATCAGTGAAGGATCAGTCACGTGATCAGTACATGATCAGTCACACGATCAGTGCAAGATCTGTAACGTGATCAGTGTATGATCAACCACGTGATCAGTGCATGCCCAGTTAGGAGAAAAGTGCATGAGAACGAAGTGAACAGTGCATGATCAGTCACGTGATCAGCGCATGATAGCCACGTGATCAGTGCATGAACAGTCACGTGATCAGTGCATGACCAGTAGCGTGATCCGTGCATGATACCCACGTGATCAGTGCATGATAAGTTACCAGATCAGTGTATGATAAGCCACCTGATCAGTGCATGATATCCACCTTATCAGTTCACAGTCAGTCACCTGATCAGTGAATGCACAGTCACGTGATCAGTGCATGATAGCTATTCGATGAGTGCATGATAGCCAGGTGATCAGTGCATGATCAGTCACGTGATCAGTGTATGATCAGCCACGTGATCAGTGCATGATCAGCCACGTGATCACTACCTCACCATCCACGTGATCAGGTCATGTGCAGTCATGTGAAAAGTGGATGATAGCGAAGTGATCAGTGCATGATCAGTCACGTGATCAGTGCATGATAGCCACGTGATCAGTGCATGATAACCACGTTATCAGTGCATGATAGCCATGTGATCAGTACATGATCAGTCACGTGATCAGTGTATACTCAGCCACGTGATCATTGCATGATAGCCATGAGTTCTGTACATGATCAGTCTCGTGATCAGTGTATTATCATCCACATGATCAGTGTATGCCCCGTCACGTGATCATTGCATGAGAGCCACATTATCTGTGCATGATCAGTTACGTGATAAGGGCATGCACAGTCACATGATCAGTCCAAGATAGCCACGTGATAAGTGCCTGATCAGTCACGTGATCAGTGTATGATATCCACGTGATCAGTGTATGTGCACTCACGTGATCAGTGCATTATAGCCACGTGATCACTGCCTGATCAGTCACGTGATCTGTCCATGATCAGTCAGGTGAATTGTGTTTGATCATCCCCGTGATCAGTGCACGGGCAGTCACAAGATCAGTGCATGATAGACATGTAATCAGTGCATGTTCAGTCACGTGATCAGTGTATAATCAGCCAGGTGATCACTGCATCATAGCCACCTGATCAGTGCATGATCAGTCACGTGATCTGTGCATGATCTGTCACATGATCACTGTATCAACATCCACATTATCAGTGCATGCACAGTGACGTGATCAGTGCATGATCAGTCACGTGATAAGTGTATTATCAGCCACGTGATCATTGCATGAATGCCACGTGATCAGCGCATGATAGCCATGTGATCAGTACATGATCAGGCACGTGATCAGTGCAGGATCAGTCTCTTGATCAGTACATGATCAGTCACACGATCAGTGCAAGATCTGTAACGTGATCAGTGTATGATCAACCCCGTGATCAGTGCATGCCCAGTTAGGAGAAAAGTGCATGATTGCAAATTGATCAGTGCATGATCAGTCACGTGATCAGTGCATGACCAGTAATTTGATCAGTGCATGATAGCCACGTGATCAGTGCATGATAAGTTACCGGATCAGTGTAAGATAAGGCACCTGATCAGTGCATGATATCCATCTTATCAGTTCACAATCAGTCACCTGATCAGTGAATGCACAGTCACGTGATCAGTGCATGATAGCTATGCGATCAGTGCATGATAGCCAGGTGATCAGTGCATGATCAGCAACGTGATTAGTGCATGATCAGCCAGGTGCTCAGTGCATGATCAGGCACGTGATCACTACCTCACCATCCACGTGATCAGGTCATACGCAGTCTTGTGAAAAGTGGATGAGAGCGAAGTGATCAGTGCATGATCAGTCACGTGATCAGTGCATGATAGCCACGTGATCAGTGCATGATAACCACGTTATCAGTGCATGATAGCCATGTGATCAGTACATGATCAGTCACGTGATCAGTGTATACTCAGCCAAGTGATCAGTGCATGATAGCCATGAGTTCTGTGCATGATCAGTCTCGTGATCAGTGGATGATCATCCACATGATCAGTGTATGCCCCGTCACGTGATCATTGCATGATAGCCACATTATCTGTGCATGATCAGTTACGTGATAAGGGCATGCACAGTCACAGGATCAGTCCAAGATAGCCACGTGATAAGTGCATGATCAGTCACGTGATCAGTGCAAGATCAGCCAGGTTACCTGTGCATGATAAGCCACATGTTCAGTGCACGATCAGCCAGGTGATCAGTGAATGATAAACATTTGATCAGTGCATGATCAGTCACGTGAGCAGTTTATGATCAACCACGTGATTAGTGCATGATAGCCACGAGATCAGTGCTTGATCAGTCTAGTGATCAGTGTATGATCATCCACGTGATCAGTGAATGCCCAGTCACGTGATCAGTGTATGATAGCCACGTGATCAGTGCATGATTAGTCACGTGATCAGTGCATGATCAGCCAGGTTATCTGTGCATGATCAGCCACATGTTCAGTGCATGATGAGCCAGGTGATCAGTGAATGATAGCCATGTGATCAGTCATGTGATCATTGTATGATCAGCCACGTGAACAGTGCGTGCTCAGTCACGTGATTAGGGCCTGCTGAGCTGCGTGATTCCTGCCTGCTCATCTGCTTCTTAATTGCCAGTTGAGCTGAGACATTCCTGCCTGCTCATCTGTTTGATAATTGCCAGCTGAGCTGTGTGATTCCTGCCTGCTCATCTGCTTGATAATTGCCAGCTGAGCTGCGTGATACCTGTCTGCTCATGTGCTTGATTATTGCCAGCTGAGGTGCGTGATTCCTGCCTGCTCATCTGCTTGACAATTGCCAGCTGAGCCATGTGATTCCTGCCTGCTCAGCTGCTTGATTATTGCCAGCTGTGCAGCATGATTTGTCACATCTGAGGTCCATGATTATGGCCTCCTGATTGCGTGATTCGTGCCTGCTCAGCTCTTTGATTATTGCCTCCGGAGGCACATCATCAGTGCATGATTGCCATGTGATCAGCGCATGATCAGTGACAGGATCGGTGCCATTCAGACACGTGGTCACTGCATGCTCAGTCACGTGATCAGTTCCTGATCAGCAACGTGATTAGTGCATGATCAGCCACGTGATCAGTGTATGATAAGCCACGTGAGCACTGCATGTGCAGTCACGAGATCAGTGTATGATCAGCCACGTGATCAGTGTATGATAAGCCAGGTGAGCAGTGCATGATCAGCCACGTGATCAGTGTATGATATCCACATGATCAGTGTATGTGCAGTCACGTGATCAGTGCATTAGAGCTACGTGATCAGTGCATGATGAGTCACGTGATCTGTCCATGATCAGTCAGGTGAATCGTGTATGATCAGCCCTGTGATCAGTGCATGGGCAGTCACAGGATCAGTGCATGATAGACATGTGATCAGTGCATGATCAGTCAGGTGATCAGTGTATGATCAGCCAGGTGTTCACTGCATCATAGCCACGTGATCAGTGCATGATAGCCACCTGATCAGTGCATGATCAGTCACGTGATCTGTGCATGATCTGTCACATGATCACTGTATCAACATCCACATTATCAGTGCATGGGCAGAGACGTGATCAGGGAATGATAGACACGTGGTCAGTGCATGATCAGTCACGTGATAAGTGTATTATCAGCCACGTGATCATTGCATGATAGCCACGTGATCAGGGCATGATAGCCATGTGATCAGTACATGATCAGGCACATGATCAGTGCAGGATCAGTCCCGAGATCAGTACATGATCAGTCACATGATCAGTGCAAGATCTGTAAAGTGATCAGTGTATGATCAATCACGTGATCAGTGCATGCCCAGTTAGGAGAAAAGTGCATGATAGCAAAGTGATCAGAGCATGATCATTCATGTGATCAGTGCCTGACCTGTCACGTGATCAGTGCATGATAGCCACGTGATCAGTGCATGATAAGTTACCGGATCAGTGTATGATAAGCCACCTTATCAGTGCATGATATCCACCTTATCAGTTCAAAATCAGTCACCTGATCAGTGAATGCACAGTCACGTGATCAGGGCATGATAGCTATTCGATCAGTGCATGATAACCAGGTGATCAGTGCATGATCAGTCATGTGATCAGTGCATGATCAGTCACGTGATCAGTGCATGATAGCCACGTGATCAGTGCATGATAACCACGTTATCAGTGCATGATAGCCATGTGATCAGTACATGATCAGTCACGTGATCAGTGCATACTCAGCCACGTGATCAGTGCATGATAGCCATGAGTTCTGTGCATGATCAGTCTCGTGATCAGTGTATGATCATCCACATGATCAGTGTATGCCCCGTCACGTGATCATTGCATGAGAGCCACATTTATCTGTGCATGATCAGTTACGTGATAAGGGCATGCACAGTCACATGATCAGTCCAAGATAGCCACGTGATAAGTGCCTGATCAGTCACGTGATCAGTGCATGATCAGCCAGGTTACCTGTGCATGATCAGCCACATGTTCAGTGCACGATCAGACACGTGATCAGTGAATGATAAACATTTGATCAGTGCATGATCAGTCACGTGAGCAGTGTATGATCAACCACGTGATTAGTGCATGATAGCCACGAGATCAGTGCTTGATCAGTCTAGTGATCAGTGTATGATCATCCACGTGATCAGTGAATGCCCAGTCACGTGATCAGTGTATGATAGCCACGTGATCAGTGCATGTGCAGTCACGTGATGAGTGCATTATAGCTACGTGATCAGTGCATGATCAGTCACGTGAGCTGTCCATGATCAGTCAGGTGAATCGTGTATGATCAGCCCCGTGATTTGTGCATGACCAGTAACGTGATCAGTGAATGATAGACGTGTGATCAGTGCATGATCAGTCATTGGATCAGTGTATGATCAGCCAGGTGTTCACTGCATCATAGCCACGGGATCAGTGCATGATAGCCACCTGATCAGTGCATGATCAGTCACGTGATCTGTGCATGATCTGTCACATGATCACTGTATCAACATCCACATTATCAGTGCATACGCAGAGACGTGATCAGGGAATGATAGACACGTGATCAGTGCATGATCAGTCACGTGATAAGTGTATTATCAGCCACGTGATCATTGCATGATAGCCACGTGATCAGGACATGATAGCCATGTGATCAGTACATGATCAGCACGTGATCAGTGCAGGGTCAGTCACGTGATCAGTACATGATCAGTCACATGATCAGTGCAAGATCTGTAGCGTGATCAGTGTATGATCAACCACGTGATCAGTGCATGCCCAGTTAGGAGAAAAGTGCATGATAGCGAATTGAACAGTGCATGATCAGTCACGTGATCAGTGCATGATCATTCACGTGATCAGTGCATGACCAGTAACTTGATCAGTGCATTATAGCCACGTGATCAGTGCATGATAGCCACATTATATGTGCATGATCAGTTACGTGATAAGGGCATGCACAGTCACATGATCAGTCCAAGATAGCCACGTGATAAGTGCATGATCAGTCACGTGATCAGTGCATGATCAGCCTGTTACCTGTGCATGATAAGACACATGTTCAGTGCACGATCAGCCACGTGATCAGTGAATGATAAACATTTGATCAGTGCATGATCAGTCACGTGAGCAGTGTATGATCAACCACGTGATTAGTGCATGATAGCCACGAGATCAGTGCTTGATTAGTCTAGTGATCAGTGTATGATCATCCACGTGATCAGTGAATGCCCAGTCACGTGATCAGTGTATGATAGCCACGTGATCAGTGCATGATTAGTCACGTGATCAGTGCATGATCAGCCAGGTTATCTGTGCATGATCAGCCACATGTTCAGTGCATGATCAGCCATGTGATCAGTGAATGATAGCCATGTGATCAGTCATGTGATCATTGTATGATCAGCCACGTGAACAGTGCGTGCTCAGTCACGTGGTTAGGGCCTGCTGAGCTGCGTGATTCCTGCCTGCTCATCTGCTTCTTAATTGCCAGCTGAGCTGAGACATTCCTGCCTGCTCATGTGTTTCATAATTGCCAGCTGAGCTGTGTGATTCCTGCCTGCTCATCTGCTTGATAATTGCCAGCTGAGCTGCGTGACACCTGTCTGCTCATGTGCTTGATTATTGCCAGCTGAGGTGCGTGATTCCTGCCTGCTCATCTGCTTGACAATTGCCAGCTGAGCCATGTGATTCCTGCCTGCTCAGCTGCTTGATTATTGCCAGCTGTGCAGCATGATTTGTCACATCTGAGGTCCATGATTATGGCCTCCTGATTGCGTGATTCGTGCCTGCTCAGCTCTTTGATTATTGCCTCCGGAGGCACATCATCAGTGCATGATTGCCATGTGATCAGCGCATGATCAGTGACATGATCGGTGACATTCAGACACGTGGTCACTGCATGCTCAGTCACGTGATCAGTTCCTGATCAGCAACGTGATTAGTGCATGATCAGCCACGTGATCAGTGTATGATAAGCCACGTGAGCACTGCATGTGCAGTCACGAGATCAGTGTATGATCAGCCACGTGATCAGTGTATGATAAGCCAGGTGAGCAGTGCATGATCAGCCACGTGATCAGTGTCTAATCTCCACATGATCAGTGCACGTGCAGTCACTTGATCAGTGCATTATAGCTACATGATCAGTGCATGATGAGTCACGTGATCTGTCCATGATCAGTCAGGTGAATGGTGTATGATCAGCCCCGTGATCAGTGCATGGGCAGTCACAGGATCAGTGCATGATAGACATGTGATCAGTGCATGATCAGTCAGGTGATCAGTGTATGATCAGCCAGGTGTTCACTGCATCATAGCCACGTGATCAGTGCATGATAGCCACATGATCAGTGCATGATCAGTCACGTGATCTGTGCATGATCTGTCACATGATCACTGTATCAACATCCACATTATCAGTGCATGGGCAGAGACGTGATCAGGGAATGATAGACACGTGGTCAGTGCATGATCAGTCACGTGATAAGTGTATTATCAGCCACGTGATCATTGCATGATAGCCACGTGATCAGGGCATGATATCCACCTTATCAGTTCAAAATCAGTCACCTGATCAGTGAATGCACAGTCACGTGATGAGGGCATGATAGCTATTCGATCAGTGCATGATAACCAGGTGATCAGTGCATGATCAGTCATGTGATCAGTGCATGATCAGTCACGTGATCAGTGCATGATAGCCACGTGATCAGTGCATGATAACCACGTTATCAGTGCATGATAGCCATGTGATCAGTACATGATCAGTCACGTGATCAGTGCATACTCAGCCACGTGATCAGTGCATGATAGCCATGAGTTCTGTGCATGATCAGTCTCGTGATCAGTGTATGATCATCCACATGATCAGTGTATGCCCCGTCACGTGATCATTGCATGAGAGCCACATTTATCTGTGCATGATCAGTTACGTGATAAGGGCATGCACAGTCACATGATCAGTCCAAGATAGCCAAGTGATAAGTGCCTGATCAGTCACGTGATCAGTGCATGATAGCCACGAGATCAGTGCATGACCAGTCACATGATCAGTGCATGATAGCCAGGTGATCAGTGCATGATCAGTCACGTGATCAGAGTATGATCAGCCACGTGATCAGAGAATGCCCAGTCACGTGATCAGTGTATGATAGCCAAGTGATCAGTGCATGATTAGTCAGGTGATCAGTGCATGATGAGCCAGGTTATCTGTGCATGATCAGCCACATGTTCAGTGCATGATCAGCCAGGTTACCTGTGCATGATAAGCCACATGTTCAGTGCACGATCAGACACGTGATCAGTGAATGATAAACATTTGATCAGTGCATGATCAGTCACGTGAGCAGTGTATGATCAACCACGTGATTAGTGCATGATAGCCACGAGATCAGTGCTTGATCAGTCTAGTGATCAGTGTATGATCATCCACGTGATCAGTGAATGCCCAGTCACGTGATCAGTGTATGATAGCCACGTGATCAGTGCATGTGCAGTCACGTGATGAGTGCATTATAGCTACGTGATCAGTGCATGATCAGTCACGTGAGCTGTCCATGATCAGTCAGGTGAATCGTGTATGATCAGCCCCGTGATTTGTGCATGACCAGTAACGTGATCAGTGAATGATAGACATGTGATCAGTGCATGATCAGTCATTGGATCAGTGTATGATCAGCCAGGTGTTCACTGCATCATAGCCACGGGATCAGTGCATGATAGCCACCTGATCAGTGCATGATCAGTCACGTGATCTGTGCATGATCTGTCACATGATCACTGTATCAACATCCACATTATCAGTGCATACGCAGAGACGTGATCAGGGAATGATAGACACGTGATCAGTGCATGATCAGTCACGTTATAAGTGTATTATCAGCCACGTGATCATTGCATGATAGCCACGTGATCAGGGCATGATAGCCATGTGATCAGTACATGATCAGCACGTGATCAGTGCAGGATCAGTCACGTGATCAGTACATGATCAGTCACATGATCAGTGCAAGATCTGTAGCGTGATCAGTGTATGATCAACCACGTGATCAGTGCATGCCCAGTTAGGAGAAAAGTGCATGATAGCGAAGTGAACAGTGCATGATCAGTCACGTGAGCAGTTTATGATCAACCACGTGATTGGTGGATGATAGCCAGGTGATCAGTGCATGATCAGTCACGTGATCAGAGTATGATCATCCACGTGATCAGTGAATGCCCAGTCACGTGATCAGTGTATGATAGCCACGTGATCAGTGCATGATTAGTCACGTGATCAGTGCATGATCAGCCAGGTTATCTGTGCATGATCAGCCACATGTTCAGTGCAAGATCAGCCACGTGATCAGTGAATGATAGCCATGTGATCAGTCATGTGATCATTGTATGATCAGCCACGTGAACAGTGCGTGCTCAGTCACGTGATTAGGGCCTGCTGAGCTGCGTGATTCCTGCCTGCTCATCGGCTTCTTAATTGCCAGCTGAGCTCTGTGATTCCTGCCTGCTCATCTGCTTGATAATTGCCAGCTGAGCTGTGTGATTCCTGCGTGCTCATCTGCTTGATAATTGCCAGCGGAGCTGCGTGATACCTGTCTGCTCATGTGCCTGATTATTGCCAGCTGAGGTGCGTGATTCCTGCCTGCTCATCTGCTTGACAATTGCCAGCTGAGCCATGTGATTCCTGCCTGCTCAGCTGCTTGATTATTGCCAGCTGTGCAGCATGATTTGTCACAGCTGAGGTCCATGATTATTGCCTGCTGATTGCGTGATTCGTGCCTGCTCCGCTCTTTGATTATTGCCTCTGGAGGCACATCATCAGTGCATGATTGCCATGTGATCAGCGCATGATCAGTGACATGATCGGTGCCATTCAGACACGTGGTCACTGCATGCTCAGTCAGGTGATCAGTTCCTGATCAGCAACGTGATTTGTGCATGATCAGCCACGTGATCAGTGTATGATAAGCCACGTGAGCAGTGCAAGTGCAGTCACGAGATCAGTGTATGATCAGCCACGTGATCAGTGTATGACAAGCCACGTGAGCAGTGCTTGACCAGTCTCGTGATCACTGTATGATATTCATGTGATCAGTGCAGGTGCAGTCACGTGATCAGTGCATTATAGCTACGTGATCAGTGCATGATCAGTCACATGATCAGTGCAAGATCTGTAACGTGATCAGTGTATGATCAACCACATGATCTGTGCATTCCATGTTAGAGAAAAGTGCTTGACAGCGAAGTTATCAGTGCATGACAAGTAACGTGATCAGTGCATGATAGTCACGTGATCAGTTCACAATCAGTCACCTGATCAGTGAATGCACAGTCACGTGATCAGTGCATGATAGCTATGCGATCAGTGCATGATAGCCAGGTGATCAGTGCATGATCAGTCACGTGATCAGTGTATGATCAGCCACGTGGTCAGTGCATGATCAGCCACGTGATCATTACCTCAACATCCACGTGATCAGCTCATGCGCAGTCATGTGAAAAGTGGATGATAGCGAAGTGATCAGTGCATGATCAGTCACGTGATCTGTCCATGATCAGTCAGGTGAATCGTGTATGATCAGCCCCGTGATCAGTGCAAGGGCAGTCACATGATCAGTGCATGATAGACATGTGATCAGTGCATGATCAGTCAGGTGATCAGTGTATGATCAGCCAGGTGATCACTGCATCATAGCCCCGTGAGCAGTGCATGATAGCCACCTGATCAGTGCATGATCAGTCACGTGATCCGTGCATGATCTGTCACATGATCACTGTATCAACATCCACATTATCAAAGCATGCGCAGTGACGTGATCACTGCATGATAGCCACGTGATCAGGGCATGATAGCCATGTGATCAGTACATGATCAGGCACGTGTTCAGTGCAGGATCAGTCACGTGATCAGTACATGATCAGTCACATGATCAGTGCAAGATCTGTAACGTGATCCGTGTATGATCAACCACGTGATTAGTGCATGACCAGTTAGGAGAAAAGTGGAAGATAGCGAAGTGATCAGTGCATGATCAGTCACGTGATCAGTGCATGATAGCCACGTGATCAGTGCATGAACAGTCACGTGATCAGTGCATGACCAGTAATGGTATAAATGCATGATAGCCACGTGATCAGTGCAGGAATGTTACCGGATCAGTGTATGATAAGCCACGTGATCAGTGCATGATATCCACCTTATCAGTTCACAATCAGTCACCTGATCAGTGAATGCACAGTCACGTGATCAGTGCATGATAGCCAGGTGATCAGTGCATGATCAGTCACGTGATAAGTGTATGATCAGCCACGTGATCAGTGCATGATCAGCCACGTGATCACTACCTCACCATTCACGTGATCAGGTCATGCGCAGTCATGTGAAGAGTGGATGATAGCGAAGTGATCAGTGCATGATCAGTCACGTGATCAGTGCATGATAGCCACGTGATCAGTGCATGATAACCACGTGATCAGTGCATGATAGCCATGTGATCAGTACATGATCAGTCACGTGACCTGTGTATACTCAGCCACGTGATCAGGACATGATAGCCATGAGTTCTGTGCATGATCAGTCTCGTGATCAGTGTATGATCATCCACATGATCAGTGTATGCCCCGTCACGTGATCATTGCATGATAGCCACATTATCTGTGCATGATCAGTTACGAGATAAGGGCATGCACAGTCACATGATCAGTCCAAGATAGCCACGTGATAAGTGCCTGATCAGTCACGTGATCAGTGCATGATAGCCACGAGATCAGTGCATGACCAGTCACGTCATCAGTGCATGATAGCCACGTGATCAGTGCATGATAAGTTACCGGATCAGTGTATGATAAGCCACGTGATCAGTGCATGATATCCACCTTATCAGTTCACAATCAGTCACCTGATCAGTGAATGCACAGACACGTGATCAGTGCATTATAGCTATGCGATCAGTGCATGATAGCCAGGTGATTAGTGCATGATCAGTCACGTGATCAGTGTATGATCAGCCACCTGATCAGTGCATGTGCAGTCACGAGATCAGTGTATGACCAGCCACGTGATCAGTGTATGATAAGCCACGTGAGCAGTGCATGATCAGTCACATGTCAGTGTATGATATCCACGTGATCAGTGTATGTGCAGTCACGTGATCAGTGCATTATAGCCACGTGATCACTGCATGATCAGTCACGTGATCTGTCCATGATCAGTCAGGTGAATCGTGTATGATCATCCCCGTGATCAGTGCACGGGCAGTCACAAGATCAGTGCATGATAGACATGTAATCAGTGCATGTTCAGTCACGTGATCAGTGTATAATCAGCTAGGTGATCACTGCATCATAGCCAACTGATCAGTGCATGATCAGTCACGTGATCTGTGCATGATCTGTCACATGATCACTGTATCAACATCCACATTATCAGTGCATGCGCAGTGACGTGATCAAGGAATGATAGACACTGATCAGTGCATGATCAGTCACGTGATAAGTGTATTATCAGCCACGTGATCATTCCATGAATGCCACGTGATCAGCCCATGATAGCCATGTGATCAGTACATGATCAGGCACGTGATCAGTGCAGGATCAGTCTCTTGATCAGTACATGATCAGTCACACGATCAGTGCAAGATCTGTAACGTGATCAGTGTATGATCAACCCCGTGATCAGTGCATGCCCAGTTAGGAGAAAAGTGCATGATAGCGAAGTGATCAGTGCATGATCAGTCACGTGATCAGTGCATGACCAGTAATTTGATCAGTGCATGTTGGCCACGTGATCAGTGCATGATAAGTTACCGGATCAGTGTATGATAAGGCACGTGATCAGTGCATGATATCCACCTTATCAGTTCACAATCAGTCACCTGATCAGTGAATGCACAGTCACGTGATCAGTGCATGATAGCTATTCGATCAGTGCATGATAGCCAGGTCATCAGTGCATGATCAGTCACGTGATCAGTGTATGATCAGCCAGGTGATCAGTGCATGATCAGGCACGTGATCACTACCTCACCATCCACGTGATCAGGTCATATGTAGTCTTGTGAAAAGTGGATGAGAGCGAAGTGATCAGTGCATGATCAGTCACGTGATCAGTGCATGATAGCCATGTGATCAGTGCATGATAACCACGTTATCAGTGCATGATAGCCATGTGATGAGTACATGATCAGTCACGTGATCAGTGTATACTCAGCCAAGTGATCAGTGCATGATAGCCATGAGTTCTGTGCATGATCAGTCTCGTGATCAGTGTATGATCATCCACATGATCAGTGTATGCCCCGTCACGTGATCATTGCATGATAGCCACATTATCTGTGCATGATCAGTTACGTGATAAGGGCATGCACAGTCACATGATGTGTCCAAGATAGCCACGTGATAAGTGCCTGATCAGTCACGTGATCAGTGCATGATCAACCAGGTCACCTGTGCATGATAAGCCACAGGTTCAGTGCAAGATCAGCCACGTGATCAGTGAATGATAAACATTTGATCAGTGCATGATCAGTCACGTGAGCAGTTTATGATCAACCACGTGATTGGTGGATGATAGCCAGGAGATCAGTGCTTGATCAGTCTAGTGATCAGTGTATGATCATCCACGTGATCAGTGAATGCCCAGTCACGTGATCAGTGTATGACAGCCACGTGATCAGTGCATGATTAGTCAGGTGATCAGTGCATGATCAGCCAGGTTATCTGTGCATGATCAGCCACATGTTCAATGCATGATCAGCCAGGTGATCAGTGAATGATAGCCATGTGATCAGTCATGTGATCATTGTATGATCAGCCACGTGAACAGTGCGTGCTCAGTCACGTGATTAGGGCCTGCTGAGCTGCGTGATTCCTGCCTGCTCATCTGCTTCTTAATTGCCAGCTGAGCTGAGACATACCTGCCTGCTCATCTGCTTGATAATTCCCAGCTGAGCTGTGTGATTCCTGCCTGCTCATCTGCTTGATCATTGCCAGCTGAGCTGCGTGATACCTGTCTGCTCATGTGCTTGATTATTGCCAGCTGAGGTGCGTGATTCCTGCCTGCTCATCTGCTTGACAATTGCCAGCTGAGCCATGTGATTCCTGCCTGCTCAGCTGCTTGATTATTGCCAGCTGTGCAGCATGATTTGTCACAGCTGAGGTCCATGATTATTGCCTGCTGATTGCGTGATTCGTGCCTGCTCAGCTCTTTGATTATTGCCTCCGGAGGCACATCATCAGTGCATGATTGCCATGTGATCAGCGCATGATCAGTGACATGATCGGTGCCATTCAGACATGTGGTCACTGCATGCTCAGTCAAGTGATCAGTTCCTGATCAGCAACGTGATTACTACATGATCAGCCACGTGATCAGTGTATGATAAGCCACGTGAGCAGTGCATGTGCAGTCACGAGATCAGTGTATGATCAGCCACGTGATCAGTGTATGATAAGCCACGTGAGCAGGGCATGATCAGTCACGTGATCAGTGTATGATATCCACATGATCAGTGCATGTGCAGTCACGTGATCAGTGCATGATAGCCACCTGATCAGTGCATGATCAGTCACGTGATCTGTGCATGATAGTCACATGATCACACTATCAACATCCACATTATCAGCGCATGCGCAGTGACGTGATCAGGGAATGATAGACACGTGATCAGTGCATGATCAGTCACGTGATAAGTGTATTATCAGCCACGTGATCATTGCATGATAGCCACGTGATCAGGGCATGATAGCCATGTGATCAGTACATGATCAGGCACGTGATCAGAGCAAGATCTGTAACGTGATCAGTGTATTATCAACCACGTGATCAGTGCATGCCCATTTAGGAGAAAAGTGCATGATAGCGAAATGATCAGTGCATGATCAGTCACATGATCAGTGCTTGATAGCCACGTGATCAGTGCATGAACAGTCACGTGATCAGTGCATGACCAGTAACGTGATCAGTGCATGATAGCCACGTGATCAGGGCATGATAGCCATGTGATCAGTACATGATCAGTCACATGATCAGTGCAAGATCTGTAACCTGATCAGTGTATGATCAACCACGTGATCAGTGCATGCCCATTTAGGAGAAAAGTGCATGATAGCGAAGTGATCAGTGCATGATCAGTCATGTGATCAGTGCATGATAGCCGCGTGATCAGTGCATGAACAGTCACGTGATCAGTTCCTGATCAGCAACGTGATTAGTGCATGATCAGCCACGTGATCAGTGTATGATAAGCCACGTGAGCAGTGCATGTGCAGTCACGAGATCAGTGTATGATCAGCCACGTGATCAGTGTATGATAAGCCACGTGAGCAGTGCATGATCAGTCATGTGATCAGTGTATGATATTCACGTGATCAGTGAATGTGCAATCACGTGATCAGTGCATTATAGCTACGTGATCAGTGCATGATCAGTCCCGTGATCAGTGTATGATAAGCCACGTGAGCAGTGCATGATTTTCCAGGTGATCAGTGTATGATCAGCCACGTGATCAGTGCATGTGCATTCACGAGATCAGTGTATGATCAGCCACGTGATCACTGTATGATAAGCCACATGAGCAGTGCATGATCAGTCACGTGATCAGTGTATGATATCCACATGATCAGTGTATGTGCAGTCACGTGATCAGTGCATTATAGCTACGTGATCAGTGCATGGTCAGTCACGTGATCTGTCCATGATCAGTCAGGTGAATCGTGTATGATCATCCCCGTGATCAGTGCCTGGGCAGTCACAAGATCAGTGCATGATAGACATGTGATCAGTGCATGATCAGTCACGTGATCAGTGTATGATCAGCCAGGTGATCACTGCATCATAGCCAGGTGATCAGTGCATGATAGCCACCTGATCAGTGCATGATCAGTCACGTGATCTGTGCATGATCTGTCACATGATCACTGTATCAACATCCACATTATCAGTGCATGCGCAGTGACGTGATCAGGGAATAATAGACACGTGATCAGTGCATGATCAGTCACGTGATAAGTGTATTATCAGCCACGTGATCATTGCATGAATGCCACGTGATCGGGGCATGATAGCCATGGGATCAGTACATGATCAGCACCGGGATCAGTGAAGGATCAGTCACGTGATCAGTACATGATCAGTCACACGATCAGTGCAATATCTGTAACGTGATCAGTGTATGATCAACCACGTGATCAGTGCATGCCCAGTTAGGAGAAAAGTGCATGATAGCGAATTGAACAGTGCATGATCAGTCACGTGATCAGTGCATGATAGCCACGTGATCAGTGCATGAACAGTCACGTGATCAGTGTATGACCAGTAACGTGATCTGTGCATGATACCCACGTGATCAGTGCATGATAAGTTACCAGATCAGTGTATGATAAGCCACCTGATCAGTGCATGATATACACCTTATCAGTTCACAATCAGTCACCTGATCAGTGAATGCACAGTCACGTGATCAGTGCATGATAGCTATGCGATCAGTGCATGATAACCAGGTGATCAGTGCCTGATCAGTCACGTGATCAGTGTATGATCAGCCACGTGATCAGTGCATGATAAGCTACGTGATCACTACCTCACCATCCACGTGATCAGGTTATGTGCAGTCAAGTGAAAAGTGGATGATAGCGAAGTGATCAGTGCATGATCAGTCACGGGATCAGTGCATGATAGCCACGTGATCAGTGCATGATAGCCATGTGATCAGTACATGATCAGTCACGTGATCAGTGTATACTCAGCCACGTGATCAGTGCATGATAGCCGTGAGTTCTGTTCATTATCAGTCTTGTGATCAGTGTATTATCATCCACATGATCAGTGTATGCCCCGTCACGTGATCATTGCATGATAGCCACATTATCTGTGCATGATCAGATACGTGATAAGGGCATGCACAGTCACATGATCAGTCCAAGATAGCAACGTGATAAGTGCCTGATCAGTCACGTGATCAGTGCATGATAGCCACGTGATCAGTGTATGATCAGCCAGGTGCTCAGTGCATGATCAGGCACGTGATCACTACCTCACCGTCCACGTGATCAGGTCATACGCAGTCTTGTGAAAAGTGGATGAGAGCGAAGTGATCAGTGCATGATCAGTCACGTGATCAGTGCATGATAGCCACGTGATCAGTGCATGATAACCACGTTATCAGTGCATGATAGCCATGTGATCAGTACATGATCAGTCACGTGATCAGTGTATACTCAGCCAAGTGATCAGTTCATGATAGCCATGAGTTCTGTGCATGATCAGTCTCGTGATCAGTGTATGATCATCCACATGATCAGTGTATGCCCCGTCACGTGATCATTGCATGATAGCCACATTATCTGTGCATGATCAGTTACGTGATAAGGGCATGCACAGTCACATGTTCAGTCCAAGATAGCCACGTGATAAGTGCCTGATCAGTCACGTGATCAGTGCATGATCAGCCAGGTCACCTGTGCATGATAAGCCACATGTTCAGTGCACGATCAGCCACGTGATCAGTGAATGATAAACATTTGATCAGTGCATGATCAGTCACGTGAGCAGTGTATGATCAACCCCGTGATTAGTGCATGATAGCCACGAGATCAGTGCTTGATCAGTCCAGTGATCAGTGTATGATCATCCACGTGATCAGTGAATGCCCAGTCACGTGATCAGTGTATGATAGCCACGTGATCAGTGCATGATTAGTCAGGTGATCAGTGCATGATCAGCCAGGTTATCTGTGCATGATCAGCCACATGTTCAGTGCAAGATCAGCCACGTGATCAGTGAATGATAGCCATGTGATCAGTCATGTGATCATTGTATGATCAGCCACGTGAACAGTGCGTGCTCAGTCACGTGATTAGGGCCTGCTGAGCTGCGTGATTCCTGCCTGCTCATCTGCTTCTTAATTGCCAGCTGAGCTGAGACATTCCTGCCTGCTCATCTGCTTGATAATTCCCAGCTGAGCTGTGTGATTCCTGCCTGCTCATCTGCTTGATAATTGCCAGCTGAGCTGCGTGATACCTGTCTGCTCATGTGCTTGATTATTGCCAGCTGAGGTGCGTGATTCCTGCCTGCTCATCTGCTTGACAATTGCCAGCTGAGCCATGTGATTCCTGCCTGCTCAGCTGCTTGATTATTGCCAGCTGTGCAGCATGATTTGTCACAGCTGAGGTCCATGATTATTGCCTGCTGATTGCGTGATTCGTGCCTGCGCCGCTCTTTGATTATTGACTCCGGAGGCACATCATCAGTGCATGATTGCCATGTGATCAGCGCATGATCAGTGACATGATCGGTGCCATTCAGACATGTGGTCACTGCATGCTCAGTCAAGTGATCAGTTCCTGATCAGCAACGTGATTACTACATGATCAGCCACGTGATCAGTGTATGATAAGCCACGTGAGCAGTGCATGTGCAGTCACGAGATCAGTGTATGATCAGCCACGTGATCAGTGTATGATAAGCCACGTGAGCAGGGCATGATCAGCCACGTGATCAGTGTATGATATCCACATGATCAGTGCATGTGCAGTCACGTGATCAGTGCATGATAGCCACCTGATCAGTGCATGATCAGTCACGTGATCTGTGCATGATAGTCACATGATCACTGTATCAACATCCACATTATCAGTGCATGCGCAGTGACGTGATCAGGGAATGATAGATACGTGATCAGTGCATGATCAGTCACGTGATACGTGTATTATCAGCCACGTGATCATTGCATGATAGCCACGTGATCAGGGTATGATAGCCATGTGATCAGTACATGATCAGGCACGTGATCAGTGCAAGATCTGTAACGTGATCAGTGTATTATCAACCACGTGAGCAGTGCATGCACATTTAGGAGAAAAGTGCATGATAGCGAAGTGATCAGTGCATGATCAGTCACGTGATCAGTGCATGATAGCCACGTGATCAGTGCATGAACAATCACGTGATCAGTGCATGACCAGTAACGTGATCAGTGCATGATAGCCACGTGATCAGGGCATGATAGCCATGTGATCAGTACATGATCAGTCACATGATCAGTGCAAGATCTGTAACGTGATCAGTGTATGATCAACCACGTGATCAGTGCATGCCCATTTAGGAAAAAAGTGCATGATAGCGAAGTGATGAGTGCATGATCAGTCACGTGATCAGTGCATGATAGCCACGTGATCAGGGCATGAACAGTCACGTGATCAGATCCTGATCAGCAACCTGATTAGTGCATGATCAGCCACGTGATCAGTGTATGATAAGCCACGTGAGCAGTGCATGTGCAGTCAAGTGATCAGTGTATGATCAGCCATGTGATCAGTGTATGATAAGCCACGTGAGCAGTGCATGATCAGTCACGTGATCAGTGTATGATAAGCCACGTGATCAGTGCATGTGCAGTCACGAGATCAGTGTATGATCAGCCACGTGATCAGTGTATGATAAGCCACATGAGCAGTGCATGATCAGTCACGTGATCAGTGTATGATATCCAGGTGATCAGTGTATGTGCAGTCACGTGATCAGTGCATTATAGCTACGTGATCAGTGCATGGTCAGTCACGTGATCTGTCCATGATCAGTCAGGTGAATCGTGTATGATCATCCCCGTGATCAGTGCACGGGCAGTCACAAGATCAGTGCATGATAGACATGTGATCAGTGCATGATCAGTCACGAGATCACTGTATGATCAGCCAGGTGATCACTGCATCATAGCCAGGTGATCAGTGCATGATAGCCACCTGATCAGTGCATGATCAGTCACGTGATCTGTGCATGATCTGTCACGTGATCACTGTATCAACATCCACATTATCAGTGCATGGGCAGTGACGTGATCAGGGAATGATAGACACGTGATCAGTGCATGATCAGTCACGTGATAAGTGTATTATCAGCCACGTGATCATAGCATGAATGCCACGTGATCGGGGCATGATAGCCATGTGATCAGTACATGATCAGGCCCGGGATCAGTGAAGGATCAGTCACGTGATCAGTACATGATCAGTCACACGATCAGTGCAAGATCTGTAACGTGATCAGTGTATGATCAACCACGTGATCAGTGCATGCCCAGTTAGGAGAAAAGTGCATGAGAACGAAGTGAACAGTGCATGATCAGTCACGTGATCAGCGCATGATAGCCACGTGATCAGTGCATGAACAGTCACGTGATCAGTGCATGACCAGTAGCGTGATCCGTGCATGATACCCACGTGATCAGTGCATGATAAGTTACCAGATCAGTGTATGATAAGCCACCTGATCAGTGCATGATATCCACCTTATCAGTTCACAGTCAGTCACCTGATCAGTGAATGCACAGTCACGTGATCAGTGCATGATAGCTATTCGATGAGTGCATGATAGCCAGGTGATCAGTGCATGATCAGTCACGTGATCAGTGTATGATCAGCCACGTGATCAGTGCATGATCAGCCACGTGATCACTACCTCACCATCCACGTGATCAGGTCATGTGCAGTCATGTGAAAAGTGGATGATAGCGAAGTGATCAGTGCATGATCAGTCACGTGATCAGTGCATGATAGCCACGTGATCAGTGCATGATAACCACGTTATCAGTGCATGATAGCCATGTGATCAGTACATGATCAGTCACGTGATCAGTGTATACTCAGCCACGTGATCATTGCATGATAGCCATGAGTTCTGTACATGATCAGTCTCGTGATCAGTGTATTATCATCCACATGATCAGTGTATGCCCCGTCACGTGATCATTGCATGAGAGCCACATTATCTGTGCATGATCAGTTACGTGATAAGGGCATGCACAGTCACATGATCAGTCCAAGATAGCCACGTGATAAGTGCCTGATCAGTCACGTGATCAGTGTATGATATCCACGTGATCAGTGTATGTGCACTCACGTGATCAGTGCATTATAGCCACGTGATCACTGCCTGATCAGTCACGTGATCTGTCCATGATCAGTCAGGTGAATTGTGTTTGATCATCCCCGTGATCAGTGCACGGGCAGTCACAAGATCAGTGCATGATAGACATGTAATCAGTGCATGTTCAGTCACGTGATCAGTGTATAATCAGCCAGGTGATCACTGCATCATAGCCACCTGATCAGTGCATGATCAGTCACGTGATCTGTGCATGATCTGTCACATGATCACTGTATCAACATCCACATTATCAGTGCATGCACAGTGACGTGATCAGTGCATGATCAGTCACGTGATAAGTGTATTATCAGCCACGTGATCATTGCATGAATGCCACGTGATCAGCGCATGATAGCCATGTGATCAGTACATGATCAGGCACGTGATCAGTGCAGGATCAGTCTCTTGATCAGTACATGATCAGTCACACGATCAGTGCAAGATCTGTAACGTGATCAGTGTATGATCAACCCCGTGATCAGTGCATGCCCAGTTAGGAGAAAAGTGCATGATTGCAAAGTGATCAGTGCATGATCAGTCACGTGATCAGTGCATGACCAGTAATTTGATCAGTGCATGATAGCCACGTGATCAGTGCATGATAAGTTACCGGATCAGTGTAAGATAAGGCACCTGATCAGTGCATGATATCCATCTTATCAGTTCACAATCAGTCACCTGATCAGTGAATGCACAGTCACGTGATCAGTGCATGATAGCTATGCGATCAGTGCATGATAGCCAGGTGATCAGTGCATGATCAGCAACGTGATTAGTGCATGATCAGCCAGGTGCTCAGTGCATGATCAGGCACGTGATCACTACCTCACCATCCACGTGATCAGGTCATACGCAGTCTTGTGAAAAGTGGATGAGAGCGAAGTGATCAGTGCATGATCAGTCACGTGATCAGTGCATGATAGCCACGTGATCAGTGCATGATAACCACGTTATCAGTGCATGATAGCCATGTGATCAGTACATGATCAGTCACGTGATCAGTGTATACTCAGCCAAGTGATCAGTGCATGATAGCCATGAGTTCTGTGCATGATCAGTCTCGTGATCAGTGGATGATCATCCACATGATCAGTGTATGCCCCGTCACGTGATCATTGCATGATAGCCACATTATCTGTGCATGATCAGTTACGTGATAAGGGCATGCACAGTCACAGGATCAGTCCAAGATAGCCACGTGATAAGTGCATGATCAGTCACGTGATCAGTGCAAGATCAGCCAGGTTACCTGTGCATGATAAGCCACATGTTCAGTGCACGATCAGCCAGGTGATCAGTGAATGATAAACATTTGATCAGTGCATGATCAGTCACGTGAGCAGTTTATGATCAACCACGTGATTAGTGCATGATAGCCACGAGATCAGTGCTTGATCAGTCTAGTGATCAGTGTATGATCATCCACGTGATCAGTGAATGCCCAGTCACGTGATCAGTGTATGATAGCCACGTGATCAGTGCATGATTAGTCACGTGATCAGTGCATGATCAGCCAGGTTATCTGTGCATGATCAGCCACATGTTCAGTGCATGATGAGCCAGGTGATCAGTGAATGATAGCCATGTGATCAGTCATGTGATCATTGTATGATCAGCCACGTGAACAGTGCGTGCTCAGTCACGTGATTAGGGCCTGCTGAGCTGCGTGATTCCTGCCTGCTCATCTGCTTCTTAATTGCCAGTTGAGCTGAGACATTCCTGCCTGCTCATCTGTTTGATAATTGCCAGCTGAGCTGTGTGATTCCTGCCTGCTCATCTGCTTGATAATTGCCAGCTGAGCTGCGTGATACCTGTCTGCTCATGTGCTTGATTATTGCCAGCTGAGGTGCGTGATTCCTGCCTGCTCATCTGCTTGACAATTGCCAGCTGAGCCATGTGATTCCTGCCTGCTCAGCTGCTTGATTATTGCCAGCTGTGCAGCATGATTTGTCACATCTGAGGTCCATGATTATGGCCTCCTGATTGCGTGATTCGTGCCTGCTCAGCTCTTTGATTATTGCCTCCGGAGGCACATCATCAGTGCATGATTGCCATGTGATCAGCGCATGATCAGTGACAGGATCGGTGCCATTCAGACACGTGGTCACTGCATGCTCAGTCACGTGATCAGTTCCTGATCAGCAACGTGATTAGTGCATGATCAGCCACGTGATCAGTGTATGATAAGCCACGTGAGCACTGCATGTGCAGTCACGAGATCAGTGTATGATCAGCCACGTGATCAGTGTATGATAAGCCAGGTGAGCAGTGCATGATCAGCCACGTGATCAGTGTATGATATCCACATGATCAGTGTATGTGCAGTCACGTGATCAGTGCATTAGAGCTACGTGATCAGTGCATGATGAGTCACGTGATCTGTCCATGATCAGTCAGGTGAATCGTGTATGATCAGCCCTGTGATCAGTGCATGGGCAGTCACAGGATCAGTGCATGATAGACATGTGATCAGTGCATGATCAGTCAGGTGATCAGTGTATGATCAGCCAGGTGTTCACTGCATCATAGCCACGTGATCAGTGCATGATAGCCACCTGATCAGTGCATGATCAGTCACGTGATCTGTGCATGATCTGTCACATGATCACTGTATCAACATCCACATTATCAGTGCATGGGCAGAGACGTGATCAGGGAATGATAGACACGTGGTCAGTGCATGATCAGTCACGTGATAAGTGTATTATCAGCCACGTGATCATTGCATGATAGCCACGTGATCAGGGCATGATAGCCATGTGATCAGTACATGATCAGGCACATGATCAGTGCAGGATCAGTCCCGAGATCAGTACATGATCAGTCACATGATCAGTGCAAGATCTGTAAAGTGATCAGTGTATGATCAATCACGTGATCAGTGCATGCCCAGTTAGGAGAAAAGTGCATGATAGCAAAGTGATCAGAGCATGATCATTCATGTGATCAGTGCCTGACCTGTCACGTGATCAGTGCATGATAGCCACGTGATCAGTGCATGATAAGTTACCGGATCAGTGTATGATAAGCCACCTGATCAGTGCATGATATCCACCTTATCAGTTCAAAATCAGTCACCTGATCAGTGAATGCACAGTCACGTGATCAGGGCATGATAGCTATTCGATCAGTGCATGATAACCAGGTGATCAGTGCATGATCAGTCATGTGATCAGTGCATGATCAGTCACGTGATCAGTGCATGATAGCCACGTGATCAGTGCATGATAACCACGTTATCAGTGCATGATAGCCATGTGATCAGTACATGATCAGTCACGTGATCAGTGCATACTCAGCCACGTGATCAGTGCATGATAGCCATGAGTTCTGTGCATGATCAGTCTCGTGATCAGTGTATGATCATCCACATGATCAGTGTATGCCCCGTCACGTGATCATTGCATGAGAGCCACATTTATCTGTGCATGATCAGTTACGTGATAAGGGCATGCACAGTCACATGATCAGTCCAAGATAGCCACGTGATAAGTGCCTGATCAGTCACGTGATCAGTGCATGATAGCCACGAGATCAGTGCATGACCAGGCACATGATCAGTGCATGATAACCACGTGATCAGTGCATGATAAGTTACTGGATCAGTGTATGATAAGGCACGTGATCAGTGCATGATATCCACCTTATCAGTTCACAATCAGTCACCTGATCAGTGAATGCACAGTCACGTGATCAGTGTGTGGTAGCTATGCGATCAGTGCATGATAGCCAGGTGATCAGTGCATGATCAGTCACGTGATCAGAGTATGATCAGCCACGTGATCAGAGAATGCCCAGTCACGTGATCAGTGTATGATAGCCAAGTGATCAGTGCATGATTAGTCAGGTGATCAGTGCATGATCAGCCAGGTTATCTGTGCATGATCAGCCACATGTTCAGTGCATGATCAGCCAGGTTACCTGTGCATGATAAGCCACATGTTCAGTGCACGATCAGACACGTGATCAGTGAATGATAAACATTTGATCAGTGCATGATCAGTCACGTGAGCAGTGTATGATCAACCACGTGATTAGTGCATGATAGCCACGAGATCAGTGCTTGATCAGTCTAGTGATCAGTGTATGATCATCCACGTGATCAGTGAATGCCCAGTCACGTGATCAGTGTATGATAGCCACGTGATCAGTGCATGTGCAGTCACGTGATGAGTGCATTATAGCTACGTGATCAGTGCATGATCAGTCACGTGAGCTGTCCATGATCAGTCAGGTGAATCGTGTATGATCAGCCCCGTGATTTGTGCATGACCAGTAACGTGATCAGTGAATGATAGACGTGTGATCAGTGCATGATCAGTCATTGGATCAGTGTATGATCAGCCAGGTGTTCACTGCATCATAGCCACGGGATCAGTGCATGATAGCCACCTGATCAGTGCATGATCAGTCACGTGATCTGTGCATGATCTGTCACATGATCACTGTATCAACATCCACATTATCAGTGCATACGCAGAGACGTGATCAGGGAATGATAGACACGTGATCAGTGCATGATCAGTCACGTGATAAGTGTATTATCAGCCACGTGATCATTGCATGATAGCCACGTGATCAGGACATGATAGCCATGTGATCAGTACATGATCAGCACGTGATCAGTGCAGGGTCAGTCACGTGATCAGTACATGATCAGTCACATGATCAGTGCAAGATCTGTAGCGTGATCAGTGTATGATCAACCACGTGATCAGTGCATGCCCAGTTAGGAGAAAAGTGCATGATAGCGAATTGAACAGTGCATGATCAGTCACGTGATCAGTGCATGATCATTCACGTGATCAGTGCATGACCAGTAACTTGATCAGTGCATTATAGCCACGTGATCAGTGCATGATAGCCACATTATATGTGCATGATCAGTTACGTGATAAGGGCATGCACAGTCACATGATCAGTCCAAGATAGCCACGTGATAAGTGCATGATCAGTCACGTGATCAGTGCATGATCAGCCTGTTACCTGTGCATGATAAGACACATGTTCAGTGCACGATCAGCCACGTGATCAGTGAATGATAAACATTTGATCAGTGCATGATCAGTCACGTGAGCAGTGTATGATCAACCACGTGATTAGTGCATGATAGCCACGAGATCAGTGCTTGATTAGTCTAGTGATCAGTGTATGATCATCCACGTGATCAGTGAATGCCCAGTCACGTGATCAGTGTATGATAGCCACGTGATCAGTGCATGATTAGTCACGTGATCAGTGCATGATCAGCCAGGTTATCTGTGCATGATCAGCCACATGTTCAGTGCATGATCAGCCATGTGATCAGTGAATGATAGCCATGTGATCAGTCATGTGATCATTGTATGATCAGCCACGTGAACAGTGCGTGCTCAGTCACGTGGTTAGGGCCTGCTGAGCTGCGTGATTCCTGCCTGCTCATCTGCTTCTTAATTGCCAGCTGAGCTGAGACATTCCTGCCTGCTCATGTGTTTCATAATTGCCAGCTGAGCTGTGTGATTCCTGCCTGCTCATCTGCTTGATAATTGCCAGCTGAGCTGCGTGACACCTGTCTGCTCATGTGCTTGATTATTGCCAGCTGAGGTGCGTGATTCCTGCCTGCTCATCTGCTTGACAATTGCCAGCTGAGCCATGTGATTCCTGCCTGCTCAGCTGCTTGATTATTGCCAGCTGTGCAGCATGATTTGTCACATCTGAGGTCCATGATTATGGCCTCCTGATTGCGTGATTCGTGCCTGCTCAGCTCTTTGATTATTGCCTCCGGAGGCACATCATCAGTGCATGATTGCCATGTGATCAGCGCATGATCAGTGACATGATCGGTGACATTCAGACACGTGGTCACTGCATGCTCAGTCACGTGATCAGTTCCTGATCAGCAACGTGATTAGTGCATGATCAGCCACGTGATCAGTGTATGATAAGCCACGTGAGCACTGCATGTGCAGTCACGAGATCAGTGTATGATCAGCCACGTGATCAGTGTATGATAAGCCAGGTGAGCAGTGCATGATCAGCCACGTGATCAGTGTCTAATCTCCACATGATCAGTGCACGTGCAGTCACTTGATCAGTGCATTATAGCTACATGATCAGTGCATGATGAGTCACGTGATCTGTCCATGATCAGTCAGGTGAATGGTGTATGATCAGCCCCGTGATCAGTGCATGGGCAGTCACAGGATCAGTGCATGATAGACATGTGATCAGTGCATGATCAGTCAGGTGATCAGTGTATGATCAGCCAGGTGTTCACTGCATCATAGCCACGTGATCAGTGCATGATAGCCACCTGATCAGTGCATGATCAGTCACGTGATCTGTGCATGATCTGTCACATGATCACTGTATCAACATCCACATTATCAGTGCATGGGCAGAGACGTGATCAGGGAATGATAGACACGTGGTCAGTGCATGATCAGTCACGTGATAAGTGTATTATCAGCCACGTGATCATTGCATGATAGCCACGTGATCAGGGCATGATATCCACCTTATCAGTTCAAAATCAGTCACCTGATCAGTGAATGCACAGTCACGTGATCAGGGCATGATAGCTATTCGATCAGTGCATGATAACCAGGTGATCAGTGCATGATCAGTCATGTGATCAGTGCATGATCAGTCACGTGATCAGTGCATGATAGCCACGTGATCAGTGCATGATAACCACGTTATCAGTGCATGATAGCCATGTGATCAGTACATGATCAGTCACGTGATCAGTGCATACTCAGCCACGTGATCAGTGCATGATAGCCATGAGTTCTGTGCATGATCAGTCTCGTGATCAGTGTATGATCATCCACATGATCAGTGTATGCCCCGTCACGTGATCATTGCATGAGAGCCACATTTATCTGTGCATGATCAGTTACGTGATAAGGGCATGCACAGTCACATGATCAGTCCAAGATAGCCAAGTGATAAGTGCCTGATCAGTCACGTGATCAGTGCATGATAGCCACGAGATCAGTGCATGACCAGTCACATGATCAGTGCATGATAGCCAGGTGATCAGTGCATGATCAGTCACGTGATCAGAGTATGATCAGCCACGTGATCAGAGAATGCCCAGTCACGTGATCAGTGTATGATAGCCAAGTGATCAGTGCATGATTAGTCAGGTGATCAGTGCATGATGAGCCAGGTTATCTGTGCATGATCAGCCACATGTTCAGTGCATGATCAGCCAGGTTACCTGTGCATGATAAGCCACATGTTCAGTGCACGATCAGACACGTGATCAGTGAATGATAAACATTTGATCAGTGCATGATCAGTCACGTGAGCAGTGTATGATCAACCACGTGATTAGTGCATGATAGCCACGAGATCAGTGCTTGATCAGTCTAGTGATCAGTGTATGATCATCCACGTGATCAGTGAATGCCCAGTCACGTGATCAGTGTATGATAGCCACGTGATCAGTGCATGTGCAGTCACGTGATGAGTGCATTATAGCTACGTGATCAGTGCATGATCAGTCACGTGAGCTGTCCATGATCAGTCAGGTGAATCGTGTATGATCAGCCCCGTGATTTGTGCATGACCAGTAACGTGATCAGTGAATGATAGACATGTGATCAGTGCATGATCAGTCATTGGATCAGTGTATGATCAGCCAGGTGTTCACTGCATCATAGCCACGGGATCAGTGCATGATAGCCACCTGATCAGTGCATGATCAGTCACGTGATCTGTGCATGATCTGTCACATGATCACTGTATCAACATCCACATTATCAGTGCATACGCAGAGACGTGATCAGGGAATGATAGACACGTGATCAGTGCATGATCAGTCACGTTATAAGTGTATTATCAGCCACGTGATCATTGCATGATAGCCACGTGATCAGGGCATGATAGCCATGTGATCAGTACATGATCAGCACGTGATCAGTGCAGGATCAGTCACGTGATCAGTACATGATCAGTCACATGATCAGTGCAAGATCTGTAGCGTGATCAGTGTATGATCAACCACGTGATCAGTGCATGCCCAGTTAGGAGAAAAGTGCATGATAGCGAAGTGAACAGTGCATGATCAGTCACGTGATCAGTGCATGATCATTCTCGTGATCAGTGCATGACCAGTAACTTGATCAGTGCATTATAGCCACGTGATCAGTGCATGATAGCCACATTATCTGTGCATGATCAGTTACGTGATAAGGGCATGCACAGTCACATGATCAGTCCAAGATAGCCACGTGATAAGTGCATGATCAGTCACGTGATCAGTGCATGATCAGCCTGTTACCTGTGCATGATAAGACACATGTTCAGTGCACGATCAGCCACGTGATCAGTGAATGATAAACATTTGATCAGTGCATGATCAGTCACGTGAGCAGTGTATGATCAACCACGTGATTAGTGCATGATAGCCACGAGATCAGTGCTTGATTAGTCTAGTGATCAGTGTATGATCATCCACGTGATCAGTGAATGCCCAGTCACGTGATCAGTGTATGATAGCCACGTGATCAGTGCATGATTAGTCACGTGATCAGTGCATGATCAGCCAGGTTATCTGTGCATGATCAGCCACATGTTCAGTGCATGATCAGCCATGTGATCAGTGAATGATAGCCATGTGATCAGTCATGTGATCATTGTATGATCAGCCACGTGAACAGTGCGTGCTCAGTCACGTGGTTAGGGCCTGCTGAGCTGCGTGATTCCTGCCTGCTCATCTGCTTCTTAATTGCCAGCTGAGCTGAGACATTCCTGCCTGCTCATCTGTTTGATAATTGCCAGCTGAGGTGTGTGATTCCTGCCTGCTCATCTGCTTGATAATTGCCAGCTGAGCTGCGTGACACCTGTCTGCTCTTGTGCTTGATTATTGCCAGCTGAGGTGCGTGATTCCTGCCTGCTCATCTGCTTGACAATTGCCAGCTGAGCCATGTGATTCCTGCCTGCTCAGCTGCTTGATTATTGCCAGCTGTGCAGCATGATTTGTCACAGCTGAGGTCCATGATTATGGCCTCCTGATTGCGTGATTCGTGCCTGCTCAGCTCTTTGATTATTGCCTCCGGAGGCACATCATCAGTGCATGATTGCCATGTGATCAGCGCATGATCAGTGAAAGGATCGGTGCCATTCAGACACGTGGTCACTGCATGCTCAGTCACGTGATCAGTTCCTGATCAGCAACGTGATTAGTGCATGATCAGCCACGTGATCAGTGTATGATAAGCCACGTGAGCAGTGCATGTGCACTCACGAGATCAGTGTATGATCAGCCACGTGATCAGTGTATGATAAGCCAGGTGAGCAGTGCATGATCAGCCACGTGATCAGTGTCTGATCTCCAATGATCAGTGCACGTGCAGTCACGTGATCGGTGCATTATAGCTACGTGATCAGTGCATGATGAGTCACGTGATCTGTCCATGATCAGTCAGGTGAATCGTGTATGATCAGCCCCGTGATCAGTGCATGGGCAGTCACAGGATCAGTGCATGATAGACATGTGATCAGTGCATGATCAGTCAGGTGATCGGTGTATGATCAGCCAGGTGTTCACTGCATCATAGCCACGTGATCAGTGCATGATAGCCACCTGATCAGTGCATGATCAGTCACGTGATCTGTGCATGATCTGTCACATGATCACTGTATCAACATCCACATTATCAGTGCATGGGCAAAGACGTGATCAGGGAATGATAGACACGTGGTCAGTGCATGATCAGTCACGTGATAAGTGTATTATCAGCCACGTGATCATTGCATGATAGCCACCTGATCAGGACATGATAGCCATATGATCAGTACATGATCAGGCACATGATCAGTGCAGGATCAGTCACGAGATCAGTACATGATCAGTCACATGATCAGTGCAAGATCTGTAACGTGATCAGTGTATGATCAACCACGTGATCAGTGCATGCCCAGTTAGGAGAAAAGTGCATGATAGCAAAGTGATCAGAGCATGATCATTCATGTGATCAGTGCCTGACCAGTCACGTAATCAGTGCATGATAGCCACGTGATCAGTGCATGAACAGTCACCTGATCAGTGCATGACCAGTAACGTGATCCGTGCATGATACCCACGTGATCAGTGCATGATAAGTTACCAGATCAGTGTATGATAAGCCACCTGATCAGTGCATGATATCCACCTTATCAGTTCACAATCAGTCACCTGATCAGTGAATGCACAGTCACGTGATCAGTGCATGTTAGCTGTGCGATCAGTGCATGATAGCCAGGTGATCAGTGCATGATCAGTCACGTGATCAGTGTATGATCAGCCACGTGATCAGTGCATGATCAGCCACGTGATCACTACCTCACCATCCACGTGATCAGGTCATGTGCAGTCATGTGAAAAGTGGATGATAGCGAAGTGATCAGTGCATGATCAGTCACGTGATCAGTGCATGATAGCCACGTGATCAGTGCATGATAACCACGTTATCAGTGCATGATAGCCATGTGATCAGTACATGATAGCCATGAGTTCTGTACATGATCAGTCTCGTGATCAGTGTATTATCATCCACATGATCAGTGTATGCCCCGTCACGTGATCATTGCATGAGAGCCACATTATCTGTGCATGATCAGTTACGTGATAAGGGCATGCACAGTCACATGATCAGTCCAAGATAGCCACGTGAAAAGTGCCTGATCAGTCACGTGATCAGTGTATGATATCCACGTGATCAGTGTATGTGCACTCACGTGATCAGTGCATTATAGCCACGTGATCACTGCCTGATCAGTCACGTGATCTGTCCATGATCAGTCAGGTGAATCGTGTATGATCATCCCCGTGATCAGTGCACGGGCAGTGACAAGATCAGTGCATGATAGACATGTAATCAGTGCATGTTCAGTCACGTGATCAGTGTATAATCAGCCAGGTGATCACTGCATCATAGCCACCTGATCAGTGAATGATCAGTCACGTGATCTGTGCATGATCTGTCACATGATCACTGTATCAACATCCACATTATCAGTGCATGCGCAGTGACGTGATCAGTGCATGATCAGTCCAGTGATAAGTGTATTATCAGCCACGTGATCATTGCATGAATGCCACGTGATCAGCGCATGATAGCCATGTGATCAGTACATGATCAGGCACGTGATCAGTGCAGGATCAGTCTCTTGATCAGTACATGATCAGTCACACGATCAGTGCAAGATCTGTAACGTGATCAGTGTATGATCAACCCCGTGATCAGTGCATGCCCAGTTAGGAGAAAAGTGCATGATTGCAAAGTGATCAGTGCATGATCAGTCACGTGATCAGTGCATGACCAGTAATTTGATCAGTGCATGATAGCCACGTGATCAGTGCATGATAAGTTACCGGATCAGTGTATGATAAGGCACCTGATCAGTGCATGATATCCATCTTATCAGTTCACAATCAGTCACCTGATCAGTGAATGCACAGTCACGTGATCAGTGCATGATAGCTATGCGATCAGTGCATGATAGCCAGGTGATCAGTGCATGATCAGCAACGTGATTAGTGCATGATCAGCCAGGTGCTCAGTGCATGATCAGGCACGTGATCACTACCTCACCATCCACGTGATCAGGTCATACGCAGTCTTGTGAAAAGTGGATGAGAGCGAAGTGATCAGTTCATGATCAGTCACGTGATCAGTGCATGATAGCCACGTGATCAGTGCATGATAACCACGTTATCAGTGCATGATAGCCATGTGATCAGTACATGATCAGTCACGTGATCAGTGTATACTCAGCCAAGTGATCAGTGCATGATAGCCATGAGTTCTGTGCATGATCAGTCTCGTGATCAGTGTATGATCATCCACATGATGAGTGTATGCCCCGTCACGTGATCATTGCATGATAGCCACATTATCTGTGCATGATCAGTTACGTGATAAGGGCATGCACAGTCACAGGATCAGTCCAAGATAGCCACGTGATAAGTGCATGATCAGTCACGTGATCAGTGCATGATCAGCCAGGTTACCTGTGCATGATAAGCCACATGTTCAGTGCACGATCAGCCACGTGATCAGTGAATGATAAACATTTGATCAGTGCATGATCAGTCACGTGAGCAGTGTATGATTAACCACGTGATTAGTGCATGATAGCCACAAGATCAGTGCTTGATCAGTCTAGTGATCAGTGTATGATCATCCACGTGATCAGTGAATGCCCAGTCACGTGATCAGTGTATGATAGCCACGTGATCAGTGCATGATTAGTCACGTGATCAGTGCATGATCAGCCAGGTTATCTGTGCATGATCAGCCACATGTTCAGTGCATGATGAGCCAGGTGATCAGTGAATGATAGCCATGTGATCAGTCATGTGATCATGGTATGATCAGCCACGTGAACAGTGCGTGCTCAGTCACGTGATTAGGGCCTGCTGAGCTGCGTGATTCCTGCCTGCTCATCTGCTTCTTAATTGCCAGTTGAGCTGAGACATTCCTGCCTGCTCATGTGTTTCATAATTGCCAGCTGAGCTGTGTGATTCCTGCCTGCTCATCTGCTTGATCATTGCCAGCTGAGCTGCGTGATACCTGTCTGCTCATGTGCTTGATTATTGCCAGCTGAGGTGCGTGATTCCTGCCTGCTCATCTGCTTGACAATTGCCAGCTGAGCCATGTGATTCCTGCCTGCTCAGCTGCTTGATTATTGCCAGCTGTGCAGCATGATTTGTCACATCTGAGGTCCATGATTATGGCCTCCTGATTGCGTGATTCGTGCCTGCTCAGCTCTTTGATTATTGCCTCCGGAGGCACATCATCAGTGCATGATTGCCATGTGATCAGCGCATGATCAGTGACAGGATCGGTGCCATTCAGACACGTGGTCACTGCATGCTCAGTCACGTGATCAGTTCCTGATCAGCAACGTGATTACTGCATGATCAGCCACGTGATCAGTGTATGATAAGCCACGTGAGCACTGCATGTGCAGTCACGAGATCAGTGTATGATCAGCCACGTGATCAGTGTATGATAAGCCAGGTGAGCAGTGCATGATCAGCCACGTGATCAGTGTCTGATCTCCACATGATCAGTGCATGTGCAGTCACGTGATCAGTGCATTAGAGCTACGTGATCAGTGCATGATGAGTCACGTGATCTGTCCATGATCAGTCAGGTGAATCGTGTATGATCAGCCCCGTGATCAGTGCATGGGCAGTCACAGGATCAGTGCATGATAGACATGTGATCAGTGCATGATCAGTCAGGTGATCAGTGTATGATCAGCCAGGTGTTCACTGCATCATAGCCACGTGATCAGTGCATGATAGCCACCTGATCAGTGCATGATCAGTCACGTGATCTGTGCATGATCTGTCACATGATCACTGTAGCAACATCCACATTATCAGTGCATGGGCAGAGACGTGATCAGGGAATGATAGACACGTGGTCAGTGCATGATCAGTCACGTGATAAGTGTATTATCAGCCACGTGATCATTGCATGATAGCCACGTGATCAGGGCATGATAGCCATGTGATCAGTACATGATCAGGCACATGATCAGTGCAGGATCAGTCCCGAGATCAGTACATGATCAGTCACATGATCAGTGCAAGATCTGTAAAGTGATCAGTGTATGATCAATCACGTGATCAGTGCATGCCCAGTTAGGAGAAAAGTGCATGATAGCAAAGTGATCAGAGCATGATCATTCATGTGATCAGTGCCTGACCTGTCACGTGATCAGTGCATGATAGCCACGTGATCAGTGCATGATAAGTTACCGGATCAGTGTATGATAAGCCACCTGATCAGTGCATGATATCCACCTTATCAGTTCAAAATCAGTCACCTGATCAGTGAATGCACAGTCACGTGATCAGGGCATGATAGCTATTCGATCAGTGCATGATAACCAGGTGATCAGTGCATGATCAGTCATGTGATCAGTGCATGATCAGTCACGTGATCAGTGCATGATAGCCACGTGATCAGTGCATGATAACCACGTTATCAGTGCATGATAGCCATGTGATCAGTACATGATCAGTCACGTGATCAGTGCATACTCAGCCACGTGATCAGTGCATGATAGCCATGAGTTCTGTGCATGATCAGTCTCGTGATCAGTGTATGATCATCCACATGATCAGTGTATGCCCCGTCACGTGATCATTGCATGAGAGCCACATTTATCTGTGCATGATCAGTTACGTGATAAGGGCATGCACAGTCACATGATCAGTCCAAGATAGCCACGTGATAAGTGCCTGATCAGTCACGTGATCAGTGCATGATAGCCACGAGATCAGTGCATGACCAGTCACATGATCAGTGCATGATAGCCACGTGATCAGTGCATGATAAGTTACCGGATCAGTGTATGATAAGGCACGTGATCAGTGCATGATATCCACCTTATCAGTTCACAATCAGTCACCTGATCAGTGAATGCACAGTCACGTGATCAGTGTGTGGTAGCTATGCGATCAGTGCATGATAGCCAGGTGATCAGTGCATGATCAGTCACGTGATCAGAGTATGATCAGCCACGTGATCAGAGAATGCCCAGTCACGTGATCAGTGTATGATAGCCAAGTGATCAGTGCATGATTAGTCAGGTGATCAGTGCATGATCAGCCACGTTATCTGTGCATGATCAGCCACATGTTCAGTGCATGATCAGCCAGGTTACCTGTGCATGATAAGCCACATGTTCAGTGCACGATCAGACACGTGATCAGTGAATGATAAACATTTGATCAGTGCATGATCAGTCACGTGAGCAGTGTATGATCAACCACGTGATTAGTGCATGATAGCCACGAGATCAGTGCTTGATCAGTCTAGTGATCAGTGTATGATCATCCACGTGATCAGTGAATGCCCAGTCACGTGATCAGTGTATGATAGCCACGTGATCAGTGCATGTGCAGTCACGTGATGAGTGCATTATAGCTACGTGATCAGTGCATGATCAGTCACGTGAGCTGTCCATGATCAGTCAGGTGAATCGTGTATGATCAGCCCCGTGATTTGTGCATGACCAGTAACGTGATCAGTGAATGATAGACGTGTGATCAGTGCATGATCAGTCATTGGATCAGTGTATGATCAGCCAGGTGTTCACTGCATCATAGCCACGGGATCAGTGCATGATAGCCACCTGATCAGTGCATGATCAGTCACGTGATCTGTGCATGATCTGTCACATGATCACTGTATCAACATCCACATTATCAGTGCATACGCAGAGACGTGATCAGGGAATGATAGACACGTGATCAGTGCATGATCAGTCACGTGATAAGTGTATTATCAGCCACGTGATCATTGCATGATAGCCACGTGATCAGGGCATGATAGCCATGTGATCAGTACATGATCAGCACGTGATCAGTGCAGGGTCAGTCACGTGATCAGTACATGATCAGTCACATGATCAGTGCAAGATCTGTAGCGTGATCAGTGTATGATCAACCACGTGATCAGTGCATGCCCAGTTAGGAGAAAAGTGCATGATAGCGAATTGAACAGTGCATGATCAGTCACGTGATCAGTGCATGATCATTCACGTGATCAGTGCATGACCAGTAACTTGATCAGTGCATTATAGCCACGTGATCAGTGCATGATAGCCACATTATATGTGCATGATCAGTTACGTGATAAGGGCATGCACAGTCACATGATCAGTCCAAGATAGCCACGTGATAAGTGCATGATCAGTCACGTGATCAGTGCATGATCAGCCTGTTACCTGTGCATGATAAGACACATGTTCAGTGCACGATCAGCCACGTGATCAGTGAATGATAAACATTTGATCAGTGCATGATCAGTCACGTGAGCAGTGTATGATCAACCACGTGATTAGTGCATGATAGCCACGAGATCAGTGCTTGATTAGTCTAGTGATCAGTGTATGATCATCCACGTGATCAGTGAATGCCCAGTCACGTGATCAGTGTATGATAGCCACGTGATCAGTGCATGATTAGTCACGTGATCAGTGCATGATCAGCCAGGTTATCTGTGCATGATCAGCCACATGTTCAGTGCATGATCAGCCATGTGATCAGTGAATGATAGCCATGTGATCAGTCATGTGATCATTGTATGATCAGCCACGTGAACAGTGCGTGCTCAGTCACGTGGTTAGGGCCTGCTGAGCTGCGTGATTCCTGCCTGCTCATCTGCTTCTTAATTGCCAGCTGAGCTGAGACATTCCTGCCTGCTCATGTGTTTCATAATTGCCAGCTGAGCTGTGTGATTCCTGCCTGCTCATCTGCTTGATAATTGCCAGCTGAGCTGCGTGACACCTGTCTGCTCATGTGCTTGATTATTGCCAGCTGAGGTGCGTGATTCCTGCCTGCTCATCTGCTTGACAATTGCCAGCTGAGCCATGTGATTCCTGCCTGCTCAGCTGCTTGATTATTGCCAGCTGTGCAGCATGATTTGTCACATCTGAGGTCCATGATTATGGCCTCCTGATTGCGTGATTCGTGCCTGCTCAGCTCTTTGATTATTGCCTCCGGAGGCACATCATCAGTGCATGATTGCCATGTGATCAGCGCATGATCAGTGACATGATCGGTGACATTCAGACACGTGGTCACTGCATGCTCAGTCACGTGATCAGTTCCTGATCAGCAACGTGATTAGTGCATGATCAGCCACGTGATCAGTGTATGATAAGCCACGTGAGCACTGCATGTGCAGTCACGAGATCAGTGTATGATCAGCCACGTGATCAGTGTATGATAAGCCAGGTGAGCAGTGCATGATCAGCCACGTGATCAGTGTCTAATCTCCACATGATCAGTGCACGTACAGTCACTTGATCAGTGCATTATAGCTACATGATCAGTGCATGATGAGTCACGTGATCTGTCCATGATCAGTCAGGTGAATGGTGTATGATCAGCCCCGTGATCAGTGCATGGGCAGTCACAGGATCAGTGCATGATAGACATGTGATCAGTGCATGATCAGTCAGGTGATCAGTGTATGATCAGCCAGGTGTTCACTGCATCATAGCCACGTGATCAGTGCATGATAGCCACCTGATCAGTGCATGATCAGTCACGTGATCTGTGCATGATCTGTCACATGATCACTGTATCAACATCCACATTATCAGTGCATGGGCAGAGACGTGATCAGGGAATGATAGACACGTGGTCAGTGCATGATCAGTCACGTGATAAGTGTATTATCAGCCACGTGATCATTGCATGATAGCCACCTGATCAGGACATGATAGCCATATGATCAGTACATGATCAGGCACATGATCAGTGCAGGATCAGTCACGAGATCAGTACATGATCAGTCACATGATCAGTGCAAGATCTGTAACGTGATCAGTGTATGATCAACCACGTGATCAGTGCATGCCCAGTTAGGAGAAAAGTGCATGATAGCAAAGTGATCAGAGCATGATCATTCATGTGATCAGTGCCTGACCTGTCACGTGATCAGTGCATGATAGCCACGTGATCAGTGCATGATAAGTTACCGGATCAGTGTATGATAAGCCACCTGATCAGTGCATGATATCCACCTTATCAGTTCAAAATCAGTCACCTGATCAGTGAATGCACAGTCACGTGATCAGGGCATGATAGCTATTCGATCAGTGCATGATAACCAGGTGATCAGTGCATGATCAGTCATGTGATCAGTGCATGATCAGTCACGTGATCAGTGCATGATAGCCACGTGATCAGTGCATGATAACCACGTTATCAGTGCATGATAGCCATGTGATCAGTACATGATCAGTCACGTGATCAGTGCATACTCAGCCACGTGATCAGTGCATGATAGCCATGAGTTCTGTGCATGATCAGTCTCGTGATCAGTGTATGATCATCCACATGATCAGTGTATGCCCCGTCACGTGATCATTGCATGAGAGCCACATTTATCTGTGCATGATCAGTTACGTGATAAGGGCATGCACAGTCACATGATCAGTCCAAGATAGCCACGTGATAAGTGCCTGATCAGTCACGTGATCAGTGCATGATAGCCACGAGATCAGTGCATGACCAGTCACATGATCAGTGCATGATAGCCACGTGATCAGTGCATGATAAGTTACCGGATCAGTGTATGATAAGGCACGTGATCAGTGCATGATATCCACCTTATCAGTTCACAATCAGTCACCTGATCAGTGAATGCACAGTCACGTGATCAGTGTGTGGTAGCTATGCGATCAGTGCATGATAGCCAGGTGATCAGTGCATGATCAGTCACGTGATCAGAGTATGATCAGCCACGTGATCAGAGAATGCCCAGTCACGTGATCAGTGTATGATAGCCAAGTGATCAGTGCATGATTAGTCAGGTGATCAGTGCATGATCAGCCACGTTATCTGTGCATGATCAGCCACATGTTCAGTGCATGATCAGCCAGGTTACCTGTGCATGATAAGCCACATGTTCAGTGCACGATCAGACACGTGATCAGTGAATGATAAACATTTGATCAGTGCATGATCAGTCACGTGAGCAGTGTATGATCAACCACGTGATTAGTGCATGATAGCCACGAGATCAGTGCTTGATCAGTCTAGTGATCAGTGTATGATCATCCACGTGATCAGTGAATGCCCAGTCACGTGATCAGTGTATGATAGCCACGTGATCAGTGCATGTGCAGTCACGTGATGAGTGCATTATAGCTACGTGATCAGTGCATGATCAGTCACGTGAGCTGTCCATGATCAGTCAGGTGAATCGTGTATGATCAGCCCCGTGATTTGTGCATGACCAGTAACGTGATCAGTGAATGATAGACGTGTGATCAGTGCATGATCAGTCATTGGATCAGTGTATGATCAGCCAGGTGTTCACTGCATCATAGCCACGGGATCAGTGCATGATAGCCACCTGATCAGTGCATGATCAGTCACGTGATCTGTGCATGATCTGTCACATGATCACTGTATCAACATCCACATTATCAGTGCATACGCAGAGACGTGATCAGGGAATGATAGACACGTGATCAGTGCATGATCAGTCACGTGATAAGTGTATTATCAGCCACGTGATCATTGCATGATAGCCACGTGATCAGGGCATGATAGCCATGTGATCAGTACATGATCAGCACGTGATCAGTGCAGGGTCAGTCACGTGATCAGTACATGATCAGTCACATGATCAGTGCAAGATCTGTAGCGTGATCAGTGTATGATCAACCACGTGATCAGTGCATGCCCAGTTAGGAGAAAAGTGCATGATAGCGAATTGAACAGTGCATGATCAGTCACGTGATCAGTGCATGATCATTCACGTGATCAGTGCATGACCAGTAACTTGATCAGTGCATTATAGCCACGTGATCAGTGCATGATAGCCACATTATATGTGCATGATCAGTTACGTGATAAGGGCATGCACAGTCACATGATCAGTCCAAGATAGCCACGTGATAAGTGCATGATCAGTCACGTGATCAGTGCATGATCAGCCTGTTACCTGTGCATGATAAGACACATGTTCAGTGCACGATCAGCCACGTGATCAGTGAATGATAAACATTTGATCAGTGCATGATCAGTCACGTGAGCAGTGTATGATCAACCACGTGATTAGTGCATGATAGCCACGAGATCAGTGCTTGATTAGTCTAGTGATCAGTGTATGATCATCCACGTGATCAGTGAATGCCCAGTCACGTGATCAGTGTATGATAGCCACGTGATCAGTGCATGATTAGTCACGTGATCAGTGCATGATCAGCCAGGTTATCTGTGCATGATCAGCCACATGTTCAGTGCATGATCAGCCATGTGATCAGTGAATGATAGCCATGTGATCAGTCATGTGATCATTGTATGATCAGCCACGTGAACAGTGCGTGCTCAGTCACGTGGTTAGGGCCTGCTGAGCTGCGTGATTCCTGCCTGCTCATCTGCTTCTTAATTGCCAGCTGAGCTGAGACATTCCTGCCTGCTCATGTGTTTCATAATTGCCAGCTGAGCTGTGTGATTCCTGCCTGCTCATCTGCTTGATAATTGCCAGCTGAGCTGCGTGACACCTGTCTGCTCATGTGCTTGATTATTGCCAGCTGAGGTGCGTGATTCCTGCCTGCTCATCTGCTTGACAATTGCCAGCTGAGCCATGTGATTCCTGCCTGCTCAGCTGCTTGATTATTGCCAGCTGTGCAGCATGATTTGTCACATCTGAGGTCCATGATTATGGCCTCCTGATTGCGTGATTCGTGCCTGCTCAGCTCTTTGATTATTGCCTCCGGAGGCACATCATCAGTGCATGATTGCCATGTGATCAGCGCATGATCAGTGACATGATCGGTGACATTCAGACACGTGGTCACTGCATGCTCAGTCACGTGATCAGTTCCTGATCAGCAACGTGATTAGTGCATGATCAGCCACGTGATCAGTGTATGATAAGCCACGTGAGCACTGCATGTGCAGTCACGAGATCAGTGTATGATCAGCCACGTGATCAGTGTATGATAAGCCAGGTGAGCAGTGCATGATCAGCCACGTGATCAGTGTCTAATCTCCACATGATCAGTGCACGTACAGTCACTTGATCAGTGCATTATAGCTACATGATCAGTGCATGATGAGTCACGTGATCTGTCCATGATCAGTCAGGTGAATGGTGTATGATCAGCCCCGTGATCAGTGCATGGGCAGTCACAGGATCAGTGCATGATAGACATGTGATCAGTGCATGATCAGTCAGGTGATCAGTGTATGATCAGCCAGGTGTTCACTGCATCATAGCCACGTGATCAGTGCATGATAGCCACCTGATCAGTGCATGATCAGTCACGTGATCTGTGCATGATCTGTCACATGATCACTGTATCAACATCCACATTATCAGTGCATGGGCAGAGACGTGATCAGGGAATGATAGACACGTGGTCAGTGCATGATCAGTCACGTGATAAGTGTATTATCAGCCACGTGATCATTGCATGATAGCCACCTGATCAGGACATGATAGCCATATGATCAGTACATGATCAGGCACATGATCAGTGCAGGATCAGTCACGAGATCAGTACATGATCAGTCACATGATCAGTGCAAGATCTGTAACGTGATCAGTGTATGATCAACCACGTGATCAGTGCATGCCCAGTTAGGAGAAAAGTGCATGATAGCAAAGTGATCAGAGCATGATCATTCATGTGATCAGTGCCTGACCAGTCACGTGATCAGTGCATGATAGCCACGTGATCAGTGCATGAACAGTCACCTGATCAGTGCATGACCAGTAACGTGATCCGTGCATGATACCCACGTGATCAGTGCATGATAAGTTACCAGATCAGTGTATGATAAGCCACCTGATCAGTGCATGATATCCACCTTATCAGTTCACAATCAGTCACCTGATCAGTGAATGCACAGTCACGTGATCAGTGCATGTTAGCTGTGCGATCAGTGCATGATAGCCAGGTGATCAGTGCATGATCAGTCACGTGATCAGTGTATGATCAGCCACGTGATCAGTGCATGATCAGCCACGTGATCACTACCTCACCATCCACGTGATCAGGTCATGTGCAGTCATGTGAAAAGTGGATGATAGCGAAGTGATCAGTGCATGATCAGTCACGTGATCAGTGCATGATAGCCACGTGATCAGTGCATGATAACCACGTTATCAGTGCATGATAGCCATGTGATCAGTACATGATAGCCATGAGTTCTGTACATGATCAGTCTCGTGATCAGTGTATTATCATCCACATGATCAGTGTATGCCCCGTCACGTGATCATTGCATGAGAGCCACATTATCTGTGCATGATCAGTTACGTGATAAGGGCATGCACAGTCACATGATCAGTCCAAGATAGCCACGTGAAAAGTGCCTGATCAGTCACGTGATCAGTGTATGATATCCACGTGATCAGTGTATGTGCACTCACGTGATCAGTGCATTATAGCCACGTGATCACTGCCTGATCAGTCACGTGATCTGTCCATGATCAGTCAGGTGAATCGTGTATGATCATCCCCGTGATCAGTGCACGGGCAGTGACAAGATCAGTGCATGATAGACATGTAATCAGTGCATGTTCAGTCACGTGATCAGTGTATAATCAGCCAGGTGATCACTGCATCATAGCCACCTGATCAGTGCATGATCAGTCACGTGATCTGTGCATGATCTGTCACATGATCACTGTATCAACATCCACATTATCAGTGCATGCGCAGTGACGTGATCAGTGCATGATCAGTCACGTGATAAGTGTATTATCAGCCACGTGATCATTGCATGAATGCCACGTGATCAGCGCATGATAGCCATGTGATCAGTACATGATCAGGCACGTGATCAGTGCAGGATCAGTCTCTTGATCAGTACATGATCAGTCACAGGATCAGTGCAAGATCTGTAACGTGATCAGTGTATGATCAACCCCGTGATCAGTGCATGCCCAGTTAGGAGAAAAGTGCATGATTGCAAAGTGATCAGTGCATGATCAGTCACGTGATCAGTGCATGACCAGTAATTTGATCAGTGCATGATAGCCACGTGATCAGTGCATGATAAGTTACCGGATCAGTGTATGATAAGGCACCTGATCAGTGCATGATATCCATCTTATCAGTTCACAATCAGTCACCTGATCAGTGAATGCACAGTCACGTGATCAGTGCATGATAGCTATGCGATCAGTGCATGATAGCCAGGTGATCAGTGCATGATCAGCAACGTGATTAGTGCATGATCAGCCAGGTGCTCAGTGCATGATCAGGCACGTGATCACTACCTCACCATCCACGTGATCAGGTCATACGCAGTCTTGTGAAAAGTGGATGAGAGCGAAGTGATCAGTGCATGATCAGTCACGTGATCAGTGCATGATAGCCACGTGATCAGTACATGATCAGTCACGTGATCAGTGTATACTCAGCCAAGTGATCAGTGCATGATAGCCATGAGTTCTGTGCATGATCAGTCTCGTGATCAGTGTATGATCATCCACATGATGAGTGTATGCCCCGTCACGTGATCATTGCATGATAGCCACATTATCTGTGCATGATCAGTTACGTGATAAGGGCATGCACAGTCACAGGATCAGTCCAAGATAGCCACGTGATAAGTGCATGATCAGTCACGTGATCAGTGCATGATCAGCCAGGTTACCTGTGCATGATAAGCCACATGTTCAGTGCACGATCAGCCACGTGATCAGTGAATGATAAACATTTGATCAGTGCATGATCAGTCACGTGAGCAGTGTATGATTAACCACGTGATTAGTGCATGATAGCCACAAGATCAGTGCTTGATCAGTCTAGTGATCAGTGTATGATCATCCACGTGATCAGTGAATGCCCAGTCACGTGATCAGTGTATGATAGCCACGTGATCAGTGCATGATTAGTCACGTGATCAGTGCATGATCAGCCAGGTTATCTGTGCATGATCAGCCACATGTTCAGTGCATGATCAGCCAGGTGATCAGTGAATGATAGCCATGTGATCAGTCATGTGATCATTGTATGATCAGCCACGTGAACAGTGCGTGCTCAGTCACGTGATTAGGGCCTGCTGAGCTGCGTGATTCCTGCCTGCTCATCTGCTTCTTAATTGCCAGTTGAGCTGAGACATTCCTGCCTGCTCATGTGTTTGATAATTGCCAGCTGAGCTGTGTGATTCCTGCCTGCTCATCTGCTTGATAATTGCCAGCTGAGCTGCGTGATACCTGTCTGCTCATGTGCTTGATTATTGCCAGCTGAGGTGCGTGATTCCTGCCTGCTCATCTGCTTGACAATTGCCAGCTGAGCCATGTGATTCCTGCCTGCTCAGCTGCTTGATTATTGCCAGCTGTGCAGCATGATTTGTCACATCTGAGGTCCATGATTATGGCCTCCTGATTGCGTGATTCGTGCCTGCTCAGCTCTTTGTTTATTGCCTCCGGAGGCACATCATCAGTGCATGATTGCCATGTGATCAGCGCATGATCAGTGACATGATCGGTGCCATTCAGACACGTGGTCACTGCATGCTCAGTCACGTGATCAGTTCCTGATCAGCAACGTGATTAGTGCATGATCAGCCACGTGATCAGTGTATGATAAGCCACGTGAGCACTGCATGTGCAGTCACGATATCAGTGTATGATCAGCCACGTGATCAGTGTATGATAAGCCAGGTGAGCAGTGCATGATCAGCCACGTGATCAGTGTCTGATCTCCACATGATCAGTGCATGTGCAGTCACGTGATCAGTGCATTAGAGCTACGTGATCAGTGCATGATGAGTCACGTGATCTGTCCATGATCAGTCAGGTGAATCGTGTATGATCAGCCCCGTGATCAGTGCATGGGCAGTCACAGGATCAGTGCATGATAGACATGTGATCAGTGCATGATCAGTCAGGTGATCAGTGTATGATCAGCCAGGTGTTCACTGCATCATAGCCACGTGATCAGTGCATGATAGCCACCTGATCAGTGCATGATCAGTCACGTGATCTGTGCATGATCTGTCACATGATCACTGTATCAACATCCACATTATCAGTGCATGGGCAGAGACGTGATCAGGGAATGATAGACACGTGGTCAGTGCATGATCAGTCACGTGATAAGTGTATTATCAGCCACGTGATCATTGCATGATAGCCACGTGATCAGGGCATGATAGCCATGTGATCAGTACATGATCAGGCACATGATCAGTGCAGGATCAGTCCCGAGATCAGTACATGATCAGTCACATGATCAGTGCAAGATCTGTAAAGTGATCAGTGTATTATCAATCACGTGATCAGTGCATGCCCAGTTAGGAGAAAAGTGCATGATAGCAAAGTGATCAGAGCATGATCATTCATGTGATCAGTGCCTGACCTGTCACGTGATCAGTGCATGATAGCCACGTGATCAGTGCATGATAAGTTACCGGATCAGTGTATGATAAGCCACCTGATCAGTGCATGATATCCACCTTATCAGTTCAAAATCAGTCACCTGATCAGTGAATGCACAGTCACGTGATCAGGGCATGATAGCTATTCGATCAGTGCATGATAACCAGGTGATCAGTGCATGATCAGTCATGTGATCAGTGCATGATCAGTCACGTGATCAGTGCATGATAGCCACGGGATCAGTGCATGATAACCACGTTATCAGTGCATGATAGCCATGTGATCAGTACATGATCAGTCACGTGATCAGTGCATACTCAGCCACGTGATCAGTGCATGATAGCCATGAGTTCTGTGCATGATCAGTCTCGTGATCAGTGTATGATCATCCACATGATCAGTGTATGCCCCGTCACGTGATCATTGCATGAGAGCCACATTTATCTGTGCATGATCAGTTACGTGATAAGGGCATGCACAGTCACATGATCAGTCCAAGATAGCCAAGTGATAAGTGCCTGATCAGTCACGTGATCAGTGCATGATAGCCACGAGATCAGTGCATGACCAGTCACATGATCAGTGCATGATAGCCAGGTGATCAGTGCATGATCAGTCACGTGATCAGAGTATGATCAGCCACGTGATCAGAGAATGCCCAGTCACGTGATCAGTGTATGATAGCCAAGTGATCAGTGCATGATTAGTCAGGTGATCAGTGCATGATGAGCCAGGTTATCTGTGCATGATCAGCCACATGTTCAGTGCATGATCAGCCAGGTTACCTGTGCATGATAAGCCACATGTTCAGTGCACGATCAGACACGTGATCAGTGAATGATAAACATTTGATCAGTGCATGATCAGTCACGTGAGCAGTGTATGATCAACCACGTGATTAGTGCATGATAGCCACGAGATCAGTGCTTGATCAGTCTAGTGATCAGTGTATGATCATCCACGTGATCAGTGAATGCCCAGTCACTTGATCAGTGTATGATAGCCACGTGATCAGTGCATGTGCAGTCACGTGATGAGTGCATTATAGCTACGTGATCAGTGCATGATCAGTCACGTGAGCTGTCCATGATCAGTCAGGTGAATCGTGTATGATCAGCCCCGTGATTTGTGCATGACCAGTAACGTGATCAGTGAATGATAGACATGTGATCAGTGCATGATCAGTCATTGGATCAGTGTATGATCAGCCAGGTGTTCACTGCATCATAGCCACGGGATCAGTGCATGATAGCCACCTGATCAGTGCATGATCAGTCACGTGATCTGTGCATGATCTGTCACATGATCACTGTATCAACATCCACATTATCAGTGCATACGCAGAGACGTGATCAGGGAATGATAGACACGTGATCAGTGCATGATCAGTCACGTTATAAGTGTATTATCAGCCACGTGATCATTGCATGATAGCCACGTGATCAGGGCATGATAGCCATGTGATCAGTACATGATCAGCACGTGATCAGTGCAGGATCAGTCACGTGATCAGTACATGATCAGTCACATGATCAGTGCAAGATCTGTAGCGTGATCAGTGTATGATCAACCACGTGATCAGTGCATGCCCAGTTAGGAGAAAAGTGCATGATAGCGAAGTGAACAGTGCATGATCAGTCACGTGATCAGTGCATGATCATTCTCGTGATCAGTGCATGACCAGTAACTTGATCAGTGCATTATAGCCACGTGATCAGTGCATGATAGCCACATTATCTGTGCATGATCAGTTACGTGATAAGGGCATGCACAGTCACATGATCAGTCCAAGATAGCCACGTGATAAGTGCATGATCAGTCACGTGATCAGTGCATGATCAGCCTGTTACCTGTGCATGATAAGACACATGTTCAGTGCACGATCAGCCACGTGATCAGTGAATGATAAACATTTGATCAGTGCATGATCAGTCACGTGAGCAGTGTATGATCAACCACGTGATTAGTGCATGATAGCCACGAGATCAGTGCTTGATTAGTCTAGTGATCAGTGTATGATCATCCACGTGATCAGTGAATGCCCAGTCACGTGATCAGTGTATGATAGCCACGTGATCAGTGCATGATTAGTCACGTGATCAGTGCATGATCAGCCAGGTTATCTGTGCATGATCAGCCACATGTTCAGTGCATGATCAGCCATGTGATCAGTGAATGATAGCCATGTGATCAGTCATGTGATCATTGTATGATCAGCCACGTGAACAGTGCGTGCTCAGTCACGTGGTTAGGGCCTGCTGAGCTGCGTGATTCCTGCCTGCTCATCTGCTTCTTAATTGCCAGCTGAGCTGAGACATTCCTGCCTGCTCATCTGTTTGATAATTGCCAGCTGAGGTGTGTGATTCCTGCCTGCTCATCTGCTTGATAATTGCCAGCTGAGCTGCGTGACACCTGTCTGCTCTTGTGCTTGATTATTGCCAGCTGAGGTGCGTGATTCCTGCCTGCTCATCTGCTTGACAATTGCCAGCTGAGCCATGTGATTCCTGCCTGCTCAGCTGCTTGATTATTGCCAGCTGTGCAGCATGATTTGTCACAGCTGAGGTCCATGATTATGGCCTCCTGATTGCGTGATTCGTGCCTGCTCAGCTCTTTGATTATTGCCTCCGGAGGCACATCATCAGTGCATGATTGCCATGTGATCAGCGCATGATCAGTGACATGATCGGTGCCATTCAGACACGTGGTCACTGCATGCTCAGTCACGTGATCAGTTCCTGATCAGCAACGTGATTAGTGCATGATCAGCCACGTGATCAGTGTATGATAAGCCACGTGAGCACTGCATGTGCAGTCACGAGATCAGTGTATGATCAGCCACGTGATCAGTGTATGATAAGCCAGGTGAGCAGTGCATGATCAGCCACGTGATCAGTGTCTGATCTCCACATGATCAGTGCACGTGCAGTCACGTGATCAGTGCATTATAGCTACGTGATCAGTGCATGATGAGTCACGTGATCTGTCCATGATCAGTCAGGTGAATCGTGTATGATCAGCCCCGTGATCAGTGCATGGGCAGTCACAGGATCAGTGCATGATAGACATGTGATCAGTGCATGATCAGTCAGGTGATCGGTGTATGATCAGCCAGGTGTTCACTGCATCATAGCCACGTGATCAGTGCATGATAGCCACCTGATCAGTGCATGATCAGTCACGTGATCTGTGCATGATCTGTCACATGATCACTGTATCAACATCCACATTATCAGTGCATGGGCAAAGACGTGATCAGGGAATGATAGACACGTGGTCAGTGCATGATCAGTCACGTGATAAGTGTATTATCAGCCACGTGATCATTGCATGATAGCCACCTGATCAGGACATGATAGCCATATGATCAGTACATGATCAGGCACATGATCAGTGCAGGATCAGTCACGAGATCAGTACATGATCAGTCACATGATCAGTGCAAGATCTGTACGTGATCAGTGTATGATCAACCACGTGATCAGTGCATGCCCAGTTAGGAGAAAAGTGCATGATAGCAAAGTGATCAGAGCATGATCATTCATGTGATCAGTGCCTGACCAGTCACGTAATCAGTGCATGATAGCCACGTGATCAGTGCATGAACAGTCACCTGATCAGTGCATGACCAGTAACGTGATCCGTGCATGATACCCACGTGATCAGTGCATGATAAGTTACCAGATCAGTGTATGATAAGCCACCTGATCAGTGCATGATATCCACCTTATCAGTTCACAATCAGTCACCTGATCAGTGAATGCACAGTCACGTGATCAGTGCATGTTAGCTGTGCGATCAGTGCATGATAGCCAGGTGATCAGTGCATGATCAGTCACGTGATCAGTGTATGATCAGCCACGTGATCAGTGCATGATCAGCCACGTGATCACTACCTCACCATCCACGTGATCAGGTCATGTGCAGTCATGTGAAAAGTGGATGATAGCGAAGTGATCAGTGCATGATCAGTCACGTGATCAGTGCATGATAGCCACGTGATCAGTGCATGATAACCACGTTATCAGTGCATGATAGCCATGTGATCAGTACATGATAGCCATGAGTTCTGTACATGATCAGTCTCGTGATCAGTGTATTATCATCCACATGATCAGTGTATGCCCCGTCACGTGATCATTGCATGAGAGCCACATTATCTGTGCATGATCAGTTACGTGATAAGGGCATGCACAGTCACATGATCAGTCCAAGATAGCCACGTGAAAAGTGCCTGATCAGTCACGTGATCAGTGTATGATATCCACGTGATCAGTGTATGTGCACTCACGTGATCAGTGCATTATAGCCACGTGATCACTGCCTGATCAGTCACGTGATCTGTCCATGATCAGTCAGGTGAATCGTGTATGATCATCCCCGTGATCAGTGCACGGGCAGTGACAAGATCAGTGCATGATAGACATGTAATCAGTGCATGTTCAGTCACGTGATCAGTGTATAATCAGCCAGGTGATCACTGCATCATAGCCACCTGATCAGTGCATGATCAGTCACGTGATCTGTGCATGATCTGTCACATGATCACTGTATCAACATCCACATTATCAGTGCATGCGCAGTGACGTGATCAGTGCATGATCAGTCACGTGATAAGTGTATTATCAGCCACGTGATCATTGCATGAATGCCACGTGATCAGCGCATGATAGCCATGTGATCAGTACATGATCAGGCACGTGATCAGTGCAGGATCAGTCTCTTGATCAGTACATGATCAGTCACACGATCAGTGCAAGATCTGTAACGTGATCAGTGTATGATCAACCCCGTGATCAGTGCATGCCCAGTTAGGAGAAAAGTGCATGATTGCAAAGTGATCAGTGCATGATCAGTCACGTGATCAGTGCATGACCAGTAATTTGATCAGTGCATGATAGCCACGTGATCAGTGCATGATAAGTTACCGGATCAGTGTATGATAAGGCACCTGATCAGTGCATGATATCCATCTTATCAGTTCACAATCAGTCACCTGATCAGTGAATGCACAGTCACGTGATCAGTGCATGATAGCTATGCGATCAGTGCATGATAGCCAGGTGATCAGTGCATGATCAGCAACGTGATTAGTGCATGATCAGCCAGGTGCTCAGTGCATGATCAGGCACGTGATCACTACCTCACCATCCACGTGATCAGGTCATACGCAGTCTTGTGAAAAGTGGATGAGAGCGAAGTGATCAGTGCATGATCAGTCACGTGATCAGTGCATGATAGCCACGTGATCAGTGCATGATAACCACGTTATCAGTGCATGATAGCCATGTGATCAGTACATGATCAGTCACGTGATCAGTGTATACTCAGCCAAGTGATCAGTGCATGATAGCCATGAGTTCTGTGCATGATCAGTCTCGTGATCAGTGTATGATCATCCACATGATCAGTGTATGCCCCGTCACGTGATCATTGCATGATAGCCACATTATCTGTGCATGATCAGTTACGTGATAAGGGCATGCACAGTCACAGGATCAGTCCAACATAGCCACGTGATAAGTGCATGATCAGTCACGTGATCAGTGCATGATCAGCCAGGTTACCTGTGCATGATAAGCCACATGTTCAGTGCACGATCAGCCACGTGATCAGTGAATGATAAACATTTGATCAGTGCATGATCAGTCACGTGAGCAGTGTATGATTAACCACGTGATTAGTGCATGATAGCCACAAGATCAGTGCTTGATCAGTCTAGTGATCAGTGTATGATCATCCACGTGATCAGTGAATGCCCAGTCACGTGATCAGTGTATGATAGCCACGTGATCAGTGCATGATTAGTCACGTGATCAGTGCATGATCAGCCAGGTTATCTGTGCATGATCAGCCACATGTTCAGTGCATGATGAGCCAGGTGATCAGTGAATGATAGCCATGTGATCAGTCATGTGATCATTGTATGATCAGCCACGTGAACAGTGCGTGCTCAGTCACGTGATTAGGGCCTGCTGAGCTGCGTGATTCCTGCCTGCTCATCTGCTTCTTAATTGCCAGTTGAGCTGAGACATTCCTGCCTGCTCATGTGTTTCATAATTGCCAGCTGAGCTGTGTGATTCCTGCCTGCTCATCTGCTTGATAATTGCCAGCTGAGCTGCATGATACCTGTCTGCTCATGTGCTTGATTATTGCCAGCTGAGGTGCGTGATTCCTGCCTGCTCATCTGCTTGACAATTGCCAGCTGAGCCATGTGATTCCTGCCTGCTCAGCTGCTTGATTATTGCCAGCTGTGCAGCATGATTTGTCACATCTGAGGTCCATGATTATGGCCTCCTGATTGCGTGATTCGTGCCTGCTCAGCTCTTTGATTATTGCCTCCGGAGGCACATCATCAGTGCATGATTGCCATGTGATCAGCGCATGATCAGTGACAGGATCGGTGCCATTCAGACACGTGGTCACTGCATGCTCAGTCACGTGATCAGTTCCTGATCAGCAACGTGATTAGTGCATGATCAGCCACGTGATCAGTGTATGATAAGCCACGTGAGCACTGCATGTGCAGTCACGAGATCAGTGTATGATCAGCCACGTGATCAGTGTATGATAAGCCAGGTGAGCAGTGCATGATCAGCCACGTGATCAGTGTCTGATCTCCACATGATCAGTGCATGTGCAGTCACGTGATCAGTGCATTAGAGCTACGTGATCAGTGCATGATGAGTCACGTGATCTGTCCATGATCAGTCAGGTGAATCCTGTATGATCAGCCCCGTGATCAGTGCATGGGCAGTCACAGGATCAGTGCATGATAGACATGTGATCAGTGCATGATCAGTCAGGTGATCAGTGTATGATCAGCCAGGTGTTCACTGCATCATAGCCACGTGATCAGTGCATGATAGCCACCTGATCAGTGCATGATCAGTCACGTGATCTGTGCATGATCTGTCACATGATCACTGTATCAACATCCACATTATCAGTGCATGGGCAGAGACGTGATCAGGGAATGATAGACACGTGGTCAGTGCATGATCAGTCACGTGATAAGTGTATTATCAGCCACGTGATCATTGCATGATAGCCACGTGATCAGGGCATGATAGCCATGTGATCAGTACATGATCAGGCACATGATCAGTGCAGGATCAGTCCCGAGATCAGTACATGATCAGTCACATGATCAGTGCAAGATCTGTAAAGTGATCAGTGTATGATCAATCACGTGATCAGTGCATGCCCAGTTAGGAGAAAAGTGCATGATAGCAAAGTGATCAGAGCATGATCATTCATGTGATCAGTGCCTGACCTGTCACGTGATCAGTGCATGATAGCCACGTGATCAGTGCATGATAAGTTACCGGATCAGTGTATGATAAGCCACCTGATCAGTGCATGATATCCACCTTATCAGTTCAAAATCAGTCACCTGATCAGTGAATGCACAGTCACGTGATCAGGGCATGATAGATATTCGATCAGTGCATGATAACCAGGTGATCAGTGCATGATCAGTCATGTGATCAGTGCATGATCAGTCACGTGATCAGTGCATGATAGCCACGTGATCAGTGCATGATAACCACGTTATCAGTGCATGATAGCCATGTGATCAGTACATGATCAGTCACGTGATCAGTGCATACTCAGCCACGTGATCAGTGCATGATAGCCATGAGTTCTGTGCATGATCAGTCTCGTGATCAGTGTATGATCATCCACATGATCAGTGTATGCCCCGTCACGTGATCATTGCATGAGAGCCACATTTATCTGTGCATGATCAGTTACGTGATAAGGGCATGCACAGTCACATGATCAGTCCAAGATAGCCAAGTGATAAGTGCCTGATCAGTCACGTGATCAGTGCATGATAGCCACGAGATCAGTGCATGACCAGTCACATGATCAGTGCATGATAGCCACGTGATCAGTGCATGATAAGTTACCGGATCAGTGTATGATAAGGCACGTGATCAGTGCATGATATCCACCTTATCAGTTCACAATCAGTCACCTGATCAGTGAATGCACAGTCATGTGATCAGTGTGTGGTAGCTATGCGATCAGTGCATGATAGCCAGGTGATCAGTGCATGATCAGTCACGTGATCAGAGTATGATCAGCCACGTGATCAGAGAATGCCCAGTCACGTGATCAGTGTATGATAGCCAAGTGATCAGTGCATGATTAGTCAGGTGATCAGTGCATGATCAGCCAGGTTATCTGTGCATGATCAGCCACATGTTCAGTGCATGATCAGCCAGGTTACCTGTGCATGATAAGCCACATGTTCAGTGCACGATCAGACACGTGATCAGTGAATGATAAACATTTGATCAGTGCATGATCAGTCACGTGAGCAGTGTATGATCAACCACGTGATTAGTGCATGATAGCCACGAGATCAGTGCTTTATCAGTCTAGTGATCAGTGTATGATCATCCACGTGATCAGTGAATGCCCAGTCACGTGATCAGTGTATGATAGCCACGTGATCAGTGCATGTGCAGTCACGTGATGAGTGCATTATAGCTACGTGATCAGTGCATGATCAGTCACGTGAGCTGTCCATGATCAGTCAGGTGAATCGTGTATGATCAGCCCCATGATTTGTGCATGACCAGTAACGTGATCAGTGAATGATAGACATGTGATCAGTGCATGATCAGTCATTGGATCAGTGTATGATCAGCCAGGTGTTCACTGCATCATAGCCACGGGATCAGTGCATGATAGCCACCTGATCAGTGCATGATCAGTCACGTGATCTGTGCATGATCTGTCACATGATCACTGTATCAACATCCACATTATCAGTGCATACGCAGAGACGTGATCAGGGAATGATAGACACGTGATCAGTGCATGATCAGTCACGTGATAAGTGTATTATCAGCCACGTGATCATTGCATAATAGCCACGTGATCAGGGCATGATAGCCATGTGATCAGTACATGATCAGCACGTGATCAGTGCAGGATCAGTCACGTGATCAGTACATGATCAGTCACATGATCAGTGCAAGATCTGTAGCGTGATCAGTGTATGATCAACCACGTGATCAGTGCATGCCCAGTTAGGAGAAAAGTGCATGATAGCGAAGTGAACAGTGCATGATCAGTCACGTGATCAGTGCATGATCATTCACGTGATCAGTGCATGACCAGTAACTTGATCAGTGCATTATAGCCACGTGATCAGTGCATGATAGCCACATTATCTGTGCATGATCAGTTACGTGATAAGGGCATGCACAGTCACATGATCAGTCCAAGATAGCCACGTGATAAGTGCATGATCAGTCACGTGATCAGTGCATGATCAGCCTGTTACCTGTGCATGATAAGACACATGTTCAGTGCACGATCAGCCACGTGATCAGTGAATGATAAACATTTGATCAGTGCATGATCAGTCACGTGAGCAGTGTATGATTAACCACGTGATTAGTGCATGATAGCCACAAGATCAGTGCTTGATCAGTCTAGTGATCAGTGTATGATCATCCACGTGATCAGTGAATGCCCAGTCACGTGATCAGTGTATGATAGCCACGTGATCAGTGCATGATTAGTCACGTGATCAGTGCATGATCAGCCAGGTTATCTGTGCATGATCAGCCACATGTTCAGTGCATGATCAGCCAGGTGATCAGTGAATGATAGCCATGTGATCAGTCATGTGATCATTGTATGATCAGCCACGTGAACAGTGCGTGCTCAGTCACGTGATTAGGGCCTGCTGAGCTGCGTGATTCCTGCCTGCTCATCTGCTTCTTAATTGCCAGTTGAGCTGAGACATTCCTGCCTGCTCATGTGTTTGATAATTGCCAGCTGAGCTGTGTGATTCCTGCCTGCTCATCTGCTTGATAATTGCCAGCTGAGCTGCGTGATACCTGTCTGCTCATGTGCTTGATTATTGCCAGCTGAGGTGCGTGATTCCTGCCTGCTCATCTGCTTGACAATTGCCAGCTGAGCCATGTGATTCCTGCCTGCTCAGCTGCTTGATTATTGCCAGCTGTGCAGCATGATTTGTCACATCTGAGGTCCATGATTATGGCCTCCTGATTGCGTGATTCGTGCCTGCTCAGCTCTTTGATTATTGCCTCCGGAGGCACATCATCAGTGCATGATTGCCATGTGATCAGCGCATGATCAGTGACATGATCGGTGCCATTCAGACACGTGGTCACTGCATGCTCAGTCACGTGATCAGTTCCTGATCAGCAACGTGATTAGTGCATGATCAGCCACGTGATCAGTGTATGATAAGCCACGTGAGCACTGCATGTGCAGTCACGAGATCAGTGTATGATCAGCCACGTGATCAGTGTATGATAAGCCAGGTGAGCAGTGCATGATCAGCCACGTGATCAGTGTCTGATCTCCACATGATCAGTGCATGTGCAGTCACGTGATCAGTGCATTAGAGCTACGTGATCAGTGCATGATGAGTCACGTGATCTGTCCATGATCAGTCAGGTGAATCCTGTATGATCAGCCCCGTGATCAGTGCATGGGCAGTCACAGGATCAGTGCATGATAGACATGTGATCAGTGCATGATCAGTCAGGTGATCAGTGTATGATCAGCCAGGTGTTCACTGCATCATAGCCACGTGATCAGTGCATGATAGCCACCTGATCAGTGCATGATCAGTCACGTGATCTGTGCATGATCTGTCACATGATCACTGTATCAACATCCACATTATCAGTGCATGGGCAGAGACGTGATCAGGGAATGATAGACACGTGGTCAGTGCATGATCAGTCACGTGATAAGTGTATTATCAGCCACGTGATCATTGCATGATAGCCACGTGATCAGGGCATGATAGCCATGTGATCAGTACATGATCAGGCACATGATCAGTGCAGGATCAGTCCCGAGATCAGTACATGATCAGTCACATGATCAGTGCAAGATCTGTAAAGTGATCAGTGTATGATCAATCACGTGATCAGTGCATGCCCAGTTAGGAGAAAAGTGCATGATAGCAAAGTGATCAGAGCATGATCATTCATGTGATCAGTGCCTGACCAGTCACGTGATCAGTGCATGATAGCCACGTGATCAGTGCATGATAAGTTACCGGATCAGTGTATGATAAGCCACCTGATCAGTGCATGATATCCACCTTATCAGTTCACAATCAGTCCCCTGATCAGTGAATGCACAGTCACGTGATCAGGGCATGATAGCTATTCGATCAGTGCATGATAACCAGGTGATCAGTGCATGATCAGTCATGTGATCAGTGCATGATCAGTCACGTGATCAGTGCATGATAGCCACGTGATCAGTGCATGATAACCACGTTATCAGTGCATGATAGCCATGTGATCAGTACATGATCAGTCACGTGATCAGTGCATACTCAGCCACGTGATCAGTGCATGATAGCCATGAGTTCTGTGCATGATCAGTCTCGTGATCAGTGTATGATCATCCACATGATCAGTGTATGTCCCGTCATGTGATCATTGCATGAGAGCCACATTTATCTGTGCATGATCAGTTACGTGATAAGGGCATGCACAGTCACATGATCAGTCCAAGATAGCCAAGTGATAAGTGCCTGATCAGTCACGTGATCAGTGCATGATAGCCACGAGATCAGTGCATGACCAGTCACATGATCAGTGCATGATAGCCACGTGATCAGTGCATGATAAGTTACCGGATCAGTGTATGATAAGGCACGTGATCAGTGCATGATATCCACCTTATCAGTTCACAATCAGTCACCTGATCAGTGAATGCACAGTCACGTGATCAGTGTGTGGTAGCTATGCGATCAGTGCATGATAGCCAGGTGATCAGTGCATGATCAGTCACGTGATCAGAGTATGATCAGCCACGTGATCAGAGAATGCCCAGTCAAGTGATCAGTGTATGATAGCCAAGTGATCAGTGCATGATCAGCCAGGTTATCTGTGCATGATCAGCCACATGTTCAGTGCATGATCAGCCAGGTTACCTGTGCATGATAAGCCACATGTTCAGTGCACGATCAGACACGTGATCAGTGAATGATAAACATTTGATCAGTGCATGATCAGTCACGTGAGCAGTGTATGATCAACCACGTGATTAGTGCATGATAGCCACGAGATCAGTGCTTGATCAGTCTAGTGATCAGTGTATGATCATGCACGTGATCAGTGAATGCCCAGTCACGTGATCAGTGTATGATAGCCACGTGATCAGTGCATGTGCAGTCACGTGATGAGTGCATTATAGCTACGTGATCAGTGCATGATCAGTCACGTGAGCTGTCCATGATCAGTCAGGTGAATCGTGTATGATCAGCCCCGTGATCAGTGCATGGGCAGTCACAGGATCAGTGCATGATAGACATGTGATCAGTGCATGATCAGTCAGGTGATCAGTGTATGATCAGCCAGGTGTTCACTGCATCATAGCCACGTGATCAGTGCATGATAGCCACCTGATCAGTGCATGATCAGTCACGTGATCTGTGCATGATCTGTCACATGATCACTGTATCAACATCCACATTATCAGTGCATGGGCAGAGACGTGATCAGGGAATGATAGACACGTGGTCAGTGCATGATCAGTCACGTGATAAGTGTATTATCAGCCACGTGATCATTGCATGATAGCCACGTGATCAGGGCATGATAGCCATGTGATCAGTACATGATCAGGCACATGATCAGTGCAGGATCAGTCCCGAGATCAGTACATGATCAGTCACATGATCAGTGCAAGATCTGTAAAGTGATCAGTGTATTATCAATCACGTGATCAGTGCATGCCCAGTTAGGAGAAAAGTGCATGATAGCAAAGTGATCAGAGCATGATCATTCATGTGATCAGTGCCTGACCTGTCACGTGATCAGTGCATGATAGCCACGTGATCAGTGCATGATAAGTTACCGGATCAGTGTATGATAAGCCACCTGATCAGTGCATGATATCCACCTTATCAGTTCAAAATCAGTCACCTGATCAGTGAATGCACAGTCACGTGATCAGGGCATGATAGCTATTCGATCAGTGCATGATAACCAGGTGATCAGTGCATGATCATTCATGTGATCAGTGCATGATCAGTCACGTGATCAGTGCATGATAGCCACGGGATCAGTGCATGATAACCACGTTATCAGTGCATGATAGCCATGTGATCAGTACATGATCAGTCACGTGATCAGTGCATACTCAGCCACGTGATCAGTGCATGATAGCCATGAGTTCTGTGCATGATCAGTCTCGTGATCAGTGTATGATCATCCACATGATCAGTGTATGCCCCGTCACGTGATCATTGCATGAGAGCCACATTTATCTGTGCATGATCAGTTACGTGATAAGGGCATGCACAGTCACATGATCAGTCCAAGATAGCCAAGTGATAAGTGCCTGATCAGTCACGTGATCAGTGCATGATAGCCACGAAATCAGTGCATGACCAGTCACATGATCAGTGCATGATAGCCAGGTGATCAGTGCATGATCAGTCACGTGATCAGAGTATGATCAGCCACGTGATCAGAGAATGCCCAGTCACGTGATCAGTGTATGATAGCCAAGTGATCAGTGCATGATTAGTCAGGTGATCAGTGCATGATGAGCCAGGTTATCTGTGCATGATCAGCCACATGTTCAGTGCATGATCAGCCAGGTTACCTGTGCATGATAAGCCACATGTTCAGTGCACGATCAGACACGTGATCAGTGAATGATAAACATTTGATCAGTGCATGATCAGTCACGTGAGCAGTGTATGATCAACCACGTGATTAGTGCATGATAGCCACGAGATCAGTGCTTTATCAGTCTAGTGATCAGTGTATGATCATCCACGTGATCAGTGAATGCCCAGTCACGTGATCAGTGTATGATAGCCACGTGATCAGTGCATGTGCAGTCACGTGATGAGTGCATTATAGCTACGTGATCAGTGCATGATCAGTCACGTGAGCTGTCCATGATCAGTCAGGTGAATCGTGTATGATCAGCCCCATGATTTGTGCATGACCAGTAACGTGATCAGTGAATGATAGACATGTGATCAGTGCATGATCAGTCATTGGATCAGTGTATGATCAGCCAGGTGTTCACTGCATCATAGCCACGGGATCAGTGCATGATAGCCACCTGATCAGTGCATGATCAGTCACGTGATCTGTGCATGATCTGTCACATGATCACTGTATCAACATCCACATTATCAGTGCATACGCAGAGACGTGATCAGGGAATGATAGACACGTGATCAGTGCATGATCAGTCACGTGATAAGTGTATTATCAGCCATGTGATCATTGCATGATAGCCACGTGATCAGGGCATGATAGCCATGTGATCAGTACATGATCAGCACGTGATCAGTGCAGGATCAGTCACGTGATCAGTACATGATCAGTCACATGATCAGTGCAAGATCTGTAGCGTGATCAGTGTATGATCAACCACGTGATCAGTGCATGCCCAGTTAGGAGAAAAGTGCATGATAGCGAAGTGAACAGTGCATGATCAGTCACGTGATCAGTGCATGATCATTCACGTGATCAGTGCATGACCAGTAACTTGATCAGTGCATTATAGCCACGTGATCAGTGCATGATAGCCACATTATCTGTGCATGATCAGTTACGTGATAAGGGCATGCACAGTCACATGATCAGTCCAAGATAGCCACGTGATAAGTGCATGATCAGTCACGTGATCAGTGCATGATCAGCCTGTTACCTGTGCATGATAAGACACATGTTCAGTGCACGATCAGCCACGTGATCAGTGAATGATAAACATTTGATCAGTGCATGATCAGTCACGTGAGCAGTGTATGATTAACCACGTGATTAGTGCATGATAGCCACGAGATCAGTGCTTGATCAGTCTAGTGATCAGTGTATGATCATCCACGTGATCAGTGAATGCCCAGTCACGTGATCAGTGTATGATAGCCACGTGATCAGTTAATGATTAGTCACGTGATCAGTGCATGATCAGCCAGGTTATCTGTGCATGATCAGCCACATGTTCAGTGCATGATCAGCCAGGTGATCAGTGAATGATAGCCATGTGATCAGTCATGTGATCATTGTATGATCAGCCACGTGAACAGTGCGTGCTCAGTCACGTGATTAGGGCCTGCTGAGCTGCGTGATTCCTGCCTGCTCATCTGCTTCTTAATTGCCAGTTGAGCTGAGACATTCCTGCCTGCTCATGTGTTTGATAATTGCCAGCTGAGCTGTGTGATTCCTGCCTGCTCATCTGCTTGATAATTGCCAGCTGAGCTGCGTGATACCTGTCTGCTCATGTGCTTGATTATTGCCAGCTGAGGTGCGTGATTCCTGCCTGCTCATCTGCTTGACAATTGCCAGCTGAGCCATGTGATTCCTGCCTGCTCAGCTGCTTGATTATTGCCAGCTGTGCAGCATGATTTGTCACATCTGAGGTCCATGATTATGGCCTCCTGATTGCGTGATTCGTGCCTGCTCAGCTCTTTGATTATTGCCTCCGGAGGCACATCATCAGTGCATGATTGCCATGTGATCAGCGCATGATCAGTGACATGATCGGTGCCATTCAGACACGTGGTCACTGCATGCTCAGTCACGTGATCAGTTCCTGATCAGCAACGTGATTAGTGCATGATCAGCCACGTGATCAGTGTATGATAAGCCACGTGAGCACTGCATGTGCAGTCACGAGATCAGTGTATGATCAGCCACGTGAACAGTGTATGATAAGCCAGGTGAGCAGTGCATGATCAGCCACGTGATCAGTGTCTGATCTCCACATGATCAGTGCATGTGCAGTCACGTGATCAGTGCATTAGAGCTACGTGATCAGTGCATGATGAGTCACGTGATCTGTCCATGATCAGTCAGGTGAATCCTGTATGATCAGCCCCGTGATCAGTGCATGGGCAGTCACAGGATCAGTGCATGATAGACATGTGATCAGTGCATGATCAGTCAGGTGATCAGTGTATGATCAGCCAGGTGTTCACTGCATCATAGCCACGTGATCAGTGCATGATAGCCACCTGATCAGTGCATGATCAGTCACGTGATCTGTGCATGATCTGTCACATGATCACTGTATCAACATCCACATTATCAGTGCATGGGCAGAGACGTGATCAGGGAATGATAGACACGTGGTCAGTGCATGATCAGTCACGTGATAAGTGTATTATCAGCCACGTGATCATTGCATGATAGCCACGTGATCAGGGCATGATAGCCATGTGATCAGTACATGATCAGGCACATGATCAGTGCAGGATCAGTCCCGAGATCAGTACATGATCAGTCACATGATCAGTGCAAGATCTGTAAAGTGATCAGTGTATGATCAATCACGTGATCAGTGCATGCCCAGTTAGGAGAAAAGTGCATGATAGCAAAGTCATCAGAGCATGATCATTCATGTGATCAGTGCCTGACCAGTCACGTGATCAGTGCATGATAGCCACGTGATCAGTGCATGATAAGTTACCGGATCAGTGTATGATAAGCCACCTGATCAGTGCATGATATCCACCTTATCAGTTCACAATCAGTCCCCTGATCAGTGAATGCACAGTCACGTGATCAGGGCATGATAGCTATTCGATCAGTGCATGATAACCAGGTGATCAGTGCATGATCAGTCATGTGATCAGTGCATGATCAGTCACGTGATCAGTGCATGATAGCCACGTGATCAGTGCATGATAACCACGTTATCAGTGCATGATAGCCATGTGATCAGTACATGATCAGTCACGTGATCAGTGCATACTCAGCCACGTGATCAGTGCATGATAGCCATGAGTTCTGTGCATGATCAGTCTCGTGATCAGTGTATGATCATCCACATGATCAGTGTATGCCCCGTCATGTGATCATTGCATGAGAGCCACATTTATCTGTGCATGATCAGTTACGTGATAAGGGCATGCACAGTCACATGATCAGTCCAAGATAGCCAAGTGATAAGTGCCTGATCAGTCACGTGATCAGTGCATGATAGCCACGAGATCAGTGCATGACCAGTCACATGATCAGTGCATGATAGCCACGTGATCAGTGCATGATAAGTTACCGGATCAGTGTATGATAAGGCACGTGATCAGTGCATGATATCCACCTTATCAGTTCACAATCAGTCACCTGATCAGTGAATGCACAGTCACGTGATCAGTGTGTGGTAGCTATGCGATCAGTGCATGATAGCCAGGTGATCAGTGCATGATCAGTCACGTGATCAGAGTATGATCAGCCACGTGATCAGAGAATGCCCAGTCAAGTGATCAGTGTATGATAGCCAAGTGATCAGTGCATGATCAGCCAGGTTATCTGTGCATGATCAGCCACATGTTCAGTGCATGATCAGCCAGGTTACCTGTGCATGATAAGCCACATGTTCAGTGCACGATCAGACACGTGATCAGTGAATGATAAACATTTGATCAGTGCATGATCAGTCACGTGAGCAGTGTATGATCAACCACGTGATTAGTGCATGATAGCCACGAGATCAGTGCTTGATCAGTCTAGTGATCAGTGTATGATCATGCACGTGATCAGTGAATGCCCAGTCACGTGATCAGTGTATGATAGCCACGTGATCAGTGCATGTGCAGTCACGTGATGAGTGCATTATAGCTACGTGATCAGTGCATGATCAGTCACGTGAGCTGTCCATGATCAGTCAGGTGAATCGTGTATGATCAGCCCCGTGATTTGTGCATGACCAGTAACGTGATCAGTGAATGATAGACATGTGATCAGTGCATGATCAGTCATTGGATCAGTGTATGATCAGCCAGGTGTTCACTGCATCATAGCCACGGGATCAGTGCATGATAGCCACCTGATCAGTGCATGATCAGTCACGTGATCTGTGCATGATCTGTCACATGATCACTGTATCAACATCCACATTATCAGTGCATACGCAGAGACGTGATCAGGGAATGATAGACACGTGATCAGTGCATGATCAGTCACGTGATAAGTGTATTATCAGCCACGTGATCATTGCATGATAGCCACGTGATCAGGGCATGATAGCCATGTGATCAGTACATGATCAGCACGTGATCAGTGCAGGATCAGTCACGTGATCAGTACATGATCAGTCACATGATCAGTGCAAGATCTGTAGCGTGATCAGTGTATGATCAACCACGTGATCAGTGCATGCCCAGTTAGGAGAAAAGTGCATGATAGCGAAGTGAACAGTGCATGATCAGTCACGTGATCAGTGCATGATCATTCACGTGATCAGTGCATGACCAGTAACTTGATCAGTGCATTATAGCCACGTGATCAGTGCATGATAGCCACATTATCTGTGCATGATCAGTTACGTGATAAGGGCATGCACAGTCACATGATCAGTCCAAGATAGCCACGTGATAAGTGCATGATCAGTCACGTGATCAGTGCATGATCAGCCTGTTACCTGTGCATGATAAGACACATGTTCAGTGCACGATCAGCCACGTGATCAGTGAATGATAAACATTTGATCAGTGCATGATCAGTCACGTGAGCAGTGTATGATCAACCACGTGATTAGTGCATGATAGCCACGAGATCACTGCTTGATTAGTCTAGTGATCAGTGTATGATCATCCACGTGATCAGTGAATGCCCAGTCACGTGATCAGTGTATGATAGCCACGTGATCAGTGCATGATTAGTCAGGTGATCAGTGCATGATCAGCCAGGTTATCTGTGCATGATCAGCCACATGTTCAGTGCATGATCAGCCATGTGATCAGTGAATGATAGCCATGTGATCAGTCATGTGATCATTGTATGATCAGCCACGTGAACAGTGCGTGCTCAGTCACGTGGTTAGGGCCTGCTGAGCTGCGTGATTCCTGCCTGCTCATCTGCTTCTTAATTGCCAGCTGAGCTGAGACATTCCTGCCTGCTCATCTGTTTGATAATTGCCAGCTGAGGTGTGTGATTCCTGCCTGCTCATCTGCTTGATAATTGCCAGCTGAGCTGCGTGACACCTGTCTGCTCTTGTGCTTGATTATTGCCAGCTGAGGTGCGTGATTCCTGCCTGCTCATCTGCTTGACAATTGCCAGCTGAGCCATGTGATTCCTGCCTGCTCAGCTGCTTGATTATTGCCAGCTGTGCAGCATGATTTGTCACAGCTGAGGTCCATGATTATGGCCTCCTGATTGCGTGATTCGTGCCTGCTCAGCTCTTTGATTATTGCCTCCGGAGGCACATCATCAGTGCATGATTGCCATGTGATCAGCGCATGATCAGTGACATGATCGGTGCCATTCAGACACGTGGTCACTGCATGCTCAGTCACGTGATCAGTTCCTGATCAGCAACGTGATTAGTGCATGATCAGCCACGTGATCAGTGTATGATAAGCCACGTGAGCAGTGCATGTGCACTCACGAGATCAGTGTATGATCAGCCACGTGATCAGTGTATGATAAGCCAGGTGAGCAGTGCATGATCAGCCACGTGATCAGTGTCTGATCTCCACATGATCAGTGCACGTGCAGTCACGTGATCAGTGCATTATAGCTACGTGATCAGTGCATGATGAGTCACGTGATCTGTCCATGATCAGTCAGGTGAATCGTGTATGATCAGCCCCGTGATCAGTGCATGGGCAGTCACAGGATCAGTGCATGATAGACATGTGATCAGTGCATGATCAGTCAGGTGATCGGTGTATGATCAGCCAGGTGTTCACTGCATCATAGCCACGTGATCAGTGCATGATAGCCACCTGATCAGTGCATGATCAGTCACGTGATCTGTGCATGATCTGTCACATGATCACTGTATCAACATCCACATTATCAGTGCATGGGCAAAGACGTGATCAGGGAATGATAGACACGTGGTCAGTGCATGATCAGTCACGTGATAAGTGTATTATCAGCCACGTGATCATTGCATGATAGCCACCTGATCAGGACATGATAGCCATATGATCAGTACATGATCAGGCACATGATCAGTGCAGGATCAGTCACGAGATCAGTACATGATCAGTCACATGATCAGTGCAAGATCTGTAACGTGATCAGTGTATGATCAACCACGTGATCAGTGCATGCCCAGTTAGGAGAAAAGTGCATGATAGCAAAGTGATCAGAGCATGATCATTCATGTGATCAGTGCCTGACCAGTCACGTAATCAGTGCATGATAGCCACGTGATCAGTGCATGAACAGTCACCTGATCAGTGCATGACCAGTAACGTGATCCGTGCATGATACCCACGTGATCAGTGCATGATAAGTTACCAGATCAGTGTATGATAAGCCACCTGATCAGTGCATGATATCCACCTTATCAGTTCACAATCAGTCACCTGATCAGTGAATGCACAGTCACGTGATCAGTGCATGTTAGCTGTGCGATCAGTGCATGATAGCCAGGTGATCAGTGCATGATCAGTCACGTGATCAGTGTATGATCAGCCACGTGATCAGTGCATGATCAGCCACGTGATCACTACCTCACCATCCACGTGATCAGGTCATGTGCAGTCATGTGAAAAGTGGATGATAGCGAAGTGATCAGTGCATGATCAGTCACGTGATCAGTGCATGATAACCACGTTATCAGTGCATGATAGCCATGTGATCAGTACATGATAGCCATGAGTTCTGTACATGATCAGTCTCGTGATCAGTGTATTATCATCCACATGATCAGTGTATGCCCCGTCACGTGATCATTGCATGAGAGCCACATTATCTGTGCATGATCAGTTACGTGATAAGGGCATGCACAGTCACATGATCAGTCCAAGATAGCCACGTGAAAAGTGCCTGATCAGTCACGTGATCAGTGTATGATATCCACGTGATCAGTGTATGTGCACTCACGTGATCAGTGCATTATAGCCACGTGATCACTGCCTGATCAGTCACGTGATCTGTCCATGATCAGTCAGGTGAATCGTGTATGATCATCCCCGTGATCAGTGCACGGGCAGTGACAAGATCAGTGCATGATAGACATGTAATCAGTGCATGTTCAGTCACGTGATCAGTGTATAATCAGCCAGGTGATCACTGCATCATAGCCACCTGATCAGTGCATGATCAGTCACGTGATCTGTGCATGATCTGTCACATGATCACTGTATCAACATCCACATTATCAGTGCATGCGCAGTGACGTGATCAGTGCATGATCAGTCACGTGATAAGTGTATTATCAGCCACGTGATCATTGCATGAATGCCACGTGATCAGCGCATGATAGCCATGTGATCAGTACATGATCAGGCACGTGATCAGTGCAGGATCAGTCTCTTGATCAGTACATGATCAGTCACAGGATCAGTGCAAGATCTGTAACGTGATCAGTGTATGATCAACCCCGTGATCAGTGCATGCCCAGTTAGGAGAAAAGTGCATGATTGCAAAGTGATCAGTGCATGATCAGTCACGTGATCAGTGCATGACCAGTAATTTGATCAGTGCATGATAGCCACGTGATCAGTGCATGATAAGTTACCGGATCAGTGTATGATAAGGCACCTGATCAGTGCATGATATCCATCTTATCAGTTCACAATCAGTCACCTGATCAGTGAATGCACAGTCACGTGATCAGTGCATGATAGCTATGCGATCAGTGCATGATAGCCAGGTGATCAGTGCATGATCAGCAACGTGATTAGTGCATGATCAGCCAGGTGCTCAGTGCATGATCAGGCACGTGATCACTACCTCACCATCCACGTGATCAGGTCATACGCAGTCTTGTGAAAAGTGGATGAGAGCGAAGTGATCAGTGCATGATCAGTCACGTGATCAGTGCATGATAGCCACGTGATCAGTGCATGATAACCACGTTATCAGTGCATGATAGCCATGTGATCAGTACATGATCAGTCACGTGATCAGTGTATACTCAGCCAAGTGATCAGTGCATGATAGCCATGAGTTCTGTGCATGATCAGTCTCGTGATCAGTGTATGATCATCCACATGATGAGTGTATGCCCCGTCACGTGATCATTGCATGATAGCCACATTATCTGTGCATGATCAGTTACGTGATAAGGGCATGCACAGTCACAGGATCAGTCCAACATAGCCACGTGATAAGTGCATGATCAGTCACGTGATCAGTGCATGATCAGCCAGGTTACCTGTGCATGATAAGCCACATGTTCAGTGCACGATCAGCCACGTGATCAGTGAATGATAAACATTTGATCAGTGCATGATCAGTCACGTGAGCAGTGTATGATTAACCACGTGATTAGTGCATGATAGCCACAAGATCAGTGCTTGATCAGTCTAGTGATCAGTGTATGATCATCCACGTGATCAGTGAATGCCCAGTCACGTGATCAGTGTATGATAGCCACGTGATCAGTGCATGATTAGTCACGTGATCAGTGCATGATCAGCCAGGTTATCTGTGCATGATCAGCCACATGTTCAGTGCATGATCAGCCAGGTGATCAGTGAATGATAGCCATGTGATCAGTCATGTGATCATTGTATGATCAGCCACGTGAACAGTGCGTGCTCAGTCACGTGATTAGGGCCTGCTGAGCTGCGTGATTCCTGCCTGCTCATCTGCTTCTTAATTGCCAGTTGAGCTGAGACATTCCTGCCTGCTCATGTGTTTCATAATTGCCAGCTGAGCTGTGTGATTCCTGCCTGCTCATCTGCTTGATCATTGCCAGCTGAGCTGCGTGATACCTGTCTGCTCATGTGCTTGATTATTGCCAGCTGAGGTGCGTGATTCCTGCCTGCTCATCTGCTTGACAATTGCCAGCTGAGCCATGTGATTCCTGCCTGCTCAGCTGCTTGATTATTGCCAGCTGTGCAGCATGATTTGTCACATCTGAGGTCCATGATTATGGCCTCCTGATTGCGTGATTCGTGCCTGCTCAGCTCTTTGATTATTGCCTCCGGAGGCACATCATCAGTGCATGATTGCCATGTGATCAGCGCATGATCAGTGACATGATCGGTGCCATTCAGACACGTGGTCACTGCATGCTCAGTCACGTGATCAGTTCCTGATCAGCAACGTGATTAGTGCATGATCAGCCACGTGATCAGTGTATGATAAGCCACGTGAGCACTGCATGTGCAGTCACGAGATCAGTGTATGATCAGCCACGTGATCAGTGTATGATAAGCCAGGTGAGCAGTGCATGATCAGCCACGTGATCAGTGTCTGATCTCCACATGATCAGTGCATGTGCAGTCACGTGATCAGTGCATTAGAGCTACGTGATCAGTGCATGATGAGTCACGTGATCTGTCCATGATCAGTCAGGTGAATGGTGTATGATCAGCCCCGTGATCAGTGCATGGGCAGTCACAGGATCAGTGCATGATAGACATGTGATCAGTGCATGATCAGTCAGGTGATCAGTGTATGATCAGCCAGGTGTTCACTGCATCATAGCCACGTGATCAGTGCATGATAGCCACCTGATCAGTGCATGATCAGTCACGTGATCTGTGCATGATCTGTCACATGATCACTGTATCAACATCCACATTATCAGTGCATGGGCAGAGACGTGATCAGGGAATGATAGACACGTGGTCAGTGCATGATCAGTCACGTGATAAGTGTATTATCAGCCACGTGATCATTGCATGATAGCCACGTGATCAGGGCATGATAGCCATGTGATCAGTACATGATCAGGCACATGATCAGTGCAGGATCAGCCCCGAGATCAGTACATGATCAGTCACATGATCAGTGCAAGATCTGTAACGTGATCAGTGTATGATCAACCACGTGATCAGTGCATGCCCAGTTAGGAGAAAAGTGCATGATAGCAAAGTGATCAGAGCATGATCATTCATGTGATCAGTGCCTGACCAGTCACGTGATCAGTGCATGATAGCCACGTGATCAGTGCATGAACAGTCACCTGATCAGTGCATGACCAGTAACGTGATCCGTGCATGATACCCACGTGATCAGTGCATGATAAGTTACCAGATCAGTGTATGATAAGCCACCTGATCAGTGCATGATATCCACCTTATCAGTTCACAATCAGTCACCTGATCAGTGAATGCACAGTCACGTGATCAGTGCATGTTAGCTGTGCGATCAGTGCATGATAGCCATGTGATCAGTGCATGATCAGTCACGTGATCAGTGTATGATCAGCCACGTGATCAGTGCATGATCAGCCACGTGATCACTACCTCACCATCCACGTGATCAGGTCATGTGCAGTCATGTGAAAAGTGGATGATAGCGAAGTGATCAGTGCATGATCAGTCACGTGATCAGTGCATGATAGCCACGTGATCAGTGCATGATAACCACGTTATCAGTGCATGATAGCCATGTGATCAGTACATGATAGCCATGAGTTCTGTACATGATCAGTCTCGTGATCAGTGTATTATCATCCACATGATCAGTGTATGCCCCGTCACGTGATCATTGCATGAGAGCCACATTATCTGTGCATGATCAGTTACGTGATAAGGGCATGCACAGTCACATGATCAGTCCAAGATAGCCACGTGAAAAGTGCCTGATCAGTCACGTGATCAGTGTATGATATCCACGTGATCAGTGTATGTGCACTCACGTGATCAGTGCATTATAGCCACGTGATCACTGCCTGATCAGTCACGTGATCTGTCCATGATCAGTCAGGTGAATCGTGTATGATCATCCCCGTGATCAGTGCACGGGCAGTGACAAGATCAGTGCATGATAGACATGTAATCAGTGCATGTTCAGTCACGTGATCAGTGTATAATCAGCCAGGTGATCACTGCATCATAGCCACCTGATCAGTGCATGATCAGTCACGTGATCTGTGCATGATCTGTCACATGATCACTGTATCAACATCCACATTATCAGTGCATGTGCAGTGACGTGATCAGTGCATGATCAGTCCAGTGATAAGTGTATTATCAGCCACGTGATCATTGCATGATAGCCACGTGATCAGGGCATGATAGCCATGTGATCAGTACATGATCAGCACGTGATCAGTGCAGGATCAGTCACGTGATCAGTACATGATCAGTCACATGATCAGTGCAAGATCTGTAGCGTGATCAGTGTATGATCAACCACGTGATCAGTGCATGCCCAGTTAGGAGAAAAGTGCATGATAGCGAAGTGAACAGTGCATGATCAGTCACGTGATCAGTGCATGATCATTCACGTGATCAGTGCATGACCAGTAACTTGATCAGTGCATTATAGCCACGTGATCAGTGCATGATAGCCACATTATCTGTGCATGATCAGTTACGTGATAAGGGCATGCACAGTCACATGATCAGTCCAAGATAGCCACGTGATAAGTGCATGATCAGTCACGTGATCAGTGCATGATCAGCCTGTTACCTGTGCATGATAAGACACATGTTCAGTGCACGATCAGCCACGTGATCAGTGAATGATAAACATTTGATCAGTGCATGATCAGTCACGTGAGCAGTGTATGATCAACCACGTGATTAGTGCATGATAGCCACGAGATCAGTGCTTGATTAGTCTAGTGATCAGTGTATGATCATCCACGTGATCAGTGAATGCCCAGTCACGTGATCAGTGTATGATAGCCACGTGATCAGTGCATGATTAGTCACGTGATCAGTGCATGATCAGCCAGGTTATCTGTGCATGATCAGCCACATGTTCAGTGCATGATCAGCCATGTGATCAGTGAATGATAGCCATGTGATCAGTCATGTGATCATTGTATGATCAGCCACGTGAACAGTGCGTGCTCAGTCACGTGGTTAGGGCCTGCTGAGCTGCGTGATTCCTGCCTGCTCATCTGCTTCTTAATTGCCAGCTGAGCTGAGACATTCCTGCCTGCTCATCTGTTTGATAATTGCCAGCTGAGCTGTGTGATTCCTGCCTGCTCATCTGCTTGATAATTGCCAGCTGAGCTGCGTGACACCTGTCTGCTCATGTGCTTGATTATTGCCAGCTGAGGTGCGTGATTCCTGCCTGCTCATCTGCTTGACAATTGCCAGCTGAGCCATGTGATTCCTGCCTGCTCAGCTGCTTGATTATTGCCAGCTGTGCAGCATGATTTGTCACATCTGAGGTCTTTGATTATGGCCTCCTGATTGCGTGATTCGTGCCTGCTCAGCTCTTTGATTATTGCCTCCGGAGGCACATCATCAGTGCATGATTGCCATGTGATCAGCGCATGATCAGTGACATGATCGGTGCCATTCAGACACGTGGTCACTGCATGCTCAGTCACGTGATCAGTTCCTGATCAGCAACGTGATTAGTGCATGATCAGCCACGTGATCAGTGTATGATAAGCCACGTGAGCAGTGCATGTGCACTCACGAGATCAGTGTATGATCAGCCACGTGATCAGTGTATGATAAGCCAGGTGAGCAGTGCATGATCAGCCACGTGATCAGTGTCTGATCTCCACATGATCAGTGCACGTGCAGTCACTTGATCAGTGCATTATAGCTACGTGATCAGTGCATGATGAGTCACGAGATCTGTCCATGATCAGTCAGGTGAATCGTGTATGATCAGCCCCGTGATCAGTGCATGGGCAGTCACAGGATCAGTGCATGATAGACATGTGATCAGTGCATGATCAGTCAGGTGATCAGTGTATGATCAGCCAGGTGTTCACTGCATCATAGCCACGTGATCAGTGCATGATAGCCACCTGATCAGTGCATGATCAGTCACGTGATCTGTGCATGATCTGTCACATGATCACTGTATCAACATCCACATTATCAGTGCATGGGCAGAGACGTGATCAGGGAATGATAGACACGTGGTCAGTGCATGATCAGTCACGTGATAAGTGTATTATCAGCCACGTGATCATTGCATGATAGCCACCTGATCAGGACATGATAGCCATATGATCAGTACATGATCAGGCACATGATCAGTGCAGGATCAGTCACGAGATCAGTACATGATCAGTCACATGATCAGTGCAAGATCTGTAACGTGATCAGTGTATGATCAACCACGTGATCAGTGCATGCCCAGTTAGGAGAAAAGTGCATGATAGCAAAGTGATCAGAGCATGATCATTCATGTGATCAGTGCCTGACCAGTCACGTGATCAGTGCATGATAGCCACGTGATCAGTGCATGAACAGTCACCTGATCAGTGCATGACCAGTAACGTGATCCGTGCATGATACCCACGTGATCAGTGCATGATAAGTTACCAGATCAGTGTATGATAAGCCACCTGATCAGTGCATGATATCCACCTTATCAGTTCACAATCAGTCACCTGATCAGTGAATGCACAGTCACGTGATCAGTGCATGTTAGCTGTGCGATCAGTGCATGATAGCCAGGTGATCAGTGCATGATCAGTCACGTGATCAGTGTATGATCAGCCACGTGATCAGTGCATGATCAGCCACGTGATCACTACCTCACCATCCACGTGATCAGGTCATGTGCAGTCATGTGAAAAGTGGATGATAGCGAAGTGATCAGTGCATGATCAGTCACGTGATCAGTGCATGATAACCACGTTATCAGTGCATGATAGCCATGTGATCAGTACATGATAGCCATGAGTTCTGTACATGATCAGTCTCGTGATCAGTGTATTATCATCCACATGATCAGTGTATGCCCCGTCACGTGATCATTGCATGAGAGCCACATTATCTGTGCATGATCAGTTACGTGATAAGGGCATGCACAGTCACATGATCAGTCCAAGATAGCCACGTGAAAAGTGCCTGATCAGTCACGTGATCAGTGTATGATATCCACGTGATCAGTGTATGTGCACTCACGTGATCAGTGCATTATAGCCACGTGATCACTGCCTGATCAGTCACGTGATCTGTCCATGATCAGTCAGGTGAATCGTGTATGATCATCCCCGTGATCAGTGCACGGGCAGTGACAAGATCAGTGCATGATAGACATGTAATCAGTGCATGTTCAGTCACGTGATCAGTGTATAATCAGCCAGGTGATCACTGCATCATAGCCACCTGATCAGTGCATGATCAGTCACGTGATCTGTGCATGATCTGTCACATGATCACTGTATCAACATCCACATTATCAGTGCATGTGCAGTGACGTGATCAGTGCATGATCAGTCCAGTGATAAGTGTATTATCAGCCACGTGATCATTGCATGATAGCCACGTGATCAGGGCATGATAGCCATGTGATCAGTACATGATCAGCACGTGATCAGTGCAGGATCAGTCACGTGATCAGTACATGATCAGTCACATGATCAGTGCAAGATCTGTAGCGTGATCAGTGTATGATCAACCACGTGATCAGTGCATGCCCAGTTAGGAGAAAAGTGCATGATAGCGAAGTGAACAGTGCATGATCAGTCACGTGATCAGTGCATGATCATTCACGTGATCAGTGCATGACCAGTAACTTGATCAGTGCATTATAGCCACGTGATCAGTGCATGATAGCCACATTATCTGTGCATGATCAGTTACGTGATAAGGGCATGCACAGTCACATGATCAGTCCAAGATAGCCACGTGATAAGTGCATGATCAGTCACGTGATCAGTGCATGATCAGCCTGTTACCTGTGCATGATAAGACACATGTTCAGTGCACGATCAGCCACGTGATCAGTGAATGATAAACATTTGATCAGTGCATGATCAGTCACGTGAGCAGTGTATGATCAACCACGTGATTAGTGCATGATAGCCACGAGATCACTGCTTGATTAGTCTAGTGATCAGTGTATGATCATCCACGTGATCAGTGAATGCCCAGTCACGTGATCAGTGTATGATAGCCACGTGATCAGTGCATGATTAGTCACGTGATCAGTGCATGATCAGCCAGGTTATCTGTGCATGATCAGCCACATGTTCAGTGCATGATCAGCCATGTGATCAGTGAATGATAGCCATGTGATCAGTCATGTGATCATTGTATGATCAGCCACGTGAACAGTGCGTGCTCAGTCACGTGGTTAGGGCCTGCTGAGCTGCGTGATTCCTGCCTGCTCATCTGCTTCTTAATTGCCAGCTGAGCTGAGACATTCCTGCCTGCTCATCTGTTTGATAATTGCCAGCTGAGCTGTGTGATTCCTGCCTGCTCATCTGCTTGATAATTGCCAGCTGAGCTGCGTGACACCTGTCTGCTCATGTGCTTGATTATTGCCAGCTGAGGTGCGTGATTCCTGCCTGCTCATCTGCTTGACAATTGCCAGCTGAGCCATGTGATTCCTGCCTGCTCAGCTGCTTGATTATTGCCAGCTGTGCAGCATGATTTGTCACATCTGAGGTCTTTGATTATGGCCTCCTGATTGCGTGATTCGTGCCTGCTCAGCTCTTTGATTATTGCCTCCGGAGGCACATCATCAGTGCATGATTGCCATGTGATCAGCGCATGATCAGTGACATGATCGGTGCCATTCAGACACGTGGTCACTGCATGCTCAGTCACGTGATCAGTTCCTGATCAGCAACGTGATTAGTGCATGATCAGCCACGTGATCAGTGTATGATAAGCCACGTGAGCACTGCATGTGCACTCACGAGATCAGTGTATGATCAGCCACGTGATCAGTGTATGATAAGCCAGGTGAGCAGTGCATGATCAGCCACGTGATCAGTGTCTGATCTCCACATGATCAGTGCACGTGCAGTCACTTGATCAGTGCATTATAGCTACGTGATCAGTGCATGATGAGTCACGAGATCTGTCCATGATCAGTCAGGTGAATCGTGTATGATCAGCCCCGTGATCAGTGCATGGGCAGTCACAGGATCAGTGCATGATAGACATGTGATCAGTGCATGATCAGTCAGGTGATCAGTGTATGATCAGCCAGGTGTTCACTGCATCATAGCCACGTGATCAGTGCATGATAGCCACCTGATCAGTGCATGATCAGTCACGTGATCTGTGCATGATCTGTCACATGATCACTGTATCAACATCCACATTATCAGTGCATGGGCAGAGACGTGATCAGGGAATGATAGACACGTGGTCAGTGCATGATCAGTCACGTGATAAGTGTATTATCAGCCACGTGATCATTGCATGATAGCCACCTGATCAGGACATGATAGCCATATGATCAGTACATGATCAGGCACATGATCAGTGCAGGATCAGTCACGAGATCAGTACATGATCAGTCACATGATCAGTGCAAGATCTGTAACGTGATCAGTGTATGATCAACCACGTGATCAGTGCATGCCCAGTTAGGAGAAAAGTGCATGATAGCAAAGTGATCAGAGCATGATCATTCATGTGATCAGTGCCTGACCAGTCACGTGATCAGTGCATGATAGCCACGTGATCAGTGCATGAACAGTCACCTGATCAGTGCATGACCAGTAACGTGATCCGTGCATGATACCCACGTGATCAGTGCATGATAAGTTACCAGATCAGTGTATGATAAGCCACCTGATCAGTGCATGATATCCACCTTATCAGTTCACAATCAGTCACCTGATCAGTGAATGCACAGTCACGTGATCAGTGCATGTTAGCTGTGCGATCAGTGCATGATAGCCAGGTGATCAGTGCATGATCAGTCACGTGATCAGTGTATGATCAGCCACGTGATCAGTGCATGATCAGCCACGTGATCACTACCTCACCATCCACGTGATCAGGTCATGTGCAGTCATGTGAAAAGTGGATGATAGCGAAGTGATCAGTGCATGATCAGTCACGTGATCAGTGCATGATAACCACGTTATCAGTGCATGATAGCCATGTGATCAGTACATGATAGCCATGAGTTCTGTACATGATCAGTCTCGTAATCAGTGTATTATCATCCACATGATCAGTGTATGCCCCGTCACGTGATCATTGCATGAGAGCCACATTATCTGTGCATGATCAGTTACGTGATAAGGGCATGCACAGTCACATGATCAGTCCAAGATAGCCACGTGAAAAGTGCCTGATCAGTCACGTGATCAGTGTATGATATCCACGTGATCAGTGTATGTGCACTCACGTGATCAGTGCATTATAGCCACGTGATCACTGCCTGATCAGTCACGTGATCTGTCCATGATCAGTCAGGTGAATCGTGTATGATCATCCCCGTGATCAGTGCACGGGCAGTGACAAGATCAGTGCATGATAGACATGTAATCAGTGCATGTTCAGTCACGTGATCAGTGTATAATCAGCCAGGTGATCACTGCATCATAGCCACCTGATCAGTGCATGATCAGTCACGTGATCTGTGCATGATCTGTCACATGATCACTGTATCAACATCCACATTATCAGTGCATGCGCAGTGACGTGATCAGTGCATGATCAGTCACGTGATAAGTGTATTATCAGCCACGTGATCATTGCATGAATGCCACGTGATCAGCGCATGATAGCCATGTGATCAGTACATGATCAGGCACGTGATCAGTGCAGGATCAGTCTCTTGATCAGTACATGATCAGTCACAGGATCAGTGCAAGATCTGTAACGTGATCAGTGTATGATCAACCCCGTGATCAGTGCATGCCCAGTTAGGAGAAAAGTGCATGATTGCAAAGTGATCAGTGCATGATCAGTCACGTGATCAGTGCATGACCAGTAATTTGATCAGTGCATGATAGCCACGTGATCAGTGCATGATAAGTTACCGGATCAGTGTATGATAAGGCACCTGATCAGTGCATGATATCCATCTTATCAGTTCACAATCAGTCACCTGATCAGTGAATGCACAGTCACGTGATCAGTGCATGATAGCTATGCGATCAGTGCATGATAGCCAGGTGATCAGTGCATGATCAGCAACGTGATTAGTGCATGATCAGCCAGGTGCTCAGTGCATGATCAGGCACGTGATCACTACCTCACCATCCACGTGATCAGGTCATACGCAGTCTTGTGAAAAGTGGATGAGAGCGAAGTGATCAGTGCATGATCAGTCACGTGATCAGTGCATGATAGCCACGTGATCAGTGCATGATAACCACGTGATCAGTGCATGATAGCCATGTGATCAGTACATGATCAGTCACGTGATCAGTGTATACTCAGCCAAGTGATCAGTGCATGATAGCCATGAGTTCTGTGCATGATCAGTCTCGTGATCAGTGTATGATCATCCACATGATGAGTGTATGCCCCGTCACGTGATCATTGCATGATAGCCACATTATCTGTGCATGATCAGTTACGTGATAAGGGCATGCACAGTCACAGGATCAGTCCAAGATAGCCACGTGATAAGTGCATGATCAGTCACGTGATCAGTGCATGATCAGCCAGGTTACCTGTGCATGATAAGCCACATGTTCAGTGCACGATCAGCCACGTGATCAGTGAATGATAAACATTTGATCAGTGCATGATCAGTCACGTGAGCAGTGTATGATTAACCACGTGATTAGTGCATGATAGCCACAAGATCAGTGCTTGATCAGTCTAGTGATCAGTGTATGATCATCCACGTGATCAGTGAATGCCCAGTCACGTGATCAGTGTATGATAGCCACGTGATCAGTGCATGATTAGTCACGTGATCAGTGCATGATCAGCCAGGTTATCTGTGCATGATCAGCCACATGTTCAGTGCATGATCAGCCAGGTGATCAGTGAATGATAGCCATGTGATCAGTCATGTGATCATTGTATGATCAGCCACGTGAACAGTGCGTGCTCAGTCACGTGATTAGGGCCTGCTGAGCTGCGTGATTCCTGCCTGCTCATCTGCTTCTTAATTGCCAGTTGAGCTGAGACATTCCTGCCTGCTCATGTGTTTCATAATTGCCAGCTGAGCTGTGTGATTCCTGCCTGCTCATCTGCTTGATCATTGCCAGCTGAGCTGCGTGATACCTGTCTGCTCATGTGCTTGATTATTGCCAGCTGAGGTGCGTGATTCCTGCCTGCTCATCTGCTTGACAATTGCCAGCTGAGCCATGTGATTCCTGCCTGCTCAGCTGCTTGATTATTGCCAGCTGTGCAGCATGATTTGTCACATCTGAGGTCCATGATTATGGCCTCCTGATTGCGTGATTCGTGCCTGCTCAGCTCTTTGATTATTGCCTCCGGAGGCACATCATCAGTGCATGATTGCCATGTGATCAGCGCATGATCAGTGACATGATCGGTGCCATTCAGACACGTGGTCACTGCATGCTCAGTCACGTGATCAGTTCCTGATCAGCAACGTGATTAGTGCATGATCAGCCACGTGATCAGTGTATGATAAGCCACGTGAGCACTGCATTGGCAGTCACGAGATCAGTGTATGATCAGCCACGTGATCAGTGTATGATAAGCCAGGTGAGCAGTGCATGATCAGCCACGTGATCAGTGTCTGATCTCCACATGATCAGTGCATGTGCAGTCACGTGATCAGTGCATTAGAGCTACGTGATCAGTGCATGATGAGTCACGTGATCTGTCCATGATCGTTCAGGTGAATGGTGTATGATCAGCCCCGTGATCAGTGCATGGGCAGTCACAGGATCAGTGCATGATAGACATGTGATCAGTGCATGATCAGTCAGGTGATCAGTGTATGATCAGCCAGGTGTTCACTGCATCATAGCCACGTGATCAGTGCATGATAGCCACCTGATCAGTGCATGATCAGTCACGTGATCTGTGCATGATCTGTCACATGATCACTGTATCAACATCCACATTATCAGTGCATGGGCAGAGACGTGATCAGGGAATGATAGACACGTGGTCAGTGCATGATCAGTCACGTGATAAGTGTATTATCAGCCACGTGATCATTGCATGATAGCCACGTGATCAGGGCATGATAGCCATGTGATCAGTACATGATCAGGCACATGATCAGTGCAGGATCAGCCCCGAGATCAGTACATGATCAGTCACATGATCAGTGCAAGATCTGTAACGTGATCAGTGTATGATCAACCACGTGATCAGTGCATGCCCAGTTAGGAGAAAAGTGCATGATAGCAAAGTGATCAGAGCATGATCATTCATGTGATCAGTGCCTGACCAGTCACGTGATCAGTGCATGATAGCCACGTGATCAGTGCATGAACAGTCACCTGATCAGTGCATGACCAGTAACGTGATCCGTGCATGATACCCACGTGATCAGTGCATGATAAGTTACCAGATCAGTGTATGATAAGCCACCTGATCAGTGCATGATATCCACCTTATCAGTTCACAATCAGTCACCTGATCAGTGAATGCACAGTCACGTGATCAGTGCATGTTAGCTGTGCGATCAGTGCATGATAGCCAGGTGATCAGTGCATGATCAGTCACGTGATCAGTGTATGATCAGCCACGTGATCAGTGCATGATCAGCCACGTGATCACTACCTCACCATCCACGTGATCAGGTCATGTGCAGTCATGTGAAAAGTGGATGATAGCGAAGTGATCAGTGCATGATCAGTCACGTGATCAGTGCATGATAGCCACGTGATCAGTGCATGATAACCACGTTATCAGTGCATGATAGCCATGTGATCAGTACATGATAGCCATGAGTTCTGTACATGATCAGTCTCGTGATCAGTGTATTATCATCCACATGATCAGTGTATGCCCCGTCACGTGATCATTGCATGAGAGCCACATTATCTGTGCATGATCAGTTACGTGATAAGGGCATGCACAGTCACATGATCAGTCCAAGATAGCCACGTGAAAAGTGCCTGATCAGTCACGTGATCAGTGTATGATATCCACGTGATCAGTGTATGTGCACTCACGTGATCAGTGCATTATAGCCACGTGATCACTGCCTGATCAGTCACGTGATCTGTCCATGATCAGTCAGGTGAATCGTGTATGATCATCCCCGTGATCAGTGCACGGGCAGAGACAAGATCAGTGCATGATAGACATGTAATCAGTGCATGTTCAGTCACGTGATCAGTGTATAATCAGCCAGGTGATCACTGCATCATAGCCACCTGATCAGTGCATGATCAGTCACGTGATCTGTGCATGATCTGTCACATGATCACTGTATCAACATCCACATTATCAGTGCATGCGCAGTGACGTGATCAGTGCATGATCAGTCACGTGATATGTGTATTATCAGCCACGTGATCATTGCATGAATGCCACGTGATCAGCGCATGATAGCCATGTGATCAGTACATGATCAGGCACGTGATCAGTGCAGGATCAGTCTCTTGATCAGTACATGATCAGTCACAGGATCAGTGCAAGATCTGTAACGTGATCAGTGTATGATCAACCCCGTGATCAGTGCATGCCCAGTTAGGAGAAAAGTGCATGATTGCAAAGTGATCAGTGCATGATCAGTCACGTGATCAGTGCATGACCAGTAATTTGATCAGTGCATGATAGCCACGTGATCAGTGCATGATAAGTTACCGGATCAGTGTATGATAAGGCACCTGATCAGTGCATGATATCCATCTTATCAGTTCACAATCAGTCACCTGATCAGTGAATGCACAGTCACGTGATCAGTGCATGATAGCTATGCGATCAGTGCATGATAGCCAGGTGATCAGTGCATGATCAGCAACGTGATTAGTGCATGATCAGCCAGGTGCTCAGTGCATGATCAGGCACGTGATCACTACCTCACCATCCACGTGATCAGGTCATACGCAGTCTTGTGAAAAGTGGATGAGAGCGAAGTGATCAGTGCATGATCAGTCACGTGATCAGTGCATGATAGCCACGTGATCAGTGCATGATAACCACGTTATCAGTGCATGATAGCCATGTGATCAGTACATGATCAGTCACGTGATCAGTGTATACTCAGCCAAGTGATCAGTGCATGATAGCCATGAGTTCTGTGCATGATCAGTCTCGTGATCAGTGTATGATCATCCACATGATGAGTGTATGCCCCGTCACGTGATCATTGCATGATAGCCACATTATCTGTGCATGATCAGTTACGTGATAAGGGCATGCACAGTCACAGGATCAGTCGAAGATAGCCACGTGATAACTGCATGATCAGTCACGTGATCAGTGCATGATCAGCCAGGTTACCTGTGCATGATAAGCCACATGTTCAGTGCACGATCAGCCACGTGATCAGTGAATGATAAACATTTGATCAGTGCATGATCAGTCACGTGAGCAGTGTATGACTAACCACGTGATTAGTGCATGATAGCCACAAGATCAGTGCTTGATCAGTCTAGTGATCAGTGTATGATCATCCACGTGATCAGTGAATGCCCAGTCACGTGATCAGTGTATGATAGCCACGTGATCAGTGCATGATTAGTCACGTGATCAGTGCATGATCAGCCAGGTTATCTGTGCATGATCAGCCACATGTTCAGTGCATGATCAGCCAGGTGATCAGTGAATGATAGCCATGTGATCAGTCATGTGATCATTGTATGATCAGCCACGTGAACAGTGCGTGCTCAGTCACGTGATTAGGGCCTGCTGAGCTGCGTGATTCCTGCCTGCTCATCTGCTTCTTAATTGCCAGTTGAGCTGAGACATTCCTGCCTGCTCATGTGTTTCAAAATTGCCAGCTGAGCTGTGTGATTCCTGCCTGCTCATCTGCTTGATCATTGCCAGCTGAGCTGCGTGATACCTGTCTGCTCATGTGCTTGATTATTGCCAGCTGAGGTGCGTGATTCCTGCCTGCTCATCTGCTTGACAATTGCCAGCTGAGCCATGTGATTCCTGCCTGCTCAGCTGCTTGATTATTGCCAGCTGTGCAGCATGATTTGTCACATCTGAGGTCCATGATTATGGCCTCCTGATTGCGTGATTCGTGCCTGCTCAGCTCTTTGATTATTGCCTCCGGAGGCACATCATCAGTGCATGATTGCCATGTGATCAGCGCATGATCAGTGACATGATCGGTGCCATTCAGACACGTGGTCACTGCATGCTCAGTCACGTGATCAGTTCCTGATCAGCAACGTGATTAGTGCATGATCAGCCACGTGATCAGTGTATGATAAGCCACGTGAGCACTGCATGTGCAGTCACGAGATCAGTGTATGATCAGCCACGTGATCAGTGCATGATAGCCAGGTGATCAGTGCATGATCAGTCTCGTGATCAGAGTATGATCAGCCACGTGATCAGAGAATGTCCAGTCACGTGATCAGTGTATGATAGCCAAGTGATCAGTGCATGATCAGTCACGTGATCTGTGCATGATCTGTCACATGATCACTGTATCAACATCCACATTATCAGTGCATGGGCAGAGACGTGATCAGGGAATGATAGACACGTGGTCAGTGCATGATCAGTCACGTGATAAGTGTATTATCAGCCACGTGATCATTGCATGATAGCCACGTGATCAGGGCATGATAGCCATGTGATCAGTACATGATCAGGCACATGATCAGTGCAGGATCAGTCCCGAGATCAGTACATGATCAGTCACATGATCAGTGCAAGATCTGTAAAGTGATCTGTGTATGATCAATCACGTGATCAGTGCATGCCCAGTTTGGAGAAAAGTGCATGATAGCAAAGTGATCAGAGCATGATCATTCATGTGATCAGTGCCTGACCAGTCACGTGATCAGTGCATGATAGCCACGTGATCAGTGCATGATAAGTTACCGGATCAGTGTATGATAAGCCACCTGATCAGTGCATGATATCCACCTTATCAGTTCAAAATCAGTCACCTGATCAGTGAATGCACAGTCACGTGATCAGGGCATGATAGCTATTCGATCAGTGCATGATAACCAGGTGATCAGTGCATGATCAGTCATGTGATCAGTGTATGATCAGCCACGTGATCCGTGCATGATCAGCCACATGATCACTGCCTCACCATCCACGTGATCAGGTAATGCACAGTAATGTGAAAAGTGGATGATAGCGAAGTGATCAGTGCATGATCAGTCACGTGATCAGTGCATGATAGCCACGTGATCAGTGCATGATAACCACGTTATCAGTGCATGATAGCCATGTGATCAGTACATGATCAGTCACGTGATCAGTGCATACTCAGCCACGTGATCAGTGCATGATAGCCATGAGTTCTGTGCATGATCAGTCTCGTGATCAGTGTATGATCATCCACATGATCAGTGCATGCCCCGTTACGTGATCATTGCATGAGAGCCACATTATCTGTGCATGATCAGTTACGTGATAAGGGCATGCACAGTCACATGATCAGTCCAAGATAGCCACGTGATAAGTGCCTGATCAGTCACGTAATCAGTGCATGATCAGCCAGGTTACCTGTGCATGATAAGCCACATGTTCAGTGCACGATCAGACACGTGATCAGTGAATGATAAACATTTTATCAGTGCATGATCAGTCACGTGAGCAGTGTATGATCAACCTCGTGATTAGAGCATGATAGCCACGAGATCAGTGAATGACCAGTCACATGATCAGTGCATGATAGCCACGTGATCAGTGCATGATAAGTTACCGGATCAGTGTATGATAAGGCACGTGATCAGTGCATGATATCCACCTTATCAGTTCACAATCAGTCACCTGATCAGTGAATGCACAGTCACGTGATCAGTGTATGGTAGCTATGCGATCAGTGCATGATAGCCAGGTGATCAGTGCATGATCAGTCACGTGATCAGAGTATGATCAGCCACGTGATCAGAGAATGCCCAGTCACATGATCAGTGTATGATAGCCAAGTGATCAGTGCATGATTAGTCAGGTGATCAGTGCATGATCAGCCAGGTTATCTGTGCATGATCAGCCACATGTTCAGTGCATGATCAGCCAGGTGATCAGTGAATGATAGCCATTTGATCAGTCATGTGTTCTTTGTATGATCAGCAACGTGAACAGTGCGTGCTCAGTCACGTGATTAGGGCCTGCTGAGCTGCGTGATTCCTGCCTGCTCATCTGCTTCTTAATTGCCAGCTGAGCTGAGACATTCCTGCCTGCTCATCTGCTTGATAATTGCCAGCTGAGCTGTGTGATTCCTGCCTGCTCATCTGCTTGATAATTGCCAGCTGAGCTGCGTGATACCTGTCTGCTCATGTGCTTGATTATTGCCAGCTGAGGTGCGTGATTCCTGCCTGCTCATCTGCTTGACAATTGCCAACTGAGCCATGTGATTCCTGCCTGCTCAGCTGCTTGATTATTGCCAGCTGTGCAGCATGATTTGTCACAGCTGAGGTCCATGATTATTGCCTGCTGATTGCGTGATTCGTGCCTGCTCAGCTCTTTGATTATTGCCTCCGGAGGCACATCATCAGTGCATGATTGCCATGTGATCAGCGCATGATCAGTGACATGGTCGGTGCCATTCAGACACGTGGTCACTGCATGCTCAGTCAGGTGATCAGTTCCTGATCAGCAACGTGATTAGTGCATGATCAGCCACGTGATCAGTGTATGATAAGCCACGTGAGCAGTGCATGTGCAGTCACGAGATCAGTGTATGATCAGCCACGTGATCAGTGTATGATAAGCCAGGTGAGCAGTGCATGATCAGCCACGTGATCAGTGTCTGATCTCCACATGATCAGTGCATGTGCAGTCACGTGATCAGTGCATTAGAGCTACGTGATCAGTGCATGATGAGTCACGTGATCTGTCCATGATCAGTCAGGTGAATGGTGTATGATCAGCCCCGTGATCAGTGCATGGGCAGTCACAGGATCAGTGCATGATAGACATGTGATCAGTGCATGATCAGTCAGGTGATCAGTGCATGATAGCCACCTGATCAGTGCATGATCAGTCACGTGATCTGTGCATGATCTGTCACATGATCACTGTATCAACATCCACATTATCAGTGCATGGGCAGAGACGTGATCAGGGAATGATAGACACGTGGTCAGTGCATGATCAGTCACGTGATAAGTGTATTATCAGCCACGTGATCATTGCATGATAGCCCCCTGATCAGGGCATGATAGCCATGTGATCAGTACATGATCAGGCACATGATCAGTGCAGGATAAGTCACGAGATCAGTACATGATCAGTCACATGATCAGTGCAAGATCTGTAACGTGATCAGTGTATGATCAACCACGTGATCAGTGCATGCCCAGTTAGGAGAAAAGTGCATGATAGCAAAGTGATCAGAGCATGATCATTCATGTGATCAGTGCCTGACCAGTCACGTGATCAGTGCATGATAGCCACGTGATCAGTGCATGATAAGTTACCGGATCAGTGTATGATAAGCCACCTGATCAGTGCATGATATCCACCTTATCAGTTCACAATCAGTCACCTGATCAGTGAATGCACAGTCACGTGATCAGGGCATGATAGCTATTCGATCAGTGCATGATAACCAGGTGATCAGTGCATGATCAGTCACGAGATCAGTGTATGATCAGCCACGTGATCAGTGCATGATCAGCCACGTGATCACTACCTCACCATCCACGTGATCAGGACATGCGCAGTCATGTGAAAAGTGGATGATAGCGAAGTGATCTGTGCATGATCAGTCACGTGATCAGTGCATGATAGCCACGTGATCAGTGCATGATAACCACGTTATCAGTGCATGATAGCCATGTGATCAGTACATGATCAGTCACGTGATCAGTGCATACTCAGCCACGTGATCAGTGCATGATAGCCATGAGTTCTGTGCATGATCAGACTCGTGATCAGTGTATGATCATCCACATGATCAGTGTATGCCCCGTCACGTGATCATTGCATGAGAGCCACATTATCTGTGCATGATCAGTTACGTGATAAGGGCATGCACAGTCACATGATCAGTCCAAGATAGCCAAGTGATAAGTGCCTGATCAGTCACGTGATCAGTGCATGATAGCCACGAGATCAGTGCATGACCAGGCACATGATCAGTGCATGATAGCCACGTGATCAGTGCATGATAAGTTACCGGATCAGTGTATGATAAGGCACGTGATCAGTGCATGATATCCACCTTATCAGTTCACAATCAGTCACCTGATCAGTGAATGCACAGTCACGTGATCAGTGTATGGTAGCTATGCGATCAGTACATGATAGCCAGGTGATCAGTGCATGATCAGTCATGTGATCAGTGTATGATCAGCCACGTGATCAGTGCATGATCAGCCACGTGATCACTACCTCACCATCCACGTGATCAGGTCATACGCAGTCATGTGAAAAGTGGATGATAGCGAAGTGATCAGTGCATGATCAGTCACGTGATCAGTGCATGATAGCCACGTGATCAGTGCATGATCAGCCACGTGATCAATACCTCACCATCCACGTGATCAGGTCTCGTGCAGTAATGTGAAAAGTGGATGATAGCGAAGTGATCAGTGCATGATCAGTCACGTGATCAGTGCATGATACCCACGTGATCAGTGCATGAACAGTCACGTGATCAGTGCATGATCAGTAACGTGATCAGTGCATGATAGCCACGTGATCAGTGCATGATAAGTTACCGGATCAGTGTATGATAAGCCACCTGATCAGTGCATGATATCCACCTTATCAGTTCACAATCAGTCACCTGATCAGTGAATGCACAGTCACGTGATCAGTGCATGATAGCTATGCGATCAGTGCATGATAGCCAGGTGATCAGTGCATGATCAGTCACGTGATCAGTGTATGATCAGCCACGTGATCAGTGCATGATCAGCCACGTGATCACTACCTCACCATCCACGTGATCAGGTCATGCGCAGTAATGTGAAAAGTGGATGATAGCGAAGTGATCAGTGCATGATCAGCCACGTGATCAGTGTATGATATTCACGTGATCAGTGCATTATAGCTACGTGATCAGTGCATGAACAGTCACGTGACCAGCGTATGATCAGCCACGTGATCAGTCCATGTGCAGTCACGAGATCAGTGTATGATCAGCCACGTGATCAGTGTATGATAAGCCACGTGAGCAGTGCACGATCAGTCACATGATCAGTGTTTGATATCCACGTGATCAGTGTATGTGCAGTCACGTGATCAGTGCATTATAGCTACGTGATCAGTGCATGATCAGTCACATGATCTGTCCATGATCAGTCAGGTGAATCGTGTATGATCATCCCCGTGATCAGTGCACGGGCAGTCACAAGATCAGTGCATGATAGACATGGAATCAGTGCATGTTCAGCCACGTGATCAGTGTATGATCAACCAGGTGATCACTGCATCATAGCCACCTGATCAGTGCATGATCAGTCACGTGATCTTTGCATGATCTGTCACATGATCACTGTATCAACATCCACATTATCAGTGCATGCGCAGTGACGTGATCAAGGAGTGATAGCCAGGTGATCAGTGCATGATCAGTCACGTGATCAGTGTATACTCAGCCACGTGATCAGTGCATGATAGCCATGAGTTCTGTACATGATCAGTCTCGTGATCAGTGTATTATCATCCACATGATCAGTGTATGCCCCGTCACGTGATCATTGCATGAGAGCCACATTATCTGTGCATGATCAGTTACGTGATAAGGGCATGCACAGTCACATGATCAGTCCAAGATAGCCACGTGAAAAGTGCCTGATCAGTCACGTGATCAGTGTATGATATCCACGTGATCAGTGTATGTGCACTCACGTGATCAGTGCATTATAGCCACGTGATCACTGCCTGATCAGTCACGTGATCTGTCCATGATCAGTCAGGTGAATCGTGTATGATCATCCCCGTGATCAGTGCACGGGCAGTCACAAGATCAGTGCATGATAGACATGTAATCAGTGCATGTTCAGTCACGTGATCAGTGTATAATCAGCCAGGTGATCACTGCATCATAGCCACCTGATCAGTGCATGATCAGTCACGTGATCTGTGCATGATCTGTCACATGATAACTGTATCAACATCCACATTATCAGTGCATGCGCAGTGACGTGATCAGTGCATGATCAGTCACGTGATAAGTGTATTATCAGCCACGTGATCATTGCATGAATGCCACGTGATCAGCGCATGATAGCCACGAGATCAGTGCATGACCAGGCACATGATCAGTGCATGATAGCCACGTGATCAGTGCATGATAAGTTACCGGATCAGTGTATGATAAGGCACGTGATCAGTGCATGATATCCACCTTATCAGTTCACAATCAGTCACCTGATCAGTGAATGCACAGTCACGTGATCAGTGTATGGTAGCTATGCGATCAGTGCATGATAGCCAGGTGATCAGTGCATGATCAGTCATGTGATCAGTGTATGATCAGCCACGTGATCAGTGCATGATCAGCCACGTGATCACTACCTCACCATCCACGTGATCAGGTCATACGCAGTCATGTGAAAAGTGGATGATAGCGAAGTGATCAGTGCATGATCAGTCACGTGATCAGTGCATGATAGCCACGTGATCAGTGCATGATCAGCCACGTGATCAATACCTCACCATCCACGTGATCAGGTCTCGCGCAGTAATGTGAAAAGTGGATGATAGCGAAGTGAACAGTGCATGATCAGTCACGTGATCAGTGCATGATACCCACGTGGTCAGTGCATGAACAGTCACGTGATCAGTGCATGATCAGTAACGTGATCAGTGCATGATAGCCACGTGATCAGTGCATGATAAGTTACCGGATCAGTGTAGGATAAGCCACCTGATCAGTGCATGATATCCACCTTATCAGTTCACAATCAGTCACCTGATCAGTGAATGCACAGTCACGTGATCAGTGCATGATAGCTATGCGATCAGTGCATGATAGCCAGGTGATCAGTGCATGATCAGTCACGTGATCAGTGTATGATCAGCCACGTGATCAGTGCATGATCAGCCACGTGATCACTACCTCACCATCCACGTGATCAGGTCATGCGCAGTAATGTGAAAAGTGGATGATAGCGAAGTGATCAGTGCATGATCAGCCACGTGATCAGTGTATGATATTCACGTGATCAGTGCATTATAGCTACGTGATCAGTGCATGAACAGTCACGTGACCAGCATATGATCAGCCACGTGATCAGTCCATGTGCAGTCACGAGATCAGTGTATGATCAGCCACGTGATCAGTGTATGATAAGCCACGTGAGCAGTGCATGATCAGTCACATGATCAGTGTTTGATATCCACGTGATCAGTGTATGTGCAGTCATGTGATCAGTGCATTATAGCTACGTGATCAGTGCATGGTCAGTCACATGATCTGTCCATGATCAGTCAGGTGAATCGTGTATGATCATCCCCGTGATCAGTGCACGGGCAGTCACAAGATCAGTGCATGATAGACATGTAATCAGTGCATGTTCAGCCACGTGATCAGTGCATGATAGTCACGTGATCAGTGCATGATAACCACGTTATCAGTGCATGATAGCCATGTGATCAGTACATGATCAGTCACGTGATCAGTGTATACTCAGCCACGTGATCAGTGCATGATAGCCATGAGTTCTGTACATGATCAGTCTCGTGATCAGTGTATTATCATCCACATGATCAGTGTATGCCCCGTCACGTGATCATTGCATGAGAGCCACATTATCTGTGCATGATCAGTTACGTGATAAGGGCATGCACAGTCACATGATCAGTCCAAGATAGCCACGTGAAAAGTGCCTGATCAGTCACGTGATCAGTGTATGATATCCACGTGATCAGTGTATGTGCACTCACGTGATCAGTGCATTATAGCCACGTGATCACTGCCTGATCAGTCACGTGATCTGTCCATGATCAGTCAGGTGAATCGTGTATGATCATCCCCGTGATCAGTGCACGGGCAGTCACAAGATCAGTGCATGATAGACATGTAATCAGTGCATGTTCAGTCACGTGATCAGTGTATAATCAGCCAGGTGATCACTGCATCATAGCCACCTGATCAGTGCATGATCAGTCACGTGATCTGTGCATGATCTGTCACATGATCACTGTATCAACATCCACATTATCAGTGCATGCGCAGTGACGTGATCAGTGCATGATCAGTCACGTGATAAGTGTATTATCAGCCACGTGATCATTGCATGAATGCCACGTGATCAGCGCATGATAGCCACGAGATCAGTGCATGACCAGGCACATGATCAAGGCATGATAGCCACGTGATCAGTGCATGATAAGTTACCGGATCAGTGTATGATAAGGCACGTGATCAGTGCATGATATCCACCTTATCAGTTCACAATCAGTCACCTGATCAGTGAATGCACAGTCACGTGATCAGTGTATGGTAGCTATGCGATCAGTGCATGATAGCCAGGTGATCAGTGCATGATCAGTCATGTGATCAGTGTATGATCAGCCACGTGATCAGTGCATGATCAGCCACGTGATCACTACCTCACCATCCACGTGATCAGGTCATACGCAGTCATGTGAAAAGTGGATGATAGCGAAGTGATCAGTGCATGATCAGTCACGTGATCAGTGCATGATAGCCACGTGATCAGTGCATGATCAGCCACGTGATCAATACCTCACCATCCACGTGATCAGGTCTCGCGCAGTAATGTGAAATGTGGATGATAGCGAAGTGATCAGTGCATGATCAGTCACGTGATCAGTGCATGATACCCACGTGATCAGTGCATGAACAGTCACGTGATCAGTGCATGATCAGTAACGTGATCAGTGCATGATAGCCACGTGATCAGTGCATGATAAGTTACCGGATCAGTGTATGATAAGCCACCTGATCAGTGCATGATATCCACCTTATCAGTTCACAATCAGTCACCTGATCAGTGAATGCACAGTCACGTGATCAGTGCATGATAGCTATGCGATCAGTGCATGATAGCCAGGTGATCAGTGCATGATCAGTCACGTGATCAGTGTATGATCAGCCACGTGATCAGTGCATGATCAGCCACGTGATCACTACCTCACCATCCACGTGATCAGGTCATGTGCAGTAATGTGAAAAGTGGATGATAGCGAAGTGATCAGTGCATGATCAGCCACGTGATCAGTGTATGATATTCACGTGATCAGTGCATTATAGCTACGTGATCAGTGCATGAACAGTCACGTGACCAGCGTATGATCAGCCACGTGATCAGTCCATGTGCAGTCACGAGATCAGTGTATGATCAGCCACGTGATCAGTGTATGATAAGCCACGTGAGCAGTGCATGATCAGTCACATGATCAGTGTTTGATATCCACGTGATCAGTGTATGTGCAGTCACGTGATCAGTGCATTATAGCTACGTGATCAGTGCATGATCAGTCACATGATCTGTCCATGATCAGTCAGGTGAATCGTGTATGATCATCCCCGTGATCAGTGCACGGGCAGTCACAAGATCAGTGCATGATAGACATGTAATCAGTGCATGTTCAGCCACGTGATCAGTGCATGATAGTCACGTGATCAGTGCATGATAACCACGTTATCAGTGCATGATAGCCATGTGATCAGTGCATGATCAGTCACGTGATCAGTGTATACTCAGCCACGTGATCAGTGCATGATAGCCATGAGTTCTGTACATGATCAGTCTCGTGATCAGTGTATTATCATCCACATGATCAGTGTATGCCCCGTCACGTGATCATTGCATGAGAGCCACATTATCTGTGCATGATCAGTTACGTGATAAGGGCATGCACAGTCACATGATCAGTCCAAGATAGCCACGTGAAAAGTGCCTGATCAGTCACGTGATCAGTGTATGATATCCACGTGATCAGTGTATGTGCACTCTCGTGATCAGTGCATTATAGCCACGTGATCACTGCCTGATCAGTCACGTGATCTGTCCATGATCAGTCAGGTGAATCGTGTATGATCATCCCCGTGATCAGTGCACGGGCAGTCACAAGATCAGTGCATGATAGACATGTAATCAGTGCATGTTCAGTCACGTGATCAGTGTATAATCAGCCAGGTGATCACTGCATCATAGCCACCTGATCAGTGCATGATCAGTCACGTGATCTGTGCATGATCTGTCACATGATCACTGTATCAACATCCACATTATCAGTGCATGCGCAGTGACGTGATCAGTGCATGATCAGTCACGTGATAAGTGTATTATCAGCCACGTGATCATTGCATGAATGCCACGTGATCAGCGCATGATAGCCACGAGATCAGTGCATGACCAGGCACATGATCAGTGCATGATAGCCACGTGATCAGTGCATGATAAGTTACCGGATCAGTGTATGATAAGGCACGTGATCAGTGCATGATATCCACCTTATCAGTTCACAATCAGTCACCTGATCAGTGAATGCACAGTCACGTGATCAGTGTATGGTAGCTATGCGATCAGTGCATGATAGCCAGGTGATCAGTGCATGATCAGTCATGTGATCAGTGTATGATCAGCCACGTGATCAGTGCATGATCAGCCACGTGATCACTACCTCACCATCCACGTGATCAGGTCATACGCAGTCATGTGAAAAGTGGATGATAGCGAAGTGATCTGTGCATGATCAGTCACGTGATCAGTGCATGATAGCCACGTGATCAGTGCATGATCAGCCACGTGATCAATACCTCACCATCCACGTGATCAGGTCTCGCACAGTAATGTGAAAAGTGGATGATAGCGAAGTGATCAGTGCATGATCAGTCACGTGATCAGTGCATGATACCCACGTGATCAGTGCATGAACAGTCACGTGATCAGTGCATGATCAGTAACGTGATCAGTGCATGATAGCCACGTGATCAGTGCATGATAAGTTACCGGATCAGTGTATGATAAGCCACCTGATCAGTGCATGATATCCACCTTATCAGTTCACAATCAGTCACCTGATCAGTGAATGCACAGTCCCGTGATCAGTGCATGATAGCTATGCGATCAGTGCATGATAGCCAGGTGATCAGTGCATGATCAGTCACGTGATCAGTGTATGATCAGCCACGTGATCAGTGCATGATCAGCCACGTGATCACTACCTCACCATCCACGTGATCAGGTCATGCGCAGTAATGTGAAAAGTGGATGATAGCGAAGTGATCAGTGCATGATCAGCCACGTGATCAGTGTATGATATTCACGTGATCAGTGCATTATAGCTACGTGATCAGTGCATGAACAGTCACGTGACCAGCGTATGATCAGCCACGTGATCAGTCCATGTGCAGTCACGAGATCAGTGTATGATCAGCCACGTGATCAGTGTATGATAAGCCACGTGAGCAGTGCATGATCAGTCACATGATCAGTGTTTGATATCCACGTGATAAGTGTATGTGCAGTCACGTGATCAGTGCATTATAGCTACGTGATCAGTGCATGATCAGTCACATGATCTGTCCATGATCAGTCAGGTGAATCGTGTATGATCATCCCCGTGATCAGTGCACGGGCAGTCACAAGATCAGTGCATGATAGACATGTAATCAGTGCATGTTCAGCCACGTGATCAGTGTATGATCAACCAGGTGATCACTGCATCATAGCCACCTGATCAGTGCATGATCAGTCACGTAATCTTTGCATGATCTGTCACATGATCACTGTATCAACATCCACATTATCAGTGCATGCGCAGTGACGTGATCAAGGAGTGATAGCCAGGTGATCAGTGCATGATCAGTCACGTGATCAGTGTATGATCAGCCACGTGATCAGTGCATGATCAGCCACGTGATCACTACCTCACCATCCACGTGATCAGGTCATGCGCAGTCATGTGAAAAGTGGATGATAGCGAAGTGATCATTGCAAGATCATTCACGTGATCAGTGCATGATAGCCACGTGATCAGTGCATGATAACCACGTTATCTATGCATGATAGCCATGTGATCAGTACATGATCAGTCACGTGATCAGTGAATACTCAGCCACGTGATCAGTGCATGATAGCCATGAGTTCTGTGCATGATCAGTCTCGTGATCAGTGTATGATCATCCACATGATCAGTGTATGCCCCGTCACGTGATCATTGCATGAGAGCCACATTATCTGTGCATGATCAGTTACGTGAAAAGGGCATGCACAGTCACATGATCAGTCCAAGATAGTGAAGTGATAAGTGCCTGATCAGTCACGTGATCAGTGCATGATAGCCACGAAATCAGTACATGACCAGTCACGTGATCAGTGCATGATAGCCACGTGATCAGTGCATGATAAGTTACCGGATATGTGTATGATAAGACACCTGATCAGTGCATGATATCCACCTTATCAGTTCACAATCAGTCCCCTGTTCAGTGAATGCACAGTCACGTGATCAGTGTATGGTAGCTATGCGATCAGTGCATGATAGCCAGGTGATCAGTGCATGATCAGCCACGTAATCAGTGCATGATCAGCCACGTGATCACTACCTCACCATCCACGTGATCAGGTCATGCGCAGTCATGTGAAAAGTGGATGACAGCGAAGTGATCAGTGCATGATCAGTCACGTGATCAGTGCATGATAGTCACGTGATCAGTGCATGATAACCACGTTATCAGTGCATGATAGCCATGTGATCAGTACATGATCAGTCACGTGATCAGTGTATACTCAGCCACGTTATCAGTGCATGATAGCCATGAGTTCTGTACATGATCAGTCTCGTGATCAGTGTATTATCATCCACATGATCAGTGTATGCCCCGTCACGTGATCATTGCATGAGAGCCACATTATCTGTGCATGATCAGTTACGTGATAAGGGCATGCACAGTCACATGATCAGTCCAAGATAGCCACGTGAAAAGTGCCTGATCAGTCACGTGATCAGTGTATGATATCCACGTGATCAGTGTATGTGCACTCACGTGATCAGTGCATTATAGCCACGTGATCACTGCCTGATCAGTCACGTGATCTGTCCATGATCAGTCAGGTGAATCGTGTATGATCATCCCCGTGATCAGTGCACGGGCAGTCACAAGATCAATGCATGATAGACATGTAATCAGTGCATGTTCAGTCACGTGATCAGTGTATAATCAGCCAGGTGATCACTGCATCATAGCCACCTGATCAGTGCATGATCAGTCACGTGATCTGTGCATGATCTGTCACATGATCACTGTATCAACATCCACATTATCAGTGCATGCGCAGTGACGTGATCAGTGCATGATCAGTCACGTGATAAGTGTATTATCAGCCACGTGATCATTGCATGAATGCCACGTGATCAGCGCATGATAGCCATGTGATCAGTACATGATCAGGCACGTGATCACTACCTCACCATCCACGTGATCAGGTCATGCGCAGTCATGTGAAAAGTGGATGATAGCGAAGTGATCAGTGCATGATCAGTCACGTGATCAGTGCATGATAGCCACGTGATCAGTCCGTGATAACCACGTTATCAGTGCATGATAGCCATGTGATCAGTACATGATTAGTCATGTGATCAGTGCATACTCAGCCACGTGATCAGTGCATGATAGCCATGAGTTCTGTGCATGATCAGTCTCGTGATCAGTGTATTATCATCCACATGATCAGTGTATGCCCCGTCACGTGATCATTGCATGAGAGCCACATTATCTGTGCATGATCAGTTACGTGATAAGGGCATGCACAGTCACATGATCAGTCCAAGATAGCCACGTGATAAGTGCCTGATCAGTCACGTAATCAGTGCATGATCAGCCAGGTTACCTGTGCATGATAAGCCACATGTTCAGTGCACGATCAGACACGTGATCAGTGAATGATAAACATTTGATCAGTGCATGATCAGTCACGTGAGCAGTGTATGATCAACCTCGTGATTAGAGCATGATAGCCACGAGATCAGTGCATGACCAGTCACATGATCAGTGCATGATAGCCACGTGATCAGTGCATGATAAGTTACCGGATCAGTGTATGATAAGGCACGTGATCAGTGCATGATATCCACCTTATCAGTTCACAATCAGTCACCTGATCAGTGAATGCACAGTCACGTGATCAGTGTATGGTAGCTATGCGATCAGTGCATGATAGCCAGGTGATCAGTGCATGATCAGTCTCGTGATCAGAGTATGATCAGCCACGTGATCAGAGAATGTCCAGTCACGTGATCAGTGTATGATAGCCAAGTGATCAGTGCATGATTAGTCAGGTGATCAGTGCATGATCAGTCAGGTGATCAGTGTATGATCAGCCAGGAGTTCACTGCATCATAGCCACGTGATCAGTGCATGATAGCCACCTGATCAGTGCATGATCAGTCACGTGATCTGTGCATGATCTGTCACATGATCACTGTATCAACATCCACATTATCAGTGCATGGGCAGAGACGTGATCAGGGAATGATAGACACGTGGTCAGTGCATGATCAGTCACGTGATAAGTGTATTATCAGCCACGTGATCATTGCATGATAGCCACGTGATCAGGGCATGATAGCCATGTGATCAGTACATGATCAGGCACATGATCAGTGCAAGATCTGTAAAGTGATCTGTGTATGATCAATCACGTGATCAGTGCATGCCCAGTTTGGAGAAAAGTGCATGATAGCAAAGTGATCAGAGCATGATCATTCATGTGATCAGTGCCTGACCAGTCACGTGATCAGTGCATGATAGCCACGTGATCAGTGCATGATAAGTTACCGGATCAGTGTATGATAAGCCACCTGATCAGTGCATGATATCCACCTTATCAGTTCAAAATCAGTCACCTGATCAGTGAATGCACAGTCACGTGATCACGGCATGATAGCTATTCGATCAGTGCATGATAACCAGGTGATCAGTGCATGATCAGTCATGTGATCAGTGTATGATCAGCCACGTGATCCGTGCATGATCAGCCACGTGATCACTACCTCACCATCCACGTCATCAGGTCATGCGCAGTCATGTGAAAAGTGGATGATAGCGAAGTGATCAGTGCATGATCAGTCACGTGATCAGTGCATGATAGCCACGTGATCAGTGCATGATAACCACGTTATCAGTGCATGATCTCCATGTGATCAGTACATGATCAGTCACGTGATCAGTGCATACTCAGCCACGTGATCAGTGCATGATAGCCATGAGTTCTGTGCATGATCAGTCTCGTGATCAGTGTATGATCATCCACATGATCAGTGTATGCCCCGTCACGTGATCATTGCATGAGAGCCACATTATCTGTGCATGATCAGTTACGTGATAAGGGCATGCACAGTCACATGATCAGTCCAAGATAGCCACGTGATAAGTGCCTGATCAGTCACGTGATCAGTGCATGATAGCCACGAGATCAGTGCATGACCAGTCACATTATCAGTGCATGATAGCCACGTGATCAGTGCATGATAAGTTACCGGATCAGTGTATGATAAGGCACGTGATCAGTGCATGATATCCACCTTATGAGTTCACAGTCAGTCACCTGATCAGTGAATGCACAGTCACGTGATCAGTGTATGGTAGCTATGCGATCAGTGCATGATAGCCAGGTGATCAGTGCATGATCAGTCATGTGATCAGTGTATGATCAGCCACGTGATCAGTGCATGATCAGCCACGTGATCACTACCTCACCATCCACGTGATCAGGTCATGTGCAGTCATGTGAAAAGTGGATGATAGCGAAGTGATCAGTGCATGATCAGTCACGTGATCAGTGCATGATAGCCACGTGATCAGTGCATGAACAGTCACGTGATCAGTGCATGATCAGTAACATGATCAGTGCATGATAGCCAGGTGATCAGTGCGTGATCAGTCACGTGATCAGTGTATGATCAGCCACGTGATCAGTGCATGATCAGCCACGTGATCACTACCTCACCATCCACGTGATCAGGTCATGCGCAGTAATGTGAAAAGTGGATGATAGCGAAGTGATCAGTGCATGATCAGCCACGTGATCAGTGTATGATATTCACGTGATCAGTGCATGTGCAGTCACGTGATCAGTGCATTATAGCTACGTGATCAGTGCATGAACATTCACGTGACCAGCGTATGATCAGCCACGTGATCAGTCCATGTGCAGTCACGAGATCAGTGTATCATCAGCCACGTGATCAGTGTATGATAAGCCACGTGAGCAGTGCATGATCAGTCACATGATCAGTGTTTGATATCCACGTGATCAGTGTATGTGCAGTCACGTGATCAGTGCATTATAGCTACGTGATCAGTGCATGATCAGTCACATGATCTGTCCATGATCAGTCAGGTGAATCGTGTATGATCATCCCCGTGATCAGTGCACGGGCAGTCACAAGATCAGTGCATGATAGACATGGAATCAGTGCATGTTCAGCCACGTGATCAGTGTATGATCAACCAGGTGATCACTGCATCATAGCCACCTGATCAGTGCATGATCAGTCACGTGATCTTTGCATGATCTGTCACATGATCACTGTATCAACATCCACATTATCAGTGCATGCGCAGTGACGTGATCAAGGAGTGATAGCCAGGTGATCAGTGCATGATCAGTCACGTGATCAGTGTATGATCAGCCACGTGATCAGTGCATGATCAGCCACGTGATCACTACCTCACCATCCACGTGATCAGGTCATGCGCAGTCATGTGAAAAGTGGATGATAGCGAAGTGATCATTGCAAGATCAGTCACGTGATCAGTGCATGATAGCCACCTGATCAGTGCATGGTCAGTCACGTGATCTGTGCATGATCTGTCACATGATCACTGTATCAACATCCACATTATCAGTGCATGGGCAGAGACGTGATCAGGGAATGATAGACACGTGGTCAGTGCATGATCAGTCACGTGATAAGTGTATTATCAGCCACGTGATCATTGCATGATAGCCACGTGATCAGGGCATGATAGCCATGTGATCAGTACATGATCAGGCACATGATCAGTGCAGGATCAGTCCCGAGATCAGTACATGATCAGTCACATGATCAGTGCAAGATCTGTAAAGTGATCAGTGTATGATCAATCACGTGATCAGTGCATGCCCAGTTAGGAGAAAAGTGCATGATAGCAAAGTGATCAGAGCATGATCATTCATGTGATCAGTGCCTGACCAGTCACGTGATCAGTGCATGATAGCCACGTGATCAGTGCATGATAAGTTACCAGATCAGTGTATGATAAGCCACCTGATCAGTGCATGATATCCACCTTATCAGTTCAAAATCAGTCACCTGATCAGTGAATGCACAGTCACGTGATCAGGGCATGATAGCTATTCGATCAGTGCATGATAACCAGGTGATCAGTGCATGATCAGTCATGTGATCAGTGTATGATCAGCCACGTGATCCGTGCATGATCAGCCACGAGATCACTACCTCACCATCCACGTGATCAGGTCATGCGCAGTCATGTGAAAAGTGGATGATAGCGAAGTGATCAGTGCATGATCAGTCACGTGATCAGTGCATGATAGCCACGTGATCAGTGCATGATAACCACGTTATCAGTGCATGATAGCCATGTGATCAGTACATGATCAGTCACGTGATCAGTGCATACTCAGCCACGTGATCAGTGCATGATAGCCATGAGTTCTGTGCATGATCAGTCTCGTGATCAGTGTATGATCATCCACATGATCAGTGTATGCCCCGTCACGTGATCATTGCATGAGAGCCACATTATCTGTGCATGATCAGTTACGTGATAAGGGCATGCACAGTCACATGATCAGTCCAAGATAGTGAAGTGATAAGTGCCTGATCAGTCACGTGATCAGTGCATGATAGCCACGAGATCAGTACATGACCAGTCACGTGATCAGTGCATGATAGCCACGTGATCAGTGCATGATAAGTTACCGGATAAGTGTATGATAAGCCACCTGATCAGTGCATGATATCCACCTTATCAGTTCACAATCAGTCCCCTGATCAGTGAATGCACAGTCACGTGATCAGGGCATGATAGCTATTCGATCAGTGCATGATAACCAGGTGATCAGTGCATGATCAGTCACGTGATCAGTGTATGATCAGCCACGTGATCAGTGCATGATCAGCCACGTGATCACTACCTCACCATCCACGTGATCAGGTCATGCGCAGTAATGTGAAAAGTGGATGATAGCGAAGTGATCAGTGCATGATCAGCCACGTGATCAGTGTATGATATTCACGTGATCAGTGCATGTGCAGTCACGTGATCAGTGCATTATAGCTACGTGATCAGTGCATGAACAGTCACGTGACCAGCGTATGATCAGCCACGTGATCAGTCCATGTGCAGTCACGAGATCAGTGTATCATCAGCCACGTGATCAGTGTATGATAAGCCACGTTAGCAGTGCATGATCAGTCACATGATCAGTGTTTGATATCCACGTGATCAGTGTATGTGCAGTCACGTGATCAGTGCATTATAGCTACGTGATCAGTGCATGATCAGTCACATGATCTGTCCATGATCAGTCAGGTGAATCGTGTATGATCATCCCCGTGATCAGTGCACGGGCAGTCACAAGATCAGTGCATGATAGACATGGAATCAGTGCATGTTCAGCCACGTGATCAGTGTATGATCAACCAGGTGATCACTGCATCATAGCCACCTGATCAGTGCATGATCAGTCACGTGATCTTTGCATGATCTGTCACATGATCACTGTATCAACATCCACATTATCAGTGCATGCGCAGTGACGTGATCAAGGAGTGATAGCCAGGTGATCAGTGCATGATCAGTCACGTGATCAGTGTATGATCAGCCACGTGATCAGTGCATGATCAGCCACGTGATCACTACCTCACCATCCACGTGATCAGGTCATGCGCAGTCATGTGAAAAGTGGATGATAGCGAAGTGATCATTGCAAGATCAGTCACGTGATCAGTGCATGATAGCCACCTGATCAGTGCATGGTCAGTCACGTGATCTGTGCATGATCTGTCACATGATCACTGTATCAACATCCACATTATCAGTGCATGGGCAGAGACGTGATCAGGGAATGATAGACACGTGGTCAGTGCATGATCAGTCACGTGATAAGTGTATTATCAGCCACGTGATCATTGCATGATAGCCACGTGATCAGGGCATGATAGCCATGTGATCAGTACATGATCAGGCACATGATCAGTGCAGGATCAGTCCCGAGATCAGTACATGATCAGTCACATGATCAGTGCAAGATCTGTAAAGTGATCAGTGTATGATCAATCACGTGATCAGTGCATGCCCAGTTAGGAGAAAAGTGCATGATAGCAAAGTGATCAGAGCATGATCATTCATGTGATCAGTGCCTGACCAGTCACGTGATCAGTGCATGATAGCCACGTGATCAGTGCATGATAAGTTACCAGATCAGTGTATGATAAGCCACCTGATCAGTGCATGATATCCACCTTATCAGTTCAAAATCAGTCACCTGATCAGTGAATGCACAGTCACGTGATCAGGGCATGATAGCTATTCGATCAGTGCATGATAACCAGGTGATCAGTGCATGATCAGTCATGTGATCAGTGTATGATCAGCCACGTGATCCGTGCATGATCAGCCACGAGATCACTACCTCACCATCCACGTGATCAGGTCATGCGCAGTCATGTGAAAAGTGGATGATAGCGAAGTGATCAGTGCATGATCAGTCACGTGATCAGTGCATGATAGCCACGTGATCAGTGCATGATAACCACGTTATCAGTGCATGATAGCCATGTGATCAGTACATGATCAGTCACGTGATCAGTGCATACTCAGCCACGTGATCAGTGCATGATAGCCATGAGTTCTGTGCATGATCAGTCTCGTGATCAGTGTATGATCATCCACATGATCAGTGTATGCCCCGTCACGTGATCATTGCATGAGAGCCACATTATCTGTGCATGATCAGTTACGTGATAAGGGCATGCACAGTCACATGATCAGTCCAAGATAGTGAAGTGATAAGTGCCTGATCAGTCACGTGATCAGTGCATGATAGCCACGAGATCAGTACATGACCAGTCACGTGATCAGTGCATGATAGCCACGTGATCAGTGCATGATAAGTTACCGGATAAGTGTATGATAAGCCACCTGATCAGTGCATGATATCCACCTTATCAGTTCACAATCAGTCCCCTGATCAGTGAATGCACAGTCACGTGATCAGGGCATGATAGCTATTCGATCAGTGCCTGATAACCAGGTGATCAGTGCATGATCAGTCACGTGATCAGTGTATGATCAGCCACGTGATCAGTGCATGATCAGCCACGTGATCACTACCTCACCATCCACGTGATCAGGTCATGCGCAGTAATGTGAAAAGTGGATGATAGCGAAGTGATCAGTGCATGATCAGCCACGTGATCAGTGTATGATATTCACGTGATCAGTGCATGTGCAGTCACGTGATCAGTGCATTATAGCTACGTGATCAGTGCATGAACAGTCACGTGACCAGCGTATGATCAGCCACGTGATCAGTCCATGTGCAGTCACGAGATCAGTGTATCATCAGCCACGTGATCAGTGTATGATAAGCCACGTTAGCAGTGCATGATCAGTCACATGATCAGTGTTTGATATCCACGTGATCAGTGTATGTGCAGTCACGTGATCAGTGCATTATAGCTACGTGATCAGTGCATGATCAGTCACATGATCTGTCCATGATCAGTCAGGTGAATCGTGTATGATCATCCCCGTGATCAGTGCACGGGCAGTCACAAGATCAGTGCATGATAGACATGGAATCAGTGCATGTTCAGCCACGTGATCAGTGTATGATCAACCAGGTGATCACTGCATCATAGCCACCTGATCAGTGCATGATCAGTCACGTGATCTTTGCATGATCTGTCACATGATCACTGTATCAACATCCACATTATCAGTGCATGCGCAGTGACGTGATCAAGGAGTGATAGCCAGGTGATCAGTGCATGATCAGTCACGTGATCAGTGTATGATCAGCCACGTGATCAGTGCATGATCAGCCACGTGATCACTACCTCACCATCCACGTGATCAGGTCATGCGCAGTCATGTGAAAAGTGGATGATAGCGAAGTGATCATTGCAAGATCAGTCACGTGATCAGTGCATGATAGCCACCTGATCAGTGCATGGTCAGTCACGTGATCTGTGCATGATCTGTCACATGATCACTGTATCAACATCCACATTATCAGTGCATGGGCAGAGACGTGATCAGGGAATGATAGACACGTGGTCAGTGCATGATCAGTCACGTGATAAGTGTATTATCAGCCACGTGATCATTGCATGATAGCCACGTGATCAGGGCATGATAGCCATGTGATCAGTACATGATCAGGCACATGATCAGTGCAGGATCAGTCCCGAGATCAGTACATGATCAGTCACATGATCAGTGCAAGATCTGTAAAGTGATCAGTGTATGATCAATCACGTGATCAGTGCATGCCCAGTTAGGAGAAAAGTGCATGATAGCAAAGTGATCAGAGCATGATCATTCATGTGATCAGTGCCTGACCAGTCACGTGATCAGTGCATGATAGCCACGTGATCAGTGCATGATAAGTTACCAGATCAGTGTATGATAAGCCACCTGATCAGTGCATGATATCCACCTTATCAGTTCAAAATCAGTCACCTGATCAGTGAATGCACAGTCACGTGATCAGGGCATGATAGCTATTCGATCAGTGCATGATAACCAGGTGATCAGTGCATGATCAGTCATGTGATCAGTGTATGATCAGCCACGTGATCCGTGCATGATCAGCCACGAGATCACTACCTCACCATCCACGTGATCAGGTCATGCGCAGTCATGTGAAAAGTGGATGATAGCGAAGTGATCAGTGCATGATCAGTCACGTGATCAGTGCATGATAGCCACGTGATCAGTGCATGATAACCACGTTATCAGTGCATGATAGCCATGTGATCAGTACATGATCAGTCACGTGATCAGTGCATACTCAGCCACGTGATCAGTGCATGATAGCCATGAGTTCTGTGCATGATCAGACTCGTGATCAGTGTATGATCATCCACATGATCAGTGTATGCCCCGTCACGTGATCATTGCATGAGAGCCACATTATCTGTGCATGATCAGTTACGTGATAAGGGCATGCACAGTCACATGATCAGTCCAAGATAGTGAAGTGATAAGTGCCTGATCAGTCACGTGATCAGTGCATGATAGCCACGAGATCAGTACATGACCAGTCAAGTGATCAGTGCATGATAGCCACGTGATCAGTGCATGATAAGTTACCGGATAAGTGTATGATAAGCCACCTGATCAGTGCATGATATCCACCTTATCAGTTCACAATCAGTCCCCTGATCAGTGAATGCACAGTCACGTGATCAGTGTATGGTAGCTATGCGATCAGTGCATGATAGCCAGGTGATCAGTGCATGAGAGCCACATTATCTGTGCATGATCAGTTACGTGATAAGGGCATGCACAGTCACATGATCAGTCCAAGATAGCCACGTGAAAAGTGCCTGATCAGTCACGTGATCAGTGTATGATATCCACGTGATCAGTGTATGTGCACTCACGTGATCAGTGCATTATAGCCACGTGATCACTGCCTGATCAGTCACGTGATCTGTCCATGATCAGTCAGGTGAATCGTGTATGATCATCCCCGTGATCAGTGCACGGGCAGTCACAAGATCAATGCATGATAGACATGTAATCAGTGCATGTTCAGTCACGTGATCAGTGTATAATCAGCCAGGTGATCACTGCATCATAGCCACCTGATCAGTGCATGATCAGTCACGTGATCTGTGCATCATCTGTCACATGATCACTGTATCAACATCCACATTATCAGTGCATGCGCAGTGACGTGATCAGTGCATGATCAGTCACGTGATAAGTGTATTATCAGCCACGTGATCATTGCATGAATGCCACGTGATCAGCGCATGATAGCCATGTGATCAGTACATGATCAGGCACGTGATCACTACCTCACCATCCACGTGATCAGGTCATGCGCAGTCATGTGAAAAGTGGATGATAGCGAAGTGATCAGTGCATGATCAGTCACGTGATCAGTGCATGATAGCCACGTGATCAGTCCGTGATAACCACGTTATCAGTGCATGATAGCCATGTGATCAGTACATGATTAGTCATGTGATCAGTGCATACTCAGCCACGTGATCAGTGCATGATAGCCATGAGTTCTGTGCATGATCAGTCTCGTGATCAGTGTATTATCATCCACATGATCAGTGTATGCCCGGTCACGTGATCATTGCATGAGAGCCACATTATCTGTGCATGATCAGTTACGTGATAAGGGCATGCACAGTCACATGATCAGTCCAAGATAGCCACGTGATAAGTGCCTGATCAGTCACGTAATCAGTGCATGATCAGCCAGGTTACCTGTGCATGATAAGCCACATGTTCAGTGCACGATCAGACACGTGATCAGTGAATGATAAACATTTGATCAGTGCATGATCAGTCACGTGAGCAGTGTATGATCAACCTCGTGATTAGAGCATGATAGCCACGAGATCAGTGCATGACCAGTCACATGATCAGTGCATGATAGCCACGTGATCAGTGCATGATAAGTTACCGGATCAGTGTATGATAAGGCACGTGATCAGTGCATGATATCCACCTTATCAGTTCACAATCAGTCACCTGATCAGTGAATGCACAGTCACGTGATCAGTGTATGGTAGCTATGCGATCAGTGCATGATAGCCAGGTGATCAGTGCATGATCAGTCTCGTGATCAGAGTATGATCAGCCACGTGATCAGAGAATGTCCAGTCACGTGATCAGTGTATGATAGCCAAGTGATCAGTGCATGATTAGTCAGGTGATCAGTGCATGATCAGTCAGGTGATCAGTGTATGATCAGCCAGGAGTTCACTGCATCATAGCCACGTGATCAGTGCATGATAGCCACCTGATCAGTGCATGATCAGTCACGTGATCTGTGCATGATCTGTCACATGATCACTGTATCAACATCCACATTATCAGTGCATGGGCAGAGACGTGATCAGGGAATGATAGACACGTGGTCAGTGCATGATCAGTCACGTGATAAGTGTATTATCAGCCACGTGATCATTGCATGATAGCCACGTGATCAGGGCATGATAGCCATGTGATCAGTACATGATCAGGCACATGATCAGTGCAGGATCAGTCCCGAGATCAGTACATGATCAGTCACATGATCAGTGCAAGATCTGTAAAGTGATCTGTGTATGATCAATCACGTGATCAGTGCATGCCCAGTTTGGAGAAAAGTGCATGATAGCAAAGTGATCAGAGCATGATCATTCATGTGATCAGTGCCTGACCAGTCACGTGATCAGTGCATGATAGCCACGTGATCAGTGCATGATAAGTTACCGGATCAGTGTATGATAAGCCACCTGATCAGTGCATGATATCCACCTTATCAGTTCAAAATCAGTCACCTGATCAGTGAATGCACAGTCACGTGATCACGGCATGATAGCTATTCGATCAGTGCATTATAGCTACGTGATCAGTGCATGAACAGTCACGTGACCAGCGTATGATCAGCCACGTGATCAGTCCATGTGCAGTCACGAGATCAGTGTATGATCAGCCACGTGATCAGTGTATGATAAGCCACGTGAGCAGTGCATGATCAGTCACATGATCAGTGTTTGATATCCACGTGATCAGTGTATGTGCAGTCACGTGATCAGTGCATTATAGCTACGTGATCAGTGCATGATCAGTCACATGATCTGTCCATGATCAGTCAGGTGAATCGTGTATGATCATCCCCGTGATCAGTGCACGGGCAGTCACAAGATCAGTGCATGATAGACATGGAATCAGTGCATGTTCAGCCACGTGATCAGTGTATGATCAACCAGGTGATCACTGCATCATAGCCACCTGATCAGTGCATGATCAGTCACGTGATCTTTGCATGATCTGTCACATGATCACTGTATCAACATCCACATTATCAGTGCATGCGCAGTGACGTGATCAAGGAGTGATAGCCAGGTGATCAGTGCATGATCAGTCACGTGATCAGTGTATGATCAGCCACGTGATCAGTGCATGATCAGCCACGTGATCACTACCTCACCATCCACGTGATCAGGTCATGCGCAGTCATGTGAAAAGTGGATGATAGCGAAGTGATCATTGCAAGATCAGTCACGTGATCAGTGCATGATAGCCACCTGATCAGTGCATGGTCAGTCACGTGATCTGTGCATGATCTGTCACATGATCACTGTATCAACATCCACATTATCAGTGCATGGGCAGAGACGTGATCAGGGAATGATAGACACGTGGTCAGTGCATGATCAGTCACGTGATAAGTGTATTATCAGCCACGTGATCATTGCATGATAGCCACGTGATCAGGGCATGATAGCCATGTGATCAGTACATGATCAGGCACATGATCAGTGCAGGATCAGTCCCGAGATCAGTACATGATCAGTCACATGATCAGTGCAAGATCTGTAAAGTGATCAGTGTATGATCAATCACGTGATCAGTGCATGCCCAGTTAGGAGAAAAGTGCATGATAGCAAAGTGATCAGAGCATGATCATTCATGTGATCAGTGCCTGACCAGTCACGTGATCAGTGCATGATAGCCACGTGATCAGTGCATGATAAGTTACCAGATCAGTGTATGATAAGCCACCTGATCAGTGCATGATATCCACCTTATCAGTTCAAAATCAGTCACCTGATCAGTGAATGCACAGTCACGTGATCAGGGCATGATAGCTATTCGATCAGTGCATGATAACCAGGTGATCAGTGCATGATCAGTCATGTGATCAGTGTATGATCAGCCACGTGATCCGTGCATGATCAGCCACGAGATCACTACCTCACCATCCACGTGATCAGGTCATGCGCAGTCATGTGAAAAGTGGATGATAGCGAAGTGATCAGTGCATGATCAGTCACGTGATCAGTGCATGATAGCCACGTGATCAGTGCATGATAACCACGTTATCAGTGCATGATAGCCATGTGATCAGTACATGATCAGTCACGTGATCAGTGCATACTCAGCCACGTGATCAGTGCATGATAGCCATGAGTTCTGTGCATGATCAGTCTCGTGATCAGTGTATGATCATCCACATGATCAGTGTATGCCCCGTCACGTGATCATTGCATGAGAGCCACATTATCTGTGCATGATCAGTTACGTGATAAGGGCATGCACAGTCACATGATCAGTCCAAGATAGTGAAGTGATAAGTGCCTGATCAGTCACGTGATCAGTGCATGATAGCCACGAGATCAGTACATGACCAGTCACGTGATCAGTGCATGATAGCCACGTGATCAGTGCATGATAAGTTACCGGATAAGTGTATGATAAGCCACCTGATCAGTGCATGATATCCACCTTATCAGTTCACAATCAGTCCCCTGATCAGTGAATGCACAGTCACGTGATCAGGGCATGATAGCTATTCGATCAGTGCATGATAACCAGGTGATCAGTGCATGATCAGTCACGTGATCAGTGTATGATCAGCCACGTGATCAGTGCATGATCAGCCACGTGATCACTACCTCACCATCCACGTGATCAGGTCATGCGCAGTAATGTGAAAAGTGGATGATAGCGAAGTGATCAGTGCATGATCAGCCACGTGATCAGTGTATGATATTCACGTGATCAGTGCATGTGCAGTCACGTGATCAGTGCATTATAGCTACGTGATCAGTGCATGAACAGTCACGTGACCAGCGTATGATCAGCCACGTGATCAGTCCATGTGCAGTCACGAGATCAGTGTATCATCAGCCACGTGATCAGTGTATGATAAGCCACGTTAGCAGTGCATGATCAGTCACATGATCAGTGTTTGATATCCACGTGATCAGTGTATGTGCAGTCACGTGATCAGTGCATTATAGCTACGTGATCAGTGCATGATCAGTCACATGATCTGTCCATGATCAGTCAGGTGAATCGTGTATGATCATCCCCGTGATCAGTGCACGGGCAGTCACAAGATCAGTGCATGATAGACATGGAATCAGTGCATGTTCAGCCACGTGATCAGTGTATGATCAACCAGGTGATCACTGCATCATAGCCACCTGATCAGTGCATGATCAGTCACGTGATCTTTGCATGATCTGTCACATGATCACTGTATCAACATCCACATTATCAGTGCATGCGCAGTGACGTGATCAAGGAGTGATAGCCAGGTGATCAGTGCATGATCAGTCACGTGATCAGTGTATGATCAGCCACGTGATCAGTGCATGATCAGCCACGTGATCACTACCTCACCATCCACGTGATCAGGTCATGCGCAGTCATGTGAAAAGTGGATGATAGCGAAGTGATCATTGCAAGATCAGTCACGTGATCAGTGCATGATAGCCACCTGATCAGTGCATGGTCAGTCACGTGATCTGTGCATGATCTGTCACATGATCACTGTATCAACATCCACATTATCAGTGCATGGGCAGAGACGTGATCAGGGAATGATAGACACGTGGTCAGTGCATGATCAGTCACGTGATAAGTGTATTATCAGCCACGTGATCATTGCATGATAGCCACGTGATCAGGGCATGATAGCCATGTGATCAGTACATGATCAGGCACATGATCAGTGCAGGATCAGTCCCGAGATCAGTACATGATCAGTCACATGATCAGTGCAAGATCTGTAAAGTGATCAGTGTATGATCAATCACGTGATCAGTGCATGCCCAGTTAGGAGAAAAGTGCATGATAGCAAAGTGATCAGAGCATGATCATTCATGTGATCAGTGCCTGACCAGTCACGTGATCAGTGCATGATAGCCACGTGATCAGTGCATGATAAGTTACCAGATCAGTGTATGATAAGCCACCTGATCAGTGCATGATATCCACCTTATCAGTTCAAAATCAGTCACCTGATCAGTGAATGCACAGTCACGTGATCAGGGCATGATAGCTATTCGATCAGTGCATGATAACCAGGTGATCAGTGCATGATCAGTCATGTGATCAGTGTATGATCAGCCACGTGATCCGTGCATGATCAGCCACGAGATCACTACCTCACCATCCACGTGATCAGGTCATGCGCAGTCATGTGAAAAGTGGATGATAGCGAAGTGATCAGTGCATGATCAGTCACGTGATCAGTGCATGATAGCCACGTGATCAGTGCATGATAACCACGTTATCAGTGCATGATAGCCATGTGATCAGTACATGATCAGTCACGTGATCAGTGCATACTCAGCCACGTGATCAGTGCATGATAGCCATGAGTTCTGTGCATGATCAGTCTCGTGATCAGTGTATGATCATCCACATGATCAGTGTATGCCCCGTCACGTGATCATTGCATGAGAGCCACATTATCTGTGCATGATCAGTTACGTGATAAGGGCATGCACAGTCACATGATCAGTCCAAGATAGTGAAGTGATAAGTGCCTGATCAGTCACGTGATCAGTGCATGATAGCCACGAGATCAGTACATGACCAGTCACGTGATCAGTGCATGATAGCCACGTGATCAGTGCATGATAAGTTACCGGATAAGTGTATGATAAGCCACCTGATCAGTGCATGATATCCACCTTATCAGTTCACAATCAGTCCCCTGATCAGTGAATGCACAGTCACGTGATCAGTGTATGGTAGCTATGCGATCAGTGCATGATAGCCAGGTGATCAGTGCATGAGAGCCACATTATCTGTGCATGATCAGTTACGTGATAAGGGCATGCACAGTCACATGATCAGTCCAAGATAGCCACGTGAAAAGTGCCTGATCAGTCACGTGATCAGTGTATGATATCTACGTGATCAGTGTATGTGCACTCACGTGATCAGTGCATTATAGCCACGTGATCACTGCCTGATCAGTCACGTGATCTGTCCATGATCAGTCAGGTGAATCGTGTATGATCATCCCCGTGATCAGTGCACGGGCAGTCACAAGATCAATGCATGATAGACATGTAATCAGTGCATGTTCAGTCACGTGATCAGTGTATAATCAGCCAGGTGATCACTGCATCATAGCCACCTGATCAGTGCATGATCAGTCACGTGATCTGTGCATCATCTGTCACATGATCACTGTATCAACATCCACATTATCAGTGCATGCGCAGTGACGTGATCAGTGCATGATCAGTCACGTGATAAGTGTATTATCAGCCACGTGATCATTGCATGAATGCCACGTGATCAGCGCATGATAGCCATGTGATCAGTACATGATCAGGCACGTGATCACTACCTCACCATCCACGTGATCAGGTCATGCGCAGTCATGTGAAAAGTGGATGATAGCGAAGTGATCAGTGCATGATCAGTCACGTGATCAGTGCATGATAGCCACGTGATCAGTCCGTGATAACCACGTTATCAGTGCATGATAGCCATGTGATCAGTACATGATTAGTCATGTGATCAGTGCATACTCAGCCACGTGATCAGTGCATGATAGCCATGAGTTCTGTGCATGATCAGTCTCGTGATCAGTGTATTATCATCCACATGATCAGTGTATGCCCGGTCACGTGATCATTGCATGAGAGCCACATTATCTGTGCATGATCAGTTACGTGATAAGGGCATGCACAGTCACATGATCAGTCCAAGATAGCCACGTGATAAGTGCCTGATCAGTCACGTAATCAGTGCATGATCAGCCAGGTTACCTGTGCATGATAAGCCACATGTTCAGTGCACGATCAGACACGTGATCAGTGAATGATAAACATTTGATCAGTGCATGATCAGTCACGTGAGCAGTGTATGATCAACCTCGTGATTAGAGCATGATAGCCACGAGATCAGTGCATGACCAGTCACATGATCAGTGCATGATAGCCACGTGATCAGTGCATGATAAGTTACCGGATCAGTGTATGATAAGGCACGTGATCAGTGCATGATATCCACCTTATCAGTTCACAATCAGTCACCTGATCAGTGAATGCACAGTCACGTGATCAGTGTATGGTAGCTATGCGATCAGTGCATGATAGCCAGGTGATCAGTGCATGATCAGTCTCGTGATCAGAGTATGATCAGCCACGTGATCAGAGAATGTCCAGTCACGTGATCAGTGTATGATAGCCAAGTGATCAGTGCATGATTAGTCAGGTGATCAGTGCATGATCAGTCAGGTGATCAGTGTATGATCAGCCAGGAGTTCACTGCATCATAGCCACGTGATCAGTGCATGATAGCCACCTGATCAGTGCATGATCAGTCACGTGATCTGTGCATGATCTGTCACATGATCACTGTATCAACATCCACATTATCAGTGCATGGGCAGAGACGTGATCAGGGAATGATAGACACGTGGTCAGTGCATGATCAGTCACGTGATAAGTGTATTATCAGCCACGTGATCATTGCATGATAGCCACGTGATCAGGGCATGATAGCCATGTGATCAGTACATGATCAGGCACATGATCAGTGCAGGATCAGTCCCGAGATCAGTACATGATCAGTCACATGATCAGTGCAAGATCTGTAAAGTGATCTGTGTATGATCAATCACGTGATCAGTGCATGCCCAGTTTGGAGAAAAGTGCATGATAGCAAAGTGATCAGAGCATGATCATTCATGTGATCAGTGCCTGACCAGTCACGTGATCAGTGCATGATAGCCACGTGATCAGTGCATGATAAGTTACCGGATCAGTGTATGATAAGCCACCTGATCAGTGCATGATATCCACCTTATCAGTTCAAAATCAGTCACCTGATCAGTGAATGCACAGTCACGTGATCACGGCATGATAGCTATTCGATCAGTGCATTATAGCTACGTGATCAGTGCATGAACAGTCACGTGACCAGCGTATGATCAGCCACGTGATCAGTCCATGTGCAGTCACGAGATCAGTGTATGATCAGCCACGTGATCAGTGTATGATAAGCCACGTGAGCAGTGCATGATCAGTCACATGATCAGTGTTTGATATCCACGTGATCAGTGTATGTGCAGTCACGTGATCAGTGCATTATAGCTACGTGATCAGTGCATGATCAGTCACATGATCTGTCCATGATCAGTCAGGTGAATCGTGTATGATCATCCCCGTGATCAGTGCACGGGCAGTCACAAGATCAGTGCATGATAGACATGGAATCAGTGCATGTTCAGCCACGTGATCAGTGTATGATCAACCAGGTGATCACTGCATCATAGCCACCTGATCAGTGCATGATCAGTCACGTGATCTTTGCATGATCTGTCACATGATCACTGTATCAACATCCACATTATCAGTGCATGCGCAGTGACGTGATCAAGGAGTGATAGCCAGGTGATCAGTGCATGATCAGTCACGTGATCAGTGTATGATCAGCCACGTGATCAGTGCATGATCAGCCACGTGATCACTACCTCACCATCCACGTGATCAGGTCATGCGCAGTCATGTGAAAAGTGGATGATAGCGAAGTGATCATTGCAAGATCAGTCACGTGATCAGTGCATGATAGCCACCTGATCAGTGCATGGTCAGTCACGTGATCTGTGCATGATCTGTCACATGATCACTGTATCAACATCCACATTATCAGTGCATGGGCAGAGACGTGATCAGGGAATGATAGACACGTGGTCAGTGCATGATCAGTCACGTGATAAGTGTATTATCAGCCACGTGATCATTGCATGATAGCCACGTGATCAGGGCATGATAGCCATGTGATCAGTACATGATCAGGCACATGATCAGTGCAGGATCAGTCCCGAGATCAGTACATGATCAGTCACATGATCAGTGCAAGATCTGTAAAGTGATCAGTGTATGATCAATCACGTGATCAGTGCATGCCCAGTTAGGAGAAAAGTGCATGATAGCAAAGTGATCAGAGCATGATCATTCATGTGATCAGTGCCTGACCAGTCACGTGATCAGTGCATGATAGCCACGTGATCAGTGCATGATAAGTTACCAGATCAGTGTATGATAAGCCACCTGATCAGTGCATGATATCCACCTTATCAGTTCAAAATCAGTCACCTGATCAGTGAATGCACAGTCACGTGATCAGGGCATGATAGCTATTCGATCAGTGCATGATAACCAGGTGATCAGTGCATGATCAGTCATGTGATCAGTGTATGATCAGCCACGTGATCCGTGCATGATCAGCCACGAGATCACTACCTCACCATCCACGTGATCAGGTCATGCGCAGTCATGTGAAAAGTGGATGATAGCGAAGTGATCAGTGCATGATCAGTCACGTGATCAGTGCATGATAGCCACGTGATCAGTGCATGATAACCACGTTATCAGTGCATGATAGCCATGTGATCAGTACATGATCAGTCACGTGATCAGTGCATACTCAGCCACGTGATCAGTGCATGATAGCCATGAGTTCTGTGCATGATCAGTCTCGTGATCAGTGTATGATCATCCACATGATCAGTGTATGCCCCGTCACGTGATCATTGCATGAGAGCCACATTATCTGTGCATGATCAGTTACGTGATAAGGGCATGCACAGTCACATGATCAGTCCAAGATAGTGAAGTGATAAGTGCCTGATCAGTCACGTGATCAGTGCATGATAGCCACGAGATCAGTACATGACCAGTCACGTGATCAGTGCATGATAGCCACGTGATCAGTGCATGATAAGTTACCGGATAAGTGTATGATAAGCCACCTGATCAGTGCATGATATCCACCTTATCAGTTCACAATCAGTCCCCTGATCAGTGAATGCACAGTCACGTGATCAGGGCATGATAGCTATTCGATCAGTGCATGATAACCAGGTGATCAGTGCATGATCAGTCACGTGATCAGTGTATGATCAGCCACGTGATCAGTGCATGATCAGCCACGTGATCACTACCTCACCATCCACGTGATCAGGTCATGCGCAGTAATGTGAAAAGTGGATGATAGCGAAGTGATCAGTGCATGATCAGCCACGTGATCAGTGTATGATATTCACGTGATCAGTGCATGTGCAGTCACGTGATCAGTGCATTATAGCTACGTGATCAGTGCATGAACAGTCACGTGACCAGCGTATGATCAGCCACGTGATCAGTCCATGTGCAGTCACGAGATCAGTGTATCATCAGCCACGTGATCAGTGTATGATAAGCCACGTTAGCAGTGCATGATCAGTCACATGATCAGTGTTTGATATCCACGTGATCAGTGTATGTGCAGTCACGTGATCAGTGCATTATAGCTACGTGATCAGTGCATGATCAGTCACATGATCTGTCCATGATCAGTCAGGTGAATCGTGTATGATCATCCCCGTGATCAGTGCACGGGCAGTCACAAGATCAGTGCATGATAGACATGGAATCAGTGCATGTTCAGCCACGTGATCAGTGTATGATCAACCAGGTGATCACTGCATCATAGCCACCTGATCAGTGCATGATCAGTCACGTGATCTTTGCATGATCTGTCACATGATCACTGTATCAACATCCACATTATCAGTGCATGCGCAGTGACGTGATCAAGGAGTGATAGCCAGGTGATCAGTGCATGATCAGTCACGTGATCAGTGTATGATCAGCCACGTGATCAGTGCATGATCAGCCACGTGATCACTACCTCACCATCCACGTGATCAGGTCATGCGCAGTCATGTGAAAAGTGGATGATAGCGAAGTGATCATTGCAAGATCAGTCACGTGATCAGTGCATGATAGCCACCTGATCAGTGCATGGTCAGTCACGTGATCTGTGCATGATCTGTCACATGATCACTGTATCAACATCCACATTATCAGTGCATGGGCAGAGACGTGATCAGGGAATGATAGACACGTGGTCAGTGCATGATCAGTCACGTGATAAGTGTATTATCAGCCACGTGATCATTGCATGATAGCCACGTGATCAGGGCATGATAGCCATGTGATCAGTACATGATCAGGCACATGATCAGTGCAGGATCAGTCCCGAGATCAGTACATGATCAGTCACATGATCAGTGCAAGATCTGTAAAGTGATCAGTGTATGATCAATCACGTGATCAGTGCATGCCCAGTTAGGAGAAAAGTGCATGATAGCAAAGTGATCAGAGCATGATCATTCATGTGATCAGTGCCTGACCAGTCACGTGATCAGTGCATGATAGCCACGTGATCAGTGCATGATAAGTTACCAGATCAGTGTATGATAAGCCACCTGATCAGTGCATGATATCCACCTTATCAGTTCAAAATCAGTCACCTGATCAGTGAATGCACAGTCACGTGATCAGGGCATGATAGCTATTCGATCAGTGCATGATAACCAGGTGATCAGTGCATGATCAGTCATGTGATCAGTGTATGATCAGCCACGTGATCCGTGCATGATCAGCCACGAGATCACTACCTCACCATCCACGTGATCAGGTCATGCGCAGTCATGTGAAAAGTGGATGATAGCGAAGTGATCAGTGCATGATCAGTCACGTGATCAGTGCATGATAGCCACGTGATCAGTGCATGATAACCACGTTATCAGTGCATGATAGCCATGTGATCAGTACATGATCAGTCACGTGATCAGTGCATACTCAGCCACGTGATCAGTGCATGATAGCCATGAGTTCTGTGCATGATCAGTCTCGTGATCAGTGTATGATCATCCACATGATCAGTGTATGCCCCGTCACGTGATCATTGCATGAGAGCCACATTATCTGTGCATGATCAGTTACGTGATAAGGGCATGCACAGTCACATGATCAGTCCAAGATAGTGAAGTGATAAGTGCCTGATCAGTCACGTGATCAGTGCATGATAGCCACGAAATCAGTACATGACCAGTCACGTGATCAGTGCATGATAGCCACGTGATCAGTGCATGATAAGTTACCGGATAAGTGTATGATAAGCCACCTGATCAGTGCATGATATCCACCTTATCAGTTCACAATCAGTCCCCTGATCAGTGAATGCACAGTCACGTGATCAGTGTATGGTAGCTATGCGATCAGTGCATGATAGCCAGGTGATCAGTGCATGATCAGCCACGTGATCAGTGCATGATAGCCATGAGTTCTGTGCATGATCAGTCTCGTGATCAGTGTATGATCATCCAAATGATCAGTGTATGCCCCGTCACGTGATCATTGCATGAGAGCCACATTATCTGTGCATGATCAGTTACGTGATAAGGGCATGCACAGTCACATGATCAGTCCAAGATAGCCACGTGATCAGTGCATGATCAGCCACGTGATCACTACCTCACCATCCACGTGATCAGGTCATTCGCAGTCATGTGAAAAGTGGATGATAGCGAAGTGATCAGTGCATGATCAGTCACGTGATCAGTGCATGATAGCCACGTGATCAGTGCATGAACAGTCACGTGATCAGTGCATGATCAGTAACATGATCAGTGCATGATAGCCAGGTGATCAGTGCGTGATCAGTCACGTGATCAGTGTATGATCAGCCACGTGATCAGTGCATGATCAGCCACGTGATCACTACCTCACCATCCACGTGATCAGGTCATGCGCAGTAATGTGAAAAGTGGATGATAGCGAAGTGATCAGTGCATGATCAGCCACGTGATCAGTGTATGATATTCACGTGATCAGTGCATGTGCAGTCACGTGATCAGTGCATTATAGCTACGTGATCAGTGCATGAACAGTCACGTGACCAGCGTATGATCAGCCACGTGATCAGTCCATGTGCAGTCACGAGATCAGTGTATCATCAGCCACGTGATCAGTGTATGATAAGCCACGTTAGCAGTGCATGATCAGTCACATGATCAGTGTTTGATATCCACGTGATCAGTGTATGTGCAGTCACGTGATCAGTGCATTATAGCTACGTGATCAGTGCATGATCAGTCACATGATCTGTCCATGATCAGTCAGGTGAATCGTGTATGATCATCCCCGTGATCAGTGCACGGGCAGTCACAAGATCAGTGCATGATAGACATGGAATCAGTGCATGTTCAGCCACGTGATCAGTGTATGATCAACCAGGTGATCACTGCATCATAGCCACCTGATCAGTGCATGATCAGTCACGTGATCTTTGCATGATCTGTCACATGATCACTGTATCAACATCCACATTATCAGTGCATGCGCAGTGACGTGATCAAGGAGTGATAGCCAGGTGATCAGTGCATGATCAGTCACGTGATCAGTGTATGATCAGCCACGTGATCAGTGCATGATCAGCCACGTGATCACTACCTCACCATCCACGTGATCAGGTCATGCGCAGTCATGTGAAAAGTGGATGATAGCGAAGTGATCATTGCAAGATCAGTCACGTGATCAGTGCATGATAGCCACCTGATCAGTGCATGGTCAGTCACGTGATCTGTGCATGATCTGTCACATGATCACTGTATCAACATCCACATTATCAGTGCATGGGCAGAGACGTGATCAGGGAATGATAGACACGTGGTCAGTGCATGATCAGTCACGTGATAAGTGTATTATCAGCCACGTGATCATTGCATGATAGCCACGTGATCAGGGCATGATAGCCATGTGATCAGTACATGATCAGGCACATGATCAGTGCAGGATCAGTCCCGAGATCAGTACATGATCAGTCACATGATCAGTGCAAGATCTGTAAAGTGATCAGTGTATGATCAATCACGTGATCAGTGCATGCCCAGTTAGGAGAAAAGTGCATGATAGCAAAGTGATCAGAGCATGATCATTCATGTGATCAGTGCCTGACCAGTCACGTGATCAGTGCATGATAGCCACGTGATCAGTGCATGATAAGTTACCAGATCAGTGTATGATAAGCCACCTGATCAGTGCATGATATCCACCTTATCAGTTCAAAATCAGTCACCTGATCAGTGAATGCACAGTCACGTGATCAGGGCATGATAGCTATTCGATCAGTGCATGATAACCAGGTGATCAGTGCATGATCAGTCATGTGATCAGTGTATGATCAGCCACGTGATCCGTGCATGATCAGCCACGAGATCACTACCTCACCATCCACGTGATCAGGTCATGCGCAGTCATGTGAAAAGTGGATGATAGCGAAGTGATCAGTGCATGATCAGTCACGTGATCAGTGCATGATAGCCACGTGATCAGTGCATGATAACCACGTTATCAGTGCATGATAGCCATGTGATCAGTACATGATCAGTCACGTGATCAGTGCATACTCAGCCACGTGATCAGTGCATGATAGCCATGAGTTCTGTGCATGATCAGTCTCGTGATCAGTGTATGATCATCCACATGATCAGTGTATGCCCCGTCACGTGATCATTGCATGAGAGCCACATTATCTGTGCATGATCAGTTACGTGATAAGGGCATGCACAGTCACATGATCAGTCCAAGATAGTGAAGTGATAAGTGCCTGATCAGTCACGTGATCAGTGCATGATAGCCACGAGATCAGTACATGACCAGTCACGTGATCAGTGCATGATAGCCACGTGATCAGTGCATGATAAGTTACCGGATAAGTGTATGATAAGCCACCTGATCAGTGCATGATATCCACCTTATCAGTTCACAATCAGTCCCCTGATCAGTGAATGCACAGTCACGTGATCAGGGCATGATAGCTATTCGATCAGTGCATGATAACCAGGTGATCAGTGCATGATCAGTCACGTGATCAGTGTATGATCAGCCACGTGATCAGTGCATGATCAGCCACGTGATCACTACCTCACCATCCACGTGATCAGGTCATGCGCAGTAATGTGAAAAGTGGATGATAGCGAAGTGATCAGTGCATGATCAGCCACGTGATCAGTGTATGATATTCACGTGATCAGTGCATGTGCAGTCACGTGATCAGTGCATTATAGCTACGTGATCAGTGCATGAACAGTCACGTGACCAGCGTATGATCAGCCACGTGATCAGTCCATGTGCAGTCACGAGATCAGTGTATCATCAGCCACGTGATCAGTGTATGATAAGCCACGTTAGCAGTGCATGATCAGTCACATGATCAGTGTTTGATATCCACGTGATCAGTGTATGTGCAGTCACGTGATCAGTGCATTATAGCTACGTGATCAGTGCATGATCAGTCACATGATCTGTCCATGATCAGTCAGGTGAATCGTGTATGATCATCCCCGTGATCAGTGCACGGGCAGTCACAAGATCAGTGCATGATAGACATGGAATCAGTGCATGTTCAGCCACGTGATCAGTGTATGATCAACCAGGTGATCACTGCATCATAGCCACCTGATCAGTGCATGATCAGTCACGTGATCTTTGCATGATCTGTCACATGATCACTGTATCAACATCCACATTATCAGTGCATGCGCAGTGACGTGATCAAGGAGTGATAGCCAGGTGATCAGTGCATGATCAGTCACGTGATCAGTGTATGATCAGCCACGTGATCAGTGCATGATCAGCCACGTGATCACTACCTCACCATCCACGTGATCAGGTCATGCGCAGTCATGTGAAAAGTGGATGATAGCGAAGTGATCATTGCAAGATCAGTCACGTGATCAGTGCATGATAGCCACCTGATCAGTGCATGGTCAGTCACGTGATCTGTGCATGATCTGTCACATGATCACTGTATCAACATCCACATTATCAGTGCATGGGCAGAGACGTGATCAGGGAATGATAGACACGTGGTCAGTGCATGATCAGTCACGTGATAAGTGCATTATCAGCCACGTGATCATTGCATGATAGCCACGTGATCAGGGCATGATAGCCATGTGATCAGTACATGATCAGGCACATGATCAGTGCAGGATCAGTCCCGAGATCAGTACATGATCAGTCACATGATCAGTGCAAGATCTGTAAAGTGATCAGTGTATGATCAATCACGTGATCAGTGCATGCCCAGTTAGGAGAAAAGTGCATGATAGCAAAGTGATCAGAGCATGATCATTCATGTGATCAGTGCCTGACCAGTCACGTGATCAGTGCATGATAGCCACGTAATCAGTGCATGATAAGTTACCAGATCAGTGTATGATAAGCCACCTGATCAGTGCATGATATCCACCTTATCAGTTCAAAATCAGTCACCTGATCAGTGAATGCACAGTCACGTGATCAGGGCATGATAGCTATTCGATCAGTGCATGATAACCAGGTGATCAGTGCATGATCAGTCATGTGATCAGTGTATGATCAGCCACGTGATCCGTGCATGATCAGCCACGAGATCACTACCTCACCATCCACGTGATCAGGTCATGCGCAGTCATGTGAAAAGTGGATGATAGCGAAGTGATCAGTGCATGATCAGTCACGTGATCAGTGCATGATAGCCACGTGATCAGTGCATGATAACCACGTTATCAGTGCATGATAGCCATGTGATCAGTACATGATCAGTCACGTGATCAGTGCATACTCAGCCACGTGATCAGTGCATGATAGCCATGAGTTCTGTGCATGATCAGTCTCGTGATCAGTGTATGATCATCCACATGATCAGTGTATGCCCCGTCACGTGATCATTGCATGAGAGCCACATTATCTGTGCATGATCAGTTACATGATAAGGGCATGCACAGTCACATGATCAGTCCAAGATAGTGAAGTGATAAGTGCCTGATCAGTCACGTGATCAGTGCATGATAGCCACGAGATCAGTACATGACCAGTCACGTGATCAGTGCATGATAGCCACGTGATCAGTGCATGATAAGTTACCGGATAAGTGTATGATAAGCCACCTGATCAGTGCATGATATCCACCTTATCAGTTCACAATCAGTCCCCTGATCAGTGAATGCACAGTCACGTGATCAGGGCATGATGGCTATTCGATCAGTGCATGATAGCCAGGTGATCAGTGCATGATCAGCCACGTGATCAGTGCATGATAGCCATGAGTTCTGTGCATGATCAGTCTCGTGATCAGTGTATGATCATCCACATGATCAGTGTATGCCCCGTCACGTGATCATTGCATGAGAGCCACATTATCTGTGCATGATCAGTTACGTGATAAGGGCATGCACAGTCACATGATCAGTCCAAGATAGCCACGTGATAAGTGCCTGATCAGTCACGTGATCAGTGCATGATTGCCACGAGATCAGTGCATGACCAGTCACATTATCAGAGCATGATAGCCACGTGATCAGTGCATGATAAGTTACCGGATCAATGTATGATAAGGCACGTGATCAGTGTATGATATCCACCTTATCAGTTCACAGTCAGTCACCTGATCAGTGAATGCACAGTCACGTGATCAGTGTATGGTAGCTATGCGATCAGTGCATGATAGCCAAGTGATCAGTGCATGATCAGTCATGTGATCAGTGTATGATCAGCCACGTGATCAGTGCATGATCAGCCACGTGATCACTACCTCACCATCCACGTGATCAGGTCATGCGCAGTCATGTGAAAAGTGGATGATAGCGAAGTGATCAGTGCATGATCAGTCACGTGATCAGTGCATGATAGCCACGTGATCAGTGCATGAACAGTCACGTGATCAGTGCATGATCAGTAACATGATCAGTGCATGATAGCCAGGTGATCAGTGCATGATCAGTCACGTGATCAGTGTATGATCAGCCACGTGATCAGTGCATGATCAGCCACGTGATCACTACCTCACCATCCACGTGATCAGGTCATGCGCAGTAATGTGAAAAGTGGATGATAGCGAAGTGGTCAGTGCATGATCAGCCACGTGATCAGTGTATGATATTCACGTGATCAGTGCATGTGCAGTCACGTGATCAGTGCATTATAGCTACGTGATCAGTGCATGAACAGTCACGTGACCAGCGTATGATCAGCCACGTGATCAGTCCATGTGCAGTCACGAGATCAGTGTATCATCAGCCACGTGATCAGTGTATGATAAGCCACGTTAGCAGTGCATGATCAGTCACATGATCAGTGTTTGATATCCACGTGATCAGTGTATGTGCAGTCACGTGATCAGTGCATTATAGCTACGTGATCAGTGCATGATCAGTCACATGATCTGTCCATGATCAGTCAGGTGAATCGTGTATGATCATCCCCGTGATCAGTGCACGGGCAGTCACAAGATCAGTGCATGATAGACATGGAATCAGTGCATGTTCAGCCACGTGATCAGTGTATGATCAACCAGGTGATCACTGCATCATAGCCACCTGATCAGTGCATGATCAGTCACGTGATCTTTGCATGATCTGTCACATGATCACTGTATCAACATCCACATTATCAGTGCATGCGCAGTGACGTGATCAAGGAGTGATAGCCAGGTGATCAGTGCATGATCAGTCACGTGATCAGTGTATGATCAGCCACGTGATCAGTGCATGATCAGCCACGTGATCACTACCTCACCATCCACGTGATCAGGTCATGCGCAGTCATGTGAAAAGTGGATGATAGCGAAGTGATCATTGCAAGATCAGTCACGTGATCAGTGCATGATAGCCACCTGATCAGTGCATGGTCAGTCACGTGATCTGTGCATGATCTGTCACATGATCACTGTATCAACATCCACATTATCAGTGCATGGGCAGAGACGTGATCAGGGAATGATAGACACGTGGTCAGTGCATGATCAGTCACGTGATAAGTGCATTATCAGCCACGTGATCATTGCATGATAGCCACGTGATCAGGGCATGATAGCCATGTGATCAGTACATGATCAGGCACATGATCAGTGCAGGATCAGTCCCGAGATCAGTACATGATCAGTCACATGATCAGTGCAAGATCTGTAAAGTGATCAGTGTATGATCAATCACGTGATCAGTGCATGCCCAGTTAGGAGAAAAGTGCATGATAGCAAAGTGATCAGAGCATGATCATTCATGTGATCAGTGCCTGACCAGTCACGTGATCAGTGCATGATAGCCACGTAATCAGTGCATGATAAGTTACCAGATCAGTGTATGATAAGCCACCTGATCAGTGCATGATATCCACCTTATCAGTTCAAAATCAGTCACCTGATCAGTGAATGCACAGTCACGTGATCAGGGCATGATAGCTATTCGATCAGTGCATGATAACCAGGTGATCAGTGCATGATCAGTCATGTGATCAGTGTATGATCAGCCACGTGATCCGTGCATGATCAGCCACGAGATCACTACCTCACCATCCACGTGATCAGGTCATGCGCAGTCATGTGAAAAGTGGATGATAGCGAAGTGATCAGTGCATGATCAGTCACGTGATCAGTGCATGATAGCCACGTGATCAGTGCATGATAACCACGTTATCAGTGCATGATAGCCATGTGATCAGTACATGATCAGTCACGTGATCAGTGCATACTCAGCCACGTGATCAGTGCATGATAGCCATGAGTTCTGTGCATGATCAGTCTCGTGATCAGTGTATGATCATCCACATGATCAGTGTATGCCCCGTCACGTGATCATTGCATGAGAGCCACATTATCTGTGCATGATCAGTTACATGATAAGGGCATGCACAGTCACATGATCAGTCCAAGATAGTGAAGTGATAAGTGCCTGATCAGTCACGTGATCAGTGCATGATAGCCACGAGATCAGTACATGACCAGTCACGTGATCAGTGCATGATAGCCACGTGATCAGTGCATGATAAGTTACCGGATAAGTGTATGATAAGCCACCTGATCAGTGCATGATATCCACCTTATCAGTTCACAATCAGTCCCCTGATCAGTGAATGCACAGTCACGTGATCAGGGCATGATGGCTATTCGATCAGTGCATGATAGCCAGGTGATCAGTGCATGATCAGCCACGTGATCAGTGCATGATAGCCATGAGTTCTGTGCATGATCAGTCTCGTGATCAGTGTATGATCATCCACATGATCAGTGTATGCCCCGTCACGTGATCATTGCATGAGAGCCACATTATCTGTGCATGATCAGTTACGTGATAAGGGCATGCACAGTCACATGATCAGTCCAAGATAGCCACGTGATAAGTGCCTGATCAGTCACGTGATCAGTGCATGATTGCCACGAGATCAGTGCATGACCAGTCACATTATCAGAGCATGATAGCCACGTGATCAGTGCATGATAAGTTACCGGATCAATGTATGATAAGGCACGTGATCAGTGCATGATATCCACCTTATCAGTTCACAGTCAGTCACCTGATCAGTGAATGCACAGTCACGTGATCAGTGTATGGTAGCTATGCGATCAGTGCATGATAGCCAAGTGATCAGTGCATGATCAGTCATGTGATCAGTGTATGATCAGCCACGTGATCAGTGCATGATCAGCCACGTGATCACTACCTCACCATCCACGTGATCAGGTCATGCGCAGTCATGTGAAAAGTGGATGATAGCGAAGTGATCAGTGCATGATCAGTCACGTGATCAGTGCATGATAGCCACGTGATCAGTGCATGAACAGTCACGTGATCAGTGCATGATCAGTAACATGATCAGTGCATGATAGCCAGGTGATCAGTGCATGATCAGTCACGTGATCAGTGTATGATCAGCCACGTGATCAGTGCATGATCAGCCACGTGATCACTACCTCACCATCCACGTGATCAGGTCATGCGCAGTAATGTGAAAAGTGGATGATAGCGAAGTGGTCAGTGCATGATCAGCCACGTGATCAGTGTATGATATTCACGTGATCAGTGCATGTGCAGTCACGTGATCAGTGCATTATAGCTACGTGATCAGTGCATGAACAGTCACGTGACCAGCGTATGATCAGCCACGTGATCAGTCCATGTGCAGTCACGAGATCAGTGTATCATCAGCCACGTGATCAGTGTATGATAAGCCACGTTAGCAGTGCATGATCAGTCACATGATCAGTGTTTGATATCCACGTGATCAGTGTATGTGCAGTCACGTGATCAGTGCATTATAGCTACGTGATCAGTGCATGATCAGTCACATGATCTGTCCATGATCAGTCAGGTGAATCGTGTATGATCATCCCCGTGATCAGTGCACGGGCAGTCACAAGATCAGTGCATGATAGACATGGAATCAGTGCATGTTCAGCCACGTGATCAGTGTATGATCAACCAGGTGATCACTGCATCATAGCCACCTGATCAGTGCATGATCAGTCACGTGATCTTTGCATGATCTGTCACATGATCACTGTATCAACATCCACATTATCAGTGCATGCGCAGTGACGTGATCAAGGAGTGATAGCCAGGTGATCAGTGCATGATCAGTCACGTGATCAGTGTATGATCAGCCACGTGATCAGTGCATGATCAGCCACGTGATCACTACCTCACCATCCACGTGATCAGGTCATGCGCAGTCATGTGAAAAGTGGATGATAGCGAAGTGATCATTGCAAGATCAGTCACGTGATCAGTGCATGATAGCCACCTGATCAGTGCATGGTCAGTCACGTGATCTGTGCATGATCTGTCACATGATCACTGTATCAACATCCACATTATCAGTGCATGGGCAGAGACGTGATCAGGGAATGATAGACACGTGGTCAGTGCATGATCAGTCACGTGATAAGTGCATTATCAGCCACGTGATCATTGCATGATAGCCACGTGATCAGGGCATGATAGCCATGTGATCAGTACATGATCAGGCACATGATCAGTGCAGGATCAGTCCCGAGATCAGTACATGATCAGTCACATGATCAGTGCAAGATCTGTAAAGTGATCAGTGTATGATCAATCACGTGATCAGTGCATGCCCAGTTAGGAGAAAAGTGCATGATAGCAAAGTGATCAGAGCATGATCATTCATGTGATCAGTGCCTGACCAGTCACGTGATCAGTGCATGATAGCCACGTGATCAGTGCATGATAAGTTACCAGATCAGTGTATGATAAGCCACCTGATCAGTGCATGATATCCACCTTATCAGTTCAAAATCAGTCACCTGATCAGTGAATGCACAGTCACGTGATCAGGGCATGATAGCTATTCGATCAGTGCATGATAACCAGGTGATCAGTGCATGATCAGTCATGTGATCAGTGTATGATCAGCCACGTGATCCGTGCATGATCAGCCACGAGATCACTACCTCACCATCCACGTGATCAGGTCATGCGCAGTCATGTGAAAAGTGGATGATAGCGAAGTGATCAGTGCATGATCAGTCACGTGATCAGTGCATGATAGCCACGTGATCAGTGCATGATAACCACGTTATCAGTGCATGATAGCCATGTGATCAGTACATGATCAGTCACGTGATCAGTGCATACTCAGCCACGTGATCAGTGCATGATAGCCATGAGTTCTGTGCATGATCAGTCTCGTGATCAGTGTATGATCATCCACATGATCAGTGTATGCCCCGTCACGTGATCATTGCATGAGAGCCACATTATCTGTGCATGATCAGTTACGTGATAAGGGCATGCACAGTCACATGATCAGTCCAAGATAGTGAAGTGATAAGTGCCTGATCAGTCACGTGATCAGTGCATGATAGCCACGAGATCAGTACATGACCAGTCACGTGATCAGTGCATGATAGCCACGTGATCAGTGCATGATAAGTTACCGGATAAGTGTATGATAAGCCACCTGATCAGTGCATGATATCCACCTTATCAGTTCACAATCAGTCCCCTGATCAGTGAATGCACAGTCACGTGATCAGGGCATGATGGCTATTCGATCAGTGCATGATAGCCAGGTGATCAGTGCGTGATCAGTCACGTGATCAGTGTATGATCAGCCACGTGATCAGTGCATGATCAGCCACGTGATCACTACCTCACCATCCACGTGATCAGGTCATGCGCAGTAATGTGAAAAGTGGATGATAGCGAAGTGATCAGTGCATGATCAGCCACGTGATCAGTGTATGATATTCACGTGATCAGTGCATGTGCAGTCACGTGATCAGTGCATTATAGCTACGTGATCAGTGCATGAACAGTCACGTGACCAGCGTATGATCAGCCACGTGATCAGTCCATGTGCAGTCACGAGATCAGTGTATCATCAGCCACGTGATCAGTGTATGATAAGCCACGTTAGCAGTGCATGATCAGTCACATGATCAGTGTTTGATATCCACGTGATCAGTGTATGTGCAGTCACGTGATCAGTGCATTATAGCTACGTGATCAGTGCATGATCAGTCACATGATCTGTCCATGATCAGTCAGGTGAATCGTGTATGATCATCCCCGTGATCAGTGCACGGGCAGTCACAAGATCAGTGCATGATAGACATGGAATCAGTGCATGTTCAGCCACGTGATCAGTGTATGATCAACCAGGTGATCACTGCATCATAGCCACCTGATCAGTGCATGATCAGTCACGTGATCTTTGCATGATCTGTCACATGATCACTGTATCAACATCCACATTATCAGTGCATGCGCAGTGACGTGATCAAGGAGTGATAGCCAGGTGATCAGTGCATGATCAGTCACGTGATCAGTGTATGATCAGCCACGTGATCAGTGCATGATCAGCCACGTGATCACTACCTCACCATCCACGTGATCAGGTCATGCGCAGTCATGTGAAAAGTGGATGATAGCGAAGTGATCATTGCAAGATCAGTCACGTGATCAGTGCATGATAGCCACCTGATCAGTGCATGGTCAGTCACGTGATCTGTGCATGATCTGTCACATGATCACTGTATCAACATCCACATTATCAGTGCATGGGCAGAGACGTGATCAGGGAATGATAGACACGTGGTCAGTGCATGATCAGTCACGTGATAAGTGTATTATCAGCCACGTGATCATTGCATGATAGCCACGTGATCAGGGCATGATAGCCATGTGATCAGTACATGATCAGGCACATGATCAGTGCAGGATCAGTCCCGAGATCAGTACATGATCAGTCACATGATCAGTGCAAGATCTGTAAAGTGATAAGTGTATGATCAATCACGTGATCAGTGCATGCCCAGTTAGGAGAAAAGTGCATGATAGCAAAGTGATCAGAGCATGATCATTCATGTGATCAGTGCCTGACCAGTCACGTGATCAGTGCATGATAGCCACGTGATCAGTGCATGATAAGTTACCAGATCAGTGTATGATAAGCCACCTGATCAGTGCATGATATCCACCTTATCAGTTCAAAATCAGTCACCTGATCAGTGAATGCACAGTCACGTGATCAGGGCATGATAGCTATTCGATCAGTGCATGATAACCAGGTGATCAGTGCATGATCAGTCATGTGATCAGTGTATGATCAGCCACGTGATCCGTGCATGATCAGCCACGAGATCACTACCTCACCATCCACGTGATCAGGTCATGCGCAGTCATGTGAAAAGTGGATGATAGCGAAGTGATCAGTGCATGATCAGTCACGTGATCAGTGCATGATAGCCACGTGATCAGTGCATGATAACCACGTTATCAGTGCATGATAGCCATGTGATCAGTACATGATCAGTCACGTGATCAGTGCATACTCAGCCACGTGATCAGTGCATGATAGCCATGAGTTCTGTGCATGATCAGTCTCGTGATCAGTGTATGATCATCCACATGATCAGTGTATGCCCCGTCACGTGATCATTGCATGAGAGCCACATTATCTGTGCATGATCAGTTACGTGATAAGGGCATGCACAGTCACATGATCAGTCCAAGATAGTGAAGTGATAAGTGCCTGATCAGTCACGTGATCAGTGCATGATAGCCACGAGATCAGTACATGACCAGTCACGTGATCAGTGCATGATAGCCACGTGATCAGTGCATGATAAGTTACCGGATAAGTGTATGATAAGCCACCTGATCAGTGCATGATATCCACCTTATCAGTTCACAATCAGTCCCCTGATCAGTGAATGCACAGTCACGTGATCAGTGTATGGTAGCTATGCGATCAGTGCATGATAGCCAGGTGATCAGTGCATGGTCAGTCATGTGATCAGTGTATGATCAGCCACGTGATCCGTGCATGATCAGCCACGAGATCACTACCTCACCATCCACGTGATCAGGTCATGCGCAGTCATGTGAAAAGTGGATGATAGCGAAGTGATCAGTGCATGATCAGTCACGTGATCAGTGCATGATAGCCACGTGATCAGTGCATGATAACCACGTTATCAGTGCATGATAGCCATGTGATCAGTACATGATCAGTCACGTGATCAGTGCATACTCAGCCACGTGATCAGTGCATGATAGCCATGAGTTCTGTGCATGATCAGTCTCGTGATCAGTGTATGATCATCCACATGATCAGTGTATGCCCCGTCACGTGATCATTGCATGAGAGCCACATTATCTGTGCATGATCAGTTACGTGATAAGGGCATGCACAGTCACATGATCAGTCCAAGATAGTGAAGTGATAAGTGCCTGATCAGTCACGTGATCAGTGCATGATAGCCACGAGATCAGTACATGACCAGTCACGTGATCAGTGCATGATAGCCACGTGATCAGTGCATGATAAGTTACCGGATAAGTGTATGATAAGCCACCTGATCAGTGCATGATATCCACCTTATCAGTTCACAATCAGTCCCCTGATCAGTGAATGCACAGTCACGTGATCAGTGTATCGTAGCTATGCGATCAGTGCATGATAGCCAGGTGATCAGTGCATGGTCAGTCATGTGATCAGTGTATGATCAGCCACGTGATCCGTGCATGATCAGCCACGAGATCACTACCTCACCATCCACGTGATCAGGTCATGCGCAGTCATGTGAAAAGTGGATGATAGCGAAGTGATCAGTGCATGATCAGTCACGTGATCAGTGCATGATAGCCACGTGATCAGTGCATGATAACCACGTTATCAGTGCATGATAGCCATGTGATCAGTACATGATCAGGCACATGATCAGTGCAGGATCAGTCCCGAGATCAGTACATGATCAGTCACATGATCAGTGCAAGATCTGTAAAGTGATCAGTGTATGATCAATCACGTGATCAGTGCATGCCCAGTTAGGAGAAAAGTGCATGATAGCAAAGTGATCAGAGCATGATCATTCATGTGATCAGTGCCTGACCAGTCACGTGATCAGTGCATGATAGCCACGTGATCAGTGCATGATAAGTTACCAGATCAGTGTATGATAAGCCACCTGATCAGTGCATGATATCCACCTTATCAGTTCAAAATCAGTCACCTGATCAGTGAATGCACAGTCACGTGATCAGGGCATGATAGCTATTCGATCAGTGCATGATAACCAGGTGATCAGTGCATGATCAGTCATGTGATCAGTGTATGATCAGCCACGTGATCCGTGCATGATCAGCCACGAGATCACTACCTCACCATCCACGTGATCAGGTCATGCGCAGTCATGTGAAAAGTGGATGATAGCGAAGTGATCAGTGCATGATCAGTCACGTGATCAGTGCATGATAGCCACGTGATCAGTGCATGATAACCACGTTATCAGTGCATGATAGCCATGTGATCAGTACATGATCAGTCACGTGATCAGTGCATACTCAGCCACGTGATCAGTGCATGATAGCCATGAGTTCTGTGCATGATCAGTCTCGTGATCAGTGTATGATCATCCACATGATCAGTGTATGCCCCGTCACGTGATCATTGCATGAGAGCCACATTATCTGTGCATGATCAGTTACGTGATAAGGGCATGCACAGTCACATGATCAGTCCAAGATAGTGAAGTGATAAGTGCCTGATCAGTCACGTGATCAGTGCATGATAGCCACGAGATCAGTACATGACCAGTCACGTGATCAGTGCATGATAGCCACGTGATCAGTGCATGATAAGTTACCGGATAAGTGTATGATAAGCCACCTGATCAGTGCATGATATCCACCTTATCAGTTCACAATCAGTCCCCTGATCAGTGAATGCACAGTCACGTGATCAGGGCATGATGGCTATTCGATCAGTGCATGATAGCCAGGTGATCAGTGCGTGATCAGTCACGTGATCAGTGTATGATCAGCCACGTGATCAGTGCATGATCAGCCACGTGATCACTACCTCACCATCCACGTGATCAGGTCATGCGCAGTAATGTGAAAAGTGGATGATAGCGAAGTGATCAGTGCATGATCAGCCACGTGATCAGTGTATGATATTCACGTGATCAGTGCATGTGCAGTCACGTGATCAGTGCATTATAGCTACGTGATCAGTGCATGAACAGTCACGTGACCAGCGTATGATCAGCCACGTGATCAGTCCATGTGCAGTCACGAGATCAGTGTATCATCAGCCACGTGATCAGTGTATGATAAGCCACGTTAGCAGTGCATGATCAGTCACATGATCAGTGTTTGATATCCACGTGATCAGTGTATGTGCAGTCACGTGATCAGTGCATTATAGCTACGTGATCAGTGCATGATCAGTCACATGATCTGTCCATGATCAGTCAGGTGAATCGTGTATGATCATCCCCGTGATCAGTGCACGGGCAGTCACAAGATCAGTGCATGATAGACATGGAATCAGTGCATGTTCAGCCACGTGATCAGTGTATGATCAACCAGGTGATCACTGCATCATAGCCACCTGATCAGTGCATGATCAGTCACGTGATCTTTGCATGATCTGTCACATGATCACTGTATCAACATCCACATTATCAGTGCATGCGCAGTGACGTGATCAAGGAGTGATAGCCAGGTGATCAGTGCATGATCAGTCACGTGATCAGTGTATGATCAGCCACGTGATCAGTGCATGATCAGCCACGTGATCACTACCTCACCATCCACGTGATCAGGTCATGCGCAGTCATGTGAAAAGTGGATGATAGCGAAGTGATCATTGCAAGATCAGTCACGTGATCAGTGCATGATAGCCACCTGATCAGTGCATGGTCAGTCACGTGATCTGTGCATGATCTGTCACATGATCACTGTATCAACATCCACATTATCAGTGCATGGGCAGAGACGTGATCAGGGAATGATAGACACGTGGTCAGTGCATGATCAGTCACGTGATAAGTGTATTATCAGCCACGTGATCATTGCATGATAGCCACGTGATCAGGGCATGATAGCCATGTGATCAGTACATGATCAGGCACATGATCAGTGCAGGATCAGTCCCGAGATCAGTACATGATCAGTCACATGATCAGTGCAAGATCTGTAAAGTGATAAGTGTATGATCAATCACGTGATCAGTGCATGCCCAGTTAGGAGAAAAGTGCATGATAGCAAAGTGATCAGAGCATGATCATTCATGTGATCAGTGCCTGACCAGTCACGTGATCAGTGCATGATAGCCACGTGATCAGTGCATGATAAGTTACCAGATCAGTGTATGATAAGCCACCTGATCAGTGCATGATATCCACCTTATCAGTTCAAAATCAGTCACCTGATCAGTGAATGCACAGTCACGTGATCAGGGCATGATAGCTATTCGATCAGTGCATGATAACCAGGTGATCAGTGCATGATCAGTCATGTGATCAGTGTATGATCAGCCACGTGATCCGTGCATGATCAGCCACGAGATCACTACCTCACCATCCACGTGATCAGGTCATGCGCAGTCATGTGAAAAGTGGATGATAGCGAAGTGATCAGTGCATGATCAGTCACGTGATCAGTGCATGATAGCCACGTGATCAGTGCATGATAACCACGTTATCAGTGCATGATAGCCATGTGATCAGTACATGATCAGTCACGTGATCAGTGCATACTCAGCCACGTGATCAGTGCATGATAGCCATGAGTTCTGTGCATGATCAGTCTCGTGATCAGTGTATGATCATCCACATGATCAGTGTATGCCCCGTCACGTGATCATTGCATGAGAGCCACATTATCTGTGCATGATCAGTTACGTGATAAGGGCATGCACAGTCACATGATCAGTCCAAGATAGTGAAGTGATAAGTGCCTGATCAGTCACGTGATCAGTGCATGATAGCCACGAGATCAGTACATGACCAGTCACGTGATCAGTGCATGATAGCCACGTGATCAGTGCATGATAAGTTACCGGATAAGTGTATGATAAGCCACCTGATCAGTGCATGATATCCACCTTATCAGTTCACAATCAGTCCCCTGATCAGTGAATGCACAGTCACGTGATCAGTGTATGGTAGCTATGCGATCAGTGCATGATAGCCAGGTGATCAGTGCATGGTCAGTCATGTGATCAGTGTATGATCAGCCACGTGATCCGTGCATGATCAGCCACGAGATCACTACCTCACCATCCACGTGATCAGGTCATGCGCAGTCATGTGAAAAGTGGATGATAGCGAAGTGATCAGTGCATGATCAGTCACGTGATCAGTGCATGATAGCCACGTGATCAGTGCATGATAACCACGTTATCAGTGCATGATAGCCATGTGATCAGTACATGATCAGTCACGTGATCAGTGCATACTCAGCCACGTGATCAGTGCATGATAGCCATGAGTTCTGTGCATGATCAGTCTCGTGATCAGTGTATGATCATCCACATGATCAGTGTATGCCCCGTCACGTGATCATTGCATGAGAGCCACATTATCTGTGCATGATCAGTTACGTGATAAGGGCATGCACAGTCACATGATCAGTCCAAGATAGTGAAGTGATAAGTGCCTGATCAGTCACGTGATCAGTGCATGATAGCCACGAGATCAGTACATGACCAGTCACGTGATCAGTGCATGATAGCCACGTGATCAGTGCATGATAAGTTACCGGATAAGTGTATGATAAGCCACCTGATCAGTGCATGATATACACCTTATCAGTTCACAATCAGTCCCCTGATCAGTGAATGCACAGTCACGTGATCAGTGTATCGTAGCTATGCGATCAGTGCATGATAGCCAGGTGATCAGTGCATGGTCAGTCATGTGATCAGTGTATGATCAGCCACGTGATCCGTGCATGATCAGCCACGAGATCACTACCTCACCATCCACGTGATCAGGTCATGCGCAGTCATGTGAAAAGTGGATGATAGCGAAGTGATCAGTGCATGATCAGTCACGTGATCAGTGCATGATAGCCACGTGATCAGTGCATGATAACCACGTTATCAGTGCATGATAGCCATGTGATCAGTACATGATCAGGCACATGATCAGTGCAGGATCAGTCCCGAGATCAGTACATGATCAGTCACATGATCAGTGCAAGATCTGTAAAGTGATCAGTGTATGATCAATCACGTGATCAGTGCATGCCCAGTTAGGAGAAAAGTGCATGATAGCAAAGTGATCAGAGCATGATCATTCATGTGATCAGTGCCTGACCAGTCACGTGATCAGTGCATGATAGCCACGTGATCAGTGCATGATAAGTTACCAGATCAGTGTATGATAAGCCACCTGATCAGTGCATGATATCCACCTTATCAGTTCAAAATCAGTCACCTGATCAGTGAATGCACAGTCACGTGATCAGGGCATGATAGCTATTCGATCAGTGCATGATAACCAGGTGATCAGTGCATGATCAGTCATGTGATCAGTGTATGATCAGCCACGTGATCCGTGCATGATCAGCCACGAGATCACTACCTCACCATCCACGTGATCAGGTCATGCGCAGTCATGTGAAAAGTGGATGATAGCGAAGTGATCAGTGCATGATCAGTCACGTGATCAGTGCATGATAGCCACGTGATCAGTGCATGATAACCACGTTATCAGTGCATGATAGCCATGTGATCAGTACATGATCAGTCACGTGATCAGTGCATACTCAGCCACGTGATCAGTGCATGATAGCCATGAGTTCTGTGCATGATCAGTCTCGTGATCAGTGTATGATCATCCACATGATCAGTGTATGCCCCGTCACGTGATCATTGCATGAGAGCCACATTATCTGTGCATGATCAGTTACGTGATAAGGGCATGCACAGTCACATGATCAGTCCAAGATAGTGAAGTGATAAGTGCCTGATCAGTCACGTGATCAGTGCATGATAGCCACGAGATCAGTACATGACCAGTCACGTGATCAGTGCATGATAGCCACGTGATCAGTGCATGATAAGTTACCGGATAAGTGTATGATAAGCCACCTGATCAGTGCATGATATCCACCTTATCAGTTCACAATCAGTCCCCTGATCAGTGAATGCACAGTCACGTGATCAGGGCATGATAGCTATTCGATCAGTGCATGATAACCAGGTGATCAGTGCATGATCAGTCACGTGATCAGTGTATGATCAGCCACGTGATCAGTGCATGATCAGCCACGTGATCACTACCTCACCATCCACGTGATCAGGTCATGCGCAGTAATGTGAAAAGTGGATGATAGCGAAGTGATCAGTGCATGATCAGCCACGTGATCAGTGTATGATATTCACGTGATCAGTGCATGTGCAGTCACGTGATCAGTGCATTATAGCTACGTGATCAGTGCATGAACAGTCACGTGACCAGCGTATGATCAGCCACGTGATCAGTCCATGTGCAGTCACGAGATCAGTGTATCATCAGCCACGTGATCAGTGTATGATAAGCCACGTTAGCAGTGCATGATCAGTCACATGATCAGTGTTTGATATCCACGTGATCAGTGTATGTGCAGTCACGTGATCAGTGCATTATAGCTACGTGATCAGTGCATGATCAGTCACATGATCTGTCCATGATCAGTCAGGTGAATCGTGTATGATCATCCCCGTGATCAGTGCACGGGCAGTCACAAGATCAGTGCATGATAGACATGGAATCAGTGCATGTTCAGCCACGTGATCAGTGTATGATCAACCAGGTGATCACTGCATCATAGCCACCTGATCAGTGCATGATCAGTCACGTGATCTTTGCATGATCTGTCACATGATCACTGTATCAACATCCACATTATCAGTGCATGCGCAGTGACGTGATCAAGGAGTGATAGCCAGGTGATCAGTGCATGATCAGTCACGTGATCAGTGTATGATCAGCCACGTGATCAGTGCATGATCAGCCACGTGATCACTACCTCACCATCCACGTGATCAGGTCATGCGCAGTCATGTGAAAAGTGGATGATAGCGAAGTGATCATTGCAAGATCAGTCACGTGATCAGTGCATGATAGCCACCTGATCAGTGCATGGTCAGTCACGTGATCTGTGCATGATCTGTCACATGATCACTGTATCAACATCCACATTATCAGTGCATGGGCAGAGACGTGATCAGGGAATGATAGACACGTGGTCAGTGCATGATCAGTCACGTGATAAGTGCATTATCAGCCACGTGATCATTGCATGATAGCCACGTGATCAGGGCATGATAGCCATGTGATCAGTACATGATCAGGCACATGATCAGTGCAGGATCAGTCCCGAGATCAGTACATGATCAGTCACATGATCAGTGCAAGATCTGTAAAGTGATCAGTGTATGATCAATCACGTGATCAGTGCATGCCCAGTTAGGAGAAAAGTGCATGATAGCAAAGTGATCAGAGCATGATCATTCATGTGATCAGTGCCTGACCAGTCACGTGATCAGTGCATGATAGCCACGTGATCAGTGCATGATAAGTTACCAGATCAGTGTATGATAAGCCACCTGATCAGTGCATGATATCCACCTTATCAGTTCAAAATCAGTCACCTGATCAGTGAATGCACAGTCACGTGATCAGGGCATGATAGCTATTCGATCAGTGCATGATAACCAGGTGATCAGTGCATGATCAGTCATGTGATCAGTGTATGATCAGCCACGTGATCCGTGCATGATCAGCCACGAGATCACTACCTCACCATCCACGTGATCAGGTCATGCGCAGTCATGTGAAAAGTGGATGATAGCGAAGTGATCAGTGCATGATCAGTCACGTGATCAGTGCATGATAGCCACGTGATCAGTGCATGATAACCACGTTATCAGTGCATGATAGCCATGTGATCAGTACATGATCAGTCACGTGATCAGTGCATACTCAGCCACGTGATCAGTGCATGATAGCCATGAGTTCTGTGCATGATCAGTCTCGTGATCAGTGTATGATCATCCACATGATCAGTGTATGCCCCGTCACGTGATCATTGCATGAGAGCCACATTATCTGTGCATGATCAGTTACGTGATAAGGGCATGCACAGTCACATGATCAGTCCAAGATAGTGAAGTGATAAGTGCCTGATCAGTCACGTGATCAGTGCATGATAGCCACGAGATCAGTACATGACCAGTCACGTGATCAGTGCATGATAGCCACGTGATCAGTGCATGATAAGTTACCGGATAAGTGTATGATAAGCCACCTGATCAGTGCATGATATCCACCTTATCAGTTCACAATCAGTCCCCTGATCAGTGAATGCACAGTCACGTGATCAGGGCATGATAGCTATTCGATCAGTGCATGATAACCAGGTGATCAGTGCATGATCAGTCACGTGATCAGTGTATGATCAGCCACGTGATCAGTGCATGATCAGCCACGTGATCACTACCTCACCATCCACGTGATCAGGTCATGCGCAGTAATGTGAAAAGTGGATGATAGCGAAGTGATCAGTGCATGATCAGCCACGTGATCAGTGTATGATATTCACGTGATCAGTGCATGTGCAGTCACGTGATCAGTGCATTATAGCTACGTGATCAGTGCATGAACAGTCACGTGACCAGCGTATGATCAGCCACGTGATCAGTCCATGTGCAGTCACGAGATCAGTGTATCATCAGCCACGTGATCAGTGTATGATAAGCCACGTTAGCAGTGCATGATCAGTCACATGATCAGTGTTTGATATCCACGTGATCAGTGTATGTGCAGTCACGTGATCAGTGCATTATAGCTACGTGATCAGTGCATGATCAGTCACATGATCTGTCCATGATCAGTCAGGTGAATCGTGTATGATCATCCCCGTGATCAGTGCACGGGCAGTCACAAGATCAGTGCATGATAGACATGGAATCAGTGCATGTTCAGCCACGTGATCAGTGTATGATCAACCAGGTGATCACTGCATCATAGCCACCTGATCAGTGCATGATCAGTCACGTGATCTTTGCATGATCTGTCACATGATCACTGTATCAACATCCACATTATCAGTGCATGCGCAGTGACGTGATCAAGGAGTGATAGCCAGGTGATCAGTGCATGATCAGTCACGTGATCAGTGTATGATCAGCCACGTGATCAGTGCATGATCAGCCACGTGATCACTACCTCACCATCCACGTGATCAGGTCATGCGCAGTCATGTGAAAAGTGGATGATAGCGAAGTGATCATTGCAAGATCAGTCACGTGATCAGTGCATGATAGCCACCTGATCAGTGCATGGTCAGTCACGTGATCTGTGCATGATCTGTCACATGATCACTGTATCAACATCCACATTATCAGTGCATGGGCAGAGACGTGATCAGGGAATGATAGACACGTGGTCAGTGCATGATCAGTCACGTGATAAGTGCATTATCAGCCACGTGATCATTGCATGATAGCCACGTGATCAGGGCATGATAGCCATGTGATCAGTACATGATCAGGCACATGATCAGTGCAGGATCAGTCCCGAGATCAGTACATGATCAGTCACATGATCAGTGCAAGATCTGTAAAGTGATCAGTGTATGATCAATCACGTGATCAGTGCATGCCCAGTTAGGAGAAAAGTGCATGATAGCAAAGTGATCAGAGCATGATCATTCATGTGATCAGTGCCTGACCAGTCACGTGATCAGTGCATGATAGCCACGTGATCAGTGCATGATAAGTTACCAGATCAGTGTATGATAAGCCACCTGATCAGTGCATGATATCCACCTTATCAGTTCAAAATCAGTCACCTGATCAGTGAATGCACAGTCACGTGATCAGGGCATGATAGCTATTCGATCAGTGCATGATAACCAGGTGATCAGTGCATGATCAGTCATGTGATCAGTGTATGATCAGCCACGTGATCCGTGCATGATCAGCCACGAGATCACTACCTCACCATCCACGTGATCAGGTCATGCGCAGTCATGTGAAAAGTGGATGATAGCGAAGTGATCAGTGCATGATCAGTCACGTGATCAGTGCATGATAGCCACGTGATCAGTGCATGATAACCACGTTATCAGTGCATGATAGCCATGTGATCAGTACATGATCAGTCACGTGATCAGTGCATACTCAGCCACGTGATCAGTGCATGATAGCCATGAGTTCTGTGCATGATCAGTCTCGTGATCAGTGTATGATCATCCACATGATCAGTGTATGCCCCGTCACGTGATCATTGCATGAGAGCCACATTATCTGTGCATGATCAGTTACGTGATAAGGGCATGCACAGTCACATGATCAGTCCAAGATAGTGAAGTGATAAGTGCCTGATCAGTCACGTGATCAGTGCATGATAGCCACGAGATCAGTACATGACCAGTCACGTGATCAGTGCATGATAGCCACGTGATCAGTGCATGATAAGTTACCGGATAAGTGTATGATAAGCCACCTGATCAGTGCATGATATCCACCTTATCAGTTCACAATCAGTCCCCTGATCAGTGAATGCACAGTCACGTGATCAGTGTATGGTAGCTATGCGATCAGTGCATGATAGCCAGGTGATCAGTGCATGATCAGCCACGTGATCAGTGCATGATAGCCATGAGTTCTGTGCATGATCAGTCTCGTGATCAGTGTATGATCATCCACATGATCAGTGTATGCCCCGTCACGTGATCATTGCATGAGAGCCACATTATCTGTGCATGATCAGTTACGTGATAAGGGCATGCACAGTCACATGATCAGTCCAAGATAGCCACGTGATAAGTGCCTGATCAGTCACGTGATCAGTGCAGGATTGCCACGAGATCAGTGCATGACCAGTCACATTATCAGTGCATGATAGCCACGTGATCAGTGCATGATAAGTTACCGGATCAATGTATGATAAGGCACGTGATCAGTGCATGATATCCACCTTATCAGTTCACAGTCAGTCACCTGATCAGTGAATGCACAGTCACGTGATCAGTGTATGGTAGCTATGCGATCAGTGCATGATAGCCAGGTGATCAGTGCATGATCAGTCATGTGATCAGTGTATGATCAGCCACGTGATCAGTGCATGATCAGCCACGTGATCACTACCTCACCATCCACGTGATCAGGTCATGCGCAGTCATGTGAAAAGTGGATGATAGCGAAGTGATCAGTGCATGATCAGTCACGTGATCAGTGCATGATAGCCACGTGATCAGTGCATGAACAGTCACGTGATCAGTGCATGATCAGTAACATGATCAGTGCATGATAGCCAGGTGATCAGTGCATGATCAGTCACGTGATCAGTGTATGATCAGCCACGTGATCAGTGCATGATCAGCCACGTGATCACTACCTCACCATCCACGTGATCAGGTCATGCGCAGTAATGTGAAAAGTGGATGATAGCGAAGTGGTCAGTGCATGATCAGCCACGTGATCAGTGTATGATATTCACGTGATCAGTGCATGTGCAGTCACGTGATCAGTGCATTATAGCTACGTGATCAGTGCATGAACAGTCACGTGACCAGCGTATGATCAGCCACGTGATCAGTCCATGTGCAGTCACGAGATCAGTGTATCATCAGCCACGTGATCAGTGTATGATAAGCCACGTTAGCAGTGCATGATCAGTCACATGATCAGTGTTTGATATCCACGTGATCAGTGTATGTGCAGTCACGGGATCAGTGCATTATAGCTACGTGATCAGTGCATGATCAGTCACATGATCTGTCCATGATCAGTCAGGTGAATCGTGTATGATCATCCCCGTGATCAGTGCACGGGCAGTCACAAGATCAGTGCATGATAGACATGGAATCAGTGCATGTTCAGCCACGTGATCAGTGTATGATCAACCAGGTGATCACTGCATCATAGCCACCTGATCAGTGCATGATCAGTCACGTGATCTTTGCATGATCTGTCACATGATCACTGTATCAACATCCACATTATCAGTGCATGCGCAGTGACGTGATCAAGGAGTGATAGCCAGGTGATCAGTGCATGATCAGTCACGTGATCAGTGTATGATCAGCCACGTGATCAGTGCATGATCAGCCACGTGATCACTACCTCACCATCCACGTGATCAGGTCATGCGCAGTCATGTGAAAAGTGGATGATAGCGAAGTGATCATTGCAAGATCAGTCACGTGATCAGTGCATGATAGCCACCTGATCAGTGCATGGTCAGTCACGTGATCTGTGCATGATCTGTCACATGATCACTGTATCAACATCCACATTATCAGTGCATGGGCAGAGACGTGATCAGGGAATGATAGACACGTGGTCAGTGCATGATCAGTCACGTGATAAGTGTATTATCAGCCACGTGATCATTGCATGATAGCCACGTGATCAGGGCATGATAGCCATGTGATCAGTACATGATCAGGCACATGATCAGTGCAGGATCAGTCCCGAGATCAGTACATGATCAGTCACATGATCAGTGCAAGATCTGTAAAGTGATCAGTGTATGATCAATCACGTGATCAGTGCATGCCCAGTTAGGAGAAAAGTGCATGATAGCAAAGTGATCAGAGCATGATCATTCATGTGATCAGTGCCTGACCAGTCACGTGATCAGTGCATGATAGCCACGTGATCAGTGCATGATAAGTTACCAGATCAGTGTATGATAAGCCACCTGATCAGTGCATGATATCCACCTTATCAGTTCAAAATCAGTCACCTGATCAGTGAATGCACAGTCACGTGATCAGGGCATGATAGCTATTCGATCAGTGCATGATAACCAGGTGATCAGTGCATGATCAGTCATGTGATCAGTGTATGATCAGCCACGTGATCCGTGCATGATCAGCCACGAGATCACTACCTCACCATCCACGTGATCAGGTCATGCGCAGTCATGTGAAAAGTGGATGATAGCGAAGTGATCAGTGCATGATCAGTCACGTGATCAGTGCATGATAGCCACGTGATCAGTGCATGATAACCACGTTATCAGTGCATGATAGCCATGTGATCAGTACATGATCAGTCACGTGATCAGTGCATACTCAGCCACGTGATCAGTGCATGATAGCCATGAGTTCTGTGCATGATCAGTCTCGTGATCAGTGTATGATCATCCACATGATCAGTGTATGCCCCGTCACGTGATCATTGCATGAGAGCCACATTATCTGTGCATGATCAGTTACGTGATAAGGGCATGCACAGTCACATGATCAGTCCAAGATAGTGAAGTGATAAGTGCCTGATCAGTCACGTGATCAGTGCATGATAGCCACGAGATCAGTACATGACCAGTCACGTGATCAGTGCATGATAGCCACGTGATCAGTGCATGATAAGTTACCGGATAAGTGTATGATAAGCCACCTGATCAGTGCATGATATCCACCTTATCAGTTCACAATCAGTCCCCTGATCAGTGAATGCACAGTCACGTGATCAGGGCATGATGGCTATTCGATCAGTGCATGATAACCAGGTGATCAGTGCATGATCAGTCACGTGATCAGTGTATGATCAGCCACGTGATCAGTGCATGATCAGCCACGTGATCACTACCTCACCATCCACGTGATCAGGTCATGCGCAGTAATGTGAAAAGTGGATGATAGCGAAGTGATCAGTGCATGATCAGCCACGTGATCAGTGTATGATATTCACGTGATCAGTGCATGTGCAGTCACGTGATCAGTGCATTATAGCTACGTGATCAGTGCATGAACAGTCACGTGACCAGCGTATGATCAGCCACGTGATCAGTCCATGTGCAGTCACGAGATCAGTGTATCATCAGCCACGTGATCAGTGTATGATAAGCCACGTTAGCAGTGCATGATCAGTCACATGATCAGTGTTTGATATCCACGTGATCAGTGTATGTGCAGTCACGTGATCAGTGCATTATAGCTACGTGATCAGTGCATGATCAGTCACATGATCTGTCCATGATCAGTCAGGTGAATCGTGTATGATCATCCCCGTGATCAGTGCACGGGCAGTCACAAGATCAGTGCATGATAGACATGGAATCAGTGCATGTTCAGCCACGTGATCAGTGTATGATCAACCAGGTGATCACTGCATCATAGCCACCTGATCAGTGCATGATCAGTCACGTGATCTTTGCATGATCTGTCACATGATCACTGTATCAACATCCACATTATCAGTGCATGCGCAGTGACGTGATCAAGGAGTGATAGCCAGGTGATCAGTGCATGATCAGTCACGTGATCAGTGTATGATCAGCCACGTGATCAGTGCATGATCAGCCACGTGATCACTACCTCACCATCCACGTGATCAGGTCATGCGCAGTCATGTGAAAAGTGGATGATAGCGAAGTGATCATTGCAAGATCAGTCACGTGATCAGTGCATGATAGCCACCTGATCAGTGCATGGTCAGTCACGTGATCTGTGCATGATCTGTCACATGATCACTGTATCAACATCCACATTATCAGTGCATGGGCAGAGACGTGATCAGGGAATGATAGACACGTGGTCAGTGCATGATCAGTCACGTGATAAGTGCATTATCAGCCACGTGATCATTGCATGATAGCCACGTGATCAGGGCATGATAGCCATGTGATCAGTACATGATCAGGCACATGATCAGTGCAGGATCAGTCCCGAGATCAGTACATGATCAGTCACATGATCAGTGCAAGATCTGTAAAGTGATCAGTGTATGATCAATCACGTGATCAGTGCATGCCCAGTTAGGAGAAAAGTGCATGATAGCAAAGTGATCAGAGCATGATCATTCATGTGATCAGTGCCTGACCAGTCACGTGATCAGTGCATGATAAGTTACCAGATCAGTGTATGATAAGCCACCTGATCAGTGCATGATATCCACCTTATCAGTTCAAAATCAGTCACCTGATCAGTGAATGCACAGTCACGTGATCAGGGCATGATAGCTATTCGATCAGTGCATGATAACCAGGTGATCAGTGCATGATCAGTCATGTGATCAGTGTATGATCAGCCACGTGATCCGTGCATGATCAGCCACGAGATCACTACCTCACCATCCACGTGATCAGGTCATGCGCAGTCATGTGAAAAGTGGATGATAGCGAAGTGATCAGTGCATGATCAGTCACGTGATCAGTGCATGATAGCCACGTGATCAGTGCATGATAACCACGTTATCAGTGCATGATAGCCATGTGATCAGTACATGATCAGTCACGTGATCAGTGCATACTCAGCCACGTGATCAGTGCATGATAGCCATGAGTTCTGTGCATGATCAGTCTCGTGATCAGTGTATGATCATCCACATGATCAGTGTATGCCCCGTCACGTGATCATTGCATGAGAGCCACATTATCTGTGCATGATCAGTTACGTGATAAGGGCATGCACAGTCACATGATCAGTCCAAGATAGTGAAGTGATAAGTGCCTGATCAGTCACGTGATCAGTGCATGATAGCCACGAGATCAGTACATGACCAGTCACGTGATCAGTGCATGATAGCCACGTGATCAGTGCATGATAAGTTACCGGATAAGTGTATGATAAGCCACCTGATCAGTGCATGATATCCACCTTATCAGTTCACAATCAGTCCCCTGATCAGTGAATGCACAGTCACGTGATCAGTGTATGGTAGCTATGCGATCAGTGCATGATAGCCAGGTGATCAGTGCATGATCAGCCACGTGATCAGTGCATGATAGCCATGAGTTCTGTGCATGATCAGTCTCGTGATCAGTGTATGATCATCCACATGATCAGTGTATGCCCCGTCACGTGATCATTGCATGAGAGCCACATTATCTGTGCATGATCAGTTACGTGATAAGGGCATGCACAGTCACATGATCAGTCCAAGATAGCCACGTGATAAGTGCCTGATCAGTCACGTGATCAGTGCATGATTGCCACGAGATCAGTGCATGACCAGTCACATTATCAGTGCATGATAGCCACGTGATCAGTGCATGATAAGTTACCGGATCAATGTATGATAAGGCACGTGATCAGTGCATGATATCCACCTTATCAGTTCACAGTCAGTCACCTGATCAGTGAATGCACAGTCACGTGATCAGTGTATGGTAGCTATGCGATCAGTGCATGATAGCCAGGTGATCAGTGCATGATCAGTCATGTGATCAGTGTATGATCAGCCACGTGATCAGTGCATGATCAGCCACGTGATCACTACCTCACCATCCACGTGATCAGGTCATGCGCAGTCATGTGAAAAGTGGATGATAGCGAAGTGATCAGTGCATGATCAGTCACGTGATCAGTGCATGATAGCCACATGATCAGTGCATGAACAGTCACGTGATCAGTGCATGATCAGTAACATGATCAGTGCATGATAGCCAGGTGATCAGTGCATGATCAGTCACGTGATCAGTGTATGATCAGCCACGTGATCAGTGCATGATCAGCCACGTGATCACTACCTCAGCATCCACGTGATCAGGTCATGCGCAGTAATGTGAAAAGTGGATGATAGCGAAGTGGTCAGTGCATGATCAGCCACGTGATCAGTGTATGATATTCACGTGATCAGTGCATGTGCAGTCACGTGATCAGTGCATTATAGCTACGTGATCAGTGCATGAACAGTCACGTGACCAGCGTATGATCAGCCACGTGATCAGTCCATGTGCAGTCACGAGATCAGTGTATCATTAGCCACGTGATCAGTGTATGATAAGCCACGTTAGCAGTGCATGATCAGTCACATGATCAGTGTTTGATATCCACGTGATCAGTGTATGTGCAGTCACGTGATCAGTGCATTATAGCTACGTGATCAGTGCATGATCAGTCACATGATCTGTCCATGATCAGTCAGGTGAATCGTGTATGATCATCCCCGTGATCAGTGCACGGGCAGTCACAAGATCAGTGCATGATAGACATTGAATCAGTGCATGTTCAGCCACGTGATCAGTGTATGATCAACCAGGTGATCACTGCATCATAGCCACCTGATCAGTGCATGATCAGTCACGTGATCTTTGCATGATCTGTCACATGATCACTGTATCAACATCCACATTATCAGTGCATGCGCAGTGACGTGATCAAGGAGTGATAGCCAGGTGATCAGTGCATGATCAGTCACGTGATCAGTGTATGATCAGCCACGTGATCAGTGCATGATCAGCCACGTGATCACTACCTCACCATCCACGTGATCAGGTCATGCGCAGTCATGTGAAAAGTGGATGATAGCGAAGTGATCATTGCAAGATCAGTCACGTGATCAGTGCATGATAGCCACCTGATCAGTGCATGGTCAGTCACGTGATCTGTGCATGATCTGTCACATGATCACTGTATCAACATCCACATTATCAGTGCATGGGCAGAGACGTGATCAGGGAATGATAGACACGTGGTCAGTGCATGATCAGTCACGTGATAAGTGTATTATCAGCCACGTGATCATTGCATGATAGCCACGTGATCAGGGCATGATAGCCATGTGATCAGTACATGATCAGGCACATGATCAGTGCAGGATCAGTCCCGAGATCAGTACATGATCAGTCACATGATCAGTGCAAGATCTGTAAAGTGATCAGTGTATGATCAATCACGTGATCAGTGCATGCCCAGTTAGGAGAAAAGTGCATGATAGCAAAGTGATCAGAGCATGATCATTCATGTGATCAGTGCCTGACCAGTCACGTGATCAGTGCATGATAGCCACGTGATCAGTGCATGATAAGTTACCAGATCAGTGTATGATAAGCCACCTGATCAGTGCATGATATCCACCTTATCAGTTCAAAATCAGTCACCTGATCAGTGAATGCACAGTCACGTGATCAGGGCATGATAGCTATTCGATCAGTGCATGATAACCAGGTGATCAGTGCATGATCAGTCATGTGATCAGTGTATGATCAGCCACGTGATCCGTGCATGATCAGCCACGAGATCACTACCTCACCATCCACGTGATCAGGTCATGCGCAGTCATGTGAAAAGTGGATGATAGCGAAGTGATCAGTGCATGATCAGTCACGTGACCAGTGCATGATAGCCACGTGATCAGTGCATGATAACCACGTTATCAGTGCATGATAGCCATGTGATCAGTACATGATCAGTCACGTGATCAGTGCATACTCAGCCACGTGATCAGTGCATGATAGCCATGAGTTCTGTGCATGATCAGTCTCGTGATCAGTGTATGATCATCCACATGATCAGTGTATGCCCCGTCACGTGATCATTGCATGAGAGCCACATTATCTGTGCATGATCAGTTACGTGATAAGGGCATGCACAGTCACATGATCAGTCCAAGATAGTGAAGTGATAAGTGCCTGATCAGTCACGTGATCAGTGCATGATAGCCACGAAATCAGTACATGACCAGTCACGTGATCAGTGCATGATAGCCACGTGATCAGTGCATGATAAGTTACCGGATAAGTGTATGATAAGCCACCTGATCAGTGCATGATATCCACCTTATCAGTTCACAATCAGTCCCCTGATCAGTGAATGCACAGTCACGTGATCAGTGTATGGTAGCTATGCGATCAGTGCATGATAGCCAGGTGATCAGTGCATGATCAGCCACGTAATCAGTGCATGATCAGCCACGTGATCACTACCTCACCATCCACGTGATCAGGTCATGCGCAGTCATGTGAAAAGTGGATGACAGCGAAGTGATCATTGCATGATCAGTCACTTGATCAGTGCATGATAGTCACGTGATCAGTACATGATAACCACGTTATCAGTGCATGATAGCCATGTGATCAGTACATGATCAGTCACGTGATCAGTGTATACTCAGCCACGTGATCAGTGCATGATAGCCATGAGTTCTGTACATGATCAGTCTCGTGATCAGTGTATTATCATCCACATGATCAGTGTATGCCCCGTCACGTGATCATTGCATGAGAGCCACATTATCTGTGCATGATCAGTTACGTGATAAGGGCATGCACAGTCACATGATCAGTCCAAGATAGCCACGTGAAAAGTGCCTGATCAGTCACGTGATCAGTGTATGATATCCACGTGATCAGTGTATGTGCACTCACGTGATCAGTGCATTATAGCCACGTGATCACTGCCTGATCAGTCACGTGATCTGTCCATGATCAGTCAGGTGAATCGTGTATGATCATCCCCGTGATCAGTGCACGGGCAGTCACAAGATCAATGCATGATAGACATGAATTCAGTGCATGTTCAGTCACGTGATCAGTGTATAATCAGCCAGGTGATCACTGCATCATAGCCACCTGATCAGTGCATGATCAGTCACGTGATCTGTGCATGATCTGTCACATGATCACTGTATCAACATCCACATTATCAGTGCATGCGCAGTGACGTGATCAGTGCATGATCAGTCACGTGATAAGTGTATTATCAGCCACGTGATCATTGCATGAATGCCACGTGATCAGCGCATGATAGCCATGTGATCAGTACATGATCAGGCACGTGATCAGTGCAGGATCAGTCTCTTGATCAGTACATGATCAGTCACACGATCAGTGCAAGATCTGTAACGTGATCAGTGTATGATCAACCCCGTGATCAGTGCATGCCCAGTTAGGAGAAAAGTGCATGATTGCAAAGTGATCAGTGCATGATCAGTCACGTGATCAGTGCATGACCAGTAATTTGATCAGTGCATGATAGCCACGTGATCAGTGCATGATAAGTTACCGGATCAGTGTATGATAAGGCACCTGATCAGTGCATGATATCCATCTTATCAGTTCACAATCAGTCACCTGATCAGTGAATGCACAGTCACGTGATCAGTTCATGATAGCTATGCGATCAGTGCATGATAGCCAGGTGATCAGTGCATTATCAGCAACGTGATTAGTGCATGATCAACCAGGTGCTCAGTGCATGATCAGGCACGTGATCACTACCTCATCATCCACGTGATCAGGTCATACGCAGTCTTGTGAAAAGTGGAAGAGAGCGAAGTGATCAGTGCATGATCAGTCACGTGATCAGTGCATGTTAGCCACGTGATCAGTGCATGTTAGCCACGTGATCAGTGCATGATAGCCATGTGATCAGTACATGATCAGTCACGTGATCAGTGTATACTCAGCCAAGTGATCAGTGCATGATAGCCATGAGTTCTGTGCATGATCAGTCTCGTGATCAGTGTATGATCATCCACATGATCAGTGTATGCCCCGTCACGTGATCATTGCATGATAGCCACATTATCTGTGCATGATCAGTTACGTGATAAGGGCATGCACAGTCACAGGATCAGTCCAAGATAGCCACGTGATAAGTGCATGATCAGTCACGTGATCAGTGCATGATCAGCCAGGTTACCTGTGCATGATAAGCCACATATTCAGTGCACGATCAGCCACGTGATCAGTGAATGATAAACATTTGATCAGTGCATGATCAGTCACGTGAGCAGTGTATGATCAACCACGTGATTAGTGCATGATAGCCACGAGATCAGTGCTTGATCAGTCTAGTGATCAGTGTATGATCATCCACGTGATCAGTGAATGCCCAGTCACGTGATCAGTGTATGATAGCCACGTGATCAGTGCATGATTAGTCACGTGATCAGTGCATGATCAGCCAGGTTATCTGTGCATGATCAGCCACATGTTCAGTGCATGATCAGCCATGTGATCAGTGAATGATAGCCATGTGATCAGTCATGTGATCATTGTATGATCAGCCACGTGAACAGTGCGTGCTCAGTCACGTGATTAGGGCCTGCTGAGCTGCGTGATTCCTGCCTGCTCATCTGCTTCTTAATTGCCAGTTGAGCTGAGACATTCCTGCCTGCTCATCTGTTTGATAATTGCCAGCTGAGCTGTGTGATTCCTGCCTGCTCATCTGCTTGATAATTGCCAGCTGAGCTGCGTGATACCTGTCTGCTCATGTGCTTCATTATTGCCAGCTGAGGTGCGTGATTCCTGCCTGCTCATCTGCTTGACAATTGCCAGCTGAGCCATGTGATTCCTGCCTGCTCAGCTGCTTGATTATTACCAGCTGTGCAACATGATTTGTCACATCTGAGGTCCATGATTATGGCCTCCTGATTGCGTGATTCGTGCCTGCTCAGCTCTTTGATTATTGCCTCCGGAGGCACATCATCAGTGCATGATTGCCATGTGATCAGCGCATGATCAGTGACATGATCGGTGCCATTCAGACACGTGGTCACTGCATGCTCAGTCACGTGATCAGTTCCTGATCAGCAACGTGATTAGTGCATGATCAGCCACATGATCAGTGTATGATAAGCCATGTGAGCACTGCATGTGCAGTCACGAGATCAGTGTATGATCAGCCACGTGATCAGTGTATGATAAGCCAGGTGAGCAGTGCATGATCAGCCACGTGATCAGTGTCTGATCTCCACATGATCAGTGCATGTGCAGTCACGTGATCAGTGCATTAGAGCTACGTGATCAGTGCATGATGAGTCACGTGATCTGTCCATGATCAGTCAGGTGAATGGTGTATGATCAGCCCCGTGATCAGTGCATGGGCAGTCACAGGATCAGTGCATGATAGACATGTGATCAGTGCATGATCAGTCAGGTGATCAGTGTATGATCAGCCAGGAGTTCACTGCATCATAGCCACGTGATCAGTGCATGATAGCCACCTGATCAGTGCATGATCAGTCACGTGATCTGTGCATGATCTGTCACATGATCACTGTAGCAACATCCACATTATCAGTGCATGGGCAGAGACGTGATCAGGGAATGATAGACACGTGGTCAGTGCATGATCAGTCACGTGATAAGTGTATTATCAGCCACGTGATCATTGCATGATAGCCACGTGATCAGGGCATGATAGCCATGTGATCAGTACATGATCAGGCACATGATCAGTGCAGGATCAGTCCCGAGATCAGTACATGATCAGTCACATGATCAGTGCAAGATCTGTAAAGTGATCAGTGTATGATCAATCACGTGATCAGTGCATGCCCAGTTAGGAGAAAAGTGCATGATAGCAAAGTGATCAGAGCATGATCATTCATGTGATCAGTGCCTGACCAGTCACGTGATCAGTGCATGATAGCCACGTGATCAGTGCATGATAAGTTACCGGATCAGTGTATGATAAGCCACCTTATCAGTGCATGATATCCACCTTATCAGTTCAAAATCAGTCACCTGATCAGTGAATGCACAGTCACGTGATCAGGGCATGATAGCTATTCGATCAGTGCATGATAACCAGGTGATCAGTGCATGATCAGTCATGTGATCAGTGTATGATCAGCCACATGATCCGTGCATGATCAGCCACGTGATCACTACCTCACCATCCACGTGATCAGGTCATGCGCAGTCATGTGAAAAGTGCATGATAGCCACGTGATCAGTCCATGATAACCACGTTATCAGTGCATGATAGCCATGTGATCAGTACATGATCAGTCACGTGATCAGTGCATACTCAGCCACGTGATCAGTGCATGATAGCCATGAGTTCTGTGCATGATCAGTCTCGTGATCAGTGTATGATCATCCACATGACCAGTGTATGCCCCGTCACGTGATCATTGCATGAGAGCCACATTATCTGTGCATGATCAGTTACGTGATAAGGGCATGCACAGTCACATGATCAGTCCAAGATAGCCACGTGATAAGTCCCTGATCAGTCACGTAATCAGTGCATGATCAGCCAGGTTACCTGTGCATGATAAGCCACATGTTCAGTGCACGATCAGACACGTGATCAGTGAGTGATAAACATTTTATCAGTGCATGGTCAGTCACATGAGCAGTGTATGATCAACCTCGTGATTAGAGCATGATAGCCACGAGATCAGTGCATGACCAGTCACATGATCAGTGCATGATAGCCACGTGATCAGTGCATGATAAGTTACTGGATTAGTGTATGATAAGGCACGTGATCAGTGCATGATATCCACCTTATCAGTTCACAATCAGTCACCTGATCAGTGAATGCACAGTCACGTGATCAGTTCATGATAGCTATGCGATCAGTGCATGATAGCCAGGTGATCAGTGCATTATCAGCAACGTGATTAGTGCATGATCAGCCAGGTGCTCAGTGCATGATCAGGCACGTGATCACTACCTCACCATCCACGTGATCAGGTCATACGCAGTCTTGTGAAAAGTGGATGAGAGCGAAGTGATCAGTGCATGATCAGTCACGTGATCAGTGCATGTTAGCCACATGATCAGTGCATGATAACCACGTTATCAGTGCATGATAGCCATGTGATCAGTACATGATCAGTCACGTGATCAGTGTATACTCAGCCAAGTGATCAGTGCATGATAGCCATGAGTTCTGTGCATGATCAGTCTCGTGATCAGTGTATGATCATCCACATGATGAGTGTATGCCCCGTCACGTGATCATTGCATGATAGCCACATTATCTGTGCATGATCAGTTACGTGATAAGGGCATGCACAGTCACAGGATCAGTCCAAGATAGCCACGTGATAAGTGCATGATCAGTCACGTGATCAGTGCATGATCAGCCAGGTTACCTGTGCATGATAAGCCACATGTTCAGTGCACGATCAGCCACGTGATCAGTGAATGATAAACATTTGATCAGTGCATGATCAGTCACGTGAGCAGTGTATGATCAACCACGTGATTAGTGCATGATAGCCACGAGATCAGTGCTTGATCAGTCTAGTGATCAGTGTATGATCATCCACGTGATCAGTGAATGCCCAGTCACGTGATCAGTGTATGATAGCCACGTGATCAGTGCATGATTAGTCACGTGATCAGTGCATGATCAGCCAGGTTATCTGTGCATGATCAGCCACATGTTCAGTGCATGATCAGCCATGTGATCAGTGAATGATAGCCATGTGATCAGTCATGTGATCATTGTATGATCAGCCACGTGAACAGTGCGTGCTCAGTCACGTGATTAGGGCCTGCTGAGCTGCGTGATTCCTGCCTGCTCATCTGCTTCTTAATTGCCAGTTGAGCTGAGACATTCCTGCCTGCTCATCTGTTTGATAATTGCCAGCTGAGCTGTGTGATTCCTGCCTGCTCATCTGCTTGATAATTGCCAGCTGAGCTGCGTGATACCTGTCTGCTCATGTGCTTCATTATTGCCAGCTGAGGTGCGTGATTCCTGCCTGCTCATCTGCTTGACAATTGCCAGCTGAGCCATGTGATTCCTGCCTGCTCAGCTGCTTGATTATTACCAGCTGTGCAACATGATTTGTCACATCTGAGGTCCATGATTATGGCCTCCTGATTGCGTGATTCGTGCCTGCTCAGCTCTTTGATTATTGCCTCCGGAGGCACATCATCAGTGCATGATTGCCATGTGATCAGCGCATGATCAGTGACATGATCGGTGCCATTCAGACACGTGGTCACTGCATGCTCAGTCACGTGATCAGTTCCTGATCAGCAACGTGATTAGTGCATGATCAGCCACATGATCAGTGTATGATAAGCCATGTGAGCACTGCATGTGCAGTCACGAGATCAGTGTATGATCAGCCACGTGATCAGTGTATGATAAGCCAGGTGAGCAGTGCATGATCAGCCACGTGATCAGTGTCTGATCTCCACATGATCAGTGCATGTGCAGTCACGTGATCAGTGCATTAGAGCTACGTGATCAGTGCATGATGAGTCACGTGATCTGTCCATGATCAGTCAGGTGAATGGTGTATGATCAGCCCCGTGATCAGTGCATGGGCAGTCACAGGATCATTGCATGATAGACATGTGATCAGTGCATGATCAGTCAGGTGATCAGTGTATGATCAGCCAGGAGTTCACTGCATCATAGCCACGTGATCAGTGCATGATAGCCACCTGATCAGTGCATGATCAGTCACGTGATCTGTGCATGATCTGTCACATGATCACTGTAGCAACATCCACATTATCAGTGCATGGGCAGAGACGTGATCAGGGAATGATAGACACGTGGTCAGTGCATGATCAGTCACGTGATAAGTGTATTATCAGCCACGTGATCATTGCATGATAGCCACGTGATCAGGGCATGATAGCCATGTGATCAGTACATGATCAGGCACATGATCAGTGCAGGATCAGTCCCGAGATCAGTACATGATCAGTCACATGATCAGTGCAAGATCTGTAAAGTGATCAGTGTATGATCAATCACGTGATCAGTGCATGCCCAGTTAGGAGAAAAGTGCATGATAGCAAAGTGATCAGAGCATGATCATTCATGTGATCAGTGCCTGACCAGTCACGTGATCAGTGCATGATAGCCACGTGATCAGTGCATGATAAGTTACCGGATCAGTGTATGATAAGCCACCTTATCAGTGCATGATATCCACCTTATCAGTTCAAAATCAGTCACCTGATCAGTGAATGCACAGTCACGTGATCAGGGCATGATAGCTATTCGATCAGTGCATGATAACCAGGTGATCAGTGCATGATCAGTCATGTGATCAGTGTATGATCAGCCACATGATCCGTGCATGATCAGCCACGTGATCACTACCTCACCATCCACGTGATCAGGTCATGCGCAGTCATGTGAAAAGTGCATGATAGCCACGTGATCAGTCCATGATAACCACGTTATCAGTGCATGATAGCCATGTGATCAGTACATGATCAGTCACGTGATCAGTGCATACTCAGCCACGTGATCAGTGCATGATAGCCATGAGTTCTGTGCATGATCAGTCTCGTGATCAGTGTATGATCATCCACATGACCAGTGTATGCCCCGTCACGTGATCATTGCATGAGAGCCACATTATCTGTGCATGATCAGTTACGTGATAAGGGCATGCACAGTCACATGATCAGTCCAAGATAGCCACGTGATAAGTCCCTGATCAGTCACGTAATCAGTGCATGATCAGCCAGGTTACCTGTGCATGATAAGCCACATGTTCAGTGCACGATCAGACACGTGATCAGTGAATGATAAACATTTTATCAGTGCATGGTCAGTCACATGAGCAGTGTATGATCAACCTCGTGATTAGAGCATGATAGCCACGAGATCAGTGCATGACCAGTCACATGATCAGTGCATGATAGCCACGTGATCAGTGCATGATAAGTTACCGGATTAGTGTATGATAAGGCACGTGATCAGTGCATGATATCCACCTTATCAGTTCACAATCAGTCACCTGATCAGTGAATGCACAGTCACGTGATCAGTGTATGGTAGCTATGCGATCAGTGCATGATAGCCAGGTGATCAGTGCATGATCAGTCACGTGATCAGTGTATGATCAGCCACGTGATCAGAGAATGCCCAGTCACGTTATCAGTGTATGATAGCCAAGTGATCAGTGCATGATTAGTCAGGTGATCAGTGCATGATCAGCCAGGTTATCTGTGCATGATCAGCCACATGTTCAGTGCATGATCAGCCAGGTGATCAGTGAATGATAGCCATTTGATCAGTCATGTGTTCTTTGTATGATCAGCCACGTGAACAGTGCGTGCTCAGTCATGTGATTAGGGCCTGCTGAGCTGCGTGATTCCTGCCTGCTCATCTGCTTCTTAATTGCCAGCTGAGCTGAGACATTCCTGCCTGCTCATCTGCTTGATAATTGCCAGCTGAGCTGTGTGATTTCTGCCTGCTCATCTGCTTGATAATTGCCAGCTGAGCTGCGTGACACCTGTCTGCTCATGTGCTTGATTATTGCCAGCTGAGGTGCGTGATTCCTGCCTGCTCATCTGCTTGACAATTGCCAGCTGAGCCATGTGATTCCTGCCTGCTCAGCTGCTTGATTATTGCCAGCTGAGCAGCATGATTTGTCACAGCTGAGGTCCATGATTATTGCCTGCTGATTGCGTGATTCGTGCCTGCTCAGCTCTTTGATTATTGCCTCCGGAGGCACATCATCAGTGCATGATTGCCATGTGATCAGCGCATGATCAGTGACATGATCGGTGCCATTCAGACACGTGGTCACTGCATGCTCAGTCAGGTGATCAGTTCCTGATCAGCAACGTGATTAGTGCATGATCAGCCACGTGATCAGTGCATGATAGCCATGAGTTCTGTGCATGATCAGACTCGTGATCAGTGTATGATCATCCACATGATCAGTGTATGCCCCGTCACGTAATCATTGCATGAGAGCCACATTATCTGTGCATGATCAGTTACGAGATAAGGGCATGCACAGTCACATGATCAGTCCAAGATAGCCAAGTGATAAGTGCCTGATCAGTCACGTGATCAGTGCATGATAGCCACGAGATCAGTGCATGACCAGGCACATGATCAGTGCATGATAGCCACGTGATCAGTGCATGATAAGTTACCGGATCAGTGTATGATAAGGCACGTGATCAGTGCATGATATCCACCTTATCAGTTCACAATCAATCACCTGATCAGTGAATGCACAGTCACGTGATCAGTGTATGGTAGCTATGCGATCAGTGCATGATAGCCAGGAGATCATTGCATGATCAGTCACGTGATCAGTGTATGATCAGCCACGTGATCAGTGCATGATCAGCCACGTGATAACTACCTCACCATCCAAGTGATCAGGTCATACGCAGTCATGTGAAAAGTTTATGATAGCGAAGTGATCAGTGCATGATCAGTCACGTGATCAGTGCATGATAGCCACGTGATCAGTGCATGATCAGCCACGTGATCAATACCTCACCATCCACGTGATCAGGTCTCGCGCAGTAATGTGAAAAGTGGATGATAGCGAAGTGATCAGTGCATGATCAGTCACGTGATCAGTGCATGATACCCACATGATCAGTGCATGAACAGTCACGTGATCAGTGCATGATCAGTAACGTGATCAGTGCATGATAGCCACGTGATCAGTGCATGATAAGTTACCGGATCAGTGTATGATAAGCCACCTGATCAGTGCATGGTATCCACCTTATCAGTTCACAATCAGTCACCTGATCAGTGAATGCACAGTCACGTGATCAGTGCATGATAGCTATGCGATCAGTGCATGATAGCCAGGTGATCAGTGCATGATCAGTCACGTGATCAGTGTATGATCAGCCACGTGATCAGTGCATGATCAGCCACGTGATCACTACCTCGCCATCCACGTGATCAGGTCATGCGCAGTAATGTGAAAAGTGGATGATAGCGAAGTGATCAGTGCATGATCAGCCACGTGATCAGTGTATGATATTCACATGATCAGTGCATGTGCAGTCACGTGATCAGTGCATTATAGCTACGTGATCAGTGCATGAACAGTCACGTGACCAGCGTATGATCAGCCACGTGATCAGTCCATGTGCAGTCACGAGATCAGTGTATGATCAGCCACGTGATCAGTGTATGATAAGCCACGTGAGCAGTGCATGATCAGTCACATGATCAGTGTTTGATATCCACGTGATCAGTGTATGTGCAGTCACGTGATCACTGCATTATAGCTACGTGATCAGTGCATGATCAGTCACATGATCTGTCCATGATCAGTCAGGTGAATCGTGTATGATCATCCCCGTGATCAGTGCACGGGCAGTCACAAGATCAGTGCATGATAGACATGTAATCAGTGCATGTTCAGCCACGTGATCAGTGTATGATCAACCAGGTGATCACTGCATCATAGCCACCTGATCAGTGCATGATCAGTCACGTGATCTTTGCATGATCTGTCACATGATCACTGTATCAACATCCACATTATCAGTGCATGCTCAGTGACGTGATCAAGGAGTGATAGCCAGGTGATCAGTGCATGATCAGTCACGTGATCAGTGTAGATCAGCCACGTGATCAGTGCATGATCAGCCACGTGATCACTACCTCACCATCCACGTGATCAGGTCATGCGCAGTCATGTGAAAAGTGGATGATAGCGAAGTGATCATTGCATGATCAGTCACGTGATCAGTGCATGATAGCCACGTGATCAGTGCATGATAACCACGTTATCAATGCATGATAGTCATGAGTTCTGTACATGATCAGTCACGTGATCAGTGTATACTCAGCCACGTGATCAGTGCATGATAGCCATGAGTTCTGTGCATGATCAGTCTCGTGATCAGTGTATGATCATCCACATGATCAGTGTATGCCCCGTCACGTGATCATTGCATGAGAGCCACATTATCTGTGCATGATCAGTTACGTGATAAGGGCATGCACAGTCACATGATCAGTCCAAGATAGTGAAGTGATAAGTGCCTGATCAGTCACGTGATCAGTGCATGATAGCCACGAAATCAGTACATGACCAGTCACGTGATCAGTGCATGATAGCCACGTGATCAGTGCATGGTAAGTTACCGGATAAGTGTATGATAAGCCACCTGATCAGTGCATGATATCCACCTTATCAGTTCACAATCAGTCCCCTGATCAGTGAATGCACAGTCACGTGATCAGTGTATGGTAGTTATGCGATCAGTGCATGATAGCCAGGTGATCAGTGCATGATCAGCCACGTAATCAGTGCATGATCAGCCACGTGATCACTACCTCACCATCCACGTGATCAGGTCATGTGCAGTCATGTGAAAAGTGGATGACAGCGAAGTGATCAGTGCATGATCAGTCACGTGATCAGTGCATGATAGTCACGTGATCAGTGCATGATAACCACGTTATCAGTGCATGATAGCCATGTGATCAGTACATGATCAGTCACGTGATCAGTGTATACTCAGCCATGTGATCAGTGCATGATAGCCATTAGTTCTGTGCATGATCAGTTACGTGATAAGGGCATGCACAGTCACATGATCAGTCCAAGATAGCCACGTGATAAGTGCCTGATCAGTCACGTAATCAGTGCATGATCAGCCAGGTTACCTGTGCATGATAAGCCACATGTTCAGTGCACGATCAGACACGTGATCAGTGAATGATAAACATTTGATCAGTGCATGATCAGTCACGTGAGCAGTGTATGATCAACCACGTGATTAGTGCATGATAGCCACGAGATCAGTGCTTGATCAGTCTAGTGATCAGTGTATGATCATCCACGTGATCAGTGAATGCCCAGTCACGTGATCAGTGTATGATAGCCACGTGATCAGTGCATGTGCAGTCACGTGATTAGTGCATTATTGCTACGTGATCAGTGCATGATCAGTCACGTGAGCTGTCCATGATCAGTCAGGTGAATCGTGTATGATCAGCCCCGTGATCAGTGCATGACCAGTAACGTGATCAGTGAATGATAGACATGTGATCAGTGCATGATCAGTCATTGGATCAGTGTATGATCAGCCAGGTGTTCACTGCATCATAGCCACGTGATCAGTGCATGATAGCCAACTGATCAGTGCATGATCAGTCACGTGATCTGTGCATGATCTGTCACATGATCAGTGTATCAACATCCACATTATCAGTGCATGCGCAGAGACGTGATCAGGGAATGATAGACACGTGATCAGTGCATGATCAGTCACGTGATATGTATATTATCAGCCACGTGTTCATTGCATGATAGCCATGTGATCAGTACATGATCAGGCACGTGATCAGTGCAGGATCAGTCACGTGATCAGTACATGATCAGTCACATGATCAGTGCAAGATCTGTAGCGTGATCAGTGTATGATCAACCAGGTGATCAGTGCATGCCCAGTTAGGAGAAAAGTGCATGATAGCGAAGTGAACAGTGCATGATCAGTCACGTGATCAGTGCATGATCATTCACGTGATCAGTGCATGACCAGTAACGTGATCAGTGCATGATAAGTTACCGGATCAGTGTATGATAAGCCACCTGATCAGTGCATGATATCCACCTTATCAGTTCACAATCAGTCACCTGATCAGTGAATGCACAGTCACGTGATCAGTGCATGATAGCTATGCGATCAGTGCATGATAGCCAGGTGATCAGTGCATGATCAGTCACGTGATCAGTGTATGATCAGCCACGTGATCAGTGCATGATCAGCCACGTGATCACTACCTCACCATCCACGTGATCAGGTCATGCGCAGTCATGTGAAAAGTGGATGATAGCGAAGTGATCAGTGCATGATCAGTCACGTGATCAGTGCATGATAGCCACGTTATCAGTGCACGATAGCCATGTGATCAGTACTTGATCAGTCACGTGATCAGTGTATACTCAGCCACGTTATCAGTGCATGATAGCCATGAGTTCTGTGCATGATCAGTCTCGTGATCAGCGTATGACCATCCACATGATCAGTGTATGCCCCGTCACGTGATCATTGCATGAGAGCCACATTATCTGTGCATGATCAGTTCCGTGATAAGGGCATGCACAGTCACATGATCAGTCCAAGATAGCCAAGTGATAAGTGCCTGATCAGTCACGTGATCAGTGCATGATAGCCACGAGATCAGTGCATGACCAGTCACGTGATCAGTGCATGATAGCCACGTGATCAGTGCATGATAAGTTACCGGATCAGTGTATGATAACGCACGTGATCAGTGCAAGATATCCACCTTATCAGTTCACAATCAGTCACCTGATCAGTGAATGCACAGTCACGTGATCAGTGTATGGTAGCTATGCGATCAGTGCATGATAGCCAGGTGATCAGTGCATGATCAGTCACGTGATCAGAGTATGATCAGCCACGTGATCAGAGAATGCCCAGTCACGTGATCAGTGTATGATAGCCAAGTGATCAGTGCATGATTAGTCAGGTGATCAGTGCATGATCAGCCAGGTTATCTGTGTATGATCAGCCACATGTTCAGTGCATGATCAGCCAGGTGATCAGTGAATGATAGCCATGTGATCAGTCATGTGTTCTTTGTATGATCAGCCACGTGAACAGTGCGTGCTCAGTCACGTGATTAGGGCCTGCTGAGCTGCGTGATTCCTGCCTGCTCATCGGCTTCTTAATTGCCAGCTGAGCTGAGACATTCCTGCCTGCTCATCTGCTTGATAATTCCCAGCTGAGCTGTGTGATTCCTGCCTGCTCATCTGCTTGATAATTGCCAGCTGAGCTGCGGGATACCTGTCTGCTCATGTGCTTGATTATTGCCAGCTGAGGTGCGTGATTCCTGCCTGCTCATCTGCTTGACAATTGCCAGCTGAGCCATGTGATTCCTGCCTGCTCAGCTGCTTGATTATTGCCAGCTGTGCAGCATGATTTGTCACAGCTGAGGTCCAAGATTATTGCCTGCTGATTGCGTGATTCGTGCCTGCTCAGCTCTTTGATTATTGCCTCCGGAGGCACATCATCAGTGCATGATTGCCATGTGATCAGCGCATGATCAGTGACATGATCGGTGCCATTCAGACACGTGGTCACTGCATGCTCAGTCACGTGATCAGTTCCTGATCAGCAACGTGATTAGTGCATGATCAGCCACGTGATCAGTGTATGATAAGCCACGTGAGCACTGCATGTGCAGTCACGAGATCAGTGCATGATCAGCCACGTGATCACTACCTCACCATCCACGTGATCAGGTCATGCGCAGTCATGTGAAAAGTGGATGATAGCGAAGTGATCAGTGCATGATCAGTCACGTGATCAGTGCATGATAGCCACGTGATCAGTGCATGATCAGCCACGTGATCAATACCTCACCATCCACGTGATCACGTCATGCGCAGTAATGTGAAAAGTGGATGATAGCGAAGTGATCAGTGCATGATCAGTCACGTGATCAGTGCATGATAGCCACGTGATCAGTGCATGAACAGTCACGTGATCAGTGTATGATAAGCCACCTGATCAGTGCATGATATCCACCTTATCAGTTCACAATCAGTCACCTGATCAGTGAATGCACAGTCAGGTGATCAGTGCATGATAGCTATGCGATCAGTGCATGATAGCCAGGTGATCAGTGCATGATCAGTCACGTGATCAGTGTATGATCAGCCACGTGCTCAGTGCGTGATCAGCCACATGATCACTACCTCACCATCCATGTGATCAGGTCATGCGCAGTCATGTGAAAAGTGGATGATAGCGAAGTGATCAGTGCATGATCAGTCACGTGATCAGTGTATGATCAGCCACGTGCTCAGTGCGTGATCAGCCACATGATCACCACCTCACCATCCATGTGATCAGGTCATGCGCAGTCATGTGAAAAGTGGATCATAGCGAAGTGATCAGTGCATGATAACCACGTTATCAGTGCATGATAGCCATGTGATCAGTACATGATCAGTCACGTGATCAGTGTATACTCAGCCACGTGATCAGTGCATGATAGCCATGAGTTCTGTGCATGATCAGTCTCGTGATCAGTGTATGATCATCCACATGATCAGTGTATGCCCCATCACGTGATCATAGCATGATAGCCACATTATCTGTGCATGATCAGTTACGTGATAAGGGCATGCACAGCCACATGATCAGTCCAAGATAGCCACGTGATAAGTGCCTGATCAGTCACGTGATCAGTGCATGATCAGCCAGGTTACCTGTGCATGATAAGCCACATGTTCAGTGCACGATCAGACACGTGATCAGTGAATGATAAACATTTTATCAGTGCATGATCAGTCTCGTGAGCAGTGTATGATCAACCACGTGATTAGTGCATGATAGCCACGAGATCAGTGCTTGATCAGTCTAGTGATCAGTGTATGATCATCCACGTGATCAGTGAATGCCCAGTCACGTGATCAGTGTATGATAGCCACGTGATCAGTTCATGTGCAGTCACGTGATGAGTGCATTATAGCTACGTGATCAGTGCATGATCAGTCACGTGAGCTGTCCATGATCAGTCAGGTGAATCGTGTATGATCAGCCCCGTGATCAGTGCATGACCAGTAACGTGATCAGTGAATGATAGACATGTGATCAGTGCATGATCAGTCAGGTGATCAGTGTATGATCAGCCAGGTGTTCACTGCATCATAGCCACGGGATCAGTGCATGATAGCCACCTGATCAGTGCATGATCAGTCACGTGATCTGTGCATGATCTGTCACATGATCACTGTATCAACATCCACATTATCAGTGCATACGCAGAGACGTGATCAGGGAATGATAGACACGTGATCAGTGCATGATCAGGCACGTGATAAGTGTATTATCAGCCACGTGATCATTGCATGATAGCCACGTGATCAGGGCATGATAGCCATGTGATCACTACATGTTCAGCACGTGATCAGTGCAGGATCAGTCACGTGATCAGTACATGATCAGTCACATGATCAGTGCAAGATCTGTAGCGTGATCAGTGTATGATCAACCACGTAATCAGTGCATGCCCAGTTAGGAGAAAAGTGCATGATAGCGAAGTGAACAGTGCATGATCAGTCACGTGATCAGTGCATGATCATTCACGTGATCAGTGCATGACCAGTAACTTGATCAGTGCATGATAGCCACGTGATCAGTGCATGATAGCCACATTATCTGTGCATGATCAGTTACGTGATAAGGGCATGCACAGTCACATGATCAGTCCAAGATAGCCACGTGATAAGTGCATGATCAGTCACGTGATCAGTGCATGATCAGCCAGGTTACCTGTGCATGATAAGCCACATGTTCAGTGCACGATCAGCCACGTGATCAGTGAATGATAAACATTTGATCAGTGCATGATCAGTCACGTGATAAGTGTATTATCAGCCACGTGATCATTGCATGAATGCCACGTGATCAGGGCATGATAGCCATGTGATCAGTACATGATCAGGCACGTGATCAGTGCAGGATCAGTCACTTGATCAGTACATGATCAGTCACACGATCAGTGCAAGATCTGTAACGTGATCAGTGTATGATCAACCCCGTGATCAGTGCATGCCCAGTTAGGAGAAAAGTGCAATACTGCGAAGTGATCAGTGCATGATCATTCACGTTATCAGTGCATGATCAGACACGTGATCAGTGCATGATAGCTATGCGATCAGTGCATGGTAGCCAGGTGATCAGTGCATGATCAGTCACGTGATCAGTGTATGATCAGCCACGTGATCAGTGCATGATCAGCCACGTGATCACTACTTCACCATCCACGTGATCAGGTCATGCGCAGTCAAGTGAAAAGTGTATGATAGCGAAGTGATCATTGCATGATCAGTCACGTGATCAGTGCATGATAGCCACGTGATCAGTGCATGATAACCACGTTATCAATGCATGATAGCCATGTGATCAGTACATGATCAGTCACGTGATCAGTGTATACTCAGCCACGTGATCAGTGCATGATAGCCATGAGTTCTTTGCATGGTGAGTCTCGTGATCAGTGTATGATCATCCACATGATCAGTGTATGCCCCGTCACGTGATCATTGCATGAGAGCCACATTATCTGTGCATGATCAGTTACGTGATAAGGGCATGCACAGTCACATAATCAGTCCAAGATAGTGAAGTGATAAGTGCCTGATCAGTCACGTGATCAGTGCATGATAGCCACGAGATCAGTACATGACCAGTCACGTGATCAGTGCATGATAGCCACGTGATCAGTGCATGATAAGTTACCGGATAAGTGTATGATAAGCCACGTGATCAGTGCATGATATCCACCTTATCAGTTCACAATCAGTCCCCTGATCAGTGAATGCACAGTCACGTGATCAGTGTATGGTAGCTATGCGATCAGTGCATGATAGCCAGGTGATCAGTGCATGATCAGTCACGTGATCAGTGTATGATCAGCCACGTAATCAGTGCATGATCAGCCACGTGATCACTACCTCACCATCCACGTGATCAGGTCATGTGCAGTCATGTGAAAAGTGGATGACAGAGAAGTGATCAGTGCATGATCAGTCACGTGATCAGTGCATGATAGTCAGGTGATCAGTGCATGATAACCACGTTATCAGTGCATGATAGCCATGTGATCAGTACATGATCAGTGACGTGATCAGTGTATACTCAGCCACGTGATCAGTGCATGATAGCCATGAGTTCTGTACATGATCAGTCTCGTGATTAGTGTATGATCATCCACATGATGAGTGTATGCCCCGTCACATGATCAGTGCATGATAGCCACATTATCTGTGCATGATCAGTTACGTGATAAGGGCATGCACAGCCACATGATCAGTCCAAGATAGCCACGTGATAAGTGCCTGATCAGTCACCTAATCAGTGCATGATCAGCCAGGTTACCTGTGCATGATAAGCCACATGTTCAGTGCACGATCAGACACGTGATCAGTGAATGATAAACATTTGATCAGTGCATGATCAGTCACGTGAGCAGTGTATGATCAACCACGTGATTAGTGCATGATAGCCACGAGATCAGTGCTTGATCAGTCTAGTGATCAGTGTATGATCATCCACGTGATCAGTGAATGCCCAGTCACGTGATCAGTGTATGATAGCCACGTGATCAGTGCATGTGCAGTCACGTGATGAGTGCATTATAGCTACGTGATCAGTGCATGATCAGTCAGGTGAGCTGTCCATGATCAGTCAGGTGAATCGTGTATGATCAGCCCCGTGATTAGTGCATGACCAGTAACGTGATCAGTGAATGATAGACATGTGATCAGTGCATGATCAGTCATTGGATCAGTGTATGATCAGCCAGGTGTTCACTGCATCATAGCCACGGGATCAGTGCATGATAGCCACCTGATCAGTGCATGATCAGTCACGTGATCTGTGCATGATCTGTCACATGATCACTGTATCAACATCCACATTATCAGTGCATACGCAGAGACGTGATCAGGGAATGATAGACACGTGATCAGTGCATGATCAGTCACGTGATAAGTGTATTATCAGCCACGTGATCATTGCATGATAGCCACGTGATCAGGGCATGATAGCCATGTGATCACTACATGATCAGCACGTGATCAGTGCAGGATCAGTCACGTGATCAGTACATGATCAGTCACATGATCAGTGAAGATCTGTAGCGTGATCAGTGTATGATCAACGACGTGATCAGTGCATGCCCAGTTAGGAGAAAAGTGCATGATAGCGAAGTGAACAGTGCATGATCAGTCACGTGATCAGTGCATGATAGCCACGTGATCATTGCATGATAGCCACATTATCTGTGCATGATCAGTTACGTGATAAGGGCATGCACAGTCACATGATCAGTCCAAGATAGCCACGTGATAAGTGCATGATCAGTCACGTGATCAGTGCATGATCAGCCAGGTTACCTGTGCATGATAAGCCACATGTTCAGTGCACGATCAGCCACGTGATCAGTGAATGATAAACATTTGATCAGTGCATGATCAGTCACGTGAGCAGTGTATGATCAACCACGTGATTAGTGCATGATAGCCACGAGATCAGTGCTTGATTAGTCTAGTCATCAGTGTATGATCATCCACGTCATCAGTGAATGCCCAGTCACGTGATCAGTGTATGATAGCCACGTGATCAGTGCATGATTAGTCACGTGATCAGTGCATGATCAGCCAGGTTACCTGTGCATGATAAGCCACATGTTCAGTGCACGATCAGCCACGTGATCAGTGAATGATAAACATTTGATCAGTGCATGATCAGTCACGTGAGCAGTGTATGATCAACCACGTGATTAGTGCAAGATAGCCACGAGATCAGTGCTTGATTAGTCTAGTGATCAGTGTATGATCATCCACGTGATCAGTGAATGCCCAGTCACGTGATCAGTGTATGATAGCCACGTGATCAGTGCATGATTAGTCACGTGATCAGTGCATGATCAGCCAGGTTATCTGTGCATGATCAGCCACATGTTCAGTGCATGATCAGCCATGTGATCAGTGAATGATAGCCATGTGATCAGTCATGTGATCATTGTATGATCAGCCACGTGAACAGTGCGTGCTCAGTCATGTGATTAGGGCCTGCTGAGCTGCGTGATTCCTGCCTGCTCATCTGCTTCTTAATTGCCAGCTGAGCTGAGACATTCCTGCCTGCTCATCTGCTTGATAATTGCCAGCTGAGCTGTGTGATTCCTGCCTGCTCATCTGCTTGATAATTGCCAGCTGAGCTACGTGACACCTGTCTGCTCATGTGCTTGATTATTGCCAGCTGAGGTGCGTGATTCCTGCCTGCTCATCTGCTTGACAATTGCCAGCTGAGCCATGTGATTCCTGCCTGCTCAGCTGCTTGATTATTGCCAGCTGTGCAGCATGATTTGTCACATCTGAGGTCCATGATTATGGCCTCCTGATTGCGTGATTCGTGCCTGCTCAGCTCTTTGATTATTGCCTCCGGAGGCACATCATCAGTGCATGATTGCCATGTGATCAGCGCATGATCAGTGACATGATCGGTGCCATTCAGACACGTGGTCACTGCATGCTCAGTCACGTGATCAGTTCCTGATCAGCAACGTGATTAGTGCCTGATAAGCCACGTGATCAGTGTATGATAAGCCACGTGAGCAGTGCATGTGCACTCACGAGATCAGTGTATGATCAGCCACGTGATCAGTGTATGATAAGCCAGGTGAGCAGTGCATGATCAGCCACGTGATCAGTGTCTGATCTCCACATGATCAGTGCACGTGCAGTCACGTGATCAGTGCATTAGAGCTACGTGATCAGTGCATGATGAGTCACGTGATCTGTCCATGATCAGTCAGGTGAATCGTGTATGATCAGCCCCGTGATCAGTGCATGGGCAGTCACAGGATCAGTGCATGATAGACATGTGATCAGTGCATGATCAGTCAGGTGATCAGTGTATGATCAGCCAGGTGTTCACTGCATCATAGCCACGTGATCAGTGCATGATAGCCACCTGATCAGTGCATGATCAGTCACGTGATCTGTGCATGATCTGTCACAAGATCACTGTATCAACATCCACGTTATCAGTGCATGGGCAGAGACGTGATCAGGGAATGATAGACACGTGGTCAGTGCATGATCAGTCACGTGATAAGTGTATTATCAGCCACGTGATCATTGCATGATAGCCACCTGATCAGGACATGATAGCCATATGATCAGTACATGATCAGGCACATGATCAGTGCAGGATCAGTCACGAGATCAGTACATGATCAGTCACATGATCAGTGCAAGATCTGTAACGTGATCAGTGTATGATCAACCACGTGATCAGTGCATGCCCAGTTAGGAGAAAAGTGCATGATAGCAAAGTGATCAGAGCATGATCATTCATGTGATCAGTGCCTGACCAGTCACGTGATCAGTGCATGATAGCCACGTGATCAGTGCATGAACAGTCACGTGATCAGTGCATGACCAGTAACGTGATCCGTGCATGATACCCACGTGATCAGTGCATGATAAGTTACAAGATCAGTGTATGATAAGCCATCTGATCAGTGCATGATATCCACCTTATCAGTTCACAATCAGTCACCTGATCAGTGAATGCACAGTCACGTGATCAGTGCATGTTAGCTGTGCGATCAGTGCATGATAGCCAGGTGATCAGTGCATGATCAGTCACGTGATCAGTGTATGATCAGCCACGTGATCAGTGCATGATCAGCCACGTGATCACTACCTCACCATCCACGTGATCAGGTCATGTGCAGTCATGTGAAAAGTGGATGATAGCGAAGTGATCAGTGCATGATCAGTCACGTGATCAGTGCATGATAGCCACGTGATCAGTGCATGATAACCACGTTATCAGTGCATGATAGCCATGTGATCAGTACATGATCAGTCACGTGATCAGTGTGTACTCAGCCACGTGATCAGTGCATGATAGCCATGAGTTCTGTACATGATCAGTCTCGTGATCAGTGTATTATCATCCACATGATCAGTGTATGCCCCGTCACGTGATCATTGCATGAGAGCCACATTATCTGTGCATGCTCAGTTACGTGATAAGGGCATGCACAGTCACATGATCAGTCCAAGATAGCCACGTGAAAAGTGCCTGATCAGTTACGTGATCAGTGTATGATATCCACGTGATCAGTGTATGTGCACTCACGTGATCAGTGCATTATAGCCACGTGATCACTGCCTGATCAGTCACGTGATCTGTCCATGATCAGTCAGGTGAATCGTGTATGATCATCCCCGTGATCAGTGCACGGGCAGTCACAAGATCAGTGCATGATAGACATGTAATCAGTGCATGTTCAGTCACGAGATCAGTGTATAATCAGCCAGGTGTTCACTGCATCACAGCCACCTGATCAGTGCATGATCAGTCACGTGATCTGTGCATGATCTGTCACATGATCACTGTATCAACATCCACATTATCAGTGCATGCGCAGTGACGTGATCAGTGCATGATCAGTCACGTGATAAGTGTATTATCAGCCACGTGATCATTGCATGAATGCCACGTGATCAGCGCATGATAGCCATGTGATCAGTACATGATCAGGCACGTGATCAGTGCAGGATCAGTCTCTTGATCAGTACATGATCAGTCACACGATCAGTGCAAGATCTGTAACGTGATCAGTGTATGATCAACCCCGTGATCAGTGCATGCCCAGTTAGGAGAAAAGTGCATGATTGCAAAGTGATCAGTGCATGATCAGTCACGTGATCAGTGCATGACCAGTAATTTGATCAGTGCATGATAGCCACGTGATCAGTGCATGATAAGTTACCGGATCAGTGTATGATAAGGCACCTGATCAGTGCATGATATCCAACTTATCAGTTCACAATCAGTCACCTGATCAGTGAATGCAGTCACGTGATCAGTGCATGATAGCTATTGGATCAGTACATGATAGCCAGGTGATCAGTGCATGATCAGCAACGTGATTAGTGCATGATCAGCCAGGTGCTCAGTGCATGATCAGGCACGTGATCACTACCTCACCATCCACGTGATCAGGTCATACGCAGTCTTGTGAAAAGTGGATGAGAGCGAAGTGATCAGTGCATGATCAGTCACGTGATCAGTGCATGATAGCCACGTGATCAGTGCATGATAGCCACGTGATCAGTGCATGATAACCACGTTATCAGTGCATGATAGCCATGTGATCAGTACATGATCAGTCACGTGATCAGTGTATACTCAGCCAAGTGATCAGTGCATGATAGCCATGAGTTCTGTGCATGATCAGTCTCGTGATCAGTGTATGATCATCCACATGACCAGTGTATGCCCCGTCACGTGATCATTGCATGATAGCCACATTATCTGTGCATGATCAGTTACGTGATAAGGGCATGCACAGTCACAGGATCAGTCCAAGATAGCCACGTGATAAGTGCATGATCAGTCACGTGATCAGTGCATGATCAGCCAGGTTACCTGTGCATGATAAGCCACATGTTCAGTGCACGATCAGCCACGTGATCAGTGAATGATAAACATTTGATCAGTGCATGATCAGTCACGTGAGCAGTGTATGATCAACCACGTGATTAGTGCATGATAGCCACGAGATCAGTGCTTGATCAGTCTAGTGATCAGTGTATGATCATCCACGTCATCAGTGAATGCCCAGTCACGTGATCAGTGTATGATAGCCACGTGATCAGTGCATGATTAGTCACGTGATCAGTGCATGATCAGCCAGGTTATCTGTGCATGATCAGCCACATGTTCAGTGCATGATCAGCCATGTGATCAGTGAATGATAGCCATGTGATCAGTCATGTGATCATTGTATGATCAGCCACGTGAACAGTGCGTGCTCAGTCACGTGATTAGGGCCTGCTGAGCTGCGTGATTCCTGCCTGCTCATCTGCTTCTTAATTGCCAGTTGAGCTGAGACATTCCTGCCTGCTCATCTGTTTGATAATTGCCAGCTGAGCTGTGTGATTCCTGCCTGCTCATCTGCTTGATAATTGCCAGCTGAGCTGCGTGATACCTGTCTGCTCATGTGCTTCATTATTGCCAGCTGAGGTGCGTGATTCCTGCCTGCTCATCTGCTTGACAATTGCCAGCTGAGCCATGTGATTCCTGCCTGCTCAGCTGCTTGATTATTGCCAGCTGTGCAGCATGATTTGTCACATCTGAGGTCCATGATTATGGCCTCCTGATTGCGTGATTCGTGCCTGCTCAGCTCTTTGATTATTGCCTCTGGAGGCACATCATCAGTGCATGATTGCCATGTGATCAGCGCATGATCAGTGACATGATCGGTGCCATTCAGACACGTGGTCACTGCATGCTCAGTCACGTGATCAGTTCCTGATCAGCAACGTGATTAGTGCATGATCAGCCACGTGATCAGTGTATGATAAGCCACGTGAGCACTGCATGTGCAGTCACGAGATCAGTGTATGATCAGCCACGTGATCAGTGTATGATAAGCCAGGTGAGCAGTGCATGATCAGCCACGTGATCAGTGTCTGATCTCCACATGATCAGTGCACGTGCAGTCACGTGATCAGTGCATTAGAGCTACGTGATCAGTGCATGATGAGTCACGTGATCTGTCCATGATCAGTCAGGTGAATCGTGTATGATCAGCCCCGTGATCAGTGCATGGGCAGTCACAGGATCAGTGCATGATAGACATGTGATCAGTGCATGATCAGTCAGGTGATCAGTGTATGATCAGCCAGGTGTTCACTGCATCATAGCCACGTGATCAGTGCATGATAGCCACCTGATCAGTGCATGATCAGTCACGTGATCTGTGCATGATCTGTCACAAGATCACTGTATCAACATCCACATTATCAGTGCATGGGCAGAGACGTGATCAGGGAATGATAGACACGTGGTCAGTGCATGATCAGTCACGTGATAAGTGTATTATCAGCCACGTGATCATTGCATGATAGCCACCTGATCAGGACATGATAGCCATATGATCAGTACATGATCAGGCACATGATCAGTGCAGGATCAGTCACGAGATCAGTACATGATCAGTCACATGATCAGTGCAAGATCTGTAACGTGATCAGTGTATGATCAACCACGTGATCAGTGCATGCCCAGTTAGGAGAAAAGTGCATGATAGCAAAGTGATCAGAGCATGATCATTCATGTGATCAGTGCCTGACCAGTCACGTGATCAGTGCATGATAGCCACGTGATCAGTGCATGAACAGTCACGTGATCAGTGCATGACCAGTAACGTGATCCGTGCATGATACCCACGTGATCAGTGCATGATAAGTTACCAGATCAGTGTATGATAAGCCACCTGATCAGTGCATGATATCCACCTTATCAGTTCACAATCAGTCACCTGATCAGTGAATGCACAGTCACGTGATCAGTGCATGTTAGCTGTGCGATCAGTGCATGATAGCCAGGTGATCAGTGCATGATCAGTCACGTGATCAGTGTATGATCAGCCACGTGATCAGTGCATGATCAGCCACGTGATCACTACCTCACCATCCACGTGATCAGGTCATGTGCAGTCATGTGAAAAGTGGATGATAGCGAAGTGATCAGTGCATGATCAGTCACGTGATCAGTGCATGATAGCCACGTGATCAGTGCATGATAACCACGTTATCAGTGCATGATAGCCATGTGATCAGTACATGATCAGTCACGTGATCAGTGTGTACTCAGCCACGTGATCAGTGCATGATAGCCATGAGTTCTGTACATGATCAGTCTCGTGATCAGTGTATTATCATCCACATGATCAGTGTATGCCCCGTCACGTGATCATTGCATGAGAGCCACATTATCTGTGCATGCTCAGTTACGTGATAAGGGCATGCACAGTCACATGATCAGTCCAAGATAGCCACGTGAAAAGTGCCTGATCAGTTACGTGATCAGTGTATGATATCCACGTGATCAGTGTATGTGCACTCACGTGATCAGTGCATTATAGCCACGTGATCACTGCCTGATCAGTCACGTGATCTGTCCATGATCAGTCAGGTGAATCGTGTATGATCATCCCCGTGATCAGTGCACGGGCAGTCACAAGATCAGTGCATGATAGACATGTAATCAGTGCATGTTCAGTCACGAGAGCAGTGTATAATCAGCCAGGTGATCACTGCATCATAGCCACCTGATCAGTGCATGATCAGTCACGTGATCTGTGCATGATCTGTCACATGATCACTGTATCAACATCCACATTATCAGTGCATGCGCAGTGACGTCATCAGTGCATGATCAGTCACGTGATAAGTGTATTATCAGCCACGTGATCATTGCATGAATGCCACGTGATCAGCGCATGATAGCCATGTGATCAGTACATGATCAGGCACGTGATCAGTGCAGGATCAGTCTCTTGATCAGTACATGATCAGTCACACGATCAGTGCAAGATCTGTAACGTGATCAGTGTATGATCAACCCCGTGATCAGTGCATGCCCAGTTAGGAGAAAAGTGCATGATTGCAAAGTGATCAGTGCATGATCAGTCACGTGATCAGTGCATGACCAGTAATTTGATCAGTGCATGATAGCCACGTGATCAGTGCATGATAAGTTACCGGATCAGTGTATGATAAGGCACCTGATCAGTGCATGATATCCAACTTATCAGTTCACAATCAGTCACCTGATCAGTGAATGCAGTCACGTGATCAGTGCATGATAGCTATTGGATCAGTACATGATAGCCAGGTGATCAGTGCATGATCAGCAACGTGATTAGTGCATGATCAGCCAGGTGCTCAGTGCATGATCAGGCACGTGATCACTACCTCACCATCCACGTGATCAGGTCATACGCAGTCTTGTGAAAAGTGGATGAGAGCGAAGTGATCAGTGCATGATCAGTCACGTGATCAGTGCATGATAGCCACGTGATCAGTGCATGATAACCACGTTATCAGTGCATGATAGCCATGTGATCAGTACATGATCAGTCACGTGATCAGTGTATACTCAGCCAAGTGATCAGTGCATGATAGCCATGAGTTCTGTGCATGATCAGTCTCGTGATCAGTGTATGATCATCCACATGATGAGTGTATGCCCCGTCACGTGATCATTGCATGATAGCCACATTATCTGTGCATGATCAGTTACGTGATAAGGGCATGCACAGTCACAGGATCAGTCCAAGATAGCCACGTGATAAGTGCATGATCAGTCACGTGATCAGTGCATGATCAGCCAGGTTACCTGTGCATGATAAGCCACATGTTCAGTGCACGATCAGCCACGTGATCAGTGAATGATAAACATTTGATCAGTGCATGATCAGTCACGTGAGCAGTGTATGATCAACCACGTGATTAGTGCATGATAGCCACGAGATCAGTGCTTGATTAGTCTAGTCATCAGTGTATGATCATCCACGTCATCAGTGAATGCCCAGTCACGTGATCAGTGTATGATAGCCACGTGATCAGTGCATGATTAGTCACGAGATCAGTGCATGATCAGCCAGGTTATCTGTGCATGATCAGCCACATGTTCAGTGCATGATCAGCCATGTGATCAGTGAATGATAGCCATGTGATCAGTCATGTGATCATTGTATGATCAGCCACGTGAACAGTGCGTGCTCAGTCACGTGATTAGGGCCTGCTGACCTGCGTGATTCCTGCCTGCTCATCTGCTTCTTAATTGCCAGTTGAGCTGAGACATTCCTGCCTGCTCATCTGTTTGATAATTGCCAGCTGAGCTGTGTGATTCCTGCCTGCTCATCTGCTTGATAATTGCCAGCTGAGCTGCGTGATACCTGTCTGCTCATGTGCTTGATTATTGCCAGCTGAGGTGCGTGATTCCTGCCTGCTCATCTGCTTGACAATTGCCAGCTGAGCCATGTGATTCCTGCCTGCTCAGCTGCTTGATTATTGCCAGCTGTGCAGCATGATTTGTCACATCTGAGGTCCATGATTATGGCCTCCTGATTGCGTGATTCGTGCCTGCTCAGCTCTTTGATTATTGCCTCCGGAGGCACATCATCAGTGCATGATTGCCATGTGATCAGCGCATGATCAGTGACATGATCGGTGCCATTCAGACACGTGGTCACTGCATGCTCAGTCACGTGATCAGTTCCTGATCAGCAACGTGATTAGTGCATGATCAGCCACGTGATCAGTGTATGATAAGCCACGTGAGCAGTGCATGTGCAGTCACGAGATCAGTGTATGATCAGCCACGTGATCAGTGTATGATAAGCCAGGTGAGCAGTGCATGATCAGCCACGTGATCAGTGTCTGATCTCCACATGATCAGTGCACGTGCAGTCACGTGATCAGTGCATTATAGCTACGTGATCAGTGCATGATGAGTCACGTGATCTGTCCATGATCAGTCAGGTGAATCGTGTATGATCAGCCCCGTGATCAGTGCATGGGCAGTCACAGGATCAGTGCATGATAGACATGTGATCAGTGCATGATCAGTCAGGTGATCAGTGTATGATCAGCCAGGTGTTCACTGCATCATAGCCACGTGATCAGTGCATGATAGCCACCTGATCAGTGCATGATCAGTCACGTGATCTGTGCATGATCTGTCACAAGATCACTGTATCAACATCCACATTATCAGTGCATGGGCAGAGACGTGATCAGGGAATGATAGACACGTGGTCAGTGCATGATCAGTCACGTGATAAGTGTATTATCAGCCACGTGATCATTGCATGATAGCCACCTGATCAGGACATGATAGCCATATGATCAGTACATGATCAGGCACATGATCAGTGCAGGATCAGCCCCGAGATCAGTACATGATCAGTCACATGATCAGTGCAAGATCTGTAACGTGATCAGTGTATGATCAACCACGTGATCAGTGCATGCCCAGTTAGGAGAAAAGTGCATGATAGCAAAGTGATCAGAGCATGATCATTCATGTGATCAGTGCCTGACCAGTCACGTGATCAGTGCATGATAGCCACGTGATCAGTGCATGATAAGTTACCAGATCAGTGTATGATAAGCCACCTGATCAGTGCATGATATCCACCTTATCAGTTCAAAATCAGTCACCTGATCAGTGAATGCACAGTCACGTGATCAGGGCATGATAGCTATTCGATCAGTGCATGGTAACCAGGTTATCAGTGCATGATCAGTCACGTGATCAGTGTATGATGAGCCACGTGATCCGTGCATGATCAGCCACATGATCACTACCTCACCATCCACGTGATCAGGTCATGCGCAGTCATGTGAAAAGTGGATGATAGCGAAGTGATCAGTGCATGATCAGTCACGTGATCAGTGCATGATAGCCACGTGATCAGTGCATGATAACCACGTTATCAGTGCATGATAGCCATGTGATCAGTACATGATCAGTCACGTGATCAGTGTTTGATATCCACGTGATCAGTGTATGTGCCTTCACGTGATCAGTGCATTATAGCTACGTGATCAGTGCATGATCAGTCACATGATCTGTCCATGATCAGTCAGGTTAATCGTGTATGATCATCCCCGTGATCAGTGCACGGGCAGTCACAAGATAAGTGCATGATAGACATGTAATCAGTGCATGTTCAGCCACGTGATCAGTGTATGATCAACCAGGTGATCACTGCATCATAGCCACCTGATCAGTGCATGATCAGTCACGTGATCTTTGCATGATCTGTCACATGATCACTGTATCAACATCCACATTATCAGTGCATGCGCAGTGACGTGATCAAGGAGTGATAGCCAGGTGATCAGTGCATGATCAGTCACGTGATCAGTGTATGATCAGCCACGTGATCAGTGCATGATCAGCCACGTGATCACTACCTCACCATCCACGTGATCAGGTCATGCGCAGTCATGTGAAAAGTGGATGATAGCGAAGTGATCATTGCATGATCAGTCACGTGATCAGTGCATGATAGCCACGTGATCAGTGCATGATAACCACGTTATCAATGCATGATAGCCATGTGATCAGTACATGATCAGTCACGTGATCAGTGTATACTCAGCCACGTGATCAGTGCATGATAGCCATGAGTTCTGTGCATGATCAGTCTCGTGATCAGTGTATGATCATCCACATGATCAGTGTATGCCCCGTCACGTGATCATTGCATGAGAGCCACATTATCTGTGCATGATCAGTTACGTGATAAGGGCATGCACAGTCACATGATCAGTCCAAGATAGTGAAGTGATAAGTGCCTGATCAGTCACGTGATCAGTGCATGATAGCCACGAAATCAGTACATGACCAGTCACGTGATCAGTGCATGATAGCCACGTGTTCAGTGCATGATAAGTTACCGGATAAGTGTATGATAAGCCACCTGATCAGTGCATGATATCCACCTTATCAGTTCACAATCAGTCACCTGATCAGTGAATGCACAGTCACGTGATCAGTGTATGGTAGCTATGCGATCAGTGCATGATAGCCAGGTGATCAGTGCATGATCAGCCACGTAATCAGTGCATGATCAGCCACGTGATCACTACCTCACCATCCACGTGATCAGGTCATGCGCAGTCATGTGAAAAGTGGATGACAGCGAAGTGATCAGTGCATGATCAGTCACGTGATCAGTGCATGATAGTCACGTGATCAGTGCATGATAACCACGTTATCAGTGCATGATAGCCATGTGATCAGTACATGATCAGTGACGTGATCAGTGTATACTCAGCCAGGTGATCAGTGCATGATAGCCATGAGTTCTGTGCATGATCAGTCTCGTGATCAGTGTATGATCATCCACATGATGAGTGTATGCCCCGTCACGTGATCATTGCATGAGAGCCACATTATCTGTGCATGATCAGTTACGTGATAAGGGCATGCACAGCCACATGATCAGTCCAAGATAGCCACGTGATAAGTGCCTGATCAGTCACGTAATCAGTGCATGATCAGCCAGGTTACCTGTGCATGATAAGCCACATGTTCAGTGCACGATCAGACACGTGATCAGTGAATGATAAACATTTGATCAGTGCATGATCAGTCACGTGAGCAGTGTATGATCAACCACGTGATTAGTGCATGATAGCCATGACATCAGTGCTTGATCAGTCTAGTGATCAGTGTATGATCATCCACGTGATCAGTGAATGCCCAGTCACGTGATCAGTGTATGATAGCCACGTGATCAGTGCATGTGCAGTCACGTGATGAGTGCATTATAGCTACGTGATCAGTGCATGATCAGTCACGTGAGCTGTCCATGATCAGTCAGGTGAATCGTGTATGATCAGCCCTGTGATCAGTGCATGACCAGTAACGTGATCAGTGAATGATAGACATGTGATCAGTGCATGATCAGTCATTGGATCAGTGTATGATCAGCCAGGTGTTCACTGCATCATAGCCACGTGATCAGTGCATGATAGCCACCTGATCAGTGCATGATCAGTCACGTGATCTGTGCATGATCTGTCACATGACCACTGTATCAACATCCACATTATCAGTGCATGCGCAGAGACGTGATCAGGGAATGATAGACACGTGATCAGTGCATGATCAGTCACGTGATAAGTGTATTATCAGCCACGTGTTCATGGCATGATAGCCACGTGATCAGGGCATGATAGCCATGTGATCAGTACATGATCAGGCACGTGATCAGTGCAGGATCAGTCACGTGATCAGTACATGATCAGTCACATTATCAGTGCAAGATCTGTAGCGTGATCAGTGTATGATCAACCACGTGATCAGTGCATGCCCAGTTAGGAGAAAAGTGCATGATAGCGAAGTGAACAGTGCATGATCAGTCACGTGATCAGTGCATGATCATTCACGTGATCAGTGCATGACCAGTAACGTGATCAGTGCATGATAAGTTACCGGATCAGTGTATGATAAGCCACCTGATCAGTGCATGATATCCACCTTATCAGTTCACAATCAGTCACCTGATCAGTGAATGCACAGTCACGTGATCAGTGCATGATAGCTATGCGATCAGTGCATGATAGCCAGGTGATCAGTGCATGATCAGCCACGTGATCACTACCTCACCATCCACGTGATCAGGTCATGCGCAGTCATGTGAAAAGTGGATGATAGCGAAGTGATCAGTGCATGATCAGTCACGTGTTCAGTGCATGATTAGCCAGGTTACCTGTGAAAGATAAGCCACATGTTCAGTGCATGATCAGCCACGTGATCAGTGAATGATAAACGTTTGGTCAGTCATGTGATCATTGTATGATCAGCCACGTGAACAGTGCGTGCTCAGTCACGTGATTAGGGCCTGCTGAGCTGCGTGATTCCTGCCTGCTCATCTGCTTCTTAATTGCCAGCTGAGCTGAGACATTCCTGCCTGCTCATCTGCTTGATAATTCCCAGCTGAGCTGTGTGATTCCTTTCTGCTCAGCTGCTTGATTATTGCCAGCTGTGCAGCATGATTTGTCACAGCTGAGGTCCATGATTATTGCCTGCTAATTGCTTGATACGTGCCTGCTCAGCTCTTTGATTATTTCCTCCGGAGGCACATCATCAGTGCATGATTGCCATGTGATCAGCGCATGATCAGTGACATGATCGGTGCCATTCAGACACGTGGTCACTGCATGCTCAGTCACGTGATCAGTTCCTAATCAGCAACGTGATTAGTGCATGATCAGCCACGTGATCAGTGTATGATAAGCCAGGTGAGCAGTGCATGTGCAGTCACGTGATCAGTGTATGATCAGCCACGTGAGCAGTGCATGATCAGTCTCGTGATCAGTGTATGATCTCCACTTGATCAGTGCATGTGCAGTCACGTGATCAGTGCATGATAGCCACGTGATCAGTGCATGATCAGCCACGTGATCAATACCTCACCATCCACGTGATCAGGTCTCGCGCAGTAATGTGAAAAGTGGATGATAGCGAAGTGATCAGTGCATGATCAGTCACGTGATCAGTGCATGATACCCACGTGATCAGTGCATGAACAGTCACGTGATCAGTGCATGATCAGTAACGTGATCAGTGCATGATAGCCACGTGATCAGTGCATGATAAGTTACCGGATCAGTGTATGATAAGCCACCTGATCAGTGCATGATATCCACCTTATCAGTTCACAATCAGTCACCTGATCAGTGAATGCACAGTCACGTGATCAGTGCATGATAGCTATGCGATCAGTGCATGATAGCCAGGTGATCAGTGCATGATCAGTCACGTGATCAGTGTATGATCAGCCACGTGATCAGTGCATGATCAGCCACGTGATCACTACCTCACCATCCACGTGATCAGGTCATGTGCAGTAATGTGAAAAGTGGATGATAGCGAAGTGATCAGTGCATGATCAGCGACGTGATCAGTGTATGATATTCACGTGATCAGTGCATTATAGCTACGTGATCAGTGCATGAACAGTCACGTGACCAGCGTATGATCAGCCACGTGATCAGTCCATGTGCAGTCACGAGATCAGTGTATGATCAGCCACGTGATCAGTGTATGATAAGCCACGTGAGCAGTGCATGATCAGTCACATGATCAGTGTTTGATATCCACGTGATCAGTGTATGTGCAGTCACGTGATCAGTGCATTATAGCTACGTGATCAGTGCATGATCAGTCACATGATCTGTCCATGATCAGTCAGGTGAATCGTGTATGATCATCCCCGTGATCAGTGCACGGGCAGTCACAAGATCAGTGCATGATAGACATGTAATCAGTGCATGTTCAGCCACGTGATCAGTGCATGATAGTCACGTGATCAGTGCATGATAACCACGTTATCAGTGCATGATAGCCATGTGATCAGTACATGATCAGTCACGTGATCAGGGTATACTCAGCCACGTGATCAGTGCATGATAGCCATGAGTTCTGTACATGATCAGTCTCGTGATCAGTGTATTATCATCCACATGATCAGTGTATGCCCCGTCACGTGATCATTGCATGAGAGCCACATTATCTGTGCATGATCAGTTACGTGATAAGGGCATGCACAGTCACATGATCAGTCCAAGATAGCCACGTGAAAAGTGCCTGATCAGTCACGTGATCAGTGTATGATATCCACGTGATCAGTGTATGTGCACTCACGTGATCAGTGCATTATAGCCACGTGATCACTGCCTGAGCAGTCACGTGATCTGTCCATGATCAGTCAGGTGAATCGTGTATGATCATCCCCGTGATCAGTGCACGGGCAGTCACAAGATCAGTGCATGATAGACATGTAATCAGTGCATGTTCAGTCACGTGATCAGTGTATAATCAGCCAGGTGATCACTGCATCATAGCCACCTGATCAGTGCATGATCAGTCACGTGATCTGTGCATGATCTGTCACATGATCACTGTATCAACATCCACATTATCAGTGCATGCGCAGTGACGTGATCAGTGCATGATCAGTCACGTGATAAGTGTATTATCAGGCACGTGATCATTGCATGAATGCCACGTGATCAGCGCATGATAGCCACGAGATCAGTGCATGACCAGGCACATGATCAGTGCATAATAGCCACGTGATCAGTGCATGATAAGTTACCGGATCAGTGTATGATAAGGCACGTGATCAGTGCATGATATCCACCTTATGAGTTCACAATCAGTCACCTGATCAGTGAATGCACAGTCACGTGATCAGTGTATGGTAGCTATGCGATCAGTGCATGATAGCCAGGTGATCAGTGCATGATCAGTCATGTGATCAGTGTATGATCAGCCACGTGATCAGTGCATGATCAGCCACGTGATCACTACCTCACCATCCACGTGATCAGGTCATGTGCAGTCATGTGAAAAGTGGATGATAGCGAAGTGATCAGTGCATGATCAGTCACGTGATCAGTGCATGATAGCCACGTGATCAGTGCATGATCAGCCACGTGATCAATACCTCACCATCCACGTGATCAGGTCTCGCGCAGTAATGTGAAAAGTGGATGATAGCGAAGTGATCAGTGCATGATCAGTCACGTGATCAGTGCATGATACCCACGGGATCAGTGCATGAACAGTCACGTGATCAGTGCATGATCAGTAACGTGATCAGTGCATGATAGCCACGTGATCAGTGCATGATAAGTTACCGGATCAGTGTATGATAAGCCACCTGATCAGTGCATGATATCCACCTTATCAGTTCACAATCAGTCACCTGATCAGTGAATGCACAGTCACGTGATCAGTGCATGATAGCTATGCGATCAGTGCATGATAGCCAGGTGATCAGTGCATGATCAGTCACGTGATCAGTGTATGATCAGCCACGTGATCAGTGCATGATCAGCCACGTGATCACTACCTCACCATCCACGTGATCAGGTCATGCGCAGTCATGTGAAAAGTGGATGATAGCGAAGTGATCAGTGCATGATCAGCCACGTGATCAGTGTATGATATTCACGTGATCAGTGCATTATAGCTACGTGATCAGTGCATGAACAGTCACGTGACCAGCGTATGATCAGCCACGTGATCAGTCCATGTGCAGTCACGAGATCAGTGTATGATCAGCCACGTGATCAGTGTATGATAAGCCACGTGAGCAGTGCATGATCAGTCACATGATCAGTGTTTGATATCCACGTGATAAGTGTATGTGCAGTCACGTGATCAGTGCGTTATAGCTACGTGATCAGTGCATGATCAGTCACATGATCTGTCCATGATCAGTCAGGTGAATCGTGTATGATCATCCCCGTGATCAGTGCACGGGCAGTCACAAGATCAGTGCATGATAGACATGGAATCAGTGCATGTTCAGCCACGTGATCAGTGTATGATCAACCAGGTGATCACTGCATCATAGCCACCTGATCAGTGCATGATCAGTCACGTGATCTTTGCATGATCTGTCACATGATCACTGTATCAACATCCACATTATCAGTGCATGCGCAGTGAGGTGATCAAGGAGTGATAGCCAGGTGATCAGTGCATGATCAGTCACGTGATCAGTGTATGATCAGCCACGTGATCAGTGCATGATCAGCCACGTGATCACTACATCACCATCCACGTGATCAGGTCATGCGCAGTCATGTGAAAAGTGGATGATAGCGAAGTGATCATTGCATGATCAGTCACGTGATCAGTGCATGATAGCCACGTGATCAGTGCATGATAACCACGTTATCTATGCATGATAGCCATGTGATCAGTACATGATCAGTCACGTGATCAGTGTATGATCAGCCACGTGATCAGTGCATGATCAGCCACGTGATCACTACCTCACCATCCACGTGATCAGGTCATACGCAGTCTTGTGAAAAGTGGATGGGAGCGAAGTGATCAGTGCATGATCAGTCACGTGATCAGTGCATGTTAGCCACGTGATCAGTGCATGATAACCACGTTATCAGTGCATGATAGCCATGTGATCAGTACATGATCAGTCACGTGATCAGTGTATACTCAGCCAAGTGATCAGTGCATGATAGCCATGAGTTCTGTGCATGATCAGTCTCGTGATCAGTGTATGATCATCCACATGATCAGTGTATGCCCCGTCACGTGATCATTGCATGAGAGCCACATTATCTGTGCATGATCAGTTACGTGATAAGGGCATGCACAGTCACATGATCAGTCCAAGATAGTGAAGTGATAAGTGCCTGATCAGTCACGTGATCAGTGCATGATAGCCACGAAATCAGTACATGACCAGTCACGTGATCAGTGCATGATAGCCACGTGATCAGTGCATGATAAGTTACCGGATATGTGTATGATAAGCCACCTGATCAGTGCATGATATCCACCTTATCAGTTCACAATCAGTCCCCTGATCAGTGAATGCACAGTCACGTGATCAGTGTATGGTAGCTATGCGATCAGTGCATGATAGCCAGGTGATCAGTGCATGATCAGCCACGTAATCAGTGCATGATCAGCCACGTGATCACTACCTCACCATCCACGTGATCAGGTCATGCGCAGTCATGTGAAAAGTGGATGACAGCGAAGTGATCAGTGCATGATCAGTCACGTGATCAGTGCATGATAGTCACGTGATCAGTGCATGATAACCACGTTATCAGTGCATGATAGCCATGTGATCAGTACATGATCAGTCACGTGATCAGTGTATACTCAGCCACGTGATCAGTGCATGATAGCCATGAGTTCTGTACATGATCAGTCTCGTGATCAGTGTATTATCATCCACATGATCAGTGTATGCCCCGTCACGTGATCATTGCATGAGAGCCACATTATCTGTGCATGATCAGTTACGTGATAAGGGCATGCACAGTCACATGATCAGTCCAAGATAGCCACGTGAAAAGTGCCTGATCAGTCACGTGATCAGTGTATGATATCCACGTGATCAGTGTATGTGCACTCACGTGATCAGTGCATTATAGCCACGTGATCACTGCCTGATCAGTCACGTGATCTGTCCATGATCAGTCAGGTGAATCGTGTATGATCATCCCCGTGATCAGTGCACGGGCAGTCACAAGATCAATGCATGATAGACATGTAATCAGTGCATGTTCAGTCACGTGATCAGTGTATAATCAGCCAGGTGATCACTGCATCATAGCCACCTGATCAGTGCATGATCAGTCACGTGATCTTTGCATGATCTGTCACATGATCACTGTATCAACATCCACATTATCAGTGCATGCGCAGTGACGTGATCAGTGCATGATCAGTCACGTGATAAGTGTATTATCAGCCACGTGATCATTGCATGAATGCCACGTGATCAGCGCATGATAGCCATGTGATCAGTACATGATCAGGCACGTGATCACTACCTCACCATCCACGTGATCAGGTCATGCGCAGTCATGTGAAAAGTGGATGATAGCGAAGTGATCAGTGCATGATCAGTCACGTGATCAGTGCATGATAGCCACGTGATCAGTCCGTGATAACCACGTTATCAGTGCATGATAGCCATGTGATCAGTACATGATTAGTCATGTGATCAGTGCATACTCAGCCACGTGATCAGTGCATGATAGCCATGAGTTCTGTGCATGATCAGTCTCGTGATCAGTGTATTATCATCCACATGATCAGTGTATGCCCGGTCACGTGATCATTGCATGAGAGCCACATTATCTGTGCATGATCAGTTACGTGATAAGGGCATGCACAGTCACATGATCAGTCCAAGATAGCCACGTGATAAGTGCCTGATCAGTCACGTAATCAGTGCATGATCAGCCAGGTTACCTGTGCATGATAAGCCACATGTTCAGTGCACGATCAGACACGTGATCAGTGAATGATAAACATTTGATCAGTGCATGATCAGTCACGTGAGCAGTGTATGATCAACCTCGTGATTAGAGCATGATAGCCACGAGATCAGTGCATGACCAGTCACATGATCAGTGCATGATAGCCACGTGATCAGTGCATGATTAGTCAGGTGATCAGTGCATGATCAGTCAGTTGATCAGTGTATGATCAGCCAGGAGTTCACTGCATCATAGCCACGTGATCAGTGCATGATAGCCACCTGATCAGTGCATGATCAGTCACGTGATCTGTGCATGATCTGTCACATGATCACTGTATCAACATCCACATTATCAGTGCATGGGCAGAGACGTGATCAGGGAATGATAGACACGTGGTCAGTGCATGATCAGTCACGTGATAAGTGTATTATCAGCCACGTGATCATTGCATGATAGCCACGTGATCAGGGCATGATAGCCATGTGATCAGTACATGATCAGGCACATGATCAGTGCAGGATCAGTCCCGAGATCAGTACATGATCAGTCACATGATCAGTGCAAGATCTGTAAAGTGATCTGTGTATGATCAATCACGTGATCAGTGCATGCCCAGTTTGGAGAAAAGTGCATGATAGCAAAGTGATCAGAGCATGATCATTCATGTGATCAGTGCCTGACCAGTCACGTGATCAGTGCATGATAGCCACGTGATCAGTGCATGATAAGTTACCGGATCAGTGTATGATAAGCCACCTGATCAGTGCATGATATCCACCTTATCAGTTCAAAATCAGTCACCTGATCAGTGAATGCACAGTCACGTGATCACGGCATGATAGCTATTCGATCAGTGCATGATAACCAGGTGATCAGTGCATGATCAGTCATGTGATCAGTGTATGATCAGCCACGTGATCCGTGCATGATCAGCCACGTGATCACTACCTCACCATCCACGTCATCAGGTCATGCGCAGTCATGTGAAAAGTGGATGATAGCGAAGTGATCAGTGCATGATCAGTCACGTGATCAGTGCATGATAGCCACGTGATCAGTGCATGAACAGTCACGTGATCAGTGCATGATCAGTAACATGATCAGTGCATGATAGCCAGGTGATCAGTGCGTGATCAGTCACGTGATCAGTGTATGATCAGCCACGTGATCAGTGCATGATCAGCCACGTGATCACTACCTCACCATCCACGTGATCAGGTCATGCGCAGTAATGTGAAAAGTGGATGATAGCGAAGTGATCAGTGCATGATCAGCCACGTGATCAGTGTATGATATTCACGTGATCAGTGCATGTGCAGTCACGTGATCAGTGCATTATAGCTACGTGATCAGTGCATGAACAGTCACGTGACCAGCGTATGATCAGCCACGTGATCAGTCCATGTGCAGTCACGAGATCAGTGTATCATCCGCCACGTTATCAGTGTATGATAAGCCACGTTAGCAGTGCATGATCAGTCACATGATCAGTGTTTGATATCCACGTGATCAGTGTATGTGCAGTCACGGGATCAGTGCATTATAGCTACGTGATCAGTGCATGATCAGTCACATGATCTGTCCATGATCAGTCAGGTGAATCGTGTATGATCATCCCCGTGATCAGTGCACGGGCAGTCACAAGATCAGTGCATGATAGACATGGAATCAGTGCATGTTCAGCCACGTGATCAGTGTATGATCAACCAGGTGATCACTGCATCATAGCCACCTGATCAGTGCATGATCAGTCACGTGATCTTTGCATGATCTGTCACATGATCACTGTATCAACATCCACATTATCAGTGCATGCGCAGTGACGTGATCAAGGAGTGATAGCCAGGTGATCAGTGCATGATCAGTCACGTGATCAGTGTATGATCAGCCACGTGATCAGTGCATGATCAGCCACGTGATCACTACCTCACCATCCACGTGATCAGGTCATGCGCAGTCATGTGAAAAGTGGATGATAGCGAAGTGATCATTGCAAGATCAGTCACGTGATCAGTGCATGATAGCCACCTGATCAGTGCATGGTCAGTCACGTGATCTGTGCATGATCTGTCACATGATCACTGTATCAACATCCACATTATCAGTGCATGGGCAGAGACGTGATCAGGGAATGATAGACACGTGGTCAGTGCATGATCAGTCACGTGATAAGTGTATTATCAGCCACGTGATCATTGCATGATAGCCACGTGATCAGGGCATGATAGCCATGTGATCAGTACATGATCAGGCACATGATCAGTGCAGGATCAGTCCCGAGATCAGTACATGATCAGTCACATGATCAGTGCAAGATCTGTAAAGTGATCAGTGTATGATCAATCACGTGATCAGTGCATGCCCAGTTAGGAGAAAAGTGCATGATAGCAAAGTGATCAGAGCATGATCATTCATGTGATCAGTGCCTGACCAGTCACGTGATCAGTGCATGATAGCCACGTGATCAGTGCATGATAAGTTACCAGATCAGTGTATGATAAGCCACCTGATCAGTGCATGATATCCACCTTATCAGTTCAAAATCAGTCACCTGATCAGTGAATGCACAGTCACGTGATCAGGGCATGATAGCTATTCGATCAGTGCATGATAACCAGGTGATCAGTGCATGATCAGTCATGTGATCAGTGTATGATCAGACACGTGATCCGTGCATGATCAGCCACGAGATCACTACCTCACCATCCACGTGATCAGGTCATGCGCAGTCATGTGAAAAGTGGATGATAGCGAAGTGATCAGTGCATGATCAGTCACGTGACCAGTGCATGATAGCCACGTGATCAGTGCATGATAACCACGTTATCAGTGCATGATAGCCATGTGATCAGTACATGATCAGTCACGTGATCAGTGCATACTCAGCCACGTGATCAGTGCATGATAGCCATGAGTTCTGTGCATGATCAGTCTCGTGATCAGTGTATGATCATCCACATGATCAGTGTATGCCCCGTCACGTGATCATTGCATGAGAGCCACATTATTTGTGCATGATCAGTTACGTGATAAGGGCATGCAGAGTCACATGATCAGTCCAAGATAGTGAAGTGATAAGTGCCTGATCAGTCACGTGATCAGTGCATGATAGCCACGAAATCAGTACATGACCAGTCACGTGATCAGTGCATGATAGCCACGTGATCAGTGCATGATAAGTTACCGGATAAGTGTATGATAAGCCACCTGATCAGTGCATGATATCCACCTTATCAGTTCACAATCAGTCCCCTGATCAGTGAATGCACAGTCACGTGATCAGTGTATGGTATCTATGCGATCAGTGCATGATAGCCAGGTGATCAGTGCATGATCAGCCACGTAATCAGTGCATGATCAGCCACGTGATCACTACCTCACCATCCACGTGATCAGGTCATGCGCAGTCATGTGAAAAGTGGATGACAGCGAAGTGATCAGTGCATGATCAGTCACGTGATCAGTGCATGATAGTCACGTGATCAGTACATGATAACCACGTTATCAGTGCATGATAGCCATGTGATCAGTACATGATCAGTCACGTGATCAGTGTATACTCAGCCACGTGATCAGTGCATGATAGCCATGAGTTCTGTACATGATCAGTCTCGTGATCAGTGTATTATCATCCACATGATCAGTGTATGCCCCGTCACGTGATCATTGCAGGAGAGCCACATTATCTGTGCATGATCAGTTACGTGATAAGGGCATGCACAGTCACATGATCAGTCCAAGATAGCCACGTGAAAAGTGCCTGATCAGTCACGTGATCAGTGTATGATATCCACGTGATCAGTGTATGTGCACTCACGTGATCAGTGCATTATAGCCACGTGATCACTGCCTGATCAGTCACGTGATCTGTCCATGATCAGTCAGGTGAATCGTGTATGATCATCCCCGTGATCAGTGCACGGGCAGTCACAAGATCAATGCATGATAGACATGTAATCAGTGCATGTTCAGTCACGTGATCAGTGTATAATCAGCCAGGTGATCACTGCATGATAGCCACCTGATCAGTGCATGATCAGTCACGTGATCTGTGCATGATCTGTCACATGATCACTGTATCAACATCCACATTATCAGTGCATGCGCAGTGACGTGATCAGTGCATGATCAGTCACGTGATAAGTGTATTATCAGCCACGTGATCATTGCATGAATGCCACGTGATCAGCGCATGATAGCCATGTGATCAGTACATGATCAGGCACGTGATCAGTGCAGGATCAGTCTCTTGATCAGTACATGATCAGTCACACGATCAGTGCAAGATCTGTAACGTGATCAGTGTATGATCAACCCCGTGATCAGTGCATGCCCAGTTAGGAGAAAAGTGCATGATTGCAAAGTGATCAGTGCATGATCAGTCACGTGATCAGTGCATGACCAGTAATTTGATCAGTGCATGATAACCACCTGATCAGTGCATGATAAGTTACCGGATCAGTGTATGATAAGGCACCTGATCAGTGCATGATATCCATCTTATCAGTTCACAATCAGTCACCTGATCAGTGAATGCATAGTCACGTGATCAGTTCATGATAGCTATGCGATCAGTGCATGATAGCCAGGTGATCAGTGCATGATCAGCAACGTGATTAGTGCATGATCAGCCAGGTGCTCAGTGCATGATCAGGCACGTGATCACTACCTCACCATCCACGTGATCAGGTCATACGCAGTCTTGTGAAAAGTGGATGAGAGCGAAGTGATCAGTGCATGATCAGTCACGTGATCAGTGCATGTTAGCCACGTGATCAGTGCATGATAACCACGTTATCAGTGCATGATAGCCATGTGATCAGTACATGATCAGTCACGTCATCAGTGTATACTCAGCCAAGTGATCAGTGCATGATAGCCATGAGTTCTGTGCATGATCAGTCTCGTGATCAGTGTATGATCATCCACATGATCAGTGTATGCCTCGTCACGTGATCATTGCATGATAGCCACATTATCTGTGCATGATCAGTTACGTGATAAGGGCATGCACAGTCACAGGATCAGTCCAAGATAGCCACGTGATAAGTGCATGATCAGTCACGTGATCAGTGCATGATCAGCCAGGTTACCTGTGCATGATAAGCCACATGTTCAGTGCACGATCAGCCACGTGATCAGTGAATGATAAACATTTGATCAGTGCATGATCAGTCACGTGAGCAGTGTATGATCAACCACGTGATTAGTGCATGATAGCCACGAGATCAGTGCTTGATCAGTCTAGTGATCAGTGTATGATCATCCACGTGATCAGTGAATGCCCAGTCACGTGATCAGTGTATGATAGCCACGTGATCAGTGCATGATTAGTCACGTGATCAGTGCATGATCAGCCAGGTTATCTGTGCATGATCAGCCACATGTTCAGTGCATGATCAGCCATGTGATCAGTGAATGATAGCCATGTGATCAGTCATGTGATCATTGTATGATCAGCCACGTGAACAGTGCGTGCTCAGTCACGTGATTAGGGCCTGCTGAGCTGCGTGATTCCTGCCTGCTCATCTGCTTCTTAATTGCCAGTTGAGCTGAGACATTCCTGCCTGCTCATCTGTTTGATAATTGCCAGCTGAGCTGTGTGATTCCTGCCTGCTCATCTGCTTGATAATTGCCAGCTGAGCTGCGTGATACCTGTCTGCTCATGTGCTTCATTATTGCCAGCTGAGGTGCGTGATTCCTGCCTGCTCATCTGCTTGACAATTGCCAGCTGAGCCATGTGATTCCTGCCTGCTCAGCTGCTTGATTATTGCCAGCTGTGCAGCATGATTTGTCACATCTGAGGTCCATGATTATGGCCTCCTGATTGCGTGATTCGTGCCTGCTCAGCTCTTTGATTATTGCCTCCGGAGGCACATCATCAGTGCATGATTGCCATGTGATCAGCGCATGATCAGTGACATGATCGGTGCCATTCAGACACGTGGTCACTGCATGCTCAGTCACGTGATCAGTTCCTGATCAGCAACGTGATTAGTGCATGATCAGCCACATGATCAGTGTATGATAAGCCATGTGAGCACTGCATGTGCAGTCACGAGATCAGTGTATGATCAGCCACGTGATCAGTGTATGATAAGCCAGGTGAGCAGTGCATGATCAGCCACGTGATCAGTGTCTGATCTCCACATGATCAGTGCATGTGCAGTCACGTGATCAGTGCATTAGAGCTACGTGATCAGTGCATGATGAGTCACGTGATCTGTCCATGATCAGTCAGGTGAATGGTGTATGATCAGCCCCGTGATCAGTGCATGGGCAGTCACAGGATCAGTGCATGATAGACATGTGATCAGTGCATGATCAGTCAGGTGATCAGTGTATGATCAGCCAGGAGTTCACTGCATCATAGCCACGTGATCAGTGCATGATAGCCACCTGATCAGTGCATGATCAGTCACGTGATCTGTGCATGATCTGTCACATGATCACTGTAGCAACATCCACATTATCAGTGCATGGGCAGAGACGTGATCAGGGAATGATAGACACGTGGTCAGTGCATGATCAGTCACGTGATAAGTGTATTATCAGCCACGTGATCATTGCATGATAGCCACGTGATCAGGGCATGATAGCCATGTGATCAGTACATGATCAGGCACATGATCAGTGCAGGATCAGTCCCGAGATCAGTACATGATCAGTCACATGATCAGTGCAAGATCTGTAAAGTGATCAGTGTATGATCAATCACGTGATCAGTGCATGCCCAGTTAGGAGAAAAGTGCATGATAGCAAAGTGATCAGAGCATGATCATTCATGTGATCAGTGCCTGACCAGTCACGTGATCAGTGCATGATAGCCACGTGATCAGTGCATGATAAGTTACCAGATCAGTGTATGATAAGCCACCTGATCAGTGCATGATATCCACCTTATCAGTTCAAAATCAGTCACCTGATCAGTGAATGCACAGTCACGTGATCAGGGCATGATAGCTATTCGATCAGTGCATGATAACCAGGTGATCAGTGCATGATCAGTCATGTGATCAGTGTATGATCAGACACGTGATCCGTGCATGATCAGCCACGAGATCACTACCTCACCATCCACGTGATCAGGTCATGCGCAGTCATGTGAAAAGTGGATGATAGCGAAGTGATCAGTGCATGATCAGTCACGTGACCAGTGCATGATAGCCACGTGATCAGTGCATGATAACCACGTTATCAGTGCATGATAGCCATGTGATCAGTACATGATCAGTCACGTGATCAGTGCATACTCAGCCACGTGATCAGTGCATGATAGCCATGAGTTCTGTGCATGATCAGTCTCGTGATCAGTGTATGATCATCCACATGATCAGTGTATGCCCCGTCACGTGATCATTGCATGAGAGCCACATTATTTGTGCATGATCAGTTACGTGATAAGGGCATGCAGAGTCACATGATCAGTCCAAGATAGTGAAGTGATAAGTGCCTGATCAGTCACGTGATCAGTGCATGATAGCCACGAAATCAGTACATGACCAGTCACGTGATCAGTGCATGATAGCCACGTGATCAGTGCATGATAAGTTACCGGATAAGTGTATGATAAGCCACCTGATCAGTGCATGATATCCACCTTATCAGTTCACAATCAGTCCCCTGATCAGTGAATGCACAGTCACGTGATCAGTGTATGGTATCTATGCGATCAGTGCATGATAGCCAGGTGATCAGTGCATGATCAGCCACGTAATCAGTGCATGATCAGCCACGGGATCACTACCTCACCATCCACGTGATCAGGTCATGCGCAGTCATGTGAAAAGTGGATGACAGCGAAGTGATCAGTGCATGATCAGTCACGTGATCAGTGCATGATAGTCACGTGATCAGTACATGATAACCACGTTATCAGTGCATGATAGCCATGTGATCAGTACATGATCAGTCACGTGATCAGTGTATACTCAGCCACGTGATCAGTGCATGATAGCCATGAGTTCTGTACATGATCAGTCTCGTGATCAGTGTATTATCATCCACATGATCAGTGTATGCCCCGTCACGTGATCATTGCAGGAGAGCCACATTATCTGTGCATGATCAGTTACGTGATAAGGGCATGCACAGTCACATGATCAGTCCAAGATAGCCACGTGAAAAGTGCCTGATCAGTCACGTGATCAGTGTATGATATCCACGTGATCAGTGTATGTGCACTCACGTGATCAGTGCATTATAGCCACGTGATCACTGCCTGATCAGTCACGTGATCTGTCCATGATCAGTCAGGTGAATCGTGTATGATCATCCCCGTGATCAGTGCACGGGCAGTCACAAGATCAATGCATGATAGACATGTAATCAGTGCATGTTCAGTCACGTGATCAGTGTATAATCAGCCAGGTGATCACTGCATGATAGCCACCTGATCAGTGCATGATCAGTCACGTGATCTGTGCATGATCTGTCACATGATCACTGTATCAACATCCACATTATCAGTGCATGCGCAGTGACGTGATCAGTGCATGATCAGTCACGTGATAAGTGTATTATCAGCCACGTGATCATTGCATGAATGCCACGTGATCAGCGCATGATAGCCATGTGATCAGTACATGATCAGGCACGTGATCAGTGCAGGATCAGTCTCTTGATCAGTACATGATCAGTCACACGATCAGTGCAAGATCTGTAACGTGATCAGTGTATGATCAACCCCGTGATCAGTGCATGCCCAGTTAGGAGAAAAGTGCATGATTGCAAAGTGATCAGTGCATGATCAGTCACGTGATCAGTGCATGACCAGTAATTTGATCAGTGCATGATAACCACCTGATCAGTGCATGATAAGTTACCGGATCAGTGTATGATAAGGCACCTGATCAGTGCATGATATCCATCTTATCAGTTCACAATCAGTCACCTGATCAGTGAATGCATAGTCACGTGATCAGTTCATGATAGCTATGCGATCAGTGCATGATAGCCAGGTGATCAGTGCATGATCAGCAACGTGATTAGTGCATGATCAGCCAGGTGCTCAGTGCATGATCAGGCACGTGATCACTACCTCACCATCCACGTGATCAGGTCATACGCAGTCTTGTGAAAAGTGGATGAGAGCGAAGTGATCAGTGCATGATCAGTCACGTGATCAGTGCATGTTAGCCACGTGATCAGTGCATGATAACCACGTTATCAGTGCATGATAGCCATGTGATCAGTACATGATCAGTCACGTCATCAGTGTATACTCAGCCAAGTGATCAGTGCATGATAGCCATGAGTTCTGTGCATGATCAGTCTCGTGATCAGTGTATGATCATCCACATGATCAGTGTATGCCTCGTCACGTGATCATTGCATGATAGCCACATTATCTGTGCATGATCAGTTACGTGATAAGGGCATGCACAGTCACAGGATCAGTCCAAGATAGCCACGTGATAAGTGCATGATCAGTCACGTGATCAGTGCATGATCAGCCAGGTTACCTGTGCATGATAAGCCACATGTTCAGTGCACGATCAGCCACGTGATCAGTGAATGATAAACATTTGATCAGTGCATGATCAGTCACGTGAGCAGTGTATGATCAACCACGTGATTAGTGCATGATAGCCACGAGATCAGTGCTTGATCAGTCTAGTGATCAGTGTATGATCATCCACGTGATCAGTGAATGCCCAGTCACGTGATCAGTGTATGATAGCCACGTGATCAGTGCATGATTAGTCACGTGATCAGTGCATGATCAGCCAGGTTATCTGTGCATGATCAGCCACATGTTCAGTGCATGATCAGCCATGTGATCAGTGAATGATAGCCATGTGATCAGTCATGTGATCATTGTATGATCAGCCACGTGAACAGTGCGTGCTCAGTCACGTGATTAGGGCCTGCTGAGCTGCGTGATTCCTGCCTGCTCATCTGCTTCTTAATTGCCAGTTGAGCTGAGACATTCCTGCCTGCTCATCTGTTTGATAATTGCCAGCTGAGCTGTGTGATTCCTGCCTGCTCATCTGCTTGATAATTGCCAGCTGAGCTGCGTGATACCTGTCTGCTCATGTGCTTCATTATTGCCAGCTGAGGTGCGTGATTCCTGCCTGCTCATCTGCTTGACAATTGCCAGCTGAGCCATGTGATTCCTGCCTGCTCAGCTGCTTGATTATTGCCAGCTGTGCAGCATGATTTGTCACATCTGAGGTCCATGATTATGGCCTCCTGATTGCGTGATTCGTGCCTGCTCAGCTCTTTGATTATTGCCTCCGGAGGCACATCATCAGTGCATGATTGCCATGTGATCAGCGCATGATCAGTGACATGATCGGTGCCATTCAGACACGTGGTCACTGCATGCTCAGTCACGTGATCAGTTCCTGATCAGCAACGTGATTAGTGCATGATCAGCCACATGATCAGTGTATGATAAGCCATGTGAGCACTGCATGTGCAGTCACGAGATCAGTGTATGATCAGCCACGTGATCAGTGTATGATAAGCCAGGTGAGCAGTGCATGATCAGCCACGTGATCAGTGTCTGATCTCCACATGATCAGTGCATGTGCAGTCACGTGATCAGTGCATTAGAGCTACGTGATCAGTGCATGATGAGTCACGTGATCTGTCCATGATCAGTCAGGTGAATGGTGTATGATCAGCCCCGTGATCAGTGCATGGGCAGTCACAGGATCAGTGCATGATAGACATGTGATCAGTGCATGATCAGTCAGGTGATCAGTGTATGATCAGCCAGGAGTTCACTGCATCATAGCCACGTGATCAGTGCATGATAGCCACCTGATCAGTGCATGATCAGTCACGTGATCTGTGCATGATCTGTCACATGATCACTGTAGCAACATCCACATTATCAGTGCATGGGCAGAGACGTGATCAGGGAATGATAGACACGTGGTCAGTGCATGATCAGTCACGTGATAAGTGTATTATCAGCCACGTGATCATTGCATGATAGCCACGTGATCAGGGCATGATAGCCATGTGATCAGTACATGATCAGGCACATGATCAGTGCAGGATCAGTCCCGAGATCAGTACATGATCAGTCACATGATCAGTGCAAGATCTGTAAAGTGATCAGTGTATGATCAATCACGTGATCAGTGCATGCCCAGTTAGGAGAAAAGTGCATGATAGCAAAGTGATCAGAGCATGATCATTCATGTGATCAGTGCCTGACCAGTCACGTGATCAGTGCATGATAGCCACGTGATCAGTGCATGATAAGTTACCGGATCAGTGTATGATAAGCCACCTTATCAGTGCATGATATCCACCTTATCAGTTCAAAATCAGTCACCTGATCAGTGAATGCACAGTCACGTGATCAGGGCATGATAGCTATTCGATCAGTGCATGATAACCAGGTGATCAGTGCATGATCAGTCATGTGATCAGTGTATGATCAGCCACATGATCCGTGCATGATCAGCCACGTGATCACTACCTCACCATCCACGTGATCAGGTCATGCGCAGTCATGTGAAAAGTGCATGATAGCCACGTGATCAGTCCATGATAACCACGTTATCAGTGCATGATAGCCATGTGATCAGTACATGATCAGTCACGTGATCAGTGCATACTCAGCCACGTGATCAGTGCATGATAGCCATGAGTTCTGTGCATGATCAGTCACGTGATCAGTGTATGATCATCCACATGACCAGTGTATGCCCCGTCACGTGATCATTGCATGAGAGCCACATTATCTGTGCATGATCAGTTACGTGATAAGGGCATGCACAGTCACATGATCAGTCCAAGATAGCCACGTGAAAAGTCCCTGATCAGTCACGTGATCAGTGCATGACCAGTAATTTGATCAGTGCATGATAACCACCTGATCAGTGCATGATAAGTTACCGGATCAGTGTATGATAAGGCACCTGATCAGTGCATGATATCCATCTTATCAGTTCACAATCAGTCACCTGATCAGTGAATGCATAGTCACGTGATCAGTTCATGATAGCTATGCGATCAGTGCATGATAGCCAGGTGATCAGTGCATGATCAGTCACGTGATCAGTGTATGATCAGCCACGTGATCAGAGAATGCCCAGTCACGTTATCAGTGTATGATAGCCAAGTGATCAGTGCATGATTAGTCAGGTGATCAGTGCATGATCAGCCAGGTTATCTGTGCATGATCAGCCACATGTTCAGTGCATGATCAGCCAGGTGATCAGTGAATGATAGCCATTTGATCAGTCATGTGTTCTTTGTATGATAAGCCACGTGAACAGTGCGTGCTCAGTCATGTGATTAGGGCCTGCTGAGCTGCGTGATTCCTGCCTGCTCATCTGCTTCTTAATTGCCAGCTGAGCTGAGACATTCCTGCCTGCTCATCTGCTTGATAATTGCCAGCTGAGCTGTGTGATTTCTGCCTGCTCATCTGCTTGATAATTGCCAGCTGAGCCATGTGATTCCTGCCTGCTCAGCTGCTTGATTATTGCCAGCTGAGCAGCATGATTTGTCACAGCTGAGGTCCATGATTATTGCCTGCTGATTGCGTGATTCGTGCCTGCTCAGCTCTTTGATTATTGCCTCCGGAGGCACATCATCAGTGCATGATTGCCATGTGATCAGCGCATGATCAGTGACATGATCGGTGCCATTGAGACACGTGGTCACTGCATGCTCAGTCAGGTGATCAGTTCCTGATCAGCAACGTGATTAGTGCATGATCAGCCACGTGATCAGTGCATGATAGCCATGAGTTCTGTGCATGATCAGGCTCGTGATCAGTGTATGATCATCCACATGATCAGTGTATGCCCCGTCACGTGATCATTGCATGAGAACCACATTATCTGTGCATGATCAGTTACGAGATAAGGGCATGCACAGTCACATGATCAGTCCAAGATAGCCAAGTGATAAGTGCCTGATCAGTCACGTGATCAGTGCATGATAGCCACGAGATCAGTGCATGACCAGGCACATGATCAGTGCATGATAGCCACGTGATCAGTGCATGATCAGCCACGTGATCAATACCTCACCATCCACGTGATCAGGTCTCGAGCAGTAATGTGAAAAGTGGATGATAGCGAAGTGATCAGTGCATGATCAGTCACGTGATCAGTGCATGATACCCACGTGATCAGTGCATGAACAGTCACGTGATCAGTGCATGATCAGTAACGTGATCAGTGCATGATAGCCACGTGATCAGTGCATGATAAGTTACCGGATCAGTGTATGATAAGCCACCTGATCAGTGCATGATATCCACCTTATCAGTTCACAATCAGTCACCTGATCAGTGAATGCACAGTCACGTGATCAGTGCATGATAGCTATGCGATCAGTGCATGATAGCCAGGTGATCAGTGCATGATCAGTCACGTGATCAGTGTATGATCAGCCACGTGATCAGTGCATGATCAGCCACGTGATCACTACCTCACCATCCACGTGATCAGGTCATGCGCAGTAATGTGAAAAGTGGATGATAGCGAAGTGATCAGTGCATGATCAGCCACGTGATCAGTGTATGATATTCACATGATCAGTGCATGTGCAGTCACGTGATCAGTGCATTATAGCTACGTGATCAGTGCATGAACAGTCACGTGACCAGCGTATGATCAGCCACGTGATCAGTCCATGTGCAGTCACGAGATCAGTGTATGATCAGCCACGTGATCAGTGTATGATAAGCCACGTGAGCAGTGCATGATCAGTCACATGATCAGTGTTTGATATCCACGTGATCAGTGTATGTGCAGTCACGTGATCACGGCATTATAGCTACGTGATCAGTGCATGATCAGTCACATGATCTGTCCATGATCAGTCAGGTGAATCGTGTATGATCATCCCCGGGATCAGTGCACGGGCAGTCACAAGATCAGTGCATGATAGACATGCAATCAGTGCATGTTCAGCCACGTGATCAGTGTATGATCAACCAGGTGATCACTGCATCATAGCCACCTGATCAGTGCATGATCAGTCACGTGATCTTTGCATGATCTGTCACATGATCACTGTATCAACATCCACATTATCAGTGCATGCGCAGTGACGTGATCAAGGAGTAATAGCCAGGTGATCAGTGCATGATCAGTCAGGTGATCAGTGTATGATCAGCCACGTGATCAGTGCATGATCAGCCACGTGATCACTACCTCACCATCCACGTGATCAGGTCATGCGCAGTCATGTGAAAAGTGGATGATAGCGAAGTGATCATTGCATGATCAGTCACGTGATCAGTGCATGATAGCCACGTGATCAGTGCATGATAACCACGTTATCAATGCATGATAGCCATGTGATCAGTACATGATCAGTCACGTGATCAGTGTATACTCAGCCACGTGATCAGTGCATGATAGCCATGAGTTCTGTGCATGATCAGTCTCATGATCAGTGTATGATCATCAACATGATCAGTGTATGCCCCGTCACGTGATCATTGCATGAGAGCCACATTATCTGTGCATGATCAGTTACGTGATAAGGGCATGCACAGTCACATGATCAGTCCAAGATAGTGAAGTGATAAGTGCCTGATCAGTCACGTGATCAGTGCATGATAGCCAGGAAATCAGTACATGACCAGTCACGTGATCAGTGCATGATAGCCACGTGATCAGTGCACGGTAAGTTACCGGATAAGTGTATGATAAGCCACCTGATCAGTGCATGATATCCACCTTATCAGTTCACAATCAGTCCCCTGATCAGTGAATGCACAGTCACGTGATCAGTGTATGGTAGTTATGCGATCAGTGCATGATAGCCAGGTGATCAGTGCATGATCAGCCACGTAATCAGTGCATGATCAGCCACGTGATCACTACCTCACCATCCACGTGATCAGGTCATGCGCAGTCATGTGAAAAGTGGATGACAGCGAAGTGATCAGTGCATGATCAGTCACGTGATCAGTGCATGATAGTCACGTGATCAGTGCATGATAACCACGTTATCAGTGCATGATAGCCATGTGATCAGTACATGATCAGTCACGTGATCAGTGTATACTCAGCCACGTGATCAGTGCATGATAGCCATTAGTTCTCTGCATGATCAGTTACGTGATAAGGGCATGCACAGTCACATGATCTGTCCAAGATAGCCACGTGATAAGTGCCTGATCAGTCACGTAATCAGTGCATGATCAGCCAGGTTACCTGTGCATGATAAGCCACATGTTCAGTGCATGATCAGACACGTGATCAGTGAATGATAAACATATGATCAGTGCATGATCAGTCACGTGAGCAGTGTATGATCAACCACGTGATTAGTGCATGATAGCCACGAGATCAGTGCTTGATCAGTCTAGTGATCAGTGTATGATCATCCACGTGATCAGTGAATGCCCAGTCACGTGATCAGTGTATGATAGCCACGTGATCAGTGCATGTGCAGTCACGTGATGAGTGCATTATAGCTACGTGATCAGTGCATGATCAGTCAGGTGAGCTGTCCATGATCAGTCAGGTGAATCGTGTATGATCAGCCCCGTGATCAGTGCATGACCAGTAACGTGATCAGTGAATGATAGACATGTGATCAGTGCATGATCAGTCATTGGATCAGTGTATGATCAGCCAGGTGTTCACTGCATCATAGCCACGGGATCAGTGCATGATAGCCACCTGATCAGTGCATGATCAGTCACGTGATCTGTGCATGATCTGTCACATGATCACTGTATCAACATCCACATTATCAGTGCATACGCAGAGACGTGATCAGGGAATGATAGACACGTGATCAGTGCATGATCAGTCACGTGATAAGTGTATTATCAGCCACGTGATCATTGCATGATAGCCACGTGATCAGGGCATGATAGCCATGTGATCACTACATGATCAGCACGTGATCAGTGCAGGATCAGTCACGTGATCAGTACATGATCAGTCACATGATCAGTGCAAGATCTGTAGCGTGATCAGTGTATGATCAACCACGTAATCAGTGCATGCCCAGTTAGGAGAAAAGTGCATGATAGCGAAGTGAACAGTGCATGATCAGTCACGTGATCAGTGCATGATCATTCACGTGATCAGTGCATGACCAGTAACTTGATCAGTGCATGATAGCCACGTGATCAGTGCATGATAGCCACATTATCTGTGCATGATCAGTTACGTGATAAGGGCATGCACAGTCACAGGATCAGTCCAAGATAGCCACGTGATAAGTGCATGATCAGTCACGTGATCAGTGCATGATCAGCCAGGTTACCTGTGCATGATAAGCCACATGTTCAGTGCACGATCAGCCACGTGATCAGTGAATGATAAACATTTGATCAGTGCATGATCAGTCACGTGAGCAGTGTATGATCAACCACGTGATTAGTGCATGATAGCCACGAGATCAGTGCTTGATCAGTCTAGTGATCAGTGTATGATCATCCACGTGATCAGTGAATGCCCAGTCACGTGATCAGTGTATGATAGCCACGTGATCAGTGCATGATTAGTCACGTGATCAGTGCATGATCAGCCAGGTTATCTGTGCATGATCAGCCACATGTTCAGTGCATGATCAGCCATGTGATCAGTGAATGATAGCCATGTGATCAGTCATGTGATCATTGTATGATCAGCCACGTGAACAGTGCGTGCTCAGTCACGTGATTAGGGCCTGCTGAGCTGCGTGATTCCTGCCTGCTCATCTGCTTCTTAATTGCCAGCTGAGCTGAGACATTCCTGCCTGCTCATCTGTTTGATAATTGCCAGCTGAGCTGTGTGATTCCTGCCTGCTCATCTGCTTGATAATTGCCAGCTGAGCTGCGTGACACATGTCTGCTCATGTGCTTGATTATTGCCAGCTGAGGTGCGTGATTCCTGCCTGCTCATCTGCTTGACAATTGCCAGCTGAGCCATGTGATTCCTGCCTGCTCAGCTGCTTGATTATTGCCAGCTGTGCAGCATGATTTGTCACAGCTGAGGTCCATGATTATGGCCTCCTGATTGCGGGATTCGTGCCTGCTCAGCTCTTTGATTATTGCCTCCGGAGGCACATCATCAGTGCATGATTGCCATGTGATCAGCGCATGATCAGTGACATGATCGGTGCCATTCAGACACGTGGTCACTGCATGCTCAGACACGTGATCAGTTCCTGATCAGCAACGTGATTAGTGCATGATCAGCCACATGATCAGTGTATGATAAGCCACGTGAGCACTGCATGTGCAGTCACGAGATCAGTGTATGATCAGCCACGTGATCAGTGTATGATAAGCCAGGTGAGCAGTGCATGATCAGCCACGTGATCAGTGTCTGATCTCCACATGATCAGTGCACGTGCAGTCACGTGATCAGTGCATTATAGCTACGTGATCAGTGCATGATGAGTCACGTGATCTGTCCATGATCAGTCAGGTGAATCGTGTATGATCAGCCCCGTGATCAGTGCATGGGCAGTCACAGGATCAGTGCATGATAGACATGTGATCAGTGCATGATCAGTCAGGTGATCAGTGTATGATCAGCCAGGTGTTCACTGCATCATAGCCACGTGTTCAGTGCATGATAGCCACCTGATCAGTGCATGATCAGTCACGTGATCTGTGCATGATCTGTCACATGATCACTGTATCAACATCCACATTATCAGTGCATGGGCAGAGACGTGATCAGGGAATGATAGACACGTGGTCAGTGCATGATCAGTCACGTGATAAGTGTATTATCAGCCACGTGATCATTGCATGATAGCCACCTGATCAGGACATGATAGCCATATGATCAGTACATGATCAGGCACATGATCAGTGCAGGATCAGTCACGAGATCAGTACATGATCAGTCACATGATCAGTGCAAGATCTGTAACGTGATCAGTGTATGATCAACCACGTGATCAGTGCATGCCCAGTTAGGAGAAAAGTGCATGATAGCAAAGTGATCAGAGCATGATCATTCATGTGATCAGTGCCTGACCAGTCACGTGATCAGTGCATGATAGCCACGTGATCAGAGCATGAACAGTCACCTGATCAGTGCATGACCAGTAACGTGATCCGTGCATGATACCCACGTGATCAGTGCAAGATAAGTTACCGGATCAGTGTATGATAAGCCACCTGATCAGTGCATGATATCCACCTTATCAGTTCACAATCAGTCACCTGATCAGTGAATGCACAGTCACGTGATCAGGGCATGATAGCTATTCGATCAGTGCATGATAACCAGGTGATCAGTGCATGATCAGTCACGAGATCAGTGTATGATCAGCCACGTGATCAGTGCATGATCAGCCACGTGATCACTACCTCACCATCCACGCGATCAGGTCATGCGCAGTCATGTGAAAAGTGGATCATAGCGAAGTGATCAGTGCATGATCAGTCACGTGATCAGTGCATGATAGCCACGTGATCAGTGCATGATAACCACGTTATCAGTGCATGATAGCCATGTGATCAGTACACGATCAGTCACGTGATCAGTGCATACTCATCCACGTGATCAGTGCATGATAGCCATGAGTTCTGTGCATGATCAGTCTCGTGATCAGTGTATGATCATCCACATGATCAGTGTATGCCCCGTCACGTGATCATTGCATGAGAACCACATTATCTGTGCATGATCAGTTACGTGATAAGGGCATGCACAGTCACATGATCAGTCCAAGATAGCCACGTGATAAGTGCCTGATCAGTCACGTGATCAGTGCATGATAGCCACGAGATCAGTGCATGACCAGTCACATGATCAGTGCATGATAGCCTCGTGATCAGTGCATGATAAGTTACCGGATCAGTGTATGATAAGGCACGTGATCAGTGCATGATATCCACCTTATCAGTTCACAGTCAGTCACCTGATCAGTGAATGCACAGTCACGTGATCAGTGTATGGTAGCTATGCAATCAGTGCATGATAGCCAGGTGATCAGTGCATGATCAGTCATGTGATCAGTGTATGATCAGCCACGTGATCAGTGCATGATCAGCCACGTGATCACTACCTCACCATCCACGTGATCAGGTCATGCGCAGTCATGTGAAAAGTGGATGATAGCGAAGTGATCATTGCATGATCAGTCACGTGATCAGTGCATGATAGCCACGTGATCAGTGCATAATCAACCACGTGATCAAAACCTCACCATCCAGGTGATCACGTCATGCGCAGTAATGTGAATAGTGGATGATAGCGAAGTGATCAGTGCATGATCAGTCACGTGATCAGTGCATGATAGCCACGTGATCAGAGCATGAACAGTCACGTGATCAGTGCATGATCAGTAACGTGATCAGTGCATGATAGCCACGTGATCAGTGCATGATAAGTTACCGGATCAGTGTATGATAAGCCACCTGATCAGTGCATGATATCCACCTTATCAGTTCACAATCAGTCACCTGATCAGTGAATGCACAGTCACGTGATCAGTGCATGATAGCTATGCGATCAGTGCATGATAGCCAGGTGATCAGTGCGTGATCAGTCACGTGATCAGTGTATGATCAGCCACGTGATCAGTGCGAGATCAGCCACGTGATCACTACCTCACCATCCAGGTGATCAGGTCATGCGCAGTAATGTGAAAAGTGGATGATAGCGAAGTGATCAGTGCATGATCAGCCACGTGATCAGTGTATGATATTCACGTGATCAGTGCATGTGCAGTCACGTGATCAGTGCATTATAGCTACGTGATCAGTGCATGAACAGTCACATGATCTGTCCATGATCAGTCAGGTGAATCGTGTATGATCATCCCCATGATCAGTGCACGGGCAGTCACAAGATCAGTGCATGATAGACATGTAATCAGTGCATGTTCAGCCACGTGATCAGTGTATGATCAACCAGGTGATCACTGCATCATAGCCACCTGATCAGTGCATGACCAGTCACGTGATCTTTGCATGATCTGTCACATGAACACTGTATCAACATCCACATTATCAGTGCATGCGCAGTGACGTGATCAAGGAGTGATAGACACGTGATCAGTGCATGATCAGTCACGTGATAAGTGTATTATCAGCCACGTGATCATTGCATGAATGCCACGTGATCAGGGCATGATAGCCATGTGATCAGTACATGATCAGGCACGTGATCAGTGCAGGATCAGTCACTTGATCAGTACATGATCAGTCACACGATCAGTGCAAGATCTGTAACGTGATCAGTGTATGATCAACCCCGTGATCAGTGCATGCCCAGTTAGGAGAAAAGTGCATGTCTGCGAAGTGATCAGTGCATGATCATTCACGTTATCAGTGCATGATCAGACACGTGATCAGTGCATGATAGCTATGCGATCAGTGCATGGTAGCCAGGTGATCAGTGCATGATCAGTCACGTGATCAGTGTATGATCAGCCACGTTATCAGTGCATGATCAGCCACGTGATCACTACTTCACCATCCACGTGATCAGGTCATGCGCAGTCAAGTGAAAAGTGTATGATAGCGAAGTGATCATTGCATGATCAGTCACGTGATCAGTGCATGATAGCCACGTGATCAGTGCATGATAACCACGTTATCAATGCATGATAGCCATGTGATCAGTACATGATCAGTCACGTGATCAGTGTATACTCAGCCACGTGATCAGTGCATGATAGCCATGAGTTCTGTGCATGATCAGTCTCGTGATCAGTGTATGATCATCCACAGGATCAGTGTATGCCCCGTCACGTGATCATTGCATGAGAGCCACATTATCTGTGCATGATCAGTTACGTGATAAGGGCATGCACAGTCACATAATCAGTCCAAGATAGTGAAGTGATAAGTGCCTGATCAGTCACGTGATCAGTGCATGATAGCCACGAGATCAGTACATGACCAGTCACGTGATCAGTGCATGATAGCCACGTGATCAGTGCATGATAAGTTACCGGATAAGTGTATGATAAGCCACCTGATCAGTGCATGATATCCACCTTATCAGTTCACAATCAGTCCCCTGATCAGTGAATGCACAGTCACGTGATCAGTGTATGGTAGCTATGCGATCAGTGCATGATAGCCAGGTGATCAGTGCATGATCAGTCACGTGATCAGTGTATGATCAGCCACGTAATCAGTGCATGATCAGCCACGTGATCACTACCTCACCATCCACGTGATCAGGTCATGTGCAGTCATGTGAAAAGTGGATGACAGAGAAGTGATCAGTGCATGATCAGTCACGTGATCAGTGCATGATAGTCAGGTGATCAGTGCATGATAACCACGTTATCAGTGCATGATAGCCATGTGATCAGTACATGATCAGTGACGTGATCAGTGTATACTCAGCCACGTGATCAGTGCATGATAGCCATGAGTTATGTACATGATCAGTCTCGTGATCAGTGTATGATCATCCACATGATGAGTGTATGCCCCGTCACATGATCATTGCATGATAGCCACATTATCTGTGCATGATCAGTTACGTGATAAGGGCATGCACAGCCACATGATCAGTCCAAGATAGCCACGTGATAAGTGCCTGATCAGTCACGTAATCAGTGCATGATCAGCCAGGTTACCTGTGCATGATAAGCCACATGTTCAGTGCACGATCAGACACGTGATCAGTGAATGATAAACATTTGATCAGTGCATGATCAGTCACGTGAGCAGTGTATGATCAACCACGTGATTAGTGCATGATAGCCACGAGATCAGTGCTTGATCAGTCTAGTGATCAGTGTATGATCATCCACGTGATCAGTGAATGCCCAGTCACGTGATCAGTGTATGATAGCCACGTGATCAGTGCATGTGCAGTCACGTGATGAGTGCATTATAGCTACGTGATCAGTGCATGATCAGTCACGTGAGCTGTCCATGATCAGTCAGGTGAATCGTGTATGATCAGCCCCGTGATTAGTGCATGACCAGTAACGTGATCAGTGAATGATAGACATGTGGTCAGTGCATGATCAGTCATTGGATCAGTGTATGATCAGCCAGGTGTTCACTGTATCATAGCCACGGGATCAGTGCATGATAGCCACCTGATCAGTGCATGATCAGTCACGTGATCTGTGCATGATCTGTCACATGATCACTGTATCAACATCCACATTATCAGTGCATACGCAGAGACGTGATCAGGGAATGATAGACACGTGATCAGTGCATGATCAGTCACTTGATAAGTGTATTATCAGCCACGTGATCATTGCATGATAGCCACGTGATCAGGGCATGATAGCCATGTGATCACTACATGATCAGCACGTGATCAGTGCAGGATCAGTCACGTGATCAGTACATGATCAGTCACATGATCAATGAAGATCTGTAGCGTGATCAGTGTATGATCAACGACGTGATCAGTGCATGCCCAGTTAGGAGAAAAGTGCATGATAGCGAAGTGAACAGTGCATGATCAGTCACGTGATCAGTGCATGATCATTCACGTGATCAGTGCATGACCAGTAACTTGATCAGTGCATGATAGCCACGTGATCATTGCATGATAGCCACATTATCTGTGCATGATCAGTTACGTGATAAGGGCATGCACAGTCACATGATCAGTCCAAGATAGCCACGTGATAAGTGCATGATCAGTCACGTGATCAGTGCATGATCAGCCAGGTTACCTGTGCATGATAAGCCACATGTTCAGTGCACGATCAGCCACGTGATCAGTGAATGATAAACATTTGATCAGTGCATGATCAGTCACGTGAGCAGTGTATGATCAACCACGTGATTAGTGCATGATAGCCACGAGATCAGTGCTTGATTAGTCTAGTGATCAGTGTATGATCATCCACGTGATCAGTGAATGCCCAGTCACGTGATCAGTGTATGATAGCCACGTGATCAGTGCATGATTAGTCACGTGATCAGTGCATGATCAGCCAGGTTATCTGTGCATGATCAGCCACATGTTCAGTGCATGATCAGCCATGTGATCAGTGAATGATAGCCATGTGATCAGTCATGTGATCATTGTATGATCAGCCACGTGAACAGTGCGTGCTCAGTCATGTGATTAGGGCCTGCTGAGCTGCGTGATTCCTGCCTGCTCATCTGCTTCTTAATTGCCAGCTGAGCTGAGACATTCCTGCCTGCTCATCTGCTTGATAATTGCCAGCTGAGCTGTGTGATTCCTGCCTGCTCATCTGCTTGATAATTGCCAGCTGAGCTGCGTGACACCTGTCTGCTCATGTGCTTGATTATTGCCAGCTGAGGTGCGTGATTCCTGCCTGCTCATCTGCTTGACAATTGCCAGCTGAGCCATGTGATTCCTGCCTGCTCAGCTGCTTGATTATTGCCAGCTGTGCAGCATGATTTGTCACAGCTGAGGTCCATGATTATGGCCTCCTGATTGCGTGATTCGTGCCTGCTCAGCTCTTTGATTATTGCCTCCGGAGGCACATCATCAGTGCATGATTGCCATGTGATCAGCGCATGATCAGTGACATGATCGGTGCCATTCAGACACGTGGTCACTGCATGCTCAGTCACGTGATCAGTTCCTGATCAGCAACGTGATTAGTGCATGATCAGCCACGTGATCAGTGTATGATAAGCCACGTGAGCAGTGCATGTGCAGTCACGAGATCAGTGTATGATCAGCCACGTGATCAGTGTATGATAAGCCAGGTGAGCAGTGCATGATCAGCCACGTGATCAGTGTCTGATCTCCACATGATCAGTGCACGTGCAGTCACGTGATCAGTGCATTATAGCTACGTGATCAGTGCATGATGAGTCACGTGATCTGTCCATGATCAGTCAGGTGAATCGTGTATGATCAGCCCCGTGATCAGTGCATGGGCAGTCACAGGATCAGTGCATGATAGACATGTGATCAGTGCATGATCAGTCAGGTGATCAGTGTATGATCAGCCAGGTGTTCACTGCATCATAGCCACGTGATCAGTGCATGATAGCCACCTGATCAGTGCATGATCAGTCACGTGATCTGTGCATGATCTGTCACAAGATCACTGTATCAACATCCACATTATCAGTGCATGGGCAGAGACGTGATCAGGGAATGATAGACACGTGGTCAGTGCATGATCAGTCACGTGATAAGTGTATTATCAGCCACGTGATCATTGCATGATAGCCACCTGATCAGGACATGATAGCCATATGATCAGTACATGATCAGGCACATGATCAGTGCAGGATCAGTCACGAGATCAGTACATGATCAGTCACATGATCAGTGCAAGATCTGTAACGTGATCAGTGTATGATCAACCACGTGATCAGTGCATGCCCAGTTAGGATAAAAGTGCATGATAGCAAAGTGATCAGAGCATGATCATTCATGTGATCAGTGCCTGACCAGTCACGTGATCAGTGCATGATAGCCACGTGATCAGTGCATGACCAGTAACGTGATCCGTGCATGATACCCACGTGATCAGTGCATGATAAGTTACCAGATCAGTGTATGATAAGCCACCTGATCAGTGCATGATATCCACTTTATCAGTTCACAATCAGTCACCTGATCAGTGAATGCACAGTCACGTGATCAGTGCATGTTAGCTGTGCGATCAGTGCATGATAGCCAGGTGATCAGTGCATGATCAGTCACGTGATCAGTGTATGATCAGCCACGTGATCAGTGCATGATCAGCCACGTGATCACTACCTCACCATCCACGTGATCAGGTCATGTGCAGTCATGTGAAAAGTGGATGATAGCGAAGTGATCAGTGCATGATCAGTCACGTGATCAGTGCATGATAGCCACGTGATCAGTGCATGATAACCACGTTATCAGTGCATGATAGCCATGTGATCAGTACATGATCAGTCACGTGATCAGTGTGTACTCAGCCACGTGATCAGTGCATGATAGCCATGAGTTCTGTACATGATCAGTCTCGTGATCAGTGTATTATCATCCACATGATCAGTGTATGCCCCGTCACGTGATCATTGCATGAGAGCCACATTATCTGTGCATGCTCAGTTACGTGATAAGGGCATGCACAGTCACATGATCAGTCCAAGATAGCCACGTGAAAAGTGCCTGATCAGTCACGTGATCAGTGTATGATATCCACGTGATCAGTGTATGTGCACTCACGTGATCAGTGCATTATAGCCACGTGATCACTGCCTGATCAGTCACGTGATCTGTCCATGATCAGTCAGGTGAATCGTGTATGATCATCCCCGTGATCAGTGCACGGGCAGTCACAAGATCAGTGCATGATAGACATGTAATCAGTGCATGTTCAGTCACGAGATCAGTGTATAATCAGCCAGGTGATCACTGCATCATAGCCACCTGATCAGTGCATGATCAGTCACGTGATCTGTGCATGATCTGTCACATGATCACTGTATCAACATCCACATTATCAGTGCATGCGCAGTGACGTGATCAGTGCATGATCAGTCACGTGATAAGTGTATTATCAGCCACGTGATCATTGCATGAATGCCACGTGATCAGCGCATGATAGCCATGTGATCAGTACATGATCAGGCACGTGATCAGTGCAGGATCAGTCTCTTGATCAGTACATGATCAGTCACACGATCAGTGCAAGATCTGTAACGTGATCAGTGTATGATCAACCCCGTGATCAGTGCATGCCCAGTTAGGAGAAAAGTGCATGATTGCAAAGTGATCAGTGCATGATCAGTCACGTGATCAGTGCATGACCAGTAATTTGATCAGTGCATGATAGCCACGTGATCAGTGCATGATAAGTTACCGGATCAGTGTATGATAAGGCACCTGATCAGTGCATGATATCCAACTTATCAGTTCACAATCAGTCACCTGATCAGTGAATGCAGTCACGTGATCAGTGCATGATAGCTATTGGATCAGTACATGATAGCCAGGTGATCAGTGCATGATCAGCAACGTGATTAGTGCATGATCAGCCAGGTGCTCAGTGCATGATCAGGCACGTGATCACTACCTCACCATCCACGTGATCAGGTCATACGCAGTCTTGTGAAAAGTGGATGAGAGCGAAGTGATCAGTGCATGATCAGTCACGTGATCAGTGCATGATAGCCACGTGATCAGTGCATGATAACCACGTTATCAGTGCATGATAGCCATGTGATCAGTACATGATCAGTCACGTGATCAGTGTATACTCAGCCAAGTGATCAGTGCATGATAGCCATGAGTTCTGTGCATGATCAGTCTCGTGATCAGTGTATGATCATCCACATGATGAGTGTATGCCCCGTCACGTGATCATTGCATGATAGCCACATTATCTGTGCATGATCAGTTACGTGATAAGGGCATGCACAGTCACAGGATCAGTCCAAGATAGCCACGTGATAAGTGCATGATCAGTCACGTGATCAGTGCATGATCAGCCAGGTTACCTGTGCATGATAAGCCACATGTTCAGTGCACGATCAGCCACGTGATCAGTGAATGATAAACATTTGATCAGTGCATGATCAGTCACGTGAGCAGTGTATGATCAACCACGTGATTAGTGCATGATAGCCACGAGATCAGTGCTTGATCAGTCTAGTGATCAGTGTATGATCATCCACGTCATCAGTGAATGCCCAGTCACGTGATCAGTGTATGATAGCCACGTGATCAGTGCATGATTAGTCAGGTGATCAGTGCATGATCAGCCAGGTTATCTGTGCATGATCAGCCACATGTTCAGTGCATGATCAGCCATGTGATCAGTGAATGATAGCCATGTGATCAGTCATGTGATCATTGTATGATCAGCACGTGAACAGTGCGTGCTCAGTCACGTGATTAGGGCCTGCTGAGCTGCGTGATTCCTGCCTGCTCATCTGCTTCTTAATTGCCAGTTGAGCTGAGACATTCCTGCCTGCTCATCTGTTTGATAATTGCCAGCTGAGCTGTGTGATTCCTGCCTGCTCATCTGCTTGATAATTGCCAGCTGAGCTGTGTGATACCTGTCTGCTCATGTGCTTCATTATTGCCAGCTGAGGTGCGTGATTCCTGCCTGCTCATCTGCTTGACAATTGCCAGCTGAGCCATGTGATTCCTGCCTGCTCAGCTGCTTGATTATTGCCAGCTGTGCAGCATGATTTGTCACATCTGAGGTCCATGATTATGGCCTCCTGATTGCGTGATTCGTGCCTGCTCAGCTCTTTGATTATTGCCTCCGGAGGCACATCATCAGTGCATGATTGCCATGTGATCAGCGCATGATCAGTGACATGATCGGTGCCATTGAGACACGTGGTCACTGCATGCTCAGTCAGGTGATCAGTTCCTGATCAGCAACGTGATTAGTGCATGATCAGCCATGTGATCTGTCCATGATCAGTCAGGTGAATCGTGTATGATCAGCCCCGTGATCAGTGCATGGGCAGTCACAGGATCAGTGCATGATAGACATGTGATCAGTGCATGATCAGTCAGGTGATCAGTGTATGATCAGCCAGGTGTTCACTGCATCATAGCCACGTGATCAGTGCATGATAGCCACCTGATCAGTGCATGATCAGTCACGTGATCTGTGCATGATCTGTCACAAGATCACTGTATCAACATCCACATTATCAGTGCATGGGCAGAGACGTGATCAGGGAATGATAGACACGTGGTCAGTGCATGATCAGTCACGTGATAAGTGTATTATCAGCCACGTGATCATTGCATGATAGCCACCTGATCAGGACATGATAGCCATATGATCAGTACATGATCAGGCACATGATCAGTGCAGGATCAGTCACGAGATCAGTACATGATCAGTCACATGATCAGTGCAAGATCTGTAACGTGATCAGTGTATGATCAACCACGTGATCAGTGCATGCCCAGTTAGGAGAAAAGTGCATGATAGCAAAGTGATCAGAGCATGATCATTCATGTGATCAGTGCCTGACCAGTCACGTGATCAGTGCATGATAGCCACGTGATCAGTGCATGAACAGTCACGTGATCAGTGCATGACCAGTAACGTGATCCGTGCATGATACCCACGTGATCAGTGCATGATAAGTTACCAGATCAGTGTATGATAAGCCACCTGATCAGTGCATGATATCCACCTTATCAGTTCACAATCAGTCACCTGATCAGTGAATGCACAGTCACGTGATCAGTGCATGTTAGCTGTGCGATCAGTGCATGATAGCCAGGTGATCAGTGCATGATCAGTCACGTGATCAGTGTATGATAGCCAGGAAATCAGTACATGACCAGTCACGTGATCAGTGCATGATAGCCACGTGATCAGTGCACGGTAAGTTACCGGATAAGTGTATGATAAGCCACCTGATCAGTGCATGATATCCACCTTATCAGTTCACAATCAGTCCCCTGATCAGTGAATGCACAGTCACGTGATCAGTGTATGGTAGTTATGCGATCAGTGCATGATAGCCAGGTGATCAGTGCATGATCAGCCACGTAATCAGTGCATGATCAGCCACGTGATCACTACCTCACCATCCACGTGATCAGGTCATGCGCAGTCATGTGAAAAGTGGATGACAGCGAAGTGATCAGTGCATGATCAGTCACGTGATCAGTGCATGATAGTCACGTGATCAGTGCATGATAACCACGTTATCAGTGCATGATAGCCATGTGATCAGTACATGATCAGTCACGTGATCAGTGTATACTCAGCCACGTGATCAGTGCATGATAGCCATTAGTTCTCTGCATGATCAGTTACGTGATAAGGGCATGCACAGTCACATGATCTGTCCAAGATAGCCACGTGATAAGTGCCTGATCAGTCACGTAATCAGTGCATGATCAGCCAGGTTACCTGTGCATGATAAGCCACATGTTCAGTGCATGATCAGACACGTGATCAGTGAATGATAAACATTTGATCAGTGCATGATCAGTCACGTGAGCAGTGTATGATCAACCACGTGATTAGTGCATGATAGCCACGAGATCAGTGCTTGATCAGTCTAGTGATCAGTGTATGATCATCCACGTGATCAGTGAATGCCCAGTCACGTGATCAGTGTATGATAGCCACGTGATCAGTGCATGTGCAGTCACGTGATGAGTGCATTATAGCTACGTGATCAGTGCATGATCAGTCAGGTGAGCTGTCCATGATCAGTCAGGTGAATCGTGTATGATCAGCCCCGTGATCAGTGCATGACCAGTAACGTGATCAGTGAATGATAGACATGTGATCAGTGCATGATCAGTCATTGGATCAGTGTATGATCAGCCAGGTGTTCACTGCATCATAGCCACGGGATCAGTGCATGATAGCCACCTGATCAGTGCATGATCAGTCACGTGATCTGTGCATGATCTGTCACATGATCACTGTATCAACATCCACATTATCAGTGCATACGCAGAGACGTGATCAGGGAATGATAGACACGTGATCAGTGCATGATCAGTCACGTGATAAGTGTATTATCAGCCACGTGATCATTGCATGATAGCCACGTGATCAGGGCATGATAGCCATGTGATCACTACATGATCAGCACGTGATCAGTGCAGGATCAGTCACGTGATCAGTACATGATCAGTCACATGATCAGTGCAAGATCTGTAGCGTGATCAGTGTATGATCAACCACGTAATCAGTGCATGCCCAGTTAGGAGAAAAGTGCATGATAGCGAAGTGAACAGTGCATGATCAGTCACGTGATCAGTGCATGATCATTCACGTGATCAGTGCATGACCAGTAACTTGATCAGTGCATGATAGCCACGTGATCAGTGCATGATAGCCACATTATCTGTGCATGATCAGTTACGTGATAAGGGCATGCACAGTCACAGGATCAGTCCAAGATAGCCACGTGATAAGTGCATGATCAGTCACGTGATCAGTGCATGATCAGCCAGGTTACCTGTGCATGATAAGCCACATGTTCAGTGCACGATCAGCCACGTGATCAGTGAATGATAAACATTTGATCAGTGCATGATCAGTCACGTGAGCAGTGTATGATCAACCACGTGATTAGTGCATGATAGCCACGAGATCAGTGCTTGATCAGTCTAGTGATCAGTGTATGATCATCCACGTGATCAGTGAATGCCCAGTCACGTGATCAGTGTATGATAGCCACGTGATCAGTGCATGATTAGTCACGTGATCAGTGCATGATCAGCCAGGTTATCTGTGCATGATCAGCCACATGTTCAGTGCATGATCAGCCATGTGATCAGTGAATGATAGCCATGTGATCAGTCATGTGATCATTGTATGATCAGCCACGTGAACAGTGCGTGCTCAGTCACGTGATTAGGGCCTGCTGAGCTGCGTGATTCCTGCCTGCTCATCTGCTTCTTAATTGCCAGCTGAGCTGAGACATTCCTGCCTGCTCATCTGTTTGATAATTGCCAGCTGAGCTGTGTGATTCCTGCCTGCTCATCTGCTTGATAATTGCCAGCTGAGCTGCGTGACACATGTCTGCTCATGTGCTTGATTATTGCCAGCTGAGGTGCGTGATTCCTGCCTGCTCATCTGCTTGACAATTGCCAGCTGAGCCATGTGATTCCTGCCTGCTCAGCTGCTTGATTATTGCCAGCTGTGCAGCATGATTTGTCACAGCTGAGGTCCATGATTATGGCCTCCTGATTGCGGGATTCGTGCCTGCTCAGCTCTTTGATTATTGCCTCCGGAGGCACATCATCAGTGCATGATTGCCATGTGATCAGCGCATGATCAGTGACATGATCGGTGCCATTCAGACACGTGGTCACTGCATGCTCAGACACGTGATCAGTTCCTGATCAGCAACGTGATTAGTGCATGATCAGCCACATGATCAGTGTATGATAAGCCACGTGAGCACTGCATGTGCAGTCACGAGATCAGTGTATGATCAGCCACGTGATCAGTGTATGATAAGCCAGGTGAGCAGTGCATGATCAGCCACGTGATCAGTGTCTGATCTCCACATGATCAGTGCACGTGCAGTCACGTGATCAGTGCATTATAGCTACGTGATCAGTGCATGATGAGTCACGTGATCTGTCCATGATCAGTCAGGTGAATCGTGTATGATCAGCCCCGTGATCAGTGCATGGGCAGTCACAGGATCAGTGCATGATAGACATGTGATCAGTGCATGATCAGTCAGGTGATCAGTGTATGATCAGCCAGGTGTTCACTGCATCATAGCCACGTGTTCAGTGCATGATAGCCACCTGATCAGTGCATGATCAGTCACGTGATCTGTGCATGATCTGTCACATGATCACTGTATCAACATCCACATTATCAGTGCATGGGCAGAGACGTGATCAGGGAATGATAGACACGTGGTCAGTGCATGATCAGTCACGTGATAAGTGTATTATCAGCCACGTGATCATTGCATGATAGCCACCTGATCAGGACATGATAGCCATATGATCAGTACATGATCAGGCACATGATCAGTGCAGGATCAGTCACGAGATCAGTACATGATCAGTCACATGATCAGTGCAAGATCTGTAACGTGATCAGTGTATGATCAACCACGTGATCAGTGCATGCCAAGTTAGGAGAAAAGTGCATGATAGCAAAGTGATCAGAGCATGATCATTCATGTGATCAGTGCCTGACCAGTCACGTGATCAGTGCATGATAGCCACGTGATCAGAGCATGAACAGTCACCTGATCAGTGCATGACCAGTAACGTGATCCGTGCATGATACCCACGTGATCAGTGCAAGATAAGTTACCGGATCAGTGTATGATAAGCCACCTGATCAGTGCATGATATCCACCTTATCAGTTCACAATCAGTCACCTGATCAGTGAATGCACAGTCACGTGATCAGGGCATGATAGCTATTCGATCAGTGCATGATAACCAGGTGATCAGTGCATGATCAGTCACGAGATCAGTGTATGATCAGCCACGTGATCAGTGCATGATCAGCCACGTGATCACTACCTCACCATCCACGCGATCAGGTCATGCGCAGTCATGTGAAAAGTGGATCATAGCGAAGTGATCAGTGCATGATCAGTCACGTGATCAGTGCATGATAGCCACGTGATCAGTGCATGATAACCACGTTATCAGTGCATGATAGCCATGTGATCAGTACACGATCAGTCACGTGATCAGTGCATACTCATCCACGTGATCAGTGCATGATAGCCATGAGTTCTGTGCATGATCAGTCTCGTGATCAGTGTATGATCATCCACATGATCAGTGTATGCCCCGTCACGTGATCATTGCATGAGAACCACATTATCTGTGCATGATCAGTTACGTGATAAGGGCATGCACAGTCACATGATCAGTCCAAGATAGCCACGTGATAAGTGCCTGATCAGTCACGTGATCAGTGCATGATAGCCACGAGATCAGTGCATGACCAGTCACATGATCAGTGCATGATAGCCTCGTGATCAGTGCATGATAAGTTACCGGATCAGTGTATGATAAGGCACGTGATCAGTGCATGATATCCACCTTATCAGTTCACAGTCAGTCACCTGATCAGTGAATGCACAGTCACGTGATCAGTGTATGGTAGCTATGCAATCAGTGCATGATAGCCAGGTGATCAGTGCATGATCAGTCATGTGATCAGTGTATGATCAGCCACGTGATCAGTGCATGATCAGCCACGTGATCACTACCTCACCATCCACGTGATCAGGTCATGCGCAGTCATGTGAAAAGTGGATGATAGCGAAGTGATCATTGCATGATCAGTCACGTGATCAGTGCATGATAGCCACGTGATCAGTGCATAATCAACCACGTGATCAAAACCTCACCATCCAGGTGATCACGTCATGCGCAGTAATGTGAATAGTGGATGATAGCGAAGTGATCAGTGCATGATCAGTCACGTGATCAGTGCATGATAGCCACGTGATCAGAGCATGAACAGTCACGTGATCAGTGCATGATCAGTAACGTGATCAGTGCATGATAGCCACGTGATCAGTGCATGATAAGTTACCGGATCAGTGTATGATAAGCCACCTGATCAGTGCATGATATCCACCTTATCAGTTCACAATCAGTCACCTGATCAGTGAATGCACAGTCACGTGATCAGTGCATGATAGCTATGCGATCAGTGCATGATAGCCAGGTGATCAGTGCGTGATCAGTCACGTGATCAGTGTATGATCAGCCACGTGATCAGTGCGAGATCAGCCACGTGATCACTACCTCACCATCCAGGTGATCAGGTCATGCGCAGTAATGTGAAAAGTGGATGATAGCGAAGTGATCAGTGCATGATCAGCCACGTGATCAGTGTATGATATTCACGTGATCAGTGCATGTGCAGTCACGTGATCAGTGCATTATAGCTACGTGATCAGTGCATGAACAGTCACATGATCTGTCCATGATCAGTCAGGTGAATCGTGTATGATCATCCCCATGATCAGTGCACGGGCAGTCACAAGATCAGTGCATGATAGACATGTAATCAGTGCATGTTCAGCCACGTGATCAGTGTATGATCAACCAGGTGATCACTGCATCATAGCCACCTGATCAGTGCATGACCAGTCACGTGATCTTTGCATGATCTGTCACATGAACACTGTATCAACATCCACATTATCAGTGCATGCGCAGTGACGTGATCAAGGAGTGATAGACACGTGATCAGTGCATGATCAGTCACGTGATAAGTGTATTATCAGCCACGTGATCATTGCATGAATGCCACGTGATCAGGGCATGATAGCCATGTGATCAGTACATGATCAGGCACGTGATCAGTGCAGGATCAGTCACTTGATCAGTACATGATCAGTCACACGATCAGTGCAAGATCTGTAACGTGATCAGTGTATGATCAACCCCGTGATCAGTGCATGCCCAGTTAGGAGAAAAGTGCATGTCTGCGAAGTGATCAGTGCATGATCATTCACGTTATCAGTGCATGATCAGACACGTGATCAGTGCATGATAGCTATGCGATCAGTGCATGGTAGCCAGGTGATCAGTGCATGATCAGTCACGTGATCAGTGTATGATCAGCCACGTTATCAGTGCATGATCAGCCACGTGATCACTACTTCACCATCCACGTGATCAGGTCATGCGCAGTCAAGTGAAAAGTGTATGATAGCGAAGTGATCATTGCATGATCAGTCACGTGATCAGTGCATGATAGCCACGTGATCAGTGCATGATAACCACGTTATCAATGCATGATAGCCATGTGATCAGTACATGATCAGTCACGTGATCAGTGTATACTCAGCCACGTGATCAGTGCATGATAGCCATGAGTTCTGTGCATGATCAGTCTCGTGATCAGTGTATGATCATCCACAGGATCAGTGTATGCCCCGTCACGTGATCATTGCATGAGAGCCACATTATCTGTGCATGATCAGTTACGTGATAAGGGCATGCACAGTCACATAATCAGTCCAAGATAGTGAAGTGATAAGTGCCTGATCAGTCACGTGATCAGTGCATGATAGCCACGAGATCAGTACATGACCAGTCACGTGATCAGTGCATGATAGCCACGTGATCAGTGCATGATAAGTTACCGGATAAGTGTATGATAAGCCACCTGATCAGTGCATGATATCCACCTTATCAGTTCACAATCAGTCCCCTGATCAGTGAATGCACAGTCACGTGATCAGTGTATGGTAGCTATGCGATCAGTGCATGATAGCCAGGTGATCAGTGCATGATCAGTCACGTGATCAGTGTATGATCAGCCACGTAATCAGTGCATGATCAGCCACGTGATCACTACCTCACCATCCACGTGATCAGGTCATGTGCAGTCATGTGAAAAGTGGATGACAGAGAAGTGATCAGTGCATGATCAGTCACGTGATCAGTGCATGATAGTCAGGTGATCAGTGCATGATAACCACGTTATCAGTGCATGATAGCCATGTGATCAGTACATGATCAGTGACGTGATCAGTGTATACTCAGCCACGTGATCAGTGCATGATAGCCATGAGTTATGTACATGATCAGTCTCGTGATCAGTGTATGATCATCCACATGATGAGTGTATGCCCCGTCACATGATCATTGCATGATAGCCACATTATCTGTGCATGATCAGTTACGTGATAAGGGCATGCACAGCCACATGATCAGTCCAAGATAGCCACGTGATAAGTGCCTGATCAGTCACGTAATCAGTGCATGATCAGCCAGGTTACCTGTGCATGATAAGCCACATGTTCAGTGCACGATCAGACACGTGATCAGTGAATGATAAACATTTGATCAGTGCATGATCAGTCACGTGAGCAGTGTATGATCAACCACGTGATTAGTGCATGATAGCCACGAGATCAGTGCTTGATCAGTCTAGTGATCAGTGTATGATCATCCACGTGATCAGTGAATGCCCAGTCACGTGATCAGTGTATGATAGCCACGTGATCAGTGCATGTGCAGTCACGTGATGAGTGCATTATAGCTACGTGATCAGTGCATGATCAGTCACGTGAGCTGTCCATGATCAGTCAGGTGAATCGTGTATGATCAGCCCCGTGATTAGTGCATGACCAGTAACGTGATCAGTGAATGATAGACATGTGGTCAGTGCATGATCAGTCATTGGATCAGTGTATGATCAGCCAGGTGTTCACTGTATCATAGCCACGGGATCAGTGCATGATAGCCACCTGATCAGTGCATGATCAGTCACGTGATCTGTGCATGATCTGTCACATGATCACTGTATCAACATCCACATTATCAGTGCATACGCAGAGACGTGATCAGGGAATGATAGACACGTGATCAGTGCATGATCAGTCACTTGATAAGTGTATTATCAGCCACGTGATCATTGCATGATAGCCACGTGATCAGGGCATGATAGCCATGTGATCACTACATGATCAGCACGTGATCAGTGCAGGATCAGTCACGTGATCAGTACATGATCAGTCACATGATCAATGAAGATCTGTAGCGTGATCAGTGTATGATCAACGACGTGATCAGTGCATGCCCAGTTAGGAGAAAAGTGCATGATAGCGAAGTGAACAGTGCATGATCAGTCACGTGATCAGTGCATGATCATTCACGTGATCAGTGCATGACCAGTAACTTGATCAGTGCATGATAGCCACGTGATCATTGCATGATAGCCACATTATCTGTGCATGATCAGTTACGTGATAAGGGCATGCACAGTCACATGATCAGTCCAAGATAGCCACGTGATAAGTGCATGATCAGTCACGTGATCAGTGCATGATCAGCCAGGTTACCTGTGCATGATAAGCCACATGTTCAGTGCACGATCAGCCACGTGATCAGTGAATGATAAACATTTGATCAGTGCATGATCAGTCACGTGAGCAGTGTATGATCAACCACGTGATTAGTGCATGATAGCCACGAGATCAGTGCTTGATTAGTCTAGTGATCAGTGTATGATCATCCACGTGATCAGTGAATGCCCAGTCACGTGATCAGTGTATGATAGCCACGTGATCAGTGCATGATTAGTCACGTGATCAGTGCATGATCAGCCAGGTTATCTGTGCATGATCAGCCACATGTTCAGTGCATGATCAGCCATGTGATCAGTGAATGATAGCCATGTGATCAGTCATGTGATCATTGTATGATCAGCCACGTGAACAGTGCGTGCTCAGTCATGTGATTAGGGCCTGCTGAGCTGCGTGATTCCTGCCTGCTCATCTGCTTCTTAATTGCCAGCTGAGCTGAGACATTCCTGCCTGCTCATCTGCTTGATAATTGCCAGCTGAGCTGTGTGATTCCTGCCTGCTCATCTGCTTGATAATTGCCAGCTGAGCTGCGTGACACCTGTCTGCTCATGTGCTTGATTATTGCCAGCTGAGGTGCGTGATTCCTGCCTGCTCATCTGCTTGACAATTGCCAGCTGAGCCATGTGATTCCTGCCTGCTCAGCTGCTTGATTATTGCCAGCTGTGCAGCATGATTTGTCACAGCTGAGGTCCATGATTATGGCCTCCTGATTGCGTGATTCGTGCCTGCTCAGCTCTTTGATTATTGCCTCCGGAGGCACATCATCAGTGCATGATTGCCATGTGATCAGCGCATGATCAGTGACATGATCGGTGCCATTCAGACACGTGGTCACTGCATGCTCAGTCACGTGATCAGTTCCTGATCAGCAACGTGATTAGTGCATGATCAGCCACGTGATCAGTGTATGATAAGCCACGTGAGCACTGCATGTGCAGTCACGAGATCAGTGTATGATCAGCCACGTGATCAGTGTATGATAAGCCAGGTGAGCAGTGCATGATCAGCCACGTGATCAGTGTCTGATCTCCACATGATCAGTGCACGTGCAGTCACGTGATCAGTGCATTATAGCTACGTGATCAGTGCATGATGAGTCACGTGATCTGTCCATGATCAGTCAGGTGAATCGTGTATGATCAGCCCCGTGATCAGTGCATGGGCAGTCACAGGATCAGTGCATGATAGACATGTGATCAGTGCATGATCAGTCAGGTGATCAGTGTATGATCAGCCAGGTGTTCACTGCATCATAGCCACGTGATCAGTGCATGATAGCCACCTGATCAGTGCATGATCAGTCACGTGATCTGTGCATGATCTGTCACAAGATCACTGTATCAACATCCACATTATCAGTGCATGGGCAGAGACGTGATCAGGGAATGATAGACACGTGGTCAGTGCATGATCAGTCACGTGATAAGTGTATTATCAGCCACGTGATCATTGCATGATAGCCACCTGATCAGGACATGATAGCCATATGATCAGTACATGATCAGGCACATGATCAGTGCAGGATCAGTCACGAGATCAGTACATGATCAGTCACATGATCAGTGCAAGATCTGTAACGTGATCAGTGTATGATCAACCACGTGATCAGTGCATGCCCAGTTAGGATAAAAGTGCATGATAGCAAAGTGATCAGAGCATGATCATTCATGTGATCAGTGCCTGACCAGTCACGTGATCAGTGCATGATAGCCACGTGATCAGTGCATGACCAGTAACGTGATCCGTGCATGATACCCACGTGATCAGTGCATGATAAGTTACCAGATCAGTGTATGATAAGCCACCTGATCAGTGCATGATATCCACCTTATCAGTTCACAATCAGTCACCTGATCAGTGAATGCACAGTCACGTGATCAGTGCATGTTAGCTGTGCGATCAGTGCATGATAGCCAGGTGATCAGTGCATGATCAGTCACGTGATCAGTGTATGATCAGCCACGTGATCAGTGCATGATCAGCCACGTGATCACTACCTCACCATCCACGTGATCAGGTCATGTGCAGTCATGTGAAAAGTGGATGATAGCGAAGTGATCAGTGCATGATCAGTCACGTGATCAGTGCATGATAGCCACGTGATCAGTGCATGATAACCACGTTATCAGTGCATGATAGCCATGTGATCAGTACATGATCAGTCACGTGATCAGTGTGTACTCAGCCACGTGATCAGTGCATGATAGCCATGAGTTCTGTACATGATCAGTCTCGTGATCAGTGTATTATCATCCACATGATCAGTGTATGCCCCGTCACGTGATCATTGCATGAGAGCCACATTATCTGTGCATGCTCAGTTACGTGATAAGGGCATGCACAGTCACATGATCAGTCCAAGATAGCCACGTGAAAAGTGCCTGATCAGTTACGTGATCAGTGTATGATATCCACGTGATCAGTGTATGTGCACTCACGTGATCAGTGCATTATAGCCACGTGATCACTGCCTGATCAGTCACGTGATCTGTCCATGATCAGTCAGGTGAATCGTGTATGATCATCCCCGTGATCAGTGCACGGGCAGTCACAAGATCAGTGCATGATAGACATGTAATCAGTGCATGTTCAGTCACGAGATCAGTGTATAATCAGCCAGGTGATCACTGCATCATAGCCACCTGATCAGTGCATGATCAGTCACGTGATCTGTGCATGATCTGTCACATGATCACTGTATCAACATCCACATTATCAGTGCATGCGCAGTGACGTGATCAGTGCATGATCAGTCACGTGATAAGTGTATTATCAGCCACGTGATCATTGCATGAATGCCACGTGATCAGCGCATGATAGCCATGTGATCAGTACATGATCAGGCACGTGATCAGTGCAGGATCAGTCTCTTGATCAGTACATGATCAGTCACACGATCAGTGCAAGATCTGTAACGTGATCAGTGTATGATCAACCCCGTGATCAGTGCATGCCCAGTTAGGAGAAAAGTGCATGATTGCAAAGTGATCAGTGCATGATCAGTCACGTGATCAGTGCATGACCAGTAATTTGATCAGTGCATGATAGCCACGTGATCAGTGCATGATAAGTTACCGGACCAGTGTATGATAAGGCACCTGATCAGTGCATGATATCCAACTTATCAGTTCACAATCAGTCACCTGATCAGTGAATGCAGTCACGTGATCAGTGCATGATAGCTATTGGATCAGTACATGATAGCCAGGTGATCAGTGCATGATCAGCAACGTGATTAGTGCATGATCAGCCAGGTGCTCAGTGCATGATCAGGCACGTGATCACTACCTCACCATCCACGTGATCAGGTCATACGCAGTCTTGTGAAAAGTGGATGAGAGCGAAGTGATCAGTGCATGATCAGTCACGTGATCAGTGCATGATAGCCACGTGATCAGTGCATGATAACCACGTTATCAGTGCATGATAGCCATGTGATCAGTACATGATCAGTCACGTGATCAGTGTATACTCAGCCAAGTGATCAGTGCATGATAGCCATGAGTTCTGTGCATGATCAGTCTCGTGATCAGTGTATGATCATCCACATGATGAGTGTATGCCCCGTCACGTGATCATTGCATGATAGCCACATTATCTGTGCATGATCAGTTACGTGATAAGGGCATGCACAGTCACAGGATCAGTCCAAGATAGCCACGTGATAAGTGCATGATCAGTCACGTGATCAGTGCATGATCAGCCAGGTTACCTGTGCATGATAAGCCACATGTTCAGTGCACGATCAGCCACGTGATCAGTGAATGATAAACATTTGATCAGTGCATGATCAGTCACGTGAGCAGTGTATGATCAACCACGTGATTAGTGCATGATAGCCACGAGATCAGTGCTTGATCAGTCTAGTGATCAGTGTATGATCATCCACGTCATCAGTGAATGCCCAGTCACGTGATCAGTGTATGATAGCCACGTGATCAGTGCATGATTAGTCAGGTGATCAGTGCATGATCAGCCAGGTTATCTGTGCATGATCAGCCACATGTTCAGTGCATGATCAGCCATGTGATCAGTGAATGATAGCCATGTGATCAGTCATGTGATCATTGTATGATCAGCACGTGAACAGTGCGTGCTCAGTCACGTGATTAGGGCCTGCTGAGCTGCGTGATTCCTGCCTGCTCATCTGCTTCTTAATTGCCAGTTGAGCTGAGACATTCCTGCCTGCTCATCTGTTTGATAATTGCCAGCTGAGCTGTGTGATTCCTGCCTGCTCATCTGCTTGATAATTGCCAGCTGAGCTGTGTGATACCTGTCTGCTCATGTGCTTCATTATTGCCAGCTGAGGTGCGTGATTCCTGCCTGCTCATCTGCTTGACAATTGCCAGCTGAGCCATGTGATTCCTGCCTGCTCAGCTGCTTGATTATTGCCAGCTGTGCAGCATGATTTGTCACATCTGAGGTCCATGATTATGGCCTCCTGATTGCGTGATTCGTGCCTGCTCAGCTCTTTGATTATTGCCTCCGGAGGCACATCATCAGTGCATGATTGCCATGTGATCAGCGCATGATCAGTGACATGATCGGTGCCATTCAGACACGTGGTCACTGCATGCTCAGTCACGTGATCAGTTCCTGATCAGCAACGTGATTAGTGCATGATCAGCCACGTGATCAGTGTATGATAAGCCACGTGAGCAGTGCATGTGCAGTCACGACATCAGTGTATGATCAGCCACGTGATCAGTGTATGATAAGCCAGGTGAGCAGTGCATGATCAGCCACGTGATCAGTGTCTGATCTCCACATGATCAGTGCACGTGCAGTCACGTGATCAGTGCATTATAGCTACGTGATCAGTGCATGATGAGTCACGTGATCTGTCCATGATCAGTCAGGTGAATCGTGTATGATCAGCCCCGTGATCAGTGCATGGGCAGTCACAGGATCAGTGCATGATAGACATGTGATCAGTGCATGATCAGTCAGGTGATCAGTGTATGATCAGCCAGGTGTTCACTGCATCATAGCCACGTGATCAGTGCATGATAGCCACCTGATCAGTGCATGATCAGTCACGTGATCTGTGCATGATCTGTCACAAGATCACTGTATCAACATCCACATTATCAGTGCATGGGCAGAGACGTGATCAGGGAATGATAGACACGTGGTCAGTGCATGATCAGTCACGTGATAAGTGTATTATCAGCCACGTGATCATTGCATGATAGCCACCTGATCAGGACATGATAGCCATATGATCAGTACATGATCAGGCACATGATCAGTGCAGGATCAGTCACGAGATCAGTACATGATCAGTCACATGATCAGTGCAAGATCTGTAACGTGATCAGTGTATGATCAACCACGTGATCAGTGCATGCCCAGTTAGGAGAAAAGTGCATGATAGCAAAGTGATCAGAGCATGATCATTCATGTGATCAGTGCCTGACCAGTCACGTGATCAGTGCATGATAGCCACGTGATCAGTGCATGAACAGTCACGTGATCAGTGCATGACCAGTAACGTGATCCGTGCATGATACCCACGTGATCAGTGCATGATAAGTTACCAGATCAGTGTATGATAAGCCACCTGATCAGTGCATGATATCCACCTTATCAGTTCACAATCAGTCACCTGATCAGTGAATGCACAGTCACGTGATCAGTGCATGTTAGCTGTGCGATCAGTGCATGATAGCCAGGTGATCAGTGCATGATCAGTCACGTGATCAGTGTATGATAGCCAGGAAATCAGTACATGACCAGTCACGTGATCAGTGCATGATAGCCACGTGATCAGTGCACGGTAAGTTACCGGATAAGTGTATGATAAGCCACCTGATCAGTGCATGATATCCACCTTATCAGTTCACAATCAGTCCCCTGATCAGTGAATGCACAGTCACGTGATCAGTGTATGGTAGTTATGCGATCAGTGCATGATAGCCAGGTGATCAGTGCATGATCAGCCACGTAATCAGTGCATGATCAGCCACGTGATCACTACCTCACCATCCACGTGATCAGGTCATGCGCAGTCATGTGAAAAGTGGATGACAGCGAAGTGATCAGTGCATGATCAGTCACGTGATCAGTGCATGATAGTCACGTGATCAGTGCATGATAACCACGTTATCAGTGCATGATAGCCATGTGATCAGTACATGATCAGTCACGTGATCAGTGTATACTCAGCCACGTGATCAGTGCATGATAGCCATTAGTTCTCTGCATGATCAGTTACGTGATAAGGGCATGCACAGTCACATGATCTGTCCAAGATAGCCACGTGATAAGTGCCTGATCAGTCACGTAATCAGTGCATGATCAGCCAGGTTACCTGTGCATGATAAGCCACATGTTCAGTGCATGATCAGACACGTGATCAGTGAATGATAAACATTTGATCAGTGCATGATCAGTCACGTGAGCAGTGTATGATCAACCACGTGATTAGTGCATGATAGCCACGAGATCAGTGCTTGATCAGTCTAGTGATCAGTGTATGATCATCCACGTGATCAGTGAATGCCCAGTCACGTGATCAGTGTATGATAGCCACGTGATCAGTGCATGTGCAGTCACGTGATGAGTGCATTATAGCTACGTGATCAGTGCATGATCAGTCAGGTGAGCTGTCCATGATCAGTCAGGTGAATCGTGTATGATCAGCCCCGTGATCAGTGCATGACCAGTAATGTGATCAGTGAATGATAGACATGTGATCAGTGCATGATCAGTCATTGGATCAGTGTATGATCAGCCAGGTGTTCACTGCATCATAGCCACGGGATCAGTGCATGATAGCCACCTGATCAGTGCATGATCAGTCACGTGATCTGTGCATGATCTGTCACATGATCACTGTATCAACATCCACATTATCAGTGCATACGCAGAGACGTGATCAGGGAATGATAGACACGTGATCAGTGCATGATCAGTCACGTGATAAGTGTATTATCAGCCACGTGATCATTGCATGATAGCCACGTGATCAGGGCATGATAGCCATGTGATCACTACATGATCAGCACGTGATCAGTGCAGGATCAGTCACGTGATCAGTACATGATCAGTCACATGATCAGTGCAAGATCTGTAGCGTGATCAGTGTATGATCAACCACGTAATCAGTGCATGCCCAGTTAGGAGAAAAGTGCATGATAGCGAAGTGAACAGTGCATGATCAGTCACGTGATCAGTGCATGATCATTCACGTGATCAGTGCATGACCAGTAACTTGATCAGTGCATGATAGCCACGTGATCAGTGCATGATAGCCACATTATCTGTGCATGATCAGTTACGTGATAAGGGCATGCACAGTCACAGGATCAGTCCAAGATAGCCACGTGATAAGTGCATGATCAGTCACGTGATCAGTGCATGATCAGCCAGGTTACCTGTGCATGATAAGCCACATGTTCAGTGCACGATCAGCCACGTGATCAGTGAATGATAAACATTTGATCAGTGCATGATCAGTCACGTGAGCAGTGTATGATCAACCACGTGATTAGTGCATGATAGCCACGAGATCAGTGCTTGATCAGTCTAGTGATCAGTGTATGATCATCCACGTGATCAGTGAATGCCCAGTCACGTGATCAGTGTATGATAGCCACGTGATCAGTGCATGATTAGTCACGTGATCAGTGCATGATCAGCCAGGTTATCTGTGCATGATCAGCCACATGTTCAGTGCATGATCAGCCATGTGATCAGTGAATGATAGCCATGTGATCAGTCATGTGATCATTGTATGATCAGCCACGTGAACAGTGCGTGCTCAGTCACGTGATTAGGGCCTGCTGAGCTGCGTGATTCCTGCCTGCTCATCTGCTTCTTAATTGCCAGCTGAGCTGAGACATTCCTGCCTGCTCATCTGTTTGATAATTGCCAGCTGAGCTGTGTGATTCCTGCCTGCTCATCTGCTTGATAATTGCCAGCTGAGCTGCGTGACACATGTCTGCTCATGTGCTTGATTATTGCCAGCTGAGGTGCGTGATTCCTGCCTGCTCATCTGCTTGACAATTGCCAGCTGAGCCATGTGATTCCTGCCTGCTCAGCTGCTTGATTATTGCCAGCTGTGCAGCATGATTTGTCACAGCTGAGGTCCATGATTATGGCCTCCTGATTGCGGGATTCGTGCCTGCTCAGCTCTTTGATTATTGCCTCCGGAGGCACATCATCAGTGCATGATTGCCATGTGATCAGCGCATGATCAGTGACATGATCGGTGCCATTCAGACACGTGGTCACTGCATGCTCAGACACGTGATCAGTTCCTGATCAGCAACGTGATTAGTGCATGATCAGCCACATGATCAGTGTATGATAAGCCACGTGAGCACTGCATGTGCAGTCACGAGATCAGTGTATGATCAGCCACGTGATCAGTGTATGATAAGCCAGGTGAGCAGTGCATGATCAGCCACGTGATCAGTGTCTGATCTCCACATGATCAGTGCACGTGCAGTCACGTGATCAGTGCATTATAGCTACGTGATCAGTGCATGATGAGTCACGTGATCTGTCCATGATCAGTCAGGTGAATCGTGTATGATCAGCCCCGTGATCAGTGCATGGGCAGTCACAGGATCAGTGCATGATAGACATGTGATCAGTGCATGATCAGTCAGGTGATCAGTGTATGATCAGCCAGGTGTTCACTGCATCATAGCCACGTGTTCAGTGCATGATAGCCACCTGATCAGTGCATGATCAGTCACGTGATCTGTGCATGATCTGTCACATGATCACTGTATCAACATCCACATTATCAGTGCATGGGCAGAGACGTGATCAGGGAATGATAGACACGTGGTCAGTGCATGATCAGTCACGTGATAAGTGTATTATCAGCCACGTGATCATTGCATGATAGCCACCTGATCAGGACATGATAGCCATATGATCAGTACATGATCAGGCACATGATCAGTGCAGGATCAGTCACGAGATCAGTACATGATCAGTCACATGATCAGTGCAAGATCTGTAACGTGATCAGTGTATGATCAACCACGTGATCAGTGCATGCCAAGTTAGGAGAAAAGTGCATGATAGCAAAGTGATCAGAGCATGATCATTCATGTGATCAGTGCCTGACCAGTCACGTGATCAGTGCATGATAGCCACGTGATCAGAGCATGAACAGTCACCTGATCAGTGCATGACCAGTAACGTGATCCGTGCATGATACCCACGTGATCAGTGCAAGATAAGTTACCGGATCAGTGTATGATAAGCCACCTGATCAGTGCATGATATCCACCTTATCAGTTCACAATCAGTCACCTGATCAGTGAATGCACAGTCACGTGATCAGGGCATGATAGCTATTCGATCAGTGCATGATAACCAGGTGATCAGTGCATGATCAGTCACGAGATCAGTGTATGATCAGCCACGTGATCAGTGCATGATCAGCCACGTGATCACTACCTCACCATCCACGCGATCAGGTCATGCGCAGTCATGTGAAAAGTGGATCATAGCGAAGTGATCAGTGCATGATCAGTCACGTGATCAGTGCATGATAGCCACGTGATCAGTGCATGATAACCACGTTATCAGTGCATGATAGCCATGTGATCAGTACACGATCAGTCACGTGATCAGTGCATACTCATCCACGTGATCAGTGCATGATAGCCATGAGTTCTGTGCATGATCAGTCTCGTGATCAGTGTATGATCATCCACATGATCAGTGTATGCCCCGTCACGTGATCATTGCATGAGAACCACATTATCTGTGCATGATCAGTTACGTGATAAGGGCATGCACAGTCACATGATCAGTCCAAGATAGCCACGTGATAAGTGCCTGATCAGTCACGTGATCAGTGCATGATAGCCACGAGATCAGTGCATGACCAGTCACATGATCAGTGCATGATAGCCTCGTGATCAGTGCATGATAAGTTACCGGATCAGTGTATGATAAGGCACGTGATCAGTGCATGATATCCACCTTATCAGTTCACAGTCAGTCACCTGATCAGTGAATGCACAGTCACGTGATCAGTGTATGGTAGCTATGCAATCAGTGCATGATAGCCAGGTGATCAGTGCATGATCAGTCATGTGATCAGTGTATGATCAGCCACGTGATCAGTGCATGATCAGCCACGTGATCACTACCTCACCATCCACGTGATCAGGTCATGCGCAGTCATGTGAAAAGTGGATGATAGCGAAGTGATCATTGCATGATCAGTCACGTGATCAGTGCATGATAGCCACGTGATCAGTGCATAATCAACCACGTGATCAAAACCTCACCATCCAGGTGATCACGTCATGCGCAGTAATGTGAATAGTGGATGATAGCGAAGTGATCAGTGCATGATCAGTCACGTGATCAGTGCATGATAGCCACGTGATCAGAGCATGAACAGTCACGTGATCAGTGCATGATCAGTAACGTGATCAGTGCATGATAGCCACGTGATCAGTGCATGATAAGTTACCGGATCAGTGTATGATAAGCCACCTGATCAGTGCATGATATCCACCTTATCAGTTCACAATCAGTCACCTGATCAGTGAATGCACAGTCACGTGATCAGTGCATGATAGCTATGCGATCAGTGCATGATAGCCAGGTGATCAGTGCGTGATCAGTCACGTGATCAGTGTATGATCAGCCACGTGATCAGTGCGAGATCAGCCACGTGATCACTACCTCACCATCCAGGTGATCAGGTCATGCGCAGTAATGTGAAAAGTGGATGATAGCGAAGTGATCAGTGCATGATCAGCCACGTGATCAGTGTATGATATTCACGTGATCAGTGCATGTGCAGTCACGTGATCAGTGCATTATAGCTACGTGATCAGTGCATGAACAGTCACATGATCTGTCCATGATCAGTCAGGTGAATCGTGTATGATCATCCCCATGATCAGTGCACGGGCAGTCACAAGATCAGTGCATGATAGACATGTAATCAGTGCATGTTCAGCCACGTGATCAGTGTATGATCAACCAGGTGATCACTGCATCATAGCCACCTGATCAGTGCATGACCAGTCACGTGATCTTTGCATGATCTGTCACATGAACACTGTATCAACATCCACATTATCAGTGCATGCGCAGTGACGTGATCAAGGAGTGATAGACACGTGATCAGTGCATGATCAGTCACGTGATAAGTGTATTATCAGCCACGTGATCATTGCATGAATGCCACGTGATCAGGGCATGATAGCCATGTGATCAGTACATGATCAGGCACGTGATCAGTGCAGGATCAGTCACTTGATCAGTACATGATCAGTCACACGATCAGTGCAAGATCTGTAACGTGATCAGTGTATGATCAACCCCGTGATCAGTGCATGCCCAGTTAGGAGAAAAGTGCATGTCTGCGAAGTGATCAGTGCATGATCATTCACGTTATCAGTGCATGATCAGACACGTGATCAGTGCATGATAGCTATGCGATCAGTGCATGGTAGCCAGGTGATCAGTGCATGATCAGTCACGTGATCAGTGTATGATCAGCCACGTTATCAGTGCATGATCAGCCACGTGATCACTACTTCACCATCCACGTGATCAGGTCATGCGCAGTCAAGTGAAAAGTGTATGATAGCGAAGTGATCATTGCATGATCAGTCACGTGATCAGTGCATGATAGCCACGTGATCAGTGCATGATAACCACGTTATCAATGCATGATAGCCATGTGATCAGTACATGATCAGTCACGTGATCAGTGTATACTCAGCCACGTGATCAGTGCATGATAGCCATGAGTTCTGTGCATGATCAGTCTCGTGATCAGTGTATGATCATCCACAGGATCAGTGTATGCCCCGTCACGTGATCATTGCATGAGAGCCACATTATCTGTGCATGATCAGTTACGTGATAAGGGCATGCACAGTCACATAATCAGTCCAAGATAGTGAAGTGATAAGTGCCTGATCAGTCACGTGATCAGTGCATGATAGCCACGAGATCAGTACATGACCAGTCACGTGATCAGTGCATGATAGCCACGTGATCAGTGCATGATAAGTTACCGGATAAGTGTATGATAAGCCACCTGATCAGTGCATGATATCCACCTTATCAGTTCACAATCAGTCCCCTGATCAGTGAATGCACAGTCACGTGATCAGTGTATGGTAGCTATGCGATCAGTGCATGATAGCCAGGTGATCAGTGCATGATCAGTCACGTGATCAGTGTATGATCAGCCACGTAATCAGTGCATGATCAGCCACGTGATCACTACCTCACCATCCACGTGATCAGGTCATGTGCAGTCATGTGAAAAGTGGATGACAGAGAAGTGATCAGTGCATGATCAGTCACGTGATCAGTGCATGATAGTCAGGTGATCAGTGCATGATAACCACGTTATCAGTGCATGATAGCCATGTGATCAGTACATGATCAGTGACGTGATCAGTGTATACTCAGCCACGTGATCAGTGCATGATAGCCATGAGTTATGTACATGATCAGTCTCGTGATCAGTGTATGATCATCCACATGATGAGTGTATGCCCCGTCACATGATCATTGCATGATAGCCACATTATCTGTGCATGATCAGTTACGTGATAAGGGCATGCACAGCCACATGATCAGTCCAAGATAGCCACGTGATAAGTGCCTGATCAGTCACGTAATCAGTGCATGATCAGCCAGGTTACCTGTGCATGATAAGCCACATGTTCAGTGCACGATCAGACACGTGATCAGTGAATGATAAACATTTGATCAGTGCATGATCAGTCACGTGAGCAGTGTATGATCAACCACGTGATTAGTGCATGATAGCCACGAGATCAGTGCTTGATCAGTCTAGTGATCAGTGTATGATCATCCACGTGATCAGTGAATGCCCAGTCACGTGATCAGTGTATGATAGCCACGTGATCAGTGCATGTGCAGTCACGTGATGAGTGCATTATAGCTACGTGATCAGTGCATGATCAGTCACGTGAGCTGTCCATGATCAGTCAGGTGAATCGTGTATGATCAGCCCCGTGATTAGTGCATGACCAGTAACGTGATCAGTGAATGATAGACATGTGGTCAGTGCATGATCAGTCATTGGATCAGTGTATGATCAGCCAGGTGTTCACTGTATCATAGCCACGGGATCAGTGCATGATAGCCACCTGATCAGTGCATGATCAGTCACGTGATCTGTGCATGATCTGTCACATGATCACTGTATCAACATCCACATTATCAGTGCATACGCAGAGACGTGATCAGGGAATGATAGACACGTGATCAGTGCATGATCAGTCACTTGATAAGTGTATTATCAGCCACGTGATCATTGCATGATAGCCACGTGATCAGGGCATGATAGCCATGTGATCACTACATGATCAGCACGTGATCAGTGCAGGATCAGTCACGTGATCAGTACATGATCAGTCACATGATCAATGAAGATCTGTAGCGTGATCAGTGTATGATCAACGACGTGATCAGTGCATGCCCAGTTAGGAGAAAAGTGCATGATAGCGAAGTGAACAGTGCATGATCAGTCACGTGATCAGTGCATGATCATTCACGTGATCAGTGCATGACCAGTAACTTGATCAGTGCATGATAGCCACGTGATCATTGCATGATAGCCACATTATCTGTGCATGATCAGTTACGTGATAAGGGCATGCACAGTCACATGATCAGTCCAAGATAGCCACGTGATAAGTGCATGATCAGTCACGTGATCAGTGCATGATCAGCCAGGTTACCTGTGCATGATAAGCCACATGTTCAGTGCACGATCAGCCACGTGATCAGTGAATGATAAACATTTGATCAGTGCATGATCAGTCACGTGAGCAGTGTATGATCAACCACGTGATTAGTGCATGATAGCCACGAGATCAGTGCTTGATTAGTCTAGTGATCAGTGTATGATCATCCACGTGATCAGTGAATGCCCAGTCACGTGATCAGTGTATGATAGCCACGTGATCAGTGCATGATTAGTCACGTGATCAGTGCATGATCAGCCAGGTTATCTGTGCATGATCAGCCACATGTTCAGTGCATGATCAGCCATGTGATCAGTGAATGATAGCCATGTGATCAGTCATGTGATCATTGTATGATCAGCCACGTGAACAGTGCGTGCTCAGTCATGTGATTAGGGCCTGCTGAGCTGCGTGATTCCTGCCTGCTCATCTGCTTCTTAATTGCCAGCTGAGCTGAGACATTCCTGCCTGCTCATCTGCTTGATAATTGCCAGCTGAGCTGTGTGATTCCTGCCTGCTCATCTGCTTGATAATTGCCAGCTGAGCTGCGTGACACCTGTCTGCTCATGTGCTTGATTATTGCCAGCTGAGGTGCGTGATTCCTGCCTGCTCATCTGCTTGACAATTGCCAGCTGAGCCATGTGATTCCTGCCTGCTCAGCTGCTTGATTATTGCCAGCTGTGCAGCATGATTTGTCACAGCTGAGGTCCATGATTATGGCCTCCTGATTGCGTGATTCGTGCCTGCTCAGCTCTTTGATTATTGCCTCCGGAGGCACATCATCAGTGCATGATTGCCATGTGATCAGCGCATGATCAGTGACATGATCGGTGCCATTCAGACACGTGGTCACTGCATGCTCAGTCACGTGATCAGTTCCTGATCAGCAACGTGATTAGTGCATGATCAGCCACGTGATCAGTGTATGATAAGCCACGTGAGCAGTGCATGTGCAGTCACGAGATCAGTGTATGATCAGCCACGTGATCAGTGTATGATAAGCCAGGTGAGCAGTGCATGATCAGCCACGTGATCAGTGTCTGATCTCCACATGATCAGTGCACGTGCAGTCACGTGATCAGTGCATTATAGCTACGTGATCAGTGCATGATGAGTCACGTGATCTGTCCATGATCAGTCAGGTGAATCGTGTATGATCAGCCCCGTGATCAGTGCATGGGCAGTCACAGGATCAGTGCATGATAGACATGTGATCAGTGCATGATCAGTCAGGTGATCAGTGTATGATCAGCCAGGTGTTCACTGCATCATAGCCACGTGATCAGTGCATGATAGCCACCTGATCAGTGCATGATCAGTCACGTGATCTGTGCATGATCTGTCACAAGATCACTGTATCAACATCCACATTATCAGTGCATGGGCAGAGACGTGATCAGGGAATGATAGACACGTGGTCAGTGCATGATCAGTCACGTGATAAGTGTATTATCAGCCACGTGATCATTGCATGATAGCCACCTGATCAGGACATGATAGCCATATGATCAGTACATGATCAGGCACATGATCAGTGCAGGATCAGTCACGAGATCAGTACATGATCAGTCACATGATCAGTGCAAGATCTGTAACGTGATCAGTGTATGATCAACCACGTGATCAGTGCATGCCCAGTTAGGATAAAAGTGCATGATAGCAAAGTGATCAGAGCATGATCATTCATGTGATCAGTGCCTGACCAGTCACGTGATCAGTGCATGATAGCCACGTGATCAGTGCATGACCAGTAACGTGATCCGTGCATGATACCCACGTGATCAGTGCATGATAAGTTACCAGATCAGTGTATGATAAGCCACCTGATCAGTGCATGATATCCACCTTATCAGTTCACAATCAGTCACCTGATCAGTGAATGCACAGTCACGTGATCAGTGCATGTTAGCTGTGCGATCAGTGCATGATAGCCAGGTGATCAGTGCATGATCAGTCACGTGATCAGTGTATGATCAGCCACGTGATCAGTGCATGATCAGCCACGTGATCACTACCTCACCATCCACGTGATCAGGTCATGTGCAGTCATGTGAAAAGTGGATGATAGCGAAGTGATCAGTGCATGATCAGTCACGTGATCAGTGCATGATAGCCACGTGATCAGTGCATGATAACCACGTTATCAGTGCATGATAGCCATGTGATCAGTACATGATCAGTCACGTGATCAGTGTGTACTCAGCCACGTGATCAGTGCATGATAGCCATGAGTTCTGTACATGATCAGTCTCGTGATCAGTGTATTATCATCCACATGATCAGTGTATGCCCCGTCACGTGATCATTGCATGAGAGCCACATTATCTGTGCATGCTCAGTTACGTGATAAGGGCATGCACAGTCACATGATCAGTCCAAGATAGCCACGTGAAAAGTGCCTGATCAGTTACGTGATCAGTGTATGATATCCACGTGATCAGTGTATGTGCACTCACGTGATCAGTGCATTATAGCCACGTGATCACTGCCTGATCAGTCACGTGATCTGTCCATGATCAGTCAGGTGAATCGTGTATGATCATCCCCGTGATCAGTGCACGGGCAGTCACAAGATCAGTGCATGATAGACATGTAATCAGTGCATGTTCAGTCACGAGATCAGTGTATAATCAGCCAGGTGATCACTGCATCATAGCCACCTGATCAGTGCATGATCAGTCACGTGATCTGTGCATGATCTGTCACATGATCACTGTATCAACATCCACATTATCAGTGCATGCGCAGTGACGTGATCAGTGCATGATCAGTCACGTGATAAGTGTATTATCAGCCACGTGATCATTGCATGAATGCCACGTGATCAGCGCATGATAGCCATGTGATCAGTACATGATCAGGCACGTGATCAGTGCAGGATCAGTCTCTTGATCAGTACATGATCAGTCACACGATCAGTGCAAGATCTGTAACGTGATCAGTGTATGATCAACCCCGTGATCAGTGCATGCCCAGTTAGGAGAAAAGTGCATGATTGCAAAGTGATCAGTGCATGATCAGTCACGTGATCAGTGCATGACCAGTAATTTGATCAGTGCATGATAGCCACGTGATCAGTGCATGATAAGTTACCGGATCAGTGTATGATAAGGCACCTGATCAGTGCATGATATCCAACTTATCAGTTCACAATCAGTCACCTGATCAGTGAATGCAGTCACGTGATCAGTGCATGATAGCTATTGGATCAGTACATGATAGCCAGGTGATCAGTGCATGATCAGCAACGTGATTAGTGCATGATCAGCCAGGTGCTCAGTGCATGATCAGGCACGTGATCACTACCTCACCATCCACGTGATCAGGTCATACGCAGTCTTGTGAAAAGTGGATGAGAGCGAAGTGATCAGTGCATGATCAGTCACGTGATCAGTGCATGATAGCCACGTGATCAGTGCATGATAACCACGTTATCAGTGCATGATAGCCATGTGATCAGTACATGATCAGTCACGTGATCAGTGTATACTCAGCCAAGTGATCAGTGCATGATAGCCATGAGTTCTGTGCATGATCAGTCTCGTGATCAGTGTATGATCATCCACATGATGAGTGTATGCCCCGTCACGTGATCATTGCATGATAGCCACATTATCTGTGCATGATCAGTTACGTGATAAGGGCATGCACAGTCACAGGATCAGTCCAAGATAGCCACGTGATAAGTGCATGATCAGTCACGTGATCAGTGCATGATCAGCCAGGTTACCTGTGCATGATAAGCCACATGTTCAGTGCACGATCAGCCACGTGATCAGTGAATGATAAACATTTGATCAGTGCATGATCAGTCACGTGAGCAGTGTATGATCAACCACGTGATTAGTGCATGATAGCCACGAGATCAGTGCTTGATCAGTCTAGTGATCAGTGTATGATCATCCACGTCATCAGTGAATGCCCAGTCACGTGATCAGTGTATGATAGCCACGTGATCAGTGCATGATTAGTCAGGTGATCAGTGCATGATCAGCCAGGTTATCTGTGCATGATCAGCCACATGTTCAGTGCATGATCAGCCATGTGATCAGTGAATGATAGCCATGTGATCAGTCATGTGATCATTGTATGATCAGCACGTGAACAGTGCGTGCTCAGTCACGTGATTAGGGCCTGCTGAGCTGCGTGATTCCTGCCTGCTCATCTGCTTCTTAATTGCCAGTTGAGCTGAGACATTCCTGCCTGCTCATCTGTTTGATAATTGCCAGCTAAGCTGTGTGATTCCTGCCTGCTCATCTGCTTGATAATTGCCAGCTGAGCTGTGTGATACCTGTCTGCTCATGTGCTTCATTATTGCCAGCTGAGGTGCGTGATTCCTGCCTGCTCATCTGCTTGACAATTGCCAGCTGAGCCATGTGATTCCTGCCTGCTCAGCTGCTTGATTATTGCCAGCTGTGCAGCATGATTTGTCACATCTGAGGTCCATGATTATGGCCTCCTGATTGCGTGATTCGTGCCTGCTCAGCTCTTTGATTATTGCCTCCGGAGGCACATCATCAGTGCATGATTGCCATGTGATCAGCGCATGATCAGTGACATGATCGGTGCCATTCAGACACGTGGTCACTGCATGCTCAGTCACGTGATCAGTTCCTGATCAGCAACGTGATTAGTGCATGATCAGCCACGTGATCAGTGTATGATAAGCCACGTGAGCAGTGCATGTGCAGTCACGACATCAGTGTATGATCAGCCACGTGATCAGTGTATGATAAGCCAGGTGAGCAGTGCATGATCAGCCACGTGATCAGTGTCTGATCTCCACATGATCAGTGCACGTGCAGTCACGTGATCAGTGCATTATAGCTACGTGATCAGTGCATGATGAGTCACGTGATCTGTCCATGATCAGTCAGGTGAATCGTGTATGATCAGCCCCGTGATCAGTGCATGGGCAGTCACAGGATCAGTGCATGATAGACATGTGATCAGTGCATGATCAGTCAGGTGATCAGTGTATGATCAGCCAGGTGTTCACTGCATCATAGCCACGTGATCAGTGCATGATAGCCACCTGATCAGTGCATGATCAGTCACGTGATCTGTGCATGATCTGTCACAAGATCACTGTATCAACATCCACATTATCAGTGCATGGGCAGAGACGTGATCAGGGAATGATAGACACGTGGTCAGTGCATGATCAGTCACGTGATAAGTGTATTATCAGCCACGTGATCATTGCATGATAGCCACCTGATCAGGACATGATAGCCATATGATCAGTACATGATCAGGCACATGATCAGTGCAGGATCAGTCACGAGATCAGTACATGATCAGTCACATGATCAGTGCAAGATCTGTAACGTGATCAGTGTATGATCAACCACGTGATCAGTGCATGCCCAGTTAGGAGAAAAGTGCATGATAGCAAAGTGATCAGAGCATGATCATTCATGTGATCAGTGCCTGACCAGTCACGTGATCAGTGCATGATAGCCACGTGATCAGTGCATGAACAGTCACGTGATCAGTGCATGACCAGTAACGTGATCCGTGCATGATACCCACGTGATCAGTGCATGATAAGTTACCAGATCAGTGTATGATAAGCCACCTGATCAGTGCATGATATCCACCTTATCAGTTCACAATCAGTCACCTGATCAGTGAATGCACAGTCACGTGATCAGTGCATGTTAGCTGTGCGATCAGTGCATGATAGCCAGGTGATCAGTGCATGATCAGTCACGTGATCAGTGTATGATCAGCCACGTGATCAGTGCATGATCAGCCACGTGATCACTACCTCACCATCCACGTGATCAGGTCATGTGCAGTCATGTGAAAAGTGGATGATAGCGAAGTGATCAGTGCATGATCAGTCACGTGATCAGTGCATGATAGCCACGTGATCAGTGCATGATAACCACGTTATCAGTGCATGATAGCCATGTGATCAGTACATGATCAGTCACGTGATCAGTGTGTACTCAGCCACGTGATCAGTGCATGATAGCCATGAGTTCTGTACATGATCAGTCTCGTGATCAGTGTATTATCATCCACATGATCAGTGTATGCCCCGTCACGTGATCATTGCATGAGAGCCACATTATCTGTGCATGCTCAGTTACGTGATAAGGGCATGCACAGTCACATGATCAGTCCAAGATAGCCACGTGAAAAGTGCCTGATCAGTTACGTGATCAGTGTATGATATCCACGTGATCAGTGTATGTGCACTCACGTGATCAGTGCATTATAGCCACGTGATCACTGCCTGATCAGTCACGTGATCTGTCCATGATCAGTCAGGTGAATCGTGTATGATCATCCCCGTGATCAGTGCACGGGCAGTCACAAGATCAGTGCATGATAGACATGTAATCAGTGCATGTTCAGTCACGAGATCAGTGTATAATCAGCCAGGTGATCACTGCATCATAGCCACCTGATCAGTGCATGATCAGTCACGTGATCTGTGCATGATCTGTCACATGATCACTGTATCAACATCCACATTATCAGTGCATGCGCAGTGACGTGATCAGTGCATGATCAGTCACGTGATAAGTGTATTATCAGCCACGTGATCATTGCATGAATGCCACGTGATCAGCGCATGATAGCCATGTGATCAGTACATGATCAGGCACGTGATCAGTGCAGGATCAGTCTCTTGATCAGTACATGATCAGTCACACGATCAGTGCAAGATCTGTAACGTGATCAGTGTATGATCAACCCCGTGATCAGTGCATGCCCAGTTAGGAGAAAAGTGCATGATTGCAAAGTGATCAGTGCATGATCAGTCACGTGATCAGTGCATGACCAGTAATTTGATCAGTGCATGATAGCCACGTGATCAGTGCATGATAAGTTACCGGATCAGTGTATGATAAGGCACCTGATCAGTGCATGATATCCAACTTATCAGTTCACAATCAGTCACCTGATCAGTGAATGCAGTCACGTGATCAGTGCATGATAGCTATTGGATCAGTACATGATAGCCAGGTGATCAGTGCATGATCAGCAACGTGATTAGTGCATGATCAGCCAGGTGCTCAGTGCATGATCAGGCACGTGATCACTACCTCACCATCCACGTGATCAGGTCATACGCAGTCTTGTGAAAAGTGGATGAGAGCGAAGTGATCAGTGCATGATCAGTCACGTGATCAGTGCATGATAGCCACGTGATCAGTGCATGATAACCACGTTATCAGTGCATGATAGCCATGTGATCAGTACATGATCAGTCACGTGATCAGTGTATACTCAGCCAAGTGATCAGTGCATGATAGCCATGAGTTCTGTGCATGATCAGTCTCGTGATCAGTGTATGATCATCCACATGATGAGTGTATGCCCCGTCACGTGATCATTGCATGATAGCCACATTATCTGTGCATGATCAGTTACGTGATAAGGGCATGCACAGTCACAGGATCAGTCCAAGATAGCCACGTGATAAGTGCATGATCAGTCACGTGATCAGTGCATGATCAGCCAGGTTACCTGTGCATGATAAGCCACATGTTCAGTGCACGATCAGCCACGTGATCAGTGAATGATAAACATTTGATCAGTGCATGATCAGTCACGTGAGCAGTGTATGATCAACCACGTGATTAGTGCATGATAGCCACGAGATCAGTGCTTGATCAGTCTAGTGATCAGTGTATGATCATCCACGTCATCAGTGAATGCCCAGTCACGTGATCAGTGTATGATAGCCACGTGATCAGTGCATGATTAGTCAGGTGATCAGTGCATGATCAGCCAGGTTATCTGTGCATGATCAGCCACATGTTCAGTGCATGATCAGCCATGTGATCAGTGAATGATAGCCATGTGATCAGTCATGTGATCATTGTATGATCAGCACGTGAACAGTGCGTGCTCAGTCACGTGATTAGGGCCTGCTGAGCTGCGTGATTCCTGCCTGCTCATCTGCTTCTTAATTGCCAGTTGAGCTGAGACATTCCTGCCTGCTCATCTGTTTGATAATTGCCAGCTGAGCTGTGTGATTCCTGCCTGCTCATCTGCTTGATAATTGCCAGCTGAGCTGTGTGATACCTGTCTGCTCATGTGCTTCATTATTGCCAGCTGAGGTGCGTGATTCCTGCCTGCTCATCTGCTTGACAATTGCCAGCTGAGCCATGTGATTCCTGCCTGCTCAGCTGCTTGATTATTGCCAGCTGTGCAGCATGATTTGTCACATCTGAGGTCCATGATTATGGCCTCCTGATTGCGTGATTCGTGCCTGCTCAGCTCTTTGATTATTGCCTCCGGAGGCACATCATCAGTGCATGATTGCCATGTGATCAGCGCATGATCAGTGACATGATCGGTGCCATTCAGACACGTGGTCACTGCATGCTCAGTCACGTGATCAGTTCCTGATCAGCAACGTGATTAGTGCATGATCAGCCACGTGATCAGTGTATGATAAGCCACGTGAGCACTGCATGTGCAGTCACGACATCAGTGTATGATCAGCCACGTGATCAGTGTATGATAAGCCAGGTGAGCAGTGCATGATCAGCCACGTGATCAGTGTCTGATCTCCACATGATCAGTGCACGTGCAGTCACGTGATCAGTGCATTATAGCTACGTGATCAGTGCATGATGAGTCACGTGATCTGTCCATGATCAGTCAGGTGAATCGTGTATGATCAGCCCCGTGATCAGTGCATGGGCAGTCACAGGATCAGTGCATGATAGACATGTGATCAGTGCATGATCAGTCAGGTGATCAGTGTATGATCAGCCAGGTGTTCACTGCATCATAGCCACGTGATCAGTGCATGATAGCCACCTGATCAGTGCATGATCAGTCACGTGATCTGTGCATGATCTGTCACAAGATCACTGTATCAACATCCACATTATCAGTGCATGGGCAGAGACGTGATCAGGGAATGATAGACACGTGGTCAGTGCATGATCAGTCACGTGATAAGTGTATTATCAGCCACGTGATCATTGCATGATAGCCACCTGATCAGGACATGATAGCCATATGATCAGTACATGATCAGGCACATGATCAGTGCAGGATCAGTCACGAGATCAGTACATGATCAGTCACATGATCAGTGCAAGATCTGTAACGTGATCAGTGTATGATCAACCACGTGATCAGTGCATGCCCAGTTAGGATAAAAGTGCATGATAGCAAAGTGATCAGAGCATGATCATTCATGTGATCAGTGCCTGACCAGTCACGTGATCAGTGCATGATAGCCACGTGATCAGTGCATGAACAGTCACGTGATCAGTGCATGACCAGTAACGTGATCCGTGCATGATACCCACGTGATCAGTGCATGATAAGTTACCAGATCAGTGTATGATAAGCCACCTGATCAGTGCATGATATCCACCTTATCAGTTCACAATCAGTCACCTGATCAGTGAATGCACAGTCACGTGATCAGTGCATGTTAGCTGTGCGATCAGTGCATGATAGCCAGGTGATCAGTGCATGATCAGTCACGTGATCAGTGTATGATCAGCCACGTGATCAGTGCATGATCAGCCACGTGATCACTACCTCACCATCCACGTGATCAGGTCATGTGCAGTCATGTGAAAAGTGGATGATATCGAAGTGATCAGTGCATGATCAGTCACGTGATCAGTGCATGATAGCCACGTGATCAGTGCATGATAACCACGTTATCAGTGCATGATAGCCATGTGATCAGTACATGATCAGTCACGTGATCAGTGTGTACTCAGCCACGTGATCAGTGCATGATAGCCATGAGTTCTGTACATGATCAGTCTCGTGATCAGTGTATTATCATCCACATGATCAGTGTATGCCCCGTCACGTGATCATTGCATGAGAGCCACATTATCTGTGCATGCTCAGTTACGTGATAAGGGCATGCACAGTCACATGATCAGTCCAAGATAGCCACGTGAAAAGTGCCTGATCAGTTACGTGATCAGTGTATGATATCCACGTGATCAGTGTATGTGCACTCACGTGATCAGTGCATTATAGCCACGTGATCACTGCCTGATCAGTCACGTGATCTGTCCATGATCAGTCAGGTGAATCGTGTATGATCATCCCCGTGATCAGTGCACGGGCAGTCACAAGATCAGTGCATGATAGACATGTAATCAGTGCATGTTCAGTCACGAGATCAGTGTATAATCAGCCAGGTGATCACTGCATCATAGCCACCTGATCAGTGCATGATCAGTCACGTGATCTGTGCATGATCTGTCACATGATCACTGTATCAACATCCACATTATCAGTGCATGCGCAGTGACGTGATCAGTGCATGATCAGTCACGTGATAAGTGTATTATCAGCCACGTGATCATTGCATGAATGCCACGTGATCAGCGCATGATAGCCATGTGATCAGTACATGATCAGGCACGTGATCAGTGCAGGATCAGTCTCTTGATCAGTACATGATCAGTCACACGATCAGTGCAAGATCTGTAACGTGATCAGTGTATGATCAACCCCGTGATCAGTGCATGCCCAGTTAGGAGAAAAGTGCATGACTGCAAAGTGATCAGTGCATGATCAGTCACGTGATCAGTGCATGACCAGTAATTTGATCAGTGCATGATAGCCACGTGATCAGTGCATGATAAGTTACCGGATCAGTGTATGATAAGGCACCTGATCAGTGCATGATATCCAACTTATCAGTTCACAATCAGTCACCTGATCAGTGAATGCAGTCACGTGATCAGTGCATGATAGCTATTGGATCAGTACATGATAGCCAGGTGATCAGTGCATGATCAGCAACGTGATTAGTGCATGATCAGCCAGGTGCTCAGTGCATGATCAGGCACGTGATCACTACCTCACCATCCACGTGATCAGGTCATACGCAGTCTTGTGAAAAGTGGATGAGAGCGAAGTGATCAGTGCATGATCAGTCACGTGATCAGTGCATGATAGCCACGTGATCAGTGCATGATAACCACGTTATCAGTGCATGATAGCCATGTGATCAGTACATGATCAGTCACGTGATCAGTGTATACTCAGCCAAGTGATCAGTGCATGATAGCCATGAGTTCTGTGCATGATCAGTCTCGTGATCAGTGTATGATCATCCACATGATGAGTGTATGCCCCGTCACGTGATCATTGCATGATAGCCACATTATCTGTGCATGATCAGTTACGTGATAAGGGCATGCACAGTCACAGGATCAGTCCAAGATAGCCACGTGATAAGTGCATGATCAGTCACGTGATCAGTGCATGATCAGCCAGGTTACCTGTGCATGATAAGCCACATGTTCAGTGCACGATCAGCCACGTGATCAGTGAATGATAAACATTTGATCAGTGCATGATCAGTCACGTGAGCAGTGTATGATCAACCACGTGATTAGTGCATGATAGCCACGAGATCAGTGCTTGATCAGTCTAGTGATCAGTGTATGATCATCCACGTCATCAGTGAATGCCCAGTCACGTGATCAGTGTATGATAGCCACGTGATCAGTGCATGATTAGTCAGGTGATCAGTGCATGATCAGCCAGGTTATCTGTGCATGATCAGCCACATGTTCAGTGCATGATCAGCCATGTGATCAGTGAATGATAGCCATGTGATCAGTCATGTGATCATTGTATGATCAGCCACGTGAACAGTGCGTGCTCAGTCACGTGATTAGGGCCTGCTGAGCTGCGTGATTCCTGCCTGCTCATCTGCTTCTTAATTGCCAGTTGAGCTGAGACATTCCTGCCTGCTCAAATGTTTGATAATTGCCAGCTGAGCTGTGTGATTCCTGCCTGCTCATCTGCTTGATAATTGCCAGCTGAGCTGCGTGATACCTGTCTGCTCATGTGCTTCATTATTGCCAGCTGAGGTGCGTGATTCCTGCCTGCTCATCTGCTTGACAATTGCCAGCTGAGCCATGTGATTCCTGCCTGCTCAGCTGCTTGATTATTGCCAGCTGTGCAGCATGATTTGTCACAGCTGAGGTCCATGATTATGGCCTCCTGATTGCGTGATTCGTGCCTGCTCAGCTCTTTGATTATTGCCTCCGGAGGCACATCATCAGTGCATGATTGCCATGTGATCAGCGCATGATCAGTGACATGATCGGTGCCATTCAGACACGTGGTCACTGCATGCTCAGTCACGTGATCAGTTCCTGATCAGCAACGTGATTAGTGCATGATCAGCCACGTGATCAGTGTATGATAAGCCACGTGAGCACTGCATGTGCAGTCACGAGATCAGTGTATGATCAGCCACGTGATCAGTGTATGATAAGCCAGGTGAGCAGTGCATGATCAGCCACGTGATCAGTGTCTGATCTCCACATGATCAGTGCATGTGCAGTCACGTGATCAGTGCATTAGAGCTACGTGATCAGTGCATGATGAGTCACGTGATCTGTCCATGATCAGTCAGGTGAATCGTGTATGATCAGCCCCGTGATCAGTGCATGGGCAGTCACAGGATCAGTGCATGATAGACATGTGATCAGTGCATGATCAGTCAGGTGATCAGTGTATGATCAGCCAGGTGTTCACTGCATCATAGCCACGTGATCAGTGCATGATAGCCACCTGATCAGTGCATGATCAGTCACGTGATCTGTGCATGATCTGTCACATGATCACTGTATCAACATCCACATTATCAGTGCATGGGCAGAGACGTGATCAGGGAATGATAGACACGTGGTCAGTGCATGATCAGTCACGTGATAGGTGTATTATCAGCCACGTGATCATTGCATGATAGCCCCCTGATCAGGGCATGATAGCCATGTGATCAGTACATGATCAGTCACGTGATCAGTGTATACTCAGCCAAGTGATCAGTGCATGATAGCCATGAGTTCTGTGCATGATCAGTCTCGTGATCAGTGTATGATCATCCACATGATGAGTGTATGCCCCGTCACGTGATCATTGCATGATAGCCACATTATCTGTGCATGATCAGTTACGTGATAAGGGCATGCACAGTCACAGGATCAGTCCAAGATAGCCACGTGATAAGTGCATGATCAGTCACGTGATCAGTGCATGATCAGCCAGGTTACCTGTGCATGATAAGCCACATGTTCAGTGCACGATCAGCCACGTGATCAGTGAATGATAAACATTTGATCAGTGCATGATCAGTCACGTGAGCAGTGTATGATCAACCACGTGATTAGTGCATGATAGCCACGAGATCAGTGCTTGATCAGTCTAGTGATCAGTGTATGATCATCCACGTCATCAGTGAATGCCCAGTCACGTGATCAGTGTATGATAGCCACGTGATCAGTGCATGATTAGTCAGGTGATCAGTGCATGATCAGCCAGGTTATCTGTGCATGATCAGCCACATGTTCAGTGCATGATCAGCCATGTGATCAGTGAATGATAGCCATGTGATCAGTCATGTGATCATTGTATGATCAGCCACGTGAACAGTGCGTGCTCAGTCACGTGATTAGGGCCTGCTGAGCTGCGTGATTCCTGCCTGCTCATCTGCTTCTTAATTGCCAGTTGAGCTGAGACATTCCTGCCTGCTCAAATGTTTGATAATTGCCAGCTGAGCTGTGTGATTCCTGCCTGCTCATCTGCTTGATAATTGCCAGCTGAGCTGCGTGATACCTGTCTGCTCATGTGCTTCATTATTGCCAGCTGAGGTGCGTGATTCCTGCCTGCTCATCTGCTTGACAATTGCCAGCTGAGCCATGTGATTCCTGCCTGCTCAGCTGCTTGATTATTGCCAGCTGTGCAGCATGATTTGTCACAGCTGAGGTCCATGATTATGGCCTCCTGATTGCGTGATTCGTGCCTGCTCAGCTCTTTGATTATTGCCTCCGGAGGCACATCATCAGTGCATGATTGCCATGTGATCAGCGCATGATCAGTGACATGATCGGTGCCATTCAGACACGTGGTCACTGCATGCTCAGTCACGTGATCAGTTCCTGATCAGCAACGTGATTAGTGCATGATCAGCCACGTGATCAGTGTATGATAAGCCACGTGAGCACTGCATGTGCAGTCACGAGATCAGTGTATGATCAGCCACGTGATCAGTGTATGATAAGCCAGGTGAGCAGTGCATGATCAGCCACGTGATCAGTGTCTGATCTCCACATGATCAGTGCATGTGCAGTCACGTGATCAGTGCATTAGAGCTACGTGATCAGTGCATGATGAGTCACGTGATCTGTCCATGATCAGTCAGGTGAATCGTGTATGATCAGCCCCGTGATCAGTGCATGGGCAGTCACAGGATCAGTGCATGATAGACATGTGATCAGTGCATGATCAGTCAGGTGATCAGTGTATGATCAGCCAGGTGTTCACTGCATCATAGCCACGTGATCAGTGCATGATAGCCACCTGATCAGTGCATGATCAGTCACGTGATCTGTGCATGATCTGTCACATGATCACTGTATCAACATCCACATTATCAGTGCATGGGCAGAGACGTGATCAGGGAATGATAGACACGTGGTCAGTGCATGATCAGTCACGTGATAGGTGTATTATCAGCCACGTGATCATTGCATGATAGCCCCCTGATCAGGGCATGATAGCCATGTGATCAGTACATGATCAGGCACATGATCAGTGCAGGATAAGTCATGAGATCAGTACATGATCAGTCACATGATCAGTGCAAGATCTGTAACGTGATCAGTGTATGATCAACCACGTGATCAGTGCATGCCCAGTTAGGAGAAAAGTGCATGATAGCAAAGTGATCAGAGCATGATCATTCATGTGATCAGTGCCTGACCAGTCACGTGATCAGTGCATGATAGCCACGTGATCAGTGCATGATAAGTTACCAGATCAGTGTATGATAAGCCACCTGATCAGTGCATGATATCCACCTTATCATTTCAAAATCAGTCACCTGATCAGTGAATGCACAGTTACGTGATCAGGGCATGATAGCTATTCGATCAGTGCATGATAACCAGGTTATCAGTGCATGATCAGTCACGTGATCAGTGTATGATGAGCCACGTGATCCGTGCATGATCAGCCACGTGATCACTACCTCACCATCCACGTGATCAGGTCATGCGCAGTCATGTGAAAAGTGGATGATAGCGAAGTGATCAGTGCAGGATCAGTCACGTGATCAGTGCATGATAGCCACGTGATCAGTGCATGATAACCACGTTATCAGTGCATGATAGCCATGTGATCAGTACATGATCAGTCACGTGATCAGTGTTTGATATCCACGTGATCAGTGTATGTGCAGTCACGTGATCAGTGCATTATAGCTACGTGATCAGTGCATGATCAGTCACATGATCTGTCCATGATCAGTCAGGTTAATCGTGTATGATCATCCCCATGATCAGTGCACGGGCAGTCACAAGATAAGTGCATGATAGACATGTAATCAGTGCATGTTCAGCCACGTGATCAGTGTATGATCAACCAGGTGATCACTGCATCATAGCCAACTGATCAGTGCATGATCAGTCACGTGATCTTTGCATGATCTGTCACATGATCACTGTATCAACATCCACATTATCAGTGCATGCGCAGTGACGTGATCAAGGAGTGATAGCCAGGTGATCAGTGCATGATCAGTCACGTGATCAGTGTATGATCAGCCACGTGATCAGTGCATGATCAGCCACGTGATCACTACCTCACCATCCACGTGATCAGGTCATGCGCAGTCATGTGAAAAGTGGATGATAGCGAAGTGATCATTGCATGATCAGTCACGTGATCAGTGCATGATAGCCACGTGATCAGTGCATGATAACCACGTTATCAATGCATGATAGCCATGTGATCAGTACATGATCAGTCACGTGATCAGTGTATACTCAGCCACGTGATCAGTGCATGATAGCCATGAGTTCTGTGCATGATCAGTCTCGTGATCAGTGTATGATCATCCACATGATCAGTGTATGCCCCGTCACGTGATCATTGCATGAGAGCCAAATTATCTGTGCATGATCAGTTACGTGATAAGGGCATGCACAGTCACATGATCAGTCCAAGATAGTGAAGTGATAAGTGCCTGATCAGTCACGTGATCAGTGCATGATAGCCACGAAATCAGTACATGACCAGTCACGTGATCAGTGCATGATAGCCACGTGTTCAGTGCATGATAAGTTACCGGATAAGTGTATGATAAGCCACCTGATCAGTGCATGATATCCACCTTATCAGTTCACAATCAGTCACCTGATCAGTGAATGCACAGTCACGTGATCAGTGTATGGTAGCTATGCGATCAGTGCATGATAGCCAGGTGATCAGTGCATGATCAGCCACGTAATCAGTGCATGATCAGCCACGTGATCACTACCTCACCATCCACGTGATCAGGTCATGCGCAGTCATGTGAAAAGTGGATGACAGCGAAGTGATCAGTGCATGATCAGTCACGTGATCAGTGCATGATAGTCACGTGATCAGTGCATGATAACCACGTTATCAGTGCATGATAGCCATGTGATCAGTACATGATCAGTGACGTGATCAGTGTATACTCAGCCACGTGATCAGTGCATGATAGCCATGAGTTCTGTGCATGATCAGTCTCGTGATCAGTGTATGATCATCCACATGATGAGTGTATGCCCCGTCACGTGATCATTGCATGAGAGCCACATTATCTGTGCATGATCAGTTAAGTGTTTAGGGCATGCACAGTCACATGATCAGTCCAAGATAGCCACGTGATAAGTGCCTGATCAGTCACGTGATCAGTGCATGATCAGCCAGGTTACCTGTGCATGATAAGCCACATGTTCAGTGCACGATCAGACACGTGATCAGAGAATGATAAACATTTGATCAGTGCATGATCAGTCACGTGAGCAGTGTATGATCAACCACGTGATTAGTGCATGATAGCCATGAGATCAGTGCTTGATCAGTCTAGTGATCAGTGTATGATCATCCACGTGATCAGTGAATGCCCAGTCACGTGATCAGTGTATGATAGCCACGTGATCAGTGCATGTGCAGTCACGTGATGAGTGCATTATAGCTACGTGATCAGTGCATGATCAGTCACGTGAGCTGTCCATGATCAGTCAGGTGAATCGTGTATGATCAGCCCTGTGATCAGTGCATGACCAGTAACGTGATCAGTGAATGATAGACATGTGATCAGTGCATGATCAGTCATTGGATCAGTGTATGATCAGCCAGGTGTTCACTGCATCATAGCCACGTGATCAGTGCATGATAGCCACCTGATCAGTGCATGATCAGTCACGTGATCTGTGCATGATCTGTCACATGACCACTGTATCAACATCCACATTATCAGTGCATGCGCAGAGACGTGATCAGGGAATGATAGACACGTGATCAGTGCATGATCAGTCACGTGATAAGTGTATTATCAGCCACGTGTTCATGGCATGATAGCCACGTGATCAGGGCATGATAGCCATGTGATCAGTACGTGATCAGGCACGTGATCAGTGCAGGATCAGTCACGTGATCAGTACATGATCAGTAACATGATCAGTGCAAGATCTGTAGCGTGATCAGTGTATGATCAACCACGTGATCAGTGCATGCCCAGTTAGGAGAAAAGTGCATGATAGCGAAGTGAACAGTGCATGATCAGTCACGTGATCAGTGCATGATCATTCACGTGATCAGTGCATGACCAGTAACGTGATCAGTGCATGATAAGTTACCGGATCAGTGTATGATAAGCCACCTGATCAGTGCATGATATCCACCTTATCAGTTCACAATCAGTCACCTGATCAGTGAATGCACAGTCACGTGATCAGTGCATGATAGCTATGCGATCAGTGCATGATAGCCAGGTGATCAGTGCATGATCAGTCACGTGATCAGTGTATGATCAGCCACGTGATCAGTGCATGATCAGCCACGTGATCACTACCTCACCATCCACGTGATCAGGTCATGCGCAGTCATGTGAAAGGTGGATGATAGCGAAGTGATCAGTGCATGATCAGTCACGTGTTCAGTGCATGATTAGCCAGGTTACCTGTGAAAGATAAGCCACATGTTCAGTGCATGATCAGCCACGTGATCAGTGAATGATAAACGTTTGGTCAGTCATGTGATCATTGTATGATCAGCCACGTGAACCGTGCGTGCTCAGTCACGTGATTAGGGCCTGCTGAGCTGCGTGATTCCTGCCTGCTCATCTGCTTCTTAATTGCCAGCTGAGCTGAGACATTCCTGCCTGCTCATCTGCTTGATAATTCCCAGCTGAGCTGTGTGATTCCTTTCTGCTCAGCTGCTTGATTATTGCCAGCTGTGCAGCATGATTTGTCACAGCTGAGGTCCATGATTATTGCCTGCTAATTGCTTGATACGTGCCTGCTCAGCTCTTTGATTATTTCCTCCGGAGGCACATCATCAGTGCATGATTGCCATGTGATCAGCGCATGATCAGTGACATGATCGGTGCCATTCAGACACGTGGTCACTGCATGCTCAGTCACGTGATCAGTTCCTGATCAGCAACGTGATTAGTGCATGATCAGCCACGTGATCAGTGTATGATAAGCCAGGTGAGCAGTGCATGTGCAGTCACGTGATCAGTGTATGATCAGCCACGTGAGCAGTGCATGATCAGTCTCGTGATCAGTGTATGATCTCCACTTGATCAGTGCATGTGCAGTCACGTGATCAGTGCATTATAGCTACGTGATCAGTGCATGATAAGCCACGTGACCAGTGTATGATAAGCCACGTGAGCAGTGCATGATTTGCCACGTGATCAGCGTATGATCAGCCACGTGATCAGTCCATGTGCAGTCACGAGATCAGTGTATGATCAGCCACGTGATCAGTGTATGATAAGCCACGTGAGCAGTGCATGATCAGTCACATGATCAGTGTTTGATATCCACGTGATCAGTGTATGTGCAGTCACGTGATCAGTGCATTATAGCTACGTGATCAGTGCATGATCAATCACATGATCTGTCCATGATCAGTCAGGTGAATCGTGTATGATTATCCCCGTGATCAGTGCATGGGCAGTCACAAGATCAGTGCATGATAGACATGTAATCAGTGCATGTTCAGCCACGTGATCAGTGTATGATCAACCAGGTGATCACTGCATCATAGCCACCTGATCAGTGCATGATCAGTCACGTGATCTTTGCATGATCTGTCACATGATCACTGTATCAACGTCCACATTATCAGTGCATGCGCAGTGACGTGATCAAGGAGTGATAGCCAGGTGATCAGTGCATGATCAGTCACGTGATAAGTGTATTATCAGCCACGTGATCATTGCATGAATGCCACGTGATCAGCGCATGATAGCCATGTGATCAGTACATGATCAGGCACGTGATCAGTGCAGGATCAGTCTCTTGATCAGTACATGATCAGTCACACGATCAGTGCAAGATCTGTAACGTGATCAGTGTATGATCAACCCCGTGATCAGTGCATGCCCAGTTAGGAGAAAAGTGCATGATTGCAAAGTGATCAGTGCATGATCAGTCACGTGATCAGTGCATGACCAGTAATTTGATCAGTGCATGATAGCCACGTGATCAGTGCATGATAAGTTACCGGATCAGTGTATGATAAGGCACCTGATCAGTGCATGATATCCAACTTATCAGTTCACAATCAGTCACCTGATCAGTGAATGCAGTCACGTGATCAGTGCATGATAGCTATTGGATCAGTACATGATAGCCAGGTGATCAGTGCATGATCAGCAACGTGATTAGTGCATGATCAGCCAGGTGCTCAGTGCATGATCAGGCACGTGATCACTACCTCACCATCCACGTGATCAGGTCATACGCAGTCTTGTGAAAAGTGGATGAGAGCGAAGTGATCAGTGCATGATCAGTCACGTGATCAGTGCATGATAGCCACGTGATCAGTGCATGATAACCACGTTATCAGTGCATGATAGCCATGTGATCAGTACATGATCAGTCACGTGATCAGTGTATACTCAGCCAAGTGATCAGTGCATGATAGCCATGAGTTCTGTGCATGATCAGTCTCGTGATCAGTGTATGATCATCCACATGATGAGTGTATGCCCCGTCACGTGATCATTGCATGATAGCCACATTATCTGTGCATGATCAGTTACGTGATAAGGGCATGCACAGTCACAGGATCAGTCCAAGATAGCCACGTGATAAGTGCATGATCAGTCACGTGATCAGTGCATGATCAGCCAGGTTACCTGTGCATGATAAGCCACATGTTCAGTGCACGATCAGCCACGTGATCAGTGAATGATAAACATTTGATCAGTGCATGATCAGTCACGTGAGCAGTGTATGATCAACCACGTGATTAGTGCATGATAGCCACGAGATCAGTGCTTGATCAGTCTAGTGATCAGTGTATGATCATCCACGTCATCAGTGAATGCCCAGTCACGTGATCAGTGTATGATAGCCACGTGATCAGTGCATGATTAGTCAGGTGATCAGTGCATGATCAGCCAGGTTATCTGTGCATGATCAGCCACATGTTCAGTGCATGATCAGCCATGTGATCAGTGAATGATAGCCATGTGATCAGTCATGTGATCATTGTATGATCAGCACGTGAACAGTGCGTGCTCAGTCACGTGATTAGGGCCTGCTGAGCTGCGTGATTCCTGCCTGCTCATCTGCTTCTTAATTGCCAGTTGAGCTGAGACATTCCTGCCTGCTCATCTGTTTGATAATTGCCAGCTGAGCTGTGTGATTCCTGCCTGCTCATCTGCTTGATAATTGCCAGCTGAGCTGTGTGATACCTGTCTGCTCATGTGCTTCATTATTGCCAGCTGAGGTGCGTGATTCCTGCCTGCTCATCTGCTTGACAATTGCCAGCTGAGCCATGTGATTCCTGCCTGCTCAGCTGCTTGATTATTGCCAGCTGTGCAGCATGATTTGTCACATCTGAGGTCCATGATTATGGCCTCCTGATTGCGTGATTCGTGCCTGCTCAGCTCTTTGATTATTGCCTCCGGAGGCACATCATCAGTGCATGATTGCCATGTGATCAGCGCATGATCAGTGACATGATCGGTGCCATTCAGACACGTGGTCACTGCATGCTCAGTCACGTGATCAGTTCCTGATCAGCAACGTGATTAGTGCATGATCAGCCACGTGATCAGTGTATGATAAGCCACGTGAGCACTGCATGTGCAGTCACGACATCAGTGTATGATCAGCCACGTGATCAGTGTATGATAAGCCAGGTGAGCAGTGCATGATCAGCCACGTGATCAGTGTCTGATCTCCACATGATCAGTGCACGTGCAGTCACGTGATCAGTGCATTATAGCTACGTGATCAGTGCATGATGAGTCACGTGATCTGTCCATGATCAGTCAGGTGAATCGTGTATGATCAGCCCCGTGATCAGTGCATGGGCAGTCACAGGATCAGTGCATGATAGACATGTGATCAGTGCATGATCAGTCAGGTGATCAGTGTATGATCAGCCAGGTGTTCACTGCATCATAGCCACGTGATCAGTGCATGATAGCCACCTGATCAGTGCATGATCAGTCACGTGATCTGTGCATGATCTGTCACAAGATCACTGTATCAACATCCACATTATCAGTGCATGGGCAGAGACGTGATCAGGGAATGATAGACACGTGGTCAGTGCATGATCAGTCACGTGATAAGTGTATTATCAGCCACGTGATCATTGCATGATAGCCACCTGATCAGGACATGATAGCCATATGATCAGTACATGATCAGGCACATGATCAGTGCAGGATCAGTCACGAGATCAGTACATGATCAGTCACATGATCAGTGCAAGATCTGTAACGTGATCAGTGTATGATCAACCACGTGATCAGTGCATGCCCAGTTAGGAGAAAAGTGCATGATAGCAAAGTGATCAGAGCATGATCATTCATGTGATCAGTGCCTGACCAGTCACGTGATCAGTGCATGATAGCCACGTGATCAGTGCATGAACAGTCACGTGATCAGTGCATGACCAGTAACGTGATCCGTGCATGATACCCACGTGATCAGTGCATGATAAGTTACCAGATCAGTGTATGATAAGCCACCTGATCAGTGCATGATATCCACCTTATCAGTTCACAATCAGTCACCTGATCAGTGAATGCACAGTCACGTGATCAGTGCATGTTAGCTGTGCGATCAGTGCATGATAGCCAGGTGATCAGTGCATGATCAGTCACGTGATCAGTGTATGATCAGCCACGTGATCAGTGCATGATCAGCCACGTGATCACTACCTCACCATCCACGTGATCAGGTCATGTGCAGTCATGTGAAAAGTGGATGATAGCGAAGTGATCAGTGCATGATCAGTCACGTGATCAGTGCATGATAGCCACGTGATCAGTGCATGATAACCACGTTATCAGTGCATGATAGCCATGTGATCAGTACATGATCAGTCACGTGATCAGTGTGTACTCAGCCACGTGATCAGTGCATGATAGCCATGAGTTCTGTACATGATCAGTCTCGTGATCAGTGTATTATCATCCACATGATCAGTGTATGCCCCGTCACGTGATCATTGCATGAGAGCCACATTATCTGTGCATGCTCAGTTACGTGATAAGGGCATGCACAGTCACATGATCAGTCCAAGATAGCCACGTGAAAAGTGCCTGATCAGTTACGTGATCAGTGTATGATATCCACGTGATCAGTGTATGTGCACTCACGTGATCAGTGCATTATAGCCACGTGATCACTGCCTGATCAGTCACGTGATCTGTCCATGATCAGTCAGGTGAATCGTGTATGATCATCCCCGTGATCAGTGCACGGGCAGTCACAAGATCAGTGCATGATAGACATGTAATCAGTGCATGTTCAGTCACGGGATCAGTGTATAATCAGCCAGGTGATCACTGCATCATAGCCACCTGATCAGTGCATGATCAGTCACGTGATCTGTGCATGATCTGTCACATGATCACTGTATCAACATCCACATTATCAGTGCATGCGCAGTGACGTGATCAGTGCATGATCAGTCACGTGATAAGTGTATTATCAGCCACGTGATCATTGCATGAATGCCACGTGATCAGCGCATGATAGCCATGTGATCAGTACATGATCAGGCACGTGATCAGTGCAGGATCAGTCTCTTGATCAGTACATGATCAGTCACACGATCAGTGCAAGATCTGTAACGTGATCAGTGTATGATCAACCCCGTGATCAGTGCATGCCCAGTTAGGAGAAAAGTGCATGATTGCAAAGTGATCAGTGCATGATCAGTCACGTGATCAGTGCATGACCAGTAATTTGATCAGTGCATGATAGCCACGTGATCAGTGCATGATAAGTTACCGGATCAGTGTATGATAAGGCACCTGATCAGTGCATGATATCCAACTTATCAGTTCACAATCAGTCACCTGATCAGTGAATGCAGTCACGTGATCAGTGCATGATAGCTATTGGATCAGTACATGATAGCCAGGTGATCAGTGCATGATCAGCAACGTGATTAGTGCATGATCAGCCAGGTGCTCAGTGCATGATCAGGCACGTGATCACTACCTCACCATCCACGTGATCAGGTCATACGCAGTCTTGTGAAAAGTGGATGAGAGCGAAGTGATCAGTGCATGATCAGTCACGTGATCAGTGCATGATAGCCACGTGATCAGTGCATGATAACCACGTTATCAGTGCATGATAGCCATGTGATCAGTACATGATCAGTCACGTGATCAGTGTATACTCAGCCAAGTGATCAGTGCATGATAGCCATGAGTTCTGTGCATGATCAGTCTCGTGATCAGTGTATGATCATCCACATGATGAGTGTATGCCCCGTCACGTGATCATTGCATGATAGCCACATTATCTGTGCATGATCAGTTACGTGATAAGGGCATGCACAGTCACAGGATCAGTCCAAGATAGCCACGTGATAAGTGCATGATCAGTCACGTGATCAGTGCATGATCAGCCAGGTTACCTGTGCATGATAAGCCACATGTTCAGTGCACGATCAGCCACGTGATCAGTGAATGATAAACATTTGATCAGTGCATGATTAGTCACGTGAGCAGTGTATGATCAACCACGTGATTAGTGCATGATAGCCACGAGATCAGTGCTTGATCAGTCTAGTGATCAGTGTATGATCATCCACGTCATCAGTGAATGCCCAGTCACGTGATCAGTGTATGATAGCCACGTGATCAGTGCATGATTAGTCAGGTGATCAGTGCATGATCAGCCAGGTTATCTGTGCATGATCAGCCACATGTTCAGTGCATGATCAGCCATGTGATCAGTGAATGATAGCCATGTGATCAGTCATGTGATCATTGTATGATCAGCACGTGAACAGTGCGTGCTCAGTCACGTGATTAGGGCCTGCTGAGCTGCGTGATTCCTGCCTGCTCATCTGCTTCTTAATTGCCAGTTGAGCTGAGACATTCCTGCCTGCTCATCTGTTTGATAATTGCCAGCTGAGCTGTGTGATTCCTGCCTGCTCATCTGCTTGATAATTGCCAGCTGAGCTGTGTGATACCTGTCTGCTCATGTGCTTCATTATTGCCAGCTGAGGTGCGTGATTCCTGCCTGCTCATCTGCTTGACAATTGCCAGCTGAGCCATGTGATTCCTGCCTGCTCAGCTGCTTGATTATTGCCAGCTGTGCAGCATGATTTGTCACATCTGAGGTCCATGATTATGGCCTCCTGATTGCGTGATTCGTGCCTGCTCAGCTCTTTGATTATTGCCTCCGGAGGCACATCATCAGTGCATGATTGCCATGTGATCAGCGCATGATCAGTGACATGATCGGTGCCATTCAGACACGTGGTCACTGCATGCTCAGTCACGTGATCAGTTCCTGATCAGCAACGTGATTAGTGCATGATCAGCCACGTGATCAGTGTATGATAAGCCACGTGAGCACTGCATGTGCAGTCACGACATCAGTGTATGATCAGCCACGTGATCAGTGTATGATAAGCCAGGTGAGCAGTGCATGATCAGCCACGTGATCAGTGTCTGATCTCCACATGATCAGTGCACGTGCAGTCACGTGATCAGTGCATTAGAGCTACGTGATCAGTGCATGATGAGTCACGTGATCTGTCCATGATCAGTCAGGTGAATCGTGTATGATCAGCCCCGTGATCAGTGCATGGGCAGTCACAGGATCAGTGCATGATAGACATGTGATCAGTGCATGATCAGTCAGGTGATCAGTGTATGATCAGCCAGGTGTTCACTGCATCATAGCCACGTGATCAGTGCATGATAGCCACCTGATCAGTGCATGATCAGTCACGTGATCTGTGCATGATCTGTCACAAGATCACTGTATCAACATCCACATTATCAGTGCATGGGCAGAGACGTGATCAGGGAATGATAGACACGTGGTCAGTGCATGATCAGTCACGTGATAAGTGTATTATCAGCCACGTGATCATTGCATGATAGCCACCTGATCAGGACATGATAGCCATATGATCAGTACATGATCAGGCACATGATCAGTGCAGGATCAGTCACGAGATCAGTACATGATCAGTCACATGATCAGTGCAAGATCTGTAACGTGATCAGTGTATGATCAACCACGTGATCAGTGCATGCCCAGTTAGGATAAAAGTGCATGATAGCAAAGTGATCAGAGCATGATCATTCATGTGATCAGTGCCTGACCAGTCACGTGATCAGTGCATGATAGCCACGTGATCAGTGCATGAACAGTCACGTGATCAGTGCATGACCAGTAACGTGATCCGTGCATGATACCCACGTGATCAGTGCATGATAAGTTACCAGATCAGTGTATGATAAGCCACCTGATCAGTGCATGATATCCACCTTATCAGTTCACAATCAGTCACCTGATCAGTGAATGCACAGTCACGTGATCAGTGCATGTTAGCTGTGCGATCAGTGCATGATAGCCAGGTGATCAGTGCATGATCAGTCACGTGATCAGTGTATGATCAGCCACGTGATCAGTGCATGATCAGTCACGTGATCACTACCTCACCATCCACGTGATCAGGTCATGTGCAGTCATGTGAAAAGTGGATGATAGCGAAGTGATCAGTGCATGATCAGTCACGTGATCAGTGCATGATAGCCACGTGATCAGTGCATGATAACCACGTTATCAGTGCATGATAGCCATGTGATCAGTACATGATCAGTCACGTGATCAGTGTGTACTCAGCCACGTGATCAGTGCATGATAGCCATGAGTTCTGTACATGATCAGTCTCGTGATCAGTGTATTATCATCCACATGATCAGTGTATGCCCCGTCACGTGATCATTGCATGAGAGCCACATTATCTGTGCATGCTCAGTTACGTGATAAGGGCATGCACAGTCACATGATCAGTCCAAGATAGCCACGTGAAAAGTGCCTGATCAGTTACGTGATCAGTGTATGATATCCACGTGATCAGTGTATGTGCACTCACGTGATCAGTGCATTATAGCCACGTGATCACTGCCTGATCAGTCACGTGATCTGTCCATGATCAGTCAGGTGAATCGTGTATGATCATCCCCGTGATCAGTGCACGGGCAGTCACAAGATCAGTGCATGATAGACATGTAATCAGTGCATGTTCAGTCACGAGATCAGTGTATAATCAGCCAGGTGATCACTGCATCATAGCCACCTGATCAGTGCATGATCAGTCACGTGATCTGTGCATGATCTGTCACATGATCACTGTATCAACATCCACATTATCAGTGCATGCGCAGTGACGTGATCAGTGCATGATCAGTCACGTGATAAGTGTATTATCAGCCACGTGATCATTGCATGAATGCCACGTGATCAGCGCATGATAGCCATGTGATCAGTACATGATCAGGCACGTGATCAGTGCAGGATCAGTCTCTTGATCAGTACATGATCAGTCACACGATCAGTGCAAGATCTGTAACGTGATCAGTGTATGATCAACCCCGTGATCAGTGCATGCCCAGTTAGGAGAAAAGTGCATGACTGCAAAGTGATCAGTGCATGATCAGTCACGTGATCAGTGCATGACCAGTAATTTGATCAGTGCATGATAGCCACGTGATCAGTGCATGATAAGTTACCGGATCAGTGTATGATAAGGCACCTGATCAGTGCATGATATCCAACTTATCAGTTCACAATCAGTCACCTGATCAGTGAATGCAGTCACGTGATCAGTGCATGATAGCTATTGGATCAGTACATGATAGCCAGGTGATCAGTGCATGATCAGCAACGTGATTAGTGCATGATCAGCCAGGTGCTCAGTGCATGATCAGGCACGTGATCACTACCTCACCATCCACGTGATCAGGTCATACGCAGTCTTGTGAAAAGTGGATGAGAGCGAAGTGATCAGTGCATGATCAGTCACGTGATCAGTGCATGATAGCCACGTGATCAGTGCATGATAACCACGTTATCAGTGCATGATAGCCATGTGATCAGTACATGATCAGTCACGTGATCAGTGTATACTCAGCCAAGTGATCAGTGCATGATAGCCATGAGTTCTGTGCATGATCAGTCTCGTGATCAGTGTATGATCATCCACATGATGAGTGTATGCCCCGTCACGTGATCATTGCATGATAGCCACATTATCTGTGCATGATCAGTTACGTGATAAGGGCATGCACAGTCACAGGATCAGTCCAAGATAGCCACGTGATAAGTGCATGATCAGTCACGTGATCAGTGCATGATCAGCCAGGTTACCTGTGCATGATAAGCCACATGTTCAGTGCACGATCAGCCACGTGATCAGTGAATGATAAACATTTGATCAGTGCATGATCAGTCACGTGAGCAGTGTATGATCAACCACGTGATTAGTGCATGATAGCCACGAGATCAGTGCTTGATCAGTCTAGTGATCAGTGTATGATCATCCACGTCATCAGTGAATGCCCAGTCACGTGATCAGTGTATGATAGCCACGTGATCAGTGCATGATTAGTCAGGTGATCAGTGCATGATCAGCCAGGTTATCTGTGCATGATCAGCCACATGTTCAGTGCATGATCAGCCATGTGATCAGTGAATGATAGCCATGTGATCAGTCATGTGATCATTGTATGATCAGCCACGTGAACAGTGCGTGCTCAGTCACGTGATTAGGGCCTGCTGAGCTGCGTGATTCCTGCCTGCTCATCTGCTTCTTAATTGCCAGTTGAGCTGAGACATTCCTGCCTGCTCAAATGTTTGATAATTGCCAGCTGAGCTGTGTGATTCCTGCCTGCTCATCTGCTTGATAATTGCCAGCTGAGCTGCGTGATACCTGTCTGCTCATGTGCTTCATTATTGCCAGCTGAGGTGCGTGATTCCTGCCTGCTCATCTGCTTGACAATTGCCAGCTGAGCCATGTGATTCCTGCCTGCTCAGCTGCTTGATTATTGCCAGCTGTGCAGCATGATTTGTCACAGCTGAGGTCCATGATTATGGCCTCCTGATTGCGTGATTCGTGCCTGCTCAGCTCTTTGATTATTGCCTCCGGAGGCACATCATCAGTGCATGATTGCCATGTGATCAGCGCATGATCAGTGACATGATCGGTGCCATTCAGACACGTGGTCACTGCATGCTCAGTCACGTGATCAGTTCCTGATCAGCAACGTGATTAGTGCATGATCAGCCACGTGATCAGTGTATGATAAGCCACGTGAGCACTGCATGTGCAGTCACGAGATCAGTGTATGATCAGCCACGTGATCAGTGTATGATAAGCCAGGTGAGCAGTGCATGATCAGCCACGTGATCAGTGTCTGATCTCCACATGATCAGTGCATGTGCAGTCACGTGATCAGTGCATTAGAGCTACGTGATCAGTGCATGATGAGTCACGTGATCTGTCCATGATCAGTCAGGTGAATCGTGTATGATCAGCCCCGTGATCAGTGCATGGGCAGTCACAGGATCAGTGCATGATAGACATGTGATCAGTGCATGATCAGTCAGGTGATCAGTGTATGATCAGCCAGGTGTTCACTGCATCATAGCCACGTGATCAGTGCATGATAGCCACCTGATCAGTGCATGATCAGTCACGTGATCTGTGCATGATCTGTCACATGATCACTGTATCAACATCCACATTATCAGTGCATGGGCAGAGACGTGATCAGGGAATGATAGACACGTGGTCAGTGCATGATCAGTCACGTGATAGGTGTATTATCAGCCACGTGATCATTGCATGATAGCCCCCTGATCAGGGCATGATAGCCATGTGATCAGTACATGATCAGTCACGTGATCAGTGTATACTCAGCCAAGTGATCAGTGCATGATAGCCATGAGTTCTGTGCATGATCAGTCTCGTGATCAGTGTATGATCATCCACATGATGAGTGTATGCCCCGTCACGTGATCATTGCATGATAGCCACATTATCTGTGCATGATCAGTTACGTGATAAGGGCATGCACAGTCACAGGATCAGTCCAAGATAGCCACGTGATAAGTGCATGATCAGTCACGTGATCAGTGCATGATCAGCCAGGTTACCTGTGCATGATAAGCCACATGTTCAGTGCACGATCAGCCACGTGATCAGTGAATGATAAACATTTGATCAGTGCATGATCAGTCACGTGAGCAGTGTATGATCAACCACGTGATTAGTGCATGATAGCCACGAGATCAGTGCTTGATCAGTCTAGTGATCAGTGTATGATCATCCACGTCATCAGTGAATGCCCAGTCACGTGATCAGTGTATGATAGCCACGTGATCAGTGCATGATTAGTCAGGTGATCAGTGCATGATCAGCCAGGTTATCTGTGCATGATCAGCCACATGTTCAGTGCATGATCAGCCATGTGATCAGTGAATGATAGCCATGTGATCAGTCATGTGATCATTGTATGATCAGCCACGTGAACAGTGCGTGCTCAGTCACGTGATTAGGGCCTGCTGAGCTGCGTGATTCCTGCCTGCTCATCTGCTTCTTAATTGCCAGTTGAGCTGAGACATTCCTGCCTGCTCAAATGTTTGATAATTGCCAGCTGAGCTGTGTGATTCCTGCCTGCTCATCTGCTTGATAATTGCCAGCTGAGCTGCGTGATACCTGTCTGCTCATGTGCTTCATTATTGCCAGCTGAGGTGCGTGATTCCTGCCTGCTCATCTGCTTGACAATTGCCAGCTGAGCCATGTGATTCCTGCCTGCTCAGCTGCTTGATTATTGCCAGCTGTGCAGCATGATTTGTCACAGCTGAGGTCCATGATTATGGCCTCCTGATTGCGTGATTCGTGCCTGCTCAGCTCTTTGATTATTGCCTCCGGAGGCACATCATCAGTGCATGATTGCCATGTGATCAGCGCATGATCAGTGACATGATCGGTGCCATTCAGACACGTGGTCACTGCATGCTCAGTCACGTGATCAGTTCCTGATCAGCAACGTGATTAGTGCATGATCAGCCACGTGATCAGTGTATGATAAGCCACGTGAGCACTGCATGTGCAGTCACGAGATCAGTGTATGATCAGCCACGTGATCAGTGTATGATAAGCCAGGTGAGCAGTGCATGATCAGCCACGTGATCAGTGTCTGATCTCCACATGATCAGTGCATGTGCAGTCACGTGATCAGTGCATTAGAGCTACGTGATCAGTGCATGATGAGTCACGTGATCTGTCCATGATCAGTCAGGTGAATCGTGTATGATCAGCCCCGTGATCAGTGCATGGGCAGTCACAGGATCAGTGCATGATAGACATGTGATCAGTGCATGATCAGTCAGGTGATCAGTGTATGATCAGCCAGGTGTTCACTGCATCATAGCCACGTGATCAGTGCATGATAGCCACCTGATCAGTGCATGATCAGTCACGTGATCTGTGCATGATCTGTCACATGATCACTGTATCAACATCCACATTATCAGTGCATGGGCAGAGACGTGATCAGGGAATGATAGACACGTGGTCAGTGCATGATCAGTCACGTGATAGGTGTATTATCAGCCACGTGATCATTGCATGATAGCCCCCTGATCAGGGCATGATAGCCATGTGATCAGTACATGATCAGGCACATGATCAGTGCAGGATAAGTCATGAGATCAGTACATGATCAGTCACATGATCAGTGCAAGATCTGTAACGTGATCAGTGTATGATCAACCACGTGATCAGTGCATGCCCAGTTAGGAGAAAAGTGCATGATAGCAAAGTGATCAGAGCATGATCATTCATGTGATCAGTGCCTGACCAGTCACGTGATCAGTGCATGATAGCCACGTGATCAGTGCATGATAAGTTACCAGATCAGTGTATGATAAGCCACCTGATCAGTGCATGATATCCACCTTATCATTTCAAAATCAGTCACCTGATCAGTGAATGCACAGTCACGTGATCAGGGCATGATAGCTATTCGATCAGTGCATGATAACCAGGTTATCAGTGCATGATCAGTCACGTGATCAGTGTATGATGAGCCACGTGATCCGTGCATGATCAGCCACGTGATCACTACCTCACCATCCACGTGATCAGGTCATGCGCAGTCATGTGAAAAGTGGATGATAGCGAAGTGATCAGTGCATGATCAGTCACGTGATCAGTGCATGATAGCCACGTGATCAGTGCATGATAACCACGTTATCAGTGCATGATAGCCATGTGATCAGTACATGATCAGTCACGTGATCAGTGTTTGATATCCACGTGATCAGTGTATGTGCAGTCACGTGATCAGTGCATTATAGCTACGTGATCAGTGCATGATCAGTCACATGATCTGTCCATGATCAGTCAGGTTAATCGTGTATGATCATCCCCATGATCAGTGCACGGGCAGTCACAAGATAAGTGCATGATAGACATGTAATCAGTGCATGTTCAGCCACGTGATCAGTGTATGATCAACCAGGTGATCACTGCATCATAGCCAACTGATCAGTGCATGATCAGTCACGTGATCTTTGCATGATCTGTCACATGATCACTGTATCAACATCCACATTATCAGTGCATGCGCAGTGACGTGATCAAGGAGTGATAGCCAGGTGATCAGTGCATGATCAGTCACGTGATCAGTGTATGATCAGCCACGTGATCAGTGCATGATCAGCCACGTGATCACTACCTCACCATCCACGTGATCAGGTCATGCGCAGTCATGTGAAAAGTGGATGATAGCGAAGTGATCATTGCATGATCAGTCACGTGATCAGTGCATGATAGCCACGTGATCAGTGCATGATAACCACGTTATCAATGCATGATAGCCATGTGATCAGTACATGATCAGTCACGTGATCAGTGTATACTCAGCCACGTGATCAGTGCATGATAGCCATGAGTTCTGTGCATGATCAGTCTCGTGATCAGTGTATGATCATCCACATGATCAGTGTATGCCCCGTCACGTGATCATTGCATGAGAGCCACATTATCTGTGCATGATCAGTTACGTGATAAGGGCATGCACAGTCACATGATCAGTCCAAGATAGTGAAGTGATAAGTGCCTGATCAGTCACGTGATCAGTGCATGATAGCCACGAAATCAGTACATGACCAGTCACGTGATCAGTGCATGATAGCCACGTGTTCAGTGCATGATAAGTTACCGGATAAGTGTATGATAAGCCACCTGATCAGTGCATGATATCCACCTTATCAGTTCACAATCAGTCACCTGATCAGTGAATGCACAGTCACGTGATCAGTGTATGGTAGCTATGCGATCAGTGCATGATAGCCAGGTGATCAGTGCATGATCAGCCACGTAATCAGTGCATGATCAGCCACGTGATCACTACCTCACCATCCACGTGATCAGGTCATGCGCAGTCATGTGAAAAGTGGATGACAGCGAAGTGATCAGTGCATGATCAGTCACGTGATCAGTGCATGATAGTCACGTGATCAGTGCATGATAACCACGTTATCAGTGCATGATAGCCATGTGATCAGTACATGATCAGTGACGTGATCAGTGTATACTCAGCCACGTGATCAGTGCATGATAGCCATGAGTTCTGTGCATGATCAGTCTCGTGATCAGTGTATGATCATCCACATGATGAGTGTATGCCCCGTCACGTGATCATTGCATGAGAGCCACATTATCTGTGCATGATCAGTTACGTGATAAGGGCATGCACAGCCACATGATCAGTCCAAGATAGCCACGTGATAAGTGCCTGATCAGTCACGTAATCAGTGCATGATCAGCCAGGTTACCTGTGCATGATAAGCCACATGTTCAGTGCACGATCAGACACGTGATCAGAGAATGATAAACATTTGATCAGTGCATGATCAGTCACGTGAGCAGTGTATGATCAACCACGTGATTAGTGCATGATAGCCATGAGATCAGTGCTTGATCAGTCTAGTGATCAGTGTATGATCATCCACGTGATCAGTGAATGCCCAGTCACGTGATCAGTGTATGATAGCCACGTGATCAGTGCATGTGCAGTCACGTGATGAGTGCATTATAGCTACGTGATCAGTGCATGATCAGTCACGTGAGCTGTCCATGATCAGTCAGGTGAATCGTGTATGATCAGCCCTGTGATCAGTGCATGACCAGTAACGTGATCAGTGAATGATAGACATGTGATCAGTGCATGATCAGTCATTGGATCAGTGTATGATCAGCCAGGTGTTCACTGCATCATAGCCACGTGATCAGTGCATGATAGCCACCTGATCAGTGCATGATCAGTCACGTGATCTGTGCATGATCTGTCACATGACCACTGTATCAACATCCACATTATCAGTGCATGCGCAGAGACGTGATCAGGGAATGATAGACACGTGATCAGTGCATGATCAGTCACGTGATAAGTGTATTATCAGCCACGTGTTCATGGCATGATAGCCACGTGATCAGGGCATGATAGCCATGTGATCAGTACGTGATCAGGCACGTGATCAGTGCAGGATCAGTCACGTGATCAGTACATGATCAGTAACATGATCAGTGCAAGATCTGTAGCGTGATCAGTGTATGATCAACCACGTGATCAGTGCATGCCCAGTTAGGAGAAAAGTGCATGATAGCGAAGTGAACAGTGCATGATCAGTCACGTGATCAGTGCATGATCATTCACGTGATCAGTGCATGACCAGTAACGTGATCAGTGCATGATAAGTTACCGGATCAGTGTATGATAAGCCACCTGATCAGTGCATGATATCCACCTTATCAGTTCACAATCAGTCACCTGATCAGTGAATGCACAGTCACGTGATCAGTGCATGATAGCTATGCGATCAGTGCATGATAGCCAGGTGATCAGTGCATGATCAGTCACGTGATCAGTGTATGATCAGCCACGTGATCAGTGCATGATCAGCCACGTGATCACTACCTCACCATCCACGTGATCAGGTCATGCGCAGTCATGTGAAAGGTGGATGATAGCGAAGTGATCAGTGCATGATCAGTCACGTGTTCAGTGCATGATTAGCCAGGTTACCTGTGAAAGATAAGCCACATGTTCAGTGCATGATCAGCCACGTGATCAGTGAATGATAAACGTTTGGTCAGTCATGTGATCATTGTATGATCAGCCACGTGAACCGTGCGTGCTCAGTCACGTGATTAGGGCCTGCTGAGCTGCGTGATTCCTGCCTGCTCATCTGCTTCTTAATTGCCAGCTGAGCTGAGACATTCCTGCCTGCTCATCTGCTTGATAATTCCCAGCTGAGCTGTGTGATTCCTTTCTGCTCAGCTGCTTGATTATTGCCAGCTGTGCAGCATGATTTGTCACAGCTGAGGTCCATGATTATTGCCTGCTAATTGCTTGATACGTGCCTGCTCAGCTCTTTGATTATTTCCTCCGGAGGCACATCATCAGTGCATGATTGCCATGTGATCAGCGCATGATCAGTGACATGATCGGTGCCATTCAGACACGTGGTCACTGCATGCTCAGTCACGTGATCAGTTCCTGATCAGCAACGTGATTAGTGCATGATCAGCCACGTGATCAGTGTATGATAAGCCAGGTGAGCAGTGCATGTGCAGTCACGTGATCAGTGTATGATCAGCCACGTGAGCAGTGCATGATCAGTCTCGTGATCAGTGTATGATCTCCACTTGATCAGTGCATGTGCAGTCACGTGATCAGTGCATTATAGCTACGTGATCAGTGCATGATAAGCCACGTGACCAGTGTATGATAAGCCACGTGAGCAGTGCATGATTTGCCACGTGATCAGCGTATGATCAGCCACGTGATCAGTCCATGTGCAGTCACGAGATCAGTGTATGATCAGCCACGTGATCAGTGTATGATAAGCCACGTGAGCAGTGCATGATCAGTCACATGATCAGTGTTTGATATCCACGTGATCAGTGTATGTGCAGTCACGTGATCAGTGCATTATAGCTACGTGATCAGTGCATGATCAGTCACATGATCTGTCCATGATCAGTCAGGTGAATCGTGTATGATTATCCCCGTGATCAGTGCATGGGCAGTCACAAGATCAGTGCATGATAGACATGTAATCAGTGCATGTTCAGCCACGTGATCAGTGTATGATCAACCAGGTGATCACTGCATCATAGCCACCTGATCAGTGCATGATCAGTCACGTGATCTTTGCATGATCTGTCACATGATCACTGTATCAACGTCCACATTATCAGTGCATGCGCAGTGACGTGATCAAGGAGTGATAGCCAGGTGATCAGTGCATGATCAGTCACGTGATCAGTGTATGATCAGCCACGTTATCAGTGCATGATCAGCCACGTGATCACTACCTCACCATCCACGTGATCAGGTCATGCGCAGTCATGTGAAAAGTGGATGATAGCGAAGTGATCAGTGCATGATCAGTCACGTGATCAGTGCATGATAGCCACGTGATCAGTGCATGATAACCACGTTATCAATGCATGATAGCCATGTGATCAGTACATGATCAGTCACGTGATCAGTGTATACTCAGCCACGTGATCAGTGCATGATAGCCATGAGTTCTGTGCATGATCAGTCTCGTGATCAGTGTATGATCATCCACATGATCAGTGTATGCCCCGTCACGTGATCATTGCATGAGAGCCACATTATCTGTGCATGATCAGGTACGTGATAAGGGCATGCACAGTCACATGATCAGTCCAAGATAGTGAAGTGACAAGTGCCTGATCAGTCACGTGATCAGTGCATGATAGCCACGAAATCAGTACATGCCCAGTCACGTGATCAGTGCATGATAGCCACGTGATCAGTGCATGATAAGTTACCGGATAAGTGTATGATAAGCCACCTGATCAGTGCATGATATCCACCTTATCAGTTCACAATCAGTCCCCTGATCAGTGAATGCACAGTCACATGATCAGTGTATGGTAGCTATGCGATCAGTGCATGATAGCCAGGTGATCAGTGCATGATCAGTCCCGTGATCAGTGTATGATCAGCCACGTAATCAGTGTATGATCAGCCACGTGATCACTACCTCACCATCCACGTGATCAGGTCATGCGCAGTCATGTGAAAAGTGGATGACAGCGAAGTGATCAGTGCATGATCAGTCACGTGATCAGTGCATGATAGTCACGTGATCAGTGCATGATAACCACGTTATCAGTGCATGATAGCCATGTGATCAGTACATGATCAGTGACGTGATCAGTGTATACTCAACCACGTGATCAGTGCATGATAGCCATGAGTTCTGTGCATGATCAGTCTCGTGATCAGTGTATGATCATCCACATGATGAGTGTATGCCCCGTCACGTGATCATTGCATGAGAGCCACATTATCTGTGCATGATCAGTTACGTGATAAGGGCATGCACAGTCACATGATCAGTCCAAGATGGCCACGTGATAAGTGCCTGATCAGTCACGTGTTCAGTGCATGATCAGTCAGGTTACCTGTGCATGATAAGCCACAAGTTCAGTGCATGATCAGCCACGTGATCAGTGAATGATAAACATTTGATCAGTGCATGATCATTCACGTGAGCAGTGTATGATCAACCTCGTGATTAGAGCATGATAGCCAGGAGATCAGTGCTTGATCAGTCTAGTGATCAGTGTATGATCATCCACGTGATCAGAGAATGCCCAGTCACGTGATCAGTGTATGATAGCCAAGTGATCAGTGCATGATTAGTCAGGTGATCAGTGCATGATCAGCCAGGTTATCTGTGCATGATCAGCCACATGTTCAGTGCATGATCAGCCAGGTGATCAGTGAATGATAGCCATTTGATCAGTCATGTGTTCTTTGTATGATCAGCCACGTGAACATTGCGTGCTCAGTCACGTGATTAGGGCCTGCTGAGCTGCGTGATTCCTGCCTGCTCATCTGCTTCTTAATTGCCAGCTGAGCTGAGACATTCCTGCCTGCTCATCTGCTTGATAATTCCCAGCTGAGCTGTGTGATACCTGCCTGCTCATCTGCTTGATAATTGCCAGCTGAGCTGCGTGATACCTGTCTGCTCATGTGCTTGATTATTGCCAGCTGAGGTGCGTGATTCCTGCCTGCTCATCTGCTTGACAATTGCCAGCTGAGCCATGTGATTCCTGCTTGCTCAGCTGCTTGATTATTGCCAGCTGTGCAGCATGATTTGTCACAGCTGAGGTCCATGATTATTGCCTCCTGATTGCATGATTCGTGCCTGCTCAGCTCTTTGATTATTGCCTCCGGAGGCACATCATCAGTGCATGATTGCCATGTGATCAGCGCATGATCAGTGACATGATCGGTGCCATTCAGACACGTGGTCACTGCATGCTCAGTCAGGTGATCAGTTCCTGATCAGCAACGTGATTAGTGCATGATCAGCCACGTGATCAGTGTATGATAAGCCACGTGAGCACTGCATGTGCAGTCACGAGATCAGTGTATGATCAGCCACGTGATCAGTGTCTGATCTCCACATGATCAGTGCACGTGCAGTCACGTGATCAGTGCATTATAGCTACGTGATCAGTGCATGATGAGTCACGTGATCTGTCCATGATCAGTCAGGTGAATCGTGTATGATTAGCCCGTGATCAGTGCATGGGCAGTCACAGGATCAGTGCATGATAGACATGTGATCAGTGCATGATCAGTCAGGTGATCAGTGTATGATCAGCCAGGTGTTCACTGCATCATAGCCACGTGATCAGTGCATGATAGCCACCTGATCAGTGCATGATCAGTCACGTGATCTGTGCATGATCTGTCACATGATCACTGTATCAACATCCACATTATCAGTGCATGGGCAGAGACGTGATCAGGGAATGACAGACACGTGATCAGTGCATGATCAGTCACGTGATAAGTGTATGATCAGCCACGTGATCATTGCATGATAGCCCCCTGATCAGGGCATGATAGCCATGTGATCAGTACATGATCAGGCACATGATCAGTGCAGGATAAGTCACGAGATCAGTACATGATCAGTCACATGATCAGTGCAAGATCTGTAACGTGATCAGTGTATGATCAACCACGTGATCAGTGCATGCCCAGTTAGGAGAAAAGTGCATGATAGCAAAGTGATCAGAGCATGATCATTCATGTGATCAGTGCCTGACCAGTCACGTGATCAGTGCATGATAGCCACGTGATCAGTGCATGATAAGTTACCGGATCAGTGTATGATAAGCCACCTGATCAGTGCATGATATCCACCTTATCAGTTCACAATCTGTCACCTGATCAGTGAATGCACAGTCACGTGATCAGGGCATGATAGCTATTCGATCAGTGCATGATAACCAGGTGATCAGTGCATGATCAGTCACGAGATCAGTGTATGATCAGCCACGTGATCAGTGCATGATCAGCCACGTGATCACTACCTCACCATCCACGTGATCAGGTCATGCGCAGTCATGTGAAAAGTGGATGATAGCGAAGTGATCAGTGCATGATCAGTCACGTGATCAGTGCATGATAGCCACGTGATCAGTGCATGATAACCACGTTATCAGTGCATGATAGCCATGTGATCAGTACATGATCAGTCACGTGATCAGTGCATACTCAGCCACGTGATCAGTGCATGATAGCCATGAGTTCTGTGCATGATCAGACTCGTGATCAGTGTATGATCATCCACATAATCAGTGTATGCCCCGTCACGTGATCATTGCATGAGAGCCACATTATCTGTGCATGATCAGTTACGTGATAAGGGCATGCACAGTCACATGATCAGTCCAAGATAGCCAAGTGATAAGTGCCTGATCAGTCACGTGATCAGTGCATGATAGCCACGAGATCAGTGCATGACCAGGCACATGATCAGTGCATGATAGCCACGTGATCAGTGCATGATAAGTTACCGGATCAGTGTATGATAAGGCACGTGATCAGTGCATGATATCCACCTTATCAGTTCACAATCAGTCACCTGATCAGTGAATGCACAGTCACGTGATCACTGTATGGTAGCTATGCGATCAGTGCATGATAGCTAGGTGATCAGTGCATGATCAGTCATGTGATCAGTGTATGATCAGCCACGTGATCAGTGCATGATCAGCCACGTGATCACTACCTCACCATCCATGTGATCATGTCATACGCAGTCATGTGAAAAGTGGATGATAGCGAAGTGATCAGTGCATGATCAGTCACGTGATCAGTGCATGATAGCCACGTTATCAGTGCATGATAGCCATGTGATCAGTACATGATCAATCACGTGATCAGTGCATACTCAGACACGTGATCAGTGCATGATAGCCATGAGTTCTGTGCATGATCAGACTCGTGATCAGTGTATGATCATCCACATGATCAGTGTATGCCCCGTCACGTGATCATTGCATGAGAGCCACATTATCTGTGCATGATCAGTTACGTGATAAGGGCATGCACAGTCACATGATCAGTCCAAGATAGCCAAGTGATAAGTGCCTGATCAGTCACGTGATCAGTGCATGATAGCCACGAGATCAGTGCATGACCAGGCACATGATCAGTGCATGATAACCACGTGATCAGTGCATGATAAGTTACTGGATCAGTGTATGATAAGGCACGTGATCAGTGCATGATATCCACCTTATCAGTTCACAATCAGTCACCTGATCAGTGAATGCACAGTCACGTGATCAGTGTATGGTAGCTATGCGATCAGTGCATGATAGCCAGGTGATCAGTGCATGATCAGTCATGTGATCAGTGTATGATCAGCCACGTGATCAGTGCATGATCAGCCACGTGATCACTACCTCACCATCCACGTGATCAGGTCATACGCAGTCACGTGAAATGTGGATGATAGCGAAGTGATCAGTGCATGATCAGTCACGTGATCAGTGCATGATATTCACGTGATCAGTGCATGATAACCATGTTATCAGTGCATGATAGCCATGTGATCAGTACATGATCAGTGACGTGATCAGTGTATACTCAGCCACGTGATCACTGCATGATAGCCATGAGTTCTGTGCATGATCAGTCTCGTGATCAGTGTATGATCATCCACATGATGAGTGTATGCCCCGTCACGTGATCCTTGCATGATAGCCACATTATCTGTGCATGATCAGTTACGTGATAAGGGCATGCACAGCCACATGATCAGTCCAAGATAGCCACGTGATAAGTGCCTGATCAGTCACGTGTTCAGTGCATGATCAGCCAGGTTACCTGTGCATGATAAGCCACATGTTCAGTGCACGATCAGACACGTGATCAGTGAATGATAAACATTTGATCAGTGCATGATCAGTCACGTGAGCAGTGTATGATCAACCACGTGATTAGTGCATGATAGCCACGAGATCAGTGCTTGATCAGTCTAGTGATCAGTGTATGATCATCCACGTGATCAGTGAATGCCCAGTCACGTGATCAGTGTATGATAGCCACGTGATCAGTGCATGTGCAGTCACGTGATGAGTGCATTATAGCTACGTGATCAGTGCATGATCAGTCACGTGAGCTGTCCATGATCAGTCAGGTGAATCGTGTATGATCAGCCCCGTGATCAGTGCATGACCAGTAACGTGATCAGTGAATGATAGACATGTGATCAGTGCATGATCAGTCATTGGATCACTGTATGATCAGCCAGGTGTTCACTGCATCATAGCCACGTGATCAGTGCATGATAGCCACCTGATCAGTGCATGATCAGTCACGTGATCTGTGCATGATCTGTCACATGATCAGTGTATCAACATCCACATTATCAGTGCATACGCAGAGACGTGATCAGGGAATGATAGACACGTGATCAGTGCATGATCAGTCACGTGATAAGTGTATTATCAGCCACGTGTTCATTGCATGATAGCCACGTGATCAGGGCATGATAGCCATGTGATCAGTACATGATCAGGCACGTGATCAGTGCAGGATCAGTCACGTGATCAGTACATGATCAGTCACATGATCAGTGCAAGATCTGTAGCGTGATCAGTGTATGATCAACCACGTGATCAGTGCATGCCCAGTTAGGAGAAAAGTGCATGATAGCGAAGTGAACAGTGCATGATCAGTCACGTGATCAGTGCATGATCATTCACGTGATCAGTGCATGACCAGTAACGTGATCAGTGCATGATAAGTTACCGGATCAGTGTATGATAAGCCACCTGATCAGTGCATGATATCCACCTTATCAGTTCACAATCAGTCACCTGATCAGTGAATGCACAGTCACGTGATCAGTGCATGATAGCTATGCGATCAGTGCATGATAGCCAGGTGATCAGTGCATGATCAGTCACGTGATCAGTGTATGATCAGCCACGTGATCAGTGCATGATCAGCCACGTGATCACTACCTCACCATCCACGTGATCAGGTCATGCGCAGTCATGTGAAAAGTGGATGATAGCGAAGTGATCAGTGCATGATCAGTCACGTGATCAGTGCATGATAGCCACGTTATCAGTGCACGATAGCCATGTGATCAGTACTTGATCTGTCACGTGATCAGTGTATACTCAGCCACGTTTTCAGTGCATGATAGCCATGAGTTCTGTGCATGATCAGTCTCGTGATCAGCGTATGATCATCCACATGATCAGTGTATGCCCCGTCACGTGATCATTGCATGAGAGCCACATTATCTGTGCATGATCAGTTACGTGATAAGGGCATGCACAGTCACATGATCAGTCCAAGATAGCCACGTGATAAGTGCCTGAACAGTCACGTGTTCAGTGCATGATTAGCCAGGTTACCTGTGAAAGATAAGCCACATGTTCAGTGCATGATCAGCCACGTGATCAGTGAATGATAAACGTTTGGTCAGTCATGTGATCATTGTATGATCAGCCACGTGAACAGTGCGTGCTCAGTCACGTGATTAGGGCCTGCTGAGCTGCGTGAATCCTGCCTGCTCATCTGCTTCTTAATTGCCAGCTGAGCTGAGACATTCCTGCCTGCTCATCTGCTTGATAATTCCCAGCTGAGCTGTGTGATTCCTTCCTGCTCAGCTGCTTGATTATTGCCAGCTGTGCAGCATGATTTGTCACAGCTGAGGTCCATGATTATTGCCTGCTAATTGCTTGATACGTGCCTGCTCAGCTCTTTGATTATTTCCTCCGGAGGCACATCATCAGTGCATGATTGCCATGTGATCAGCGCATGATCAGTGACATGATCGGTGCCATTCAGACACGTGGTCACTGCATGCTCAGTCACGTGATCAGTTCCTGATCAGCAACGTGATTAGTGCATGATCAGCCACGTGATCAGTGTATGATAAGCCAGGTGAGCAGTGCATGTGCAGTCACGTGATCAGTGTATGATCAGCCACGTGAGCAGTGCATGATCAGTCTCGTGATCAGTGTATGATCTCCACATGATCAGTGCATGTGCAGTCACGTGATCAGTGCATTATAGCTACGTGATCAGTGCATGATAAGCCACGTGACCAGTGTATGATAAGCCACGTGAGCAGTGCATGATTTGCCACGTGATCAGCGTATGATCAGCCACGTGATCAGTCCATGTGCAGTCACGAGATCAGTGTATGATCAGCCACGTGATCAGTGTATGATAAGCCACGTGAGCAGTGCATGATCAGTCACATGATCAGTGTTTGATATCCACGTGATCAGTGTATGTGCAGTCACGTGATCAGTGCATTATAGCTACGTGATCAGTGCATGATCAGTCACATGATCTGTCCATGATCAGTCAGGTGAATCGTGTATGATCATCCCCGTGATCAGTGCACGGGCAGTCACAAGATCAGTGCATGATAGACATGTAATCAGTGCATGTTCAGCCACGTGATCAGTGTATGATCAACCAGGTGATCACTGCATCATAGCCACCTGATCAGTGCATGATCAGTCACGTGATCTTTGCATGATCTGTCACATGATCACTGTATCAACATCCACATTATCAGTGCATGCGCAGTGACGTGATCAAGGAGTGACAGCCAGGTGATCAGTGCATGATCAGTCACGTGATCAGTGTATGATCAGCCACGTGATCAGTGCATGATCAGCCACGTGATCACTACCTCACCATCCACGTGATCAGGTCATGCGCAGTCATGTGAAAAGTGGATGATAGCGAAGTGATCATTGCATGATCAGTCACGTGATCAGTGCATGATAGCCACGTGATCAGTGCATGATAACCACGTTATCAATGCATGATAGCCATGTGATCAGTACATGATCAGTCACGTGATCAGTGTATACTCAGCCACGTGATCAGTGCATGATAGCCATGAGTTCTGTGCATGATCAGTCTCGTGATCAGTGTATGATCATCCACATGATCAGTGTATGCCCCGTCACGTGATCATTGCATGAGAGCCACATTATCTGTGCATGATCAGTTACGTGATAAGGGCATGCACAGTCACATGATCAGTCCAAGATAGTGAAGTGATAAGTGCCTGATCAGTCACGTGATCAGTGCATGATAGCCACGAAATCAGTACATGACCAGTCACGTGATCAGTGCACGATAGCCACGTGATCAGTGCATGATAAGTTACCGGATAAGTGTATGATAAGCCACCTGATCAGTGCATGATATCCACCTTATCAGTTCACAATCAGTCCCCTGATCAGTGAATGCACAGTCACGTGATCAGTGTATGGTAGCTATGCGATCAGTGCATGATAGCCAGGTGATCAGTGCATGATCAGTCACGTGATCAGTGTATGATCAGCCACGTAATCAGTGCATGATCAGCCACGTGATCACTACCTCACCATCCACGTGATCAGGTCATGCGCAGTCATGTGAAAAGTGGATGACAGCGAAGTGTCAGTGCATGATCAGTCACGTGATCAGTGCATGATAGTCACGTGATCAGTGCATGATAGCCACGTTATCAGAGCATGATAGCCATGTGATCAGTACATGATCAGTGACGTGATCAGTGTATACTCAGCCACGTGATCACTGCATGATAGCCATGAGTTCTGTGCATGATCAGTCTCGTGATCAGTGTATGATCATCCACATGATGAGTGTATGCCCCGTCACGTGATCCTTGCATGATAGCCACATTATCTGTGCATGATCAGTTACGTGATAAGGGCATGCACAGCCACATGATCAGTCCAAGATAGCCACGTGATAAGTGCCTGATCAGTCACGTGTTCAGTGCATGATCAGCCAGGTTACCTGTGCATGATAAGCCACATGTTCAGTGCACGATCAGACACGTGATCAGTGAATGATAAACATTTGATCAGTGCATGATCAGTCACGTGAGCAGTGTATGATCAACCACGTGATTAGTGCATGATAGCCACGAGATCAGTGCTTGATCAGTCTAGTGATCAGTGTATGATCATCCACGTGATCAGTGAATGCCCAGTCACGTGATCAGTGTATGATAGCCACGTGATCAGTGCATGTGCAGTCACGTGATGAGTGCATTATAGCTACGTGATCAGTGCATGATCAGTCACGTGAGCTGTCCATGATCAGTCAGGTGAATCGTGTATGATCAGCCCCGTGATCAGTGCATGACCAGTAACGTGATCAGTGAATGATAGACATGTGATCAGTGCATGATCAGTCATTGGATCAGTGTATGATCAGCCAGGTGTTCACTGCATCATAGCCACGTGATCAGTGCATGATAGCCACCTGATCAGTGCATGATCAGTCACGTGATCTGTGCATGATCTGTCACATGATCACTGTATCAACATCCACATTATCAGTGCATGCGCAGAGACGTGATCAGGGAATGATAGACACGTGATCAGTGCATGATCAGTCACGTGATAAGTGTATTATCAGCCACGTGTTCATTGCATGATAGCCACGTGATCAGGGCATGATAGCCATGTGATCAGTACATGATCAGGCACGTGATCAGTGCAGGATCAGTCACGTGATCAGTACATGATCAGTCACATGATCAGTGCAAGATCTGTAGCGTGATCAGTGTATGATCAACCACGTGATCAGTGCATGCCCAGTTAGGAGAAAAGTGCATGATAGCGAAGTGAACAGTGCATGATCAGTCACGTGATCAGTGCATGATCATTCACGTGATCAGTGCATGACCAGTAACGTGATCAGTGCATGATAAGTTACCGGATCAGTGTATGATAAGCCACCTGATCAGTGCATGATATCCACCTTATCAGTTCACAATCAGTCACCTGATCAGTGAATGCACAGTCACGTGATCAGTGCATGATATCTATGCGATCAGTGCATGATAGCCAGGTGATCAGTGCATGATCAGTCACGTGATCAGTGTATGATCAGCCACGTGATCAGTGCATGATCAGCCACGTGATCACTACCTCACCATCCACGTGATCAGGTCATGCGCAGTCATGTGAAAAGTGGATGATAGCGAAGTGATCAGTGCATGATCAGTCACGTGATCAGTGCATGATAGCCACGTTATCAGTGCACGATAGCCATGTGATCAGTACTTGATCTGTCACGTGATCAGTGTATACTCAGCCACGTTTTCAGTGCATGATAGCCATGAGTTCTGTGCATGATCAGTCTCGTGATCAGCGTATGATCATCCACATGATCAGTGTATGCCCCGTCACGTGATCATTGCATGAGAGCCACATTATCTGTGCATGATCAGTTACGTGATAAGGGCATGCACAGTCACATGATCAGTCCAAGATAGCCACGTGATAAGTGCCTGAACAGTCACGTGTTCAGTGCATGATTAGCCAGGTTACCTGTGAAAGATAAGCCACATGTTCAGTGCATGATCAGCCACGTGATCAGTGAATGATAAACGTTTGGTCAGTCATGTGATCATTGTATGATCAGCCACGTGAACAGTGCGTGCTCAGTCACGTGATTAGGGCCTGCTGAGCTGCGTGAATCCTGCCTGCTCATCTGCTTCTTAATTGCCAGCTGAGCTGAGACATTCCTGCCTGCTCATCTGCTTGATAATTCCCAGCTGAACTGTGTGATTCCTTCCTGCTCAGCTGCTTGATTATTGCCAGCTGTGCAGCATGATTTGTCACAGCTGAGGTCCATGATTATTGCCTGCTAATTGCTTGATACGTGCCTGCTCAGCTCTTTGATTATTTCCTCCGGAGGCACATCATCAGTGCATGATTGCCATGTGATCAGCGCATGATCAGTGACATGATCGGTGCCATTCAGACACGTGGTCACTGCATGCTCAGTCACGTGATCAGTTCCTGATCAGCAACGTGATTAGTGCATGATCAGCCACGTGATCAGTGTATGATAAGCCAGGTGAGCAGTGCATGTGCAGTCACGTGATCAGTGTATGATCAGCCACGTGAGCAGTGCATGATCAGTCTCGTGATCAGTGTATGATCTCCACATGATCAGTGCATGTGCAGTCACGTGATCAGTGCATTATAGCTACGTGATCAGTGCATGATAAGCCACGTGACCAGTGTATGATAAGCCACGTGAGCAGTGCATGATTTGCCACGTGATCAGCGTATGATCAGCCACGTGATCAGTCCATGTGCAGTCACGAGATCAGTGTATGATCAGCCACGTGATCAGTGTATGATAAGCCACGTGAGCAGTGCATGATCAGTCACATGATCAGTGTTTGATATCCACGTGATCAGTGTATGTGCAGTCACGTGATCAGTGCATTATAGCTACGTGATCAGTGCATGATCAGTCACATGATCTGTCCATGATCAGTCAGGTGAATCGTGTATGATCATCCCCGTGATCAGTGCACGGGCAGTCACAAGATCAGTGCATGATAGACATGTAATCAGTGCATGTTCAGCCACGTGATCAGTGTATGATCAACCAGGTGATCACTGCATCATAGCCACCTGATCAGTGCATGATCAGTCACGTGATCTTTGCATGATCTGTCACATGATCACTGTATCAACATCCACATTATCAGTGCATGCGCAGTGACGTGATCAAGGAGTGACAGCCAGGTGATCAGTGCATGATCAGTCACGTGATCAGTGTATGATCAGCCACGTGATCAGTGCATGATCAGCCACGTGATCACTACCTCACCATCCACGTGATCAGGTCATGCGCAGTCATGTGAAAAGTGGATGATAGCGAAGTGATCATTGCATGATCAGTCACGTGATCAGTGCATGATAGCCACGTGATCAGTGCATGATAACCACGTTATCAATGCATGATAGCCATGTGATCAGTACATGATCAGTCACGTGATCAGTGTATACTCAGCCACGTGATCAGTGCATGATAGCCATGAGTTCTGTGCATGATCAGTCTCGTGATCAGTGTATGATCATCCACATGATCAGTGTATGCCCCGTCACGTGATCATTGCATGAGAGCCACATTATCTGTGCATGATCAGTTACGTGATAAGGGCATGCACAGTCACATGATCAGTCCAAGATAGTGAAGTGATAAGTGCCTGATCAGTCACGTGATCAGTGCATGATAGCCACGAAATCAGTACATGACCAGTCACGTGATCAGTGCACGATAGCCACGTGATCAGTGCATGATAAGTTACCGGATAAGTGTATGATAAGCCACCTGATCAGTGCATGATATCCACCTTATCAGTTCACAATCAGTCCCCTGATCAGTGAATGCACAGTCACGTGATCAGTGTATGGTAGCTATGCGATCAGTGCATGATAGCCAGGTGATCAGTGCATGATCAGTCACGTGATCAGTGTATGATCAGCCACGTAATCAGTGCATGATCAGCCACGTGATCACTACCTCACCATCCACGTGATCAGGTCATGCGCAGTCATGTGAAAAGTGGATGACAGCGAAGTGTCAGTGCATGATCAGTCACGTGATCAGTGCATGATAGTCACGTGATCAGTGCATGATAGCCACGTTATCAGAGCATGATAGCCATGTGATCAGTACATGATCAGTGACGTGATCAGTGTATACTCAGCCACGTGATCACTGCATGATAGCCATGAGTTCTGTGCATGATCAGTCTCGTGATCAGTGTATGATCATCCACATGATGAGTGTATGCCCCGTCACGTGATCCTTGCATGATAGCCACATTATCTGTGCATGATCAGTTACGTGATAAGGGCATGCACAGCCACATGATCAGTCCAAGTTAGCCACGTGATAAGTGCCTGATCAGTCACGTGTTCAGTGCATGATCAGCCAGGTTACCTGTGCATGATAAGCCACATGTTCAGTGCACGATCAGACACGTGATCAGTGAATGATAAACATTTGATCAGTGCATGATCAGTCACGTGAGCAGTGTATGATCAACCACGTGATTAGTGCACGATAGCCACGAGATCAGTGCTTGATCAGTCTAGTGATCAGTGTATGATCATCCACGTGATCTGTGAATGCCCAGTCACGTGATCAGTGTATGATAGCCACGTGATCAGTGCATGTGCAGTCACGTGATGAGTGCATTATAGCTACGTGATCAGTGCATGATCAGTCACGTGAGCTGTCCATGATCAGTCAGGTGAATCGTGTATGATCAGCCCCGTGATCAGTGCATGACCAGTAACGTGATCAGTGAATGATAGACATGTGATCAGTGCATGATCAGTCATTGGATCAGTGTATGATCAGCCAGGTGTTCACTGCATCATAGCCACGTGATCAGTGCATGATAGCCACCTGATCAGTGCATGATCAGTCACGTGATCTGTGCATGATCTGTCACATGATCACTGTATCAACATCCACATTATCAGTGCATGCGCAGAGACGTGATCAGGGAATGATAGACACGTGATCAGTGCATGATCAGTCACGTGATAAGTGTATTATCAGCCACGTGTTCATTGCATGATAGCCACGTGATCAGGGCATGATAGCCATGTGATCAGTACATGATCAGGCACGTGATCAGTGCAGGATCAGTCACGTGATCAGTACATGATCAGTCACATGATCAGTGCAAGATCTGTAGCGTGATCAGTGTATGATCAACCACGTGATCAGTGCATGCCCAGTTAGGAGAAAAGTGCATGATAGCGAAGTGAACAGTGCATGATCAGTCACGTGATCAGTGCATGATCATTCACGTGATCAGTGCATGACCAGTAACGTGATCAGTGCATGATAAGTTACCGGATCAGTGTATGATAAGCCACCTGATCAGTGCATGATATCCACCTTATCAGTTCACAATCAGTCACCTGATCAGTGAATGCACAGTCACGTGATCAGTGCATGATAGCTATGCGATCAGTGCATGATAGCCAGGTGATCAGTGCATGATCAGTCACGTGATCAGTGTATGATCAGCCACGTGATCAGTGCATGATCAGCCACGTGATCACTACCTCACCATCCACGTGATCAGGTCATGCGCAGTCATGTGAAAAGTGGATGATAGCGAAGTGATCAGTGCATGATCAGTCACGTGATCAGTGCATGATAGCCACGTTATCAGTGCACGATAGCCATGTGATCAGTACTTGATCTGTCACGTGATCAGTGTATACTCAGCCACGTTTTCAGTGCATGATAGCCATGAGTTCTGTGCATGATCAGTCTCGTGATCAGCGTATGATCATCCACATGATCAGTGTATGCCCCGTCACGTGATCATTGCATGAGAGCCACATTATCTGTGCATGATCAGTTACGTGATAAGGGCATGCACAGTCACATGATCAGTCCAAGATAGCCACGTGATAAGTGCCTGAACAGTCACGTGTTCAGTGCATGATTAGCCAGGTTACCTGTGAAAGATAAGCCACATGTTCAGTGCATGATCAGCCACGTGATCAGTGAATGATAAACGTTTGGTCAGTCATGTGATCATTGTATGATCAGCCACGTGAACAGTGCGTGCTGAGTCACGTGATTAGGGCCTGCTGAGCTGCGTGAATCCTGCCTGCTCATCTGCTTCTTAATTGCCAGCTGAGCTGAGACATTCCTGCCTGCTCATCTGCTTGATAATTCCCAGCTGAACTGTGTGATTCCTTCCTGCTCAGCTGCTTGATTATTGCCAGCTGTGCAGCATGATTTGTCACAGCTGAGGTCCATGATTATTGCCTGCTAATTGCTTGATACGTGCCTGCTCAGCTCTTTGATTATTTCCTCCGGAGGCACATCATCAGTGCATGATTGCCATGTGATCAGCGCATGATCAGTGACATGATCGGTGCCATTCAGACACGTGGTCACTGCATGCTCAGTCACGTGATCAGTTCCTGATCAGCAACGTGATTAGTGCATGATCAGCCACGTGATCAGTGTATGATAAGCCAGGTGAGCAGTGCATGTGCAGTCACGTGATCAGTGTATGATCAGCCACGTGAGCAGTGCATGATCAGTCTCGTGATCAGTGTATGATCTCCACATGATCAGTGCATGTGCAGTCACGTGATCAGTGCATTATAGCTACGTGATCAGTGCATGATAAGCCACGTGACCAGTGTATGATAAGCCACGTGAGCAGTGCATGATTTGCCACGTGATCAGCGTATGATCAGCCACGTGATCAGTCCATGTGCAGTCACGAGATCAGTGTATGATCAGCCACGTGATCAGTGTATGATAAGCCACGTGAGCAGTGCATGATCAGTCACATGATCAGTGTTTGATATCCACGTGATCAGTGTATGTGCAGTCACGTGATCAGTGCATTATAGCTACGTGATCAGTGCATGATCAGTCACATGATCTGTCCATGATCAGTCAGGTGAATCGTGTATGATCATCCCCGTGATCAGTGCACGGGCAGTCACAAGATCAGTGCATGATAGACATGTAATCAGTGCATGTTCAGCCACGTGATCAGTGTATGATCAACCAGGTGATCACTGCATCATAGCCACCTGATCAGTGCATGATCAGTCACGTGATCTTTGCATGATCTGTCACATGATCACTGTATCAACATCCACATTATCAGTGCATGCGCAGTGACGTGATCAAGGAGTGACAGCCAGGTGATCAGTGCATGATCAGTCACGTGATCAGTGTATGATCAGCCACGTGATCAGTGCATGATCAGCCACGTGATCACTACCTCACCATCCACGTGATCAGGTCATGCGCAGTCATGTGAAAAGTGGATGATAGCGAAGTGATCATTGCATGATCAGTCACGTGATCAGTGCATGATAGCCACGTGATCAGTGCATGATAACCACGTTATCAATGCATGATAGCCATGTGATCAGTACATGATCAGTCACGTGATCAGTGTATACTCAGCCACGTGATCAGTGCATGATAGCCATGAGTTCTGTGCATGATCAGTCTCGTGATCAGTGTATGATCATCCACATGATCAGTGTATGCCCCGTCACGTGATCATTGCATGAGAGCCACATTATCTGTGCATGATCAGTTACGTGATAAGGGCATGCACAGTCACATGATCAGTCCAAGATAGTGAAGTGATAAGTGCCTGATCAGTCACGTGATCAGTGCATGATAGCCACGAAATCAGTACATGACCAGTCACGTGATCAGTGCACGATAGCCACGTGATCAGTGCATGATAAGTTACCGGATAAGTGTATGATAAGCCACCTGATCAGTGCATGATATCCACCTTATCAGTTCACAATCAGTCCCCTGATCAGTGAATGCACAGTCACGTGATCAGTGTATGGTAGCTATGCGATCAGTGCATGATAGCCAGGTGATCAGTGCATGATCAGTCACGTGATCAGTGTATGATCAGCCACGTAATCAGTGCATGATCAGCCACGTGATCACTACCTCACCATCCACGTGATCAGGTCATGCGCAGTCATGTGAAAAGTGGATGACAGCGAAGTGTCAGTGCATGATCAGTCACGTGATCAGTGCATGATAGTCACGTGATCAGTGCATGATAGCCACGTTATCAGAGCATGATAGCCATGTGATCAGTACATGATCAGTGACGTGATCAGTGTATACTCAGCCACGTGATCACTGCATGATAGCCATGAGTTCTGTGCATGATCAGTCTCGTGATCAGTGTATGATCATCCACATGATGAGTGTATGCCCCGTCACGTGATCCTTGCATGATAGCCACATTATCTGTGCATGATCAGTTACGTGATAAGGGCATGCACAGCCACATGATCAGTCCAAGATAGCCACGTGATAAGTGCCTGATCAGTCACGTGTTCAGTGCATGATCAGCCAGGTTACCTGTGCATGATAAGCCACATGTTCAGTGCACGATCAGACACGTGATCAGTGAATGATAAACATTTGATCAGTGCATGATCAGTCACGTGAGCAGTGTATGATCAACCACGTGATTAGTGCATGATAGCCACGAGATCAGTGCTTGATCAGTCTAGTGATCAGTGTATGATCATCCACGTGATCAGTGAATGCCCAGTCACGTGATCAGTGTATGATAGCCACGTGATCAGTGCATGTGCAGTCACGTGATGAGTGCATTATAGCTACGTGATCAGTGCATGATCAGTCACGTGAGCTGTCCATGATCAGTCAGGTGAATCGTGTATGATCAGCCCCGTGATCAGTGCATGACCAGTAACGTGATCAGTGAATGATAGACATGTGATCAGTGCATGATCAGTCATTGGATCAGTGTATGATCAGCCAGGTGTTCACTGCATCATAGCCACGTGATCAGTGCATGATAGCCACCTGATCAGTGCATGATCAGTCACGTGATCTGTGCATGATCTGTCACATGATCACTGTATCAACATCCACATTATCAGTGCATGCGCAGAGACGTGATCAGGGAATGATAGACACGTGATCAGTGCATGATCAGTCACGTGATAAGTGTATTATCAGCCACGTGATCATTGCATGATAGCCACGTGATCAGGGCATGATAGCCATGTGATCAGTACATAATCAGGCACGTGATCAGTGCAGGATCAGTCACGTGATCAGTACATGATCAGTCACATGATCAGTGCAAGATCTGTAGCGTGATCAGTGTATGATCAACCACGTGATCAGTGCATGCCCAGTTAGGAGAAAAGTGCATGATAGCGAAGTGAACAGTGCATGATCAGTCACGTGATCAGTGCATGATCATTCACGTGATCAGTGCATGACCAGTAACGTGATCAGTGCATGATAAGTTACCGGATCAGTGTATGATAAGCCACCTGATCAGTGCATGATATCCACCTTATCAGTTCACAATCAGTCACCTGATCAGTGAATGCACAGTCACGTGATCAGTGCATGATAGCTATGCGATCAGTGCATGATAGCCAGGTGATCAGTGCATGATCAGTCACGTGATCAGTGTATGATCAGCCACGTGATCAGTGCATGATCAGCCACGTGATCACTACCTCACCATCCACGTGATCAGGTCATGCGCAGTCATGTGAAAAGTGGATGATAGCGAAGTGATCAGTGCATGATCAGTCACGTGATCAGTGCATGATAGCCACGTTATCAGTGCACGATAGCCATGTGATCAGTACTTGATCTGTCACGTGATCAGTGTATACTCAGCCACGTTTTCAGTGCATGATAGCCATGAGTTCTGTGCATGATCAGTCTCGTGATCAGCGTATGATCATCCACATGATCAGTGTATGCCCCGTCACGTGATCATTGCATGAGAGCCACATTATCTGTGCATGATCAGTTACGTGATAAGGGCATGCACAGTCACATGATCAGTCCAAGATAGCCACGTGATAAGTGCCTGAACAGTCACGTGTTCAGTGCATGATTAGCCAGGTTACCTGTGAAAGATAAGCCACATGTTCAGTGCATGATCAGCCACGTGATCAGTGAATGATAAACGTTTGGTCAGTCATGTGATCATTGTATGATCAGCCACGTGAACAGTGCGTGCTGAGTCACGTGATTAGGGCCTGCTGAGCTGCGTGAATCCTGCCTGCTCATCTGCTTCTTAATTGCCAGCTGAGCTGAGACATTCCTGCCTGCTCATCTGCTTGATAATTCCCAGCTGAACTGTGTGATTCCTTCCTGCTCAGCTGCTTGATTATTGCCAGCTGTGCAGCATGATTTGTCACAGCTGAGGTCCATGATTATTGCCTGCTAATTGCTTGATACGTGCCTGCTCAGCTCTTTGATTATTTCCTCCGGAGGCACATCATCAGTGCATGATTGCCATGTGATCAGCGCATGATCAGTGACATGATCGGTGCCATTCAGACACGTGGTCACTGCATGCTCAGTCACGTGATCAGTTCCTGATCAGCAACGTGATTAGTGCATGATCAGCCACGTGATCAGTGTATGATAAGCCAGGTGAGCAGTGCATGTGCAGTCACGTGATCAGTGTATGATCAGCCACGTGAGCAGTGCATGATCAGTCTCGTGATCAGTGTATGATCTCCACATGATCAGTGCATGTGCAGTCACGTGATCAGTGCATTATAGCTACGTGATCAGTGCATGATAAGCCACGTGACCAGTGTATGATAAGCCACGTGAGCAGTGCATGATTTGCCACGTGATCAGCGTATGATCAGCCACGTGATCAGTCCATGTGCAGTCACGAGATCAGTGTATGATCAGCCACGTGATCAGTGTATGATAAGCCACGTGAGCAGTGCATGATCAGTCACATGATCAGTGTTTGATATCCACGTGATCAGTGTATGTGCAGTCACGTGATCAGTGCATTATAGCTACGTGATCAGTGCATGATCAGTCACATGATCTGTCCATGATCAGTCAGGTGAATCGTGTATGATCATCCCCGTGATCAGTGCACGGGCAGTCACAAGATCAGTGCATGATAGACATGTAATCAGTGCATGTTCAGCCACGTGATCAGTGTATGATCAACCAGGTGATCACTGCATCATAGCCACCTGATCAGTGCATGATCAGTCACGTGATCTTTGCATGATCTGTCACATGATCACTGTATCAACATCCACATTATCAGTGCATGCGCAGTGACGTGATCAAGGAGTGACAGCCAGGTGATCAGTGCATGATCAGTCACGTGATCAGTGTATGATCAGCCACGTGATCAGTGCATGATCAGCCACGTGATCACTACCTCACCATCCACGTGATCAGGTCATGCGCAGTCATGTGAAAAGTGGATGATAGCGAAGTGATCATTGCATGATCAGTCACGTGATCAGTGCATGATAGCCACGTGATCAGTGCATGATAACCACGTTATCAATGCATGATAGCCATGTGATCAGTACATGATCAGTCACGTGATCAGTGTATACTCAGCCACGTGATCAGTGCATGATAGCCATGAGTTCTGTGCATGATCAGTCTCGTGATCAGTGTATGATCATCCACATGATCAGTGTATGCCCCGTCACGTGATCATTGCATGAGAGCCACATTATCTGTGCATGATCAGTTACGTGATAAGGGCATGCACAGTCACATGATCAGTCCAAGATAGTGAAGTGATAAGTGCCTGATCAGTCACGTGATCAGTGCATGATAGCCACGAAATCAGTACATGACCAGTCACGTGATCAGTGCACGATAGCCACGTGATCAGTGCATGATAAGTTACCGGATAAGTGTATGATAAGCCACCTGATCAGTGCATGATATCCACCTTATCAGTTCACAATCAGTCCCCTGATCAGTGAATGCACAGTCACGTGATCAGTGTATGGTAGCTATGCGATCAGTGCATGATAGCCAGGTGATCAGTGCATGATCAGTCACGTGATCAGTGTATGATCAGCCACGTAATCAGTGCATGATCAGCCACGTGATCACTACCTCACCATCCACGTGATCAGGTCATGCGCAGTCATGTGAAAAGTGGATGACAGCGAAGTGTCAGTGCATGATCAGTCACGTGATCAGTGCATGATAGTCACGTGATCAGTGCATGATAGCCACGTTATCAGAGCATGATAGCCATGTGATCAGTACATGATCAGTGACGTGATCAGTGTATACTCAGCCACGTGATCACTGCATGATAGCCATGAGTTCTGTGCATGATCAGTCTCGTGATCAGTGTATGATCATCCACATGATGAGTGTATGCCCCGTCACGTGATCCTTGCATGATAGCCACATTATCTGTGCATGATCAGTTACGTGATAAGGGCATGCACAGCCACATGATCAGTCCAAGATAGCCACGTGATAAGTGCCTGATCAGTCACGTGTTCAGTGCATGATCAGCCAGGTTACCTGTGCATGATAAGCCACATGTTCAGTGCACGATCAGACACGTGATCAGTGAATGATAAACATTTGATCAGTGCATGATCAGTCACGTGAGCAGTGTATGATCAACCACGTGATTAGTGCATGATAGCCACGAGATCAGTGCTTGATCAGTCTAGTGATCAGTGTATGATCATCCACGTGATCAGTGAATGCCCAGTCACGTGATCAGTGTATGATAGCCACGTGATCAGTGCATGTGCAGTCACGTGATGAGTGCATTATAGCTACGTGATCAGTGCATGATCAGTCACGTGAGCTGTCCATGATCAGTCAGGTGAATCGTGTATGATCAGCCCCGTGATCAGTGCATGACCAGTAACGTGATCAGTGAATGATAGACATGTGATCAGTGCATGATCAGTCATTGGATCAGTGTATGATCAGCCAGGTGTTCACTGCATCATAGCCACGTGATCAGTGCATGATAGCCACCTGATCAGTGCATGATCAGTCACGTGATCTGTGCATGATCTGTCACATGATCACTGTATCAACATCCACATTATCAGTGCATGCGCAGAGACGTGATCAGGGAATGATAGACACGTGATCAGTGCATGATCAGTCACGTGATAAGTGTATTATCAGCCACGTGATCATTGCATGATAGCCACGTGATCAGGGCATGATAGCCATGTGATCAGTACATAATCAGGCACGTGATCAGTGCAGGATCAGTCACGTGATCAGTACATGATCAGTCACATGATCAGTGCAAGATCTGTAGCGTGATCAGTGTATGATCAACCACGTGATCAGTGCATGCCCAGTTAGGAGAAAAGTGCATGATAGCGAAGTGAACAGTGCATGATCAGTCACGTGATCAGTGCATGATCATTCACGTGATCAGTGCATGACCAGTAACGTGATCAGTGCATGATAAGTTACCGGATCAGTGTATGATAAGCCACCTGATCAGTGCATGATATCCACCTTATCAGTTCACAATCAGTCACCTGATCAGTGAATGCACAGTCACGTGATCAGTGCATGATAGCTATGCGATCAGTGCATGATAGCCAGGTGATCAGTGCATGATCAGTCACGTGATCAGTGTATGATCAGCCACGTGATCAGTGCATGATCAGCCACGTGATCACTACCTCACCATCCACGTGATCAGGTCATGCGCAGTCATGTGAAAAGTGGATGATAGCGAAGTGATCAGTGCATGATCAGTCACGTGATCAGTGCATGATAGCCACGTTATCAGTGCACGATAGCCATGTGATCAGTACTTGATCTGTCACGTGATCAGTGTATACTCAGCCACGTTTTCAGTGCATGATAGCCATGAGTTCTGTGCATGATCAGTCTCGTGATCAGCGTATGATCATCCACATGATCAGTGTATGCCCCGTCACGTGATCATTGCATGAGAGCCACATTATCTGTGCATGATCAGTTACGTGATAAGGGCATGCACAGTCACATGATCAGTCCAAGATAGCCACGTGATAAGTGCCTGAACAGTCACGTGTTCAGTGCATGATTAGCCAGGTTACCTGTGAAAGATAAGCCACATGTTCAGTGCATGATCAGCCACGTGATCAGTGAATGATAAACGTTTGGTCAGTCATGTGATCATTGTATGATCAGCCACGTGAACAGTGCGTGCTGAGTCACGTGATTAGGGCCTGCTGAGCTGCGTGAATCCTGCCTGCTCATCTGCTTCTTAATTGCCAGCTGAGCTGAGACATTCCTGCCTGCTCATCTGCTTGATAATTCCCAGCTGAACTGTGTGATTCCTTCCTGCTCAGCTGCTTGATTATTGCCAGCTGTGCAGCATGATTTGTCACAGCTGAGGTCCATGATTATTGCCTGCTAATTGCTTGATACGTGCCTGCTCAGCTCTTTGATTATTTCCTCCGGAGGCACATCATCAGTGCATGATTGCCATGTGATCAGCGCATGATCAGTGACATGATCGGTGCCATTCAGACACGTGGTCACTGCATGCTCAGTCACGTGATCAGTTCCTGATCAGCAACGTGATTAGTGCATGATCAGCCACGTGATCAGTGTATGATAAGCCAGGTGAGCAGTGCATGTGCAGTCACGTGATCAGTGTATGATCAGCCACGTGAGCAGTGCATGATCAGTCTCGTGATCAGTGTATGATCTCCACATGATCAGTGCATGTGCAGTCACGTGATCAGTGCATTATAGCTACGTGATCAGTGCATGATAAGCCACGTGACCAGTGTATGATAAGCCACGTGAGCAGTGCATGATTTGCCACGTGATCAGCGTATGATCAGCCACGTGATCAGTCCATGTGCAGTCACGAGATCAGTGTATGATCAGCCACGTGATCAGTGTATGATAAGCCACGTGAGCAGTGCATGATCAGTCACATGATCAGTGTTTGATATCCACGTGATCAGTGTATGTGCAGTCACGTGATCAGTGCATTATAGCTACGTGATCAGTGCATGATCAGTCACATGATCTGTCCATGATCAGTCAGGTGAATCGTGTATGATCATCCCCGTGATCAGTGCACGGGCAGTCACAAGATCAGTGCATGATAGACATGTAATCAGTGCATGTTCAGCCACGTGATCAGTGTATGATCAACCAGGTGATCACTGCATCATAGCCACCTGATCAGTGCATGATCAGTCACGTGATCTTTGCATGATCTGTCACATGATCACTGTATCAACATCCACATTATCAGTGCATGCGCAGTGACGTGATCAAGGAGTGACAGCCAGGTGATCAGTGCATGATCAGTCACGTGATCAGTGTATGATCAGCCACGTGATCAGTGCATGATCAGCCACGTGATCACTACCTCACCATCCACGTGATCAGGTCATGCGCAGTCATGTGAAAAGTGGATGATAGCGAAGTGATCATTGCATGATCAGTCACGTGATCAGTGCATGATAGCCACGTGATCAGTGCATGATAACCACGTTATCAATGCATGATAGCCATGTGATCAGTACATGATCAGTCACGTGATCAGTGTATACTCAGCCACGTGATCAGTGCATGATAGCCATGAGTTCTGTGCATGATCAGTCTCGTGATCAGTGTATGATCATCCACATGATCAGTGTATGCCCCGTCACGTGATCATTGCATGAGAGCCACATTATCTGTGCATGATCAGTTACGTGATAAGGGCATGCACAGTCACATGATCAGTCCAAGATAGTGAAGTGATAAGTGCCTGATCAGTCACGTGATCAGTGCATGATAGCCACGAAATCAGTACATGACCAGTCACGTGATCAGTGCACGATAGCCACGTGATCAGTGCATGATAAGTTACCGGATAAGTGTATGATAAGCCACCTGATCAGTGCATGATATCCACCTTATCAGTTCACAATCAGTCCCCTGATCAGTGAATGCACAGTCACGTGATCAGTGTATGGTAGCTATGCGATCAGTGCATGATAGCCAGGTGATCAGTGCATGATCAGTCACGTGATCAGTGTATGATCAGCCACGTAATCAGTGCATGATCAGCCACGTGATCACTACCTCACCATCCACGTGATCAGGTCATGCGCAGTCATGTGAAAAGTGGATGACAGCGAAGTGTCAGTGCATGATCAGTCACGTGATCAGTGCATGATAGTCACGTGATCAGTGCATGATAGCCACGTTATCAGAGCATGATAGCCATGTGATCAGTACATGATCAGTGACGTGATCAGTGTATACTCAGCCACGTGATCACTGCATGATAGCCATGAGTTCTGTGCATGATCAGTCTCGTGATCAGTGTATGATCATCCACATGATGAGTGTATGCCCCGTCACGTGATCCTTGCATGATAGCCACATTATCTGTGCATGATCAGTTACGTGATAAGGGCATGCACAGCCACATGATCAGTCCAAGATAGCCACGTGATAAGTGCCTGATCAGTCACGTGTTCAGTGCATGATCAGCCAGGTTACCTGTGCATGATAAGCCACATGTTCAGTGCACGATCAGACACGTGATCAGTGAATGATAAACATTTGATCAGTGCATGATCAGTCACGTGAGCAGTGTATGATCAACCACGTGATTAGTGCATGATAGCCACGAGATCAGTGCTTGATCAGTCTAGTGATCAGTGTATGATCATCCACGTGATCAGTGAATGCCCAGTCACGTGATCAGTGTATGATAGCCACGTGATCAGTGCATGTGCAGTCACGTGATGAGTGCATTATAGCTACGTGATCAGTGCATGATCAGTCACGTGAGCTGTCCATGATCAGTCAGGTGAATCGTGTATGATCAGCCCCGTGATCAGTGCATGACCAGTAACGTGATCAGTGAATGATAGACATGTGATCAGTGCATGATCAGTCATTGGATCAGTGTATGATCAGCCAGGTGTTCACTGCATCATAGCCACGTGATCAGTGCATGATAGCCACCTGATCAGTGCATGATCAGTCACGTGATCTGTGCATGATCTGTCACATGATCACTGTATCAACATCCACATTATCAGTGCATGCGCAGAGACGTGATCAGGGAATGATAGACACGTGATCAGTGCATGATCAGTCACGTGATAAGTGTATTATCAGCCACGTGATCATTGCATGATAGCCACGTGATCAGGGCATGATAGCCATGTGATCAGTACATGATCAGGCACGTGATCAGTGCAGGATCAGTCACGTGATCAGTACATGATCAGTCACATGATCAGTGCAAGATCTGTAGCGTGATCAGTGTATGATCAACCACGTGATCAGTGCATGCCCAGTTAGGAGAAAAGTGCATGATAGCGAAGTGAACAGTGCATGATCAGTCACGTGATCAGTGCATGATCATTCACGTGATCAGTGCATGACCAGTAACGTGATCAGTGCATGATAAGTTACCGGATCAGTGTATGATAAGCCACCTGATCAGTGCATGATATCCACCTTATCAGTTCACAATCAGTCACCTGATCAGTGAATGCACAGTCACGTGATCAGTGCATGATAGCTATGCGATCAGTGCATGATAGCCAGGTGATCAGTGCATGATCAGTCACGTGATCAGTGTATGATCAGCCACGTGATCAGTGCATGATCAGCCACGTGATCACTACCTCACCATCCACGTGATCAGGTCATGCGCAGTCATGTGAAAAGTGGATGATAGCGAAGTGATCAGTGCATGATCAGTCACGTGATCAGTGCATGATAGCCACGTTATCAGTGCACGATAGCCATGTGATCAGTACTTGATCTGTCACGTGATCAGTGTATACTCAGCCACGTTTTCAGTGCATGATAGCCATGAGTTCTGTGCATGATCAGTCTCGTGATCAGCGTATGATCATCCACATGATCAGTGTATGCCCCGTCACGTGATCATTGCATGAGAGCCACATTATCTGTGCATGATCAGTTACGTGATAAGGGCATGCACAGTCACATGATCAGTCCAAGATAGCCACGTGATAAGTGCCTGAACAGTCACGTGTTCAGTGCATGATTAGCCAGGTTACCTGTGAAAGATAAGCCACATGTTCAGTGCATGATCAGCCACGTGATCAGTGAATGATAAACGTTTGGTCAGTCATGTGATCATTGTATGATCAGCCACGTGAACAGTGCGTGCTCAGTCACGTGATTAGGGCCTGCTGAGCTGCGTGAATCCTGCCTGCTCATCTGCTTCTTAATTGCCAGCTGAGCTGAGACATTCCTGCCTGCTCATCTGCTTGATAATTCCCAGCTGAACTGTGTGATTCCTTCCTGCTCAGCTGCTTGATTATTGCCAGCTGTGCAGCATGATTTGTCACAGCTGAGGTCCATGATTATTGCCTGCTAATTGCTTGATACGTGCCTGCTCAGCTCTTTGATTATTTCCTCCGGAGGCACATCATCAGTGCATGATTGCCATGTGATCAGCGCATGATCAGTGACATGATCGGTGCCATTCAGACACGTGGTCACTGCATGCTCAGTCACGTGATCAGTTCCTGATCAGCAACGTGATTAGTGCATGATCAGCCACGTGATCAGTGTATGATAAGCCAGGTGAGCAGTGCATGTGCAGTCACGTGATCAGTGTATGATCAGCCACGTGAGCAGTGCATGATCAGTCTCGTGATCAGTGTATGATCTCCACATGATCAGTGCATGTGCAGTCACGTGATCAGTGCATTATAGCTACGTGATCAGTGCATGATAAGCCACGTGACCAGTGTATGATAAGCCACGTGAGCAGTGCATGATTTGCCACGTGATCAGCGTATGATCAGCCACGTGATCAGTCCATGTGCAGTCACGAGATCAGTGTATGATCAGCCACGTGATCAGTGTATGATAAGCCACGTGAGCAGTGCATGATCAGTCACATGATCAGTGTTTGATATCCACGTGATCAGTGTATGTGCAGTCACGTGATCAGTGCATTATAGCTACGTGATCAGTGCATGATCAGTCACATGATCTGTCCATGATCAGTCAGGTGAATCGTGTATGATCATCCCCGTGATCAGTGCACGGGCAGTCACAAGATCAGTGCATGATAGACATGTAATCAGTGCATGTTCAGCCACGTGATCAGTGTATGATCAACCAGGTGATCACTGCATCATAGCCACCTGATCAGTGCATGATCAGTCACGTGATCTTTGCATGATCTGTCACATGATCACTGTATCAACATCCACATTATCAGTGCATGCGCAGTGACGTGATCAAGGAGTGACAGCCAGGTGATCAGTGCATGATCAGTCACGTGATCAGTGTATGATCAGCCACGTGATCAGTGCATGATCAGCCACGTGATCACTACCTCACCATCCACGTGATCAGGTCATGCGCAGTCATGTGAAAAGTGGATGATAGCGAAGTGATCATTGCATGATCAGTCACGTGATCAGTGCATGATAGCCACGTGATCAGTGCATGATAACCACGTTATCAATGCATGATAGCCATGTGATCAGTACATGATCAGTCACGTGATCAGTGTATACTCAGCCACGTGATCAGTGCATGATAGCCATGAGTTCTGTGCATGATCAGTCTCGTGATCAGTGTATGATCATCCACATGATCAGTGTATGCCCCGTCACGTGATCATTGCATGAGAGCCACATTATCTGTGCATGATCAGTTACGTGATAAGGGCATGCACAGTCACATGATCAGTCCAAGATAGTGAAGTGATAAGTGCCTGATCAGTCACGTGATCAGTGCATGATAGCCACGAAATCAGTACATGACCAGTCACGTGATCAGTGCACGATAGCCACGTGATCAGTGCATGATAAGTTACCGGATAAGTGTATGATAAGCCACCTTATCAGTGCATGATATCCACCTTATCAGTTCACAATCAGTCCCCTGATCAGTGAATGCACAGTCACGTGATCAGTGTATGGTAGCTATGCGATCAGTGCATGATAGCCAGGTGATCAGTGCATGATCAGTCACGTGATCAGTGTATGATCAGCCACGTAATCAGTGCATGATCAGCCACGTGATCACTACCTCACCATCCACGTGATCAGGTCATGCGCAGTCATGTGAAAAGTGGATGACAGCGAAGTGTCAGTGCATGATCAGTCACGTGATCAGTGCATGATAGTCACGTGATCAGTGCATGATAGCCACGTTATCAGAGCATGATAGCCATGTGATCAGTACATGATCAGTGACGTGATCAGTGTATACTCAGCCACGTGATCACTGCATGATAGCCATGAGTTCTGTGCATGATCAGTCTCGTGATCAGTGTATGATCATCCACATGATGAGTGTATGCCCCGTCACGTGATCCTTGCATGATAGCCACATTATCTGTGCATGATCAGTTACGTGATAAGGGCATGCACAGCCACATGATCAGTCCAAGATAGCCACGTGATAAGTGCCTGATCAGTCACGTGTTCAGTGCATGATCAGCCAGGTTACCTGTGCATGATAAGCCACATGTTCAGTGCACGATCAGACACGTGATCAGTGAATGATAAACATTTGATCAGTGCATGATCAGTCACGTGAGCAGTGTATGATCAACCACGTGATTAGTGCATGATAGCCACGAGATCAGTGCTTGATCAGTCTAGTGATCAGTGTATGATCATCCACGTGATCAGTGAATGCCCAGTCACGTGATCAGTGTATGATAGCCACGTGATCAGTGCATGTGCAGTCACGTGATGAGTGCATTATAGCTACGTGATCAGTGCATGATCAGTCACGTGAGCTGTCCATGATCAGTCAGGTGAATCGTGTATGATCAGCCCCGTGATCAGTGCATGACCAGTAACGTGATCAGTGAATGATAGACATGTGATCAGTGCATGATCAGTCATTGGATCAGTGTATGATCAGCCAGGTGTTCACTGCATCATAGCCACGTGATCAGTGCATGATAGCCACCTGATCAGTGCATGATCAGTCACGTGATCTGTGCATGATCTGTCACATGATCACTGTATCAACATCCACATTATCAGTGCATGCGCAGAGACGTGATCAGGGAATGATAGACACGTGATCAGTGCATGATCAGTCACGTGATAAGTGTATTATCAGCCACGTGTTCATTGCATGATAGCCACGTGATCAGGGCATGATAGCCATGTGATCAGTACATGATCAGGCACGTGATCAGTGCAGGATCAGTCACGTGATCAGTACATGATCAGTCACATGATCAGTGCAAGATCTGTAGCGTGATCAGTGTATGATCAACCACGTGATCAGTGCATGCCCAGTTAGGAGAAAAGTGCATGATAGCGAAGTGAACAGTGCATGATCAGTCACGTGATCAGTGCATGATCATTCACGTGATCAGTGCATGACCAGTAACGTGATCAGTGCATGATAAGTTACCGGATCAGTGTATGATAAGCCACCTGATCAGTGCATGATATCCACCTTATCAGTTCACAATCAGTCACCTGATCAGTGAATGCACAGTCACGTGATCAGTGCATGATAGCTATGCGATCAGTGCATGATAGCCAGGTGATCAGTGCATGATCAGTCACGTGATCAGTGTATGATCAGCCACGTGATCAGTGCATGATCAGCCACGTGATCACTACCTCACCATCCACGTGATCAGGTCATGCGCAGTCATGTGAAAAGTGGATGATAGCGAAGTGATCAGTGCATGATCAGTCACGTGATCAGTGCATGATAGCCACGTTATCAGTGCACGATAGCCATGTGATCAGTACTTGATCTGTCACGTGATCAGTGTATACTCAGCCATGTTTTCAGTGCATGATAGCCATGAGTTCTGTGCATGATCAGTCTCGTGATCAGCGTATGATCATCCACATGATCAGTGTATGCCCCGTCACGTGATCATTGCATGAGAGCCACATTATCTGTGCATGATCAGTTACGTGATAAGGGCATGCACAGTCACATGATCAGTCCAAGATAGCCACGTGATAAGTGCCTGAACAGTCACGTGTTCAGTGCATGATTAGCCAGGTTACCTGTGAAAGATAAGCCACATGTTCAGTGCATGATCAGCCACGTGATCAGTGAATGATAAACGTTTGGTCAGTCATGTGATCATTGTATGATCAGCCACGTGAACAGTGCGTGCTCAGTCACGTGATTAGGGCCTGCTGAGCTGCGTGAATCCTGCCTGCTCATCTGCTTCTTAATTGCCAGCTGAGCTGAGACATTCCTGCCTGCTCATCTGCTTGATAATTCCCAGCTGAACTGTGTGATTCCTTCCTGCTCAGCTGCTTGATTATTGCCAGCTGTGCAGCATGATTTGTCACAGCTGAGGTCCATGATTATTGCCTGCTAATTGCTTGATACGTGCCTGCTCAGCTCTTTGATTATTTCCTCCGGAGGCACATCATCAGTGCATGATTGCCATGTGATCAGCGCATGATCAGTGACATGATCGGTGCCATTCAGACACGTGGTCACTGCATGCTCAGTCACGTGATCAGTTCCTGATCAGCAACGTGATTAGTGCATGATCAGCCACGTGATCAGTGTATGATAAGCCAGGTGAGCAGTGCATGTGCAGTCACGTGATCAGTGTATGATCAGCCACGTGAGCAGTGCATGATCAGTCTCGTGATCAGTGTATGATCTCCACATGATCAGTGCATGTGCAGTCACGTGATCAGTGCATTATAGCTACGTGATCAGTGCATGATAAGCCACGTGACCAGTGTATGATAAGCCACGTGAGCAGTGCATGATTTGCCACGTGATCAGCGTATGATCAGCCACGTGATCAGTCCATGTGCAGTCACGAGATCAGTGTATGATCAGCCACGTGATCAGTGTATGATAAGCCACGTGAGCAGTGCATGATCAGTCACATGATCAGTGTTTGATATCCACGTGATCAGTGTATGTGCAGTCACGTGATCAGTGCATTATAGCTACGTGATCAGTGCATGATCAGTCACATGATCTGTCCATGATCAGTCAGGTGAATCGTGTATGATCATCCCCGTGATCAGTGCACGGGCAGTCACAAGATCAGTGCATGATAGACATGTAATCAGTGCATGTTCAGCCACGTGATCAGTGTATGATCAACCAGGTGATCACTGCATCATAGCCACCTGATCAGTGCATGATCAGTCACGTGATCTTTGCATGATCTGTCACATGATCACTGTATCAACATCCACATTATCAGTGCATGCGCAGTGACGTGATCAAGGAGTGACAGCCAGGTGATCAGTGCATGATCAGTCACGTGATCAGTGTATGATCAGCCACGTGATCAGTGCATGATCAGCCACGTGATCACTACCTCACCATCCACGTGATCAGGTCATGCGCAGTCATGTGAAAAGTGGATGATAGCGAAGTGATCATTGCATGATCAGTCACGTGATCAGTGCATGATAGCCACGTGATCAGTGCATGATAACCACGTTATCAATGCATGATAGCCATGTGATCAGTACATGATCAGTCACGTGATCAGTGTATACTCAGCCACGTGATCAGTGCATGATAGCCATGAGTTCTGTGCATGATCAGTCTCGTGATCAGTGTATGATCATCCACATGATCAGTGTATGCCCCGTCACGTGATCATTGCATGAGAGCCACATTATCTGTGCATGATCAGTTACGTGATAAGGGCATGCACAGTCACATGATCAGTCCAAGATAGTGAAGTGATAAGTGCCTGATCAGTCACGTGATCAGTGCATGATAGCCACGAAATCAGTACATGACCAGTCACGTGATCAGTGCACGATAGCCACGTGATCAGTGCATGATATGTTACCGGATAAGTGTATGATAAGCCACCTGATCAGTGCATGATATCCACCTTATCAGTTCACAATCAGTCCCCTGATCAGTGAATGCACAGTCACGTGATCAGTGTATGGTAGCTATGCGATCAGTGCATGATAGCCAGGTGATCAGTGCATGATCAGTCACGTGATCAGTGTATGATCAGCCACGTAATCAGTGCATGATCAGCCACGTGATCACTACCTCACCATCCACGTGATCAGGTCATGCGCAGTCATGTGAAAAGTGGATGACAGCGAAGTGATCATTGCATGATCAGTCACGTGATCAGTGCATGATAGTCACGTGATCAGTGCATGATAGCCACGTTATCAGAGCATGATAGCCATGTGATCAGTACATGATCAGTGACGTGAACAGTGTATACTCAGCCACGTGATCACTGCATGATAGCCATGAGTTCTGTGCATGATCAGTCTCGTGATCAGTGTATGATCATCCACATGATGAGTGTATGCCCCGTCACGTGATCCTTGCATGATAGGCACATTATCTGTGCATGATCAGTTACGTGATAAGGGCATGCACAGCCACATGATCAGTCCAAGATAGCCACGTGATAAGTGCCTGATCAGTCACGTGTTCAGTGCATGATCAGCCAGGTTACCTGTGCATGATAAGCCACATGTTCAGTGCACGATCAGACACGTGATCAGTGAATGATAAACATTTGATCAGTGCATGATCAGTCACGTGAGCAGTGTATGATCAACCACGTGATTAGTGCATGATAGCCACGAGATCAGTGCTTGATCAGTCTAGTGATCAGTGTATGATCATCCACGTGATCAGTGAATGCCCAGTCACGTGATCAGTGTATGATAGCCACGTGATCAGTGCATGTGCAGTCACGTGATGAGTGCATTATAGCTACGTGATCAGTGCATGATCAGTCACGTGAGCTGTCCATGATCAGTCAGGTGAATCGTGTATGATCAGCCCCGTGATCAGTGCATGACCAGTAACGTGATCAGTGAATGATAGACATGTGATCAGTGCATGATCAGTCATTGGATCAGTGTATGATCAGCCAGGTGTTCACTGCATCATAGCCACGTGATCAGTGCATGATAGCCACCTGATCAGTGCATGATCAGTCACGTGATCTGTGCATGATCTGTCACATGATCACTGTATCAACATCCACATTATCAGTGCATGCGCAGAGACGTGATCAGGGAATGATAGACACGTGATCAGTGCATGATCAGTCACGTGATAAGTGTATTATCAGCCACGTGTTCATTGCATGATAGCCACGTGATCAGGGCATGATAGCCATGTGATCAGTACATGATCAGGCACGTGATCAGTGCAGGATCAGTCACGTGATCAGTACATGATCAGTCACATGATCAGTGCAAGATCTGTAGCGTGATCAGTGTATGATCAACCACGTGATCAGTGCATGCCCAGTTAGGAGAAAAGTGCATGATAGCGAAGTGAACAGTGCATGATCAGTCACGTGATCAGTGCATGATCATTCACGTGATCAGTGCATGACCAGTAACGTGATCAGTGCATGATAAGTTACCGGATCAGTGTATGATAAGCCACCTGATCAGTGCATGATATCCACCTTATCAGTTCACAATCAGTCACCTGATCAGTGAATGCACAGTCACGTGATCAGTGCATGATAGCTATGCGATCAGTGCATGATAGCCAGGTGATCAGTGCATGATCAGTCACGTGATCAGTGTATGATCAGCCACGTGATCAGTGCATGATCAGCCACGTGATCACTACCTCACCATCCACGTGATCAGGTCATGCGCAGTCATGTGAAAAGTGGATGATAGCGAAGTGATCAGTGCATGATCAGTCACGTGATCAGTGCATGATAGCCACGTTATCAGTGCACGATAGCCATGTGATCAGTACTTGATCTGTCACGTGATCAGTGTATACTCAGCCACGTTTTCAGTGCATGATAGCCATGAGTTCTGTGCATGATCAGTCTCGTGATCAGCGTATGATCATCCACATGATCAGTGTATGCCCCGTCACGTGATCATTGCATGAGAGCCACATTATCTGTGCATGATCAGTTACGTGATAAGGGCATGCACAGTCACATGATCAGTCCAAGATAGCCACGTGATAAGTGCCTGAACAGTCACGTGTTCAGTGCATGATTAGCCAGGTTACCTGTGAAAGATAAGCCACATGTTCAGTGCATGATCAGCCACGTGATCAGTGAATGATAAACGTTTGGTCAGTCATGTGATCATTGTATGATCAGCCACGTGAACAGTGCGTGCTCAGTCACGTGATTAGGGCCTGCTGAGCTGCGTGAATCCTGCCTGCTCATCTGCTTCTTTATTGCCAGCTGAGCTGAGACATTCCTGCCTGCTCATCTGCTTGATAATTCCCAGCTGAGCTGTGTGATTCCTTCCTGCTCAGCTGCTTGATTATTGCCAGCTGTGCAGCATGATTTGTCACAGCTGAGGTCCATGATTATTGCCTGCTAATTGCTTGATACGTGCCTGCTCAGCTCTTTGATTATTTCCTCCGGAGGCACATCATCAGTGCATGATTGCCATGTGATCAGCGCATGATCAGTGACATGATCGGTGCCATTCAGACACGTGGTCACTGCATGCTCAGTCACGTGATCAGTTCCTGATCAGCAACGTGATTAGTGCATGATCAGCCACGTGATCAGTGTATGATAAGCCAGGTGAGCAGTGCATGTGCAGTCACGTGATCAGTGTATGATCAGCCACGTGAGCAGTGCATGATCAGTCTCGTGATCAGTGTATGATCTCCACATGATCAGTGCATGTGCAGTCACGTGATCAGTGCATTATAGCTACGTGATCAGTGCATGATAAGCCACGTGACCAGTGTATGATAAGCCACGTGAGCAGTGCATGATTTGCCACGTGATCAGCGTATGATCAGCCACGTGATCAGTCCATGTGCAGTCACGAGATCAGTGTATGATCAGCCACGTGATCAGTGTATGATAAGCCACGTGAGCAGTGCATGATCAGTCACATGATCAGTGTTTGATATCCACGTGATCAGTGTATGTGCAGTCACGTGATCAGTGCATTATAGCTACGTGATCAGTGCATGATCAGTCACATGATCTGTCCATGATCAGTCAGGTGAATCGTGTATGATCATCCCCGTGATCAGTGCACGGGCAGTCACAAGATCAGTGCATGATAGACATGTAATCAGTGCATGTTCAGCCACGTGATCAGTGTATGATCAACCAGGTGATCACTGCATCATAGCCACCTGATCAGTGCATGATCAGTCACGTGATCTTTGCATGATCTGTCACATGATCACTGTATCAACATCCACATTATCAGTGCATGCGCAGTGACGTGATCAAGGAGTGACAGCCAGGTGATCAGTGCATGATCAGTCACGTGATCAGTGTATGATCAGCCACGTGATCAGTGCATGATCAGCCACGTGATCACTACCTCACCATCCACGTGATCAGGTCATGCGCAGTCATGTGAAAAGTGGATGATAGCGAAGTGATCATTGCATGATCAGTCACGTGATCAGTGCATGATAGCCACGTGATCAGTGCATGATAACCACGTTATCAATGCATGATAGCCATGTGATCAGTACATGATCAGTCACGTGATCAGTGTATACTCAGCCACGTGATCAGTGCATGATAGCCATGAGTTCTGTGCATGATCAGTCTCGTGATCAGTGTATGATCATCCACATGATCAGTGTATGCCCCGTCACGTGATCATTGCATGAGAGCCACATTATCTGTGCATGATCAGTTACGTGATAAGGGCATGCACAGTCACATGATCAGTCCAAGATAGTGAAGTGATAAGTGCCTGATCAGTCACGTGATCAGTGCATGATAGCCACGAAATCAGTACATGACCAGTCACGTGATCAGTGCACGATAGCCACGTGATCAGTGCATGATAAGTTACCGGATAAGTGTATGATAAGCCACCTGATCAGTGCATGATATCCACCTTATCAGTTCACAATCAGTCCCCTGATCAGTGAATGCACAGTCACGTGATCAGTGTATGGTAGCTATGCGATCAGTGCATGATAGCCAGGTGATCAGTGCATGATCAGTCACGTGATCAGTGTATGATCAGCCACGTAATCAGTGCATGATCAGCCACGTGATCACTACCTCACCATCCACGTGATCAGGTCATGCGCAGTCATGTGAAAAGTGGATGACAGCGAAGTGTCAGTGCATGATCAGTCACGTGATCAGTGCATGATAGTCACGTGATCAGTGCATGATAGCCACGTTATCAGAGCATGATAGCCATGTGATCAGTACATGATCAGTGACGTGATCAGTGTATACTCAGCCACGTGATCACTGCATGATAGCCATGAGTTCTGTGCATGATCAGTCTCGTGATCAGTGTATGATCATCCACATGATGAGTGTATGCCCCGTCACGTGATCCTTGCATGATAGCCACATTATCTGTGCATGATCAGTTACGTGATAAGGGCATGCACAGCCACATGATCAGTCCAAGATAGCCACGTGATAAGTGCCTGATCAGTCACGTGTTCAGTGCATGATCAGCCAGGTTACCTGTGCATGATAAGCCACATGTTCAGTGCACGATCAGACACGTGATCAGTGAATGATAAACATTTGATCAGTGCATGATCAGTCACGTGAGCAGTGTATGATCAACCACGTGATTAGTGCATGATAGCCACGAGATCAGTGCTTGATCAGTCTAGTGATCAGTGTATGATCATCCACGTGATCAGTGAATGCCCAGTCACGTGATCAGTGTATGATAGCCACGTGATCAGTGCATGTGCAGTCACGTGATGAGTGCATTATAGCTACGTGATCAGTGCATGATCAGTCACGTGAGCTGTCCATGATCAGTCAGGTGAATCGTGTATGATCAGCCCCGTGATCAGTGCATGACCAGTAACGTGATCAGTGAATGATAGACATGTGATCAGTGCATGATCAGTCATTGGATCAGTGTATGATCAGCCAGGTGTTCACTGCATCATAGCCACGTGATCAGTGCATGATAGCCACCTGATCAGTGCATGATCAGTCACGTGATCTGTGCATGATCTGTCACATGATCACTGTATCAACATCCACATTATCAGTGCATGCGCAGAGACGTGATCAGGGAATGATAGACACGTGATCAGTGCATGATCAGTCACGTGATAAGTGTATTATCAGCCACGTGTTCATTGCATGATAGCCACGTGATCAGGGCATGATAGCCATGTGATCAGTACATGATCAGGCACGTGATCAGTGCAGGATCAGTCACGTGATCAGTACATGATCAGTCACATGATCAGTGCAAGATCTGTAGCGTGATCAGTGTATGATCAACCACGTGATCAGTGCATGCCCAGTTAGGAGAAAAGTGCATGATAGCGAAGTGAACAGTGCATGATCAGTCACGTGATCAGTGCATGATCATTCACGTGATCAGTGCATGACCAGTAACGTGATCAGTGCATGATAAGTTACCGGATCAGTGTATGATAAGCCACCTGATCAGTGCATGATATCCACCTTATCAGTTCACAATCAGTCACCTGATCAGTGAATGCACAGTCACGTGATCAGTGCATGATAGCTATGCGATCAGTGCATGATAGCCAGGTGATCAGTGCATGATCAGTCACGTGATCAGTGTATGATCAGCCACGTGATCAGTGCATGATCAGCCACGTGATCACTACCTCACCATCCACGTGATCAGGTCATGCGCAGTCATGTGAAAAGTGGATGATAGCGAAGTGATCAGTGCATGATCAGTCACGTGATCAGTGCATGATAGCCACGTTATCAGTGCACGATAGCCATGTGATCAGTACTTGATCTGTCACGTGATCAGTGTATACTCAGCCACGTTTTCAGTGCATGATAGCCATGAGTTCTGTGCATGATCAGTCTCGTGATCAGCGTATGATCATCCACATGATCAGTGTATGCCCCGTCACGTGATCATTGCATGAGAGCCACATTATCTGTGCATGATCAGTTACGTGATAAGGGCATGCACAGTCACATGATCAGTCCAAGATAGCCACGTGATAAGTGCCTGAACAGTCACGTGTTCAGTGCATGATTAGCCAGGTTACCTGTGAAAGATAAGCCACATGTTCAGTGCATGATCAGCCACGTGATCAGTGAATGATAAACGTTTGGTCAGTCATGTGATCATTGTATGATCAGCCACGTGAACAGTGCGTGCTCAGTCACGTGATTAGGGCCTGCTGAGCTGCGTGAATCCTGCCTGCTCATCTGCTTCTTTATTGCCAGCTGAGCTGAGACATTCCTGCCTGCTCATCTGCTTGATAATTCCCAGCTGAGCTGTGTGATTCCTTCCTGCTCAGCTGCTTGATTATTGCCAGCTGTGCAGCATGATTTGTCACAGCTGAGGTCCATGATTATTGCCTGCTAATTGCTTGATACGTGCCTGCTCAGCTCTTTGATTATTTCCTCCGGAGGCACATCATCAGTGCATGATTGCCATGTGATCAGCGCATGATCAGTGACATGATCGGTGCCATTCAGACACGTGGTCACTGCATGCTCAGTCACGTGATCAGTTCCTGATCAGCAACGTGATTAGTGCATGATCAGCCACGTGATCAGTGTATGATAAGCCAGGTGAGCAGTGCATGTGCAGTCACGTGATCAGTGTATGATCAGCCACGTGAGCAGTGCATGATCAGTCTCGTGATCAGTGTATGATCTCCACATGATCAGTGCATGTGCAGTCACGTGATCAGTGCATTATAGCTACGTGATCAGTGCATGATAAGCCACGTGACCAGTGTATGATAAGCCACGTGAGCAGTGCATGATTTGCCACGTGATCAGCGTATGATCAGCCACGTGATCAGTCCATGTGCAGTCACGAGATCAGTGTATGATCAGCCACGTGATCAGTGTATGATAAGCCACGTGAGCAGTGCATGATCAGTCACATGATCAGTGTTTGATATCCACGTGATCAGTGTATGTGCAGTCACGTGATCAGTGCATTATAGCTACGTGATCAGTGCATGATCAGTCACATGATCTGTCCATGATCAGTCAGGTGAATCGTGTATGATCATCCCCGTGATCAGTGCACGGGCAGTCACAAGATCAGTGCATGATAGACATGTAATCAGTGCATGTTCAGCCACGTGATCAGTGTATGATCAACCAGGTGATCACTGCATCATAGCCACCTGATCAGTGCATGATCAGTCACGTGATCTTTGCATGATCTGTCACATGATCACTGTATCAACATCCACATTATCAGTGCATGCGCAGTGACGTGATCAAGGAATGACAGCCAGGTGATCAGTGCATGATCAGTCACGTGATCAGTGTATGATCAGCCAGGTGATCAGTGCATGATCAGCCACGTGATCACTACCTCACCATCCACGTGATCAGGTCATGCGCAGTCATGTGAAAAGTGGATGATAGCGAAGTGATCATTGCATGATCAGTCACGTGATCAGTGCATGATAGCCACGTGATCAGTGCATGATAACCACGTTATCAATGCATGATAGCCATGTGATCAGTACATGATCAGTCACGTGATCAGTGTATACTCAGCCACGTGATCAGTGCATGATAGCCATGAGTTCTGTGCATGATCAGTCTCGTGATCAGTGTATGATCAACCACGTGATCAGTGCATGCCCAGTTAGGAGAAAAGTGCATGATAGCGAAGTGAACAGTGCATGATCAGTCACGTGATCAGTGCATGATCATTCACGTGATCAGTGCATGACCAGTAACGTGATCAGTGCATGATAAGTTACCGGATCAGTGTATGATAAGCCACCTGATCAGTGCATGATATCCACCTTATCAGTTCACAATCAGTCACCTGATCAGTGAATGCACAGTCACGTGATCAGTGCATGATAGCTATGCGATCAGTGCATGATAGCCAGGTGATCAGTGCATGATCAGTCACGTGATCAGTGTATGATCAGCCACGTGATCAGTGCATGATCAGCCACGTGATCACTACCTCACCATCCACGTGATCAGGTCATGCGCAGTCATGTGAAAAGTGGATGATAGCGAAGTGATCAGTGCATGATCAGTCACGTGATCAGTGCATGATAGCCACGTTATCAGTGCACGATAGCCATGTGATCAGTACTTGATCTGTCACGTGATCAGTGTATACTCAGCCATGTTTTCAGTGCATGATAGCCATGAGTTCTGTGCATGATCAGTCTCGTGATCAGCGTATGATCATCCACATGATCAGTGTATGCCCCGTCACGTGATCATTGCATGAGAGCCACATTATCTGTGCATGATCAGTTACGTGATAAGGGCATGCACAGTCACATGATCAGTCCAAGATAGCCACGTGATAAGTGCCTGAACAGTCACGTGTTCAGTGCATGATTAGCCAGGTTACCTGTGAAAGATAAGCCACATGTTCAGTGCATGATCAGCCACGTGATCAGTGAATGATAAACGTTTGGTCAGTCATGTGATCATTGTATGATCAGCCACGTGAACAGTGCGTGCTCAGTCACGTGATTAGGGCCTGCTGAGCTGCGTGAATCCTGCCTGCTCATCTGCTTCTTAATTGCCAGCTGAGCTGAGACATTCCTGCCTGCTCATCTGCTTGATAATTCCCAGCTGAACTGTGTGATTCCTTCCTGCTCAGCTGCTTGATTATTGCCAGCTGTGCAGCATGATTTGTCACAGCTGAGGTCCATGATTATTGCCTGCTAATTGCTTGATACGTGCCTGCTCAGCTCTTTGATTATTTCCTCCGGAGGCACATCATCAGTGCATGATTGCCATGTGATCAGCGCATGATCAGTGACATGATCGGTGCCATTCAGACACGTGGTCACTGCATGCTCAGTCACGTGATCAGTTCCTGATCAGCAACGTGATTAGTGCATGATCAGCCACGTGATCAGTGTATGATAAGCCAGGTGAGCAGTGCATGTGCAGTCACGTGATCAGTGTATGATCAGCCACGTGAGCAGTGCATGATCAGTCTCGTGATCAGTGTATGATCTCCACATGATCAGTGCATGTGCAGTCACGTGATCAGTGCATTATAGCTACGTGATCAGTGCATGATAAGCCACGTGACCAGTGTATGATAAGCCACGTGAGCAGTGCATGATTTGCCACGTGATCAGCGTATGATCAGCCACGTGATCAGTCCATGTGCAGTCACGAGATCAGTGTATGATCAGCCACGTGATCAGTGTATGATAAGCCACGTGAGCAGTGCATGATCAGTCACATGATCAGTGTTTGATATCCACGTGATCAGTGTATGTGCAGTCACGTGATCAGTGCATTATAGCTACGTGATCAGTGCATGATCAGTCACATGATCTGTCCATGATCAGTCAGGTGAATCGTGTATGATCATCCCCGTGATCAGTGCACGGGCAGTCACAAGATCAGTGCATGATAGACATGTAATCAGTGCATGTTCAGCCACGTGATCAGTGTATGATCAACCAGGTGATCACTGCATCATAGCCACCTGATCAGTGCATGATCAGTCACGTGATCTTTGCATGATCTGTCACATGATCACTGTATCAACATCCACATTATCAGTGCATGCGCAGTGACGTGATCAAGGAGTGACAGCCAGGTGATCAGTGCATGATCAGTCACGTGATCAGTGTATGATCAGCCAGGTGATCAGTGCATGATCAGCCACGTGATCACTACCTCACCATCCACGTGATCAGGTCATGCGCAGTCATGTGAAAAGTGGATGATAGCGAAGTGATCATTGCATGATCAGTCACGTGATCAGTGCATGATAGCCACGTGATCAGTGCATGATAACCACGTTATCAATGCATGATAGCCATGTGATCAGTACATGATCAGTCACGTGATCAGTGTATACTCAGCCACGTGATCAGTGCATGATAGCCATGAGTTCTGTGCATGATCAGTCTCGTGATCAGTGTATGATCATCCACATGATCAGTGTATGCCCCGTCACGTGATCATTGCATGAGAGCCACATTATCTGTGCATGATCAGTTACGTGATAAGGGCATGCACAGTCACATGATCAGTCCAAGATAGTGAAGTGATAAGTGCCTGATCAGTCACGTGATCAGTGCATGATAGCCACGAAATCAGTACATGACCAGTCACGTGATCAGTGCATGATAGCCACGTGATCAGTGCATGATAAGTTACCGGATAAGTGTATGATAAGCCACCTGATCAGTGCATGATATCCACCTTATCAGTTCACAATCAGTCCCCTGATCAGTGAATGCACAGTCACGTGATCAGTGTATGGTAGCTATGCGATCAGTGCATGATAGCCAGGTGATCAGTGCATGATCAGTCACATGATCAGTGTATGATCAGCCACGTAATCAGTGCATGATCAGCCACGTGATCACTACCTCACCATCCACGTGATCAGGTCATGCGCAGTCATGTGAAAAGTGGATGACAGCGAAGTGATCAGTGCATGATCAGTCACGTGATCAGTGCATGATAGTCACGTGATCAGTGCATGATAAACACGTTATCAGTGCATGATAGCCATGTGATCAGTACATGATCAGTGACGTGATCAGTGTATACTCAGCCACGTGATCAGTGCATGATAGCCATGAGTTCTGTGCATGATCAGTCTCGTGATCAGTGTATGATCATCCACATGATGAGTGTATGCCCCGTCACGTGATCATTGCATGATAGCCACATTATCTGTGCATGATCAGTTACGTGATAAGGGCATGCACAGCCACATGATCAGTCCAAGATAGCCACGTGATAAATGCCTGATCAGTCACGTGTTCAGTGCATGATCAGCCAGGTTACCTGTGCATGATAAGCCACATGTTCAGTGCACGATCAGACACGTGATCAGTGAATGATAAACATTTGATCAGTGCATGATCAGTCACGTGAGCAGTGTATGATCAACCACGTGATTAGTGCATGATAGCCACGAGATCAGTGCTTGATCAGTCTAGTGATCAGTGTATGATCATCCACGTGATCAGTGAATGCCCAGTCACGTGATCAGTGTATGATAGCCACGTGATCAGTGCATGTGCAGTCACGTGATGAGTGCATTATAGCTACGTGATCAGTGCATGATCAGTCACGTGAGCTGTCCATGATCAGTCAGGTGAATCGTGTATGATCAGCCCCGTGATCAGTGCATGACCAGTAACGTGATCAGTGAATGATAGACATGTGATCAGTGCATGATCAGTCATTGGATCAGTGTATGATCAGCCAGGTGTTCACTGCATCCTAGCCACGTGATCAGTGCATGATAGCCACCTGATCAGTGCATGATCAGTCACGTGATCTGTGCATGATCTGTCACATGATCACTGTATCAACATCCACATTATCAGTGCATGCGCAGAGACGTGATCAGGGAATGATAGACACGTGATCAGTGCATGATCAGTCACGTGATAAGTGTATTATCAGCCACGTGTTCATTGCATGATAGCCACGTGATCAGGGCATGATAGCCATGTGATCAGTACATGATCAGGCACGTGATCAGTGCAGGATCAGTCACGTGATCAGTACATGATCAGTCACATGATCAGTGCAAGATCTGTAGCGTGATCAGTGTATGATCAACCACGTGATCAGTGCATGCCCAGTTAGGAGAAAAGTGCATGATAGCGAAGTGAACAGTGCATGATCAGTCACGTGATCAGTGCATGATCATTCACGTGATCAGTGCATGACCAGTAACGTGATCAGTGCATGATAAGTTACCGGATCAGTGTATGATAAGCCACCTGATCAGTGCATGATATCCACCTTATCAGTTCACAATCAGTCACCTGATAAGTGAATGCACAGTCACGTGATCAGTGCATGATAGCTATGCGATCAGTGCATGATAGCCAGGTGATCAGTGCATGATCAGTCACGTGATCAGTGTATTATCAGCCACGTGATCAGTGCATGATCAGCCACGTGATCACTACCTCACCATCCAAGTGATCAGGTCATGTGCAGTCATGTGAAAAGTGGATGATAGCGAAGTGATCAGTGCATGATCAGTCACGTGATCAGTGCATGATAGCCACGTTATCAGTGCACGATAGCCATGTGATCAGTACTTGATCAGTCACGTGATCAGTGTATACTCAGCGACGTTATCAGTGCATGATAGCCATGAGTTCTGTGCATGATCAGTCTCGTGATCAGCGTATGATCATCCACATGATCAGTGTATGCCCCGTCACGTGATCATTGCATGAGAGCCACATTATATGTGCATGATCAGTTACGTGATAAGGGCATGCACAGTCACATGATCAGTCCAAGATAGCCACGTGATAAGTGCCTGAACAGTCACGTGATCAGTGCATGATAGCCACGAAATCAGTACATGACCAGTCACGTGATCAGTGCATGATAGCCACGTGATCAGTGCATGATAAGTTACCGGATAAGTGTATGATAAGCCACCTGATCAGTGCATGATATCCACCTTATCAGTTCACAATCAGTCACCTGATCAGTGAATGCACAGTCACGTGATCAGTGCATGATAGCTATGCGATCAGTGCATGATAGCCAGGTGATCAGTGCATGATCAGTCACGTGATCAGTGTATGATCAGCCACGTGATCAGTGCATGATCAGCCACGTGATCACTACCTCACCATCCACGTGATCAGGTCATGCGCAGTCATGTGAAAAGTGGATGATAGCGAAGTGATCAGTGCATGATCAGTCACGTGATCAGTGCATGATAGCCACGTTATCAGTGCACGATAGCCATGTGATCAGTACTTGATCTGTCACGTGATCAGTGTATACTCAGCCACGTTTTCAGTGCATGATAGCCATGAGTTCTGTGCATGATCAGTCTCGTGATCAGCGTATGATCATCCACATGATCAGTGTATGCCCCGTCACGTGATCATTGCATGAGAGCCACATTATCTGTGCATGATCAGTTACGTGATAAGGGCATGCACAGTCACATGATCAGTCCAAGATAGCCACGTGATAAGTGCCTGAACAGTCACGTGTTCAGTGCATGATTAGCCAGGTTACCTGTGAAAGATAAGCCACATGTTCAGTGCATGATCAGCCACGTGATCAGTGAATGATAAACGTTTGGTCAGTCATGTGATCATTGTATGATCAGCCACGTGAACAGTGCGTGCTCAGTCACGTGATTAGGGCCTGCTGAGCTGCGTGAATCCTGCCTGCTCATCTGCTTCTTAATTGCCAGCTGAGCTGAGACATTCCTGCCTGCTCATCTGCTTGATAATTCCCAGCTGAGCTGTGTGATTACTTCCTGCTCAGCTGCTTGATTATTGCCAGCTGTGCAGCATGATTTGTCACAGCTGAGGTCCATGATTATTGCCTGCTAATTGCTTGATACATGCCTGCTCAGCTCTTTGATTATTTCCTCTGGAGGCACATCATCAGTGCATGATTGCCATGTGATCAGCGCATGATCAGTGACATGATCGGTGCCATTCAGACACGTGGTCACTGCATGCTCAGTCACGTGATCAGTTCCTGATCAGCAACGTGATTAGTGCATGATCAGCCACGTGATCAGTGTATGATAAGCCAGGTGAGCAGTGCATGTGCAGTCACGTGATCAGTGTATGATCAGCCACGTGAGCAGTGCATGATCAGTCTCGTGATCAGTGTATGATCTCCACATGATCAGTGCATGTGCAGTCACGTGATCAGTGCATTATAGCTACGTGATCAGTGCATGATAAGCCACGTGACCAGTGTATGATAAGCCACGTGAGCAGTGCATGATTTGCCACGTGATCAGCGTATGATCAGCCACGTGATCAGTCCATGTGCAGTCACGAGATCAGTGTATGATCAGCCACGTGATCAGTGTATGATAAGCCACGTGAGCAGTGCATGATCAGTCACATGATCAGTGTTTGATATCCACGTGATCAGTGTATGTGCAGTCACGTGATCAGTGCATTATAGCTACGTGATCAGTGCATGATCAGTCACATGATCTGTCCATGATCAGTCAGGTGAATCGTGTATGATCATCCCCGTGATCAGTGCATGGGCAGTCACAAGATCAGTGCATGATAGACATGTAATCAGTGCATGTTCATCCACGTAATCAGTGTAAGATCAACCAGGTGATCACTGCATCATAGCCACCTGATCAGTGCATGATCAGTCACGTGATCTTTGCATGATCTGTCACATGATCACTGTATCAACATCCACATGATCAGTGCATGCGCAGTGACGTGATCAAGGAGTGACAGCCAGGTGATCAGTGCATGATCAGTCACGTGATCAGTGTATGATCAGCCACGTGATCAGTGCATGATCAGCCACGTGATCACTACCTCACCATCCACGTGATCAGGTCATGCGCAGTCATGTGAAAAGTGGATGATAGCGAAGTGATCATTGCATGATCAGTCACGTGATCAGTGCATGATAGCCACGTGATAAGTGTATTATCAGCCACGTGATCATTGCATGATAGCCCCCTGATCAGGGCATGATAGCCATGTGATCAGTACATGATCAGGCACATGATCAGTGCAGGATAAGTCATGAGATCAGTACATGATCAGTCACATGATCAGTGCAAGATCTGTAACGTGATCAGTGTATGATCAACCACGTGATCAGTGCATGCCCAGTTAGGAGAAAAGTGCATGATAGCAAAGTGATCAGAGCATGATCATTCATGTGATCAGTGCCTGACCAGTCACGTGATCAGTGCATGATAGCCACGTGATCAGTGCATGATAAGTTACCGGATCAGTGTATGATAAGCCACCTGATCAGTGCATGATATCCACCTTATCAGTTCAAAATCAGTCACCTGATCAGTGAATGCACAGTCACGTGATCAGGGCATGATAGCTATTCGATCAGTGCATGATAACCAGGTTATCAGTGCATGATCAGTCACCTGATCAGTGTATGATGAGCCACGTGATCCGTGCATGATCAGCCACGTGATCACTACCTCACCATCCACGTGATCAGGTCATGCGCAGTCATGTGAAAAGTGGATGATAGCGAAGTGATCAGTGCATGATCAGTCACGTGATCAGTGCATGATAGCCACGTGATCAGTGCATGATAGCCATGTGATCAGTACATGATCAGTCACGTGATCAGTGTTTGATATCAACGTGATCAGTGTATGTGCAGTCACGTGATCAGTGCATTATAGCTACTTGATCAGTGCATGATCAGTCACATGATCTGTCCATGATCAGTCAGGTGAATCGTGTATGATCATCCCCATGACCAGTGCACGGGCAGTCACAAGATAAGTGCATGATAGACATGTAATCAGTGCATGTTCAGCCACGTGATCAGTGTATGATCAACCAGGTGATCACTGCATCATAGCCAACTGATCAGTGCATGATCAGTCACGTGATCTTTGCATGATCTGTCACATGATCACTGTATCAACATCCACATTATCAGTGCATGCGCAGTGACGTGATCAAGGAGTGATAGCCAGGTGATCAGTGCATGATCAGTCACGTGATCAGTGTATGATCAGCCACGTGATCAGTGCATGATCAGCCACGTGATCACTACCTCACCATCCACGTGATCAGGTCATGCGAAGTCATGTGAAAAGTGGATGATAGCGAAGTGATCATTGCATGATCAGTCACGTGATCAGTGCATGATAGCCACGTGATCAGTGCATGATAACCACGTTATCAATGCATGATAGCCATGTGATCAGTACATGATCAGTCACGTGATCAGTGTATACTCAGCCACGTGATCAGTGCATGATAGCCATGAGTTCTGTGCATGATCAGTCTCGTGATCAGTGTATGATCATCCACATGATCAGTGTATGCCCCGTCACGTGATCATTGCATGAGAGCCACATTATCTGTGCATGATCAGTTACGTGATAAGGGCATGCACAGTCACATGATCAGTCCAAGATAGTGAAGTGATAAGTGCCTGATCAGTCACGTGATCAGTGCATGATAGCCACGAAATCAGTACATGACCAGTCACGTGATCAGTGCATGATAGCCACGTGTTCAGTGCATGATAAGTTACCGGATAAGTGTATGATAAGCCACCTGATCAGTGCATGATATCCACCTTATCAGTTCACAATCAGTCACCTGATCAGTGAATGCACAGTCACGTGATCAGTGTATGGTAGCTATGCGATCAGTGCATGATAGCCAGGTGATCAGTGCATGATCAGCCACGTAATCAGTGCATGATCTGCCACGTGATCACTACCTCACCATCCACGTGATCAGGTCATGCGCAGTCATGTGAAAAGTGGATGACAGCGAAGTGATCAGTGCATGATCAGTCACGTGATCAGTGCATGATAGTCACCTGATCAGTGCATGATAACCACGTTATCAGTGCATGATAGCCATGTGATCAGTACGTGATCAGTGTATACTCAGCCACGTGATCAGTGCATGTTAGCCATGAGTTCTGTGCATGATCAGTCTCGTGATCAGTGTATGATCATCCACATGATGAGTGTATGCCCCGTCACGTGATCATTGCATGAGAGCCACATTATCTGTGCATGATCAGTTACGTGATAAGGGCATGCACAGCCACATGATCAGTCCAAGATAGCCACGTGATAAGTGCCTGATTAGTCACGTGTTCAGTGCATGATCAGCCAGGTTACCTGTGCATGATAAGCCACATGTTCAGTGCACGATCAGACACGTGATCAGTGAATGATAAACATTTGATCAGTGCATGATCAGTCACGTGAGCAGTGTATGATCAACCACGTGATTAGTGCATGATAGCCACGAGATCAGTGCTTGATCAGTCTAGTGATCAGTGTATGATCATCCACGTGATCAGTGAATGCCCAGTCACGTGATCAGTGTATGATAGCCACGTGATCAGTGCATGTGCAGTCACGTGATGAGTGCATTATAGCTACGTGATCAGTGCATGATCAGTCACGTGAGCTGTCCATGATCAGTCAGGTGAATCGTGTATGATCAGCCCTGTGATCAGTGCATGACCAGTAACGTGATCAGTGAATGATAGACATGTGATCAGTGCATGATCAGTCATTGGATCAGTGTATGATCAGCCAGGTGTTCACTGCATCATAGCCACGTGATCAGTGCATGATAGCCACCTGATCAGTGCATGATCAGTCACGTGATCTGTGCATGATCTGTCACATGATCACTGTATCAACATCCACATTATCAGTGCATGCGCAGAGACGTGATCAGGGAATGATAGACACGTGATCAGTGCATGATCAGTCACGTGATAAGTGTATTATCAGCCACGTGTTCATGGCATGATAGCCACGTGATCAGGGCATGATAGCCATGTGATCAGTACATGATCAGGCACGTGATCTGTGCAGGATCAGTCACCTGATCAGTACATGATCAGTCACATGATCAGTGCAAGATCTGTAGCGTGATCATTGTATGATCAACCACGTGATCAGTGCATGCCCAGTTAGGAGAAAAGTGCATGATAGCGAAGTGAACAGTGCATGATCAGTCACGTGATCAGTGCATGATCATTCACGTGATCAGTGCATGACCAGTAACGTGATCAGTGCATGATAAGTTACCGGATCAGTGTATGATAAGCCACCTTATCAGTGCATGATATCCACCTTATCAGTTCACAATCAGTCACCTGATCAGTGAATGCACAGTCACGTGATCAGCGCATGATAGCTATGCGATCAGTGCATGATAGCCAGGTGATCAGTGCATGATCAGTCAGGTTAGCAGTGTATGGTAGCTATGCGATCAGTGCATGATAGCCAGGTGATCAGTGCATGATCAGTCACGTGATCAGAGTATGATCAGCCACGTGATCAGTGAATGCCCAGTCACGTGATCAGTGTATGATAGCCAAGTGATCAGTGCATGATTAGTCAGGTGATCAGTGCATGATCAGCCAGGTTATCTGTGCATGATCAGCCACATGTTCAGTGCATGATCAGCCAGGTGATCAGTGAATGATAGCCATTTGATCAGTCATGTGTTCTTTGTATGATCAGCCACGTGAACAGTGCGTGCTCAGTCACGTGATTAGGGCCTGCTGAGCTGCGTGATTCCTGCCTGCTCATCTGCTTCTTAATTGCCAGCTGAGCTGAGACATTCCTGCCTGCTCATCTGCTTGATAATTCCCAGCTGAGCTGTGTGATTCCTGTCTGCTCATCTGCTTGATAATTGCCAGCTGAGCTGCGTGATACCTGTCTGCTCATGTGCTTGATTATTGCCAGCTGAGGTGCGTGATTCCTGCCTGCTCATCTGCTTGACAATTGCCAGCTGAGCCATGTGATTCCTGCTTGCTCAGCTGCTTGATTATTGCCAGCTGTGCAGCATGATTTGTCACAGCTGAGGTCCATGATTATTGCCTGCTGATTGCATGATTCGTGCCTGCTCAGCTCTTTGATTATTGCCTCCGGAGGCACATCATCAGTGCATGATTGCCATGTGATCAGCGCATGATCAGTGACATGATCGGTGCCATTCAGACACGTGGTCACTGCATGCTCAGTCAGGTGATCGGTTCCTGATCAGCAACGTGATTAGTGCATGATCAGCCACGTGATCAGTGTATGATAAGCCACGTGAGCACTGCATGTGCAGTCACGAGATCAGTGTATGATCAGCCACGTGATCAGTGTATGAAAAGCCAGGTGAGAAGTGCATGATCAGCCACGTGATCAGTGTCTGATCTCCACATGATCAGTGCACGTGCAGTCACGTGATCAGTGCATTATAGCTACGTGATCAGTGCATGATGAGTCACGTGATCTGTCCATGATCAGTCAGGTGAATCGTGTATGATCAGCCCGTGATCAGTGCATGGGCAGTCACAGGATCAGTGCATGATAGACATGTGATCAGTGCATGATCAGTCAGGTGATCAGTGTATGGTCAGCCAGGTGTTCACTGCATCATAGCCACGTGATCAGTGCATGATAGCCACCTGATCAGTGCATGATCAGTCACGTGATCTGTGCATGATCTGTCACATGATCACTGTATCAACATCCACATTATCAGTGCATGGGCAGAGACGTGATCAGGGAATGACAGACACGTGATCAGTGCATGATCAGTCACGTGATAAGTGTATGATCAGCCACGTGATCATTGCATGATAGCCCCCTGATCAGGGCATGATAGCCATGTGATCAGTACATGATCAGGCACATGATCAGTGCAGGATAAGTCACGAGATCAGTACATGATCAGTCACATGATCAGTGCAAGATCTGTAACGTGATCAGTGTATGATCAACCACGTGATCAGTGCATGCCCAGTTAGGAGAAAAGTGCATGATAGCAAAGTGATCAGAGCATGATCATTCATGTGATCAGTGCCTGACCAGTCACGTGATCAGTGCATGATAGCCACGTGATCAGTGCATGATAAGTTACCGGATCAGTGTATGATAAGCCACCTGATCAGTGCATGATATCCACCTTATCAGTTCACAATCTGTCACCTGATCAGTGAATGCACAGTCACGTGATCAGGGCATGATAGCTATTCGATCAGTGCATGATAACCAGGTGATCAGTGCATGATCAGTCACGAGATCAGTGTATGATCAGCCACGTGATCAGTGCATGATCAGCCACGTGATCACTACCTCACCATCCACGTGATCAGGTCATGCGCAGTCATGTGAAAAGTGGATGATAGCGAAGTGATCAGTGCATGATCAGTCACGTGATCAGTGCATGATAGCCACGTGATCAGTGCATGATAACCACGTTATCAGTGCATGATAGCCATGTGATCAGTACATGATCAGTCACGTGATCAGTGCATACTCAGCCACGTGATCAGTGCATGATAGCCATGAGTTCTGTGCATGATCAGACTCGTGATCAGTGTATGATCATCCACATAATCAGTGTATGCCCCGTCACGTGATCATTGCATGAGAGCCACATTATCTGTGCATGATCAGTTACGTGATAAGGGCATGCACAGTCACATGATCAGTCCAAGGTAGCCAAGTGATAAGTGCCTGATCAGTCACGTGATCAGTGCATGATAGCCACGAGATCAGTGCATGACCAGGCACATGATCAGTGCATGATAGCCACGTGATCAGTGCATGATAAGTTACCGGATCAGTGTATGATAAGGCACGTGATCAGTGCATGATATCCACCTTATCAGTTCACAATCAGTCACCTGATCAGTGAATGCACAGTCACGTGATCAGTGTATGGTAGCTATGCGATCAGTGCATGATAGCTAGGTGATCAGTGCATGATCAGTCATGTGATCAGTGTATGATCAGCCACGTGATCAGTGCATGATCAGCCACGTGATCACTACCTCACCATGCATGTGATCATGTCATACGCAGTCATGTGAAAAGTGGATGATAGCGAAGTGATCAGTGCATGATCAGTCACGTGATCAGTGCATGATAGCCACGTTATCAGTGCATGATAGCCATGTGATCAGTACATGATCAGTGACGTGATCAGTGTATACTCAGCCACGTGATCACTGCATGATAGCCATGAGTTCTGTGCATGATCAGTCTCGTGATCAGTGTATGATCATCCACATGATGAGTGTATGCCCCGTCACGTGATCCTTGCATGATAGCCACATTATCTGTGCATGATCAGTTACGTGATAAGGGCATGCACAGCCACATGATCAGTCCAAGATAGCCACGTGATAAGTGCCTGATCAGTCACGTGTTCAGTGCATGATCAGCCAGGTTACCTGTGCATGATAAGCCACATGTTCAGTGCACGATCAGACACGTGATCAGTGAATGATAAACATTTGATCAGTGCATGATCAGTCACGTGAGCAGTGTATGATCAACCACGTGATTAGTGCATGATAGCCACGAGATCAGTGCTTGATCAGTCTAGTGATCAGTGTATGATCATCCACGTGATCAGTGAATGCCCAGTCACGTGATCAGTGTATGATAGCCACGTGATCAGTGCATGTGCAGTCACGTGATGAGTGCATTATAGCTACGTGATCAGTGCATGATCAGTCACGTGAGCTGTCCATGATCAGTCAGGTGAATCGTGTATGATCAGCCCCGTGATCAGTGCATGACCAGTAACGTGATCAGTGAATGATAGACATGTGATCAGTGCATGATCAGTCATTGGATCAGTGTATGATCAGCCAGGTATTCACTGCATCATAGCCACGTGATCAGTGCATGATAGCCACCTGATCAGTGCATGATCAGTCACGTGATCTGTGCATGATCTGTCACATGATCAGTGTATCAACATCCACATTATCAGTGCATGCGCAGAGACGTGATCAGGGAATGATAGACACGTGATCAGTGCATGATCAGTCACGTGATAAGTGTATTATCAGCCACGTGTTCATTGCATGATAGCCACGTGATCAGGGCATGATAGCCATGTGATCAGTACATGATCAGGCACGTGATCAGTGCAGGATCAGTCACGTGATCAGTACATGATCAGTCACATGATCAGTGCAAGATCTGTAGCGTGATCAGTGTATGATCAACCACGTGATCAGTGCATGCCCAGTTAGGAGAAAAGTGCATGATAGCGAAGTGAACAGTGCATGATCAGTCACGTGATCAGTGCATGATCATTCACGTGATCAGTGCATGACCAGTAACGTGATCAGTGCATGATAAGTTACCGGATCAGTGTATGATAAGCCACCTGATCAGTGCATGATATCCACCTTATCAGTTCACAATCAGTCACCTGATCAGTGAATGCACAGTCACGTGATCAGTGCATGATAGCTATGCGATCAGTGCATGATAGCCAGGTGATCAGTGCATGATCAGTCACGTGATCAGTGTATGATCAGCCACGTGATCAGTGCATGATCAGCCACGTGATCACTACCTCACCATCCACGTGATCAGGTCATGCGCAGTCATGTGAAAAGTGGATGATAGCGAAGTGATCAGTGCATGATCAGTCACGTGATCAGTGCATGATAGCCACGTTATCAGTGCACGATAGCCATGTGATCAGTACTTGATCTGTCACGTGATCAGTGTATACTCAGCCACGTTTTCAGTGCATGATAGCCATGAGTTCTGTGCATGATCAGTCTCGTGATCAGCGTATGATCATCCACATGATCAGTGTATGCCCCGTCACGTGATCATTGCATGAGAGCCACATTATCTGTGCATGATCAGTTACGTGATAAGGGCATGCACAGTCACATGATCAGTCCAAGATAGCCACGTGATAAGTGCCTGAACAGTCACGTGTTCAGTGCATGATTAGCCAGGTTACCTGTGAAAGATAAGCCACATGTTCAGTGCATGATCAGCCACGTGATCAGTGAATGATAAACGTTTGGTCAGTCATGTGATCATTGTATGATCAGCCACGTGAACAGTGCGTGCTCAGTCACGTGATTAGGGCCTGCTGAGCTGCGTGAATCCTGCCTGCTCATCTGCTTCTTAATTGCCAGCTGAGCTGAGACATTCCTGCCTGCTCATCTGCTTGATAATTCCCAGCTGAGCTGTGTGATTCCTTCCTGCTCAGCTGCTTGATTATTGCCAGCTGTGCAGCATGATTTGTCACAGCTGAGGTCCATGATTATTGCCTGCTAATTGCTTGATACGTGCCTGCTCAGCTCTTTGATTATTTCCTCTGGAGGCACATCATCAGTGCATGATTGCCATGTGATCAGCGCATGATCAGTGACATGATCGGTGCCATTCAGACACGTAGTCACTGCATGCTCAGTCACGTGATCAGTTCCTGATCAGCAACGTGATTAGTGCATGATCAGCCACGTGATCAGTGTATGATAAGCCAGGTGAGCAGTGCATGTGCAGTCACGTGATCAGTGTATGATCAGCCACGTGAGCAGTGCATGATCAGTCTCGTGATCAGTGTATGATCTCCACATGATCAGTGCATGTGCAGTCACGTGATCAGTGCATTATAGCTACGTGATCAGTGCATGATAAGCCACGTGACCAGTGTATGATAAGCCACGTGAGCAGTGCATGATTTGCCACGTGATCAGCGTATGATCAGCCACGTGATCAGTCCATGTGCAGTCACGAGATCAGTGTATGATCAGCCACGTGATCAGTGTATGATAAGCCACGTGAGCAGTGCATGATCAGTCACATGATCAGTGTTTGATATCCACGTGATCAGTGTATGTGCAGTCACGTGATCAGTGCATTATAGCTACGTGATCAGTGCATGATCAGTCACATGATCTGTCCATGATCAGTCAGGTGAATCGTGTATGATCATCCCCGTGATCAGTGCACGGGCAGTCACAAGATCAGTGCATGATAGACATGTAATCAGTGCATGTTCAGCCACGTGATCAGTGTATGATCAACCAGGTGATCACTGCATCATAGCCACCTGATCAGTGCATGATCAGTCACGTGATCTTTGCATGATCTGTCACATGATCACTGTATCAACATCCACATTATCAGTGCATGCGCAGTGACGTGATCAAGGAGTGACAGCCAGGTGATCAGTGCATGATCAGTCACGTGATCAGTGTATGATCAGCCAGGTGATCAGTGCATGATCAGCCACGTGATCACTACCTCACCATCCACGTGATCAGGTCATGCGCAGTCATGTGAAAAGTGGATGATAGCGAAGTGATCATTGCATGATCAGTCACGTGATCAGTGCATGATAGCCACGTGATCAGTGCATGATAACCACGTTATCAATGCATGATAGCCATGTGATCAGTACATGATCAGTCACGTGATCAGTGTATACTCAGCCACGTGATCAGTGCATGATAGCCATGAGTTCTGTGCATGATCAGTCTCGTGATCAGTGTATGATCATCCACATGATCAGTGTATGCCCCGTCACGTGATCATTGCATGAGAGCCACATTATCTGTGCATGATCAGTTACGTGATAAGGGCATGCACAGTCACATGATCAGTCCAAGATAGTGAAGTGATAAGTGCCTGATCAGTCACGTGATCAGTGCATGATAGCCACGAAATCAGTACATGCCCAGTCACGTGATCAGTGCATGATAGCCACGTGATCAGTGCATGATAAGTTACCGGATAAGTGTATGATAAGCCACCTGATCAGTGCATGATATCCACCTTATCAGTTCACAATCAGTCCCCTGATCAGTGAATGCACAGTCACGTGATCAGTGTATGGTAGCTATGCGATCAGTGCATGATAGCCAGGTGATCAGTGCATGATCAGTCACATGATCAGTGTATGATCAGCCACGTAATCAGTGCATGATCAGCCACGTGATCACTACCTCACCATCCACGTGATCAGGTCATGCGCAGTCATGTGAAAAGTGGATGACAGCGAAGTGATCAGTGCATGATCAGTCACGTGATCAGTGCATGATAGTCACGTGATCAGTGCATGATAACCACGTTATCAGTGCATGATAGCCATGTGATCAGTACATGATCAGTGACGTGATCAGTGTATACTCAGCCACGTGATCAGTGCATGATAGCCATGAGTTCTGTGCATGATCAGTCTCGTGATCAGTGTATGATCATCCACATGATGAGTGTATGCCCCGTCACGTGATCATTGCATGATAGCCACATTATCTGTGCATGATCAGTTACGTGATAAGGGCATGCACAGCCACATGATCAGTCCAAGATAGCCACGTGATAAATGCCTGATCAGTCACGTGTTCAGTGCATGATCAGCCAGGTTACCTGTGCATGATAAGCCACATGTTCAGTGCACGATCAGACACGTGATCAGTGAATGATAAACATTTGATCAGTGCATGAGCAGTCACGTGAGCAGTGTATGATCAACCACGTGATTAGTGCATGATAGCCACGAGATCAGTGCTTGATCAGTCTAGTGATCAGTGTATGATCATCCACGTCATCATTGAATGCCCAGTCACGTGATCAGTGTATGATAGCCACGTGATCAGTGCATGTGCAGTCACGTGATGAGTGCATTATAGCTACGTGATCAGTGCATGATCAGTCACGTGAGCTGTCCATGATCAGTCAGGTGAATCGTGTATGATCAGCCCCGTGATCAGTGCATGACCAGTAACGTGATCAGTGAATGATAGACATGTGATCAGTGCATGATCAGTCATTGGATCAGTGTATGATCAGCCAGGTGTTCACTGCATCATAGCCACGTGATCAGTGCATGATAGCCACCTGATCAGTGCATGATCAGTCACGTGATCTGTGCATGATCTGTCACATGATCACTGTATCAACATCCACATTATCAGTGCATGCGCAGAGACGTGATCAGGGAATGATAGACACGTGATCAGTGCATGATCAGTCACGTGATAAGTGTATTATCAGCCACGTGTTCATTGCATGATAGCCACGTGATCAGGGCATGATAGCCATGTGATCAGTACATGATCAGGCACGTGATCAGTGCAGGATCAGTCACGTGATCAGTACATGATCAGTCACATGATCAGTGCAAGATCTGTAGCGTGATCAGTGTATGATCAACCACGTGATCAGTGCATGCCCAGTTAGGAGAAAAGTGCATGATAGCGAAGTGAACAGTGCATGATCAGTCACGTGATCAGTGCATGATCATTCACGTGATCAGTGCATGACCAGTAACGTGATCAGTGCATGATAAGTTACCGGATCAGTGTATGATAAGCCACCTGATCAGTGCATGATATCCACCTTATCAGTTCACAATCAGTCACCTGATCAGTGAATGCACAGTCACGTGATCAGTGCATGATAGCTATGCGATCAGTGCATGATAGCCAGGTGATCAGTGCATGATCAGTCACGTGATCAGTGTATTATCAGCCACGTGATCAGTGCATGATCAGCCACCTGATCACTACCTCACCATCCACGTGATCAGGTCATGTGCAGTCATGTGGAAAGTGGATGATAGCGAAGTGATCAGTGCATGATCAGTCACGTGATCAGTGCATGATAGCCACGTTATCAGTGCACGATAGCCATGTGATCAGTACTTGATCAGTCACGTGATCAGTGTATACTCAGCGACGTTATCAGTGCATGATAGCCATGAGTTCTGTGCATGATCAGTCTCGTGATCAGCGTATGATCATCCACATGATCAGTGTATGCCCCGTCACGTGATCATTGCATGAGAGCCACATTATATGTGCATGATCAGTTACGTGATAAGGGCATGCACAGTCACATGATCAGTCCAAGATAGCCACGTGATAAGTGCCTGAACAGTCACGTGATCAGTGCATGATAGCCACGAAATCAGTACATGACCAGTCACGTGATCAGTGCATGATAGCCACGTGATCAGTGCATGATAAGTTACCGGATAAGTGTATGATAAGCCACCTGATCAGTGCATGATATCCACCTTATCAGTTCACAATCAGTCACCTGATCAGTGAATGCACAGTCACGTGATCAGTGCATGATAGCTATGCGATCAGTGCATGATAGCCAGGTGATCAGTGCATGATCAGTCACGTGATCAGTGTATGATCAGCCACGTGATCAGTGCATGATCAGCCACGTGATCACTACCTCACCATCCACGTGATCAGGTCATGCGCAGTCATGTGAAAAGTGGATGATAGCGAAGTGATCAGTGCATGATCAGTCACGTGATCAGTGCATGATAGCCACGTTATCAGTGCACGATAGCCATGTGATCAGTACTTGATCTGTCACGTGATCAGTGTATACTCAGCCACGTTTTCAGTGCATGATAGCCATGAGTTCTGTGCATGATCAGTCTCGTGATCAGCGTATGATCATCCACATGATCAGTGTATGCCCCGTCACGTGATCATTGCATGAGAGCCACATTATCTGTGCATGATCAGTTACGTGATAAGGGCATGCACAGTCACATGATCAGTCCAAGATAGCCACGTGATAAGTGCCTGAACAGTCACGTGTTCAGTGCATGATTAGCCAGGTTACCTGTGAAAGATAAGCCACATGTTCAGTGCATGATCAGCCACGTGATCAGTGAATGATAAACGTTTGGTCAGTCATGTGATCATTGTATGATCAGCCACGTGAACAGTGCGTGCTCAGTCACGTGATTAGGGCCTGCTGAGCTGCGTGAATCCTGCCTGCTCATCTGCTTCTTAATTGCCAGCTGAGCTGAGACATTCCTGCCTGCTCATCTGCTTGATAATTCCCAGCTGAGCTGTGTGATTCCTTCCTGCTCAGCTGCTTGATTATTGCCAGCTGTGCAGCATGATTTGTCACAGCTGAGGTCCATGATTATTGCCTGCTAATTGCTTGATACGTGCCTGCTCAGCTCTTTGATTATTTCCTCTGGAGGCACATCATCAGTGCAGGATTGCCATGTGATCAGCGCATGATCAGTGACATGATCGGTGCCATTCAGACACGTGGTCACTGCATGCTCAGTCACGTGATCAGTTCCTGATCAGCAACGTGATTAGTGCATGATCAGCCACGTGATCAGTGTATGATAAGCCAGGTGAGCAGTGCATGTGCAGTCACGTGATCAGTGTATGATCAGCCACGTGAGCAGTGCATGATCAGTCTCGTGATCAGTGTATGATCTCCACATGATCAGTGCATGTGCAGTCACGTGATCAGTGCATTATAGCTACGTGATCAGTGCATGATAAGCCACGTGACCAGTGTATGATAAGCCACGTGAGCAGTGCATGATTTGCCACGTGATCAGCGTATGATCAGCCACGTGATCAGTCCATGTGCAGTCACGAGATCAGTGTATGATCAGCCACGTGATCAGTGTATGATAAGCCACGTGAGCAGTGCATGATCAGTCACATGATCAGTGTTTGATATCCACGTGATCAGTGTATGTGCAGTCACGTGATCAGTGCATTATAGCTACGTGATCAGTGCATGATCAGTCACATGATCTGTCCATGATCAGTCAGGTGAATCGTGTATGATCATCCCCGTGATCAGTGCATGGGCAGTCACAAGATCAGTGCATGATAGACATGTAATCAGTGCATGTTCAGCCACGTGATCAGTGTATGATCAACCAGGTGATCACTGCATCATAGCCACCTGATCAGTGCATGATCAGTCACGTGATCTTTGCATGATCTGTCACATGATCACTGTATCAACATCCACATTATCAGTGCATGCGCAGTGACGTGATCAAGGAGTGACAGCCAGGTGATCAGTGCATGATCAGTCACGTGATCAGTGTATGATCAGCCACGTGATCAGTGCATGATCAGCCACGTGATCACTACCTCACCATCCACGTGATCAGGTCATGCGCAGTCATGTGAAAAGTGGATGATAGCGAAGTGATCATTGCATGATCAGTCACGTGATCAGTGCATGATAGCCATGTGATCAGTGCATGATAACCACGTTATCAATGCATGATAGCCATGTGATCAGTACATGATCAGTCACGTGATCAGTGTATACTCAGCCACGTGATCAGTGCATGATAGCCATGAGTTCTGTGCATGATCAGTCTCGTGATCAGTGTATGATCATCCACATGATCAGTGTATGCCCCGTCACGTGATCATTGCATGAGAGCCACATTATCTGTGCATGATCAGTTACGTGATAAGGGCATGCACAGTCACATGATCAGTCCAAGATAGTGAAGTGATAAGTGCCTGATCAGTCACGTGATCAGTGCATGATAGCCACGAAATCAGTACATGACCAGTCACGTGATCAGTGCATGATAGCCACGTGATCAGTGCATGATAAGTTACCGGATAAGTGTATGATAAGCCACCTGATCAGTGCATGATATCCACCTTATCAGTTCACAATCAGTCCCCTGATCAGTGAATGCACAGTCACGTGATCAGTTTATGGTAGCTATGCGATCAGTGCATGATAGCCAGGTGATCAGTGCATGATCAGCCACGTGATCAGTGCATGATCAGCCACCTGATCACTACCTCACCATCCACGTGATCAGGTCATGTGCAGTCATGTGAAAAGTGGATGATAGCGAAGTGATCAGTGCATGATCAGTCACGTGATCAGTGCATGATAGCCACGTTATCAGTGCACGATAGCCATGTGATCAGTACTTGATCAGTCACGTGATCAGTGTATACTCAGCGACGTTATCAGTGCATGATAGGCATGAGTTCTGTGCATGATCAGTCTCGTGATCAGCGTATGATCATCCACATGATCAGTGTATGCCCCGTCACGTGATCATTGCATGAGAGCCACATTATCTGTGCATGATCAGTTACGTGATAAGGGCATGCACAGTCACATGATCAGTCCAAGATAGCCACGTGATAAGTGCCTGAACAGTCACGTGATCAGTGCATGATAGCCACGAAATCAGTACATGACCAGTCATGTGATCAGTGCATGATAGCCACGTGATCAGTGCATGATAAGTTACCGGATAAGTGTATGATAAGCCACCTGATCAGTGCATGATATCCACCTTATCAGTTCACAATCAGTCCCCTGATCAGTGAATGCACAGTCACGTGATCAGTGTATGGTAGCTATGCGATCAGTGCATGTTAGCCAGGTGATCAGTGCATGATCAGTCACGTGATCAGTGTATGATCAGCCACGTAATCAGTGCATGATCAGCCACGTGATCACTACCTCACCATCCACGTGATCAGGTCATGCGCAGTCATGTGAAAAGTGGATGACAGCGAAGTGATCAGTGCATGATCAGTCACGTGATCAGTGCATGATAGTCACGTGATCAGTGCATGATAACCACGTTATCAGTGCATGATAGCCATGTGATCAGTACATGATCAGTGACGTGATCAGTGTATACTCAGCCACGTGATCAGTGCATGATAGCCATGAGTTCTGTGCATGATCAGTCTCGTGATCAGTGTATGATCATCCACATGATGAGTGCATGCCCCGTCACGTGATCATTGCATGATAGCCACATTATCTGTGCATGATCAGTTACGTGATAAGGGCATGCACAGCCACATGATCAGTCCAAGATAGCCACGTGATAAGTGCCTGATCAGTCACGTGTTCAGTGCATGATCAGCCAGGTTACCTGTGCATGATAAGCCACATGTTCAGTGCACGATCAGACACGTGATCAGTGAATGATAAACATTTGATCAGTGCATGATCAGTCACGTGAGCAGTGTATGATCAACCACGTGATTAGTGCATGATAGCCACGAGATCAGTGCTTGATCAGTCTAGTGATCAGTGTATGATCATCCACGTGATCAGTGAATGCCCAGTCACGTGATCAGTGTATGATAGCCACGTGATCAGTGCATGTGCAGTCACGTGATGAGTGCATTATTGCTACGTGATCAGTGCATGATCAGTCACGTGAGCTGTCCATGATCAGTCAGGTGAATCGTGTATGATCAGCCCCGTGATCAGTGCATGACCAGTAACGTGATCAGTGAATGATAGACATGTGATCAGTGCATGATCAGTCATTGGATCAGTGTATGATCAGCCAGGTGTTCACTGCATCATAGCCACGTGATCAGTGCATGATAGCCACCTGATCAGTGCATGATCAGTCACGTGATCTGTGCATGATCTGTCACATGATCAGTGTATCAACATCCACATTATCAGTGCATGCGCAGAGACGTGATCAGGGAATGATAGACACGTGATCAGTGCATGATCAGTCACGTGATAAGTGTATTATCAGCCACGTGTTCATTGCATGATAGCCACGTGATCAGGGCATGATAGCCATGTGATCAGTACATGATCAGGCACGTGATCAGTGCAGGATCAGTCACGTGATCAGTACATGATCAGTCACATGATCAGTGCAAGATCTGTAGCGTGATCAGTGTACGATCAACCACGTGATCAGTGCATGCCCAGTTAGGAGAAAAGTGCATGATAGCGAAGTGAACAGTGCATGATCAGTCACGTGATCAGTGCATGATCATTCACGTGATCAGTGCATGACCAGTAACGTGATCAGTGCATGATAAGTTACCGGATCAGTGTATGATAAGCCACCTGATCAGTGCATGATATCCACCTTATCAGTTCACAATCAGTCACCTGATAAGTGAATGCACAGTCACGTGATCAGTGCATGATAGCTATGCGATCAGTGCATGATAGCCAGGTGATCAGTGCATGATCAGTCACGTGATCAGTGTATGATCAGCCACGTGATCAGTGCATGATCAGCCACGTGATCACTACCTCACCATCCACGTGATCAGGTCATGTGCAGTCATGTGAAAAGTGGATGATAGCGAAGTGATCAGTGCATGATCAGTCACGTGATCAGTGCATGATAGCCACGTTATCAGTGCACGATAGCCATGTGATCAGTACTTGATCAGTCACGTGATCAGTGTATACTCAGCCACGTTATCAGTGCATGATAGCCATGAGTTCTGTGCATGATCAGTCTCGTGATCAGCGTATGATCATCCACATGATCAGTGTATGCCCCGTCACGTGATCATTGCATGAGAGCCACATTATCTGTGCATGATCAGTTACGTGATAAGGGCATGCACAGTCACATGATCAGTCCAAGATAGCCACGTGATAAGTGCCTGAACAGTCACGTGTTCAGTGCATGATTAGCCAGGTTACCTGTGAAAGATAAGCCACATGTTCAGTGCATGATCAGCCACGTGATCAGTGAATGATAAACGTTTGGTCAGTCATGTGATCATTGTATGATCAGCCACGTGAACAGTGCGTGCTCAGTCACGTGATTAGGGCCTGCTGAGCTGCGTGAATCCTGCCTGCTCATCTGCTTCTTAATTGCCAGCTGAGCTGAGACATTCCTGCCTGCTCATCTGCTTGATAATTCCCAGCTGAGCTGTGTGATTCCTTCCTGCTCAGCTGCTTGATTATTGCCAGGTGTGCAGCATGATTTGTCACAGCTGAGGTCCATGATTATTGCCTGCTAATTGCTTGATACGTGCCTGCTCAGCTCTTTGATTATTTCCTCCGGAGGCACATCATCAGTGCATGATTGCCATGTGATCAGCGCATGATCAGTGACATGATCGGTGCCATTCAGACACGTGGTCACTGCATGCTCAGTCACGTGATCAGTTCCTGATCAGCAACGTGATTAGTGCATGATCAGCCACGTGATCAGTGTATGATAAGCCAGGTGAGCAGTGCATGTGCAGTCACGTGATCAGTGTATGATCAGCCACGTGAGCAGTGCATGATCAGTCTCGTGATCAGTGTATGATCTCCACATGATCAGTGCATGTGCAGTCACGTGATCAGTGCATTATAGCTACGTGATCAGTGCATGATAAGCCACGTGACCAGTGTATGATGAGCCACGTGAGCAGTGCATGATTTGCCACGTGATCAGCGTTTGATCAGCCACGTGATCAGTCCATGTGCAGTCACGAGATCAGTGTATGATCAGCCACGTGATCAGTGTATGATAAGCCACGTGAGCAGTGCATGATCAGTCACATGATCAGTGTTTGATATCCACGTGATCAGTGTATGTGCAGTCACGTGATCAGTGCATTATAGCTACGTGATCAGTGCATGATCAGTCACATGATCTGTCCATGATCAGTCAGGTGAATCGTGTATGATCATCCCCGTGATCAGTGCACGGGCAGTCACAAGATCAGTGCATGATAGACATGTAATCAGTGCATGTTCAGCCACGTGATCAGTGTATGATCAACCAGGTGATCACTGCATCATAGCCACCTGATCAGTGCATGATCAGTCACGTGATCTTTGCATGATCTGTCACATGATCACTGTATCAACATCCACATTATCAGTGCATGCGCAGTGACGTGATCAAGGAGTGACAGCCAGGTGATCAGTGCATGATCAGTCACGTGATCAGTGTATGATCAGCCACGTGATCAGTGCATGATCAGCCACGTGATCACTACCTCACCATCCACGTGATCAGGTCATGCGCAGTCATGTGAAAAGTGGATGATAGCGAAGTGATCATTGCATGATCAGTCACGTGATCAGTGCATGATAGCCACGTGATCAGTGCATGATAACCACGTTATCAATGCATGATAGCCATGTGATCAGTACATGATCAGTCACGTGATCAGTGTATACTCAGCCACGTGATCAGTGCATGATAGCCATGAGTTCTGTGCATGATCAGTCTCGTGATCAGTGTATGATCATCCACATGATCAGTGTATGCCCCGTCACGTGATCATTGCATGAGAGCCACATTATCTGTGCATGATCAGTTACGTGATAAGGGCATGCACAGTCACATGATCAGTCCAAGATAGTGAAGTGATAAGTGCCTGATCAGTCACGTGATCAGTGCATGATAGCCACGAAATCAGTACATGACCAGTCACGTGATCAGTGCATGATAGCCACGTGATCAGTGCATGATAAGTTACCGGATAAGTGTATGATAAGCCACCTGATCAGTGCATGATATCCACCTTATCAGTTCACAATCAGTCCCCTGAGCAGTGAATGCACAGTCACGTGATCAGTTTATGGTAGCTATGCGATCAGTGCATGATAGCCAGGTGATCAGTGCATGATCAGTCACATGATCAGTGTATGATCAGCCACGTAATCAGTGCATGATCAGCCACGTGATCACTACCTCACCATCCACGTGATCAGGTCATGCGCAGTCATGTGAAAAGTGGATGACAGCGAAGTGATCAGTGCATGATCAGTCACGTGATCAGTGCATGATAGTCACGTGATCAGTGCATGATAACCACGTTATCAGTGCATGATAGCCATGTGATCAGTACATGATCAGTGACGTGATCAGTGTATACTCAGCCACGTGATCAGTGCATGATAGCCATGAGTTCTGTGCATGATCAGTCTCGTGATCAGTGTATGATCATCCACATGATGAGTGTATGCCCCGTCACGTGATCATTGCATGATAGCCACATTATCTGTGCATGATCAGTTACGTGATAAGGGCATGCACAGCCACATGATCAGTCCAAGATAGCCACGTGATAAATGCCTGATCAGTCACGTGTTCAGTGCATGATCAGCCAGGTTACCTGTGCATGATAAGCCACATGTTCAGTGCACGATCAGACACGTGATCAGTGAATGATAAACATTTGATCAGTGCATGATCAGTCACGTGAGCAGTGTATGATCAACCACGTGATTAGTGCATGATAGCCACGAGATCAGTGCTTGATCAGTCTAGTGATCAGTGTATGATCATCCACGTGATCAGTGAATGCCCAGTCACGTGATCAGTGTATGATAGCCACGTGATCAGTGCATGTGCAGTCACGTGATGAGTGCATTATAGCTACGTGATCAGTGCATGATCAGTCACGTGAGCTGTCCATGATCAGTCAGGTGAATCGTGTATGATCAGCCCCGTGATCAGTGCATGACCAGTAACGTGATCAGTGAATGATAGACATGTGATCAGTGCATGATCAGTCATTGGATCAGTGTATGATCAGCCAGGTGTTCACTGCATCATAGCCACGTGATCAGTGCATGATAGCCACCTGATCAGTGCATGATCAGTCACGTGATCTGTGCATGATCTGTCACATGATCACTGTATCAACATCCACATTATCAGTGCATGCGCAGAGACGTGATCAGGGAATGATAGACACGTGATCAGTGCATGATCAGTCACGTGATAAGTGTATTATCAGCCACGTGTTCATTGCATGATAGCCACGTGATCAGGGCATGATAGCCATGTGATCAGTACATGATCAGGCACGTGATCAGTGCAGGATCAGTCACGTGATCAGTACATGATCAGTCACATGATCAGTGCAAGATCTGTAGCGTGATCAGTGTATGATCAACGACGTGATCAGTGCATGCCCAGTTAGGAGAAAAGTGCATGATAGCGAAGTGAACAGTGCATGATCAGTCACGTGATCAGTGCATGATCATTCACGTGATCAGTGCATGACCAGTAACGTGATCAGTGCATGATAAGTTACCGGATCAGTGTATGATAAGCCACCTGATCAGTGCATGATATCCACCTTATCAGTTCACAATCAGTCACCTGATAAGTGAATGCACAGTCACGTGATCAGTGCATGATAGCTATGCGATCAGTGCATGATAGCCAGGTGATCAGTGCATGATCAGTCACGTGATCAGTGTATTATCAGCCACGTGATCAGTGCATGATCAGCCACCTGATCACTACCTCACCATCCACGTGATCAGGTCATGTGCAGTCATGTGAAAAGTGGATGATAGCGAAGTGATCAGTGCATGATCAGTCACGTGATCAGTGCATGATAGCCACGTTATCAGTGCACGATAGCCATGTGATCAGTACTTGATCAGTCACGTGATCAGTGTATACTCAGCGACGTTATCAGTGCATGATAGGCATGAGTTCTGTGCATGATCAGTCTCGTGATCAGCGTATGATCATCCACATGATCAGTGTATGCCCCGTCACGTGATCATTGCATGAGAGCCACATTATCTGTGCATGATCAGTTACGTGATAAGGGCATGCACAGTCACATGATCAGTCCAAGATAGCCACGTGATAAGTGCCTGAACAGTCACGTGATCAGTGCATGATAGCCACGAAATCAGTACATGACCAGTCATGTGATCAGTGCATGATAGCCACGTGATCAGTGCATGATAAGTTACCGGATAAGTGTATGATAAGCCACCTGATCAGTGCATGATATCCACCTTATCAGTTCACAATCAGTCCCCTGATCAGTGAATGCACAGTCACGTGATCAGTGTATGGTAGCTATGCGATCAGTGCATGTTAGCCAGGTGATCAGTGCATGATCAGTCACGTGATCAGTGTATGATCAGCCACGTAATCAGTGCATGATCAGCCACGTGATCACTACCTCACCATCCACGTGATCAGGTCATGCGCAGTCATGTGAAAAGTGGATGACAGCGAAGTGATCAGTGCATGATCAGTCACGTGATCAGTGCATGATAGTCACGTGATCAGTGCATGATAACCACGTTATCAGTGCATGATAGCCATGTGATCAGTACATGATCAGTGACGTGATCAGTGTATACTCAGCCACGTGATCAGTGCATGATAGCCATGAGTTCTGTGCATGATCAGTCTCGTGATCAGTGTATGATCATCCACATGATGAGTGCATGCCCCGTCACGTGATCATTGCATGATAGCCACATTATCTGTGCATGATCAGTTACGTGATAAGGGCATGCACAGCCACATGATCAGTCCAAGATAGCCACGTGATAAGTGCCTGATCAGTCACGTGTTCAGTGCATGATCAGCCAGGTTACCTGTGCATGATAAGCCACATGTTCAGTGCACGATCAGACACGTGATCAGTGAATGATAAACATTTGATCAGTGCATGATCAGTCACGTGAGCAGTGTATGATCAACCACGTGATTAGTGCATGATAGCCACGAGATCAGTGCTTGATCAGTCTAGTGATCAGTGTATGATCATCCACGTGATCAGTGAATGCCCAGTCACGTGATCAGTGTATGATAGCCACGTGATCAGTGCATGTGCAGTCACGTGATGAGTGCATTATAGCTACGTGATCAGTGCATGATCAGTCACGTGAGCTGTCCATGATCAGTCAGGTGAATCGTGTATGATCAGCCCCGTGATCAGTGCATGACCAGTAACGTGATCAGTGAATGATAGACATGTGATCAGTGCATGATCAGTCATTGGATCAGTGTATGATCAGCCAGGTGTTCACTGCATCATAGCCACGTGATCAGTGCATGATAGCCACCTGATCAGTGCATGATCAGTCACGTGATCTGTGCATGATCTGTCACATGATCAGTGTATCAACATCCACATTATCAGTGCATGCGCAGAGACGTGATCAGGGAATGATAGACACGTGATCAGTGCATGATCAGTCACGTGATAAGTGTATTATCAGCCACGTGTTCATTGCATGATAGCCACGTGATCAGGGCATGATAGCCATGTGATCAGTACATGATCAGGCACGTGATCAGTGCAGGATCAGTCACGTGATCAGTACATGATCAGTCACATGATCAGTGCAAGATCTGTAGCGTGATCAGTGTACGATCAACCACGTGATCAGTGCATGCCCAGTTAGGAGAAAAGTGCATGATAGCGAAGTGAACAGTGCATGATCAGTCACGTGATCAGTGCATGATCATTCACGTGATCAGTGCATGACCAGTAACGTGATCAGTGCATGATAAGTTACCGGATCAGTGTATGATAAGCCACCTGATCAGTGCATGATATCCACCTTATCAGTTCACAATCAGTCACCTGATAAGTGAATGCACAGTCACGTGATCAGTGCATGATAGCTATGCGATCAGTGCATGATAGCCAGGTGATCAGTGCATGATCAGTCACGTGATCAGTGTATTATCAGCCACGTGATCAGTGCATGATCAGCCACGTGATCACTACCTCACCATCCACGTGATCAGGTCATGTGCAGTCATGTGAAAAGTGGATGATAGCGAAGTGATCAGTGCATGATCAGTCACGTGATCAGTGCATGATAGCCACGTTATCAGTGCACGATAGCCATGTGATCAGTACTTGATCAGTCACGTGATCAGTGTATACTCAGCCACGTTATCAGTGCATGATAGCCATGAGTTCTGTGCATGATCAGTCTCGTGATCAGCGTATGATCATCCACATGATCAGTGTATGCCCCGTCACGTGATCATTGCATGAGAGCCACATTATCTGTGCATGATCAGTTACGTGATAAGGGCATGCACAGTCACATGATCAGTCCAAGATAGCCACGTGATAAGTGCCTGAACAGTCACGTGTTCAGTGCATGATTAGCCAGGTTACCTGTGAAAGATAAGCCACATGTTCAGTGCATGATCAGCCACGTGATCAGTGAATGATAAACGTTTGGTCAGTCATGTGATCATTGTATGATCAGCCACGTGAACAGTGCGTGCTCAGTCACGTGATTAGGGCCTGCTGAGCTGCGTGAATCCTGCCTGCTCATCTGCTTCTTAATTGCCAGCTGAGCTGAGACATTCCTGCCTGCTCATCTGCTTGATAATTCCCAGCTGAGCTGTGTGATTCCTTCCTGCTCAGCTGCTTGATTATTGCCAGGTGTGCAGCATGATTTGTCACAGCTGAGGTCCATGATTATTGCCTGCTAATTGCTTGATACGTGCCTGCTCAGCTCTTTGATTATTTCCTCCGGAGGCACATCATCAGTGCATGATTGCCATGTGATCAGCGCATGATCAGTGACATGATCGGTGCCATTCAGACACGTGGTCACTGCATGCTCAGTCACGTGATCAGTTCCTGATCAGCAACGTGATTAGTGCATGATCAGCCACGTGATCAGTGTATGATAAGCCAGGTGAGCAGTGCATGTGCAGTCACGTGATCAGTGTATGATCAGCCACGTGAGCAGTGCATGATCAGTCTCGTGATCAGTGTATGATCTCCACATGATCAGTGCATGTGCAGTCACGTGATCAGTGCATTATAGCTACGTGATCAGTGCATGATAAGCCACGTGACCAGTGTATGATGAGCAACGTGAGCAGTGCATGATTTGCCACGTGATCAGCGTTTGATCAGCCACGTGATCAGTCCATGTGCAGTCACGAGATCAGTGTATGATCAGCCACGTGATCAGTGTAGGATAAGCCACGTGAGCAGTGCATGATCAGTCACATGATCAGTGTTTGATATCCACGTGATCAGTGTATGTGCAGTCACGTGATCAGTGCATTATAGCTACGTGATCAGTGCATGATCAGTCACATGATCTGTCCATGATCAGTCAGGTGAATCGTGTATGATCATCCCCGTGATCAGTGCACGGGCAGTCACAAGATCAGTGCATGATAGACATGTAATCAGTGCATGTTCAGCCACGTGATCAGTGTATGATCAACCAGGTGATCACTGCATCATAGCCACCTGATCAGTGCATGATCAGTCACGTGATCTTTGCATGATCTGTCACATGATCACTGTATCAACATCCACATTATCAGTGCATGCCCAGTGACGTGATCAAGGAGTGATAGCCAGGTGATCAGTGCATGATCAGTCACGTGATCAGTGTAAGATCAGCCAGGTGATCAGTGCATGATCAGCCACGTGATCACTACCTCACCATCCACGTGATCAGGTCATGCGCAGTCATGTGAAAAGTGGATGATAGCGAAGTGATCATTGCATGATCAGTCACGTGATCAGTGCATGATAGCCACGTGATCAGTGCATGATAACCACGTTATCAATGCATGATAGCCATGTGATCAGTACATGATCAGTCACGTGATCAGTGTATACTCAGCCACGTGATCAGTGCATGATAGCCATGAGTTCTGTGCATGATCAGTCTCGTGATCAGTGTATGATCATCCACATGATCAGTGTATGCCCCGTCACGTGATCATTGCATGAGAGCCACATTATCTGTGCATGATCAGTTACGTGATAAGGGCATGCACAGTCACATGATCAGTCCAAGATAGTGAAGTGATAAGTGCCTGATCAGTCACGTGATCAGTGCATGATAGCCACGAAATCAGTACATGACCAGTCACGTGATCAGTGCATGATAGCCACGTGATCAGTGCATGATAAGTTACCGGATAAGTGTATGATAAGCCACCTGAACAGTGCATGATATCCGCCTTATCAGTTCACACTCAGTCCCCTGATCAGTGAATGCACAGTCACGTGATCAGTGTATGGTAGCTATGCGATCAGTGCATGATAGCCAGGTGATCAGTGCTTGATCAGCCATGTAATCAGTGCATGATCAGCCACGTGATCACTACCTCACCATCCACGTGATCAGGTCATGCGCAGTCATGTGAAAAGTGGATGACAGCGAAGTGATCAGTGCATGATCAGTCACGTGATCAGTGCATGATAGTCACGTGATCAGTGCATGATAACCACGTTACCAGTGCATGATAGCCATGTGATCAGTACATGATCAGTCACGTGATCAGTGTATACTCAGCCACGTGATCAGTGCATGATAGCCATGAGTTCTGTGCATGATCAGTCTCGTGATCAGTGTATGATCATCCACATGATGAGTGTATGCCCCGTCACGTGATCATTGCATGATAGCCACATTATCTGTGCATGATCAGTTACGTGATAAGGGCATGCACAGCCACATGATCAGTCCAAGATAGCCACGTGATAAGTGCCTGATCAGTCACGTAATCAGTGCATGATCAGCCAGGTTACCTGTGCATGATAAGCCACATGTTCAGTGCACGATCAGACACGTGATCAGTGAATGATAAACATTTGATCAGTGCATGATCAGTCACGTGAGCAGTGTATGATCAACCACGTGATTAGTGCATGATAGCCACGAGATCAGTGCTTGATCAGTCTAGTGATCAGTGTATGATCATCCACGTGATCAGTGAATGCCCAGTCACGTGATCAGTGTATGATAGCCACGTGATCAGTGCATGTGCAGTCACGTGATGAGTGCATTATAGCTACGTGATCAGTGCATGATCAGTCACGTGAGCTGTCCATGATCAGTCAGGTGAATCGTGTATGATCAGCCCCGTGATCAGTGCATGACCAGTAACGTGATCAGTGAATGATAGACATGTGATCAGTGCATGATCAGTCATTGGATCAGTGTATGATCAGCCAGGTGTTCACTGCATCATAGCCACGTGATCAGTGCATGATAGCCACCTGATCAGTGCATGATCAGTCACGTGATCTGTGCATGATCTGTCACATGATCACTGTATCAACATCCACATTATCAGTGCATGCGCAGAGACGTGATCAGGGAATGATAGACACGTGATCAGTGCATGATCAGTCACGTGATAAGTGTATTATCAGCCACGTGTTCATTGCATGATAGCCACGTGATCAGTGCCTGATAGCCATGAGTTCTGTGCATGATCAGGCTCGTGATCAGTGTATGATCATCCACATGATCAGTGTATGCCCCGTCACGTGATCATTGCATGATAGCCACATTATCTGTGCATGATCAGTTAAATGATTAGGGCATGCACAGTCACATGATCAGTCCAAGATAGGCACGTGATAAGTGCCTGATCAGTCACGTGATCAGTGCATGAACAGTCACGTGATCAGTGCATGACCAGTAATGTGATCAGTGCATGATAGCCACCTGATCAGTGCATGAAAAGTTACCGGATCAGTGTATGATAAGCCACCTGATCAGTGCATGATATCCAACTTATCAGTTCACAATCAGTCACCTGATCAATGAATGCACAGTCACGTGATCAGTGCATGATAGCTATGCGCTAAGTGCATGATAGCCAGGTGATCAATGCAGGATCAGTCACGTGATCAGTGTATGATCAGCCACGTGATCAGTGCATGATCAGCCACGTGATCACTACCTCACCATCCACGTGATCAGGTCATGCGCAGTCATGTGAAAAGTGGATGATAGCGAAGTGATCAGTGCATGATCAGCCACGTGATCAGTGCATGATAGCTACATGATCAGTGCATGAATAGTCACGTGATCAGTGCATGACCAGTAATGTGATCAGTGCATGATAGCCACGTGATCAGTGCATGATAAGTTACCGGCTCAGTGTATGATAAGCCACCTGATCAGTGCATGATATCCACCTTATCAGTTCACAATCAGTCACCTGATCAGTGAATGCACAGTCACGTGATCAGTGCATGATAGCTATGCGATCAGTGCATGATAGCCAGGTGATCAGTGCATGATCAGTCACGTGATCAGTGTATGATCAGCCACGTGATCACTACCTCACCATCCACGTGATCAGGTCATGCGCAGTCATGTGAAAAGTGGATGATAGCGAAGTGATCAGTGCATGATCAGTCACGTGATCAGTGCATGATAGCCACGTGATCAGTGCATGATAACCACATTATCAGTGCATGATAGCCATGTGATCAGTACATGATCAGTCACGTGATCAGTGTATACTCATCCACGTGATCAGTGCATGATAGCCATGAGTTCTGTGCATGATCAGTCTCGTGATCAGTGTATGATCATCCACATGATCAGTGTATGCCCAGTCACGTGATCATTGCCTGATAGCCACATTATCTGTGCAAGATCAGTTAAGTGTTAAGGGCATGCACAGTCACATGATCAGTCCAAGATAGCCACGTGATAAGTGCCTGATCAGTCACGTGATCAGTGCATGATCAGCCAGGTTACCTGTGCATGATAAGCCACATGTTCAGTGCACGATCAGCCACGTGATCAGTGAATGATAAACATTTGATCAGTGCATGATCAGTCACGTGAGCAGTGTATGATCAACCACGTAATTAGTGCATGATAGCCACGAGATCAGTGCTTGATCAGTCTAGTGATCAGTGTACGATCATCCACGTGACCAGTGAATGCCGAGTCACGTGATCAGTGCATGAACAGTCACGTGATCAGTGCATGACCAGTAACGTGATCAGTGCATGATAGCCACGTGATCAGTGCATGAAAAGTTACCGGATCAGTGTATGATAAGCCACCTGATCAGTGCATGATATCCACCTTATCAGTTCACAATCAGTCACCTGATCAATGAATGCACAGTCACGTGATCAGTGCATGATAGCTATGCGCTAAGTGCATGATAGCCAGGTGATCAATGCATGATCAGTCACGTGATCAGTGAATGATAAACATTTGATCTGTGCATGATCAGTCACGTGAGCAGTGTATGATCAACCACGTTATTAGTGCATGATAGCCACGAGATCAGTGCTTGATCAGTCTAGTGATCAGTGTATGATCATCCACGTGATCAGTGAATGCCCAGTCACGTGATCAGTGTATGATAGCCACGTGATCAGTTCATGATTAGTCAGGTGATCAGTGCATGATCAGCCAGGTTATCTGTGCATGATCAGCCACGTGTTCAGTGCATGATCAGCCAGGTGATCAGTGAATGATAGCCATGTGATCAGTCATGTGATCATTGTATGTTCAGCCACGTGAACAGTGCGTGCTCAGTCACGTGATTAGGGCCTGCTGAGCTGCGTGATTCCTGCCTGCTCATCTGCTTCTTAATTGCCAGCTGAGCTGAGACATTCCTGCCTGCTCATCTGCTTGATAATTCCCAGCTGAGCTGTGTGATTCCTGCCTGCTCATCTGCTTGATAATTGCCAGCTGAGCTGCGTGATACCTGTCTGCTCATGTGCTTGATTATTGCCAGCTGAGGTGCGTGATTCCTGCCTGCTCATCTGCTTGACAATTGCCAGCTGAGCCATGTGATTCCTGCCTGCTCAGCTGCTTGATTATTGCCAGCTGTGCAGCATGATTTGTCACAGCTGAGGTCCATGATTATTGCCTGCTGATTGCGTGATTCGTGCCTGCTCAGCTCTTTGATTATTGCCTCCGGAGGCACATCATCAGTGCATGATTGCCATGTGATCAGCGCATGATCAGTGACATGATCGGTGCCATTCAGACACGTGGTCACTGCATGCTCAGTCACGTGATCAGTTCCTGATCAGCAACGTGATTAGTGCATGATCATCCAAGTGATCAGTGTATGATAAGGCACGTGAGCAGTGCATGTGCAGTCACGAGATCAGTGTATGATCAGCCACGTGATCAGTGCATGTGCAGTCACGAGATCAGTGTATGATCAGCCACGTGAGCAGTGCATGATCAGTCACGTGATCAGTGTATGATATCCACGTGATCAGTGTATGTGCTGTCACGGGATCAGTGCATTATAGCTACGTGATCAGTGCATGATCAGTCACGTGATCTGTCCATGATCAGTCAGGTGAATCGTGTATGATCATCCCCGTGATCAGTGCACGGGCAGTCAAAAGATCAGTGCAGGATAGACATGTGATCAGTGCATGATCAGTCACGTGATCAGTGTCTGATCAGCGAGGTGATCACTGCATCATAGACACGTGGTAAGTGCATGATAGTCACCTGATCAGTGCATGATCAGTCACGTGATCTGTGCATGATCTGTCACAGGATCACTGTATCAACATCCACATTTTCATTGCATGCGCAGTGAGGTGATCAGTGCATGATAGCCATGAGTTCTGTGCATGATCAGTCTCGAGATCAGTGTATGATCATCCACATGATCAGTGTATGCCCCGTCACGTGATCATTGCATGATAGCCACATTATCTGTGCATGATCAGTTACATGATAAGGGCATGCACAGTCACATGATCAGTTCAAGATAGCCACGAGATAAGTGCCTGATCATTCACGTGATCAGTGCATAATAGCCACGAGATCAGTGCATGAACAGTCACGTGATCAGTGCATGATAGCCACGTGATCAGTGCATGATAAGTTACCGGATCAGTGTATGATAAGCCACCTGATCAGTGCATGATATCCACCTTATCAGTTCACAATCAGTCACCTGATCAGTGAATGCACAGACACGTGATCAGTGCATGATAGCTATGCGATCAGTGCATGATAGCCAGGTGATAAGTGCATGATCAGTCACGTGATCAGTGTATGATCACCCAGGTAATCAGTGCATGTTCAGCCACGTGATTACTACCTCACCATCCACATGATCAGGTCATACCCAGTCATGTGAAAAGTGGATGATAGCGAAGTGATCAATGCATGATCAGTCTTGTGATCAGTGCATGATAGCCACATGATCAGTGCATGATAACCACGTTATCAGTGCATGATAGCCATGTGATTAGTACATGATCAGTCACGTGATCAGTGTACACTCAGCCACGTAATCAGTGCATGATAGCCATGAGTTCTGTGCATGATCAGTCTCGTGATCAGTGTATGATCATCCACATGATCAGTGTATGCCCCGTCACGTGATCATTGCATGATAGCCACATTATCTGTGCATGATCAGTTACGTGATAAGGGCATGCACAGTCACATGATCAGTCCAAGATAGCCACGTGATAAGTGCCTGATCAGTCACGTGATCAGTGCATGATCAGCCAGGTTACCTGTCCATGATAAGCCACAAGTTCAGTGCATGATCAGCCACGTGATGAGTGAATGATAAACATTTGATCAGTGCATGATCAGTCACGTGAGCAGTGTATGATCAACCTCGTGATTAGAGCATGATAGCCAGGAGATCAGTGCTTGATCAGTCTAGTGATCAGTGTATGATCATCCACGTGATCAGTGAATGCCCAGTCACGTGATCAGTGTATGATAGCCACGTGATCAGTGCATGATTAGTCAGGTGATCAGTGCATGATCAGCCAGGTTATCTGTGCATGATCAGCCACATGTTCAGTGCATGATCAGCCAGGTGATCAGTGAATGATAGCCATGTGATCAGTCATGTGTTCTTTGTATGATCAGCCACGTGAACAGTGCGTGCTCAGTCACGTGATTAGGGCCTGCTGAGCTGCGTGATTCCTGCCTGCTCATCTGCTTCTTAATTGCCAGTTGAGCTGAGACATTCCTGCCTGCTCATCTGCTTGATAATTCCCAGCTGAGCTGTGTGATTCCTGCCTGCTCATCTGCTTGATAATTGCCAGCTGAGCTGCGTGATACCTGTCTGCTCATGTGCTTGATTATTGCCAGCTGAGGTGCGTGATTCCTGCCTGCTCATCTGCTTGACAATTGCCAGCTGAACCATGTGATTCCTGCCTGCTCAGCTGCTTGATTATTGCCAGCTGTGCAGCATGATTTGTCACAGCTGAGGTCCATGATTATTGCCTGCTGATTGCGTGATTCGTGCCTGCTCAGCTCTTTGATTATTGCCTCCGGAGACACATCATCAGTGCATGATTGCCATGTGATCAGCGCATGATCAGTGACATGATCGGTGCCATTCAGACACGTGGTTACTGCATGCTCAGTCAGGTCATCAGTTCCTGATCAGCAACGTGATTAGTGCATGACCAGCCATGTGATCAGTGTATGATAAGCCACGTGAGCAGTGCGTGTGCAGTCACGAGATCAGTGTATGATCAGCCACGTGATCAGTGCATGGGCAGTCACAAGATCAGTGCATGATAGACATGTAATCAGTGCATGTTCTGCCACGTGATCAGTGTATGATCAACCAGGTGATCACTGTATCATAGCCACCTGATCAGTGCATGATCAGTCACGTGATCTGTGCATGATCTGTCACACGATCACTGTATCAACATCCACATTATCAGTGCATGCGCAGTGACGTGATCAGGGAATGATAGACACGTGATCAGTGCTTGATCAGTCACGTGATAAGTGTATTATCAGCCACGTGATCATTGCATGATAGCCACGTGATCAGGGCATGATAGCCATGTGATCAGTACATGATCAGGCACATGATCAGTGCAGGATGAGTCACGTGATCAGTACCTGATCAGTCACATGATCAGCGCAAGATCTGTAAGGTGGTCAGTGTATGATCAACCACGTGATCAGTGCATGCCCAGTTAGGAGTAAAGTGCATGATAGCGAAGTGATCAGTGCATGATCAGTCACGTGATCAGTGCATGATAGCCACGTGATCAGTGCATGAACATTCACGTGATCAGTGCATGACCAGTTACGTGATCAGTGCATGATAGCCACGTGATCAGTGCATGATAATTTACCGGATCAGTGTATGATAAGCCACCTGATCAGTGCATGATATCCACCTTATCAGTTCACAATCAGTCACCTGATCAGTGAATGCACAGTGCATGATAACCACGTTATCAGTGCATGATAGCCATGTGATCAGTACATGATCAGTGACATGATCGGTGCCATTCAGACACGTGGTCACTGCAAGCTCAGTCACGTGATCAGTTCCTGATCAGCAACGTGATTAGTGCATGATCAGCCACGTGATCAGTGTATGATAAGCCACGTGAGCAGTGCATGTGCAGTCACGAGATCAGTGTATGATCAGCCACGTGATCAGTGTATGATAAGCCACGTGAGCAGTGCATGTGCAGTCACGAGATCAGTGTATGATCAGCCACGTGATCAGTGTATGATAAGCCACGTGAGCAGTGCATGACCAGCCACGTGATCAGTGCATGATAATCACGTGATCAGTGCATGTGCAGTCACGTGATCAGTGCATTATAGCTTCGTGATCAGTGCATGATCAGTCCCGTGATCAGTGTATGATAAGCCACGTGAGCAGTGCATGATTTGCCAGGTGATCAGTGTATGATCAGCCACGTGATCAGTGCATGTGCAGTCACGAGATCAGTGTATGATCAGCGACGTGATCAGTGTATGATAAGCCACGTGAGCAGTGCATGATCAGTCACGTGATCAGTGTACGATCAGGCGCGTGATCAGTGCATGATCAGCCACGTGATCATTACCTCACCATCCACGTGATCAGGTCATGCGCAGTCATGTGAAAAGTGGATGATAGCGAAGTGATCAGTGCATGATCAGTCACGTGATCAGTGCATGATAGCCACGTGATCAGTGCATGATAACCACATTATCAGTGCATGATAGCCATGTGATCAGTACATGATCAGTCACGTGATCAGTGTATACTCATCCACGTGATCAGTGCATGATAGCCATGAGTTCTGTGCATGATCAGTCTCGTGATCAGTGTATGATCATCCACATGATCAGTGTATGCCCAGTCACGTGATCATTGCCTGATAGCCACATTATCTGTGCAAGATCAGTTAAGTGTTAAGGGCATGCACAGTCACATGATCAGTCCAAAATAGCCACGTGATAAGTGCCTGATCAGTCACGTGATCAGTGCATGATCAGCCAGGTTACCTGTGCATGATAAGCCACATGTTCAGTGCACGATCAGCCACGTGATCAGTGAATGATAAACATTTGATCAGTGCATGATCAGTCACGTGAGCAGTGTATGATCAACCACGTAATTAGTGCATGATAGCCACGAGATCAGTGCTTGATCAGTCTAGTGATCAGTGTACGATCATCCACGTGACCAGTGAATGCCGAGTCACGTGATCAGTGCATGAACAGTCACGTGATCAGTGCATGACCAGTAACGTGATCAGTGCATGATAGCCACGTGATCAGTGCATGAAAAGTTACCGGATCAGTGTATGATAAGCCACCTGATCAGTGCATGATATCCACCTTATCAGTTCACAATCAGTCACCTGATCAATGAATGCACAGTCACGTGATCAGTGCATGATAGCTATGCGCTAAGTGCATGATAGCCAGGTGATCAATGCATGATCAGTCACGTGATCAGTGAATGATAAACATTTGATCTGTGCATGATCAGTCACGTGAGCAGTGTATGATCAACCACGTTATTAGTGCATGATAGCCACGAGATCAGTGCTTGATCAGTCTAGTGATCAGTGTATGATCATCCACGTGATCAGTGAATGCCCAGTCACGTGATCAGTGTATGATAGCCACGTGATCAGTTCATGATTAGTCAGGTGATCAGTGCATGATCAGCCAGGTTATCTGTGCATGATCAGCCACGTGTTCAGTGCATGATCAGCCAGGTGATCAGTGAATGATAGCCATGTGATCAGTCATGTGATCATTGTATGTTCAGCCACGTGAACAGTGCGTGCTCAGTCACGTGATTAGGGCCTGCTGAGCTGCGTGATTCCTGCCTGCTCATCTGCTTCTTAATTGCCAGCTGAGCTGAGACATTCCTGCCTGCTCATCTGCTTGATAATTCCCAGCTGAGCTGTGTGATTCCTGCCTGCTCATCTGCTTGATAATTGCCAGCTGAGCTGCGTGATACCTGTCTGCTCATGTGCTTGATTATTGCCAGCTGAGGTGCGTGATTCCTGCCTGCTCATCTGCTTGACAATTGCCAGCTGAGCCATGTGATTCCTGCCTGCTCAGCTGCTTGATTATTGCCAGCTGTGCAGCATGATTTGTCACAGCTGAGGTCCATGATTATTGCCTGCTGATTGCGTGATTCGTGCCTGCTCAGCTCTTTGATTATTGCCTCCAGAGGCACATCATCAGTGCATGATTGCCATGTGATCAGCGCATGATCAGTGACATGATCGGTGCCATTCAGACACGTGGTCACTGCATGCTCAGTCACGTGATCAGTTCCTGATCAGCAACGTGATTAGTGCATGATCATCCAAGTGATCAGTGTATGATAAGGCACGTGAGCAGTGCATGTGCAGTCACGAGATCAGTGTATGATCAGCCACGTGATCAGTGTATGATAAGCCACGTGAGCAGTGCATGATAACCACATTATCAGTGCATGATAGCCATGTGATCAGTACATGATCAGTCACGTGATCAGTGTATACTCATCCACGTGATCAGTGCATGATAGCCATGAGTTCTGTGCATGATCAGTCTCGTGATCAGTGTATGATCATCCACATGATCAGTGTATGCCCAGTCACGTGATCATTGCCTGATAGCCACATTATCTGTGCAAGATCAGTTAAGTGTTAAGGGCATGCACAGTCACATGATCAGTCCAAGATAGCCACGTGATAAGTGCCTGATCAGTCACGTGATCAGTGCATGATCAGCCAGGTTACCTGTGCATGATAAGCCACATGTTCAGTGCACGATCAGCCACGTGATCAGTGAATGATAAACATTTGATCAGTGCATGATCAGTCACGTGAGCAGTGTATGATCAACCACGTAATTAGTGCATGATAGCCACGAGATCAGTGCTTGATCAGTCTAGTGATCAGTGTACGATCATCCACGTGACCAGTGAATGCCGAGTCACGTGATCAGTGCATGAACAGTCACGTGATCAGTGCATGACCAGTAACGTGATCAGTGCATGATAGCCACGTGATCAGTGCATGAAAAGTTACCGGATCAGTGTATGATAAGCCACCTGATCAGTGCATGATATCCACCTTATCAGTTCACAATTAGTCACCTGATCAATGAATGCACAGTCACGTGATCAGTGCATGATAGCTATGCGCTAAGTGCATGATAGCCAGGTGATCAATGCATGATCAGTCACGTGATCAGTGAATGATAAACATTTGATCTGTGCATGATCAGTCACGTGAGCAGTGTATGATCAACCACGTTATTAGTGCATGATAGCCACGAGATCAGTGCTTGATCAGTCTAGTGATCAGTGTATGATCATCCACGTGATCAGTGAATGCCCAGTCACGTGATCAGTGTATGATAGCCACGTGATCAGTTCATGATTAGACAGGTGATCAGTGCATGATCAGCCAGGTTATCTGTGCATTGATCAGCCACGTGTTCAGTGCATGATCAGCCAGGTGATCAGTGAATGATAGCCATGTGATCAGTCATGTGATCATTGTAATTTCAGCCACGTGAACAGTGCGTGCTCAGTCACGTGATTAGGGCCTGCTGAGCTGCGTGATTCCTGCCTGCTCATCTGCTTCTTAATTGCCAGCTGAGCTGAGACATTCCTGCCTGCTCATCTGCTTGATAATTCCCAGCTGAGCTGTGTGATTCCTGCCTGCTCATCTGCTTGATAATTGCCAGCTGAGCTGCGTGATACCTGTCTGCTCATGTGCTTGATTATTGCCAGCTGAGGTGCGTGATTCCTGCCTGCTCATCTGCTTGACAATTGCCAGCTGAGCCATGTGATTCCTGCCTGCTCAGCTGCTTGATTATTGCCAGCTGTGCAGCATGATTTGTCACAGCTGAGGTCCATGATTATTGCCTGCTGATTGCGTGATTCGTGCCTGCTCAGCTCTTTGATTATTGCCTCCAGAGGCACATCATCAGTGCATGATTGCCATGTGATCAGCGCATGATCAGTGACATGATCGGTGCCATTCAGACACGTGGTCACTGCATGCTCAGTCACGTGATCAGTTCCTGATCAGCAACGTGATTAGTGCATGATCATCCAAGTGATCAGTGTATGATAAGGCACGTGAGCAGTGCATGTGCAGTCACGAGATCAGTGTATGATCAGCCACGTGATCAGTGCATGTGCAGTCACGAGATCAGTGTATGATCAGCCACGTGAGCAGTGCATGATCAGTCACGTGATCAGTGTATGATATCCACGTGATCAGTGTATGTGCTGTCACGGGATCAGTGCATTATAGCTACGTGATCAGTGCATGATCAGTCACGTGATTTGTCCATGATCAGTCAGGTGAATCGTGTATGATCATCCCCGTGATCAGTGCACGGGCAGTCAAAAGATCAGTGCAGGATAGACAAGTGATCAGTGCCTGATCAGTCACGTGATCTGTGCATGATCTGTCACAGGATCACTGTATCAACATCCACATTTTCATTGCATGCGCAGTGAGGTGATCAGTGCATGATAGCCATGAGTTCTGTACATGATCAGTCTCGTGATCAGTGTATGATCATCCACATGATCAGTGTATGCCCCGTCACGTAATCATTGCATGATAGCCACATTATCTGTGCATGATCAGTTACGTGATAAGGGCATGCACAGTCACATGAACAGTTCAAGATAGCCACGAGATAAGTGCCTGATCATTCACGTGATCAGTGCATAATAGCCACGAGATCAGTGCATGAACAGTCACGTGATCAGTGCATGATAAGTTACCGGATCAGTGTATGATAAGCCACCTGATCAGTGCATGATATCCACCTTATCAGTTCACAATCAGTCACCTGATCAGTGAATGCACAGACACGTGATCAGTGCATGATAGCTATGCGATCAGTGCATGATAGCCAGGTGATAAGTGCATGATCAGTCACGTGATCAGTGTATGATCACCCAGGTAATCAGTGCATGTTCAGCCACGTGATTACTACCTCACCATCCACATGATCAGGTCATACCCAGTCATGTGAAAAGTGGATGATAGCGAAGTGATCAATGCATGATCAGTCTTGTGATCAGTGCATGATAGCCACATGATCAGTGCATGATAACCACGTTATCAGTGCATGATAGCCATGTGATCAGTACATGATCAGTCACGTGATCAGTGTACACTCAGCCACGTAATCAGTGCATGATAGCCATGAGTTCTGTGCATGATCAGTCTCGTGATCAGTGTATGATCATCCACATGATCAGTGTATGCCCCGTCACGTGATCATTGCATGATAGCCACATTATCTGTGCATGATCAGTTACGTGATAAGGGCATGCACAGTCACATGATCAGTCCAAGATAGCCACGTGATAAGTGCCTGATCAGTCACGTGATCAGTGCATGATCAGCCAGGTTACCTGTCCATGATAAGCCACAAGTTCAGTGCATGATCAGCCACGTGATGAGTGAATGATAAACATTTGATCAGTGCATGATCAGTCACGTGAGCAGTGTATGATCAACCTCGTGATTAGAGCATGATAGCCAGGAGATCAGTGCTTGATCAGTCTAGTGATCAGTGTATGATCATCCACGTGATCAGTGAATGCCCAGTCACGTGATCAGTGTATGATAGCCACGTGATCAGTGCATGATTAGTCAGGTGATCAGTGCATGATCAGCCAGGTTATCTGTGCATGATCAGCCACATGTTCAGTGCATGATCAGCCAGGTGATCAGTGAATGATAGCCATGTGATCAGTCATGTGTTCTTTGTATGATCAGCCACGTGAACAGTGCGTGCTCAGTCACGTGATTAGGGCCTGCTGAGCTGCGTGATTCCTGCCTGCTCATCTGCTTCTTAATTGCCAGTTGAGCTGAGACATTCCTGCCTGCTCATCTGCTTGATAATTCCCAGCTGAGCTGTGTGATTCCTGCCTGCTCATCTGCTTGATAATTGCCAGCTGAGCTGCGTGATACCTGTCTGCTCATGTGCTTGATTATTGCCAGCTGAGGTGCGTGATTCCTGCCTGCTCATCTGCTTGACAATTGCCAGCTGAACCATGTGATTCCTGCCTGCTCAGCTGCTTGATTATTGCCAGCTGTGCAGCATGATTTGTCACAGCTGAGGTCCATGATTATTGCCTGCTGATTGCGTGATTCGTGCCTGCTCAGCTCTTTGATTATTGCCTCCGGAGACACATCATCAGTGCATGATTGCCATGTGATCAGCGCATGATCAGTGACATGATCGGTGCCATTCAGACACGTGGTTACTGCATGCTCAGTCAGGTCATCAGTTCCTGATCAGCAACGTGATTAGTGCATGACCAGCCATGTGATCAGTGTATGATAAGCCACGTGAGCAGTGCGTGTGCAGTCACGAGATCAGTGTATGATCAGCCACGTGATCAGTGCATGGGCAGTCACAAGATCAGTGCATGATAGACATGTAATCAGTGCATGTTCTGCCACGTGATCAGTGTATGATCAACCAGGTGATCACTGTATCATAGCCACCTGATCAGTGCATGATCAGTCACGTGATCTGTGCATGATCTGTCACACGATCACTGTATCAACATCCACATTATCAGTGCATGCGCAGTGACGTGATCAGGGAATGATAGACACGTGATCAGTGCTTGATCAGTCACGTGATAAGTGTATTATCAGCCACGTGATCATTGCATGATAGCCACGTGATCAGGGCATGATAGCCATGTGATCAGTACATGATCAGGCACATGATCAGTGCAGGATGAGTCACGTGATCAGTACCTGATCAGTCACATGATCAGCGCAAGATCTGTAAGGTGGTCAGTGTATGATCAACCACGTGATCAGTGCATGCCCAGTTAGGAGTAAAGTGCATGATAGCGAAGTGATCAGTGCATGATCAGTCACGTGATCAGTGCATGATAGCCACGTGATCAGTGCATGAACAGTCACGTGATCAGTGCATGACCAGTTACGTGATCAGTGCATGATAGCCACGTGATCAGTGCATGATAATTTACCGGATCAGTGTATGATAAGCCACCTGATCAGTGCATGATATCCACCTTATCAGTTCACAATCAGTCACCTGATCAGTGAATGCACAGTGCATGATAACCACGTTATCAGTGCATGATAGCCATGTGATCAGTACATGATCAGTGACATGATCGGTGCCATTCAGACACGTGGTCACTGCAAGCTCAGTCACGTGATCAGTTCCTGATCAGCAACGTGATTAGTGCATGATCAGCCACGTGATCAGTGTATGATAAGCCACGTGAGCAGTGCATGTGCAGTCACGAGATCAGTGTATGATCAGCCACGTGATCAGTGTATGATAAGCCACGTGAGCAGTGCATGTGCAGTCACGAGATCAGTGTATGATCAGCCACGTGATCAGTGTATGATAAGCCACGTGAGCAGTGCATGACCAGCCACGTGATCAGTGCATGATAATCACGTGATCAGTGCATGTGCAGTCACGTGATCAGTGCATTATAGCTTCGTGATCAGTGCATGATCAGTCCCGTGATCAGTGTATGATAAGCCACGTGAGCAGTGCATGATTTGCCAGGTGATCAGTGTATGATCAGCCACGTGATCAGTGCATGTGCAGTCACGAGATCAGTGTATGATCAGCGACGTGATCAGTGTATGATAAGCCACGTGAGCAGTGCATGATCAGTCACGTGATCAGTGTACGATCAGGCGCGTGATCAGTGCATGATCAGCCACGTGATCATTACCTCACCATCCACGTGATCAGGTCATGCGCAGTCATGTGAAAAGTGGATGATAGCGAAGTGATCAGTGCATGATCAGTCACGTGATCAGTGCATGATAGCCACGTGATCAGTGCATGATAACCACATTATCAGTGCATGATAGCCATGTGATCAGTACATGATCAGTCACGTGATCAGTGTATACTCATCCACGTGATCAGTGCATGATAGCCATGAGTTCTGTGCATGATCAGTCTCGTGATCAGTGTATGATCATCCACATGATCAGTGTATGCCCAGTCACGTGATCATTGCCTGATAGCCACATTATCTGTGCAAGATCAGTTAAGTGTTAAGGGCATGCACAGTCACATGATCAGTCCAAGATAGCCACGTGATAAGTGCCTGATCAGTCACGTGATCAGTGCATGATCAGCCAGGTTACCTGTGCATGATAAGCCACATGTTCAGTGCACGATCAGCCACGTGATCAGTGAATGATAAACATTTGATCAGTGCATGATCAGTCACGTGAGCAGTGTATGATCAACCACGTAATTAGTGCATGATAGCCACGAGATCAGTACTTGATCAGTCTAGTGATCAGTGTACGATCATCCACGTGACCAGTGAATGCCGAGTCACGTGATCAGTGCATGAACAGTCACGTGATCAGTGCATGACCAGTAACGTGATCAGTGCATGATAGCCACGTGATCAGTGCATGAAAAGTTACCGGATCAGTGTATGATAAGCCACCTGATCAGTGCATGATATCCACCTTATCAGTTCACAATCAGTCACCTGATCAATGAATGCACAGTCACGTGATCAGTGCATGATAGCTATGCGCTAAGTGCATGATAGCCAGGTGATCAATGCATGATCAGTCACGTGATCAGTGAATGATAAACATTTGATCTGTGCATGATCAGTCACGTGAGCAGTGTATGATCAACCACGTTATTAGTGCATGATAGCCACGAGATCAGTGCTTGATCAGTCTAGTGATCAGTGTATGATCATCCACGTGATCAGTGAATGCCCAGTCACGTGATCAGTGTATGATAGCCACGTGATCAGTTCATGATTAGTCAGGTGATCAGTGCATGATCAGCCAGGTTATCTGTGCATGATCAGCCACGTGTTCAGTGCATGATCAGCCAGGTGATCAGTGAATGATAGCCATGTGATCAGTCATGTGATCATTGTATGTTCAGCCACGTGAACAGTGCGTGCTCAGTCACGTGATTAGGGCCTGCTGAGCTGCGTGATTCCTGCCTGCTCATCTGCTTCTTAATTGCCAGCTGAGCTGAGACATTCCTGCCTGCTCATCTGCTTGATAATTCCCAGCTGAGCTGTGTGATTCCTGCCTGCTCATCTGCTTGATAATTGCCAGCTGAGCTGCGTGATACCTGTCTGCTCATGTGCTTGATTATTGCCAGCTGAGGTGCGTGATTCCTGCCTGCTCATCTGCTTGACAATTGCCAGCTGAGCCATGTGATTCCTGCCTGCTCAGCTGCTTGATTATTGCCAGCTGTGCAGCATGATTTGTCACAGCTGAGGTCCATGATTATTGCCTGCTGATTGCGTGATTCGTGCCTGCTCAGCTCTTTGATTATTGCCTCCAGAGGCACATCATCAGTGCATGATTGCCATGTGATCAGCGCATGATCAGTGACATGATCGGTGCCATTCAGACACGTGGTCACTGCATGCTCAGTCACGTGATCAGTTCCTGATCAGCAACGTGATTAGTGCATGATCATCCAAGTGATCAGTGTATGATAAGGCACGTGAGCAGTGCATGTGCAGTCACGAGATCAGTGTATGATCAGCCACGTGATCAGTGTATGATAAGCCACGTGAGCAGTGCATGATAACCACATTATCAGTGCATGATAGCCATGTGATCAGTACATGATCAGTCACGTGATCAGTGTATACTCATCCACGTGATCAGTGCATGATAGCCATGAGTTCTGTGCATGATCAGTCTCGTGATCAGTGTATGATCATCCACATGATCAGTGTATGCCCAGTCACGTGATCATTGCCTGATAGCCACATTATCTGTGCAAGATCAGTTAAGTGTTAAGGGCATGCACAGTCACATGATCAGTCCAAGATAGCCACGTGATAAGTGCCTGATCAGTCACGTGATCAGTGCATGATCAGCCAGGTTACCTGTGCATGATAAGCCACGTGTTCAGTGCACGATCAGCCACGTGATCAGTGAATGATAAACATTTGATCAGTGCATGATCAGTCACGTGAGCAGTGTATGATCAACCACGTAATTAGTGCATGATAGCCACGAGATCAGTGCTTGATCAGTCTAGTGATCAGTGTACGATCATCCACGTGACCAGTGAATGCCGAGTCACGTGATCAGTGCATGAACAGTCACGTGATCAGTGCATGACCAGTAACGTGATCAGTGCATGATAGCCACGTGATCAGTGCATGAAAAGTTACCGGATCAGTGTATGATAAGCCACCTGATCAGTGCATGATATCCACCTTATCAGTTCACAATCAGTCACCTGATCAATGAATGCACAGTCACGTGATCAGTGCATGATAGCTATGCGCTAAGTGCATGATAGCCAGGTGATCAATGCATGATCAGTCACGTGATCAGTGAATGATAAACATTTGATCTGTGCATGATCAGTCACGTGAGCAGTGTATGATCAACCACGTTATTAGTGCATGATAGCCACGAGATCAGTGCTTGATCAGTCTAGTGATCAGTGTATGATCATCCACGTGATCAGTGAATGCCCAGTCACGTGATCAGTGTATGATAGCCACGTGATCAGTTCATGATTAGACAGGTGATCAGTGCATGATCATCCAGGTTATCTGTGCATTGATCAGCCACGTGTTCAGTGCATGATCAGCCAGGTGATCAGTGAATGATAGCCATGTGATCAATCATGTGATCATTGTATGTTCAGCCACGTGAACAGTGCGTGCTCAGTCACGTGATTAGGGCCTGCTGAGCTGCGTGATTCCTGCCTGCTCATCTGCTTCTTAATTGCCAGCTGAGCTGAGACATTCCTGCCTGCTCATCTGCTTGATAATTCCCAGCTGAGCTGTGTGATTCCTGCCTGCTCATCTGCTTGATAATTGCCAGCTGAGCTGCGTGATACCTGTCTGCTCATGTGCTTGATTATTGCCAGCTGAGGTGCGTGATTCCTGCCTGCTCATCTGCTTGACAATTGCCAGCTGAGCCATGTGATTCCTGCCTGCTCAGCTGCTTGATTATTGCCAGCTGTGCAGCATGATTTGTCACAGCTGAGGTCCATGATTATTGCCTGCTGATTGCGTGATTCGTGCCTGCTCAGCTCTTTGATTATTGCCTCCAGAGGCACATCATCAGTGCATGATTGCCATGTGATCAGCGCATGATCAGTGACATGATCGGTGCCATTCAGACACGTGGTCACTGCATGCTCAGTCACGTGATCAGTTCCTGATCAGCAACGTGATTAGTGCATGATCATCCAAGTGATCAGTGTATGATAAGGCACGTGAGCAGTGCATGTGCAGTCACGAGATCAGTGTATGATCAGCCACGTGATCAGTGCATGTGCAGTCACGAGATCAGTGTATGATCAGCCACGTGAGCAGTGCATGATCAGTCACGTGATCAGTGTATGATATCCACGTGATCAGTGTATGTGCTGTCACGGGATCAGTGCATTATAGCTACGTGATCAGTGCATGATCAGTCACGTGATCTGTCCATGATCAGTCAGGTGAATCGTGTATGATCATCCCCGTGATCAGTGCACGGGCAGTCAAAAGATCAGTGCAGGATAGACATGTGATCAGTGCATGATCAGTCACGTGATCTGTGCATGATCTGTCACAGGATCACTGTATCAACATCCACATTTTCATTGCATGCGCAGTGAGGTGATCAGTGCATGATAGCCATGAGTTCTGTACATGATCAGTCTCGTGATCAGTGTATGATCATCCACATGATCAGTGTATGCCCCGTCACGTAATCATTGCATGATAGCCACATTATCTGTGCATGATCAGTTACGTGATAAGGGCATGCACAGTCACCTGATCAGTTCAAGATAGCCACGAGATAAGTGCCTGATCATTCACGTGATCAGTGCATAATAGCCACGAGATCAGTGCATGAACAGTCACGTGATCAGTGCATGATAAGTTACCGGATCAGTGTATGATAAGCCACCTGATCAGTGCATGATATCCACCTTATCAGTTCACAATCAGTCACCTGATCAGTGAATGCACAGACACGTGATCAGTGCATGATAGCTATGCGATCAGTGCATGATAGCCAGGTGATAAGTGCATGATCAGTCACGTGATCAGTGTATGATCACCCAGGTAATCAGTGCATGTTCAGCCACGTGATTACTACCTCACCATCCACATGATCAGGTCATACCCAGTCATGTGAAAAGTGGATGATAGCGAAGTGATCAATGCATGATCAGTCTTGTGATCAGTGCATGATAGCCACGTGATCAGAGCATGATAACCACGTTATCAGTGCATGATAGCCATGTGATCAGTACATGATCAGTCACGTGATCAGTGTACACTCAGTCACGTAATCAGTGCATGATAGCCATGAGTTCTGTGCATGATCAGTCTCGTGATCAGTGTATGATCATCCACATGATCAGTGTATGCCCCGTCACGTGATCATTGCATGATAGCCACATTATCTGTGCATGATCAGTTACGTGATAAGGGCATGCACAGTCACATGATCAGTCCAAGATAGCCACGTGATAAGTGCCTGATCAGTCACGTGATCAGTGCATGATCAGCCAGGTTACCTGTCCATGATAAGCCACAAGTTCAGTGCATGATCAGCCACGTGATGAGTGAATGATAAACATTTGATCAGTGCATGATCAGTCACGTGAGCAGTGTATGATCAACCTCGTGATTAGAGCATGATAGCCAGGAGATCAGTGCTTGATCAGTCTAGTGATCAGTGTATGATCATCCACGTGATCAGTGAATGCCCAGTCACGTGATCAGTGTATGATAGCCACGTGATCAGTTCATGATTAGTCAGGTGATCAGTGCATGATCAGCCAGGTTATCTGTGCATGATCAGCCACGTGTTCAGTGCATGATCAGCCAGGTGATCAGTGAATGATAGCCATGTGATCAGTCATGTGTTCTTTGTATGATCAGCCACGTGAACAGTGCGTGCTCAGTCACGTGATTAGGGCCTGCTGAGCTGCGTGATTCCTGCCTGCTCATCTGCTTCTTAATTGCCAGCTGAGCTGAGACATTCCTGCCTGCTCATCTGCTTGATAATTCCCAGCTGAGCTGTGTGATTCCTGCCTGCTCATCTGCTTGATAATTGCCAGCTGAGCTGCGTGATACCTGTCTGCTCATGTGCTTGATTATTGCCAGCTGAGGTGCGTGATTCCTGCCTGCTCATCTGCTTGACAATTGCCAGCTGAACCATGTGATTCCTGCCTGCTCAGCTGCTTGATTATTGCCAGCTGTGCAGCATGATTTGTCACAGCTGAGGTCCATGATTATTGCCTGCTGATTGCGTGATTCGTGCCTGCTCAGCTCTTTGATTATTGCCTCCGGAGGCACATCATCAGTGCATGATTGCCATGTGATCAGCGCATGATCAGTGACATGATCGGTGCCATTCAGACACGTGGTCACTGCATGCTCAGTCACGTGATCAGTTCCTGATCAGCAACGTGATTAGTGCATGATCATCCAAGTGATCAGTGTATGATAAGGCACGTGAGCAGTGCATGTGCAGTCACGAGATCAGTGTATGATCAGCCACGTGATCAGTGCATGTGCAGTCACGAGATCAGTGTATGATCAGCCACGTGAGCAGTGCATGATCAGTCACGTGATCAGTGTATGATATCCACGTGATCAGTGTATGTGCTGTCACGGGATCAGTGCATTATAGCTACGTGATCAGTGCATGATCAGTCACGTGATCTGTCCATGATCAGTCAGGTGAATCGTGTATGATCATCCCCGTGATCAGTGCACGGGCAGTCAAAAGATCAGTGCAGGATAGACATGTGATCAGTGCATGATCAGTCACGTGATCTGTGCATGATCTGTCACAGGATCACTGTATCAACATCCACATTTTCATTGCATGCGCAGTGAGGTGATCAGTGCATGATAGCCATGAGTTCTGTACATGATCAGTCTCGTGATCAGTGTATGATCATCCACATGATCAGTGTATGCCCCGTCACGTAATCATTGCATGATAGCCACATTATCTGTGCATGATCAGTTACGTGATAAGGGCATGCACAGTCACCTGATCAGTTCAAGATAGCCACGAGATAAGTGCCTGATCATTCACGTGATCAGTGCATAATAGCCACGAGATCAGTGCATGAACAGTCACGTGATCAGTGCATGATAAGTTACCGGATCAGTGTATGATAAGCCACCTGATCAGTGCATGATATCCACCTTATCAGTTCACAATCAGTCACCTGATCAGTGAATGCACAGACACGTGATCAGTGCATGATAGCTATGCGATCAGTGCATGATAGCCAGGTGATAAGTGCATGATCAGTCACGTGATCAGTGTATGATCACCCAGGTAATCAGTGCATGTTCAGCCACGTGATTACTACCTCACCATCCACATGATCAGGTCATACCCAGTCATGTGAAAAGTGGATGATAGCGAAGTGATCAATGCATGATCAGTCTTGTGATCAGTGCATGATAGCCACGTGATCAGAGCATGATAACCACGTTATCAGTGCATGATAGCCATGTGATCAGTACATGATCAGTCACGTGATCAGTGTACACTCAGTCACGTAATCAGTGCATGATAGCCATGAGTTCTGTGCATGATCAGTCTCGTGATCAGTGTATGATCATCCACATGATCAGTGTATGCCCCGTCACGTGATCATTGCATGATAGCCACATTATCTGTGCATGATCAGTTACGTGATAAGGGCATGCACAGTCACATGATCAGTCCAAGATAGCCACGTGATAAGTGCCTGATCAGTCACGTGATCAGTGCATGATCAGCCAGGTTACCTGTCCATGATAAGCCACAAGTTCAGTGCATGATCAGCCACGTGATGAGTGAATGATAAACATTTGATCAGTGCATGATCAGTCACGTGAGCAGTGTATGATCAACCTCGTGATTAGAGCATGATAGCCAGGAGATCAGTGCTTGATCAGTCTAGTGATCAGTGTATGATCATCCACGTGATCAGTGAATGCCCAGTCACGTGATCAGTGTATGATAGCCACGTGATCAGTTCATGATTAGTCAGGTGATCAGTGCATGATCAGCCAGGTTATCTGTGCATGATCAGCCACGTGTTCAGTGCATGATCAGCCAGGTGATCAGTGAATGATAGCCATGTGATCAGTCATGTGTTCTTTGTATGATCAGCCACGTGAACAGTGCGTGCTCAGTCACGTGATTAGGGCCTGCTGAGCTGCGTGATTCCTGCCTGCTCATCTGCTTCTTAATTGCCAGCTGAGCTGAGACATTCCTGCCTGCTCATCTGCTTGATAATTCCCAGCTGAGCTGTGTGATTCCTGCCTGCTCATCTGCTTGATAATTGCCAGCTGAGCTGCGTGATACCTGTCTGCTCATGTGCTTGATTATTGCCAGCTGAGGTGCGTGATTCCTGCCTGCTCATCTGCTTGACAATTGCCAGCTGAACCATGTGATTCCTGCCTGCTCAGCTGCTTGATTATTGCCAGCTGTGCAGCATGATTTGTCACAGCTGAGGTCCATGATTATTGCCTGCTGATTGCGTGATTCGTGCCTGCTCAGCTCTTTGATTATTGCCTCCGGAGGCACATCATCAGTGCATGATTGCCATGTGATCAGCGCATGATCAGTGACATGATCGGTGCCATTCAGACACGTGGATACTGCATGCTCAGTCAGGTGATCAGTTCCTGATCCGCAACGTGATTAGTGCATGACCAGCCATGTGATCAGTGTATGATAAGCCACGTGAGCAGTGCGTGTGCAGTCACGAGATCAGTGTATGATCAGCCACATGATCAGTGCATGGGCAGTCACAAGATCAGTGCATGATAGACATGTAATCAGTGCATGTTCTGCCACGTGATCAGTGTATGATCAACCAGGTGATCACTGCATCATAGCCACCTGATCAGTGCATGATCAGTCACGTGATCTGTGCATGATCTGTCACACGATCACTGTATCAACATCCACATTATCAGTGCATGCGCAGTGACGTGATCAGGGAATGATAGACACGTGATCAGTGCTTGATCAGTCACGTGATAAGTGTATTATCAGCCACGTGATCATTGCATGATAGCCACGTGATCAGGGCATGATAGCCATGTGATCAGTACATGATCAGGCACATGATCAGTGCAGGATGAGTCACGTGATCAGTACCTGATCAGTCACATGATCAGCGCAAGATCTGTAAGGTGGTCAGTGTATGATCAACCACGTGATCAGTGCATGCCCAGTTAGGAGTAAAGTGCATGATAGCGAAGTGATCAGTGCATGATCAGTCACGTGATCAGTGCATGATAGCCACGTGATCAGTGCATGAACAGTCACGTGATCAGTGCATGACCAGTTACGTGATCAGTGCATGATAGCCACGTGATCAGTGCATGATAATTTACCGGATCAGTGTATGATAAGCCACCTGATCAGTGCATGATATCCACCTTATCAGTTCACAATCAGTCACCTGATCAGTGAATGCACAGTGCATGATAACCACGTTATCAGTGCATGATAGCCATGTGATCAGTACATGATCAGTGACATGATCGGTGCCATTCAGACACGTGGTCACTGCAAGCTCAGTCACGTGATCAGTTCCTGATCAGCAACGTGATTAGTGCATGATCAGCCACGTGATCAGTGTATGATAAGCCACGTGAGCAGTGCATGTGCAGTCACGAGATCAGTGTATGATCAGCCACGTGATCAGTGTATGATAAGCCAGGAGAGCAGTGCATGTGCAGTCACGAGATCAGTGTATGATCAGCCACGTGATCAGTGTATGATAAGCCACGTGAGCAGTGCATGACCAGCCACGTGATCAGTGCATGATAATCACGTGATAAGTGCATGTGCAGTCACGTGATCAGTGCATTATAGCTTCGTGATCAGTGCATGATCAGTCCCGTGATCAGTGTATGATAAGCCACGTGAGCAGTGCATGATTTGCCAGGTGATCAGTGTATGATCAGCCACGTGATCAGTGCATGTGCAGTCACGAGATCAGTGTATGATCAGCGACGTGATCAGTGTATGATAAGCCACGTGAGCAGTGCATGATCAGTCACGTGATCAGTGTACGATCAGGCGCGTGATCAGTGCATGATCAGCCACGTGATCACTACCTCACCATCCACGTGATCAGGTCATGCGCAGTCATGTGAAAAGTGGATGATAGCGAAGTGATCAGTGCATGATCAGTCACGTGATCAGTGCATGATAGCCACGTGATCAGTGCATGATAACCACATTATCAGTGCATGATAGCCATGTGATCAGTACATGATCAGTCACGTGATCAGTGTATACTCATCCACGTGATCAGTGCATGATAGCCATGAGTTCTGTGCATGATCAGTCTCGTGATCAGTGTATGATCATCCACATGATCAGTGTATGCCCAGTCACGTGATCATTGCCTGATAGCCACATTATCTGTGCATGATCAGTTAAGTGTTTAGGGCATGCACAGTCACATGATCAGTCCAAGATAGCCACGTGATAAGTGCCTGATCAGTCACGTGATCAGTGCATGATCAGCCAGGTTACCTGTGCATGATAAGCCACATGTTCAGTGCACGATCAGCCACGTGATCAGTGAATGATAAACATTTGATCAGTGCATGATCAGTCACGTGAGCAGTGTATGATCAACCACGTAATTAGTGCATGATAGCTACGAGATCAGTGCTTGATCAGTCTAGTGATCAGTGTACGATCATCCACGTGACCAGTGAATGCCGAGTCACGTGATCAGTGCATGAACAGTCACGTGATCAGTGCATGACCAGTAACGTGATCAGTGCATGATAGCCACGTGATCAGTGCATGAAAAGTTACCGGATCAGTGTATGATAAGCCACCTGATCAGTGCATGCTATCCACCTTATCAGTTCACAATCAGTCACCTGATCAATGAATGCACAGTCACGTGATCAGTGCATGATAGCTATGCGCTAAGTGCATGATAGCCAGGTGATCAATGCATGATCAGTCACGTGATCAGTGAATGATAAACATTTGATCTGTGCATGATCAGTCACGTGAGCAGTGTATGATCAACCACGTGATTAGTGCATGATAGCCACGAGATCAGTGCTTGATCAGTCTAGTGATCAGTGTATGATCATCCACGTGATCAGTGAATGCCCAGTCACGTGATCAGTGTATGATAGCCAAGTGATCAGTTCATGATTAGTCAGGTAATCAGTGCATGATCAGCCAGGTTATCTGTGCATGATCAGCCACGTGTTCAGTGCATGATCAGCCAGGTGATCAGTGAATGATAGCCATGTGATCAGTCATGTGATCATTGTATGTTCAGCCACGTGAACAGTGCGTGCTCAGTCACGTGATTAGGGCCTGCTGAGCTGCGTGATTCCTGCGTGCTCATCTGCTTCTTAATTGCCAGCTGAGCTGAGACATTCCTGCCTGCTCATCTGCTTGATAATTCCCAGCTGAGCTGTGTGATTCCTGCCTGCTCATCTGCTTGATAATTGCCAGCTGAGCTGCGTGATACCTGTCTGCTCATGTGCTTGATTATTGCCAGCTGAGGTGCGTGATTCCTGCCTGCTCATCTGCTTGACAATTGCCAGCTGAGCCATGTGATTCCTGCCTGCTCAGCTGCTTGATTATTGCCAGCTGTGCAGCATGATTTGTCACAGCTGAGGTCCATGATTATTGCCTGCTGATTGCGGGATTCGTGCCTGCTCAGCTCTTTGATTATTGCCTCCGGAGGCACATCATCAGTGCATGATTGCCATGTGATCAGCGCATGATCAGTGACATGATCGGTGCCATTCAGACACGTGGTCACTGCATGCTCAGTCACGTGATCAGTTCCTGATCAGCAACGTGATTAGTGCATGATCATCCAAGTGATCAGTGTATGATAAGGCACGTGAGCAGTGCATGTGCAATCACGAGATCAGTGTATGATCAGCCACGTGATCAGTGCATGTGCAGTCACGAGATCAGTGTATGATCAGCCACGTGAGCAGTGGATGATCAGTCACGTGATCAGTGTATGATATCCACGTGATCAGTGTATGTGCTGTCACGTGATCAGTGCATTATAGCTACGTGATCAGTGCATGATCAGTCACGTGATCTGTCCATGATCAGTCAGGTGAATCGTGTATGATCATCCCCGTGATCAGTGCACGGGCAGTCAAAAGATCAGTGCAGGATAGACATGTGATCAGTGCATGATCAGTCACGTGATCAGTGTCTGATCAGCGAGGTGATCACTGCATCATAGACACGTGGTAAGTGCATGATAGCCACCTGATCAGTGCATGATCAGTCACGTGATCTGTGCATGATCTGTCACAGGATCACTGTATCAACATCCACATTTTCATTGCATGCGCAGTGAGGTGATCAGTGCATGATAGCCATGAGTTCTGTACATGATCAGTCTCGTGATCAGTGTATGATCATCCACATGATCAGTGTATGCCCCGTCACGTAATCATTGCATGATAGCCACATTATCTGTGCATGATCAGTTACGTGATAAGGGCATGCACAGTCACATGATCAGTTCAAGATAGCCACGAGATAAGTGCCTGATCATTCACGTGATCAGTGCATAATAGCCACGAGATCAGTGCATGAACAGTCACGTGATCAGTGCATGATAAGTTACCGGATCAGTGTATGATAAGCCACCTGATCAGTGCATGATATCCACCTTATCAGTTCACAATCAGTCACCTGATCAGTGAATGCACAGACACGTGATCAGTGCATGATAGCTATGCGATCAGTGCATGATAGCCAGGTGATCAGTGCATGATCAGTCACGTGATCAGTGTATGATCACCCAGGTAATCAGTGCATGTTCAGCCACGTGATTACTACCTCACCATCCACATGATCAGGTCATACCCAGTCATGTGAAAAGTGGATGATAGCGAAGTGATCAATGCATGATCAGTCTTGTGATCAGTGCATGATAGCCACGTGATCAGAGCATGATAACCACGTTATCAGTGCATGATAGCCATGTGATCAGTACATGATCAGTCACGTGATCAGTGTACACTCAATCACGTAATCAGTGCATGATAGCCATGAGTTCTGTGCATGATCAGTCTCGTGATCAGTGTATGATCATCCACATGATCAGTGTATGCCCCGTCACGTGATCATTGCATGATAGCCACATTATCTGTGCATGATCAGTTACGTGATAAGGGCATGCACAGTCACATGATCAGTCCAAGATAGCCACGTGATAAGTGCCTGATCAGTCACGTGATCAGTGCATGATCAGCCAGGTTACCTGTCCATGATAAGCCACAAGTTCAGTGCATGATCAGCCACGTGATCAGTGAATGATAAACATTTGATCAGTGCATGATCAGTCACGTGAGCAGTGTATGATCAACCTCGTGATTAGAGCATGATAGCCAGGAGATCAGTGCTTGATCAGTCTAGTGATCAGTGTATGATCATCCACGTGATCAGTGAATGCCCAGTCACGTGATCAGTGTATGATAGCCACGTGATCAGTGCATGATTAGTCAGGTGATCAGTGCATGATCAGCCAGGTTATCTGTGCATGATCAGCCACATGTTCAGTGCATGATCAGCCAGGTGATCAGTGAATGATAGCCATGTGATCAGTCATGTGTTCTTTGTATGATCAGCCACGTGAACAGTGCGTGCTCAGTCACGTGATTAGGGCCTGCTGAGCTGCGTGATTCCTGCCTGCTCATCTGCTTCTTAATTGCCAGTTGAGCTGAGACATTCCTGCCTGCTCATCTGCTTGATAATTCCCAGCTGAGCTGTGTGATTCCTGCCTGCTCATCTGCTTGATAATTGCCAGCTGAGCTGCGTGATACCTGTCTGCTCATGTGCTTGATTATTGCCAGCTGAGGTGCGTGATTCCTGCCTGCTCATCTGCTTGACAATTGCCAGCTGAACCATGTGATTCCTGCCTGCTCAGCTGCTTGATTATTGCCAGCTGTGCAGCATGATTTGTCACAGCTGAGGTCCATGATTATTGCCTGCTGATTGCGTGATTCGTGCCTGCTCAGCTCTTTGATTATTGCCTCCGGAGACACATCATCAGTGCATGATTGCCATGTGATCAGCGCATGATCAGTGACATGATCGGTGCCATTCAGACACGTGGTTACTGCATGCTCAGTCAGGTCATCAGTTCCTGATCAGCAACGTGATTAGTGCATGACCAGCCATGTGATCAGTGTATGATAAGCCACGTGAGCAGTGCGTGTGCAGTCACGAGATCAGTGTATGATCAGCCACGTGATCAGTGCATGGGCAGTCACAAGATCAGTGCATGATAGACATGTAATCAGTGCATGTTCTGCCACGTGATCAGTGTATGATCAACCAGGTGATCACTGCATCATAGCCACCTGATCAGTGCATGATCAGTCACGTGATCTGTGCATGATCTGTCACACGATCACTGTATCAACATCCACATTATCAGTGCATGCGCAGTGACGTGATCAGGGAATGATAGACACGTGATCAGTGCTTGATCAGTCACGTGATAAGTGTATTATCAGCCACGTGATCATTGCATGATAGCCACGTGATCAGGGCATGATAGCCATGTGATCAGTACATGATCAGGCACATGATCAGTGCAGGATGAGTCACGTGATCAGTACCTGATCAGTCACATGATCAGCGCAAGATCTGTAAGGTGGTCAGTGTATGATCAACCACGTGATCAGTGCATGCCCAGTTAGGAGTAAAGTGCATGATAGCGAAGTGATCAGTGCATGATCAGTCACGTGATCAGTGCATGATAGCCACGTGATCAGTGCATGAACAGTCACGTGATCAGTGCATGACCAGTTACGTGATCAGTGCATGATAGCCACGTGATCAGTGCATGATAATTTACCGGATCAGTGTATGATAAGCCACCTGATCAGTGCATGATATCCACCTTATCAGTTCACAATCAGTCACCTGATCAGTGAATGCACAGTGCATGATAACCACGTTATCAGTGCATGATAGCCATGTGATCAGTACATGATCAGTGACATGATCGGTGCCATTCAGACAGGTGGTCACTGCAAGCTCAGTCACGTGATCAGTTCCTGATCAGCAACGTGATTAGTGCATGATCAGCCACGTGATCAGTGTATGATAAGCCACGTGAGCAGTGCATGTGCAGTCACGAGATCAGTGTATGATCAGCCACGTGATCAGTGTATGATAAGCCACGAGAGAAGTGCATGTGCAGTCACGAGATCAGTGTATGATCAGCCACGTGATCAGTGTATGATAAGCCACGTGAGCAGTGCATGACCAGCCACGTGATCAGTGCATGATAATCACGTGATAAGTGCATGTGCAGTCACGTGATCAGTGCATTATAGCTTCGTGATCAGTGCATGATCAGTCCCGTGATCAGTGTATGATAAGCCACGTGAGCAGTGCATGATTTGCCAGGTGATCAGTGTATGATCAGCCACGTGATCAGTGCATGTGCAGTCACGAGATCAGTGTATGATCAGCGACGTGATCAGTGTATGATAAGCCACGTGAGCAGTGCATGATCAGTCACGTGATCAGTGTACGATCAGGCGCGTGATCAGTGCATGATCAGCCACGTGATCACTACCTCACCATCCACGTGATCAGGTCATGCGCAGTCATGTGAAAAGTGGATGATAGCGAAGTGATCAGTGCATGATCAGTCACGTGATCAGTGCATGATAGCCACGTGATCAGTGCATGATAACCACATTATCAGTGCATGATAGCCATGTGATCAGTACATGATCAGTCACGTGATCAGTGTATACTCATCCACGTGATCAGTGCATGATAGCCATGAGTTCTGTGCATGATCAGTCTCGTGATCAGTGTATGATCATCCACATGATCAGTGTATGCCCAGTCACGTGATCATTGCCTGATAGCCACATTATCTGTGCATGATCAGTTAAGTGTTTAGGGCATGCACAGTCACATGATCAGTCCAAGATAGCCACGTGATAAGTGCCTGATCAGTCACGTGATCAGTGCATGATCAGCCAGGTTACCTGTGCATGATAAGCCACATGTTCAGTGCACGATCAGCCACGTGATCAGTGAATGATAAACATTTGATCAGTGCATGATCAGTCACGTGAGCAGTGTATGATCAACCACGTAATTAGTGCATGATAGCTACGAGATCAGTGCTTGATCAGTCTAGTGATCAGTGTACGATCATCCACGTGACCAGTGAATGCCGAGTCACGTGATCAGTGCATGAACAGTCACGTGATCAGTGCATGACCAGTAACGTGATCAGTGCATGATAGCCACGTGATCAGTGCATGAAAAGTTACCGGATCAGTGTATGATAAGCCACCTGATCAGTGCATGCTATCCACCTTATCAGTTCACAATCAGTCACCTGATCAATGAATGCACAGTCACGTGATCAGTGCATGATAGCTATGCGCTAAGTGCATGATAGCCAGGTGATCAATGCATGATCAGTCACGTGATCAGTGAATGATAAACATTTGATCTGTGCATGATCAGTCACGTGAGCAGTGTATGATCAACCACGTGATTAGTGCATGATAGCCACGAGATCAGTGCTTGATCAGTCTAGTGATCAGTGTATGATCATCCACGTGATCAGTGAATGCCCAGTCACGTGATCAGTGTATGATAGCCAAGTGATCAGTTCATGATTAGTCAGGTAATCAGTGCATGATCAGCCAGGTTATCTGTGCATGATCAGCCACGTGTTCAGTGCATGATCAGCCAGGTGATCAGTGAATGATAGCCATGTGATCAGTCATGTGATCATTGTATGTTCAGCCACGTGAACAGTGCGTGCTCAGTCACGTGATTAGGGCCTGCTGAGCTGCGTGATTCCTGCGTGCTCATCTGCTTCTTAATTGCCAGCTGAGCTGAGACATTCCTGCCTGCTCATCTGCTTGATAATTCCCAGCTGAGCTGTGTGATTCCTGCCTGCTCATCTGCTTGATAATTGCCAGCTGAGCTGCGTGATACCTGTCTGCTCATGTGCTTGATTATTGCCAGCTGAGGTGCGTGATTCCTGCCTGCTCATCTGCTTGACAATTGCCAGCTGAGCCATGTGATTCCTGCCTGCTCAGCTGCTTGATTATTGCCAGCTGTGCAGCATGATTTGTCACAGCTGAGGTCCATGATTATTGCCTGCTGATTGCGGGATTCGTGCCTGCTCAGCTCTTTGATTATTGCCTCCGGAGGCACATCATCAGTGCATGATTGCCATGTGATCAGCGCATGATCAGTGACATGATCGGTGCCATTCAGACACGTGGTCACTGCATGCTCAGTCACGTGATCAGTTCCTGATCAGCAACGTGATTAGTGCATGATCATCCAAGTGATCAGTGTATGATAAGGCACGTGAGCAGTGCATGTGCAATCACGAGATCAGTGTATGATCAGCCACGTGATCAGTGCATGTGCAGTCACGAGATCAGTGTATGATCAGCCACGTGAGCAGTGGATGATCAGTCACGTGATCAGTGTATGATATCCACGTGATCAGTGTATGTGCTGTCACGTGATCAGTGCATTATAGCTACGTGATCAGTGCATGATCAGTCACGTGATCTGTCCATGATCAGTCAGGTGAATCGTGTATGATCATCCCCGTGATCAGTGCACGGGCAGTCAAAAGATCAGTGCAGGATAGACATGTGATCAGTGCATGATCAGTCACGTGATCAGTGTCTGATCAGCGAGGTGATCACTGCATCATAGACACGTGGTAAGTGCATGATAGCCACCTGATCAGTGCATGATCAGTCACGTGATCTGTGCATGATCTGTCACAGGATCACTGTATCAACATCCACATTTTCATTGCATGCGCAGTGAGGTGATCAGTGCATGATAGCCATGAGTTCTGTACATGATCAGTCTCGTGATCAGTGTATGATCATCCACATGATCAGTGTATGCCCCGTCACGTAATCATTGCATGATAGCCACATTATCTGTGCATGATCAGTTACGTGATAAGGGCATGCACAGTCACATGATCAGTTCAAGATAGCCACGAGATAAGTGCCTGATCATTCACGTGATCAGTGCATAATAGCCACGAGATCAGTGCATGAACAGTCACGTGATCAGTGCATGATAAGTTACCGGATCAGTGTATGATAAGCCACCTGATCAGTGCATGATATCCACCTTATCAGTTCACAATCAGTCACCTGATCAGTGAATGCACAGACACGTGATCAGTGCATGATAGCTATGCGATCAGTGCATGATAGCCAGGTGATCAGTGCATGAAAAGTTACCGGATCAGTGTATGATAAGCCACCTGATCAGTGCATGATATCCACCTTAAAAGTTCACAATCAGTCACCTGATCAGTGAATGCACAGTCACGTGATCAGTACATGATAGCTATGCGATCAGTGCATGATAGCCAGGTGATCAGTGCATGATCAGTCACGTGATCAGTGTACACTCAGCCACGTAATCAGTGCATGATAGCCATGAGTTCCCTGCATGATCAGTCTCGTGATCAGCGTATGATCATCCACATGATCAGTGTATGCCCCGTCACGTGATCATTGCATGATAGCCACATTATCTGTGCATGATCAGTTACATGATAAGGGCATGCACAGTCACATGATCAGTCCAAGATAGCCACGTGATAAGTGCCTGATCAGTCACGTGTTCAGTGCATGATCAGCCAGGTTACCTGTGCATGATAAGCCACATGTTCAGTGCATGATCAGCCACGTGATCAGTGAATGATAAACATTTGATCAGTGCATGATCAGTCACGTGAGCAGTGTATGATCAACCACGTGATTAGTGCATGATAGCCACGAGATCAGTGCTTGATCAGTCTAGTGATCAGTGTATGATCATCCACGTGATCAGTGAATGCCCAGTCCCGTGATCAGTGTATGATAGCCACGTGATCAGTGCATGATTAGTCAGGTGATCAGTGAATGATCAGCCAGGTTATCTGTGCATGATCAGCCACATGTTCAGTGCATGATCAGCCACGGGATCAGTGAATGATAGCCATGTGATCAGTCATGTGATCATTGTATGATCAGCCACGTGAACAGTGCGTGCCCAGTCACGTGATTAGGGCCTGCTGAGCTGCGTGATTCCTGCCTGCTCATCTGCTTCTTAATTGCCAGCTGAGCTGAGACATTACTGCCTGCTCATCTGCTTGATATTTCCCAGCTGAGCTGTGTGATTCCTACCTGCTCATCTGCTTGATAATTGCCAGCTGAGCTGCGTGATACCTGTCTGCTCATGTGCTTGATTATTGCCAGCTGAGGTGCGTGATTCCTGCCTGCTCATCTGCTTGACAATTGCCAGCTGAGCCATGTGATTCCTGATTGCTCAGCTGCTTGATTATTGCCAGCTGTGCAGCATGATTTGTCACAGCTGAGGTCCATGATTATTGCCTGCTGATTGCGTGATTCGTGCCTGCTCAGCTCTTTGATTATTGCCTCCGGAGGCACATCATCAGTGCATGATTGCCATGTGATCAGCGCATGATCAGTGACATGATCGGTGCCATTCAGACACGTGGTTACTGCATGCTCAGTCAGGTGATCAGTTCCTGATCAGCACCGTGATTAGTGCATGACCAGCCATGTGATCAGTGTATGATAAGCCACGTGAGCAGTGCGTGTGCAGTCACGAGATCAGTGTATGATCAGCCAGGTGATCAGTGCATGGGCAGTCACATGATCAGTGCATGATAGACATGTGATCAATGCATGATCAGTCACCTGATCTGTGCATGATCTGTCATGTGATCACTGTATCAACATCCACATTATCAGTGCATGGGCAGTGACGTGATCAGGGAATGATAGACACGTGATCAGTGCATGATCAGTCACGTGATAAGTGTATTATCAGCCACGTGATCATTGCATGATAGCCATGTGATCAGTACATGATCAGGCACATGATCAGTGCAGGATGAGTCACGTGATCAGTACCTGATCAGTCACATGATCAGCGCAAGATCTGTAAGGTGGTCAGTGTATGATCAACCACGTGATCAGTGCATGCCCAGTTAGGAGTAAAGTGCATGATAGCGAAGTGATCAGTGCATGATCAGTCACGTGATCAGTGCATGATAGCCACGTGATCAGTGCATGAACAGTCACGTGATCAGTGCATGACCAGTTACGTGATCAGTGCATGATAGCCACGTGATCAGTGCATGATAAGTTACCGGATCAGTGTATGATAAGCCACCTGATCAGTGCATGATATCCACCTTATCAGTTCACAATCAGTCAACTGATCAGTGAATGCACAGTGCATGATAACCACGTTATCAGTGCATGATAGCCATGTGATCAGTACATGATCAGTGACATGATCGGTGCCATTCAGACACGTGGTCACTGCAAGCTCAGTCACGTGATCAGTTCCTGATCAGCAACGTGATGAGTGCATGATCAGCCACGTGATCAGTGTATGATAAGCCACGTGAGCAGTGCATGACCAGCCACGTGATCAGTGTATGATATTCACGTGATCAGTGCATGTGCAGTCACGTGATCAGTGCATTATAGCTTCGTGATCAGTGCATGATCAGTCCCGTGATCAGTGTATGATAAGCCACGTGAGCAGTGCATGATTTGCCAGGTGATCAGTGTATGATCAGCCACGTGATCAGTGCATGTGCAGTCACGAGATCAGTGTATGATCAGCCACGTGATCAGTGTATGATAAGCCACGTGAGCAGTGCATGATCAGTCACGTGATCAGTGTACAATCACCCACGTGATCAGTGCATGATCAGCCACGTGATCACTACCTCACCATCCACGTGATCAGGTCATGCGCAGTCATGTGAAAAGTGGATGATAGCGAAGTGATCAGTGCATGATCAGTCACGTGATCAGTGCATGATAGCCACGTGATCAGTGCATGATAACCACATTATCAGTGCATGATAGCCATGTGATCAGTACATGATCAGTCACGTGATCAGTGTATACTCATCCACGTGATCAATGCATGATAGCCATGAGTTCTGTGCATGATCAGTCTCGTGATCAGAGTATGATCATCCACATGATCAGTGTATGCCCCGTCACGTGATCATTGCCTGATAGCCACATTATCTGTGCATGATCAGTTACGTGATAAGGGCATGCACAGTCACATGATCAGTCCAAGATAGCCACGTGATAAGTGCCTGATCAGTCACGTGATCAGTGCATGATCAGCCAGGTTACCTGTGCATGATAAGCCACATGTTCAGTGCATGATCAGCCACGTGATCAGTGAATGATAAACATTTGATCAGTGCATGATCAGTCACGAGAGCAGTGTATGATCAACCTCGTGATTAGAGCATGATAGCCACGAGATCAGTGCTTGATCACTCTAGTGATCAGTGTACGATCATCCACGAGATCAGTGAATGCCCAGTCACGTGATCAGTGTATGATAGCCACGTGATCAGTGCATGATTAGTCAGGTGATCAGTGCATGATCAGCCAGGTTATCTGTGCATGATCAGCCACAGGTTCAGTGCATGATCAGCCAGGTGATAAGTGAATGATAGCCATGTGATCAGTCATGTGTTCTTTGTATGATCAGCCACGTGAAAGGTGCGTGCTCAGTCACGTGATTAGGGCCTGCTGAGCTGCGTGATTCCTGCCTGCTCATCTGCTTCTTAATTGCCAGCTGAGCTGAGACATTCCTGCCTGCTCATCTGCTTGATAATTCCCAGCTGAGCTGTGTGATTCCTGCCTGCTCATCTGCTTGATAATTGCCAGCTGAGCTGCGTGATACCTGTCTGCTCATGTGCTTGATTATTGCCAGCTGAGGTGCGTGATTCCTGCCTGCTCATCTGCTTGACAATTGCCAGCTGAGCCATGTGATTCCTGCCTGCTCAGCTGCTTGATTATTGCCAGCTGTGCAGCATGATTTGTCACAGCTGAGGTCCATGATTATTGCCTGCTGATTGCGTGATTGGTGCCTGCTCAGCTCTTTGATTATTGCCTCCAGAGGCACATCATCAGTGCATGATTGCCATGTGATCAGCGCATGATCAGTGACATGATCGGTGCCATTCAGACACGTGGTCACTGCATGCTCAGTCACGTGATCAGTTCCTGATCAGCAACGTGATTAGTGCATGATAAGCCACGTGAGCAGTGCATGTGCAGTCACGAGTTCAGTGTATGATCAGCCACGTGATCAGTGCATGTGCAGTCACGAGATCAGTGTATGATCAGCCACGTGATCAGTGTATGATAAGCCACGTGAGCAGTGCATGATCAGTCACGTGATCAGTGTATGAAATCCACGTGATCTGTGTATGTGCTGTCACGTGATCAGTGCATTATAGCTACGTGATCAGTGCATTATCAGTCACGTGATCTGTCCATGATCAGTCAGGTGAATCGTGTATGATCATCCCCGTGATCAGTGCACGGGCAGTCAAAAGATCAGTGCAGGATAGACATGTGATGAGTGCATGATCAGTCACGTGATCAGTGTCTGATCAGCGAGGTGATCACTGCATCATAGACACGTGATCAGGGAATGATAGACACGTGGTCAGTGCATGATCAGTCACGTGATCTGTGCATGATCTGTCACATGATCACTGTATCAACATCCACATTTTCAGTGCATGCGCAGTGAGGTGATCAGTGCATGATAGCCATGAGTTCTGTACATGATCAGTCTCGTGATCAGTGTATGATCATCCACATGATCAGTGTATGCCCCGTCACGTGATCATTGCATGATAGCCACATTATCTGTGCATGATCAGTTACAAGATAAGGGCATGCACAGTCACATGATCAGTTCAAGATAGCCACGTGATAAGTGCCTGATCATTCACGTGATCAGTGCATAATAGCCACGAGATCAGTGCATGAACAGTCACGTGATCAGTGCATGATAGCCACGTGATCAGTGCATGATAAGTTACCGGATCAGTGTATGATAAGCCACCTGATCAGTGCATGATATCCACCTTATCAGTTCACAATCAGTCACCTGATCAGTGAATGCACAGAACGTGATCAGTGCATGATAGCTATGCGATGAGTGCATGATAGCCAGGTGATCAGTGCATGATCAGTCACGTGATCAGTGTATGATCACCCAGGTAATCAGTGCATGTTCAGCCACGTGATCACTACCTCACCATCCACATGATCAGGTCATACCCAGTCATGTGAAAAGTGGATGATAGCGAAGTTATCAATGCATTGTCAGTCTTGTGATCAGTGCATGATAGCCACGTTATCAGTGCATGATAGCCATGTGGTCAATACATGATCAGTCACGTGATCAGTGTACACTCAGCCACGTAATCAGTGCATGATAGCCATTAGTTCTGTGCATGATCAGTCTCGTGATCAGTGTGTGATCATCCACATGATCAGTGTATGCCCCGTCACGTGATCATTGCATGATAGCCACATTATCTGTGCATGATCAGTTACGTGATAAGGGCATGCACAGTCACATGATCAGTCCAAGATAGCCACGTGATAAGTGCCTGATTAGTCACGTGATCAGTGCATGATCAGCCAGGTTACCTGTGCATGATAAGCCACATGTTCAGTGCATGATCAGTCACGTGAGCAGTGTATGATCAACCTCGTGATTAGAGCATGATAGTCACGAGATCAGTGCTTGATCACTCTAGTGATCAGTGTACGATCATCCACGTGATCAGTGAATGCCCAGTCACGTGATCAGTGTATGATAGCCACGTGATCAGTGCATGATTAGTCAGGTGATCAGTGCATGATAGCCAGGTTATCTGTGCATGATCAGCCACATGTTCAGTGCATGATCAGCCAGGTGATAAGTGAATGATAGCCATGTGATCAGTCATGTGATCATTGTATGATCAGCCACGTGAACAGTGCGTGCTCAGTCACGTGATTAGGGCCTGCTGAGCTGCGTGATTCCTGCGTGCTCATCTGCTTCTTAATTGCCATCTGAGCTGAGACATTACTGCCTGCTCATCTGCTTGATAATTCCCAGCTGAGCTGTGTGATTCCTACCTGCTCATCTGCTTGATAATTGCCAGCTGAGCTGCGTGATACCTGTCTGCTCATGTGCTTGATTATTGCCAGCTGAGGTGCGTGATTCCTGCCTGCTCATCTGCTTGATTATTGCCAGCTGTGCAGCATGATTTGTCACAGCTGAGGTCCATGATTATTGCCTGCTGATTGCGTGATTCGTGCCTGCTCAGCTCTTTGATTATTGCCTCCGGAGGCACATCATCAGTGCATGATTGCCATGTGATCAGCGCATGATCAGTGACATGATCGGTGCCATTCAGACACGTGGTTACTGCATGCTCAGTCAGGTGATCAGTTCCTGATCAGCAACGTGATTAGTGCATGACCAGCCATGTGATCAGTGTATGATAAGCCACGTGAGCAGTGCGTGTGCAGTCACGAGATCAGTGTATGATCAGCCAGGTGATCAGTGCATGGGCAGTCACATGATCAGTGCATGATAGACATGTGATCAATGCATGATCAGTCACCTGATCTGTGCATGATCTGTCATGTGATCACTGTATGAACATCCACATTATCAGTGCATGCGCAGTGACATGATCAGGGAATGATAGACACGTGATCAGTGCATGATCAGTCACGTGATATGTGTATTATCAGCCACGTGATCATTGCATGATAGCCACGTGATCAGGGCATGATAGCCATGTGATCAGTACATGATCAGGCACATGATCAGTGCAGGATGAGTCACGTGATCAGTACCTGATCAGTCACATGATCAGCGCAAGATCTGTAAGGTGGTCAGTGTATGATCAACCACGTGATCAGTGCATGCCCAGTTAGGAGTAAAGTGCATGATAGCGAAGTGATCAGTGCATGATAAGTCACGTGATCAGTGCATGATAGCCGTGTGATCAGTGCATGAACAGTCACGTGATCAGTGCATGACCAGTTACGTGATCAGTGCATGATAGCCACGTGATCAGTGCATGATAAGTTACCGGATCAGTGTATGATAAGCCACCTGATCAGTGCATGATATCCACCTTATCAGTTCACAATCAGTCAACTGATCAGTGAATGCACAGTGCATGATAACCACGTTATCAGTGCATGATAGCCATGTGATCAGTACATGATCAGTGACATGATCGGTGCCATTCAGACACGTGGTCACTGCAAGCTCAGTCACGTGATCAGTTCCTGATCAGCAACGTGATTAGTGCATGATCAGCCACGTGATCAGTGTATGATAAGCCACGTGAGCAGTGCATGACCAGCCACGTGATCAGTGTATGATATTCACGTGATCAGTGCATGTGCGGTCACGTGATCAGTGCATTATAGTTTCGTGATCAGTGCATGATCAGTCCCGTGATCAGTGTATGATAAGCCACGTGAGCAGTGCATGATTTGCCAGGTGATCAGTGTATGATCAGCCACGTGATCAGTGCATGTGCAGTCACGAGATCAGTGTATGATCAGCCACATGAGCAGTGTATGATAAGCCACGTGATCAGTGCATGTGCAGTCACGAGATCAGTGTATGATCAGCCACGTGAGCAGTGCATGTGCAGTCACGAGATCAGTGTATGATCAGCCACGTGAGCAGTGTATGATAAGCCACGTGATCAGTGCATGTGCAGTCACGAGATCAGTGTATGATATCCACATGATCAGTGCAGGTGCAGTCACGTGATCAGTGCATTATAGCTACGTGATCAGTGCATGATGAGTCACGTGATCTGTCCATGATCAGTCAGGTGAATCGTGAATGATCAGCCCGGTGGTCAGTGCATGGGCAGTTACATGATCAGTGCATGATAGACATGTGATCAGTGCATGATCAGTCAGGTGATCAGTGTATGATCAGCCAGGTGATCACTGCATCATAGCCACGTGATCAGTGCATGATAGCCACCTGATCAGTGCACGATCAGTCACGTGATCTGTGCATGATCTGTCACATGATCACTGTAGCAACATCCACATAATCAGTGCATGCGCAGTGACGTGATCAGGGAATGATAGACACGTGATCAGTGCATGATCAGTCACGTGATAAGTGTATTAACAGACACGTGATCATTGCATGATAGCCACGTGATCAGGGCATGATAGCAATGTGATCAGTACATGATCAGGCACGTGATCAGTGCAGGATCAGTCACTTGATCAGTACATGAACAGTCACATGATCAGTGCAAGATCTGTAACGTGATCAGTGTATGATCAACCACGTCTTCAGTGCATGATAGCCACGTGATCAGTGCATGAAAAGTTACCGGATCAGTGTATGATAAGCCACCTGATCAGTGCATGATATCCACCTTAAAAGTTCACAATCAGTCACCTGATCAGTGAATGCACAGTCACGTGATCAGTACATGATAGCTATGCGATCAGTGCATGATAGCCAGGTGATCAGTGCATGATCAGTCACGTGATCAGAGTACACTCAGCCACGTAATCAGTGCATGATAGCCATGAGTTCCCTGCATGATCAGTCTCGTGATCAGTGTATGATCATCCACATGATCAGTGTATGCCCCGTCACGTGATCATTGCATGATAGCCACATTATCTGTGCATGATCAGTTAGGTGATAAGGGCATGCACAGTCACATGATCAGTCCAAGATAGCCACGTGATAAGTGCCTGATCAGTCACGTGTTCAGTGCATGATCAGCCAGGTTACCTGTGCATGATAAGCCACATGTTCAGTGCATGATCAGCCACGTGATCAGTGAATGATAAACATTTGATCAGTGCATGATCAGTCACGTGAGCAGTGTATGATCAACCACGTGATTAGTGCATGATAGCCACGAGATCAGTGCTTGATCAGTCTAGTGATCAGTGTACGATCATCCACGTGACCAGTGAATGCTCAGTCACGTGATCAGTGTATGATAGCCACGTGATCAGTGCATGATTAGTCAGGTGATCTGTGCATGATCAGCCAGGTTATCTGTGCATGATCAGCCACATGTTCAGTGCATGATCAGCCACGGTATCAGTGAATGATAGCCATGTGATCAGTCATGTGATCATTGTATGATCAGCCACGTGAACAGTGCGTGCTCAGTCACGTGATTAGGGCCTGCTGAGCTGCGTGATTCCTGCCTGCTCATCTGCTTCTTAATTGCCAGCTGAGCTGAGACATTCCTGCCTGCTCATCTGCTTGATAATTCCCAGCTGAGCTGTGTGATTCCTACCTGCTCATCTGCTTGATAATTGCCAGCTGAGCTGCGTGATACCTGTTTGCTCATGTGCTTGATTATTGCCAGCTGAGGTGCGTGATTCCTGCCTGCTCATCTGCTTGACAATTGCCAGCTGAGCCATGTGATTCCTGCCTGCTCAGCTGCTTGATTATTGCCAGCTGTGCAGCATGATTTGTCACAGCTGAGGTCCATGATTATTGCCTGCTGATTGCGTGATTCGTGCCTGCTCCGCTCTTTGATTATTGCCTCCGGAGGCACATCATCAGTGCATGATTGCCATGTGATCAGCGCATGATCAGTGACATGATCGGTGCCATTCAGACACGTGGTTACTGCATGCTCAGTCAGGTGATCAGTTCCTGATCAGCAACGTGATTAGTGCATGACCAGCCATGTGATCAGTGTATGATAAGCCACGTGATCAGTGCATGGGCAGTCACATGATCAGTGCATGATAGACATGTGATCAGTGCATGATCAGTCACCTGATCTGTGCATGATCTGTCAGGTGATCACTGTATCAACATCCACATTATCAGTGCATGCGCAGTGACGTGATCAGGGAATGATAGACACGTGATCAGTGCATGATCAGTCACGTGATAAGTGTATTATCAGCCACGTGATCATTGCATGATAGCCACGTGATCAGGGCATGATAGCCATGTGATCAGTACATGATCAGGCACATGATCAGTGCAGGATGAGTCACGTGATCAGTACCTGATCAGTCACATGATCAGCGCAAGATCTGTAAGGTGGTCAGTGTATGATCAACCACGTGATCAGTGCATGCCCAGTTACGATTAAAGTGCATGATAGCGAAGTGATCAGTGCATGATCAGTCACGTGATCAGTGCATGATAGCCACGTGATCAGTGCATGAACAGTCACGTGATCAGTGTATGACCAGTTACGTGATCAGTGCATGATAGCCACGTGATCAGTGCATGATAAGTTACCGGATCAGTGTATGATAAGCCACCTAATCAGTGCATGATATCCACCTTATCAGTTCACAATCAGTCACCTGATCAGTGAATGCACAGTGCATGATAACCACGTTATCAGTGCATGATAGCCATGTGATCAGTACATGATCAGTGACATGATCGGTGCCATTCAGACACGTGGTCACTGCAAGCTCAGTCACGTGATCAGTTCCTGATCAGCAACGTGATTAGTGCATGATCAGCCACGTGATCAGTGTATGATAAGCCACGTGAGCAGTGCATGACCAGCCACGTGATCAGTGTATGATATTCACGTGATCAGTGCATGTGCAGTCACGTGATCAGTGCATTATAGCTTCGTGAACAGTGCATGATCAGTCCCGTGATCAGTGTATGATAAGCCACGTGAGCAGTGCATGATTTGCCAGGTGTTCAGTGTATGATCAGCCACGTGATCAGTGCATGTGCAGTCACGAGATCAGTGTATGATCAGCCACGTGATCAGTGCATGATAAGCCACGTGAGCAGTGCATGATCAGTCACGATATCAGTGTACGATCAGCCACGTGATCAGTGCATGATCAGCCACGTGATCACTACCTCACCATCCACGTGATCAGGTCATGCGCAGTCATGTGAAAAGTGGATGATAGCGAAGTGATCAGTGCATGATCAGTCACGTGATCAGTGCATGATAGCCACGTGATCAGTGCATGATAACCACATTATCAGTGCATGATAGCCATGTGATCAGTACATGATCAGTCACGTGATCAGTGTATACTCATCCACGTAATCAGTGCATGATAGCCATGAGTTCTGTGCATGATCAGTCTCGTGATCAGTGTATGATCATCCACATGATCAGTGTATGCCCCGTCACGTGATCATTGCCTGATAGCCACATTATCTGTGCATGATCAGTTACGTGATAAGGGCATGCACAGTCACATGATCAGTCCAAGATAGCCACGTGATAAGTGCCTGATCAGTCACGTTGTCAGTGCATGATCAGCCAGGTTACCTGTGCATGATAAGCCACATGTTCAGTGCATGATCAGCCACGTGATCAGTGAATGATAAACATTTGATCAGTGCATGATCAGTCACGAGAGCAGTGTATGATCAACCTCGTGATTAGAGCATGATAGCCACGAGATCAGTGCTTGATCACTCTAGTGATCAGTGTACGATCATCCACGAGATCAGTGAATGCCCAGTCACGTGATCAGTGTATGATAGCCACGTGATCAGTGCATGATTAGTCAGGTGATCAGTGCATGATCAGCCAGGTTATCTGTGCATGATCAGCCACAGGTTCAGTGCATGATCAGCCAGGTGATAAGTGAATGATAGCCATGTGATCAGTCATGTGTTCTTTGTATGATCAGCCACGTGAACAGTGCGTGCTCAGTCACGTGATTAGGGCCTGCTGAGCTGCGTGATTCCTGCCTGCTCATCTGCTTCTTAATTGCCAGCTGAGCTGAGACATTCCTGCCTGCTCATCTGCTTGATAATTCCCAGCTGAGCTGTGTGATTCCTGCCTGCTCATCTGCTTGACAATTGCCAGCTGGGCCATGTGATTCCTGCCTGCTCAGCTGCTTGATTATTGCCAGCCGTGCAGCATGATTTGTCACAGCTGAGGTCCATGATTATTGCCTGCTGATTGCGTGATTCGTGCCTGCTCAGCTCTTTGATTATTGCCTCCGGAGGCACATAATCAGTGCATGATTGCCATGTGATCAGCGCATGATCAGTGACATGATCGGTGCCATTCAGACAGGTGGTCACTGCACGCTCAGTCACGTGATCAGTTTCTGATCAGCAACGTGATTAGTGCATGATCAGCCACGTGATCAGTGTATGATAAGCCACGTGAGCAGTGCATGTGCAGTCACGAGATCAGTGTATGATCAGCCACGTGAGCAGTGCATGTGCAGTCACGAGATCAGTGTATGATCAGCCACGTGATCAGTGTATGATAAGCCACGTGATCAGTGCATGTGCAGTCACGAGATCAGTGTATGATATCCACATGATCAGTGCATGTGCAGTCACGTGATCAGTGCATTATAGCTACGTGATCAGTGCATGATGAGTCACGTGATCTGTCCATGATCAGTCAGGTGAATCGTGTATGATCAGCCCGGTGGTCAGTGCATGGGCAGTTACATGATCAGTGCAGGATAGACATGTGATCAGTGCATGATCAGTCAGGTGATCAGTGTATGATCAGCCAGGTGATCACTGCATCATAGCCACGTGATCAGTGCATGATAGCCACCTGATCAGTGCATGATCAGTCACGTGATCTGTGCATGATCTGTCACATGATCACTGTAGCAACATCCACATAATCAGTGCATGCGCAGTGACGTGATCAGGGAATGATAGACACGTGATCAGTGCATGATCAGTCACGTGATAAGTGTATTAACAGACACGTGATCATTGCATGATAGCCACGTGATCAGGGCATGATAGCCATGTGATCAGTACATGATCAGGCACGTGATCAGTGCAGGATCAGTCACTTGATCAGTACATGAACAGTCACATGATCAGTGCAAGATCTGTAACGTGATCAGTGTATGATCAACCACGTCATCAGTGCATGAACAGTCACGTGATCAGTGCATGACCAGTAACGTGATCAGTGCATGGTAGCCACGTGATCAGTGCATGAAAAGTTACCGGATCAGTGTATGATAAGCCACCTGATCAGTGCATGATATCCACCTTAAAAGTTCACAATCAGTCACCTGATCAGTGAATGCACAGTCACGTGATCAGTACATGATAGCTATGCGATCAGTGCATGATAACCAGGTGATCAGTGCATGATCAGTCACGTGATCAGTGTACACTCAGCCACGTAATCAGTGCATGATAGCCATGAGTTCTGTGCATGATCAGTCTCGTGATCAGTGTATGATCATCCACATGATCAGTGTATGCCCCGTCACGTGATCATTGCATGATAGCCACATTATCTGTGCATGATCAGTTACATGATAAGGGCATGCACAGTCACATGATCAGTCCAAGATAGCCACGTGATAAGTGCCTGATCAGTCACGTGTTCAGTGCATGATCAGCCAGGTTACCTGTGCATGATAAGCCACATGTTCAGTGCATGATCAGCCACGTGATCAGTGAATGATAAACATTTGATCAGTGCATGATCAGTCACGTGAGCAGTGTATGATCAACCACGTGATTAGTGCATGATAGGCAGGAGATCAGTGCTTGATCAGTCTAGTGATCATGTACGATCATCCACGTGACCAGTGAATGCTCAGTCACGTGATCAGTGTATGATAGCCACGTGATCAGTGCATGATTAGTCAGGTGATCAGTGCATGATCAGCCAGGTTATCTGTGCATGATCAGCCACATGTTCAGTGCATGATCAGCCACGGGATCAGTGAATGATAGCCATGTGATCAGTCATGTGATCATTGTATGATCAGCCACGTGAACAGTGCGTGCTCAGTCACGTGATTAGGGCCTGCTGAGCTGCGTGATTCCTGCCTGCTCATCTGCTTCTTAATTGCCAGCTGAGCTGAGACATTCCTGCCTGCTCATCTGCTTGATAATTCCCAGCTGAGCTGTGTGATTCCTACCTGCTCCTCTGCTTGATAATTGCCAGCTGAGCTGCGTGATACCTGTCTGCTCATGTGCTTGATTATTGCCAGCTGAGGTGCGTGATTCCTGCCTGCTCATCTGCTTGACAATTGCCAGCTGAGCCATGTGATTCCTGCCTGCTCAGCTGCTTGATTATTGCCAGCCGTGCAGCATGATTTGTCACAGCTGAGGTCCATGATTATTGCCTGCTGATTGCGTGATTCGTGCCTGCTCCGCTCTTTGATTATTGCCTCCGGAGGCACATCATCAGTGCATGATTGCCATGTGATCAGCGCATGATCAGTGACATGATCGGTGCCATTCAGACACGTGGTTACTGCATGCTCAGTCAGGTGATCAGTTCCTGATCAGCAACGTGATTAGTGCATGACCAGCCATGTGATCAGTGTATGATAAGCCACGTGAGCAGTGCGTGTGCAGTCACGAGATCAGTGTATGATCAGCCACGTGATCAGTGCATGGGCAGTCACATGATCAGTGCATGATAGACATGTGATCAGTGCATGATCAGTCACCTGATCTGTGCATGATCTGTCATGTGATCACTGTATCAACATCCACATTATCAGTGCATGCGCAGTGACGTGATCAGGGAATGATAGACACGTGATCAGTGCATGATCAGTCACGTGATAAGTGTATTATCAGCCACGTGATCATTGCATGATAGCCACGTGATCAGGGCATGATAGCCATGTGATCAGTACATGATCAGGCACATGATCAGTGCAGGATGAGTCACGTGATCAGTACCTGATCAGTCACATGATCAGCGCAAGATCTGTAAGGTGGTCAGTGTATGATCAACCACGTGATCAGTGCATGCCCAGTTAGGATTAAAGAGCCTGATAGCGAAGTGATCAGTGCATGATCAGTCACGTGATCAGTGCATGATAGCCACGTGATCAGTGCATGAACAGTCACGTGATCAGTGCATGACCAGTTACGTGATCAGTGCATGATAGTCACGTGATCAGTGCATGATAAGTTACCGGATCAGTGTATGATAAGCCACCTGATCAGTGCATGATATCCACCTTATCAGTTCACAATCAGTCAACTGATCAGTGAATGCACAGTGCATGATAACCACGTTATCAGTGCATGATAGCCATGTGATCAGTACATGATCAGTGACATGATCGGTGCCATTCAGACACGTGGTCACTGCAAGCTCAGTCACGTGATCAGTTCCTGATCAGCAACGTGATTAGTGCATGATCAGCCACGTGATCAGTGTATGATAAGCCACGTGAGCAGTGCATGACCAGCCACGTGATCAGTGTATGATATTCACGTGATCAGTGCATGTGCAGTCACGTGATCAGTGCATTATAGCTTCGTGAACAGTGCATGATCAGTCCCGTGATCAGTGTATGATAAGCCACGTGAGCAGTGCATGATTTGCCAGGTGATCAGTGTATGATCAGCCACGTGATCAGTGCATGTGCAGTCACGAGATCAGTGTATGATCAGCCACGTGATCAGTGTATGATAAGCCACGTGAGCAGTGCATGATCAGTCACGTGATCAGTGTACGATCAGCCACGTGATCAGTGCATGATCAGCCACGTGATCACTACCTCACCATCCACGTGATCAGGTCATGCGCAGTCATGTGAAAAGTGGATGATAGCGAGGTGATCAGTGCATGATCAGTCACGTAATCAGTGCATGATAGCCACGTGATCAGTGCATGATAACCATATTATCAGTGCATGATAGCCATGTGATCAGTACATGATCAGTCACGTGATGAGTGTATACTCATCCACGTGATCAGTGCATGATAGCCATGAGTTCTGTGCATGATCAGTCTCGTGATCAGTGTATGATCATCCACATGATCAGTGTATGCCCCGTCACGTGATCATTGCCTGACAGCCACATTATCTGTGCATGATCAGTTACGTGATAAGGGCATGCACAGTCACATGATCAGTCCAAGATAGCCACGTGATAAGTGCCTGATCAGTCACGTGATCAGTGCATGATCAGCCAGGTTACCTGTGCATGATAAGCCACATGTTCAGCGCACGATCAGCCACGTGATCAGTGAATGATAAACATTTGATCAGTGCATGATCAGTCACGTGAGCAGTGTATGATCAACCACGTGATTAGTGCATGATAGCCACGAGATCAGTGCTTGATCAGTCTAGAGATCAGTGTACGATCATCCACGTGACCAGTGAATGCCCAGTCACGTGATCAGTGTATGATAGCCACATGATCAGTGCATGATTAGTCAGGTGATCAGTGCATGATCAGCCAGGTTATCTGTGCATGATCAGCCACAGGTTCAGTGCATGTTCAGCCAGGTGATCAGTGAATGATAGCCATGTGATCAGTCATGTGATCATTGTATGATCAGCCACGTGAACAGTGCGTGCTCAGTCACGTGATTAGGGCCTGCTGAGCTGCGTGATTCCTGCCTACTCATCTGCTTCTTAATTGCCAGCTCAGCTGAGACATTCCTGCCTGCTCATCTGCTTGATAATTCCCAGCTGAGCTGTGTGATTCCTGCCTGCTCATCTGCTTGATAATTGCCAGCTGAGCTGCGTGATACGTGTCTGCTCATGTGCTTGATTATTGCCAGCTGAGGTGCGTGATTCCTGCCTGCTCATCTGCTTGACAATTGCCAGCTGAGCCATGTGATTCCTGCCTGCTCAGCTGCTTGATTATTGCCAGCCGTGCAGCATGATTTGTCACAGCTGAGGTCCATGATTATTGCCTGCTGATTGCGTGATTCGTGCCTGCTCAGCTCTTTGATTATTGCCTCCGGAAGCACATCATCAGTGCATGATTGCCATGTGATCAGCGCATGATCAGTGACATGATCGGTGCCATTCAGACCCGTGGTCACTGCATGCTCAGTCAGGTGATCAGTTCCTGATCAGCAACGTGATTAGTGCATGATCAGCCATGTGATCAGTGTATGATAAGCCACGTGAGCAGTGCGTGTGCAGTCACGAGATCAGTGTATGATCAGCCACGTGATCAGTGCATGGGCAGTCACATGATCAGTGCATGATAGACATGTGAGCAGTGCATGAACAGTCACGTGATCTGTGCATGATCTGTCACGGGATCACTGTATCAACATCCACATTATCAGTGCAGGCGCAGTGACGTGATCAGGGAATGATAGACACGTGATCAGTGCATGATCAGTCACGTGATAAGTGTATTATCAGCCACGTGATCATTGCATGATAGCCACGTGATCAGGGCATGATAGCCATGTGATCAGTACATGATCAGGCACATGATCAGTGCAGGATGAGTCACGTGATCAGTACCTGATCAGTCACATGATCAGCGCAAGATCTGTAAGGTGGTCAGTGTATGATCAACCACGAGATCAGTACATGCCCAGTTAGGAGTAAAGTGCATGATAGCGAAGTGATCAGTGCATTATCAGTCACGTGATCAGTGCATGATAGCCACGTGATCAGTGCATGATAAGTTACCGGATCAGTGTACGATAAGCCACCTGATCAGTGCATGATATCCACCTTATCAGTTCACAATCAGTCACCTGATCAGTGAATGCACAGTCAGGTGATCAGTGCATGATAGCTATGCGATCAGTGCATGATAGCCAGGTGATCAGTTCACGATCAGTCACGTGATCAGTGTATGATCAGCCACGTGATCAGTGCTTGATCAGCCACATGATCACTACCTCACCATCCACGTGATCAGGTCATGCGCAGTCATGTGAAAAGTGGATCACAGCGAAGTGATCAGTGCATGATCAGTCACATGATCAGTGCATGATAGCCACGTGATCAGTGCATGATAACCACGTTATCAGTGCATGATAGCCATGTGATCAGTACATGATCAGTCTTGTGATCAGTGTATGATCGTCCACATGATCAGTGTATGCCTCGTCACGTGATCATTGCATGATAGCCATATTATCTGTGCATGATCAGTTACGTGATAAGGGCATGCACAGTCACCTGATCAGTCCAAGGTAGCCACGTGATAAGTGCCTGATCAGTCACGTGATCAGTGCATGATCAGCCAGGTTACCTGTGCATGATATGCCACATGTTCAGTGCACGATCAGCCACGTGATCAGTGAATGATAAACATTTAATCAGTGCATGATCAATCACGTGAGCAGTGTATGAGCAACCACGTGATTAGTGCATGATAGCCACGAGATCAGTGCTTGATCAGTCTAGTGATCAGTGTACGATCATCCACGTGATCAGTGAATGCCCAGTCACGTGATCAGTGTATGATAGACACGTGATCACTGCATGGTTAGTCACGTGATCAGTGCATGATCAGCCAGGTTATCTGTGCATGATCAGCCACAGGTTCAGTGCATGTTCAGCCACGGGATCAGTGAATGATAGCCATGTGATCAGTCATGTGATCATCGTATGATCAGCCACGTGACCAGTGCGTGCTCAGTCACGTGATTAGGGCCTGCTGAGCTGCGTGATTGCTGCCTGCTCATCTGCTTCTTAATTGCCAGCTGAGCTGAGACATTCCTGCCTGCTCATCTGCTTGATAATTCCCAGCTGAGCTGTGTGATTCCTGCCTGCTCATCTGCTTGATAATTGCCAGCTGAGCTGCGTGATACCTGTCTGCTCATGTGCTTGATTATTGCCAGCTGAGGTGCGTGATTCCTGCCTGCTCATCTGCTTGACAATTGCCAGCTGAGCCATGTGATTCCTGCCTGCTCAGCTGCTTGATTATTGCCAGCCGTGCAGCATGATTTGTCACAGCTGAGGTCCATGATTATTGCTTGCTAATTGCGTGATTCGTGCCTGCTCAGCTCTTTGATTATTGCCTCCGGAGGCACATCATCAGTGCATGATTGCCATGTGATAAGCGCATGATCAGTGACATGATCGGTGCCATTCAGACACGTGGTCACTGCATGCTCAGTCACGTGATCAGTTCCTGATCAGCAACGGGATTAGTGCATGATCAGCCACGTGATCAGTGTATGATAAGCAACGTGAGCAGTGCATGTGCAATCACGAGATCAGTGTATGATCAGCCACGTGAGCAGTGCATGTGCAGTCACGAGATCAGTGTATGATCAGCCACGTGATCAGTGTATGATAAGCCACGTGATCAGTGCATGTGCAGTCACGAGATCAGTGTATGATATCCACATGATCAGTGCATGTGCAGTCACGTGATCAGTGCATTATAGCTACGTGATCAGTGCATGATGAGTCACGTGATCTGTCCATGATCAGTCAGGTGAATCGTGTATGATCAGCCCGGTGGTCAGTGCATGGGCAGTTACATGATCAGTGCATGATAGGCATGTGATCAGTGCATGATCAGTCAGGTGATCAGTGTATGATCAGCCAGGTGATCAGTGCATCATAGCCACGTGATCAGTGCATGATAGCCACCTGATCAGTGCATGATCAGTCACGAGATCTGTGCATGATCTGTCACATGATCACTGTAGCAACATCCACATAATCAGTGCATGCGCAGTGACGTGATCAGGGAATGATAGACACGTGATCAGTGCATGATCAGTCAAGTGATAAGTGTATTAACAGCCACGTGATCATTGCATGATAGCCACGTGATCAGGGCATGATAGCCATGTGATCAGTACATGATCAGGCACGTGATCAGTGCAGGATCAGTCACTTGATCAGTACATGAACAGTCACATGATCAGTGCAAGATCTGTAACGTGATCAGTGTATGATCAACCACGTCATCAGTGCATGCCCATTTAGGAGAAAAGTGCATGATAGTGAAGTGATCAGTGCATGATCAGTCACGTGATCAGTGCATGATAGCCACGTGATCAGTGCATGAACAGTCACGTGATCAGTGCATGACCAGTAACGTGATCAGTGCATGATAGCCACGTGATCAGTGCATGAAAAGTTACCGGATCAGTGTATGATAAGCCACCTGATCAGTGCATGATATCCACCTTAAAAGTTCACAATCAGTCACCTGATCAGTGAATGCACAGTCACGTGATCAGTACATGATAGCTATGCGATCAGTGCATGATAGCCAGGTGATCAGTGCATGATCAGTCACGTGATCAGTGTACACTCAGCCACGTAATCAGTGCATGATAGCCATGAGTTCCCTGCATGATCAGTCTCGTGATCAGTGTATGATCATCCACATGATCAGTGTATGCCCCATCACGTGATCATTGCATGATAGCCACATTATCTGTGCATGATCAGTTACGTGATAAGGGCATGCACAGTCACATGATCAGTCCAAGATAGCCACGTGATAAGTGCCTGATCAGTCACGTGTTCAGTGCATGATCAGCCAGGTTACCTGTGCATGATAAGCCACATGTTCAGTGCATCATCAGCCACGTGATCAGTGAATGATAAACATTTGATCAGTGCATGATCAGTCACGTGAGCAGTGTATGATCAACCACGTGATTAGTGCATGATAGCCACGAGATCAGTGCTTGATCACTCTAGTGATCAGTGTATGATCATCCACGTGATCAGTGAATGCCCAGTCACGTGATCAGTGTATGATAGCCACGTGATCAGTGCATGATTAGTCAGGTGATCAGTGCATGATCAGCCAGGTTATCTGTGCATGATCAGCCACATGTTCAGTGCATGATCAGCCACGGGATCAGTGAATGATAGCCATGTGATCAGTCATGTGATCATTGTATGATCAGCCACGTGAACAGTGCGTGCTCAGTCACGTGATCAGGGCCTGCTGAGCTGCGTGATTCCTGCGTGCTCATCTGCTTCTTAATTGCCAGCTGAGCTGAGACATTGCTGCCTGCTCATCTGCTTGATAATTCCCAGCTGAGCTGTGTGATTCCTACCTGCTCATCTGCTTGATAATTGCCAGCTGAGCTGCGTGATACCTGTCTGCTCATGTGCTTGATTATTGCCAACTGAGGTGCGTGATTCCTGCCTGCTCATCTGCTTGATTATTGCCAGCTGTGCAGCATGATTTGTCACAGCTGAGGTCCATGATTATTGCCTGCTGATTGCGTGATTCGTGCCTGCTCAGCTCTTTGATTATTGCCTCCGGAGGCACATCATCAGTGCATGATTGCCATGTGATCAGCGCATGATCAGTGACATGATCGGTGCCATTCAGACACGTGGTTACTGCATGCTCAGTCAGGTGATCAGTTCCTGATCAGCAACGTGATTAGTGCATGACCAGCCATGTGATCAGTGTATGATAAGCCACGTGAGCAGTGCGTGTGCAGTCACGAGATCAGTGTATGATCAGCCACGTGATCAGTGCATGGGCAGTCACATGATCAGTGCATGATAGACATGTGATCAGTGCATGATCAGTCACGTGATAAGTGTATTATCAGCCACGTGATCATTGCATGATAGCCACGTGATCAGGGCATGATAGCCATGTGATCAGTACATGATCAGGCACATGATCAGTGCAGGATGAGTCACGTGATCAGTACCTGATCAGTCACATGATCAGCGCAAGATCTGTAAGGTGGTCAGTGTATGATCAACCACGTGATCAGTGCATGCCCAGTTAGGATTAAAGTGCATGATAGCGAAGTGATCAGTGCATGATCAGTCACGTGATCAGTGCATGATAGCCACGTGATCAGTGCATGAACTGTCACGTGATCAGTGCATGACCAGCTACGTGATCAGTGCATGATAGCCACGTGATCAGTGCATGATAAGTTACCGGATCAGTGTATGATAAGCCACCTGATCAGTGCATGATATCCACCTTATCAGTTCACAATCAGTCAACTGATCAGTGAATGCACAGTGCATGATAACCACGTTATCAGTGCATGATAGCCATGTGATCAGTACATGATCAGTGACATGATCGGTGCCATTCAGACACGTGGTCACTGCAAGCTCAGTCACGTGATCAGTTCCTGATCAGCAACGTGATTAGTGCATGATCAGCCACGTGGTCAGTGTATGATAAGCCACGTGAGCAGTGCATGACCAGCCACGTGATCAGTGTATGATATTCACGTGATCAGTGCATGTGCAGTCACTTGATCAGTACATTATAGCTTCGTGATCAGTGCATGATCAGTCCCGTGATCAGTGTATGATAAGCCACGTGAGCAGTGCATGATTTGCCAGGTGATCAGTGTATGATCAGCCACGTGATCAGTGCATGTGCAGTCACGAGATCAGTGTATGATCAGCCACGTGATCAGTGTATGATAAGCCACGTGAGCAGTGCATGATCAGTCACGTGATCAGTGTACGATCAGCTACGTGATCAGTGCATGATCAGCCACGTGATCATTACCTCACCATCCACGTGATCAGGTCATGCGCAGTCATGTGAAAAGTGGATGATAGGGAAGTGATCAGTGCATGATCAGTCACGTGATCAGTGCATGATAGCCACGTGATCAGTGCATGATAACCACATTATCAGTGCATGATAGCCATGTGATCAGTACATGATCAGTCACGTGATCATTGTATACTCATCCACGGGATCAGTGCATGATAGCCATGAGTTCTGTGCATGATCAGTCTCCTGATCAGTGTATGATCATCCACATGATCAGTGTATGCCCCGTCACGTGATCATTGCCTGATAGCCACATTATCTGTGCATGATCAGTTAGGTGATAAGGGCATGCACAGTCACATGATCAGTCCAAGATAGCCACGTGATAAGTGCCGGATCAGTCACGTGATCAGTGCATGATCAGCCAGGTTACCTGTGCATGATAAGCCACATGTTCAGTGCATGATCAGCCACGTGATCAGTGAATGATAAACATTTGATCAGTGCATGATCAGTCACGTGAGCAGTGTATGATCAACCTCGTGATTAGAGCATGATAGCCATGAGATCAGTGCTTGATCACTCTAGTGATCAGTGTACGATCATCCACGTGATCAGTTAATGCCCAGTCACGTGATCAGTGTATGATAGCCACGTGATCAGTGCATGATTAGTCAGGTGATCAGTGCATGATCAGCCAGGTTATCTGTGCATGATCAGCCACATGTTCAGTGCATGATCAGCCGGGTGATAAGTGAATGATAGCCATGTGATCAGTCATGTGTTCTTTGTATGATCAGCCACGTGAACAGTGCGTGCTCAGTCACGTGATTAGGGCCTGCTGAGCTGCGTGATTCCTGCCTGCTCATCTGCTTGATAATTGCCAGCTGAGCTGCGTGATTCCTGCCTGCTCATCTGCTTGACAATTGCCAGCTGAGCCATGTGATTCCTGCCTGCTCAGCTGCTTGATTATTGCCAGCCGTGCAGCATGATTTGTCACAGCTGAGGTCCATGATTATTGCCTGCTGATTGCGTGATTCGTGCCTGCTCAGCTCTTTGATTATTGCCTCCAGAGGCACATCATCAGTGCATGATTGCCATGTGATCAGCGCATGATCAGTGACATGATCGGTGCCATTCAGACACGTGGTCACTGCATGCTCAGTCACGTGATCAGTTCCTGATCAGCAACGGGATTAGTGCATGATCAGCCACGTGATCAGTGTATGATAAGCCACGTGAGCAGTGCATGTGCAGTCACGAGATCAGTGTATGATCAGCCACGTGAGCAGTGCATGTGCAGTCACGAGATCAGTGTATGATCAGCCACGTGATCAGTGTATGATAAGCCACGTGATCAGTGCATGTGCAGTCACGAGATCAGTGTATGATATCCACATGATCAGTGCATGTGCAGTCACGTGATCAGTGCATTATAGCTACGTGATCAGTGCATGATGAGTCACGTGATCTGTCCATGATCAGTCAGGTGAATCGTGTATGATCAGCCCGGTGGTCAGTGCATGGGCAGTTACATGATCAGTGCAGGATAGACATGTGATCAGTGCATGATCAGTCAGGTTATCCGTGTATGATCAGCCAGGTGATCACTGCATCATAGCCCCGTGATCAGTGCATGATAGCCACCTGATCAGTGCATGATCAGTCACGTGATCTGTGCATGATCTGTCACATGATCACTGTAGCAACATCCACATAATCAGTGCATGCGCAGTGACGTGATCAGGGAATGATAGACACGTGATCAGTGCATGATCAGTCACGTGATAAGTGTATTAACAGCCACGTGATCATTGCATGATAGCCACGTGATCAGGGCATGATAGCCATGTGATCAGTACATGATCAGGCACGTGATCAGTACCTGATCAGTCACATGATCAGCGAAATATCTGTAAGGTGGTCAGTGTATGTTCAACCACGTGATCAGTACATGCCCAGTTAGGAGTAAAGTGCATGATAGCGAAGTGATCAGTGCATGATCAGTCACGTGATCAGTGCATGATAGCCACGTGATCAGTGCATGAACAGTCACGTGATCAGTGCATGACCAGTAACGTGATCAGTGCATGATAGCCACGTGATCAGTGCATGAAAAGTTACCGGATCAGTGTATGATAAGCCACCTGATCAGTGCATGATATCCACCTTAAAAGTTCACAATCAGTCACCTGATCAGTGAATGCACAGTCACGTGATCAGTACATGATAGCTATGCGATCAGTGCATGATAGCCAGGTGATCAGTGCATGATCAGTCACGTGATCAGTGTACACTCAGCCACCTAATCAGTGCATGATAGCCATGAGTTCCCTGCATGATCAGTCTCGTGATCAGTGTATGATCATCCACATGATCAGTGTATGCCCCGTCACGTGATCATTGCATGATAGCCACATTATCTGTGCATGATCAGTTACATGATAAGGGCATGCACAGTCACATGATCAGTCCAAGATAGCCACGTGATAAGTGCCTGATCAGTCACGTGTTCAGTGCATGATCAGCCAGGTTACCTGTGCATGATAAGCCACATGTTCAGTGCATGATCAGCCACGTGATCAGTGAATGATAAACATTTGATCAGTGCATGATCAGTCACGTGAGCAGTGTATGATCAACCACGTGATTAGTGCATGATGGCCACGAGATCAGTGCTTGATCAGTCTAGTGATCAGTGTATGATCATCCACGTGATCAGTGAATGCCCAGTCACGTGATCAGTGTATGATAGCCACGTGATCAGTGCATGATTAGTCAGGTGATCAGTGCATGATCAGCCAGGTTATCTGTGCATGATCAGCCACATGTTCAGTGCATGATCAGCCACGGGATCAGTGAATGATAGCCATGTGATCAGTCATGTGATCATTGTATGATCAGCCACGTGAACAGTGCGTGCTCAGTCACGTGATCAGGGCCTGCTGAGCTGCGTGATTCCTGCGTGCTCATCTGCTTCTTAATTGCCAGCTGAGCTGAGACATTGCTGCCTGCTCATCTGCTTGATAATTCCCAGCTGAGCTGTGTGATTCCTACCTGCTCATCTGCTTGATAATTGCCAGCTGAGCTGCGTGATACCTGTCTGCTCATGTGCTTGATTATTGCTAACTGAGGTGCGTGATTCCTGCCTGCTCATCTGCTGGACAATTGCCAGCTGAGCCATGTGATTCCTGCCTGCTCAGCTGCTTGATTATTGCCAGCTGTGCAGCATGATTCGTCACAGCTGAGGTCCATGATTATTGCCTGCTGATTGCGTGATTCGTGCCTGCTCAGCTCTTTGATTATTGCCTCCGGAGGCACATCATCAGTGCATGATTGACATGTGATCAGCGCATGATCAGTGACATGATCGGTGCCATTCAGACACGTGGTTACTGCATGCTCAGTCAGGTGATCAGTTCCTGATCAGCAACGTGATTAGTGCATGACCAGCCATGTGATCAGTGTATGATAAGCCACGTGAGCAGTGCGTGTGCAGTCACGAGATCAGTGTATGATCAGCCACGTGATCAGTGCATGGGCAGTCACATGATCAGTGCATGATAGACATGTGATCAGTGCATGATCAGTCACGTGATAAGTGTATTATCAGCCACGTGATCATTGCATGATAGCCACGTGATCAGGGCATGATAGCCATGTGATCAGTACATGATCAGGCACATGATCAGTGCAGGATGAGTCACGTGATCAGTACCTGATCAGTCACATGATCAGCGCAAGATCTGTAAGGTGGTCAGTGTATGATCAACCACGTGATCAGTGCATGCCCAGTTAGGATTAAAGTGCATGATAGCGAAGTGATCAGTGCATGATCAGTCACGTGATCAGTGCATGATAGCCACGTGATCAGTGCATGAACTGTCACGTGATCAGTGCATGACCAGTTACGTGATCAGTGCATGATAGCCACGTGATCAGTGCATGATAAGTTACCGGATCAGTGTATGATAAGCCACCTGATCAGTGCATGATATCCACCTTATCAGTTCACAATCAGTCAACTGATCAGTGAATGCACAGTGCATGATAACCACGTTATCAGTGCATGATAGCCATGTGATCAGTACATGATCAGTGACATGATCGGTGCCATTCAGACACGTGGTCACTGCAAGCTCAGTCACGTGATCAGTTCCTGATCAGCAACGTGATTAGAGCATGATCAGCCACGTGATCAGTGTATGATAAGCCACGTGAGCAGTGCATGACCAGCCACGTGATCAGTGTATGATATTCACGTGATCAGTGCATGTGCAGTCACGTGATCAGTGCATTATAGCTTCGTGATCAGTGCATGGTCAGTCCCGTGATCAGTGTATGATAAGCCACGTGAGCAGTGCATGATTTGCCAGGTGATCAGTGTATGATCAGCCACGTGATCAGTGCATGTGCAGTCACGAGATCAGTGTATGATCAGCCACGTGATCAGTGTATGATAAGCCACGTGAGCAGTGCATGATCAGTCACGTGATCAGTGTACGATCAGCCACGTGATCAGTGCATGATCAGCCACGTGATCATTACCTCACCATCCACGTGATCAGGTCATGCGCAGTCATGTGAAAAGTGGATGATAGGGAAGTGATCAGTGCATGATCAGTCACGTGATCAGTGCATGATAGCCACGTGATCAGTGCATGATAACCACATTATCAGTGCATGATAGCCATGTGATCAGTACATGATCAGTCACGTGATCATTGTATACTCATCCACGGGATCAGTGCATGATAGCCATGAGTTCTGTGCATGATCAGTCTCGTGATCAGTGTATGATCATCCACATGATCAGTGTATGCCCCGTCACGTAATCATTGCCTGATAGCCACATTATCTGTGCATGATCAGTTACGTGATAAGGGCATGCACAGTCACATGATCAGTCCAAGATAGCCACGTGATAAGTGCCGGATCAGTCACGTGATCAGTGCATGATCAGCCAGGTTACCTGTGCATGATAAGCCACATGTTCAGTGCATGATCAGCCACGTGATCAGTGAATGATAAACATTTGATCAGTGCATGATCAGTCACGTGAGCAGTGTATGATCAACCTCGTGATTAGAGCATGATAGCCCCGAGATCAGTGCTTGATCACTCTAGTGATCAGTGTACGATCATCCACGTGATCAGTGAATGCCCAGTCACGTGATCAGTGTATGATAGCCACGTGATCAGTGCATGATTAGTCAGGTGATCAGTGCATGATCAGCCAGGTTATCTGTGCATGATCAGCCACATGTTCAGTGCATGATCAGCCGGGTGATAAGTGAATGATAGCCATGTGATCAGTCATGTGTTCTTTGTATGATCAGCCACGTGAACAGTGCGTGCTCAGTCACATGATTAGGGCCTGCTGAGCTGCGTGATTCCTGCCTGCTCATCTGCTTGATAATTGCCAGCTGAGCTGCGTGATACCTGTCTGCTCATGTGCTTGATTATTGCCAGCTGAGGTGCGTGATTCCTGCCTGCTCATCTGCTTGACAATTGCCAGCTGAGCCATGTGATTCCTGCCTGCTCAGCTGCTTGATTATTGCCAGCCGTGCAGCATGATTTGTCACAGCTGAGGTCCATGATTATTGCCTGCTGATTGCGTGATTCGTGCCTGCTCAGCTCTTTGATTATTGCCTCCAGAGGCACATCATCAGTGCATGATTGCCATGTGATCAGCGCATGATCAGTGACATGATCGGTGCCATTCAGACACGTGGTCACTGCATGCTCAGTCACGTGATCAGTTCCTGATCAGCAACGGGATTAGTGCATGATCAGCCACGTGATCAGTGTATGATAAGCCACGTGAGCAGTGCATGTGCAGTCACGAGATCAGTGTATGATCAGCCACGTGAGCAGTGCATGTGCAGTCACGAGATCAGTGTATGATCAGCCACGTGATCAGTGTATGATAAGCCACGTGATCAGTGCATGTGCAGTCACGTGATCAGTGCATTATAGCTACGTGATCAGTGCATGATGAGTCACGTGATCTGTCCATGATCAGTCAGGTGAATCGTGTATGATCAGCCCGGTGGTCAGTGCATGGGCAGTTACATGATCAGTGCAGGATAGACATGTGATCAGTGCATGATCAGTCAGGTGATCAGTGTATGATCAGCCTGGTGATCACTGCATCATAGCCACGTGATCAGTGCATTATAGCCACCTGATCAGTGCATGATCAGTCACGTGATCTGTGCATGATCTGTCACATGATCACTGTAGCAACATCCACATAATCAGTGCATGCGCAGTGACGTGATCAGGGAATGATAGACACGTGATCAGTGCATGATCAGTCACGTGATAAGTGTATTAACAGCCACGTGATCATTGCATGATAGCCACGTGATCAGGGCATGATAGCCATGTGATCAGTACATGATCAGGCACGTGATCAGTGCAGGATCAGTCACTTGATCAGTACATGAACAGTCACATGATCAGTGCAAGATCTGTAACGTGATCAGTGTATGATCAACCACGTCATCAGTGCATGCCCATTTAGGAGAAAAGTGCATGATAGTGAAGTGACCAGTGCATGATCAGTCACGTGATCAGTGCATGATAGCCACGTGATCAGTGCATGAACAGTCACGTGATCAGTGCATGAGCAGTAACGTGATCAGTGCATGATAGCCACGTGATCAGTGCATGAAAAGTTACCGGATCAGTGTATGATAAGCCACCTGATCAGTGCATGATATCCACCTTAAAAGTTCACAAACAGTCACCTGATCAGTGAATGCACAGTCACGTGATCAGTACATGATAGCTATGCGATCAGTGCAAGATAGCCAGGTGATCAGTGCATGATCAGTCACGTGATCAGTGTACACTCAGCCACGTAATCAGTGCATGATAGCCATGAGTTCCCTGCATGATCAGTCTCGTGATCAGTGTATGATCATCCACATGATCAGTGTATGCCCCGTCACGTGATCATTGCATGATAGCCACATTATCTGTGCATGATCAGTTACATGATAAGGGCATGCACAGTCACATGATCAGTCCAAGATAGCCACGTGATAAGTGCCTGATCAGTCACGTGTTCAGTGCATGATCAGCCAGGTTACCTGTGCATGATAAGCCACATGTTCAGTGCATGATCAGCCACGTGATCAGTGAATGATAAACATTTGATCAGTGCATGATCAGTCACGTGAGCAGTGTATGATCAACCACGTGATTAGTGCATGATAGCCACGAGATCAGTGCTTGATCACTCTAGTGATCAGTGTATGATCGTCCACGTGATCAGTGAATGCCCAGTCACGTGATCAGTGTATGATAGCCACGTGATCAGTGCATGATTAGTCAGGTGATCAGTGCATGATCAGCCAGGTTATCTGTGCATGATCAGCCACATGTTCAGTGCATGATCAGCCACGGGATCAGTGAATGATAGCCATGTGATCAGTCATGTGATCATTGTATGATCAGCCACGTGAACAGTGCGTGCTCAGTCATGTGATCAGGGCCTGCTGAGCTGCGTGATTCCTGCGTGCTCATCTGCTTCTTAATTGCCAGCTGAGCTGAGACATTCCTGCGTGCTCATCTGCTTGATAATTCCCAGCTGAGCTGTGTGATTCCTACCTGCTCATCTGCTTGATAATTGCCAGCTGAGCTGCGTGATACCTGTCTGCTCATGTGCTTGATTATTGCCAGCTGAGGTGCGTGATTCCTGCCTGCTCATCTGCTTGACAATTGCCAGCTGAGCCATGTGATTCCTGCCTGCTCAGCTGCTTGATTATTGCCAGCTGTGCAGCATGATTCGTCACAGCTGAGGTCCATGATTATTGCCTGCTGATTGCGTGATTCGTGCATGCTCAGCTCTTTGATTATTGCCTCCGGAGGCACATCATCAGTGCATGATTGACATGTGATCAGCGCATGATCAGTGACATGATCGGTGCCATTCAGACACGTGGTTACTGCATGCTCAGTCAGGTGATCAGTTCCTGATCAGCAACGTGATTAGTGCATGACCAGCCATGTGATCAGTGTAAGATAAGCCACGTGAGCAGTGCGTGTGCAGTCACGAGATCAGTGTATGATCAGCCACGTGATCAGTGCATGGGCAGTCACATGATCAGTGCATGATAGACATGTGATCAGTGCATGATCAGTCACGTGATAAGTGTATTATCAGCCACGTGATCATTGCATGATAGCCACGTGATCAGGGCATGATAGCCATGTGATCAGTACATGATCAGGCACATGATCAGTGCAGGATGAGTCACGTGATCAGTACCTGATCAGTCACATGATCAGCGCAAGATCTGTAAGGTGGTCAGTGTATGATCAACCACGTGATCAGTGCATGCCCAGTTAGGATTAAAGTGCATGATAGCGAAGTGATCAGTGCATGATCAGTCACGTGATCAGTGCATGATAGCCACGTGATCAGTGCATGAACTGTCACGTGATCAGTGCATGACCAGTTACGTGATCAGTGTATGATAAGCCACCTGATCAGTGCATGATATCCACCTTATCAGTTCACAATCAGTCAACTGATCAGTGAATGCACAGTGCATGATAACCACGTTATCAGTGCATGATAGCCATGTGATCAGTACATGATCAGTGACATGATCGGTGCCATTCAGACACGTGGTCACTGCAAGCTCAGTCACGTGATCAGTTCCTGATCAGCAACGTGATTAGAGCATGATCAGCCACGTGATCAGTGTATGATAAGCCACGTGAGCAGTGCATGACCAGCCACGTGATCAGTGTATGATATTCACGTGATCAGTGCATGTGCAGTCACGTGATCAGTGCATTATAGCTTCGTGATCAGTGCATGATCAGTCCCGTGATCAGTGTATGATAAGCCACGTGAGCAGTGCATGATTTGCCAGGTGATCAGTGTATGATCAGCCACGTGATCAGTGCATGTGCAGTCACGAGATCAGTGTATGATCAGCCACGTGATCAGTGTATGATAAGCCACGTGAGCAGTGCATGATCAGTCACGTGATCAGTGTACGATCAGCCACGTGATCAGTGCATGATCAGCCACGTGATCATTACCTCACCATCCACGTGATCAGGTCATGCGCAGTCATGTGAAAAGTGGATGATAGGGAAGTGATCAGTGCATGATCAGTCACGTGATCAGTGCATGATAGCCACGTGATCAGTGCATGATAACCACATTATCAGTGCATGATAGCCATGTGATCAGTACATGATCAGTCACGTGATCATTGTATACTCATCCACGGGATCAGTGCATGATAGCCATGAGTTCTGTGCATGATCAGTCTCGGGATCAGTGTATGATCATCCACATGATCAGTGTATGCCCCGTCACGTGATCATTGCCTGATAGCCACATTATCTGTGCATGATCAGTTAGGTGATAAGGGCATGCACAGTCACATGATCAGTCCAAGATAGCCACGTGATAAGTGCCTGATCAGTCACGTGATCAGTGCATGATCAGCCAGGTTACCTGTGCATGATAAGCCACATGTTCAGTGCATGATCAGCCACGTGATCAGTGAATGATAAACATTTGATCAGTGCATGATCAGTCACGTGAGCAGTGTATGATCAACCTCGTGATTAGAGCATGATAGCCCCGAGATCAGTGCTTGATCACTCTAGTGATCAGTGTACGATCATCCACGTGATCAGTGAATGCCCAGTCACGTGATCAGTGTATGATAGCCACGTGATCAGTGCATGATTAGTCAGGTGATCAGTGCATGATCAGCCAGGTTATCTGTGCATGATCAGCCACATGTTCAGTGCATGATCAGCCGGGTGATAAGTGAATGATAGCCATGTGATCAGTCATGTGTTCTTTGTATGATCAGCCACGTGAACAGTGCGTGCTCAGTCACGTGATTAGGGCCTGCTGAGCTGCGTGATTCCTGCCTGCTCATCTGCTTGATAATTGCCAGCTGAGCTGCGTGATACCTGTCTGCTCATGTGCTTGATTATTGCCAGCTGAGGTGCGTGATTCCTGCCTGCTCATCTGCTTGACAATTGCCAGCTGAGCCATGTGATTCCTGCCTGCTCAGCTGCTTGATTATTGCCAGCCGTGCAGCATGATTTGTCACAGCTGAGGTCCATGATTATTGCCTGCTGATTGCGTGATTCGTGCCTGCTCAGCTCTTTGATTATTGCCTCCAGAGGCACATCATCAGTGCATGATTGCCATGTGATCAGCGCATGATCAGTGACATGATCGGTGCCATTCAGACACGTGATCACTGCATGCTCAGTCACGTGATCAGTTCCTGATCAGCAACGGGATTAGTGCATGATCAGCCACGTGATCAGTGTATGATAAGCCACGTGAGCAGTGCATGTGCAGTCACGAGATCAGTGTATGATCAGCCACGTGAGCAGTGCATGTGCAGTCACGAGATCAGTGTATGATCAGCCACGTGATCAGTGTATGATAAGCCACGTGATCAGTGCATGTGCAGTCACGTGATCAGTGCATTATAGCTACGTGATCAGTGCATGATGAGTCACGTGATCTGTCCATGATCAGTCAGGTGAATCGTGTATGATCAGCCCGGTGGTCAGTGCATGGGCAGTTACATGATCAGTGCAGGATAGACATGTGATCAGTGCATGATCAGTCAGGTGATCAGTGTATGATCAGCCAGGTGATCACTGCATCATAGCCACGTGATCAGTGCATGATAGCCACCTGATCAGTGCATGATCAGTCACGTGATCTGTGCATGATCTGTCACATGATCACTGTAGCAACATCCACATAATCAGTGCATGCGCAGTGACGTGATCAGGGAATGATAGACACGTGATCAGTGCATGATCAGTCACGTGATAAGTGTATTAACAGCCACGTGATCATTGCATGATAGCCACGTGATCAGGGCATGATAGCCATGTGATCAGTACATGATCAGGCACGTGATCAGTGCAGGATCAGTCACTTGATCAGTACATGAACAGTCACATGATCAGTGCAAGATCTGTAACGTGATCAGTGTATGATCAACCACGTCATCAGTGCATGCCCATTTAGGAGAAAAGTGCATGATAGCGAAGTGACCAGTGCATGATCAGTCACGTGATCAGTGCATGATAGCCACGTGATCAGTGCATGAACAGTCACGTGATCAGTGCATGAGCAGTAACGTGATCAGTGCATGAAAAGTTACCGGATCAGTGTATGATAAGCCACCTGATCAGTGCATAATATCCACCTTAAAAGTTCACAATCAGTCACCTGATCAGTGAATGCACAGTCACGTGATCAGTACATGATAGCTATGCGATCAGTGCAAGATAGCCAGGTGATCAGTGCATGATCAGTCACGTGATCAGTGTACACTCAGCCACGTAATCAGTGCATGATAGCCATGAGTTCCCTGCATGATCAGTCTCGTGATCAGTGTATGATCATCCACATGATCAGTGTATGCCCCGTCACGTGATCATTGCATGATAGCCACATTATCTGTGCATGATCAGTTACATGATAAGGGCATGCACAGTCACATGATCAGTCCAAGATAGCCACGTGATAAGTGCCTGATCAGTCACGTGTTCAGTGCATGATCAGCCAGGTTACCTGTGCATGATAAGCCACATGTTCAGTGCATGATCAGCCACGTGATCAGTGAATGATAAACATTTGATCAGTGCATGATCAGTCACGTGAGCAGTGTATGATCAACCACGTGATTAGTGCATGATAGCCACGAGATCAGTGCTTGATCACTCTAGTGATCAGTGTATGATCATCCACGTGATCAGTGAATGCCCAGTCACGTGATCAGTGTATGATAGCCACGTGATCAGTGCATGATTAGTCAGGTGATCAGTGCATGATCAGCCAGGTTATCTGTGCATGATCAGCCACATGTTCAGTGCATGATCAGCCACGGGATCAGTGAATGATAGCCATGTGATCAGTCATGTGATCATTGTATGATCAGCCACGTGAACAGTGCGTGCTCAGTCATGTGATCAGGGCCTGCTGAGCTGCGTGATTCCTGCGTGCTCATCTGCTTCTTAATTGCCAGCTGAGCTAAGACATTCCTGCGTGCTCATCTGCTTGATAATTCCCAGCTGAGCTGTGTGATTCCTACCTGCTCATCTGCTTGATAATTGCCAGCTGAGCTGCGTGATACCTGTCTGCTCATGTGCTTGATTATTGCCAGCTGAGGTGCGTGATTCCTGCCTGCTCATCTGCTTGACAATTGCCAGCTGAGCCATGTGATTCCTGCCTGCTCAGCTGCTTGATTATTGCCAGCTGTGCAGCATGATTTGTCACAGCTGAGGTCCATGATTATTGCCTGCTGATTGCGTGATTCGTGCCTGCTCAGCTCTTTGATTATTGCCTCCGGAGGCACATCATCAGTGCATGATTGCCATGTGATCAGCGCATGATCAGTGACATGATCGGTGCCATTCAGACACGTGGTTACTGCATGCTCAGTCAGGTGATCAGTTCCTGATCAGCAACGTGATTAGTGCATGACCAGCCATGTGATCAGTGTATGATAAGCCACGTGAGCAGTGCGTGTGCAGTCACGAGATCAGTGTATGATCAGCCACGTGATCAGTGCATGGGCAGTCACATGATCAGTGCATGATAGACATGTGATCAGTGCATGATCAGTCACGTGATCTGTGCATGATCTGTCACGGGATCACTGTATCAACATCCACATTATCAGTGCAGGCGCAGTGACGTGATCAGGGAATGATAGACACGTGATCAGTGCATGATCAGTCACGTGATAAGTGTATTATCAGCCACGTGATCATTGCATGATAGCCACGTGATCAGGGCATGATAGCCATGTGATCAGTACATGATCAGGCACATGATCAGTGCAGGATGAGTCACGTGATCAGTACCTGATCAGTCACATGATCAGCGCAATATCTGTAAGGTGGTCAGTGTATGTTCAACCACGTGTTCAGTACATGCCCAGTTAGGAGTAAAGTGCATGATAGCCACGTGATCAGTGCATGAACAGTCACGTGATCAGTGCATGACCAGTTACGTGATCAGTGCATGATAGCCACGTGATCAGTGCATGATAAGTTACCGGATCAGTGTATGATAAGCCACCTGATCAGTGCATGATATCCACCTTATCAGTTCACAATCAGTCACCTGATCAGTGAATGCACAGTCAGGTGATCAGTGCATGATAGCTATGCGATCAGTGCATGATAGCCAGGTGATCAGTTCACGATCAGTCACGTAATCAGTGTATGATCAGCCACGTGATCAGTGCTTGATCAGCCACATGATCACTACCTCACCATCCACGTGATCAGGTCATGCGCAGTCATGTGAAAAGTGGATCATAGCGAAGTGATCAGTGCATGATCAGTCACATGATCAGTCCATGATGTCCACGTGATCAGTGCATGATAACCACGTTATCAGTGCATGATAGCCACGTGAACAGTGCGTGCTCAGTCACGTGATTAGGGCCTGCTGAGCTGCGTGATTCCTGCCTGCTCATCTGCTTCTTAATTGCCAGCTGAGCTGAGACATTCCTGCCTGCTCATCTGCTTGATAACTCCCAGCTGAGCTGTGTGATTCCTGCCTGCTCATCTGCTTGATAATTGCCAGCTGAGCTGCGTGATACCTGTCTGCTCATGTGCTTGATTATTGCCAGCTGAGGTGCGTGATTCCTGCCTGCTCATCTGCTTGACAATTGCCAGCTGAGCCATGTGATTCCTGCCTGCTCAGCTGCTTGATTATTGCCAGCTGTGCAGCATGATTTGTCACAGCTGAGGTCCATGATTATTGCCTGCTGATTGCATGATTCGTGCCTGCTCAGCTCTTTGATTATTGCCTCCAGAGGCACATCATCAGTGCATGATTGCCATGTGATCAGCGCATGATCAGTGACATGATCGGTGCCATTCAGACACGTGGTCACTGCATGCTCAGTCACTTGATCAGTTCCTGATCAGCAACGTGATTAGTGTATGATCAGCCACGTGATCAGTGCATGTGCAGTCAGGAGATCAGTGTATGATCAGCCACGTGATCAGTGTATAATAAGCCACGTGAGCAGTGCATGATCAGTCACGTGATCAGTGTATGATATCCACGTGATCAGTGTATGTGTTGTCACGTGATCAGTGCATTATAGCTACGTGATCAGTGCATTATCAGTCATGTGATCTGTCCATGATCAGTCAGGTGAATCGTGTATGATCATTCCCGTGATCAGTGCACGGGCAGTCAAAAGATCAGTGCAGGATAGACATGTGATCAGTGCATGATCAGTCACGTGATCAGTGTCTGATCAGCGAGGTGATCACTTCATCATAGACACGTGATAAGTGCATGATAGCCACCTGATCAGTGCATGATCAGTCACGTGATCTGTGCATGATCTGTCACATGATCACTGTATCAACATCCACATTTTCAGTGCATGCGCAGTGAGGTGATCAGTGCATGATAGCCATGAGTTCTGTACATGATCAGTCTCGTGATCAGTGTATGATCATCCACATGATCAGTGTATGCCCCATCACGTGATCATTGTATGATAGCCACATTATCTGTGCATGATCAGTTACATGATATGGGCATGCACAGTCACATGATCAGTTCAAGATAGCCACGTGATAAGTGCCTGATCATTCACGTGATCAGTGCATAATAGCCACGAGATCAGTGCATGAACAGTCACGTGATCAGTGCATGATAGCCACGTGATCAGTGCATGATAAGTTACCGGATCAGTGTATGATAAGCCACCTGATCAGTGCATGATATCCACCTTATCAGTTCACAATCAGTCACCTGATCAGTGAATGCACAGTCACGTGATCAGTGCATGATAGCTATGCGATCAGTGCATGATAGCCAGGTGATCAGTGCATGATCAGTCACGTGATCAGTGTATGATCACCCAGGTAATCAGTGCATGTTCAGCCACGTGATCACTACCTCACCATCCACATGATCAGGTCATACCCAGTCATGTGAAAAGTGGATGATAGAGAAGTGATCAATGCATTGTCAGTCTTGTGATCAGTGCATGATAGCCACGTTATCAGTGCATGATAGCCATGTGATCAATACATGATCAGTCACGTGATCAGTGTACACTCAGCCACGTAATCAGTGCATGATAGCCATGAGTTCTGTGCATGATCAGTCTCGTGATCAGTGTATGATCATCCACATGATCAGTGTATGCCCCGTCACGTGATCATTGCATAATAGCCACATTATCTGTGCATGATCAGTTACGTGATAAGGGCATGCACAGTCACATGATCAGTCCAAGATAGCCACGTGATAAGTGCCGGATCAGTCACGTGATCAGTGCATGATCAGCCAGGTTACCTGTGCATGATAAGCCACATGTTCAGTGCATGATCAGCCACGTGATCAGTGAATGATAAACATTTGATCAGTGCATGGTCAGTCACCTGATAAGTGTATTATCAGCCACGTGATCATTGCATGATAGCCACGTGATCAGGGCATGATAGCCATGTGATCAGTACATGATCAGGCACGTGATCAGTGCAGGATCAGTCACTTGATCAGTACATGATCAGTCACATGATCAGTGCAAATCTGTAACGTGATCAGTGTATGATCAACCACGTGATAAGTGCATGCCCATTTAAGAGAAAAGTGCATGATAGCGAAGTGATCAGTGCATGATCAGTCACGTGATCAGTGCATGATAGCCACGTGATCAGTGCATGAACAGTCACGTGATCAGTGCATGACCAGTAACGTGATCAGTGCATGATAGCCACGTGATTAGTGCATGATAATTACCGGATGAGTGTATGATAGGCCACCTGATCAGTGCATGATATCCACCTTATCAGTTCACAATCAGTCACCTGATCAGTGAATGCACAGTCACGAGATCAGTGCATGATAGCCAGGTGATCAGTGCATGATCAGTCACGTGATCAGTGTATGATCAGCCAAGCGATCACTACCTCACCTTCCACGTGATCAGGTCATATGCAGTCATGTGAAAAGTGGATGATAGCGAAGTGATCAGTGCATGATCAGTCACGTGATCAGTGCATGATAGCCACGTGATCAGTGCATGATAACCACACTATCAGTGCATGATAGCCATGTGATCAGTACATGATCAGTCACGTGATCAGTGTATACTCAGCCACGTGATCAGTGCATGATAGCCATGAGTTTTGTGCATGATCAGTCTCGTGATCAATGTATGATCATCCACATGATCAGTGTATGCCCCGTCACGTGATCATTGCATGATAGCCACATTATCTGTGCATGATCAGTTAAGTGATAAGGGCATGCACAGTCACATGATCAGTCCAAGATAGCCACGTGATAAGTGCCTGATCAGTCACTTGATCAGTGCAAGATCAGCCAGGTTACCTGTGCATGATAAGCCACATGTTCAGTGCACGATTAGCCACGTGATCAGTGAATGATAAACATTTGATCAGTGCATGATCAGTCACGTGAGCAGTGTATGATCAACCACGTGATTAGTGCATGATAGCCACGAGATCAGTGCTTGATCAGTCTAGTGATCAGTGTATGACCATCCACGTGATCAGTGAATGCCCAGTCACGTGATCAGTGTATGATAGCCACGTGATCAGTGCATGATTAGTCACGTGATCAGTGCATGATCAGCCAGGTTATCTGTGCATGATAGGCACATGTTCAGTGCATGATCAGCCACGTGATCAGTGAATGATAGCCATGTGATCAGTCATGTGATCATTGAATGATCAGCCACGTGAACAGTGCGTGCTCAGTCACGTGATTAGGGCCTGCTGAGCTGCGTGATTCCTGCCTGCTCATCTGCTTCTTAATTGCCAGCTCAGCTGAGACATTCCTGCCTGCTCATCTGCTTGATAATTCCCAGCTGAGCTGTGTGATTCCTGCCTGCTCATCTGCTTGATAATTACCAGCTGAGCTGCGTGATACCTGTCTGCTCATGTGCTTGATTATTGCCAGCTGAGGTGCGTGATTCCTGCCTGCTCATCTGCTTGACAATTGCCAGCTGAGCCATGTGATTCCTGCCTGCTCAGCTGCTTGATTATTGCCAGCTGTGCAGCATGATTTGTCACAGCTGAGGTCCATGATTATTGCCTGCTGATTGCGTGATTGGTGCCTGCTCAGCTCTTTGATTATTGCCTCCAGAGGGACATCATCAGTGCATGATTGCCATGTGACCAGCGCATGATCAGTGACATGATCGGTGCCATTCAGACACGTGGTCACTGCATGCTCAGTCACGTGATCAGTTCCTGATCAGCAACGTGATTAGTGCATGATCAGCCACGTGATCAGTGTATGATAAGACACGTGAGCAGTGCATGTGCAGTCACGAGATCAGTGTATGATCAGCCACGTGATCAGTGCATGTGCAGTCACGAGATCAGTGTATGATCAGCCACGTGATCAGTGTATGATAAGCCACGTGAGCAGTGCATGATCAGTCACGTGATCAGTGTATGATATCCACGTGATCAGTGTATGTGCTGTCACGTGATCAGTGCATTATAGCTACGTGATCAGTGCATGATGAGTCACGTGATCTGTCCATGATCAGTCAGGTGAATCGTGTATGATCATCCCCGTGATCAGTGCATGATAGACATGTGATCAGTGCATGATCAGTCAGGTGATCAGTGTCTGATCAGCGAGGTGATCACTGCATCATAGACACGTGATAAGTTCATGATAGCCACCTGATCAGTGCATGATCAGTCACGTGATCTGTGCATGATCAGCCACATGTTCAGTGCATGATCAGCCACCTAATCAGTGAATGATAGCCATGTGATCAGTCATGTGATCATTGTATGATCAGCCACGTGAACAGTGCGTGCTCAGTCACGTGATTAGGGCCTGCTGAGCTGCGTGATTCCTGCGTGCTCATCTGCTTCTTAATTGCCAGCTGAGCTGAGACATTCCTGCCTGCTCATCTGCTTGATAATTCCCAGCTGAGCTGTGTGATTCCTACCTGCTCATCTGCTTGATAATTGCCAGCTGAGCTGCGTGATACCTGTCTGCTCATGTGCTTGATTATTGCCAGCTGAGGTGCGTGATTCCTGCCTGCTCATCTGCTTGACAATTGCCAGCTGAGCCATGTGATTCCTGCCTGCTCAGCTGCTTGATTATTGCCAGCCGTGCAGCATGATTCGTCACAGCTGAGGTCCATGATTATTGCCTGCAGATTGCGTGATTCGTGCCTGCTCAGCTCTTTGATTATTGCCTCCGGAGGCACATCATCAGTGCATGATTGCCATGTGATCAGCGCATGATCAGTGACATGATCGGTGCCATTCAGACACGTGGTTACTGCATGCTCAGTCAGGTGATCAGTTCCTGATCAGCAACGTGATTAGTGCATGATCAGCCATGTGATCAGTGTATGATAAGCCACGTGAGCAGTGCGTGTGCAGTCACGAGATCAGTGTATGATCAGCCACGTGATCAGTGCATGGGCAGTCACATGATCAGTGCATGATAGACATGTGAATCAGTGCATGATCAGTCACGTGATCTGTGCATGATCTGTCACGAGATCACTGTATCAACATCCACATTATCAGTGCATGCGCAGTGACGTGATCAGGGAATGGTAGACACGTGATCAGTGCATGATCAGTCACGTGATAAGTGTATTATCAGCCACGTGATCATTGCATGATAGCCACGTGATCAGGGCATGATAGCCATGTGATCAGTACATGATCAGGCACGTGATCAGTGCAGGATCAGTCACTTGATCAGTACATGAACAGTCACATGATCAGTGCAAGATCTGTAATGTGATCAGTGTATGATCAACCACGTGAACAGTGCATGCCCATTTAGGAGAAAAGTGCATGATAGGGAAGTGATCAATGCATGATCAGTCACGTGATCAGTGCATGATAGCCACGTGATCAGTGCATGAACAGTCACGTGATCAGTGCATGACCAGTAACGTGAACAGTGCATGATAGCCACGTGATCAGTGCATGATAAGTTACCGGATCAGTGTATGATAAGCCACCTGATCAGTGCATGATATCCACCTTATCAGTTCACAATCAGTCACCTGATCAGTGAATGCACAGTCACGTGATCACTGCATGATAGCTATGCGATCAGTGCATGATAGCCAGGTGATCAGTGCATGATCAGTCACGTGATCAGAGTATCATCAGCCAGGTGATCAGTGCATGATCAGCCACGTGATCACTACCTCACCATCCACGTGATCCGGTCATGCGCAGTCATGTGAAAAGTGGATGATAGCGAAGTGATCAGTGCATGATCAGTCACGTGATCAGTGCATGATAGCCACGTGTTCAGTGCATGATAACCATTTTATCAGTGCATGATAGCCATGTGATCAGTACATGATCAGTCACGTGATCAGTGTATACTCAGCCACGTGATCAGTGCATGATAGCCATGAGTTTTGTGCATGATCAGTCAGGTGATCAGTGTCTGATCAGCGAGGTGATCACTGCATCATAGACACGTGATAAGTTCATGATAGCCACCTGATCAGTGCATGATCAGTCACGTGATCTGTGCATGATCAGCCACATGTTCAGTGCATGATCAGCCACCTAATCAGTGAATGATAGCCATGTGATCAGTCATGTGATCATTGTATGATCAGCCACGTGAACAGTGCGTGCTCAGTCACGTGATTAGGGCCTGCTGAGCTGCGTGATTCCTGCGTGCTCATCTGCTTCTTAATTGCCAGCTGAGCTGAGACATTCCTGCCTGCTCATCTGCTTGATAATTCCCAGCTGAGCTGTGTGATTCCTACCTGCTCATCTGCTTGATAATTGCCAGCTGAGCTGCGTGATACCTGTCTGCTCATGTGCTTGATTATTGCCAGCTGAGGTGCGTGATTCCTGCCTGCTCATCTGCTTGACAATTGCCAGCTGAGCCATGTGATTCCTGCCTGCTCAGCTGCTTGATTATTGCCAGCCGTGCAGCATGATTCGTCACAGCTGAGGTCCATGATTATTGCCTGCAGATTGCGTGATTCGTGCCTGCTCAGCTCTTTGATTATTGCCTCCGGAGGCACATCATCAGTGCATGATTGCCATGTGATCAGCGCATGATCAGTGACATGATCGGTGCCATTCAGACACGTGGTTACTGCATGCTCAGTCAGGTGATCAGTTCCTGATCAGCAACGTGATTAGTGCATGATCAGCCATGTGATCAGTGTATGATAAGCCACGTGAGCAGTGCGTGTGCAGTCACGAGATCAGTGTATGATCAGCCACGTGATCAGTGCATGGGCAGTCACATGATCAGTGCATGATAGACATGTGAATCAGTGCATGATCAGTCACGTGATCTGTGCATGATCTGTCACGAGATCACTGTATCAACATCCACATTATCAGTGCATGCGCAGTGACGTGATCAGGGAATGGTAGACACGTGATCAGTGCATGATCAGTCACGTGATAAGTGTATTATCAGCCACGTGATCATTGCATGATAGCCACGTGATCAGGGCATGATAGCCATGTGATCAGTACATGATCAGGCACGTGATCAGTGCAGGATCAGTCACTTGATCAGTACATGAACAGTCACATGATCAGTGCAAGATCTGTAATGTGATCAGTGTATGATCAACCACGTGAACAGTGCATGCCCATTTAGGAGAAAAGTGCATGATAGGGAAGTGATCAATGCATGATCAGTCACGTGATCAGTGCATGATAGCCACGTGATCAGTGCATGAACAGTCACGTGATCAGTGCATGACCAGTAACGTGAACAGTGCATGATAGCCACGTGATCAGTGCATGATAAGTTACCGGATCAGTGTATGATAAGCCACCTGATCAGTGCATGATATCCACCTTATCAGTTCACAATCAGTCACCTGATCAGTGAATGCACAGTCACGTGATCACTGCATGATAGCTATGCGATCAGTGCATGATAGCCAGGTGATCAGTGCATGATCAGTCACGTGATCAGAGTATCATCAGCCAGGTGATCAGTGCATGATCAGCCACGTGATCACTACCTCACCATCCACGTGATCCGGTCATGCGCAGTCATGTGAAAAGTGGATGATAGCGAAGTGATCAGTGCATGATCAGTCACGTGATCAGTGCATGATAGCCACGTGTTCAGTGCATGATAACCATTTTATCAGTGCATGATAGCCATGTGATCAGTACATGATCAGTCACGTGATCAGTGTATACTCAGCCACGTGATCAGTGCATGATAGCCATGAGTTTTGTGCATGATCAGTCTCGTGATCAGTGTATGATCATCCACATGATCAGTGTATGCCCCGTCATGTGATCATAGCATGATAGCCACATTATCTGTGCATGATCAGTTACGTGATAAGGGCATGCACAGTCACATGATCAGTCCAAGATAGCCACGTGATAAGTGCCAGATCAGTCACCTGTTCAGTGCATGATCAGCCAGGTTACCTGTGCATGATAAGCCACATGTTCAGTGCACGATCAGACACGTGATCAGTGAATGATAAACATTTGATCAGTGCATGATCAGTCATGTGAGCAGTGTATGATCAACCACGTGATTAGTGCATGATAGCCACGAGATCAGTGCTTGATCAGTCTAGTGATCAGTGTATGATCATCCACGTGATCAGTGAATGCCCAGTCACGTGATCAGTGTATGATAGCCACGTGATCAGTGCATGATTAGTCAGGTGATCAGTGCATGATTAGCCAGGTTATCTGTGCATGATCAGCCACATGTTCAGTGCATGATCAGCCACCTAATCAGTGAATGATAGCCATGTGATCAGTCATGTGATCATTGTATGATCACCCACGTGAACAGTGCGTGCTCAGTCACGTGATTAGGGCCTGCTGAGCTGCGTCATTCCTGCCTGCTCATCTGCTTCTTAATTGCCAGATGAGCTGAGACATTCCTGCCTGCTCATCTGCTTGACAATTGCCAGCTGAGCCATGTGATTCCTGCCTGCTCAGCTGCTTGATTATTGCCAGCTGTGCAGCATGATTTGTCACAGCTGAGGTCCATGATTATTGCCTGCTGATTGCGTGATTCGTGCCTGCTCAGCTCTTTGATTATTGCCTCCGGAAGCACATCATCAGTGCATGATTGCCATGTGATCAGCGCATGATCAGTGACATGATCGGTGCCATTCAGACACGTGGTTACTGCATGCTGAGTCAGGTGATCAGTTCCTGATCAGCAACGTGACTAGTGCATGATCAGCCATGTGATCAGTGTATGATAAGCCACGTGAGCAGTGCGTGTGCAGTCAAGAGAACAGTGTATGATCAGCCACGTGATCAGTGCATGGGCAGTCACATGATCAGTGCATGATAGCCACGTGATCAGTGCATGATAAGTAACCGGATCAGTGTATGATAAGCCACCTGATCAGTGCATGATATCCACCTTATCAGTTCACAATCAGTCACCTGATCAGTGAATGCACAGTCACGTGATCAGTGCATGATAGCTATGCGATCAGTGCATGATAGCCAGGTGATCAGTGCATGATCAGTCACGTGTTCAGTGTATGATCAGCCACGTGATCAGTGTTTGATAAGCGACGTGAGCAGTGATGATCAGTCACGTGATCAGTGTATGATATCTACGTGATCAGTGCATGTGCAGTCACATGATCAGTGCATTATAGCTACGTGATCAGTGCATGATCAGTCTCGTGATCTGTCCATGATCAGTCAGGTGAATCGTGTATGATCAGCCTCCTGATCAGTGCATGGGCAGTCACATGATCAGTGCATGATAGACATGTGATCAGTGCATGATCAGTCAGGTGATCAGTGTATGATCAGCCAGGTGATCACTGCATCATAGCCACGGGATCAGTGCATGATAGCTACCTGATCAGTGCATGATCAGTCAGGTGATCTGTGCATGATCTGTCACATGATCACTGTATCAACAGCCACATAATCAGTGCATGCGCAGTGACGTGATCAGGGAATGATAGACACGTGATCAGTGCATGGTCAGTCACCTGATAAGTGTATTATCAGCCACGTGATCATGGCATGATAGCCACGTGATCAGGGCATGATAGCCATGTGATCAGTACATAATCAGGCACGTGATCAGTGCAGGATCAGTCACTTGATCAGTACATGATCAGTCACATGATCAGTGCAAATCTGTAACGTGATCAGTGTATGATCAACCACGTGATAAGTGCATGCCCATTTAAGAGAAAAGTGCATGATAGCGAAGTGATCAGTGCATGATCAGTCACGTGATCAGTGCATGATAGCCACGTGATCAGTGCATGAACAGTCACGTGATCAGTGCATGACCAGTAACGTGATCAGTGCATGATAGCCACGTGATTAGTGCATGATAATTACCGGATGAGTGTATGATAGGCCACCTGATCAGTGCATGATATCCACCTTATCAGTTCACAATCAGTCACCTGATCAGTGAATGCACAGTCACGAGATCAGTGCATGATAGCCAGGTGATCAGTGCATGATCAGTCACGTGATCAGTGTATGATCAGCCAAGCGATCACTACCTCACCTTCCACGTGATCAGGTCATATGCAGTCATGTGAAAAGTGGATGATAGCGAAGTGATCAGTGCATGATCAGTCACGTGATCAGTGCATGATAGCCACGTGATCAGTGCATGATAACCACACTATCAGTGCATGATAGCCATGTGATCAGTACATGATCAGTCACGTGATCAGTGTATACTCAGCCACGTGATCAGTGCATGATAGCCATGAGTTTTGTGCATGATCAGTCTCGTGATCAATGTATGATCATCCACATGATCAGTGTATGCCCCGTCACGTGATCATTGCATGATAGCCACATTATCTGTGCATGATCAGTTAAGTGATAAGGGCATGCACAGTCACATGATCAGTCCAAGATAGCCACGGGAAAAGTGCCTGATCAGTCACTTGATCAGTGCAAGATCAGCCAGGTTACCTGTGCATGATAAGCCACATGTTCAGTGCACGATCAGCCACGTGATCAGTGAATGATAAACATTTGATCAGTGCATGATCAGTCACGTGAGCAGTGTATGATCAACCACGTAATTAGTGCATGATAGCCACGAGATCAGTGCTTGATCAGTCTAGTGATCAGTGTATGACCATCCACGTGATCAGTGAATGCCCAGTCACGTGATCAGTGTATGATAGCCACGTGATCAGTGCATGATTAATCACGTGATCAGTGCATGATCAGCCAGGTTATCTGTGCATGATCAGCTACATGTTCAGTGCATGATCAGCCAGGTGATCAGTGAATGATAGCCATGTGATCAGTCATGTGATCATTGTATGATCCGCCACGTGAACAGTGCCTGCTCAGTCACGTGATTAGGGCCTGCTGAGCTGCGTGATTCCTGCCTGCTCATCTGCTTCTTAATTGCCAGCTGAGCTGAGACATTCCTGCCTGCTCATCTGCTTCTTAATTCCCAGCTGAGCTGTGTGATTCCTACCTGCTCATCTGCTTGATAATTGCCAGCTGAGCTGCGTGACACCTGTCTGCTCATGTGCTTGATTATTGCCAGCTGAGGTGCGTGATTCCTGCCTGCTCATCTGCTTTACAATTGCCAGCTGAGCCATGTGATTCCTGCCTGCTCAGCTGCTTGATTATTGCCAGCTGTGCAGCATGATTTGTCACAGCTGAGGTCCATGATTATTGCCTGCTGATTGCGTGATTCGTGCCTGCTCAGCTCTTTGATTATTGCCTCCGGAGGCACATCATCAGTGCATGATTGCCATGTGATCAGCCCATGATCAGTGACATGATCGGTGCCATTCAGACACGTGGTCACTGCATGCTCAGTCACGTGATCAGTTCCTGATCAGCAACGTGATTTGTGCATGATCAGCCACGTGATCAGTGTATGATAAGCCACGTGAGCAGTGCATGTGCAGTCACGAGATCAGTGTATGATCAGCCACGTGATCAGTGCATGGGCAGTCACATGATCAGTGCATGATAGACATGTGATCAGTGCATGATCAGTCACGTGATCTGTGCATGATCTGTCACGTGATCACTGTATCAACATCCACATTATCAGTGCATGCGCAGTGACGTGATCAGGGAATGATAGACACGTGATCAGTGCATGATCAGTCACGTGATAAGTGTATTATCAGCCACGTGATCATTGCATGATAGCCACGTGATCAGGGCATGATAGCCATGTGATCAGTACATGATCAGGCACATGATCAGTGCAGGATGAGTCACGTGATCAGTACCTGATCAGTCACATGATCAGCGCAATATCTGTAAGGTGGTCAGTGTATGATCAACCACGTGATCAGTGCATGCCCAGTTAGGAGTAAAGTGCATGATAGCGAAGTGATCAGTGCATGATCAGTCACGTGATCAGTGCATGATAGCCACGTGATCAGTGCATGAACAGTCACGTGATAAGTGCATGACCAGTTACGTGATCAGTGCATGATAGCCACGTGATCAGTGCATGATATCCACCTTATCAGTTCACAATCAGTCACCTGATCAGTGAATGAACAGTCATGTGATCAGTGCATGATAGCTATGCGATCAGTGCATGATAGCCAGGTGATCAGTGCATGATCAATCACGTGATCAGTGCATGATCAGTCACGTGATCAGTGCATGATAGCCACGTGATCAGTGCATGATCAGTCACGTGGTCAGTGCATGATAACCACGTTATCAGTGCATGATAGCCATGTGATCAGTACATGATCAGTGACATGATCGGTGCCATTCAGACACGTGGTCACTGCATGCTCAGTCACGTGATCAGTTCCTGATCAGCAACGTGATTAGTGCTTGATCAGCCACGTGATCAGTGTATGATAAGCCACGTGAGCAGTGCATGTGCAGTCACGAGATCAGTGTATGATCAGCCACGTGATCAGTGTATGATAAGCCACGTGAGCAGTGCATCACCAGCCACGTGATCAGTGTATGATATTCACGTGATCAGTGCATGTGCAGTCACGTGATCAGTGCATTATAGCTTCGTGATCAGTGCATGATCTGTCCCGTGATCAGTGTATGATAAGCCACGTGAGCAGTGCATGATTTTCCAGGTGATCAGTGTATGATCAGCCACGTGATCAGTGCATGTGCAGTCACGAGATCATTGTATGATCAGCCACGTGATCAGTGTATGATAAGCCACGTGAGCAGTGCATGATCAGTCACGTGATCAGTGTGTGATCAGTGTATGATCTGCCGCGTGATCAGTGCATGATCAGCCACGTGATCAGTGTATGATAAGCCACGTGAGCAGTGCATGATCAGTCACGTGATCAGTGTATGATATCCACGTGATCAGTGTATGTTCAGTCACGAGATCAGTGTATGATCAGCCACGCGATCAGTGTATGAACAGCCAGGTGATCAGTGCATGATCAGCCACGTAATCACTACCTCACGATCCACGTGATCAGGTTATGCCCAGTCATGTGAAAAGTGAATGATAGCGAAGTGATCAGTGCATGATCAGTCACGTGATCAGTGCATGATAGCCACGTGATCAGTGCATGATAACCACGTGATCAGTGCATGATTAGTCACGTGTTCAGTGCATGATCAGCCAGGTTACCTGTGCATGTTAAGCCACATGTTCAATGCACGATCAGACACGTGATCAGTGAATGATAAACATTTGATCAGTGCATGATCAGTCACGTGAACAGTGTATGATCAATCACGTGATTAGTGCATGATAGCCACGAGATCAGTGCTTGATCAGTCTAGTGATCAGTGTATGACCATCCACGTGATCAGTGAATGCCCAGTCAAGTGATCAGTGTATGTTAGCCACGTGATCAGTGCACGGGCAGTCACATGATCAGTGCATGATAGACATGTGATCAGTGCATGATCAGTAGGTGATCAGTGTATGATCAGCCAGGTGATCACTGCATCATAGCCACGTGATCAGTGCATGATAGCCACCTGATCAGTGCATGATCAGTCACGTGATCTGTGCTGGATCTGTCACATGACCACTGTATCAACATCCACATTATCAGTGCATGGGCAGTGACGTGATCAGGGAATGATAGACACGTGATCAGTGCATGATCAGTTGTGATAAGTGTATTATCAGCCACGTGATCATTGCATGATAGCCACGTGATCAGGGCATGATAGCCATGTGATCAGTACATGATCAGGCACGTGATCAGTGCAGGATCAGTCACTTGATCAGTACATGAACAGTCACATGATCAGTGCAAGATCTGTAACGTGATCAGTGTATGATCAACCACGTGAACAGTGCATGCCCATTTAGGAGAAAAGTGCATGATAGCGAATGATCAGTGCATGATCAGTTACGTGATCAGTGCATGATAGCCACGTGATCAGTGCATGAACAGTCACGTGATCAGTGCATGACCAGTAACGTGAACAGTGCATGATAGCCACGTGATCAGTGCATGATAAGTTACCGGATCAGCGTATGATAAGCCACCTGATCAGTGCATGATATCCACCTTATCAGCTCACAATCAGTCACCTGATCAGTGAATGCACAGTCACGTGATCAGTGCATGATAGCTATGCGATCAGTGCATGATAGCCAGGTGATCAGTGCATGATCAGTCACGTGATCAGAGTATGATCAGCCACGTGATCAGTGCATGATCAGCCACGTGATCACTACCTCACCATCCACGTGATCAGGGCATGGGCAGTTATGTGAAAAGTGGATGATAGCGAAGTGATCAGTGCATGATCAGTCACGTGATCAGTGCATGATAGCCACGTGATCAGTGCATGATAACCACGTTATCAGTGCATGATAGCCATGTGATCAGTACATGATCAGTCACGTGATCAGTGTATACTCAGCCACGTGATCAGTGCATGATAGCCATGAGTTCTGTGCATGATCAGTCTCGTGATCAGTGTATGATCATCCACATGATCAGTGTATGCCCCGTCACGTGATCATAGCATGATAGCCACATTATCTGTGCATGATCAGTTACGTGATAAGGGCATGCACAGTCACATGATCAGTCCAAGATAGCCACGTGATAAGTGCCTGATCAGTCACGTGTTCAGTGCATGATCAGCCAGGTTACCTGTGCATGATAAGCCACATGTTCAGTGCACGATCAGACACGTGATCAGTGAATGATAAACATTTGATCAGTGCATGATCAGTCATGTGAGCAGTGTATGATCAACCACATGATTAGTGCATGATAGCCACGAGATCAGTGCTTGATCAGTCTAGTGATCAGTGTATGATCATCCACGTGATCAGTGAATGCCCAGTCACGTGATCAGTGTATGATAGCCACGTGATCAGTGCATGATTAGTCAGGTGACCAGTGCATGATCAGCCAGGTTATCTGTGCATGATCAGCCACATGTTCAGTGCATGATCAGCCAGGTGATCAGTGAATGATAGCCATGTGATCAGTCATGTGATCATTGTATGATCAGCCACGTGAACAGTGCGTGCTCAGTCACGTGATTAGGGCCTGCTGAGCTGCGTGATTCCTGCCTGCTCATCTGCTTCTTAATTGCCAGCTGAGCTGAGACATTCCTGCCTGCTCATCTGCTTGATAATTCCCAGCTGAGCTGTGTGATTCCTGCCTGCTCATCTGCTTGATAATTGCCAGCTGAGCTGCGTGACACCTGTCTGCTCATGTGCTTGATTATTACCAGCTGAGGTGCGTGATTCCTGCCTGCTCATCTGCTTGACAATTGCCAGCTGAGCCATGTGATTCCTGCCTGCTCAGCTGCTTGATTATTGCCAGCTGTGCAGCATGATTTGTCACAGCTGAGGTCCATGATTATTGCCTGCTGATTGCGTGATTCGTGCCTGCTCAGCTCTTTGATTATTGCCTCCGGAGGCACATCATCAGTGCATGATTGCCATGTGATCAGCGCATGATCAGTGACATGATCCGTGCCATTCAGACACGTGGTCACTGCAAGCTCAGTCAGGTGATCAGTTCCTGATCAGCAACGTGATTAGTGCATGATCAGCCACGTGATCAGTGTATGATAAGGCACGTGAGCTTTGCATGTGCAGTCACGAGATCAGTGTATGATCAGCCACGTGATCAGTGCATTTGCAGTCACGAGATCAGTGTATGATCAGCCACGTGATCAGTGTATGATAAGCCACGTGAGCAGTGCATGATCAGTCACGTGATCAGTGTATGATATCCACGTGATCAGTGTATGTGCTGTCACGTGATCAGTGCATTATAGCTACGTGATCAGTGCATGATGAGTCACGTGATCTGTCCATGATCAGTCAGGTGAATCGTGTATGATCATCCCCGTGATCAGTGCACGGGCAGTCAAAAGATCAGTGCATGATAGTCATGTGATCAGTGCATGATCAGTCACGTGATCAGTGTCTGATCAGCGAGGTGATCACTGCATCATAGACACGTGATAAGTGCATGATAGCCACCTGATCAGTGCATGATCAGTCACATGATATGTGCATGATCAGCCACATGTTCAGTGCATGATCAGCCACGGGATCAGTGAATGATAGCCATGTGATCAGTCATGTGATCATTGTATGATCAGCCACGTGAACAGTGCGTGCTCAGTCACGTGATTAGGGCCTGCTGAGCTGCGTGATTCCTGCCTGCTCATCTGCTTCTTAATTGCCAGCTGAGCTGAGACATTCCTGCCTGCTCATCTGCTTGATAATTCCCAGCTGAGCTGTGTGATTCCTACCTGCTCATCTGCTTGATAATTGCCAGCTGAGCTGCGTGATACCTGTCTGCTCATGTGCTTGATTATTGCCAGCTGAGGTGCGTGATTCCTGTCTGCTCATCTGCTTGACAATTGCCAGCTGAGCCATGTGATTCCTGCCTGCTCAGCTGCTTGATTATTGCCAGCTGTGCAGCATGATTTGTCACAGCTGAGGTCCAAGATTATTGCCTGCTGATTGCGTGATTCGTGCCTGCTCAGCTCTTTGATTATTGCCTCCGGAGGCACATCATCAGTGCATGATTGACATGTGATCAGCGCATGATCAGTGACATGATCGGTGCCATTCAGACACGTGGTTACTGCATGCTCAGTCAGGTGATCAGTTCCTGATCAGCAAAGTGATTAGTGCATGATCAGCCATGTGATCAGTGTATGATAAGCCACGTGAGCAGTGCGTGTGCAGTCACGAGATCAGTGTATGATCAGCCACGTGATCAGTGCATGGGCAGTCACATGATCAGTGCATGATAGACATGTGATCAGTGCATGATCAGTCACGTGATCTGTGCATGATCTGTCACGTGATCACTGTATCAACATCCACATTATCAGTGCATGCGCAGTGACGTGATCAGGGAATGATAGACACGTGATCAGTGCATGATCAGTCACGTGATAAGTGTATTATCAGCCACGTGATCATTGCATGAAGGCCACGTGATCAGGGCATGATAGCCATGTGATCAGTACATGATCAGGCACATGATCAGTGCAGGATGAGTCACGTGATCAGTACCTGATCAGTCACATGATCAGCGCAAGATCTGTAACGTGGTCAGTGTATGATCAACCACGTCATCAGTGCATGCCCAGTTAGGAGTAAAGTGCCTGATAGCAAAGTGATCAGTGCATGATCAGTCACGTGATCAGTGCATGATAGCCACGTGATCAGTGCATGAACAGTCACGTGATAAGTGCATGACCAGTTACGTGATCAGTGCATGATAGCCACGTGATCAGTGCATGATAAGTTACCGGATCAGTGTATGATAAGCCACCTGATCAGTGCATGATATCCACCTTATCAGTTCACAATCAGTCACCTGAGCAGTGAATGCACAGTCACGGGATCAGTGCATGATAGCTATGCGATCAGTGCATGATAGCCAGGTGATCAGTGCATGATCAGTCACGTGATCAGAGTATGATCAGCCACGTGATCATTGCATGATCAGCCACGTGATCACTACCTCACCATCCACGTGATCAGGGCATGGGCAGTCATGTGAAAAGTGGATGATAGCGAAGTGATCAGTGCATGATCAGTCACGTGATCAGTGCATGATAGCCACGTGATCAGTGCATGATAACCACGTTATCAGTGCATGATAGCCATGTGATCAGTACATGATCAGTCACGTGATCAGTGTATACTCAGCCACGTGATCAGTGCATGATAGCCATGAGTTCTGTGCATGATCAGTCTCGTGATCAGTGTATGATCATCCACATGATCAGTGTATGCCCCGTCACGTGATCATAGCATGATAGCCACATTATCTGTGCATGATCAGTTACGTGATAAGGGCATGCACAGTCACATGATCAGTCCAAGATAGTGAAGTGATAAGTGCCTGATCAGTCACGTGATCAGTGCATGATCAGCCAGGTTACCTGTGCATGATAAGCCACATGTTCAGTGCACGATCAGACACGTGATCAGTGAATGATAAACATTTGATCAGTGCATGATCAGTCATGTGAGCAGTGTATGATCAACCACGTGATTAGTGCATGATAGCCACGAGATCAGTGCTTGATCAGTCTAGTGATCAGTGTATGATTATCCATGTGATCAGTGAATGCCCAGTCACGTGATCAGTGTATGATAGCCACATGATCAGTGCATGATTAGTCAGGTGATCAGTGCATGATCAGCCACGTTATCTGTGCATGATCAGCCACATGTTCAGTGCATGATCAGCCAGGTGATCAGTGAATGATAGCCATGTGATCAGTCATGTGATCATTGTATGATCAGCCACGTGAACAGTGCATGCTCAGTCACGTGATTAGGGCCTGCTGAGCTGCATGATTCCTGCCTGCTCATCTGCTTCTTAATTGCCGGCTCAGACATTCCTGCCTGCTCATCTGCTTGATAATTCCCAGCTGAGCTGTGTGATTCCTGCCTGCTCATCTGCTTGATAATTGCCAGCTGAGCTGCGTGATACGTGTCTGCTCATGTGCTTGATTATTGCCAGCTGAGGTGCGTGATTCCTGCCTGCTCATCTGCTTGACAATTGCCAGCTGAGCCATGTGATTCCTGCCTGCTCAGCTGCTTGATTATTGCCAGCTGTGCAGCATGATTTGTCACAGCTGAGGTCCATGATTATTGCCTGCTGATTGCGTGATTCGTGCCTGCTCAGCTCTTTGATTATTGCCTCCGGAGGCACATCATCAGTGCATGATTGCCATGTGATCAGCGCATGATCAGTGACATGATCGGTGTCATTCAGACACGTGGTCACTGCAAGCTAAGTCAGGTGATCAGATCCTGATCAGCAACGTGATTAGTGCATGATCAGCCACGTGATCAGTGTTTGATAAGGCACGTGAGCAGTGCATGTGCAGTCACGAGATCAGTGTATGATCAGCCACGTGATCAGTGCATTTGCAGTCACGAGATCAGTGTATGATCAGTCACGTAATCAGTGTATGATATCCACGTGATCAGTGTATGTGCTGTCACGTGATCAGTGCATTATAGCTACGTGATCAGTGCATGATCAGTCACGTGATCTGTCCATGATCAGTCAGGTGAATCGTGTATGATCATCCCCGTGATCAGTGCACGGGCAGTCAAAAGATCAGTGCATGATAGTCATGTGATCAGTGCATGATCAGTCACGTGATCAGTGTCTGATCAGCGAGGTGATCACTGCATCATAGACACGTGATAAGTGCATGATAGCCACCTGATCAGTGCATGATCAGTCACATGATATGTGCATGATCAGCCACATGTTCAGTGCATGATCAGCCACGGGATCAGTGAATGATAGCCATGTGATCAGTCATGTGATCATTGTATGATCAGCCACGTGAACAGTGCGTGCTCAGTCACGTGATTAGGGCCTGCTGAGCTGCGTGATTCCTGCGTGCTCATCTGCTTCTTAATTGCCAGCTGAGCTGAGACATTCCTGCCTGCTCATCTGCTTGATAATTCCCAGCTGAGCTGTGTGATTCCTACCTGCTCATCTGCTTGAAAATTGCCAGCTGAGCTGCGTGATACCTGTCTGCTCATGTGCTTGATTATTGCCAGCTGAGGTGCGTGATTCCTGCCTGCTCATCTGCTTGACAATTGCCAGCTGAGCCATGTGATTCCTGCCTGCTCAGCTGCTTGATTATTGCCAGCTGTGCAGCATGATTTGTCACAGCTGAGGTCCAAGATTATTGCCTGCTGATTGCGTGATTCGTGCCTGCTCAGCTCTTTGATTATTGCCTCCGGAGGCACATCATCAGTGCATGATTGCCATGTGATCAGCGCATGATCAGTGACATGATCGGTGCCATTCAGACACGTGGTTACTGCATGCTCAGTCAGGTGATCAGTTCCTGATCAGCAACGTGATTAGTGCATGATCAGCCATGTGATCAGTGTATGATAAGCCACATGAGCAGTGCGTGTGCAGTCACGAGATCAGTGTATGATCAGCCACGTGATCAGTGCATGGGCAGTCACATGATCAGTGCATGATAGACATGTGATCAGTGCATGATCAGTCACGTGATCTGTGCATGATCTGTCACGTGATCACTGTATCAACATCCACATTATCAGTGCATGCGCAGTGACGTGATCAGGGAATGATAGACACGTGATCAGTGCATGATCAGTCACGTGATAAGTGTATTATCAGCCACGTGATCATTGCATGATAGCCACGTGATCAGGGCATGATAGCCATGTGATCAGTACATGATCAGGCACATGATCAGTGCAGGATGAGTCACGTGATCAGTACCTGATCAGTCACATGATCAGCGCAAGATCTGTAACGTGGTCAGTGTATGATCAACCACGTCATCAGTGCATGCCCAGTTAGGAGTAAAGTGCATGATAGCGAAGTGATCAGTGCATGATCAGTCACGTGATCAGTGCATGATAGCCACGTGATCAGTGCATGAACAGTCACGTGATCAGTGCATGACCAGTTACGTGATCAGTGCATGATAGCCATGTGATCAGTGCATGAGCAGTCACGTGATCAGTGCATGACCAGTTACGTGATCAGTGCATGATAGCCATGTGATCAGTGCATGAACAGTCACGTGATCAGTGCATGACCAGTTACGTGATCAGTGCATGATAGCCACGTGATCAGTGCATGATAACCACGTGATCAGTGCATGATTAGTCACGTGTTCAGTGCATGATCAGCCAGGTTACCTGTGCATGTTAAGCCACATGTTCAGTGCACGATCAGACACGTGATCAGTGAATGATAAACATTTGATCAGTGCATGATCAGTCACGTGAACAGTGTATGATCAATCACGTGATTAGTGCATGATAGCCACGAGATCAGTGCTTGATCAGTCTAGTGATCAGTGTATGATCATCCACGTGATCAGTGAATGCCCAGTCAAGTGATCAGTGTATGATAGCCACGTGATCAGTGCACGGGCAGTCACATGATCAGTGCATGATAGACATGTGATCAGTGCATGATCAGTAGGTGATCAGTGTATGATCAGCCAGGTGATCACTGCATCATAGCCACGTGATCAGTGCATGATAGCCACCTGATCAGTGCATGATCAGTCACGTGATCTGTGCTGGATCTGTCACATGACCACTGTATCAACATCCACATTATCAGGGCATGGGCAGTGACGTGATCAGGGAATGATAGACACGTGATCAGTGCATGATCAGTTGTGATAAGTGTATTATCAGCCACGTGATCATTGCATGATAGCCACGTGATCAGGGCATGATAGCCATGTGATCAGTACATGATCAGGCACGTGATCAGTGCAGGATCAGTCACTTGATCAGTACATGAACAGTCACATGATCAGTGCAAGATCTGTAACGTGATCAGTGTATGATCAACCACGTGAACAGTGCATGCCCATTTAGGAGAAAAGTGCATGATAGCGAATGATCAGTGCATGATCAGTTACGTGATCAGTGCATGATAGCCACGTGATCAGTGCATGAACAGTCACGTGATCAGTGCATGACCAGTAACGTGAACAGTGCATGATAGCCACGTGATCAGTGCATGATAAGTTACCGGATCAGCGTATGATAAGCCACCTGATCAGTGCATGATATCCACCTTATCAGCTCACAATCAGTCACCTGATCAGTGAATGCACAGTCACGTGATCAGTGCATGATAGCTATGCGATCAGTGCATGATAGCCAGGTGATCAGTGCATGATCAGTCACGTGATCAGAGTATGATCAGCCACGTGATCAGTGCATGATCAGCCACGTGATCACTACCTCACCATCCACGTGATCAGGGCATGGGCAGTTATGTGAAAAGTGGATGATAGCGAAGTGATCAGTGCATGATCAGTCATGTGATCAGTGCATGATAGCCACGTGATCAGTGCATGATAACCACGTTATCAGTGCATGATAGCCATGTGATCAGTACATGATCAGTCACGTGATCAGTGTATACTCAGCCACGTGATCAGTGCATGATAGCCATGAGTTCTGTGCATGATCAGTCTCGTGATCAGTGTATGATCATCCACATGATCAGTGTATGCCCCGTCACGTGATCATAGCATGATAGCCACATTATCTGTGCATGATCAGTTACGTGATAAGGGCATGCACAGTCACATGATCAGTCCAAGATAGCCACGTGATAAGTGCCTGATCAGTCACGTGTTCAGTGCATGATCAGCCAGGTTACCTGTGCATGATAAGCCACATGTTCAGTGCACGATCAGACACGTGATCAGTGAATGATAAACATTTGATCAGTGCATGATCAGTCATGTGAGCAGTGTATGATCAACCACATGATTAGTGCATGATAGCCACGAGATCAGTGCTTGATCAGTCTAGTGATCAGTGTATGATCATCCACGTGATCAGTGAATGCCCAGTCACGTGATCAGTGTATGATAGCCACGTGATCAGTGCATGATTAGTCAGGTGACCAGTGCATGATCAGCCAGGTTATCTGTGCATGATCAGCCACATGTTCAGTGCATGATCAGCCAGGTGATCAGTGAATGATAGCCATGTGATCAGTCATGTGATCATTGTATGATCAGCCACGTGAACAGTGCGTGCTCAGTCACGTGATTAGGGCCTGCTGAGCTGCGTGATTCCTGCCTGCTCATCTGCTTCTTAATTGCCAGCTGAGCTGAGACATTCCTGCCTGCTCATCTGCTTGATAATTCCCAGCTGAGCTGTGTGATTCCTGCCTGCTCATCTGCTTGATAATTGCCAGCTGAGCTGCGTGACACCTGTCTGCTCATGTGCTTGATTATTGCCAGCTGAGGTGCGTGATTCCTGCCTGCTCATCTGCTTGACAATTGCCAGCTGAGCCATGTGATTCCTGCCTGCTCAGCTGCTTGATTATTGCCAGCTGTGCAGCATGATTTGTCACAGCTGAGGTCCATGATTATTGCCTGCTGATTGCGTGATTCGTGCCTGCTCAGCTCTTTGATTATTGCCTCCGGAGGCACATCATCAGTGCATGATTGCCATGTGATCAGCGCATGATCAGTGACATGATCCGTGCCATTCAGACACGTGGTCACTGCAAGCTCAGTCAGGTGATCAGTTCCTGATCAGCAACGTGATTAGTGCATGATCAGCCACGTGATCAGTGTATGATAAGGCACGTGAGCTTTGCATGTGCAGTCACGAGATCAGTGTATGATCAGCCACGTGATCAGTGCATTTGCAGTCACGAGATCAGTGTATGATCAGCCACGTGATCAGTGTATGATAAGCCACGTGAGCAGTGCATGATCAGTCACGTGATCAGTGTATGATATCCACGTGATCAGTGTATGTGCTGTCACGTGATCAGTGCATTATAGCTACGTGATCAGTGCATGATGAGTCACGTGATCTGTCCATGATCAGTCAGGTGAATCGTGTATGATCATCCCCGTGATCAGTGCACGGGCAGTCAAAAGATCAGTGCATGATAGTCATGTGATCAGTGCATGATCAGTCACGTGATCAGTGTCTGATCAGCGAGGTGATCACTGCATCATAGACACGTGATAAGTTCATGATAGCCACCTGATCAGTGCATGATCAGTCACATGATATGTGCATGATCAGCCACATGTTCAGTGCATGATCAGCCACGGGATCAGTGAATGATAGCCATGTGATCAGTCATGTGATCATTGTATGATCAGCCACGTGAACAGTGCGTGCTCAGTCACGTGATTAGGGCCTGCTGAGCTGCGTGATTCCTGCGTGCTCATCTGCTTCTTAATTGCCAGCTGAGCTGAGACATTCCTGCCTGCTCATCTGCTTGATAATTCCCAGCTGAGCTGTGTGATTCCTACCTGCTCATCTGCTTGATAATTGCCAGCTGAGCTGCGTGATACCTGTCTGCTCATGTGCTTGATTATTGCCAGCTGAGGTGCGTGATTCCTGTCTGCTCATCTGCTTGACAATTGCCAGCTGAGCCATGTGATTCCTGCCTGCTCAGCTGCTTGATTATTGCCAGCTGTGCAGCATGATTTGTCACAGCTGAGGTCCAAGATTATTGCCTGCTGATTGCGTGATTCGTGCCTGCTCAGCTCTTTGATTATTGCCTCCAGAGGCACATCATCAGTGCATGATTGACATGTGATCAGCGCATGATCAGTGACATGATCGGTGCCATTCAGACACGTGGTTACTGCATGCTCAATCAGGTGATCAGTTCCTGATCAGCAAAGTGATTAGTGCATGATCAGCCATGTGATCAGTGTATGATAAGCCACGTGAGCAGTGCGTGTGCAGTCACGAGATCAGTGTATGATAGACATGTGATCAGTGCATGATCAGTCACGTGATCTGTGCATGATCTGTCACGTGATCACTGTATCAACATCCACATTATCAGTGCATGCGCAGTGACGTGATCAGGGAATGATAGACACGTGATCAGTGCATGATCAGTCACGTGATAAGTGTATTATCAGCCACGTGATCATTGCATGATGGCCACGTGATCAGGGCATGATAGCCATGTGATCAGTACATGATCAGGCACATGATCAGTGCAGGATGAGTCACGTGATCAGTACCTGATCAGTCACATGATCAGCGCAAGATCTGTAACGTGGTCAGTGTATGATCAACCACGTCATCAGTGCATGCCCAGTTAGGAGTAAAGTGCCTGATAGCAAAGTGATCAGTGCATGATCAGTCACGTGATCAGTGCATGATAGCCACGTGATCAGTGCATGAACAGTCACGTGATCAGTGCATGACCAGTTACGTGATCAGTGCATGATAGCCACGTGATCAGTGCATGATAAGTTACCGGATCAGTGTATGATAAGCCACCTGATCAGTGCATGATATCCACCTTATCAGTTCACAATCAGTCACCTGAGCAGTGAATGCACAGTCACGGGATCAGTGCATGATAGCTATGCGATCAGTGCATGATAGCCAGGTGATCAGTGCATGATCAGTCACGTGATCAGAGTATGATCAGCCACGTGATCATTGCATGATCAGCCACGTGATCACTACCTCACCATCCACGTGATCAGGGCATGGGCAGTCATGTGAAAAGTGGATGATAGCGAAGTGATCAGTGCATGATCAGTCACGTGATCAGTGCATGATAGCCACGTGATCAGTGCATGATAACCACGTTACCAGTGCATGATAGCCATGTGATCAGTACATGATCAGTCACGTGATCAGTGTATACTCAGCCACGTGATCAGTGCATGATAGCCATGAGTTCTGTGCATGATCAGTCTCGTGATCAGTGTATGATCATCCACATGATCAGTGTATGCCCCGTCACGTGATCATAGCATGATAGCCACATTATCTGTGCATGATCAGTTACGTGATAAGGGCATGCACAGTCACATGATCAGTCCAAGATAGTGAAGTCATAAGTGCCTGATCAGTCACGTGATCAGTGCATGATCAGCCAGGTTACCTGTGCATGATAAGCCACATGTTCAGTGCACGATCAGACACGTGATCAGTGAATGATAAACATTTGATCAGTGCATGATCAGTCATGTGAGCAGTGTATGATCAACCACGTGATTAGTGCATGATAGCCACGAGATCAGTGCTTGATCAGTCTAGTGATCAGTGTATGATTATCCATGTGATCAGTGAATGCCCAGTCACGTGATCAGTGTATGATAGCCACATGATCAGTGCATGATTAGTCAGGTGATCAGTGCATGATCAGCCACGTTATCTGTGCATGATCAGCCACATGTTCAGTGCATGATCAGCCAGGTGATCAGTGAATGATAGCCATGTGATCAGTCATGTGATCATTGTATGATCAGCCACGTGAACAGTGCATGCTCAGTCACGTGATTAGGGCCTGCTGAGCTGCATGATTCCTGCCTGCTCATCTGCTTCTTAATTGCCGGCTCAGACATTCCTGCCTGCTCATCTGCTTGATAATTCCCAGCTGAGCTGTGTGATTCCTGCCTGCTCATCTGCTTGATAATTGCCAGCTGAGCTGCGTGATACGTGTCTGCTCATGTGCTTGATTATTGCCAGCTGAGGTGCGTGATTCCTGCCTGCTCATCTGCTTGACAATTGCCAGCTGAGCCATGTGATTCCTGCCTGCTCAGCTGCTTGATTATTGCCAGCTGTGCAGCATGATTTGTCACAGCTGAGGTCCATGATTATTGCCTGCTGATTGCGTGATTCGTGCCTGCTCAGCTCTTTGATTATTGCCTCCGGAGGCACATCATCAGTGCATGATTGCCATGTGATCAGCGCATGATCAGTGACATGATCGGTGTCATTCAGACACGTGGTCACTGCAAGCTCAGTCAGGTGATCAGTTCCTGATCAGCAACGTGATTAGTGCATGATCAGCCACGTGATCAGTGTTTGATAAGGCACGTGAGCAGTGCATGTGCAGTCACGAGATCAGTGTATGATCAGCCACGTGATCAGTGCATTTGCAGTCACGAGATCAGTGTATGATCAGTCACGTGATCAGTGTATGATATCCACGTGATCAGTGTATGTGCTGTCACGTGATCAGTGCATTATAGCTACGTGATCAGTGCATGATCAGTCACGTGATCTGTCCATGATCAGTCAGGTGAATCGTGTATGATCATCCCCGTGATCAGTGCACGGGCAGTCAAAAGATCAGTGCATGATAGTCATGTGATCAGTGCATGATCAGTCACGTGATCAGTGTCTGATCAGCGAGGTGATCACTGCATCATAGACACGTGATAAGTGCATGATAGCCACCTGATCAGTGCATGATCAGTCACATGATATGTGCATGATCAGCCACATGTTCAGTGCATGATCAGCCACGGGATCAGTGAATGATAGCCATGTGATCAGTCATGTGATCATTGTATGATCAGCCACGTGAACAGTGCGTGCTCAGTCACGTGATTAGGGCCTGCTGAGCTGCGTGATTCCTGCGTGCTCATCTGCTTCTTAATTGCCAGCTGAGCTGAGACATTCCTGCCTGCTCATCTGCTTGATAATTCCCAGCTGAGCTGTGTGATTCCTACCTGCTCATCTGCTTGAAAATTGCCAGCTGAGCTGCGTGATACCTGTCTGCTCATGTGCTTGATTATTGCCAGCTGAGGTGCGTGATTCCTGCCTGCTCATCTGCTTGACAATTGCCAGCTGAGCCATGTGATTCCTGCCTGCTCAGCTGCTTGATTATTGCCAGCTGTGCAGCATGATTTGTCACAGCTGAGGTCCAAGATTATTGCCTGCTGATTGCGTGATTCGTGCCTGCTCAGCTCTTTGATTATTGCCTCCGGAGGCACATCATCAGTGCATGATTGCCATGTGATCAGCGCATGATCAGTGACATGATCGGTGCCATTCAGACACGTGGTTACTGCATGCTCAGTCAGGTGATCAGTTCCTGATCAGCAACGTGATTAGTGCATGATCAGCCATGTGATCAGTGTATGATAAGCCACATGAGCAGTGCGTGTGCAGTCACGAGATCAGTGTATGATCAGCCACGTGATCAGTGCATGGGCAGTCACATGATCAGTGCATGATAGACATGTGATCAGTGCATGATCAGTCACGTGATCTGTGCATGATCTGTCACGTGATCACTGTATCAACATCCACATTATCAGTGCATGCGCAGTGACGTGATCAGGGAATGATAGACACGTGATCAGTGCATGATCAGTCACGTGATAAGTGTATTATCAGCCACGTGATCATTGCATGATAGCCACGTGATCAGGGCATGATAGCCATGTGATCAGTACATGATCAGGCACATGATCAGTGCAGGATGAGTCACGTGATCAGTACCTGATCAGTCACATGATCAGCGCAAGATCTGTAACGTGGTCAGTGTATGATCAACCACGTCATCAGTGCATGCCCAGTTAGGAGTAAAGTGCATGATAGCGAAGTGATCAGTGCATGATCAGTCACGTGATCAGTGCATGATAGCCACGTGATCAGTGCATGAACAGTCACGTGATCAGTGCATGACCAGTTACGTGATCAGTGCATGATAGCCATGTGATCAGTGCATGAACAGTCACGTGATCAGTGCATGACCAGTTACGTGATCAGTGCATGATAGCCACGTGTTCAGTGCATGATAACCACTTTATCAGTGCATGATAGCCATGTGATCAATACATGATCAGTCACGTGATCAGTGTATACTCAGCCACGTGATCAGTGCATGATAGCCATGAGTTCTGTGCATGATCAGTCACGTGTTCAGTGCATGATCAGTCAGGTTACCTGTGCATGATAAGCCACATGTTCAGTGCACGATCAGACACGTGATCAGTGAATGATAAACATTTGATCAGTGCATGATCAGTCATGTGAGCAGTGTATGATCAACCACGTGATTAGTGCATGATAGCCACGAGATCAGTGCTTGATCAGTCTAGTGATCAGTGTATGATCATCCACGTGATCAGTGAATGCCCAGTCACCTGATCAGTGTATGATAGCCACGTGATCAGTGCATGATTAGTCAGGTGATCAGTGCATGATTAGCCAGGTTATCTGTGCATGATCAGCCACATGTTCAGTGCATGATCAGCCACCTAATCAGTGAATGATAGCCATGTGATCAGTCATGTGATCATTGTATGATCAGCCACGTGAACAGTGCGTGCTCAGTCACGTGATTAGGGCCTGCTGAGCTGCGTGATTCCTGCCTGCTCATCTGCTTCTTAATTGCCAGCTGAGCTGAGACATTCCTGCCTGCTCATCTGCTTGACAATTGCCAGCTGAGCCATGTGATTCCTGCCTGCTCAGCTGCTTGATTATTGCCAGCTGTGCAGCATGATTTGTCACAGCTGAGGTCCATGATTATTGCCTGCAGATTGCGTGATTCGTGCCTGCTCAGCTCTTTGATTATTGCCTCCGGAGGCACATCATCAGTGCATGATTGCCATGTGATCAGCGCATGATCAGTGACATGATCGGTGCCATTCAGACACGTGGTTACTGCATGCTCAGTCAGGTGATCAGTTCCTGATCAGCAACGTGATTACTGCATGATCAGCCATGTGATCAGTGTATGATAAGCCACGTAAGCAGTGCGTGTGCAGTCACGAGATCAGTGTATGATCAGCCACGTGATCAGTGCATGGGCAGTCACGTGATCAGTGCATGATAGACATGTGATCAGTGCATGATCAGTCACGTGATCTGTGCATGATCTGTCACGTGATCACTGTATCAACATCCACATTATCAGTGCAAGCGCAGTGACCTGATCAGGGAATGATAGACACGTGATCAGTGCATGATCAGTCACGTGATAAGTGTATTATCAGCCACGTGATCATTGCATGATAGCCACGTGATCAGGGCATGATAGCCATGTGATCAGTACATGATCAGGCACATGATAAGTGCAGGATGAGTCACGTGATCAGTACCTGATCAGTCACATGATCAGCGCAAGATCTGTAACGTGGTCAGTGTATGATCAACCACGTCATCAGTGCATGCCCAGTTAGGAGTAAAGTGCATGATAGCGAAGTGATCAGTGCATGATCAGTCACGTGATCAGTGCATGATAGCCACGTGATCAGTGCATGAACAGTCACGTGATCAGTGCATGACCAGTTACGTGATCAGTGCATGATAGCCACGTGATCAGTGCATGAACAGTCACGTGATCAGTGCATGATCAGTCACGTGATCAGTGCACGATAGCCACGTGATCAGTGCATGATAACCACTTTATCAGTGCATGATAGCCATGTGATCAGTACATGATCAGTCACGTGATCAGTGTATACTCAGCCACGTGATCAGTGCATGATAGCCATGTGTTTTGTGCATGATCAATCTCGTGATCAGTGTATGATCATCCACATGATCAGTGTATGTCCCGTCACGTGATCATAGCATGATAGCCACATTATCTGTGCATGATCAGTTACGTGATAAGGGCATGCACAGTCAAATGATCAGTCCAAGATAGCCACGTGATCAGGGCATGATAGCCATGTGATCAGTACATGATCAGGCACATGATCAGTGCAGGATGAGTCACGTGATCAGTACCTGATCAGTCACATGATCAGCGCAAGATCTGTAACGTGGTCAGTGTATGATCAACCACGTCATCAGTGCATGCCCAGTTAGGAGTAAAGTGCATGATAGCGAAGTGATCAGTGCATGATCAGTCACGTGATCAGTGCATGAACAGTCACGTGATCAGTGCATGACCAGTTACGTGATCAGTGCATGATAGCCATGTGATCAGTGCATGAACAGTCACGTGATCAGTGCATGACCAGTTACGTGATCAGTGCATGATAGCCACGTGTTCAGTGCATGATAACCACTTTATCAGTGCATGATAGCCATGTGATCAGTACATGATCAGTCACGTGATCAGTGTATACTTAGCCACGTGATCAGTGCATGATAGCCATGAGTTCTGTGCATGATTAGTCACGTGTTCAGTGCATGATCAGCCAGGTTACCTGTGCATGATAAGCCACATGTTCAGTGCACGATCAGACACGTGATCAGTGAATGATAAACATTTGATCAGTGCATGATCAGTCATGTGAGCAGTGTATGATCAACCACGTGATTAGTGCATGATAGCCACGAGATCAGTGCTTGATCAGTCTAGTGATCAGTGTATGATCATCCACGTGATCAGTGAATGCCCAGTCACGTGATCAGTGTATGATAGCCACGTGATCAGTGCATGATTAGTCAGGTGATCAGTGCATGATTAGCCAGGTTATCTGTGCATGATCAGCCACATGTTCAGTGCATGATCAGCCACCTAATCAGTGAATGATAGCCATGTGATCAGTCATGTGATCATTGTATGATCACCCACGTGAACAGTGCGTGCTCAGTCACGTGATTAGGGCCTGCTGAGCTTCGTGATTCCTGCCTGCTCATCTGCTTCTTAATTGCCAGCTGAGCTGAGACATTCCTGCCTGCTCATCTGCTTGACAATTGCCAGCTGAGCCATGTGATTCCTGCCTGCTCAGCTGCTTGATTATTGCCAGCTGTGCAGCATGATTTGTCACAGCTGAGGTCCATGATTATTGCCTGCAGATTGCGTGATTCGTGCCTGCTCAGCTCTTTGATTATTGCCTCCGGAGGCACATCATCAGTGCATGATTGCCATGTGATCAGCGCATGATCAGTGACATGATCGGTGCCATTCAGACACGTGGTTACTGCATGCTCAGTCAGGTGATCAGTTCCTGATCAGCAACGTGATTACTGCATGATCAGCCATGTGATCAGTGTATGATAAGCCACGTAAGCAGTGCGTGTGCAGTCACGAGATCAGTGTATGATCAGCCACGTGATCAGTGCATGGGCAGTCACGTGATCAGTGCATGATAGCCATGTGATCAGTGCATGAACAGTCACGTGATCAGTGCATGACCAGTTACGTGATCAGTGCATGATAGCCACGTGATCAGTGCATGATAACCACGTGATCAGTGCATGGTTAGTCACGTGTTCAGTGCATGATCAGCCAGGTTACCTGTGCATGTTAAGCCACATGTTCAGTGCACGATCAGACACGTGATCAGTGAATGATAAACATTTGATCAGTGCATGATCAGTCACGTGAACAGTGTATGATCAATCACGTGATTAGTGCATGATAGCCACGAGATCAGTGCTTGATCAGTCTAGTGATCAGTGTATGATCATCCACGTGATCAGTGAATGCCCAGTCAAGTGATCAGTGTATGATAGCCACGTGATCAGTGCACGGGCAGTCACATGATCAGTGCATGATAGACATGTGATCAGTGCATGATCAGTAGGTGATCAGTGTATGATCAGCCAGGTGATCACTGCATCATAGCCACGTGATCAGTGCATGATAGCCACCTGATCAGTGCATGATCAGTCACGTGATCTGTGCTGGATCTGTCACATGACCACTGTATCAACATCCACATTATCAGGGCATGGGCAGTGACGTGATCAGGGAATGATAGACACGTGATCAGTGCATGATCAGTTGTGATAAGTGTATTATCAGCCACGTGATCATTGCATGATAGCCACGTGATCAGGGCATGATAGCCATGTGATCAGTACATGATCAGGCACGTGATCAGTGCAGGATCAGTCACTTGATCAGTACATGAACAGTCACATGATCAGTGCAAGATCTGTAACGTGATCAGTGTATGATCAACCACGTGAACAGTGCATGCCCATTTAGGAGAAAAGTGCATGATAGCGAATGATCAGTGCATGATCAGTTACGTGATCAGTGCATGATAGCCACGTGATCAGTGCATGAACAGTCACGTGATCAGTGCATGACCAGTAACGTGAACAGTGCATGATAGCCACGTGATCAGTGCATGATAAGTTACCGGATCAGCGTATGATAAGCCACCTGATCAGTGCATGATATCCACCTTATCAGCTCACAATCAGTCACCTGATCAGTGAATGCACAGTCACGTGATCAGTGCATGATAGCTATGCGATCAGTGCATGATAGCCAGGTGATCAGTGCATGATCAGTCACGTGATCAGAGTATGATCAGCCACGTGATCAGTGCATGATCAGCCACGTGATCACTACCTCACCATCCACGTGATCAGGGCATGGGCAGTTATGTGAAAAGTGGATGATAGCGAAGTGATCAGTGCATGATCAGTCACGTGATCAGTGCATGATAGCCACGTGATCAGTGCATGATAACCACGTTATCAGTGCATGATAGCCATGTGATCAGTACATGATCAGTCAGGTGATCAGTGTATACTCAGCCACGTGATCAGTGCATGATAGCCATGAGTTCTGTGCATGATCAGTCTCGTGATCAGTGTATGATCATCCACATGATCAGTGTATGCCCCGTCACGTGATCATAGCATGATAGCCACATTATCTGTGCATGATCAGTTACGTGATAAGGGCATGCACAGTCACATGATCAGTCCAAGATAGCCACGTGATAAGTGCCTGATCAGTCACGTGTTCAGTGCATGATCAGCCAGGTTACCTGTGCATGATAAGCCACATGTTCAGTGCACGATCAGACACGTGATCAGTGAATGATAAACATTTGATCAGTGCATGATCAGTCATGTGAGCAGTGTATGATCAACCACATGATTAGTGCATGATAGCCACGAGATCAGTGCTTGATCAGTCTAGTGATCAGTGTATGATCATCCACGTGATCAGTGAATGCCCAGTCACGTGATCAGTGTATGATAGCCACGTGATCAGTGCATGATTAGTCAGGTGACCAGTGCATGATCAGCCAGGTTATCTGTGCATGATCAGCCACATGTTCAGTGCATGATCAGCCAGGTGATCAGTGAATGATAGCCATGTGATCAGTCATGTGATCATTGTATGATCAGCCACGTGAACAGTGCGTGCTCAGTCACGTGATTAGGGCCTGCTGAGCTGCGTGATTCCTGCCTGCTCATCTGCTTCTTAATTGCCAGCTGAGCTGAGACATTCCTGCCTGCTCATCTGCTTGATAATTCCCAGCTGAGCTGTGTGATTCCTGCCTGCTCATCTGCTTGATAATTGCCAGCTGAGCTGCGTGACACCTGTCTGCTCATGTGCTTGATTATTGCCAGCTGAGGTGCGTGATTCCTGCCTGCTCATCTGCTTGACAATTGCCAGCTGAGCCATGTGATTCCTGCCTGCTCAGCTGCTTGATTATTGCCAGCTGTGCAGCATGATTTGTCACAGCTGAGGTCCATGATTATTGCCTGCTGATTGCGTGATTCGTGCCTGCTCAGCTCTTTGATTATTGCCTCCGGAGGCACATCATCAGTGCATGATTGCCATGTGATCAGCGCATGATCAGTGACATGATCCGTGCCATTCAGACACGTGGTCACTGCAAGCTCAGTCAGGTGATCAGTTCCTGATCAGCAACGTGATTAGTGCATGATCAGCCACGTGATCAGTGTATGATAAGGCACGTGAGCTTTGCATGTGCAGTCACGAGATCAGTGTATGATCAGCCACGTGATCAGTGCATTTGCAGTCACGAGATCAGTGTATGATCAGCCACGTGATCAGTGTATGATAAGCCACGTGAGCAGTGCATGATCAGTCACGTGATCAGTGTATGATATCCACGTGATCAGTGTATGTGCTGTCACGTGATCAGTGCATTATAGCTACGTGATCAGTGCATGATGAGTCACGTGATCTGTCCATGATCAGTCAGGTGAATCGTGTATGATCATCCCCGTGATCAGTGCACGGGCAGTCAAAAGATCAGTGCATGATAGTCATGTGATCAGTGCATGATCAGTCACGTAATCAGTGTCTGATCAGCGAGGTGATCACTGCATCATAGACACGTGATAAGTTCATGATAGCCACCTGATCAGTGCATGATCAGTCACATGATATGTGCATGATCAGCCACATGTTCAGTGCATGATCAGCCACGGGATCAGTGAATGATAGCCATGTGATCAGTCATGTGATCATTGTATGATCAGCCACGTGAACAGTGCGTGCTCAGTCACGTGATTAGGGCCTGCTGAGCTGCGTGATTCCTGCGTGCTCATCTGCTTCTTAATTGCCAGCTGAGCTGAGACATTCCTGCCTGCTCATCTGCTTGATAATTCCCAGCTGAGCTGTGTGATTCCTACCTGCTCATCTGCTTGATAATTGCCAGCTGAGCTGCGTGATACCTGTCTGCTCATGTGCTTGATTATTGCCAGCTGAGGTGCGTGATTCCTGTCTGCTCATCTGCTTGACAATTGCCAGCTGAGCCATGTGATTCCTGCCTGCTCAGCTGCTTGATTATTGCCAGCTGTGCAGCATGATTTGTCACAGCTGAGGTCCAAGATTATTGCCTGCTGATTGCGTGATTCGTGCCTGCTCAGCTCTTTGATTATTGCCTCCAGAGGCACATCATCAGTGCATGATTGACATGTGATCAGCGCATGATCAGTGACATGATCGGTGCCATTCAGACACGTGGTTACTGCATGCTCAGTCAGGTGATCAGTTCCTGATCAGCAAAGTGATTAGTGCATGATCAGCCATGTGATCAGTGTATGATAAGCCACGTGAGCAGTGCGTGTGCAGTCACGAGATCAGTGTATGATCAGCCACGTGATCAGTGCATGGGCAGTCACATGATCAGTGCATGATAGACATGTGATCAGTGCATGATCAGTCACGTGATCTGTGCATGATCTGTCACGTGATCACTGTATCAACATCCACATTATCAGTGCATGCGCAGTGACGTGATCAGGGAATGATAGACACGTGATCAGTGCATGATCAGTCACGTGATAAGTGTATTATCAGCCACGTGATCATTGCATGATGGCCACGTGATCAGGGCATGATAGCCATGTGATCAGTACATGATCAGGCACATGATCAGTGCAGGATGAGTCACGTGATCAGTACCTGATCAGTCACATGATCAGCGCAAGATCTGTAACGTGGTCAGTGTATGATCAACCACGTCATCAGTGCATGCCCAGTTAGGAGTAAAGTGCATGATAGCAAAGTGATCAGTGCATGATCAGTCACGTGATCAGTGCATGATAGCCACGTGATCAGTGCATGAACAGTCACGTGATCAGTGCATGACCAGTTACGTGATCAGTGCATGATAGCCACGTGATCAGTGCATGATAAGTTACCGGATCAGTGTATGATAAGCCACCTGATCAGTGCATGATATCCACCTTATCAGTTCACAATCAGTCACCTGAGCAGTGAATGCACAGTCACGGGATCAGTGCATGATAGCTATGCGATCAGTGCATGATAGCCAGGTGATCAGTGCATGATCAGTCACGTGATCAGAGTATGATCAGCCACGTGATCATTGCATGATCAGCCACGTGATCACTACCTCACCATCCACGTGATCAGGGCATGGGCAGTCATGTGAAAAGTGGATGATAGCGAAGTGATCAGTGCATGATCAGTCACGTGATCAGTGCATGATAGCCACGTGATCAGTGCATGATAACCACGTTACCAGTGCATGATAGCCATGTGATCAGTACATGATCAGTCACGTGATCAGTGTATACTCAGCCACGTGATCAGTGCATGATAGCCATGAGTTCTGTGCATGATCAGTCTCGTGATCAGTGTATGATCATCCACATGATCAGTGTATGCCCCGTCACGTGATCATAGCATGATAGCCACATTATCTGTGCATGATCAGTTACGTGATAAGGGCATGCACAGTCACATGATCAGTCCAAGATAGTGAAGTCATAAGTGCCTGATCAGTCACGTGATCAGTGCATGATCAGCCAGGTTACCTGTGCATGATAAGCCACATGTTCAGTGCACGATCAGACACGTGATCAGTGAATGATAAACATTTGATCAGTGCATGATCAGTCATGTGAGCAGTGTATGATCAACCACGTGATTAGTGCATGATAGCCACGAGATCAGTGCTTGATCAGTCTAGTGATCAGTGTATGATTATCCATGTGATCAGTGAATGCCCAGTCACGTGATCAGTGTATGATAGCCACATGATCAGTGCATGATTAGTCAGGTGATCAGTGCATGATCAGCCACGTTATCTGTGCATGATCAGCCACATGTTCAGTGCATGATCAGCCAGGTGATCAGTGAATGATAGCCATGTGATCAGTCATGTGATCATTGTATGATCAGCCACGTGAACAGTGCATGCTCAGTCACGTGATTAGGGCCTGCTGAGCTGCATGATTCCTGCCTGCTCATCTGCTTCTTAATTGCCGGCTCAGACATTCCTGCCTGCTCATCTGCTTGATAATTCCCAGCTGAGCTGTGTGATTCCTGCCTGCTCATCTGCTTGATAATTGCCAGCTGAGCTGCGTGATACGTGTCTGCTCATGTGCTTGATTATTGCCAGCTGAGGTGCGTGATTCCTGCCTGCTCATCTGCTTGACAATTGCCAGCTGAGCCATGTGATTCCTGCCTGCTCAGCTGCTTGATTATTGCCAGCTGTGCAGCATGATTTGTCACAGCTGAGGTCCATGATTATTGCCTGCTGATTGCGTGATTCGTGCCTGCTCAGCTCTTTGATTATTGCCTCCGGAGGCACATCATCAGTGCATGATTGCCATGTGATCAGCGCATGATCAGTGACATGATCGGTGTCATTCAGACACGTGGTCACTGCAAGCTCAGTCAGGTGATCAGTTCCTGATCAGCAACGTGATTAGTGCATGATCAGCCACGTGATCAGTGTTTGATAAGGCACGTGAGCAGTGCATGTGCAGTCACGAGATCAGTGTATGATCAGCCACGTGATCAGTGCATTTGCAGTCACGAGATCAGTGTATGATCAGTCACGTGATCAGTGTATGATATCCACGTGATCAGTGTATGTGCTGTCACGTGATCAGTGCATTATAGCTACGTGATCAGTGCATGATCAGTCACGTGATCTGTCCATGATCAGTCAGGTGAATCGTGTATGATCATCCCCGTGATCAGTGCACGGGCAGTCAAAAGATCAGTGCATGATAGTCATGTGATCAGTGCATGATCAGTCACGTGATCAGTGTCTGATCAGCGAGGTGATCACTGCATCATAGACACGTGATAAGTGCATGATAGCCACCTGATCAGTGCATGATCAGTCACATGATATGTGCATGATCAGCCACATGTTCAGTGCATGATCAGCCACGGGATCAGTGAATGATAGCCATGTGATCAGTCATGTGATCATTGTATGATCAGCCACGTGAACAGTGCGTGCTCAGTCACGTGATTAGGGCCTGCTGAGCTGCGTGATTCCTGCGTGCTCATCTGCTTCTTAATTGCCAGCTGAGCTGAGACATTCCTGCCTGCTCATCTGCTTGATAATTCCCAGCTGAGCTGTGTGATTCCTACCTGCTCATCTGCTTGAAAATTGCCAGCTGAGCTGCGTGATACCTGTCTGCTCATGTGCTTGATTATTGCCAGCTGAGGTGCGTGATTCCTGCCTGCTCATCTGCTTGACAATTGCCAGCTGAGCCATGTGATTCCTGCCTGCTCAGCTGCTTGATTATTGCCAGCTGTGCAGCATGATTTGTCACAGCTGAGGTCCAAGATTATTGCCTGCTGATTGCGTGATTCGTGCCTGCTCAGCTCTTTGATTATTGCCTCCGGAGGCACATCATCAGTGCATGATTGCCATGTGATCAGCGCATGATCAGTGACATGATCGGTGCCATTCAGACACGTGGTTACTGCATGCTCAGTCAGGTGATCAGTTCCTGATCAGCAACGTGATTAGTGCATGATCAGCCATGTGATCAGTGTATGATAAGCCACATGAGCAGTGCGTGTGCAGTCACGAGATCAGTGTATGATCAGCCACGTGATCAGTGCATGGGCAGTCACATGATCAGTGCATGATAGACATGTGATCAGTGCATGATCAGTCACGTGATCTGTGCATGATCTGTCACGTGATCACTGTATCAACATCCACATTATCAGTGCATGCGCAGTGACGTGATCAGGGAATGATAGACACGTGATCAGTGCATGATCAGTCACGTGATAAGTGTATTATCAGCCACGTGATCATTGCATGATAGCCACGTGATCAGGGCATGATAGCCATGTGATCAGTACATGATCAGGCACATGATCAGTGCAGGATGAGTCACGTGATCAGTACCTGATCAGTCACATGATCAGCGCAAGATCTGTAACGTGGTCAGTGTATGATCAACCACGTCATCAGTGCATGCCCAGTTAGGAGTAAAGTGCATGATAGCGAAGTGATCAGTGCATGATCAGTCACGTGATCAGTGCATGATAGCCACGTGATCAGTGCATGAACAGTCACGTGATCAGTGCATGACCAGTTACGTGATCAGTGCATGATAGCCATGTGATCAGTGCATGAACAGTCACGTGATCAGTGCATGACCAGTTACGTGATCAGTGCATGATAGCCACGTGTTCAGTGCATGATAACCACTTTATCAGTGCATGATAGCCATGTGATCAATACATGATCAGTCACGTGATCAGTGTATACTCAGCCACGTGATCAGTGCATGATAGCCATGAGTTCTGTGCATGATCAGTCACGTGTTCAGTGCATGATCAGCCAGGTTACCTGTGCATGATAAGCCACATGTTCAGTGCACGATCAGACACGTGATCAGTGAATGATAAACATTTGATCAGTGCATGATCAGTCATGTGAGCAGTGTATGATCAACCACGTGATTAGTGCATGATAGCCACGAGATCAGTGCTTGATCAGTCTAGTGATCAGTGTATGATCATCCACGTGATCAGTGAATGCCCAGTCACCTGATCAGTGTATGATAGCCACGTGATCAGTGCATGATTAGTCAGGTGATCAGTGCATGATTAGCCAGGTTATCTGTGCATGATCAGCCACATGTTCAGTGCATGATCAGCCACCTAATCAGTGAATGATAGCCATGTGATCAGTCATGTGATCATTGTATGATCACCCACGTGAACAGTGCGTGCTCAGTCACGTGATTAGGGCCTGCTGAGCTGCGTGATTCCTGCCTGCTCATCTGCTTCTTAATTGCCAGCTGAGCTGAGACATTCCTGCCTGCTCATCTGCTTGAAAATTGCCAGCTGAGCCATGTGATTCCTGCCTGCTCAGCTGCTTGATTATTGCCAGCTGTGCAGCATGATTTGTCACAGCTGAGGTCCATGATTATTGCCTGCAGATTGCGTGATTCGTGCCTGCTCAGCTCTTTGATTATTGCCTCCGGAGGCACATCATCAGTGCATGATTGCCATGTGATCAGCGCATGATCAGTGACATGATCGGTGCCATTCAGACACGTGGTTACTGCATGCTCAGTCAGGTGATCAGTTCCTGATCAGCAACGTGATTACTGCATGATCAGCCATGTGATCAGTGTATGATAAGCCACGTAAGCAGTGCGTGTGCAGTCACGAGATCAGTGTATGATCAGCCACGTGATCAGTGCATGGGCAGTCACGTGATCAGTGCATGATAGACATGTGATCAGTGCATGATCAGTCACGTGATCTGTGCATGATCTGTCACGTGATCACTGTATCAACATCCACATTATCAGTGCAAGCGCAGTGACCTGATCAGGGAATGATAGACACGTGATCAGTGCATGATCAGTCACGTGATAAGTGTATTATCAGCCACGTGATCATTGCATGATAGCCACGTGATCAGGGCATGATAGCCATGTGATCAGTACATGATCAGGCACATGATAAGTGCAGGATGAGTCACGTGATCAGTACCTGATCAGTCACATGATCAGCGCAAGATCTGTAACGTGGTCAGTGTATGATCAACCACGTCATCAGTGCATGCCCAGTTAGGAGTAAAGTGCATGATAGCGAAGTGATCAGTGCATGATCAGTCACGTGATCAGTGCATGATAGCCACGTGATCAGTGCATGAACAGTCACGTGATCAGTGCATGACCAGTTACGTGATCAGTGCATGATAGCCACGTGATCAGTGCATGAACAGTCACGTGATCAGTGCATGATCAGTCACGTGATCAGTGCACGATAGCCACGTGATCAGTGCATGATAACCACTTTATCAGTGCATGATAGCCATGTGATCAGTACATGATCAGTCACGTGATCAGTGTATACTCAGCCACGTGATCAGTGCATGATAGCCATGTGTTTTGTGCATGATCAATCTCGTGATCAGTGTATGATCATCCACATGATCAGTGTATGTCCCGTCACGTGATCATAGCTTGATAGCCACATTATCTGTGCATGATCAGTTACGTGATAAGGGCATGCACAGTCAAATGATCAGTCCAAGATAGCCACGTGATCAGGGCATGATAGCCATGTGATCAGTACATGATCAGGCACATGATCAGTGCAGGATGAGTCACGTGATCAGTACCTGTTCAGTCACATGATCAGCGCAAGATCTGTAACGTGGTCAGTGTATGATCAACCACGTCATCAGTGCATGCCCAGTTAGGAGTAAAGTGCATGATAGCGAAGTGATCAGTGCATGATCAGTCACGTGATCAGTGCATGAACAGTCACGTGATCAGTGCATGACCAGTTACGTGATCAGTGCATGATAGCCATGTGATCAGTGCATGAACAGTCACGTGATCAGTGCATGACCAGTTACGTGATCAGTGCATGATAGCCACGTGTTCAGTGCATGATAACCACTTTATCAGTGCATGATAGCCATGTGATCAGTACATGATCAGTCACGTGATCAGTGTATACTCAGCCACGTGATCAGTGCATGATAGCCATGAGTTCTGTGCATGATTAGTCACGTGTTCAGTGCATGATCAGCCAGGTTACCTGTGCATGATAAGCCACATGTTCAGTGCACGATCAGTCACGTGATCAGTGTATGATCACCCAGGTGATCAGTGCATGTTCAGCCACGTGATCACTACCTCACCATCCACGTGATCAGGTCATACGCAGTCATGTAAAAAGTGGATGATAGCGAAGTGATCAGTGCATGATCAGTCATGTGATCAGTGCATGATAGCCACGTGATCAGAGCATGATAACCACGTTATCAGTGCATGATAGCCATGTGATCAGTACATGATCAGTCACGTGATCAGTGTATACTCAGCCACGTGATCAGTGCATGATAGCCATGAGTTCTGTGCATGATCAGTCTCGTGATCAGTGTATGATCATCCACATGATCAGTGTATGCCCCAATCATTGCGTGATAGCCACATTATCTGTGCATGATCAGTTACGTGATAAGGGCATGCACAGTCACATGATCAGTCCAAGATAGCCACGTGATAAGTGCCTGATCAGTCACGTGATCAGTGCATGATCAGCCAGGTTACCTGTGCATGATCAGCCACATGTTCAGTGCACGATCAGACACGTGATCAGTGAATGATAAACATTTGATCAGTGCATGATCAGTCACGTGAGCAGTGTATGATCAACCACGTGATTAGTGCATGATAGCCACGAGATCAGTGCTTGATCAGTCTAGTGATCAGTGTATGATCATCCACGTGATCAGTGAATGCCCAGTCACGTGATCAATGTATGATAGCCACGTGATCAGTGCATTATTTGTCACGTGATCAGTGCATGATCAGCCAGGTTATCTGTGCATGATCAGCCACATGTTCAGTGCATGATCAGCCACGTGATCAGTGAATGATAGCCATGTGATCAGTCATGTGATCATTGTATGATCAGCCACGTGAACAGTGCGTGCTCAGTCACGTGATTAGGGCCTGCTGAGCTGCGTGATTCCTGTCTGCTCATGTGCTTGATTATTGCCAGCTGAGGTGCGTGATTCCTGCCTGCTCATCTGCTTGACAATTGCCAGCTGGGCCATGTGATTCCTGCCTGCTCAGCTGCTTGATTATTGCCAGCTGTGCAGCATGATTTGTCACAGCTGAGGTCCATGATTATTGCCTGCTGATTGCGTGATTCGTGCCTGCTCAGCTCTTTGATTATTGCCTCCGGAGGCACATCATCAGTGCATGATTGCCATGTGATCAGCGCATGATCAGTGACATGATCGGTGCCATTCAGACAGGTGGTCACTGCATGCTCAGTCACGTGATCAGTTCCTGATCAGCAACGTGATTACTACATGATCAGCCACGTGATCAGTGTATGATAAGCCACGTGAGCAGTGCATGTGCAGTCACGAGTTCAGTGTATGATAAGCCACGTGAGCAGTGCATGTGCAGTCACGAGATCAGTGTATGATCAGCCACGTGATCAGTGTATGATAAGCCACGTGAGCAGTGCATGACCAGTCACGTGATCAGTGTATGATATCCACATGATCAGTGCATGTGCAGTCACGTAATCAGTGCATTATAGCTACGTGATCAGTGCATGATCAGTCACGCGATCTGTGCATGATCTGTCACGTGATCACTGTATCAACATCCACATTATCAGTGCATGCGCAGTGACGTGATCAGGGAATGATAGACACGTGATCAATGCATGATCAGTCACGTGATAAGTGTATTATCAGCCACGTGATCATTGCATGAATGCCACGTGATCAGGGCATGATAGCCATGTGATCAGTACATGATCAGGCACATGATCAGTGCAGGATGAGTCACGTGATCAGTACCTGATCAGTCACATGATCAGCGCAAGATCTGTAACGTGGTCAGTGTATGATCAACCACGTCATCAGTGCATGCCCAGTTAGGAGTAAAGTGCATGATAGCGAAGTAATCAGTGCATGATCAGTCACGTGATCAGTGCATGATAGCCGTGTGATCAGTGCATGAACAGTCACGTGATCAGTGCATGACCAGTTACGTGATCAGTGCATGATAGCCACGTGATCAGTGCATGAACAGTCACGTGATCGTGCATGATCAGTCACGTGATCAGTGCACCATAGCCACGTGATCAGTGCATGATAACCACTTTATCAGTGCATGATAGCCATGTGATCAGTACATGATCAGTCACGTGATCAGTGCATACTCAGCCACGTGATCAGTGCATGATAGCCATGAGTTTTGTGCATGATCAGTCTCGTGATCAGTGTATGATCATCCACATGATCAGTGTATGCCCCGTCACGTGATCATAGCATGATAGCCACATTATCTGTGCATGATCAGTTACGTGATAAGGGCATGCACAGTCACATGATCAGTCCAAGATAGCCACGTGATAAGTGCCAGATCAGTCACGTGTTCAGTGCATGATCAGCCAGGTTACCTGTGCATGATAAGCCACATGTTCAGTGCACGATCAGACACGTGATCAGTGAATGATAAACATTTGATCAGTGATTGATGAGTCATGTGAGCAGTGTATGATCAACCACGTGATTAGTGCATGATAGCCACGAGATCAGTGCTTGATCAGTCTAGTGATCAGTGTATGATCATCCACGTGATCAGTGAATGCCCAGTCACGTGATCAGTGTATGATAGCCACGTGATCAGTGCATGATTAGTCAGGTGATCAGTGCATGATTAGCCAGGTTATCTGTGCATGATCAGCCACATGTTCAGTGCATGATCAGCCAGGTGATCAGTGAATGATAGCCATGTGATCAGTCATGTGATCATTGTATGATCACCCACGTGAACAGTGCGTGCTCAGTCACGTGATTAGGGCCTGCTGAGCTGCGTGATTCCTGCCTGCTCATCTGCTTCTTAATTGCCAGATGAGCTGAGACATTCCTGCCTGCTCATCTGCTTGACAATTGCCAGCTGAGCCATGTGATTCCTGCCTGCTCAGCTGCTTGATTATTGCCAGCTGAGCTGCGTGACACCTGTCTGCTCATGTGCTTGATTATTGCCAGCTGAGGTGCGTGATTCCTGCCTGCTCATCTGCTTGACAATTGCCAGCTGAGCCATGTGATTCCTGCCTGCTCAGCTGCTTGATTATTGCCAGCTGTGCAGCATGATTTGTCACAGCTGAGGTCCATGATTATTGCCTGCTGATTGCGTGATTCGTGCCTGCTCAGCTCTTTGATTATTGCCTCCGGAGGCACATCATCAGTGCATGATTGCCATGTGATCAGCGCATGATCAGTGACATGATCCCTGCCATTCAGACACGTGGTCACTGCAAGCTCAGTCAGGTGATCAGATCCTGATCAGCAACGTGATTAGTGCATGATCAGCCACGTGATCAGTGTTTGATAAGCCACGTGAGCAGTGCGTGTGCAGTCACGAGATCAGTGTATGATCAGCCACGTGATCAGTGCATGGGCAGTCACATGATCAGTGCATGATAGACATGTGATCAGTGCATGATCAGTCACGTGATCAGTGTATGATCAGCCAGGTGATCACTGCATCATAGCCACGTGATCAGTGCATGATAGCCACCTGATCAGTGCATGATCAGTCACGTGATCTGTGCATGATGTGTCACGTGATCACTGTATCAACATCCACATTATCAGTGCATGCGCAGTGACCTGATCAGGGAATGATAGACACGTGATCAGTGCATGATCAGTCACATGATAAGTGTATTATCAGCCACGTGATCATTGCATGATAGCCACGTGATCAGGGCATGATAGCCATGTGATCAGTACATGATCAGGCACGTGATCAGTGCAGGATGAGTCACGTGATCAGTACATGATCAGTCACACGATCAGCGCAAGATCTGTAACGTGGTCAGTGTATGATCAACCACGTGATCAGTGCATGCCCAGTTAGGAGTAAAGTGCATGATAGCGAAGTGATCAGTGCATGATCAGTCACGTGATCAGTGCATGATAGCCATGTGATCAGTGCATGATAAGTTACCGGATCAGTGTATGATAAGCCACCTGATCAGTGCATGATATCCACCTTATCAGTTCACAATCAGTCACCTGATCAGTGAATGCTCAGTCACGTGATCAGTGCATGATAGCTATGCAATCAGTGCATGATAGCCAGGTGATCAGTGCATGATCAGTCACTTGATCAGTGTATGATCAGCCACGTGATCAGTGTTTGATAAGCCACGTGAGCAGTACATGATCAGTCACCTGATCAGTGTATGATATCTAAGTGATCAGTGCATATGCAGTCACATGATCAGTGCATTATAGCTACGTGATCAGTGCATGATCAGTCTCGTGATCTGTCCATGATCAGTCAGGTGAATCGTGTATGATCAGCCCCGTGATCAGTGCATGGGCAGTCACATGATCAGTGCATGATAGACATGTGATCAGTGCATGATCAGTCAGGTGATCAGTGTATGATCAGCCAGGTGATCACTGCATCATAGCCTCGGGATCAGTGCAGGATAGCCACCTGATCAGTGCATGATCAGTCACGTCATCTGTGCATGATCTGTCACATGATCACTGTATCAACATCCACATAATCAGTGCATGGGCAGTGACGTGATCAGGGAATGATAGACACGTGATCAGTGCATGGTCAGTCACGTGATAAGTGTATTATCAGCCACCTGATCATTGCATGATAGCCACGTGATCAGGGCATGATAGCCATGTGATCAGTACATGATCAGGCACGTGATCAGTGCAGGATCAGTCACTTGATCAGTACATGATCAGTCACATGATCAGTGCAAATCTGTAACGTGATCAGTGTATGATCAACCACGTGAAAAGTGCATGCCCATTTAGGAGAAAAGTGCATGATAGCGAAGTGATCAGTTCATGATTAGTCACGTGATCAGTGCATGATAGCCACGTGATCAGTGCATGATAACCACGTGATCAGTGCATGATTAGTCACGTGTTCAGTGCATGATCAGCCAGGTTACCTGTGCAGGTTAAGCCACATGTTCAGTGCACGATCAGACACGAGATCAGTGAATGATAAACATTTGACCAATGCATGATCAGTCACGTGAGCAGTGTATGATCAACCACGTGATTAGTGCATGATAGCCACGAGACCAGTGCTTGATCAGTCTAGTGATCAGTGTATGATCATCCACATGATCAGTGAATGCCCAGTCAAGTGATCAGTGTATGATAGCCACGTGATTAGTGCACGGGCAGTCACATGTTCAGTGCATGATAGACATGTGATCAGTGCATGATCAGTAGGTGATCAGTGTATGATCAGCCAGGTGATCACTGCATCATAGCCACGTGATCAGTGCATGATAGCCACCTGATCAGTGCATGATCAGTCATGTGATCTGTGCATGATCTGTCACATGAACACTGTATCAACATTCACAGTATCAGTGCATGCGCAGTGACCTGATCAGGGAATGATAGACACGTGATCAGTGCATGATCAGTCACGTGATAAGTGTATTATCAGCCACGTGATCATTGCATGATAGCCACGTGATCAGGGCATGATAGCCATGTGATCAGTATATGATCAGTCACGTGATCAGTGTATACTCAGCCACGTGATCAGTGCATGATAGCCATGAGTTCTGTGCATGATCAGTCTCGTGATCAGTGTATGATCATCCACATGATCAGTGTATGCCCCGTCACGTGATCATAGCATGATAGCCACATTATCTGTGCATGATCAGTTACGTGATGAGGGCATGCACAGTCACATGATCAGTCCAAGAAAGCCACGTGATAAGTGCCTGATCAGTCACGTGTTCAGTGCATGATCAACCAGGTTACCTGTGCATGATAAGCCACATGTTCAGTGCACGATCAGCCACGTGATCAGTGAATGATAAACATTTGATCAGTGCATGATCAGTCATGTGAGCAGTGTATGATCAACCACGTGATTAGTGCATGATAGCCACGAGATCAGTGCTTGATCAGTCTAGTGATCAGTGTATGATCATCCACGTGATCAGTGAATGCCCAGTCACGTGATCAGTGTATGATAGCCACGTGATCAGTGCATGATTAGTCAGGTGATCAGTGCATGATCAGCCAGGTTATCTGTGCATGATCAGCCACATGTTCAGTGCATGATCAGCCAGGTGATCAGTGAATGATAGCCATGTGATCAGTCATGTGATCATTGTATGATCAGCCACGTGAACAGTGCGTGCTCAGTCACGTGATTAGGGCCTGCTGAGCTGCGTGATTCCTGTCTGCTCATCTGCTTCTTAATTGCCAGCTGAGCTGAGACATTCCTGCCTGCTCATCTGCTTGATAATTCCCAGCTGAGCTGTGTGATTCCTGCCTGTTCATCTGCTTGATAATTGCCAGCTGAGCTGCGTGATACCTGTCTGCTCATGTGCTTGATTATTGCCAGCTGAGGTGCGTGATTCTTGCCTGCTCATCTGCTTGACAATTGCCAGCTGAGCCATGTGATTCCTGCCTGCTCAGCTGCTTGATTATTGCCAGCTGTGCAGCATGATTTGTCACAGCTGAGGTCCGTGATTATTGCCTGCTGATTGCGTGATTCGTGCCTGCTCAGCTCTTTGATTATTGCCTCCGGAGGCACATCATCAGTGCATGATTGCCATGTGATCAGCGCATGATCAGTGACATGATCGGTGCCATTCAGACACGTGGTCCCTGCAAGCTCAGTCAGGTGATCAGTTCCTGATCAGCAACGTGATAAGTGCATGATCAGCCACGTGATCAGTGTATGATAAGCCACGTGAGCAGTGCATGTGCAGTCACGAGATCAGTGTATGATAGATATGTGATCAGTGCATGATCAGTCAGGTGATCAGTGTATGATCAGCCAGGTGATCACTGCATCATAGCCACGTGATCAGTGCATGATAGCCACCTGATCAGTGCATGATCAGTCACGTGATCTGTGCATGATCTGTCACATGATCACTGTATCAACATCCACATTATCAGTGCATGCACAGTGACGTGATCAGGGAATGGTAGACACGTGGTCAGTGCATGATCAGTCATGTGATAAGTGTATTATCAGCCACGTGATCATTGCATGATAGCCACGTGATCAGGGCATGATAGCCATGTGATCAGTACATGATCAGGCACGTGATCAGTGCAGGATCAGTCACTTGATCAGTACATGATCAGTCACATGATCAGCGCAAGATCTGTAACGTGGTCAGTGTATGATAAGCCACCTGATCAGTGCATGATCAGTCACGTGATCTGTGCATGATCTGTCACATGATCACTGTATCAACATCCACATTATCAGTGCATGCGCAGTGAGGTGATCAGTGCATGATAGCCATGAATTCTGTGCATGATCAGTCTCGTGATCAGTGTATGGTCATCCACATGATCAGTGTATACCCCGTCACGTGATCATTGCATGATAACCACATTATCTGTGCATGATCAGTTACATGATAAGGGCCTGCACAGTCACATGATCAGTTCAAGATAGCCATGTGATAAGTGCCTGATCATTCACGTGATCAGTGCATAATAGCCACGAGATCAGTGCATGAACAGTCACGTGATCAGTGCATGATAAGTTACCGGATCAGTGTATGATAGGCCACCTGATCAGTGCATGATATCCACCTTATCAGTTCACAATGAGTCACCTGATCAGTGATTGCACAGACACGTGATCAGTGCATGATAGCTATGTGATCAGTGCATGATAGCCAGGTGATCAGTGCATTATCAGTCACGTGATCAGTGTATGATCACCCAGGTGATCAGTGCATGTTCAGCCACGTGATCACTACCTCACCATCCACGTGATCAGGTCATACGCAGTCATGTAAAAAGTGGATGATAGCCAAGTGATCAGTGCATGATCAGTCATGTGATCAGTGCATGATAGCCACGTGATCAGAGCATGATAACCACGTTATCAGTGCATGATAGCCATGTGATCAGTACATGATCAGTCACGTGATCAGTGTATACTCAGCCACGTGATCAGTGCATGATAGCCATGAGTTCTGTGCATGATCAGTCTCGTGATCAGTGTATGATAATCCACATGATCAGTGTATGCCCCAATCATTGCGTGATAGCCACGTTATCTGTGCATGATCAGTTACGTGATAAGGGCATGCACAGTCACATGATCAGTCCAAGATAGCCACGTGATAAGTGCCTGATCAGTCACGTGATCAGTGCATGATCAGCCAGGTTACCTGTGCATGATCAGCCACATGTTCAGTGCACGATCAGACACGTGATCAGTGAATGATAAATATTTGATCAGTGCATGATCAGTCACGTGAGCAGTGTATGATCAACCACGTGATTAGTGCATGATAGCCACGAGATCAGTGCTTGATCAGTCTAGTGATCAGTGTATGATCATCCACGTGATCAGTGAATGCCCAGTCACGTGATCAGTGTATGATAGCCACGTGATCAGTGCATGATTAGTCAGGTGATCAGTGCATGATTAGCCAGGTTATCTGTGCATGATCAGCCACATGTTCAGTGCATGATCAGCCACGTGATCAGTGAATGATAGCCATGTGATCAGTCATGTGATCATTGTATGATCAGCCACGTGAACAGTGCGTGCTCAGTCACGTGATTAGGGCCTGCTGAGCTGCGTGATTCCTGCCTGCTCATCTGCTTGATAATTCCCAGCTGAGCTGTGTGATTCCTGCCTGCTCATCTGCTTGATAATTGCCAGCTGAGCTACGTGATACCTGTCTGCTCATGTGCTTGTTTATTGCCAGCTGAGGTGCGTGATTCCTGCATGCTCATCTGCTTGACAATTGCCAGCTGGGCCATGTGATTCCTGCCTGCTCAGCTGCTTGATTATTGCCAGCTGTGCAGCATGATTTGTCACAGCTGAGGTCCATGATTATTGCCTGCTGATTGCGTGATTCGTGCCTGCTCAGCTCTTTGATTATTGCCTCCGGAGGCACATCATCAGTGCATGATTGCCATGTGATCAGCGCATGATCAGTGACATGATCGGTGCCATTCAGACAGGTGGTCACTGCATGCTCAGTCACGTGATCAGTTCCTGATCAGCAACGTGATTACTACATGATCAGCCACGTGATCAGTGTATGATAAGCCACGTGAGCAGTGCATGTGCAGTCACGAGTTCAGTGTATGATAAGCCACGTGAGCAGTGCATGTGCAGTCACGAGATCAGTGTATGATCAGCCACGTGATCAGTGTATGATAAGCCACGTGAGCAGTGCATGACCAGTCACGTGATCAGTGTATGATATCCACATGATCAGTGCATGTGCAGTCACGTAATCAGTGCATTATAGCTACGTGATCAGTGCATGATCAGTCACGCGATCTGTGCATGATCTGTCACGTGATCACTGTATCAACATCCACATTATCAGTGCATGCGCAGTGACGTGATCAGGGAATGATAGACACGTGATCAATGCATGATCAGTCACGTGATAAGTGTATTATCAGCCACGTGATCATTGCATGAATGCCAGGTGATCAGGGCATGATAGCCATGTGATCAGTACATGATCAGGCACATGATCAGTGCAGGATGAGTCACGTGATCAGTACCTGATCAGTCACATGATCAGCGCAAGATCTGTAACGTGGTCAGTGTATGATCAACCACGTCATCAGTGCATGCCCAGTTAGGAGTAAAGTGCATGATAGCGAAGTGATCAGTGCATGATCAGTCACGTGATCAGTGCATGATAGCCGTGTGATCAGTGCATGAACAGTCACGTGATCAGTGCATGACCAGTTACGTGAACAGTGCATGATAGACACGTGATCAGTGCATGATAAGTTACCGGATCAGTGTATGATAAGCCACCTGATCAGTGCATGATATCCACCTTATCAGTTTACAATCAGTCACCTGATCAGTGAATGCACAGTCACGTGATCAGTGCATGATAGCTATGCGATCAGTGCATGATAGCCAGGTGATCAGTGCATGATCAGTCACGTGATCAGTGTATGATCAGTCATGTGATCAGTGTATACTCAGCCACGTGATCAGTGCATGATAGCCATGAGTTCTGTGCATGATCAGTCTCGTGATCAGTGTATGATCATCCATATGATCAGTGTATGACCCGTCACGTGATCATTGCATGATAGCCATATTATCTGTGCATGATTAGTTACGTGATAAGGGCATGCACAGTCACATGATCAGTCCAAGATAGCCACGTGATAAGTGCCTGATCAGTCACATGTTCAGTGCATGATCAGCCAGGTTACCTGTGCATGATAAGCCACATGTTCAGTGCACGATCAGCCACGTGATCAGTGAATGATAAACATTTGATCAGTGCATGATCAGTCATGTAAGCAGTGTATGATCAACCACGTGATTAGTGCATGATAGGCAGGAGATCAGTGCTTGATCAGTCTAGTGATCAGTGTATGATCATCCACATGATCAGTGAATGCCCAGTCAAGTGATCAGTGTATGATAGCCACGTGATTAGTGCACGGGCAGTCACATGTTCAGTGCATGATAGACATGTGATCAGTGCATGATCAGTAGGTGATCAGTGTATGATCAGCCAGGTGATCACTGCATCATAGCCACGTGATCAGTGCATGATAGCCACCTGATCAGTGCATGATCAGTCACGTGATCTGTGCATGATCTGTCACATGACCACTGTATCAACATTCACAGTATCAGTGCATGCGCAGTGACCTGATCAGGGAATGATAGACACGTGATCAGTGCATGATCAGTCACGTGATAAGTGTATTATCAGCCACGTGATCATTGCATGATAGCCACGTGATCAGGGCATGATAGCCATGTGATCAGTACATGATCAGTCACGTGATCAGTGTATACTCAGCCACGTGATCAGTGCATGATAGCCATGAGTTCTGTGCTTGATCAGTCTCGGGATCAGTGTATGATCATCCACATGATCAGTGTATGCCCCGTCACGTGATCATAGCATGATAGCCACATTATCTGTGCATGATCAGTTACGTGATAAGGGCATGCACAGTCACATGATCAGTCCAAGAAAGCCACGTGATAAGTGCCTGATCAGTCACGTGTTCAGTGCATGATCAACCAGGTTACCTGTGCATGATAAGCCACATGTTCAGTGCACGATCAGCCACGTGATCAGTGAATGATAAACATTTGATCAGTGCATGATCAGTCATGTGAGCAGTGTATGATCAACCACGTGATTAGTGCATGATAGCCACGAGATCAGTGCTTGATCAGTCTAGTGATCAGTGTATGATCATCCACGTGATCAGTGAATGCCCAGTCACGTGATCAGTGTATGATAGCCACGTGATCAGTGCATGTTTAGTCAGGTGATCAGTGCATGATCAGCCAGGTTATCTGTGCATGATCAGCCACATGTTCAGTGCATGATCAGCCAGGTGATCAGTGAATGATAGCCATGTGATCAGTCATGTGATCATTGTATGATCAGCCACGTGAACAGTGCGTGCTCAGTCACGTGATTAGGGCCTGCTGAGCTGCGTGATTCCTGCCTGCTCATCTGCTTCTTAATTGCCAGCTGAGCTGAGACATTCCTGCCTGCTCATCTGCTTGATAATTCCCAGCTGAGCTGTGTGATTCCTGCCTGTTCATCTGCTTGAAAATTGCCAGCTGAGCTGCGTGATACCTGTCTGCTCATGTGCTTGATTATTGCCAGCTGAGGTGCGTGATTCTTGCCTGCTCATCTGCTTGACAATTGCCAGCTGAGCCATGTGATTCCTGCCTGCTCAGCTGCTTGATTATTGCCAGCTGTGCAGCATGATTTGTCACAGCTGAGGTCCATGATTATTGCCTGCTGATTGCGTGATTCGTGCCTGCTCAGCTCTTTGATTATTGCCTCCGGAGGCACATCATCAGTGCATGATTGCCATGTGATCAGCGCATGATCAGTGACATGATCGGTGCCATTCAGACACGTGGTCCCTGCAAGCTCAGTCAGGTGATCAGTTCCTGATCAGCAACGTGATAAGTGCATGATCAGCCACGTGATCAGTGTATGATAAGCCACGTGAGCAGTGCATGTGCAGTCACGAGATCAGTGTATGATAGATATGTGATCAGTGCATGATCAGTCAGGTGATCAGTGTATGATCAGCCAGGTGATCACTGCATCATAGCCACGGGATCAGTGCATGATAGCCACCTGATCAGTGCATGATCAGTCACGTGATCTGTGCATGATCTGTCACATGATCACTGTATCAACATCCACATTATCAGTGCATGCACAGTGACGTGATCAGGGAATGGTAGACACGTGGTCAGTGCATGATCAATCATGTGATAAGTGTATTATCAGCCACGTGATCATTGCATGATAGCCACGTGATCAGGGCATGATAGCCATGTGATCAGTACATGATCAGGCACGTGATCAGTGCAGGATCAGTCACTTGATCAGTACATGATCAGTCACATGATCAGCGCAAGATCTGTAACGTGGTCAGTGTATGATAAGCCACCTGATCAGTGCATGATCAGTCACGTGATCTGTGCATGATCTGTCACATGATCACTGTATCAACATCCACATTATCAGTGCATGCGCAGTGAGGTGATCAGTGCATGATAGCCATGAGTTCTGTGCATGATCAGTCTCGTGATCAGTGTATGGTCATCCACATGATCAGTGTATACCCCGTCACGTGATCATTGCATGATAACCACATTATCTGTGCATGATCAGTTACATGATAAGGGCCTGCACAGTCACATGATCAGTTCAAGATAGCCATGTGATAAGTGCCTGATCATTCACGTGATCAGTGCATAATAGCCACGAGATCAGTGCATGAACAGTCACGTGATCAGTGCATGATAAGTTACCGGATCAGTGTATGATAGGCCACCTGATCAGTGCATGATATCCACCTTATCAGTTCACAATCAGTCACCTGATCAGTGAATGCACAGACACGTGCTCAGTGCATGATAGCTATGTGATCAGTGCATGATAGCCAGGTGATCAGTGCATTATCAGTCACGTGATCAGTGTATGATCACCCAGGTGATCAGTGCATGTTCAGCCACGTGATCACTACCTCACCATCCACGTGATCAGGTCATACGCAGTCATGTGAAAAGTGGATGATAGCGAAGTGATCAGTGCATGATCAGTCATGTGATCAGTGCATGATAGCCACGTGATCAGAGCATGATAACCACGTTATCAGTGCATGATAGCCATGTGATCAGTACATGATCAGTCACGTGATCAGTGTATACTCAGCCACGTGATCAGTGCATGATAGCCATGAGTTCTGTGCATGATCAGTCTCGTGATCAGTGTATGATAATCCACATGATCAGTGTATGCCCCAATCATTGCGTGATAGCCACATTATCTGTGCATGATCAGTTACGTGATAAGGGCATGCACAGTCACATGATCAGTCCAAGATAGCCACGTGATAAGTGTCTGATCAGTCACGTGATCAGTGCATGATCAGCCAGGTTACCTGTGCATGATCAGCCACATGTTCAGTGCACGATCAGACACGTGATCAGTGAATGATAAACATTTGATCAGTGCATGATCAGTCACGTGAGCAGTGTATGATCAACCACGTGATTAGTGCATGATAGCCACGAGATCAGTGCTTGATCAGTCTAGTGATCAGTGTATGATCATCCACGTGATCAGTGAATGCCCAGTCACGTGATCAGTGTATGATAGCCACGTGATCAGTGCATGATTAGTCAGGTGATCAGTGCATGATTAGCCAGGTTATCTGTGCATGATCAGCCACATGTTCAGTGCATGATCAGCCAAGTGATCAGTGAATGATAGCCATGTGATCAGTCATGTGATCATTGTATGATCAGCCACGTGAACAGTGCGTGCTCAGTCACGTGATTAGGGCCTGCTGAGCTGCGTGATTCCTGCCTGCTCATCTGCTTGATAATTCCCAGCTGAGCTGTGTGATTCCTGCCTGCTCATCTGCTTGATAATTGCCAGCTGAGCTACGTGATACCTGTCTGCTCATGTGCTTGTTTATTGCCAGCTGAGGTGGGTGATTCCTGCATGCTCATCTGCTTGACAATTGCCAGCTGGGCCATGTGATTCCTGCCTGCTCAGCTGCTTGATTATTGCCAGCTGTGCAGCATGATTTGTCACAGCTGAGGTCCATGATTATTGCCTGCTGATTGCGTGATTCGTGCCTGCTCAGCTCTTTGATTATTGCCTCCGGAGGCACATCATCAGTGCATGATTGCCATGTGATCAGCGCATGATCAGTGACATGATCGGTGCCATTCAGACAGGTGGTCACTGCATGCTCAGTCACGTGATCAGTTCCTGATCAGCAACGTGATTACTACATGATCAGCCACGTGATCAGTGTATGATAAGCCACGTGAGCAGTGCATGTGCAGTCACGAGTTCAGTGTATGATAAGCCACGTGAGCAGTGCATGTGCAGTCACGAGATCAGTGTATGATCAGCCACCTGATCAGTGTATGATAAGCCACGTGAGCAGTGCATGACCAGTCACGTGATCAGTGTATGATATCCACATGATCAGTGCATGTGCAGTCACGTAATCAGTGCATTATAGCTACGTGATCAGTGCATGATCAGTCACGCGATCTGTGCATGATCTGTCACGTGATCACTGTATCAACATCCACATTATCAGTGCATGCGCAGTGACGTCATCAGGGAATGATAGACACGTGATCAATGCATGATCAGTCACGTGATAAGTGTATTATCAGCCACGTTATCATTGCATGAATGCCAGGTGATCAGGGCATGATAGCCATGTGATCAGTACATGATCAGGCACATGATCAGTGCAGGATGAGTCACGTGATCAGTACCTGATCAGTCACATGATCAGCGCAAGATCTGTAACGTGGTCAGTGTATGATCAACCACGTCATCAGTGCATGCCCAGTTAGGAGTAAAGTGCATGATAGCGAAGTGATCAGTGCATGATCAGTCACGTGATCAGTGCATGATAGCCGTGTGATCAGTGCATGAACAGTCACGTGATCAGTGCATGACCAGTTACGTGAACAGTGCATGATAGCCACGTGATCAGTGCATGATAAGTTACCGGATCAGTGTATGATAAGCCACCTGATCAGTGCATGATATCCACCTTATCAGTTTACAATCAGTCACCTGATCAGTGAATGCACAGTCACGTGATCAGTGCATGATAGCTATGCGATCAGTGCATGATAGCCAGGTGATCAGTGCATGATCAGTCACGTGATCAGTGTATGATCAGTCATGTGATCAGTGTATACTCAGCCACGTGATCAGTGCATGATAGCCATGAGTTCTGTGCATGATCAGTCTCGTGATCAGTGTATGATCATCCATATGATCAGTGTATGCCCCGTCACGTGATCATTGCATGATAGCCATATTATCTGTGCATGATTAGTTACGTGATAAGGGCATGCACAGTCACATGATCAGTCCAAGATAGCCACGTGATAAGTGCCTGATCAGTCACATGTTCAGTGCATGATCAGCCAGGTTACCTGTGCATGATAAGCCACATGTTCAGTGCACGATCAGCCACGTGATCAGTGAATGATAAACATTTGATCAGTGCATGATCAGTCATGTGAGCAGTGTATGATCAACCACGTGATTAGTGCATGATAGGCAGGAGATCAGTGCTTGATCAGTCTAGTGATCAGTGTATGATCATCCACGTGATCAGTGAATGCCCAGTCACGTGATCAGTGTATGATAGCCACGTGATCAGTGCATGATTCGTCAGGTGATCAGTGCATGATCAGCCAGGTTATCTGTGCATGATCAGCCACATGTTCAGTGCATGATCAGCCAGGTGATCAGTGAATGATAGCCATGTGATCAGTCATGTGATCATTGTATGATCAGCCACGTGAACAGTGCGTGCTCAGTCACGTGATTAGCGCCTGCTGAGCTGCGTGATTCCTGCCTGCTCATCTGCTTCTTAATTGCCAGCTGAGCGAGACATTCCTGCCTGCTCATCTGCTTCTTAATTGCCAGATGAGCTGAGACATTCCTGCCTGCTCATCTGCTTGACAATTGCCAGCTGAGCCATGTGATTCCTGCCTGCTCAGCTGCTTGATTATTGCCAGCTGTGCAGCATGATTTGTCACAGCTGAGGTCCAAGATTATTGCCTGCTGATTGCGTGATTCGTGCCTGCTCAGCTCTTTGATTATTGCCTCCGGAGGCACATCATCAGTGAATGATTGACTTGTGATCAGCACATGATCAGTGACATGATCGGTGCCATTCAGACACGTGGTTACTGCATGCTCAGTCAGGTGATCAGTTCCTGATCAGCAACGTGATTAGTGCATGATCAGCCATGTGATCAGTGTATGATAAGCCACGTGAGCAGTGCGTGTGCAGTCACGAGATCAGTGTATGATCAGCCAAGTGATCAGTGCATGGGCAGTCACATGATCAGTGCATGATAGACATGTGATCAGTGCATGATCAGTCACGTGATCAGAGTATCATCAGCCACGGGATCAGTGCATGATCAGCCACGTGATCACTACCTCACCATGCACGTGATCCGGTCATGCGCAGTCATGTGAAAAGTGGATGATAGCGAAGTGATCAGTGCATGATCAGTCACGTGATAAGTGCATGATAGCCACGTGTTCAGTGCATGATAACCACTTTATCAGTGCATGATAGCCATGTGATCAGTACATGATCAGTCACGTGATCAGTGTATACTCAGCCACGTGATCAGTGCACGATAGCCATGAGTTTTGTGCATGATTAGTCTCGTGATCAGTGTATGATCATCCACATGATCAGTGTATGCCCCATCACGTGATCATAGCATGATAGCCACATTATCTGTGCATGATCAGTTATGTGATAAGGGCATGCACAGTCACATGATCAGTCCAAGATAGCCACGTGATAAGTGCCAGATCAGTCACGTGTTCAGTGCATGATCAGCCAGGTTACCTGTGCATGATAAGCCACATGTTCAGTGCACGATCAGACACGTGATCAGTGAATGATAAACATTTGATCAGTGCATGATCAGTCATGTGAGCAGTGTATGATCAACCACGTGATTAGTGCATGATAGCCACGAGATCAGTGATTGATCAGTCTAGTGATCAGTGTATGATCATCCACGTGATCAGTCAATGCCCAGTCACGTGATCAGTGTATGATAGCCACGTGATCAGTGCATGATTCGTCAGGTGATCACTGCATGATCAGCCAGGTTATCTGTGCATGATCAGCCACATGTTCAGTGCATGATCAGCCACCTAATCAGTGAATGATAGCCATGTGATCAGTCATGTGATCATTGTATGATCAGCCACGTGAACAGTGTGTGCTCAGTCACGTGATTAGGGCCTGCTGAGCAGCGTGATTCCTGCCTGCTCATCTGCTTCTTACTTGCCAGCTGAGGTGCGTGATTCCTGCCTGCTCATCTGCTTGACAATTGCCAGCTGAGCCATGTGATTCCTGCCTGCTCAGCTGCTTGATTATTGCCAGCTGTGCAGCATGATTTGTCACAGCTGAGCTCCAAGATTATTGCCTGCTGATTGCGTGATTCGTGCCTGCTCAGCTCTTTGATTATTGCCTCCGGAGGCACATCATCAGTGCATGATTGCCATGTGATCAGCGCATGATCAGTGACATGATCGGTGCCATTCAGACAGGTGGTCACTGCATGCTCAGTCAGGTGAACAGTTCCTGATCAGCAACGTGATTAGTGCATGATCAGCCATGTGATCAGTGTATGATAAGCCACGTGAGCAGTGCGTGTGCAGTCACGAGATCAGTGTATGATCAGCCAAGTGATCAGTGCATGGGCAGTCACATGATCAGTGCATGATAGACATGTGATCAGTGCATGATCAGTCAGGTGATCAGTGTATGATCAGCCAGGTGATCACTGCATCATAGCCACGTGATCAGTGCATGATAGCCACCTGATCAGTGCATGATCAGTCACGTGATCAGTGCATGATGTGTCACGTGATCACTGTATCAACATCCACATTATCAGTGCATGCGCAGTGACGTGATCAGGGAATGATAGACACGTGATCAGTGCATGATCAGTCACGTGATAAGTGTATTATCAGCCACGTGATCATTGCATGATAGCCACGTGATCAGGGCATGATAGCCATGTGATCAGTACATGATCAGGCACGTGATCAGTGCAGGATGAGTCACGTGATCAGTACATGATCAGTCACATGATCAGCACAAGATCTGTAACGTGGTCAGTGTATGATCAACCACGTGATCAGTGCATGCCCAGTTAGGAGTAAAGTGCATGATAGCGAAGTGATCATTGCATGATCAGTCACGTGATCAGTGCATGATAGCCACGTGATCAGTGCATGAACAGTCACGTGACCAGTGCATGACCAGTTACGTGATCAGTGCATGATATCCACGTGATCAGTGCATGATAAGTTACCGGATCAGTGCATGATAAGCCACCTGATCAGTGCATGATATCCACCTTATCAGTTCACAATCAGTCACCTGATCCGTGAATGCACTGTCACGTGATATGTGCATGATAGCTATGCAATCAGTGCATGATAGCCAGGTGTCAGTGCATGATCAGTCACGTGATCAGTGTATGATCAGCCACGTGATCAGTGTTTGATAAGCCACGTGAGCAGTGCATTATAGCTACGTGATCAGTGCATGATCAGTCTCGTGATCTGTCCATGATCAGTCAGGTGAATCATGTATGATCAGCCCCGTGATCAGTGCATGGGCAGTCACATGATCAGTGCATGATAGACATGTGATCAGTGCATGATCAGTCAGGTGATCAGTGTATGATCAGCCAGGTGATCACTGCATAATAGCCACGGGATCAGTGCACGATAGCCACCTGATCAGTGCATGATCAGTCACGTGATCTGTGCATGATCTGTCACATGATCACTGTATCAACATCCACATAATCAGTGCATGCGCAGTGACGTGATCAGGGAATGATAGACACGTGATCAGTGCATGGTCAGTCACGTGATAAGTGTATTATCAGCCACGTGATCATTGCATGATAGCCACGTGATCAGGGCATGATAGCCATGTGATCAGTACATGATCAGGCACGTGATCAGTGCAGGATCAGTCACTTGATCAGTACATGATCAGTCACATGATCAGTGCAAATCTGTAACGTGATCAGTGTATGATCAACCACTTGATAAGTGCATGCCCATTTAGGAGAAAAGTGCATGATAGCGAAGTGATCAGTGCATGATCAGTCACGTGATCAGTGCATGATAGCCATGTGATCAGTGCATGAACAGTCACGTGATCAGTGCATGACCAGTAACGTGATCAATGCATGATAGCCACGTGATCAGTGCATGATAAGTTACCGGATCAGTGTATGATAAGCCACCTGATCAGTGCATGATATCCACCTTATCAGTTCACAATCAGTCACCTGATCAGTGAATGCACAGTCACGTGATCAGTGCATGATAGCCAGGTGATCAGTGCATGATCAGTCACGTGATCAGTGTATGATCAGCCAAGCGATCACTACCTCACCATCCACGTGATCAGGTCATATGCAGTCATGTGAAAAGTGGATGATAGCGAAGTGATCAGTGCATGATCAGTCACGTGATCAGTGCATGATAGCCACGTGATCAGTGCATGATAACCACGTTATCAGTGCATGATAGCCATTTGATCAGTACATGATCAGTCACGTGATCACTGTATACTCAGCCACGTGATCAGTGCATGATAGCCATGAGTTCTGTGCATGATCAGTCTCGTGATCAGTGTATGATCATCCACATGATCAGTGTATGCCCCGTCACGTGATCATTGCATGATAGCCACATTATCTGTGCATGATCAGTTACGTGATAAGGGCATGCACAGTCACATATCAGTCCAAGATAGCCACGTGATAAGTGCCTGATCAGTCACTTGATCAGTGCAAGATCAGCCAGGTTACCTGTGCATGATAAGCCACATGTTCAGTGCATGATCAGCCACGTGATCAGTGAATGATAAACATTTGATCAGTGCATGATCAGTCACGTGAGCAGTGTATGATCAACCACGTGATTAGTGCATGATAGCCACGAGATCAGTGCTTGATCAGTCTAGTGATCAGTGTATGATCATCCACGTGATCAGTGAATGCCCAGTCACGTGATCAGTGTATGATAGCCACGTGATCAGTGCATGATCAGTCACGTGATAAGTGTATTATCAGCCACGTGATCATTGCATGATAGCCACGTGATCAGGGCATGATAGCCATGTGATCAGTACATGATCAGGCACATGATCAGTGCAGGATGAGTCACGTGATCAGTACCTGATCAGTCACATGATCAGCTCAAGATCTGTAACGTGGTCAGTGTATGATAAGCCACGTGAGCAGTGCATGATCAGTCACGTGATCAGTGTATGATCAGCCACATGTTCAGTGCATGATCAGCCACGTGATCATCGAATGATAGCCATGTGATCAGTCATGTGATCATTGTATGATCAGCCACGTGAACAGTGCGTGCTCAGTCACGTGATTAGGGCCTGCTGAGCTGCGTGATTCCTGCCTGCTCATCTGCTTCTTAATTGCCAGCTGAGCTGAGACATTCCTGCCTGCTCATCTGCTTGTTAATTCCCAGCTGAGCTGTGTGATTCCTACCTGCTCATCTGCTTGATAATTGCCAGCTGAGCTGCGTGACACCTGTCTGCTCATGTGCTTGATTATTGCCAGCTGAGGTGCGTGATTCCTGCCTGCTCATCTGCTTGACAATTGCCAGCTGAGCCATGTGATTCCTGCCTGCTCAGCTGCTTAATTATTGCCAGCTGTGCAGCATGATTTGTCACAGCTGCTGATTGCGTGATTGGTGCCTGCTCAGCTCTTTGATTATTGCCTCCGTAGGCACATCATCAGTGCATGATTGCCATGTGATCAGCGCATGATCAGTGACATGATCGGTGCCATTCAGACACGTGGTCACTGCCTGCTCCGTCACGTGATCAGTTCCTGATCAGTAACGTATTTGTGCATGATCAGCCACGTGATCAGTGTATGATAAGCCACGTGAGCAGTGCATGACCAGTCACGTGATCAGTGAATGATATTCACGTGATCAGTGCATTTGCAGTCACGTGATCAGTGCATTGTAGCTACGTGAACAGTGCAGGATCAGTCACGTGATCAATGTTTGATAAGCCACGTGAGCAGTGCATGATTTGCCAGGTGATCAGTGTATGATCAGCCACGTGTTCAGTGCATGTGCAGTCACGAGATCAGTGTATGATCAGCCACGCGATCAGTGTATGATAAGCCACGTGAGCAGTGCATGATCAGTCACGTGATCAGTGTATGATATTCACGTGATCAGTGTATGTTCAGTCACGAGATCAGTGTATGATCAGCCACTCGATCAGTGTATGATCAGCCAGGTGATCAGTGCATGATCAGCCACGTGATCACTACCTCACGATCCACGTGATCAGGTTATGCCCAGTCATGTGAAAAGTGAATGATAGCGAAGTGATCAGTGCATGATCAGTCAGGTGATCAGTGCATGATAGCCCCGTGATCAGTGCATGATAACCACGTGATCAGTGCATGATTAGTCACGTGTTCAGTGAATGATCAGCCAGGTTACCTGTGCATGTTAAGCCACATGTTCAGTGCACGATCAGACACGTGATCAGTGAATGATAAACATTTGATCAGTGCATGATCAGTCACGTGAGCAGTGTATGATCAATCACGTGATTAGTGCATGATAGCCATGAGATCAGTGCTTGATCAGTCTAGTGATCAGTGTATGATCATCCACGTGATCAGTGAATGCCCAGTCAAGTGATCAGTGTATGATAGCCATGTGATCAGTGCACGGGCAGTCACATGATCAGTGCATGATAGACATGTGAACAGTGCATGATCAGTAGGTGATCAGTGTATGATCAGCCAGGTGATCACTGCATCATAGCCACGTGATCAGTGCATGATAGCCACCAGATCAGTGCATGATCAATCACATGTTCTGTGCATGATCTGTCACATGACCACTGTATCAACATCCACATTATCAGTGCATGCGCAGTGAAGAGATCAGGGAATGTTAGACACGTGATGAGTGCATGATCAGTCACGTGATAAGTGTATTATCAGCCACGTGATCATTGCATGATAGCCACCTGATCAGGGCATGATAGCCATGTGATCAGTACATGATCAGGCACGTGATCAGTGGAGGATCAGTCACTTGATCAGTACATGAACAGTCACATGATCAGTGCAAGATCTGTAACGTGATCAGTGTATGATCAACCACGTGAACATTGCATGCCCATTTAGGAGAAAAGTGCATGATAGTGAAGTGATCAGTGCATGATCAGTCACGTGATCAGTGCATGATAGCCACGTGATCAGTGCATGAACAGTCACGTGATCAGTGCATGACCAGTAACGTGAACAGTGCATGATAGCCACGTGATCAGTATATGATAAGTTACCGGATCAGTGTATGATAAGCCACCTGATCAGTGCATGATATCCACTTTATCAGTTCACAATCAGTCACCTGATCAGTGAATGCACAGTCACGTGATCAGTGCATGATAGCTATGCGATCAGTGCATGATAGCCAGGTGATCAGTGCATGATCAGTCACGTGATCAGAGTATGATCAGCCACGTGATCAGTGCATGATCAGCCACGTGATCACTACCTCAGCATCCACGTGATCAGGTCATGCCCAGTCATGTGAAAAGTGGATGATAGCGAAGTGACCAGTGCATGATCAGTCACGTGATCAGTGCATGATAGCCACGTGATCAGTGCATGATAACCACGTTATCAGTGCATGATAGCCATGTGATCAGTACATGATCAGTCACGTGATCAGTGTATACTCAGCCACGGGATCAGTGCATGATAGCCATGAGTTCTGTGCATGATCAGTCTCGTGATCAGTGTATGATCATCCACATGATCAGTGTATGCCCCGTCACGTGATCATAGCATGATAGCCACATTATCTGTGCATGATCAGTTACGTGATAAGGGCATGCACAGTCACATGATCAGTCCAAGATAGCCACGTGATAAGTGCCTGATCAGTCACGTGATCAGTGCATGATCAGCCAGGTTACCTGTGCATGATAAGCCACATGTTCAGTGCACGATCAGACACGTGATCAGTGAATGATAAACATTTGATCAGTGCATGATCAGTCATGTGAGCAGTGTATGATCAACCACGTGATTAGTGCATGATAGCCACGAGATCAGTGCTTGATCAGTCTAGTGATCAGTGTATGATCATCCACGTGATCAGTGAATGCCCAGTCACGTGATCAGTGTATGATAGCCACGTGATTAGTGCATGATTAGTCACGTGATCAGTGCATGATCAGCCAGGTTATCTGTGCATGATCAGCCACATGTTCAGTGCAGGATCAGCCACGTGATCATGGAATGATAGCCATGTGATCAGTCATGTGATCATTGTATGATCAGCCACGTGAACAGTGCGTGCTCAGTCACGTGATTAGGGCCTGCTGAGCTGCGTGATTCCTGCCTGCTCATCTGCTTCTTAATTGCCAGCTGAGCTGAGACATTCCTGCCTGCTCATCTGCTTGACAATTGCCAGCTGAGCCATGTGATTCCTGCCTGCTCAGCTGCTTGATTATTGCCAGCTGTGCAGCATGATTTGTCACAGCTGAGGTCCAAGTTTATTGCCTGCTGATTGCGTGATTCGTGCCTGCTCAGCTCTTTGATTATTGCCTCCGGAGGCACATCATCAGTGCATGATTGCCATGTGATCAGCGCATGATCAGTGACATGATCGGTGCCATTCAGACACGTGGTTACTGCATGCTCAGTCAGGTGATCAGTACCTGATCAGCAACGTGATTAGTGCATGATCAGCCATGTGATCAGTGTATGATAAGCCAGGTGAGCATTGCGTGTGCAGTCACGAGATCAGTGTATGATCAGCCACGTGATCAGTGCATGGGCAGTCACATGATCAGTGCATGATAGACATGTGATCAGTGCATGATCAGTCACGGGATGAGTGTATGATCAGCCAGGTGATCACTGCATCATAGCCACGTGATCAGTGCATGATAGCCACCTGATCAGTGCATGATCAGTCACGTGATCTGTGCATGATCTGTCACGTGATCACTGTATCAATATCCACATTATCAGTGCATGCGCAGTGACCTGATCAGGGAATGATAGACACGTGATCAGTGCATGATCTGTCACGTGATAAGTGTATTATCAGCCACGTGATTATTGCATGATAGCCACGTGATCAGTGCATGATAGCCACGTGATCAGTGCATGAACAGTCACGTGATCAGTGCATGACCAGATACGTGATCAGTGCATGATAGCCACGTGATCAGTGCATGATAAGTTACCGGATCAGTGTATGATAAGCCACCTGATCAGTGCATGATATCCACCTTATCAGTTCACAATCAGTCACCTGATCAGTGAATGCACAGTCACGTGATCAGTGCATGATAGCTATGCGATCAGTGCATGATAGTCAGGTGTTTACTGCATGATCAGTCACGTGATCAGTGTATGATCAGCCACGTGATCAGTGTTTGATAAGCCACGTGAGCAGTGCATGATCAGTCACGTGATCAGTGTATGATATCTACGTGATCATTGCATATGCAGTCACATGATCAGTGCATTATAGCTACGTGATCAGTGCATGATCAGTCTCGTGATCTGTCCATGATCAGTCAGGTGAATCGTGTATGATCAGCCCCGTGATCAGTGCATGGGCATTCACATGATCATTGCATGATAGATATGTGATCAGTGCATGATCAGTCAGGTGATCAGTGTATGATCAGCCAGGTGATCACTGCATCATAGCCACGTGATCAGTGCACGATAGCCACCTGATCAGTGCATGAGCAGTCACGTGATCTGTGCATGATCTGTCACATGATCACTGTATCAACATCCACATAATCAGTGCATGGGCAGTGACGTGATCAGGGAATGATAGACAGGTGATCAGTGCATGGTCAGTCAGGTGATAAGTGTATTATCAGTCACGTGATCATTGCATGATAGCCACGTGATCAGGGCATGATAGCCATGTGATCAGTACAGGATCAGGCACGTGATCAGTGCAGGATCAGTCACTTGATCAGTACATGATCAGTCACATGATCAGTGCAAATCTGTAACGTGATCAGTGTATGATCAACCACGTGATTAGTGCATGCGCATTTAGGAGAAAAGTGCATGATAGCGAAGTGATCAGTGCATGATCAGTCACGTGATCAGTGCATGATAGCCATGTGATCAGTGCATGAACAGTCACGTGATCAGTGCATGACGAGTAACGTGATCAGTGCATGATAGCCACGTGATTAGTGCATGATAAGTTACCGGATCAGTGTATGATAAGCCACCTGATCAGTGCATGATATCCACCTTATCAGTTTACAATCAGTCACGTGTTCAGTGAATGCACAGTCACGTGATCAGTGCATGATAGCCAGGTGATCAGTGCATGATCAGTCACGTGATCAGTGTATGATCAGTCACGTTATCAGTGCATGATCAGCCAAGTGATGACTACCTCACCATCCAAGTGATCAGGTCAAATGCAGTCATGTGAAAAGTGGATGATAGCGAAGTGATCAGTGCATGATCAGTCACGTGATCAGTGCATGATAGCCACGTGATCAGTGCATGATAACCACCTTATCAGTGCATGATAGCCTTGTGATCAGTACATGATCAGTCACGTGATCAGTGTATACTCAGCCACGTGATCAGTGCATGACAGCCATGAGTTCTGTGCATGATCAGTCTCGTGATCAGTGTATGATCATCCACATGATCAGTGTATGCCCCATCACGTGATCATTGCATGATAGCCACATTATCTGTGCATGATCAGTTACGTGATAAGGGCATGCACAGTCACATGATCAGTCCAAGATAGCCACGTGATAAGTGCCTGATCAGTCACGTGTTCAGTGCATGACCAGCCACATGTTCAGTGCACGATCAGACACGTGATCAGTGAATGATAAACATTTGATCAGTGCATGATCAGTCACGTGAGCAGTGTATGATCAACCACGTGATTAGTGCATGATAGCCACGAGATCAGTGCATGATCAGTCACGTGATCAGTGTATGATATCCACGTGATCAGTGTATGTGCAGTCATGGGATCAGTGCATTATAGCTACGTGATCAGTGCATAATCAGTCACGTGATCTGTCCTTGATCAGTGAGGTGAATCGTGGATGATCATCCCCGTGATCAGTGCACGGGCAGTCACAAGATCAGTGCATGATAGACATGTGATCAGTGCATGATCAGTCAGGTGATCAGTGTATGATCAGCCAGGTGATCACTGCATCATAGCCAGGTGATCAGTGCATGATAGCCACCTGATCAGTGCATGATCAGTCATGTGATCCGTGCATGATCTGTCACATGATCACTGTATCACCATCCACATTATCAGTGCATGTGCAGTGACGTGATCAGGGAATGATAGACACGTGATCAGTGCATGATCAGTCACGTGATGAGTGTATTATGAGCCACGTGATCATTGCATGAATGCCACGTGATCAGGGCGTGATAGCCATGTGATCAGTACATGATCAGGCACGTGATCAGTGCAGGATCAGTCACGTGATCAGTACATGATCAGTCACTCGATCAGAGCAAGATCTGTAACGTGATCAGTGTATGATCAACCACGTGATCAGTGCATGCCCAGTTAGAAGAAAAGTGCATGATAGCGAAGTGATCAGTGCATGATCAGACACGTGATAAGTGCCTGATCAGTCACGAGATCAGTGCATGATAGCCACGTGATCAGTGCATGATAAGTTACCGGATCAGTGTATGATAAGCCACTTGATCAGTGCATGATATCCACCTTATCAGTTCACAATCAGTCACCTGATCAGTGAATGCACAGTCACGTGATCAGTGCATGATAGCTATGCGATCAGTGCATGATAGTCAGGTGATCAGTGCATGATCAGTCACTAGATCAGTGTATGAATAGCCACGTGATCAGTGCATGATCAGCCAAGTGATGACTACCTCACCATCCACGTGATCAGGTCATATGCAATCATGTAAAAAGTTGCTGATAGCGAAGTGATCAGTGCATGATCAGTCACGTGATCAGTGCATGATAGCCACGTGATCAGTGCATGATAACCACGTTCTCAGTGCATGATAGCCATGTGATCAGTACATGATCAGTCACGTGATCAGTGTATACTCAGCCACGTGATCAGTGCATGATAGCCATGAGTTCTGTGCATGATCAGTCTCGTGATCAGTGTATGATCATCCACATGATCAGTGTATGCCCCATCACGTGATCATTGCATGATAGCCACATTATCTGTGCATGATCAGTTACGTGATAAGGGCATGCACAGTCACATGATCAGTCCAAGATAGCCACGTGATAAGTGACTGATTAATCATGTGATCAGTGCATGATCAGCCAGGTTACCTGTGCGTGATAAGCCACATGTTCAGTGCATGATCAGCCACGTGATCAGTGAATTATAAACATTTTTTTCAGTGCATGATCTGTCACGTGAGCAGTGTATGATCAACCACGTGATTAGTGCATGATAGCCACGAGATCAGTGCTTGATCAGTCTAGTGATCAGTGAATGATCATCCACGTGATCAGTGAATGCCCAGTCACGTGATCAGTGTATGATAGCCACGTGATCAGTGCATGGTTAGTCACGTGATCAGTGCATGATCAGCCACGTTATCTGTGCATGATCAGCCACATGTTCAGTGCATGATCAGCCAGGTGATCAGTGAATGATAGCCATGTGATCAGTCATGTGATCATTGTATGATCAGCCACGTGAACAGTGCATGCTCAGTCACGTGATTAGGGCCTGCTGAGCTGCGTGATTCCTGCCTGCTCATCTGCTTCTTAATTGCCAGCTGAGCTGAGACATTCCTGCCTGCTCATCTGCTTGATAATTCCCAGCTGAGCTGTGTGATTCCTGCCTGCTCATCTGCTTGATAATTGCCAGCTGAGCTGCGTGATACCTGTCTGCTCATGTGCTTGATTATTGCCAGCTGAGGTGCGTGATTCCTGCCTGCTCATCTGCTTGACAATTGCCAGCTGAGCCATGTGATTCCTGCCTGCTCAGCTGCTTGATTATTGCCAGCTGTGCAGCATGATTTGTCACAGCTGAGGTCCATGATTATTGCCTGCTGATTGCGTGATTCGTGCCTGCTCAGCTCTTTGATTATTGCCTCCGGAGGCACATCATCAGTGCATGATTGCCATGTGATCAGCGCATGATCAGTGACATGATCGGTGCCATTCAGACAGGTGGTCACTGCATGCTCAGTCACGTGATCAGTTCCTGATCAGCAACGTGATTAGTGCATGATCAGCCACGTGATCAGTGTATGATAATCCACGTGAGCAGTGCATGTGCAGTCACGGGATCAGTGTATGATCAACCACGTGATCAGTGTATGATAATCCACGTGAGCAGTGCATGACCAGTGACGTGATCAGTGTATGATATCCACATGATCAGTGCATGTGCAGTCACGTGATCAGTGCATTATAGCTACGTGATCAGTGCATGATGAGTCACGTGATCTGTCCATGATCAGTCAGATGAATCGTGTATGATCAGCCCCGTGATCAATACATGGGCAGTCACATGATCAGTGCATGATAGACATGTGATCAGTGCATGATCAGCCAGGTGATCACTGCATCATAGCCACGTAATCAGTACATTATAGCCACCTGATCAGTGCATGATCAATCACGTGATCTGTGCCTGATCTGTCACATGATCACTGTATCAACATCCACATAATCAGTGCATGGGCAGTGACGTGATCAGGGAATGATAGACACGTGATCAGTGCATGGTCAGTCACGTGACAAGTATATTATCAGCCACGTGATCATTGCATGATGGCCACGTGATCAGGGCATGATAGCCATGTGATCAGTACATGATCAGGCACGTGATCAGTGCATGATAGCCACGTGATCAGTGCATGAAAAGTTACCGGCTCAGTGTATGATAAGCCACCTGATCAGTGCATGATATCCACCTTATCAGTTCACAATCAGTCACCTGATCAGTGAATGCACAGTCACGTGATAAGTGCATGATAGCTATGCGATCAGTGCATGATAGCCAGGTGATCAGTGCATGATAAGTTACCGGCTCAGTGTATGATAAGCCACCTGATCAGTGCATGATATCCATCTTATCAGTTCACAATCAGTCACCTGAGCAGTTAATGCACAGTCAGGTGATCAGTGCATGATAGCTATGCGATCAGTGCATGATAGCCAGGTGATCAGTGCATGATCAGTCACGTGATCAGTGTATGATCAGCCACGTGTTCAGTGCATGATTAGCCACGTGATCACTACCTCACCATCCACGTGATCAGGTCATGCGCAGTCATGTGAAAAGTGGATGATAGTGAAGTGATCAGTGCATGATCAGTCACGTGATCAGTGCATGATAGCCACGTCATCAGTGCATGATAACCACATTATCAGAGCATGATAGCCTTGTGATCAGTACATGATCAGTCACGTGATCAGTGTATACTCAGCCACGTGTTCAGTGCATGATAGCCATGAGTTCTGTGCATGATCAGTCTCGTGATCAGTGTATGATCATCCACATGATCAGTGTATGCCCCGTCACGTGATCATTGCATGATAGCCACATTATCTGTGCATGATCAGTTACGTGATAAGGGCATGCACAGTCACATGATCAGTCCAAGATAGCCACGTGATAAGTGCCTGATCAGTCACGTGATCAGTGCATGATCAGCCAGGTTACCTGTGCATGATAAGCCACATGTTCAGTGCACGATCAGACACGTGATCAGTGAATGATAAACTTTTGATCAGTGCATGATCAGTCACGTGAGCAGTGTATGATCAACCACGTGATTAGTGCATGATAGCCACGAGATCAGTGCTTGATCAGTCTAGTGATCAGTGTATGATCATCCACGTGATCAGTGAATGCCCAGTCAAGTGATCAGTGTATGATAGCCACGTGATCAGTGCATGGTTAGTCACGTGATCAGTGCATGATCAGCCAGGTTATCTGTGCATGATCAGCCACATGTTCAGTGCATGATCAGCTACGGGATCAGTGAATGATAGCCATGTGATCAGTCATGTGATCATTGTATGATCAGCCACGTGAACAGTGCCTGCTCAGTCACGTGATTAGGGCCTGCTGAGCTGCGTGATTCCTGCCTGCTCATCTGCTTGATAATTCCCAGCTGAGCTGTGTGATTCCTGCCTGCTCATCTGCTTGATAATTGCCAGCTGAGCTGCGTGATACCTGTCTGCTCATGTGCTTGATTATTGCCAGCTGAGGTGCGTGATTCCTGCATGCTCATCTGCTTGACAATTGCCAGCTGAGCCATGTGATTCCTGCCTGCTCAGCAGCTTGATTATTGCCAGCTGTGCAGCATGATTTGTCACAGCTGAGGTCCATGATTATTGCCTGCTGATTGCGTGATTCGTGCCTGCTCAGCTCTTTGATTATTGCCTCCGGAGGCACATCATCAGTGCATGATTGCCATGTGATCAGCGCATGGTCAGTGACATGATGGGTGCCATTCAGACACGTGGTCACTGCATGCTCAGTCACGTGATCAGTTCCTGATCAGCAACGTGATAAGTGCATGATCAGCCACGTGATCAGTGTATGATAAGCCACGTAAGCAGTGCATGTGCAGTCAGGAGATCAGTGTATGATAAGCCACGTGAGCAGTGCATGTGCAGTCACGAGATCAGTGTATGATCAGCCACGTGATCAGTGTATGATAAGCCACGTGAGCAGTGCATGACCAGTCACGTGATCAGTGTATGATATCCACATGATCAGTGCATGTGCAGTCACGTGATCAGTGCATTATAGCTACGTGATCAGTGCATGATGAGTCACGTGATCTGTCCGTGTTCATTCAGGTGAATCGTGTATGATCATCCCCGTGATCAGTACATGGGCAGTCACATGATCAGTGCATGATAGACATGTGATCAGTGCATGATCAGTCAGGTGATCAGTGTATGATCAGCCAGGTGTTCACTGCATCATAGCCACGTGATCAGTGCATGATAGCCACCTGATCAGTGCATGATCAGTCATGTGATCCGTGCATGATCTGTCACATGATCACTGTATCAACATCCACATTATCAGTGCATGCGCAGTGACGTGATCAGGGAATGATAGACACGTGATCAGTGCATGATCAGTCACGTGATAAGTGTATTATGAGCCACGTGATCATTGCATGAATGCCACGTGATCAGGGCATGATAGCCATGTGATCAGTACATGATCAGGCACGTGATCAGTGCAGGATCAGTCACGTGATCAGTACATGATCAGTCACTCGATCAGAGCAAGATCTGTAACGTGATCAGTGTATGATCAACCACGTGATCAGTGCATGCCCAGTTAGAAGAAAAGTGCATGATAGCGAAGTGATCAGTGCATGATCAGTCACGTGATAAGTGCCTGATAAGTCACGAGATCAGTGCATGATAGCCACGTGATCAGTGCATGATAAGTTACCGGATCAGTGTATGATAAGCCACCTGATCAGTGCATGATATCCACCTTATCAGTTCACAATCAGTCACCTGATCAGTGAATGCACAGTCACGTGATCAGTGCATGATAGCTATGCGATCAGTGCATGATAGCCAGGTGATCAGTGCATGATCAGTCACGTGATCAGTGTATGAATAGCCACGTGATCAGTGCATGATCAGCCAAGTGATGACTACCTCACCATCCACGTGATCAGGTCATATGCAGTCATGTTAAAAGTTGCTGATAGCGAAGTGATCAGTGCATGATCAGTCACGTGATCAGTGCATGATAGCCACGTGATCAGTGCATGATAACCGCGTTCTCAGTGCATGATAGCCATGTGATCAGGACATGATCAGTCACGTGATCAGTGTATACTCAGCCACGTGATCAGTGCATGATAGCCATGAGTTCTGTGCATGATCAGTCTCGTGATCAGTGTATGATCATCCACATGATCAGTGTATGCCCCGTCACGTGATCATTGCATGATAGCCACATTATCTGTGCATGATCAGTTACGTGATAAGGGCATGCACAGTCACATGATCAGTCCAAGATAGCCACGTGATAAGTGCCTGATCAGTCACGTGATCAGTGCATGATCAGCCAGGTTACCTGTGCATGATAAGCCACATGTTCAGTGCACGATCAGACACGTGATCAGTGAATGATAAACTTTTGATCAGTGCATGATCAGTCACGTGAGCAGTGTATGATCAACCACGTGATTAGTGCATGATAGCCACGAGATCAGTGCTTGATCAGTCTAGTGATCAGTGTATGATCATCCACGTGATCAGTGAATGCCCAGTCAAGTGATCAGTGTATGATAGCCACGTGATCAGTGCATGGTTAGTCACGTGATCAGTGCATGATCAGCCAGGTTATCTGTGCATGATCAGCCACATGTTCAGTGCATGATCAGCTACGGGATCAGTGAATGATAGCCATGTGATCAGTCATGTGATCATTGTATGATCAGCCACGTGAACAGTGCCTGCTCAGTCACGTGATTAGGGCCTGCTGAGCTGCGTGATTCCTGCCTGCTCATCTGCTTGATAATTCCCAGCTGAGCTGTGTGATTCCTGCCTGCTCATCTGCTTGATAATTGCCAGCTGAGCTGCGTGATACCTGTCTGCTCATGTGCTTGATTATTGCCAGCTGAGGTGCGTGATTCCTGCATGCTCATCTGCTTGACAATTGCCAGCTGAGCCATGTGATTCCTGCCTGCTCAGCAGCTTGATTATTGCCAGCTGTGCAGCATGATTTGTCACAGCTGAGGTCCATGATTATTGCCTGCTGATTGCGTGATTCGTGCCTGCTCAGCTCTTTGATTATTGCCTCCGGAGGCACATCATCAGTGCATGATTGCCATGTGATCAGCGCATGGTCAGTGACATGATGGGTGCCATTCAGACACGTGGTCACTGCATGCTCAGTCACGTGATCAGTTCCTGATCAGCAACGTGATAAGTGCATGATCAGCCACGTGATCAGTGTATGATAAGCCACGTAAGCAGTGCATGTGCAGTCAGGAGATCAGTGTATGATAAGCCACGTGAGCAGTGCATGTGCAGTCACGAGATCAGTGTATGATCAGCCACGTGATCAGTGTATGATAAGCCACGTGAGCAGTGCATGACCAGTCACGTGATCAGTGTATGATATCCACATGATCAGTGCATGTGCAGTCACGTGATCAGTGCATTATAGCTACGTGATCAGTGCATGATGAGTCACGTGATCTGTCCGTGTTCATTCAGGTGAATCGTGTATGATCATCCCCGTGATCAGTACATGGGCAGTCACATGATCAGTGCATGATAGACATGTGATCAGTGCATGATCAGTCAGGTGATCAGTGTATGATCAGCCAGGTGTTCACTGCATCATAGCCACGTGATCAGTGCATGATAGCCACCTGATCAGTGCATGATCAGTCATGTGATCCGTGCATGATCTGTCACATGATCACTGTATCAACATCCACATTATCAGTGCATGCGCAGTGACGTGATCAGGGAATGATAGACACGTGATCAGTGCATGATCAGTCACGTGATAAGTGTATTATGAGCCACGTGATCATTGCATGAATGCCACGTGATCAGGGCATGATAGCCATGTGATCAGTACATGATCAGGCACGTGATCAGTGCAGGATCAGTCACGTGATCAGTACATGATCAGTCACTCGATCAGAGCAAGATCTGTAACGTGATCAGTGTATGATCAACCACGTGATCAGTGCATGCCCAGTTAGAAGAAAAGTGCATGATAGCGAAGTGATCAGTGCATGATCAGTCACGTGATAAGTGCCTGATAAGTCACGAGATCAGTGCATGATAGCCACGTGATCAGTGCATGATAAGTTACCGGATCAGTGTATGATAAGCCACCTGATCAGTGCATGATATCCACCTTATCAGTTCACAATCAGTCACCTGATCAGTGAATGCACAGTCACGTGATCAGTGCATGATAGCTATGCGATCAGTGCATGATAGCCAGGTGATCAGTGCATGATCAGTCACGTGATCAGTGTATGAATAGCCACGTGATCAGTGCATGATCAGCCAAGTGATGACTACCTCACCATCCACGTGATCAGGTCATATGCAGTCATGTTAAAAGTTGCTGATAGCGAAGTGATCAGTGCATGATCAGTCACGTGATCAGTGCATGATAGCCACGTGATCAGTGCATGATAACCGCGTTCTCAGTGCATGATAGCCATGTGATCAGGACATGATCAGTCACGTGATCAGTGTATACTCAGCCACGTGATCAGTGCATGATAGCCATGAGTTCTGTGCATGATCAGTCTCGTGATCAGTGTATGATCATCCACATGATCAGTGTATGCCCCGTCACGTGATCATTGCATGATAGCCACATTATCTGTGCATGATCAGTTACGTGATAAGGGCATGCACAGTCACATGATCAGTCCAAGATAGCCACGTGATAAGTGCCTGATCAGTCACGTGATCAGTGCATGATCAGCCAGGTTACCTGTGCATGATAAGCCACATGTTCAGTGCACGATCAGACACGTGATCAGTGAATGATAAACTTTTGATCAGTGCATGATCAGTCACGTGAGCAGTGTATGATCAACCACGTGATTAGTGCATGATAGCCACGAGATCAGTGCTTGATCAGTCTAGTGATCAGTGTATGATCATCCACGTGATCAGTGAATGCCCAGTCAAGTGATCAGTGTATGATAGCCACGTGATCAGTGCATGGTTAGTCACGTGATCAGTGCATGATCAGCCAGGTTATCTGTGCATGATCAGCCACATGTTCAGTGCATGATCAGCTACGGGATCAGTGAATGATAGCCATGTGATCAGTCATGTGATCATTGTATGATCAGCCACGTGAACAGTGCCTGCTCAGTCACGTGATTAGGGCCTGCTGAGCTGCGTGATTCCTGCCTGCTCATCTGCTTGATAATTCCCAGCTGAGCTGTGTGATTCCTGCCTGCTCATCTGCTTGATAATTGCCAGCTGAGCTGCGTGATACCTGTCTGCTCATGTGCTTGATTATTGCCAGCTGAGGTGCGTGATTCCTGCATGCTCATCTGCTTGACAATTGCCAGCTGAGCCATGTGATTCCTGCCTGCTCAGCAGCTTGATTATTGCCAGCTGTGCAGCATGATTTGTCACAGCTGAGGTCCATGATTATTGCCTGCTGATTGCGTGATTCGTGCCTGCTCAGCTCTTTGATTATTGCCTCCGGAGGCACATCATCAGTGCATGATTGCCATGTGATCAGCGCATGGTCAGTGACATGATGGGTGCCATTCAGACACGTGGTCACTGCATGCTCAGTCACGTGATCAGTTCCTGATCAGCAACGTGATAAGTGCATGATCAGCCACGTGATCAGTGTATGATAAGCCACGTAAGCAGTGCATGTGCAGTCAGGAGATCAGTGTATGATAAGCCACGTGAGCAGTGCATGTGCAGTCACGAGATCAGTGTATGATCAGCCACGTGATCAGTGTATGATAAGCCACGTGAGCAGTGCATGACCAGTCACGTGATCAGTGTATGATATCCACATGATCAGTGCATGTGCAGTCACGTGATCAGTGCATTATAGCTACGTGATCAGTGCATGATGAGTCACGTGATCTGTCCGTGTTCATTCAGGTGAATCGTGTATGATCATCCCCGTGATCAGTACATGGGCAGTCACATGATCAGTGCATGATAGACATGTGATCAGTGCATGATCAGTCAGGTGATCAGTGTATGATCAGCCAGGTGTTCACTGCATCATAGCCACGTGATCAGTGCATGATAGCCACCTGATCAGTGCATGATCAGTCATGTGATCCGTGCATGATCTGTCACATGATCACTGTATCAACATCCACATTATCAGTGCATGCGCAGTGACGTGATCAGGGAATGATAGACACGTGATCAGTGCATGATCAGTCACGTGATAAGTGTATTATGAGCCACGTGATCATTGCATGAATGCCACGTGATCAGGGCATGATAGCCATGTGATCAGTACATGATCAGGCACGTGATCAGTGCAGGATCAGTCACGTGATCAGTACATGATCAGTCACTCGATCAGAGCAAGATCTGTAACGTGATCAGTGTATGATCAACCACGTGATCAGTGCATGCCCAGTTAGAAGAAAAGTGCATGATAGCGAAGTGATCAGTGCATGATCAGTCACGTGATAAGTGCCTGATAAGTCACGAGATCAGTGCATGATAGCCACGTGATCAGTGCATGATAAGTTACCGGATCAGTGTATGATAAGCCACCTGATCAGTGCATGATATCCACCTTATCAGTTCACAATCAGTCACCTGATCAGTGAATGCACAGTCACGTGATCAGTGCATGATAGCTATGCGATCAGTGCATGATAGCCAGGTGATCAGTGCATGATCAGTCACGTGATCAGTGTATGAATAGCCACGTGATCAGTGCATGATCAGCCAAGTGATGACTACCTCACCATCCACGTGATCAGGTCATATGCAGTCATGTTAAAAGTTGCTGATAGCGAAGTGATCAGTGCATGATCAGTCACGTGATCAGTGCATGATAGCCACGTGATCAGTGCATGATAACCGCGTTCTCAGTGCATGATAGCCATGTGATCAGGACATGATCAGTCACGTGATCAGTGTATACTCAGCCACGTGATCAGTGCATGATAGCCATGAGTTCTGTGCATGATCAGTCTCGTGATCAGTGTATGATCATCCACATGATCAGTGTATGCCCCGTCACGTGATCATTGCATGATAGCCACATTATCTGTGCATGATCAGTTACGTGATAAGGGCATGCACAGTCACATGATCAGTCCAAGATAGCCACGTGATAAGTGCCTGATCAGTCACGTGATCAGTGCATGATCAGCCAGGTTACCTGTGCATGATAAGCCACATGTTCAGTGCACGATCAGACACGTGATCAGTGAATGATAAACTTTTGATCAGTGCATGATCAGTCACGTGAGCAGTGTATGATCAACCACGTGATTAGTGCATGATAGCCACGAGATCAGTGCTTGATCAGTCTAGTGATCAGTGTATGATCATCCACGTGATCAGTGAATGCCCAGTCAAGTGATCAGTGTATGATAGCCACGTGATCAGTGCATGGTTAGTCACGTGATCAGTGCATGATCAGCCAGGTTATCTGTGCATGATCAGCCACATGTTCAGTGCATGATCAGCTACGGGATCAGTGAATGATAGCCATGTGATCAGTCATGTGATCATTGTATGATCAGCCACGTGAACAGTGCCTGCTCAGTCACGTGATTAGGGCCTGCTGAGCTGCGTGATTCCTGCCTGCTCATCTGCTTGATAATTCCCAGCTGAGCTGTGTGATTCCTGCCTGCTCATCTGCTTGATAATTGCCAGCTGAGCTGCGTGATACCTGTCTGCTCATGTGCTTGATTATTGCCAGCTGAGGTGCGTGATTCCTGCATGCTCATCTGCTTGACAATTGCCAGCTGAGCCATGTGATTCCTGCCTGCTCAGCAGCTTGATTATTGCCAGCTGTGCAGCATGATTTGTCACAGCTGAGGTCCATGATTATTGCCTGCTGATTGCGTGATTCGTGCCTGCTCAGCTCTTTGATTATTGCCTCCGGAGGCACATCATCAGTGCATGATTGCCATGTGATCAGCGCATGGTCAGTGACATGATGGGTGCCATTCAGACACGTGGTCACTGCATGCTCAGTCACGTGATCAGTTCCTGATCAGCAACGTGATAAGTGCATGATCAGCCACGTGATCAGTGTATGATAAGCCACGTAAGCAGTGCATGTGCAGTCAGGAGATCAGTGTATGATAAGCCACGTGAGCAGTGCATGTGCAGTCACGAGATCAGTGTATGATCAGCCACGTGATCAGTGTATGATAAGCCACGTGAGCAGTGCATGACCAGTCACGTGATCAGTGTATGATATCCACATGATCAGTGCATGTGCAGTCACGTGATCAGTGCATTATAGCTACGTGATCAGTGCATGATGAGTCACGTGATCTGTCCGTGTTCATTCAGGTGAATCGTGTATGATCATCCCCGTGATCAGTACATGGGCAGTCACATGATCAGTGCATGATAGACATGTGATCAGTGCATGATCAGTCAGGTGATCAGTGTATGATCAGCCAGGTGTTCACTGCATCATAGCCACGTGATCAGTGCATGATAGCCACCTGATCAGTGCATGATCAGTCATGTGATCCGTGCATGATCTGTCACATGATCACTGTATCAACATCCACATTATCAGTGCATGCGCAGTGACGTGATCAGGGAATGATAGACACGTGATCAGTGCATGATCAGTCACGTGATAAGTGTATTATGAGCCACGTGATCATTGCATGAATGCCACGTGATCAGGGCATGATAGCCATGTGATCAGTACATGATCAGGCACGTGATCAGTGCAGGATCAGTCACGTGATCAGTACATGATCAGTCACTCGATCAGAGCAAGATCTGTAACGTGATCAGTGTATGATCAACCACGTGATCAGTGCATGCCCAGTTAGAAGAAAAGTGCATGATAGCGAAGTGATCAGTGCATGATCAGTCACGTGATAAGTGCCTGATAAGTCACGAGATCAGTGCATGATAGCCACGTGATCAGTGCATGATAAGTTACCGGATCAGTGTATGATAAGCCACCTGATCAGTGCATGATATCCACCTTATCAGTTCACAATCAGTCACCTGATCAGTGAATGCACAGTCACGTGATCAGTGCATGATAGCTATGCGATCAGTGCATGATAGCCAGGTGATCAGTGCATGATCAGTCACGTGATCAGTGTATGAATAGCCACGTGATCAGTGCATGATCAGCCAAGTGATGACTACCTCACCATCCACGTGATCAGGTCATATGCAGTCATGTTAAAAGTTGCTGATAGCGAAGTGATCAGTGCATGATCAGTCACGTGATCAGTGCATGATAGCCACGTGATCAGTGCATGATAACCGCGTTCTCAGTGCATGATAGCCATGTGATCAGGACATGATCAGTCACGTGATCAGTGTATACTCAGCCACGTGATCAGTGCATGATAGCCATGAGTTCTGTGCATGATCAGTCTCGTGATCAGTGTATGATCATCCACATGATCAGTGTATGCCCCGTCACGTGATCATTGCATGATAGCCACATTATCTGTGCATGATCAGTTACGTGATAAGGGCATGCACAGTCACATGATCAGTCCAAGATAGCCACGTGATAAGTGCCTGATCAGTCACGTGATCAGTGCATGATCAGCCAGGTTACCTGTGCATGATAAGCCACATGTTCAGTGCACGATCAGACACGTGATCAGTGAATGATAAACTTTTGATCAGTGCATGATCAGTCACGTGAGCAGTGTATGATCAACCACGTGATTAGTGCATGATAGCCACGAGATCAGTGCTTGATCAGTCTAGTGATCAGTGTATGATCATCCACGTGATCAGTGAATGCCCAGTCAAGTGATCAGTGTATGATAGCCACGTGATCAGTGCATGGTTAGTCACGTGATCAGTGCATGATCAGCCAGGTTATCTGTGCATGATCAGCCACATGTTCAGTGCATGATCAGCTACGGGATCAGTGAATGATAGCCATGTGATCAGTCATGTGATCATTGTATGATCAGCCACGTGAACAGTGCCTGCTCAGTCACGTGATTAGGGCCTGCTGAGCTGCGTGATTCCTGCCTGCTCATCTGCTTGATAATTCCCAGCTGAGCTGTGTGATTCCTGCCTGCTCATCTGCTTGATAATTGCCAGCTGAGCTGCGTGATACCTGTCTGCTCATGTGCTTGATTATTGCCAGCTGAGGTGCGTGATTCCTGCATGCTCATCTGCTTGACAATTGCCAGCTGAGCCATGTGATTCCTGCCTGCTCAGCAGCTTGATTATTGCCAGCTGTGCAGCATGATTTGTCACAGCTGAGGTCCATGATTATTGCCTGCTGATTGCGTGATTCGTGCCTGCTCAGCTCTTTGATTATTGCCTCCGGAGGCACATCATCAGTGCATGATTGCCATGTGATCAGCGCATGGTCAGTGACATGATGGGTGCCATTCAGACACGTGGTCACTGCATGCTCAGTCACGTGATCAGTTCCTGATCAGCAACGTGATAAGTGCATGATCAGCCACGTGATCAGTGTATGATAAGCCACGTAAGCAGTGCATGTGCAGTCAGGAGATCAGTGTATGATAAGCCACGTGAGCAGTGCATGTGCAGTCACGAGATCAGTGTATGATCAGCCACGTGATCAGTGTATGATAAGCCACGTGAGCAGTGCATGACCAGTCACGTGATCAGTGTATGATATCCACATGATCAGTGCATGTGCAGTCACGTGATCAGTGCATTATAGCTACGTGATCAGTGCATGATGAGTCACGTGATCTGTCCGTGTTCATTCAGGTGAATCGTGTATGATCATCCCCGTGATCAGTACATGGGCAGTCACATGATCAGTGCATGATAGACATGTGATCAGTGCATGATCAGTCAGGTGATCAGTGTATGATCAGCCAGGTGTTCACTGCATCATAGCCACGTGATCAGTGCATGATAGCCACCTGATCAGTGCATGATCAGTCATGTGATCCGTGCATGATCTGTCACATGATCACTGTATCAACATCCACATTATCAGTGCATGCGCAGTGACGTGATCAGGGAATGATAGACACGTGATCAGTGCATGATCAGTCACGTGATAAGTGTATTATGAGCCACGTGATCATTGCATGAATGCCACGTGATCAGGGCATGATAGCCATGTGATCAGTACATGATCAGGCACGTGATCAGTGCAGGATCAGTCACGTGATCAGTACATGATCAGTCACTCGATCAGAGCAAGATCTGTAACGTGATCAGTGTATGATCAACCACGTGATCAGTGCATGCCCAGTTAGAAGAAAAGTGCATGATAGCGAAGTGATCAGTGCATGATCAGTCACGTGATAAGTGCCTGATAAGTCACGAGATCAGTGCATGATAGCCACGTGATCAGTGCATGATAAGTTACCGGATCAGTGTATGATAAGCCACCTGATCAGTGCATGATATCCACCTTATCAGTTCACAATCAGTCACCTGATCAGTGAATGCACAGTCACGTGATCAGTGCATGATAGCTATGCGATCAGTGCATGATAGCCAGGTGATCAGTGCATGATCAGTCACGTGATCAGTGTATGAATAGCCACGTGATCAGTGCATGATCAGCCAAGTGATGACTACCTCACCATCCACGTGATCAGGTCATATGCAGTCATGTTAAAAGTTGCTGATAGCGAAGTGATCAGTGCATGATCAGTCACGTGATCAGTGCATGATAGCCACGTGATCAGTGCATGATAACCGCGTTCTCAGTGCATGATAGCCATGTGATCAGGACATGATCAGTCACGTGATCAGTGTATACTCAGCCACGTGATCAGTGCATGATAGCCATGAGTTCTGTGCATGATCAGTCTCGTGATCAGTGTATGATCATCCACATGATCAGTGTATGCCCCGTCACGTGATCATTGCATGATAGCCAGGTTATCTGTGCATGATCAGTTACGTGATAAGGGCATGCACAGTCACATGATCAGTCCAAGATAGCCACGTGATAAGTGACTGATTAGTCATGTGATCAGTGCATGATCAGCCAGGTTACCTGTGCGTGATAAGCCACATGTTCAGTGCATGATCAGCCACGTGATCAGTGAATTATAAAGATTTTTTTCAGTGCATGATCTGTCACGTGAGCAGTGTATGATCAACCACGTGATTAGTGCATGATTAGTCACGTGATCAGTGCATGATTAGTCACGGGATCAGTGCATGATCAGCCAGGTTATCTGTGCATGATCAGCCACAGGTTCAGTGCATGATCAGCCAGGTGATCAGTGAATGATAGCCATGTGATCAGTCATGTGATCATTGTATGATCAGCCACGTGAACAGTGTGTGCTCAGTCACGTGATTAGGGCCTGCTGAGCTGCGTGATTCCTGCCTGCTCATCTGCTTCTTAATTGCCAGCTGAGCTGAGACATTCCTGCCTGCTCATCTGTTTGATAATTGCCAGCTGAGCTGTGTGATTCCTGCCTGCTCATCTGCTTGATAATTGCCAGCTGAGCTGCGTGACACATGTCTGCTCATGTGCTTGATTATTGCCAGCTGAGGTGCGTGATTCCTGCCTGCTCATCTGCTTGACAATTGCCAGCTGAGCCATGTGATTCCTGCCTGCTCAGCTGCTTGATTATTGCCAGCTGTGCAGCATGATTTGTCACAGCTGAGGTCCATGATTATGGCCTCCTGATTGCGGGATTCGTGCCTGCTCAGCTCTTTGATTATTGCCTCCGGAGGCACATCATCAGTGCATGATTGTCATGTGATCAGCGCATGATCAGTGACATGATCGGTGCCATTCAGACACGTGGTCACTGCATGCTCAGTCACGTGATCAGTTCCTGATCAGCAACGTGATTAGTGCATGATCAGCCACGTGATCAGTGTATGATAAGCCACGTGAGCAGTGCATGTGCAGTCACGGGATCAGTGTATGATCAACCACGTGATCAGTGTATGATAATCCACGTGAGCAGTGCATGACCAGTGACGTGATCAGTGTATGATATCCACATGATCAGTGCATGTGCAGTCACGTGATCAGTGCATTAAAGCTACGTGATCAGTGCATGATGAGTCACGTGATCTGTCCATGATCAGTCAGGTGAATCGTGTATGATCAGCCCTGTGATCAGTACATGGGCAGTCACATGATCAGTGCATGATAGACATGTGATCAGTGCATGATCAGCCAGGTGATCACTGCATCATAGCCACGTAATCAGTACATGATAGCCACCTGATCAGTGCATGATCAGTCACGTGATCTGTGCCTGATCTGTCACATGATCACTGTATCAACATCCACATAATCAGTGCATGGACAGTGACGTGATCAGGGAATGATAGACACGTGATCAGTGCATGGTCAGTCACGTGATAAGTGTATTATCAGCCACGTGATCATTGCATGATGGCCACGCGATCAGGGCATGATAGCCATGTGATCAGTACATGATCAGTCACGTGATCAGTGCAGGATCAGTCACTTGATCAGTACAAGATCAGTCACATGATCAGTGAAATCTGTAACGTGATCAGTGTATGATCAACCACGTGATCAGTGCATGCCCATTTAGGAGAAAATTGCATGATAATGAAGTGATCAGTGCATGATCAGTCACGTGATCAGTGCATGATAGCCACGTGATCAGTGCATGATAAGTTACCGGCTCAGTGTATGATAAGCCACCTAATCAGTACATGATATCCACCTTATCAGTTCACAATCAGTCACCTGATCAGTGAATGCACAGTTACGTGATCAGTGCATGATAGCTATGCGATCAGTGCATGATAGTCAGGTGATCAGTGCATGATCAGTCACGTGATCAGTGTATGATCAGCCACGTGATCAGTTCATGATCAGGCACGGGATCACTACCTCACCATCCACGTGATCAGGTCATACGCAGTCATGTGAAAAGTGGATGATAGCGAAGTGATCAGTGCATGATCAGTCACGTGATCAGTGCATGATAGCGACGTGATCAGTGCATGATAACCACGTTATCAGTGCATGATAGCCATGTGATCAGTACATGATCAGTCACGTGATCAGTGTATACACAGCCACGTGATCAGTGCATGATAGCCATGAGTTCTGTGCATGATCAGTCTCGTGATCAGTGTATGATCATCCACATGATCAGTGTATGCCCCAATCATTGCGTGATAGCCACATTATCTGTGCATGATCAGTTACGTGATAAGGGCATGCACAGTCACATGATCAGTCCAAGATAGCCACGTGATAAGTGCCTGATCAGTCACGTGATCAGTGCATGATCAGCCACGTGATCAGTGCATGATAGACATGTGATCAGTGCATGATCAGTCACGTGATCAGTGTATGATCAGCCACGTGATCAGTTCATGATCAGGCACGGGATCACTACCTCACCATCCACGTGATCAGGTCATACGCAGTCATGTGAAAAGTGGATGATAGCGAAGTGATCAGTGCATGATCAGTCTCGTGATCAGTGTATGATAAGCCACTTGAGCAATGCATGATTTTCCACGTGATCAGTGTATGATAGCCACGTGATCAGTGCATGGTAAGTCACGTGATCAGTGCATGATCTGCCAGGTTATCTGTGCATGATCAGCCACATGTTCAGTGCATGATCAGCTACGGGATCAGTGAATGATAGCCATGTGATCAGTCATGTGATCATTGTATGATCAGCCACGTGAACAGTGCGTGCTCAGTCACGTGATTAGGGCCTGCTGAGCTGCGTGATTCCTGCCTGCTCATCTGCTTGATAATTCCCAGCTGAGCTGTGTGATTCCTGCATGCTCATCTGCTTGACAATTGCCAGCTGAGCCATGTGATTCCTGCCTGCTCAGCTGCTTGATTATTGCCAGCTGTGCAGCATGATTTGTCACAGCTGAGGTCCATGATTATTGCCTGCTGATTGCGTGATTCGTGCCTGCTCAGCTCTTTGATTATTGCCTCCGGAGGCACATCATCAGTGCATGATTACCATGTGATCAGCGCATGGTCAGTGACATGATGGGTGCCATTCAGACACGTGGTCACTGCATGCTCAGTCACGTGATCAGTTCCTGATCAGCAACGTGATAAGTGCATGATCAGCCACGTGATCAGTGTATGATAAGCCACGTAAACAGTGCATGTGCAGTCAGGAGATCAGTGTATGATAAGCCACGTGAGCAGTGCATGTGCAGTCACGAGATCAGTGTATGATCAGCCACGTGATCAGTGTATGATATCCGCATGATCAGTGCATGTGCAGTCACGTGATCAGTGCATTATAGCTACGTGATCAGTGCATGATGAGTCACGTGATCTGTCCATGATCAGTCAGGTGAATCGTGTATGATCAGCCCCGTGATCAGTACATGGGCAGTCACATGATCAGTGCATGATAGACATGTGATCAGTGCATGATCAGCCAGGTGATCACTGCATCATAGCCACGTAATCAGTACATGATAGCCACCTGATCAGTGCATGATCAGTCACGTGATCTGTGCCTGATCTGTCACATGATCACTGTATCAACATCCACATAATCAGTGCGTGCACAGTGACGTGATCAGGGAATGATAGACACGTGATCAGTGCATTGTCAGTCACGTGATAAGTGTATTATCAGCCACGTGATCATTGCATGATGGCCACGTGATCAGGGCATGACAGCCATGTGATCAGTACATGATCAGGCACGTGATCAGTGCAGGATCAGTCACTTGATCAGTACATGATCAGTCACATGATCAGTGAAATCTGTAACGTGATCAGTGTATGATCAACCACGTGATCAGTGCATGCCCATTTAGGAGAAAAGTGCATGATAATGAAGTGATCAGTGCATGATCAGTCACGTGATCAGTGCATGATAGCCACGTGATCAGTGCATGATAAGTTACCGGCTCAGTGTATGATAAGCCACCTGATCAGTACATGATATCCACCTTATCAGTTCACAATCAGTCACCTGATCAGTGAATGCACAGTCACGTGATCAGTGCATGATAGCTATGCGATCAGTGCATGATAGTCAGGTGATCAGTGCATGAGCAGTCGCGTGATCAGTGTATGATCAGCCACGTGATCAGTTCATGATCAGGCACGGGATCACTACCTCACCATCGACGTGATCAGGTCATACGCAGTCATGTGAAAAGTGGATGATAGCGAAGTGATCAGTGCATGATCAGTCACGTGATCAGTGCATGATAGCCATGAGTTCTGTGCATGATCAGTCTCGTTATCAGTGTATGATCATCCACATGATCAGTGTATGCCCCGTCACGTGATCATTGCATGATAGCCACATAATCTGTGCATGATCAGTTACGTGATAAGGGCATGCACAGTCACATGATCAGTCCAAGATAGCCACGTGATAAGTGTCTGATCAGTCACGTGATCAGTGCATGATCAGCCAGGTTACCTGTGGGTGATAAGCCACATGTTCAGTGCATGCTCAGTCACGTGATCAGTTCCTGAACAGCAACGTGATCAGTGCATGATAGCCACGTGATCAGTGCATGATAAGTTACCGGATCAGTGTATGATAAGCCACCTGATCAGTGCATGATATCCACCTTATCAGTTCACAATCAGTCACCTGATCATTGAATGCACAGTCACGTGATCAGTGCATGATAGCTATGCGATCAGTGCATGATAGTCAGGTGATTACTGCATGATCAGTCACGTGATCAGTGTATGATCAGCCACGTGATCAGTGTTTGATAAGCCACGTGAGCAGTGCATGATCAGTCACGTGATCAGTGTATGATATCTACGTGATCATTGCATATGCAGTCACATGATCAGTGCATTATAGCTACGTGATCAGTGCATGATCAGTCTCGTGATCTGTCCATGTTCAGTCAGGTGAATCGTGTATGATCAGCCCCGTGATCAGTGCATGGGCATTCACATGATCAGTGCATGATAGATATGTGATCAGTGCATGATCAGTCAGGTGATCAGTGTATGATCAGCCAGGTGATCACTGCATCATAGCCACGTGATCAGTGCACGATAGCCACCTGATCAGTGCATGAGCAGTCACGTGATCTGTGCATGATCTGTCACATGATCACTGTATCAACATCCACATAATCAGGGCATGGGCAGTGACGTGATCAGGGAATGATAGACAGGTGATCAGTGCATGGTCAGTCACGTGATAAGTGTATTATCAGTCACGTGATCATTGCATGATAGCCACGTGATCAGGGCATGATAGCCATGTGATCAGTACATGATCAGGCACGTGATCAGTGCAGGATCAGTCACTTGATCAGTACATGATCAGTCACATGATCAGTGCAAATCTGTAACGTGATCAGTGTATGATCAACCACGTGATTAGTGCATGCCCATTTAGGAGAAAAGTGCATGATAGCGAAGTGATCAGTGCATGATCAGTCACGTGATCAGTGCATGATAGCCATGTGATCAGTGCATGAACAGTCATGTGATCAGTGCATGACGAGTAACGTGATCAGTGCATGATAGCCACGTGATTAGTGCATGATAATTTACCGGATAAGTGTATGATAAGACACCTGATCAGTGCATGATATCCACCTTATCAGTTCACAATCAGTCACGTGTTCAGTGAATGCACAGTCACGTGATCAGTGCATGATAGCCAGGTGATCAGTGCATGATCAGTCACGTGATCAGTGTATGATCAGCCACGTGATCAGTGCATGATCAGCCAAGTGATCACTACCTCACCATCCAAGTGATCAGGTCAAATGCAGTCATGTGAAAAGTGGATGATAGCGAAGTGATCAGTGCATGATCAGTCACGTGATCAGTGCATGATAGCCACATGATCAGTGCATGATAACCACCTTATCAGTGCATGATAGCCTTGTGATCAGTACATGATCAGTCACGAGATCAGTGTATACTCAGCCACGTGATCAGTGCATGATAGCCATGAGTTCTGTGCATGATCAGTCTCGTGATCAGTGTATGATCATCCACATGATCAGTGTATGCCCCATCACGTGATCATTGCATGATAGCCACATTATCTGTGCATGATCAGTTGCGTTATAAGGGCATGCACAGTCACATGATCAGTCCAAGATAGCCACGTGATAAGTGCCTGATCATTCACGTGTTCAGTGCATGATCAGCCACATGTTCAGTGCACGATAGCCATGTGATCAGTCATGTGATCATTGTATGATCAGCCACGTGAACAGTGCGTGCTCAGTCACGTGATTAGGGCCTGCTGAGCTGCGTGATTCCTGCCTGCTCATCTGCTTCTTAATTGCCAGCTGAGCTGAGACATTCCTGCCTGCTCATCTGCTTGATAATTCCCAGCTGAGCTGTGTGATTCCTGCCTGCTCATCTGCTTGATAATTGCCAGCTGAGCTTCGTGATACCTGTCTGCTCATGTGCTTGATTATTGCCAGCTGAGGTGCGTGATTCCTGCCTGCTCATCTGCTTGACAATTGCCAGCTGAGCCATGTGATTCCTGCCTGCTCAGCTGCTTGATTATTGCCAGCTGTGCAGCATGATTTGTCACAGCTGAGGTCCATGATTATTGCCTGCTGATTGCGTGATTGGTGCCTGCTCAGCTCTTTGATTATTGCCTCCAGAGGCACATCATCAGTGCATGATTGCCATGTGATCAGCGCATGATCAGTGACATGATCGGAGCCATTCAGACACGTGGTCACTGCATGCTCAGTCACGTGATCAGTTCCTGATCAGCAACGTGATTAGGGCATGATCAGCCACGTGATCAGTGTATGATAAGCCACGTGAGCAGTGCATGTGCAGTCACGAGATCAGTGTATGATCAGCCACGTGATCAGTGTATGATAATCCACGTGAGCAGTGCATGATCAGTCACGTGGTCACTGTATGATATCCACATGATCAGTGCATGTGCAGTCACGTGATCAGTGCATTATAGCTACGTGATCAGTGCATGATGAGTCACGTGATCTGTCCATGATCAGTCAGGTGAATCGTGTATGATCAGCCCCGTGATCAGTACATGGGCAGTCACATGATCAGTGCATGATAGACATGTGATCAGTGCATGATCAGTCAGGTGATCAGTGTATGATCAGCCAGGTGATCACTGCATCATAGCCATGTAATCAGTGCATGATAGCCACCTGATCAGTGCATGATCAGTCACGTGATCTGTGCATGATCTGTCACATGATCACTGTATCAACATCCACATAATCAGTGCATGGGCAGTGAGGTGATCAGGGAATGATAGACACGTGATCAGTGCATGGTCAGTCACGTGACAAGTATATTATCAGCCACGTGATCATTGCATGATAGCCATGTGATCAGGGCATGATAGCCATGTGATCAGTACATGATCAGGCACGTGATCAGTGCAGGATCAGTCACTTGATTAGAACATGATCAGTCACATGATCAGTGAAATCTGTAACGTGATCAGTGTATGATCAACCACGTGATCAGTGCATGCCCATTTAGGAGAAAAGTGCATGATAATGAAGTGATCAGTGCATGATCAGTCACGTGATCAGTGCATGATAGCCACGTGATCAGTGCATGAAAAGTTACCGGCTCAGTGTATGATAAGCCACCTGATCAGTGCATGATATCCACCTTATCAGTTCACAATCAGTCACCTGATCAGTGAATGCACAGTCACGTGATCAGTGCATGATAGCTATGCGATCAGTGCATGACAGCCAGGTGATCAGTGCATGATAAGTTACCGGCTCAGTGTATGATAAGCCACCTGATCAGTGCATGATATCCATCTTATCAGTTCACAATCAGTCACCTGATCAGTGAATGCACAGTCAGGTGATCAGTGCATGATAGCTATGCGATCAGTGCATGATAGCCAGGTGATCAGTGCATGATCAGTCACGTGATCAGTGTATGATCAGCCACGTGGTCAGTGCATGATTAGCCACGTGATCACTACCTCACCATCCACGTGATCAGGTCATGCGCAGTCATGTGAAAAGTGGATGATAGTGAAGTGATCAGTGCATGATCAGTCACGTGATCAGTGCATGATAGCCACGTCATCAGTGCATGATAACCACATTATCAGAGCATGATAGCCTTGTGATCAGTACATGATCAGTCACGTGATCAGTGTATACTCAGCCACGTGATCAGTGCATGATAGCCATGAGTTCTGTGCATGATCAGTCTCGTGATCAGTGTATGATAATCCACATGATCAGTGTATGCCCCAATCATTGCGTGATAGCCACATTATCTGTGCATGATCAGTTACGTGATAAGGGCATGCACAGTCACATGATCAGTCCAAGATAGCCACGTGATAAGTGCCTGATCAGTCACGTGATCAGTGCATGATCAGCCAGGTTACCTGTGGGTGATAAGCCACATGTTCAGTGCATGCTCAGTCACGTGATCAGTTCCTGAACAGCAACGTGATTAGTGCATGATCAGTCACGTGATCAGTGTATGATAAGCCACTTGAGCAATGCATGATTTTCCACGTGATCAGTGTATGATCAGCCACGTGATCAGTGCTTGTGCGGTCACGAGATCAGTGTATGATCAGCTACGTCATTAGTGTATGATAAGCCACGTGAGCAGTTCATGATCAGTCACGTGATCAGTGTATGATATCCACGTGATCAGTGTATGTGCTGTCACGTGATCAGTGCATTATAGCTACGTGATCAGTGCATGATCAGTCACGTGATCTGTCCTTGATCAGTCAGGTGAATCGTGTATGATCATCCCCGGATCAGTGCACGGGCAGTCACAAGATCAGTGCATGATAGACATGTGATCAGTGCATGATCAGTCACGTGATCAGTGTATGATCAGCGAGGTGATCACTGCATCATAGACATGTGATCAGTGCATGGTAGTCACCTGACCAGTGCATGATCAGTCACGTGATCTGTGCATGATCTGTCACATGATCACTGTATCAACATCCACATTATCAGTGCATGCACAGTGAGGTGATCAGTGCATGATAGCCATGAGTTCTGTGCATGATCAGTCTCGTGATCAGTGTATGATCATCCACTTGATCAGTGTATGCCCTGTCAGGTGATCATTGCATGATAGCCACATTATCTGTGCATGATCAGTTACATGATAAAGGGATGCACAGTCACATGTTCAGTTCAAGATACCCACGTGATAAGTGCCTGATCAGTCACGTGATCAGTGCATAATAGCCACGAGATCAGTGCATGAACAGTCACGTGATCAGTGCATGATAGCCACGTGATCAGTGCATGATAAGTTACCGGATCAGTGTATGATAAGCCACCTGATCAGTGCATGATATCCACCTTATCAGTCACAATGAGTCACCTGATCAGTGAATGCACAGTCACGTGATCAGTGCATGATAGCTATGCGATCAGTGCATGATAGCCAGGTGATCAGTGCATTATCAGTCACGTGATCAGTGTATGATCACCCAGGTAATCAGTGCATGTTCAGCCACGTGATCACTACCTCACCATCCACGTGATTAGGTCATACGCAGTCATGTGAAAAGTGGATGATAGCGGAGTGATCAATGCATGATCAGTCATGTGATCAGTGCATGATAGCCACGTGATCAGAGCATGATAACCACGTTATCAGTGCATGATAGCCATGTGATCAGTACATGATCAGTCACGTGATCAGTGTATACTCAGCCACGTGATCAGTGCATGATAGCCATGAGTTCTGTGCATGATCAGTCTCGTGATCAGTGTATGATCATCCACATGATGAGTGTATGCCCCATCACGTGATCATTGCATGATAGCCACATTATCTGTGCATGATCAGTTACATGATAAGGGCCTGCACAGTCACATGATCAGTCCAAAATAGCCACGTGATAAGTGCCTGATCAGTCACGTGTTCAGTGCATGATCAGCCACATGTTCAGTGCACGATCAGACACGTGATCAGTGAATGATAAACATTTGATCAGTGCATGATCAGTCACGTGAGCAGTGTATGATCAACCACGTGATTAGTGCATGATAGCCACGAGATCAGTGCTTGATCAGTCTAGTGATCAGTGTATGATCATCCACGTGATCAGTGAATGCCCAGTCACGTGATCAGTGTATGATAGCCACGTGATCAGTTCATGATTAGTCATGTGATCAGTGCATGATCAGCCAGGTTATCTGTGCATGATCAGCCACATGTTCAGTGCATGATAGCCACGTGATCAGTGAATGATAGCCATGTGATCAGTCATGTGATCATTGTATGATCAGCCACGTGAACAGTGTGTGCTCAGTCAAGTGATTAGGGCCTGCTGAGCTGCGTGATTCCTGCCTGCTCATCTGCTTCTTAATTGCCAGCTGAGCTGAGACATTCCTGCCTGCTCATCTGCTTGATAATTCCCATCTGAGCTGTGTGATTCCTGCCTGCTCATCTGTTTGATAATTGCCAGCTGAGCTGCGTGATACCTGTCTGCTCCTGTGCTTGATTATTGCCAGCTGAGGTGCGTGATTCCTGCCTGCTCATCTGCTTGACAATTGCCAGCTGAGCCATGTGATTCCTGCCTGCTCAGATGCTTGATTATTGCCAGCTGTGCAGCATGATTTGTCACAGCTGAGGTCCATGATTATTGCCTGCTGATTGCGTGATTGGTGCCTGCTCAGCTCTTTGATTATTGCCTCCAGAGGCACATCATCAGTGCATGATTGCCATGTGATCAGCGCATGATCAGTGACATGATCGGTGCCATTCAGACACGTGGTCACTGCATGCTCAGTCACGTGATCAGTTCCTGATCAGCAACGTGATTAGTGCATGATCAGCCACGTGATCAGTGTATGATAAGCCACGTGAGCAGTGCATGTGCAGTCACGAGATCAGTGTATGATCAGCCACGTGATCAGTGTATGATAATCCACGTGAGCAGTGCATGATCAGTCACGTGGTCAGTGTATGATATCCACATGATCAGTGCATGTGCAGTCACGTGATCAGTGCATTATAGCTTCGTGATCAGTGCGTGATGAGTCACGTGATCTGTCCATGATCAGTCAGGTGAATCGTGTATGATCAGCCCCGTGATCAGTACATGGGCAGTCACATGATCAGTGCATGATAGACATGTGATCAGTGCATGATCAGTCAGGTGATCAGTGTATGATCAGCCAGGTGATCACTGCATCATAGCCACGTAATCAGTGCATGATAGCCACCTGATCAGTGCATGATCAGTCACGTGATCTGTGCATGATCTGTCACATGATCACTGTATCAACATCCACATAATCAGTGCATGGGCAGTGACGTGATCAGGGAATGATAGACACGTGATCAGTGCATGGTCAGTCACGTGACAAGTATATTATCAGCCACGTGATCATTGCATGATAGCCATGTGATCAGGGCATGATAACCATGTGATCAGTACATGATCAGGCACGTGATCAGTGCAGGATCAGTCACTTGATCAGAACATGATCAGTCACATGATCAGTGAAATCTGTAACGTGATCAGTGTATGATCAACCACGTGATCAGTGCATGCCCATTTAGGAGAAAAGTGCATGATAATGAAGTGATCAGTGCATGATCAGTCACGTGATCAGTGCATGATAGCCACGTGATCAGTGCATGATAAGTTACCGGCTCAGTGTATGATAAGCCACCTGATCAGTGCATGATATCCACCTTATCAGTTCACAATCAGTCACCTGATCAGTGAATGCACAGTCACGTGATCAGTGCATGATAGCTATGCGATCAGTGCATGATAGCCAGGTGATCAGTGCATGATAAGTTACCGGCTCAGTGTATGATAAGCCACCTGATCAGTGCATGATATCCACCTTATCAGTTCAAAATCAGTCACCTGATCAGTGAATGCACAGTCAGGTGATCAGTGCATGATAGCTATGTGATCAGTGCATGATAGCCAGGTGATCAGTGCATGATCAGTCACGTGATCAGTGTATGATCAGCCACGTGGTCAGTGCATGATTAGCCACGTGATCACTATCTCACCATCCACGTGATCAAGTCATGCGCAGTCATGTGAAAAGTGGATGATAGTGAAGTGATCAGTGCATGATCAGTCACGTGATCAGTGCATGATAGCCACGTTATCAGTGCATGATAACCACATTATCAGTGCATGATAGCCTTGTGATCAGTACATGATCAGTCACGTGATCAGTGTATACTCAGCCACGTGTTCAGTGCATGATAGCCATGAGTTCTGTGCATGATCAGTCTCATGATCAGTGTATGATCATCCACATGATCAGTGTATGCCCCGTCACGTGATCATTGCATGATAGCCACATTATCTGTGCATGATCAGTTACGTGATAAGGGCATGCACAGTCACATGATCAGTCCAAGATAGCCACGTGATAAGAGCCTGATCAGTCACGTGTTCAGTGCATGATCAGCCACATGTTCAGTGAACGATCAGACACGTGATCAGTGAATGATAAACATTTGATCAGTGCATGATCAGTCACGTGAGCAGTGTATGATCAACCACGTGATTAGTGCATGATAGCCACGAGATCAGTGCTTGATCAGTCTAGTGATCAGTGTATGATCATCCACGTGATCAGTGAATGCCCAGTCACGTGATCAGTGTATGATAGCCACGTGATCAGTGCATGATTAGTCATGTGATCAGTGCATGATCAGCCAGGTTATCTGTGCATGATCAGCCACATGTTCAGTGCATGATCAGCCACGTGATCAGTGAATGATAGCCATGTGATCAGTCATGTGATCATTGTATGATCAGCCACGTGAACAGTGTGTGCTCAGTCACGTGATTAGGGCCTGCTGAGCTGCGTGATTCCTGCCTGCTCATCTGCTTCTTAATTGCCAGCTGAGCTGAGACATTCCTGCCTGCTCATCTGCTTGATAATTCCCAGCTGAGCTGTGTGATTCCTGCCTGCTCATCTGCTTGATAATTGCCAGCTGAGCTGCGTGATACCTGTCTGCTCATGTGCTTGATTATTGCCAGCTGAGGTGCGTGATTCCTGCCTGCTCATCTGCTTGACAATTGCCAGCTGGGCCATGTGATTCCTGCCTGCTCAGCTGCTTGATTATTGCCAGCTGTGCAGCATGATTTGTTACAGCTGAGGTCCATGATTATTGCCTGCTGATTGCGTGATTCGTGCCTGCTCAGCTCTTTGATTATTGCCTCCAGAGGCACATCATCAGTGCATGATTGCCATGTGATCAGTGCATGATCAGTGACATGATGGGTGCCATTCAGACAGGTGGTCACTGCATGCTCAGTCACGTGATCAGTTCCTGATCAGCAACGTGATTAGTGCATGATCAGCCACGTGATCAGTGTATGATAAGCCACGTGAGCACTGCATGTGCAGTCACGAGATCAGTGTATGATCAACCACGTGATCAGTGTATGATAATCCACGTGAGCAGTGCATGATCAGTCACGTGATCATTGCATGATAGCCACATTATCTGTGCATGATCAGTTACGTGATAAGGGCATGCACAGTCACATGATCAGTCCAAGATAGCCACGTGATAAGTGCCTGATCAGTCACGTGATCAGTGCATGATCAGCCAGGTTACCTGTGCATGATCAGCCACATGTTCAGTGCACGATCAGACACGTGATCAGTGAATGATAAACATTTGATCAGTGCATGATCAGTCACGTGAGCAGTGTATGATCAACCACGTGATTAGTGCATGATAGCCACGAGATCAGTGCTTGATCAGTCTAGTGATCAGTGTATGATCATCCACGTGATCAGTGAATGCCCAGTCACGTGATCAATGTATGATAGCCACGTGATCAGTGCATGATTTGTCACGTGATCAGTGCATGATCAGCCAGGTTATCTGTGCATGATCAGCCACATGTTCAGTGCATGATCAGCCACGTGATCAGTGAATGATAGCCATGTGATCAGTCATGTGATCATTGTATGATCAGCCACGTGAACAGTGCGTGCTCAGTCACGTGATTAGGGCCTGCTGAGCTGCGTGATTCCTGCCTGCTCATCTGCTTGATAATTCCCAGCTGAGCTGTGTGATTCCTGCCTGCTCATCTGCTTGATAATTGCCAGCTGAGCTGCGTGATACCTGTCTGCTCATGTGCTTGATTATTGCCAGCTGAGGTGCGTGATTCCTGCCTGCTCATCTGCTTGACAATTGCCAGCTGAGCCATGTGATTCCTGCCTGCTCAGCTGCTTGATTATTGCCAGCTGTGCAGCATGATTTGTCACAGCTGAGGTCCATGATTATTGCCTGCTGATTGCGTGATTCGTGCCTGCTCAGCTCTTTGATTATTGCCTCCGGAGGCACATCATCAGTGCATGATTGCCATGTGATCAGCGCATGATCAGTGACATGATCGGTGCCATTCAGACAGGTGGTCACTGCATGCTCAGTCACGTGATCAGTTCCTGATCAGCAACGTGATTAGTGCATGATCAGCCACGTGATCAGTGTATGATAAGCCACGTGAGCAGTGCATGTGCAGTCACGAGTTCAGTGTATGATAAGCCACGTGAGCAGTGCATGTGCAGTCACGAGATCAGTGTATGATCAGCCACGTGATCAGTGTATGATAAGCCACGTGAGCAGTGCATGACCAGTCACCTGATCAGTGTATGATATCTAAGTGATCAGTGCATATGCAGTCACATGATCAGTGCATTATAGCTACGTGATCAGTGCATGATCAGTCACGTGATCTGTCCATGATCAGTCAGGTGAATCGTGTATGATCAGCCCCGTGATCAGTGCCTGGGCAGTCACATGATCAGTGCATGATAGACATGTGATCAGTGCATGATCAGTCAGGTGATCAGTGTATGATCAGCCAGGTGATCACTGCATCATAGCCACGTGATCAGTGCATGATATCCACCTGATCAGTGCATGATCAGTCACGTGATCTGTGCATGATCTGTCACATGATCACTGTATCAACATCCACATTATCAGTGCATGCGCAGTGACGTGATCAGGGAATGATAGACACGTGATCAGTGCATGATCAGTCACGTGATAAGTGTATTATCAGCCACGTGATCATTGCATGATAGCCACGTGATCAGGGCATGATAGCCATGTGATCAGTACATGATCAGGCACGTGATCAGTGCAGGATCAGTCACTTGATCAGTACATGATCAGTCACATGATCAGCGCAAGATCTGTAACGTGGTCAGTGTATGATAAGCCACCTGATCAGTGCATGATCAGTCACGTGATCTGTGCATGATCTGTCACATGATCACTGTATCAACATCCACATTATCAGTGCATGCGCAGTGAGGTGATCAGTGCATGATAGCCATGAGTTCTGTGCATGATCAGTCTCGTGATCAGTGTATGATCATCCAAATGACCAGTGTATGCCCCGTCACGTGATCATTGCATGATAACCACATTATCTGTGCATGATCAGTTACATGATAAGGGCCTGCACAGTCACATGATCAGTTCAAGATAGCCATGTGATAAGTGCCTGATCATTCACGTGATCAGTGCATAATAGCCACGAGATCAGTGCATGAACAGTCACGTGCTCAGTGCATGATAAGTTACCGGATCAGTGTATGATAAGCCACCTGATCAGTGCATGATATCCACCTTATCAGTTCACAATCAGTCACCTGATCAGTGAATGCACAGACACGTGATCAGTGCATGATAGCTATGTGATCAGTGCATGATAGCCAGGTGATCAGTGCATTATCAGTCACGTGATCAGTGTATGATCACCCAGGTGATCAGTGCATGTTCAGCCACGTGATCACTACCTCACCATCCACGTGATCAGGTCATACGCAGTCATGTGAAAAGTGGATGATAGCGAAGTGATCAGTGCATGATCAGTCATGTGATCAGTGCCTGATAGCCACGTGATCAGAGCATGATAACCACGTTATCAGTGCATGATAGCCATGTGATCAGTACATGATCAGTCACGTGATCAGTGTATACTCAGCCACGTGATCAGTGCATGATAGCCATGAGTTTTGTGCATAATCAGACTCATGATCAGTGTATGATCATCCACATGATCAGTGTATGCCCCAATCATTGCGTGATAGCCACATTATCTGTGCATGATCAGTTACGTGATAAGGGCATGCACAGTCACATAATCAGTCCAAGATAGCCACGTGATAAGTGCCTGATCAGTCACGTGATCAGTGCATGATCAGCCAGGTTACCTGTGCATGATCAGCCACATGTTCAGTGCACGATCAGACACGTGATCAGTGAATGATAAACATTTGATCAGTGCATGATCAGTCACGTGAGCAGTGTATGATCAACCACGTGATTAGTGCATGATAGCCACGAGATCAGTGCTTGATCAGTCTAGTGATCAGTGTATGATCATCCACGTGATAGTGAATGCCCAGTCACGTGATCAATGTATGATAGCCACGTGATCAGTGCATGATTTGTCACGTGATCTGTGCATGATCAGCCAGGTTATCTGTGCATGATCAGCCACATGTTCAGTGCATGATCAGCCACGTGATCAGTGAATGATAGCCATGTGATCAGTCATGTGATCATTGTATGATCAGCCACGTGAACAGTGCGTGCTCAGTCACGTGATTAGGGCCTGCTGAGCTGCATGATTCCTGCCTGCTCATCTGCTTGATAATTCCCAGCTGAGCTGTGTGATTCCTGCCTGCTCATCTGCTTGATAATTGCCAGCTGAGCTGCGTGATACCTGTCTGCTCATGTGCTTGATTCTTGCCAGCTGAGGTGCGTGATTCCTGCCTGCTCATCTGCTTGACAATTGCCAGCTGGGCCATGTGATTCCTGCCTGCTCAGCTGCTTGATTATTGCCAGCTGTGCAGCATGATTTGTCACAGCTGAGGTCCATGATTATTGCCTGCTGATTGCGTGATTCGTGCCTGCTCAGCTCTTTGATTATTGCCTCCGGAGGCACATCATCAGTGCATGATTGCCATGTGATCAGCGCATGATCAGTGACATGATCGGTGCCATTCAGACAGGTGGTCACTGCATGCTCAGTCACGTGATCAGTTCCTGATCAGCAACGTGATTACTACATGATCAGCCACGTGATCAGTGTATGATAAGCCACGTGAGCAGTGCATGTGCAGTCACGAGTTCAGTGTATGATAAGCCACGTGAGCAGTGCATGTGCAGTCACGTGATCAGTGTATGATCAGCCACGTGATCAGTGTATGATAAGCCACGTGAGCAGTGCATGACCAGTCACGTGATCAGTGTATGATATCCACATGATCAGTGCATGTGCAGTCACGTAATCAGTGCATTATAGCTACGTGATCAGTGCATGATCAGTCACGTGATCTGTCCATGATCAGTCAGGTGAATCGTGTATGATCAGCCCCGTGATCAGTGCCTGGGCAGTCACATGATCAGTGCATGATAGACATGTGATCAGTGCTTGATCAGTCAGGTGATCAGTGTATGATCAGCCAGGTGATCACTGCATCATAGCCACTTGATCAGTGCATGATAGCCACCTGATCAGTGCATGATCAGTCACGTTATCTGTGCATGATCTGTCACATGATCACTGTATCAACATCCACATTATCAGTGCATGCGCAGTGACGTGATCAGGGAATGATAGACACGTGATCAGTGCATGATCAGTCACGTGATAAGTGTATTATCAGCCACGTGATCATTGCCTGATAGCCACGTGATCAGGGCATGATAACCATGCGATCAGTACATGATCAGGCACGTGATCAGTGCAGGATCAGTCACTTGATCAGTACATGATCAGTCACATGATCAGCGCAAGATCTGTAACGTGGTCAGTGTATGATAAGCCACCTGATCAGTGCATGATCAGTCACGTGATCTGTGCATGATCTGTCACATGATCACTGTATCAACATCCACATTATCAGTGCATGCGCAGTGAGGTGATCAGTGCATGATAGCCATGAGTTCTGTGCATGATCAGTCTCGTGATCAGTGTATGATCATCCACATGATCAGTGTATGCCCCGTCAGGTGATCATTGCATGATAACCACATTATCTGTGCATGATCAGTTACATGATAAGGGCATGCACAGTCACATGATCAGTTCAAGATAGCCATGTGATAAGTGCCTGATCATTCACGTGATCAGTGCATGATAGCCACGAGATCAGTGCATGAACAGTCACGTGATCAGTGCATGATAGCCACGTGATCAGTGCATGATAAGTTACCGGATCAGTGTATGATAAGCCACCTGATCAGTGCATGATATCCACCTTATCAGTTCACAATCAGTCACCTGATCAGTGAATGCACAGACACGTGATCAGTGCATGATAGCTATGTGATCAGTGCATGATAGCCAGGTGATCAGTGCATTATCAGTCACGTGATCAGTGTATGATCACCCAGGTGATCAGTGCATGTTCAGCCACGTGATCACTACCTCACCATCCACGTGATCAGGTCATACGCAGTCATGTGAAAAGTGGATGATAGCGAAGTGATCAATGCATGATCAGTCATGTGATCAGCGCATGATAGCCACATGATCAGAGCATGAAAACCATGTTATCAGTGCATGATAGCCATGTGATCAGTACATGATCAGTCACGTGATCAGTGTATACTCAGCCACGTGACCAGTGCATGATAGCCATGAGTTCTGTGCATGATCAGTCTCGTGATCAGTGTATGATCATCCACATGATCAGTGTATGCCCCGTCAGGTGATCATTGCATGATAGCCACATTATCTGTGCATGATCAGTTATGTGATAAGGGCATGCACAGTCACATGATCAGTCCAAGATAGCCACGTGATCAGTGCCTGATCAGTCACGTGATCAGTGCATGATCAGCCAGGTTACCTGTGCATGATAAGCCACATGTTCAGTGCACGATCAGACACGTGATCAGTGAATGATAAACATTTGATCAGTGCATGATCAGTCACATGAGCAGTGTATGATCAACCACGTGATTAGTGCATGATAGCCACGAGATCAGTGCTTGATCAGTCTAGTGATCAGTGTATGATCATCCACGTGATCAGTGAATGCCCAGTCACGTGATCAGTGTATGATAGCCACGTGATCAGTGCATGATTTGTCAGGTGATCAGTGCATGATCAACCAGGTTATCTGTGCATGATCAGCCACAGGTTCAGTGCATGATCAGCCACGTGATCAGTGAATGATAGCCATGTGATCAGTCATGTGATCATTGTATGATCAGCCACGTGAACAGTGCGTGCTCAGTCACGTGATTAGGGCCTGCTGAGCTGCGTGATTCCTGCCTGCTCATCTGCTTCTTAATTGCCAGCTGAGCTGAGACATTCCTGCCTGCTCATCTGCTTGATAATTCCGAGCTGAGCTGTGTGATTCCTGCCTGCTCATCTGCTTGACAATTGCCAGCTGAGCCATGTGATTCCTGCCTGCTCAGCTGCTTGATTATTGCCAGCTGTGCAGCATGATTTGTCACAACTGAGGTCCATGATTATTGCCTGCTGATTGCGTGATTCGTGCCTGCTCAGCTCTTTGATTATTGCCTCCGGAGGCACATCATCAGTACATGATTGCCATGTGATCAGCGCATGATCAGTGACATGATCGGTGATATTCAGACACGTGGTCACTGCATGCTAAGTCAAGTGATCAGTTCCTGATCAGCAACGTGATTAGTGCATGATCAGCCACGTGATCAGGGTATTATAAGCCACTTGAGCAGTGCATGTGCAGTCACGAGATCAGTGTATGATCAGCCACGTGATCAGTGTATGATAATCCACGTGAGCAGTGCATGACCAGTCATGTGATCAGTGTATGATATCCACATGATCAGTGCATGTGCAGCCACGTGATCAGTGCATTATAGCTACTTGATCAGTGCATGATGAGTCACGTCATCTGTCCATGATCAGTCAGGTGAATCGTGTATGATCAGCCCCGTGATCAGTACATGGACCATCACATGATCAGTGCATGATAGACATGTGATCAGTGCATGATCAGTCAGGTGATCAGTGTATGATCAGCCAGGTGATCACTGCATCATAGCCACGTAATCAGTACATGATAGCCACCTGATCAGTGCATGATCAGTCACGTGATCTGTGCATGATCTGTCACATGATCACTGTATCAACATCCACATAATCAGTGCATGCGCAGTGACGTGATCAAGGAATGATAGACACGTGATCAGTGCATGATCAGTCACGTGATAAGTGTATGATCAGCCACGTGATCAGTGCATGATCAGCCACGTTATCACTACCTCACCATTCACCTGATCAGGTCATGCGCAGTCAGGTGAAAAGTGGATGATAGCGAAGTGATCAGTGCATGATCAGTCACGTGATCAGTGCATGATAGCCACGTGATCAGTGCATGATAACCACGTTATCAGTGCATAATAGCCATGTGATCAGTACATGATCAGTCACGTGATCAGTGTATACTCAGCCACGTGATCAGTGCATGATAGCCATGAGTTCTATGCATGATCAGTCTCGTGATCAGTGTATGATCATCTACATGATCAGTGTATGCCCCGTAACGTGATCATTGCGTGATAGCCACATTATCTGTGCATGATCAGTTACGTGATAAGGGCATGCACAGTCACATGATCAGTCCAAGATAGCCACGTGATAAGTGCCTGATCAGTCACGTGATCTGTGCATGATCTGTCACGTGATCACTGTATCAACATCCACATTATCAGTGCATGCGCAGTGACGTGATCAGGGAATGATAGACACGTGATCAGTGCATGATCAGTCACGTGATAAGTGTATTATCAGCCACGTGATCATTGCATGATAGCCACGTGATCAGGGCATGATACCCATGTGATCAGTACATGATCAGGCACGTGATCAGTGCAGAATGAGTCACGTGATCAGTACATGATCAGTCACATGATCAGCGCAAGATCTGTAACGTGGTCAGTGTATGATCAACCACGTGATCAGTGCATGCCCAGTTAGGAGTAAAGTGCATGATAGCGAAGTGATCAGTGCATGATCACTCACGTGATCAGTGCATGATAGCCTCGTGATCAGTGCATGAACAGTCACGTGATCAGTGCATGACCAGTTACGTGATCAGTGCATGATAGCCACGTGATCAGTGCATGATAAGTTACCGGATCAGTGTATGATAAGCCAGCTGATCAGTGGGTGATATCCACTTTATCAGTTCACAATTAGTCACCTGATCAGTGAATGCAGTCACGTGATCAGTGCATGATAGCTATGCGATCAGTGCATGATAGCCAGGTGATCAGTGCATGATCAGTCACGTGATCAGTGTATGATCAGCCAGGTGATCAGTGCATGATCAGCCACATGATCACTACCTCACCATCCACGTGATCAGGTCATGCGCAGTCATGTGAAAAGTGGATGATAGCGAAGTGATCAGTGCATGATCAGTCATGTGATCAGTGCATGATAGCCACATGATCAGTGCATGATAACCACGTTATCAGTGCATGATAGCCATGTGATCAGTACATGATCAGTCACGTGATCAGTGTATACTCAGCCACGTGATCAGTGCATGATAGCCATGAGTTCTGTGCATGATCAGTCTCGTGATCAGTGTATGATCATCCACATGATCAGTGTATGCCACGTCACGTGATCATTGCATGATAGCCACATTATCTGTGCATGTTCAGTTACGTGATAAGGGCATGCACAGTCACATGATCAGTCCAAGAGAGCCACGTGATAAGTGCCTGATCAGTCACGTGTTCAGTGCATGATCAGCCACGTGATCAGTGTATGATAAGCCACGTGAGCAGTGCATGACCAGTCACGTGATCAGTGTCTGATATTCACGTGATCAGTGCATGTGCAGTCACGTGATCAGTGTATGATCAGCCACGTGATCAGTGCATGATAGCCAACTGATCAGTGCACGATCAGTCATGAGATCAGGGCATGATCTGTCACGTGATCAGTGAATGATAGGCATGTGATCAGTGTATCATCAGTTACGTGATCAGTGTATGATCATGCACATGATCAGTGCATGCACAGTCACGTGATCAGTGCATGATAACCACCTGATAAATGCGTGATAGCAAAGTAATCAGTACATGATCAGCCACGTGATCAGTGTAAGGTCAGCCAGGTGATCAGTGCATGATCAGTCACGTGATCAGAGCATGATAGCCACGTGATCATTGCATGATCATTCACGTGATCAGTGCATGATCAGTAACATGATCAGTGTATGATCAGTGACGTGATCTGGGCATGATCTGTCACATGATCACTGTATCATCATCCACATTATCAGTTCATGCACAGGGACGTGATCAGGGAATGATAGACACGTGATCAGTGCATGATCAGTCACGTTATAAGTGTATTATCAGCCAAGTGATCATTGCATGATAGCCACGTGATCAGGGCATGATAGCCATGTGATCACTCATGATCAGCCACGTGATCACTGCATGATCAGTCACGTGTTCAGTGCATGATCAGTCACGTGATCAGTGCAAGATCTGTAACGTGATCAGTGTACGATAAACCACGCAATCAGTGCATGCCCAGTTACGTGATAAGTGCATGATAGCGAAGTGATCAGTGCATGATCAGTCACGTGATCAGTGCATGAGAGCCACGTGATCAGTGCATGACCATTCACGTGATCAGTGCGTCATAGCTATGCGATCAGTGCATGACCAGTCCGGTGATCAGTGCATGATCAGCTACGTGATGAATGCATGATAGCCATGTAATCAGTGCATATCAGTCACGTGATCAGTGTATGACCAGCCTGGTGATCAGTGCATGATAGCCACGTGATAAGTGCTTGATAGCCTCATGATCAGTGCCTGATCAGTCACATGTTCTGTGCATGATCAGCCACGTGGTCAGTGTAGGATCAGCCATGGGATCACTGCATGATAGCCATGTGATGAGTGCATGATCGCCACCTGATCAGTGCATGATAAGTTACGTGATCAGTGTATGATCTGCCACGTGATCAGGGCATGATAACTACCTGATCAATGCATGATTGCCACGAAATCACTGAATCGTCATTCACGTGATCAGTGCATGATCAGCCACGTGATCAGTGCATGGTCAGCAACATGATCAGTTCAGGATCAAACAGGTCATCATTGTATGAACATCTACGTGATCAATGCATGCACAATTAAGTGATCAGTGTAGGATAGCCAAATGATCAGTGCATGATCAGCCACGTGATCAGTGCATGATAGCCACATGATCAGTGCATGATCAGACCCGTGATCAGTGCCTGATCAGCCACGTGATCAGTACCTGACCATCCACGTGAATAGTGCATGGGCAGTCATGTGATCAGTGGATGATAGCCAGGTGATCAGTGCATGATCAGACACGTGATCAGTGCATGAGAGACACGTGATCAGTGCATGATAAGTTACGTGATCAGTGTATGATCAGCCACCTGAGTCACATGATCAGCACCATTCAGACACGTGATCACTGCATGCTCAGTCACGGGATCAGTTCATGATCAGGCATATGATTCGTGCATGATCAGCCACGTGATCAGTGCATGATCATCCACGTGATTAGTGCAGGGGCAGTCAAGTGATCAGCTCATGATAGCCACGTATTCTGTGCATGATCAGTCACGTCATCAGTGTATGATCAGCCACCTTATCAGTTTTGATAGCCACGTGACCAGTGCATGATCAGTCACTTTAACAGTGTGTGATCAGCCACATGATCAGTGCATGATCAGACACGTGCTCAGTGCATGATAGCCACGTAATCAGTGCATGATTCGTCATGTGATCAGTGCTTGATAGCTACGCGATCAGTGTATGATCCGTCACATGATCAGTGCATGATCAGACACGTGATCAGTGCATGATTAGCCACGTGATCCGTGCATGATAGCCACGTGATCAGTGCATGATCAATAACGTGATCATTGTATGAACAGCCACGTGATCAGTGTATAATCCTCCACATCATCAGTGCATGCGCAGTTACGTGATCAGTGCATGATATCCACGTGATCAGTGCATAATCAGTCACATGAACAGTGCATATCAGCCACTTTATCAGTGCATGATAGCCACGTTATCAGTGCATGATTAGCCACATGTTCAGTACCTGACCATCCAAGTGATCAGTGCATGGGCAGTTATGTGATCAGTGGATAATAGCCAGGTGATCAGTGCATGATCAGACACGTGATCAGTGCATGATTCGTCATGTTATCAGTGCTTGATAGCTACGCGATCAGTGTATGATCCGTCACATGATCAGTGCATGATCAGACACGTGATCTGTGCATGATAGCCACGTGATCAGTGCATGATCAATAACGTGATCATTGTATGAACAGCCACGTGATCAGTGTATAATCATCCACATCATCAGTGCATGCGCAGTTACGTGATCAGTGCATGATATCCACGTGATCAGTGCATGATCAGTCACATGAACAGTGCATGTCAGCCACTTTATCAGTGCATGATAGCCACGTTATCAGTGCATGATCAGCCACATGTTCAGTACCTGACCATCCAAGTGATCAGTGCATGGGCAGTTATGTGATCAGTGGATAATAGCCAGGTGATCAGTGCATGATCAGACACGTGATCAGTGCATGATAGCCAGGTGATCAGTGCATGATAAGTTACGTGATCAGTGTATGATCAGCCACGTGATCAGTGCATGATCAGCAATATGATTAGTGCATGATCATCCAAGTGATCAGTATATGATCACCCAAGTGATCAGTGCATGATCAGGCTCGTGATCAGTGCATAATCAGTCACGTGATCAGTGCATGATCAGCCACGTGATCAGTGCATGATAGCCACCTGAGCAGTGCATGATCAGCAACGTGATCAGTGCATGATAGCCACCTGAGCAGTGCATGATCAGCAACGTGATCAGAGCATGATCAGCCACCTTATCAGTGCATGAACAGCCACGTGATCCGTTCATGCCCAGTCACGGGATCAGTGTATGATCAGCTTCGTGATCAGTGCATGATCAGCCACCTGATCAGTGCATGATAGCCACGTGATCAGTCCATGATCAGCCAGTTTATTAGCGCATGATCAGCCATGTGATCAGTGCATGATAGCCACCTGAGCAGTGCATGATGAGCAACGTGATTAGTGCATGATCAGCCACGTGGTCAGTGCATGATAGCCACCTGTGGATTGCCTGATCAGCAGCGTGATCAGTGCATGATCAGCCAGGTTATCAGTGCATGAACAGCCACGTGATCAGTGCATGGGCAGTCACGTGATCAGTGTAGGACCAGCTTCCTGATCAGTGCATGATAGCCACGTGATCAGTGCATTATAGCCAACTGATCAGTGCATGATCAGTCACGAGATCAGTGCATGGGCAGTCACATGATCAGTGTATGATCAGCCACGTGATCAGTGTATGATAGCCACGTGATCAGGGCATGATCTGTCACGTGATCAGTGTATGATCAGCCAGGTGATCAGTGAATGATAGCCAACTGATCACTGCATGTTTAGCAAAGTGATTAATGCATGATCAGCCACATGTTCAGTGCATGATCAGCCACGTGATCAGTGAATGATAGCCATGTGATCAGTCATGTGATCATTGTATGATCAGCCACGTGAACAGTGCGTGCTCAGTCACGTGATTAGGGCCTGCTGAGCTGTGTGATTCCTGCCTGCTCATCTGCTTGATAATTCCCAGCTGAGCTGTGTGATTCCTGCCTGCTCATCTGCTTGATAATTGCCAGCTGAGCTGCGTGATACCTGTCTGCTCATGTGCTTGATTATTGCCAGCTGAGGTGCGTGATTCCTGCCTGCTCATCTGCTTGACAATTGCCAGCTGGGCCATGTGATTCCTGCCTGCTCAGCTGCTTGATTATTGCCAGCTGTGCAGCATGATTTGTCACAGCTGAGGTCCATGATTATTGCCTGCTGATTGCGTGATTCGTGCCTGCTCAGCTCTTTGATTATTGCCTCCGGAGGCACATCATCAGTGCATGATTGCCATGTGATCAGCGCATGATCAGTGACATGATCGGTGCCATTCAGACAGGTGGTCACTGCATGCTCAGTCACGTGATCAGTTCCTGATCAGCAACGTGATTACTACATGATCAGCCACGTGATCAGTGTATGATAAGCCACGTGAGCAGTGCATGTGCAGTCACGAGTTCAGTGTATGATCAGCCACGTGAGCAGTGCATGTGCAGTCAGGAGATCAGTGTATGGTCAGCCACGTGATCAGTGTATCATAAGCCACGTGAGCAGTGCATGACCAGTCACGTGATCAGTGTATGATATCCACATGATCAGTGCATGTGCAGTCACGTAATCAGTGCATTATAGCTACGTGATCAGGGCATGATAGCCATGTGATCAGTACATGATCAGGCACGTGATCAGTGCAGAATCAGTCACTTGATCAGTACATGATCAGTCACATGATCAGTGCAAGATCTGTAACGTGGTCAGTGTATGATAAGCCACCTGATCAGTGCATGATCAGTCACGTGATCTGTGCATGATCTGTCACATGATCACTGTATCAACATCCACATTATCAGTGCATGCGCAGTGAGGTGATCAGTGCATGATAGCCATGAGTTCTGTGCATGATCAGTCTCGTGATCAGTGTATGATCATCCACATGATCAGTGTATGCCCCGTCATGTGATCATTGCATGATAACCACATTATCTGTGCATGATCAGTTACATGATAAGGGCCTGCACAGTCACATGATCAGTTCAAGATAGCCATGTGATAAGTGCCTGATCATTCACGTGATCAGTGCATAATAGCCACGAGATCAGTGCATGAACAGTCACGTGATCAGTGCATGATAAGTTACCGGATCAGTGTATGATAAGCCACCTGATCAGTGCATGATATCCACCTTATCAGTTCACAATCAGTCACCTGATCAGTGAATGCACAGACACGTGATCAGTGCATGATAGCTATGTGATCAGTGCATGATAGCCAGGTGATCAGTGCATTATCAGTCACGTGATCAGTGTATGATCACCCAGGTGATCAGTGCATGTTCAGCCACGTGATCACTACCTCACCATCCACGTGATCAGGTCATACGCAGTCATGTGAAAAGTGGATGATAGCGAAGTGATCAGTGCATGATCAGTCATGTGATCAGTGCATGATAGCCACGTGATCAGAGCATGATAACCACGTTATCAGTGCATGATAGCCATGTGATCAGTACATGATCAGTCACGTGATCAGTGTATACTCAGCCACGTGATCAGTGCATGATAGCCATGAGTTCTGTGCATGATCAGTCTCGTGATCAGTGTATGATCATCCACATGATCAGTGTATGCCCCAATCATTGCGTGATAGCCACATTATCTGTGCATGATCAGTTACGTGATAAGGGCATGCACAGTCACATGATCAGTCCAAGATAGCCACGTGATAAGTGCCTGATCAGTCACGTGATCAGTGCATGATCAGCCAGGTTACCTGTGCATGATCAGCCACATGTTCAGTGCACGATCAGACACGTGATCAGTGAATGATAAACATTTGATCAGTGCATGATCAGTCACGTGAGCAGTGTATGATCAACCACGTGATTAGTGCATGATAGCCACGAGATCAGTGCTTGATCAGTCTAGTGATCAGTGTATGATCATCCACGTGATCAGTGAATGCCCAGTCACGTGATCAATGTATGATAGCCACGTGATCAGTGCATGATTTGTCACGTGATCAGTGCATGATCAGCCAGGTTATCTGTGCATGATCAGCCACATGTTCAGTGCATGATCAGCCACGTGATCAGTGAATGATAGCCATGTGATCAGTCATGTGATCATTGTATGATCAGCCACGTGAACAGTGCGTGCTCAGTCACGTGATTAGGGCCTGCTGAGCTGTGTGATTCCTGCCTGCTCATCTGCTTGATAATTCCCAGCTGAGCTGTGTGATTCCTGCCTGCTCATCTGCTTGATAATTGCCAGCTGAGCTGCGTGATACCTGTCTGCTCATGTGCTTGATTCTTGCCAGCTGAGGTGCGTGATTCCTGCCTGCTCATCTGCTTGACAATTGCCAGCTGGGCCATGTGATTCCTGCCTGCTCAGCTGCTTGATTATTGCCAGCTGTGCAGCATGATTTGTCACAGCTGAGGTCCATGATTATTGCCTGCTGATTGCGTGATTCGTGCCTGCTCAGCTCTTTGATTATTGCCTCCGGAGGCACATCATCAGTGCATGATTGCCATGTGATCAGCGCATGATCAGTGACATGATCGGTGCCATTCAGACAGGTGGTCACTGCATGCTCAGTCACGTGATCAGTTCCTGATCAGCAACGTGATTACTACATGATCAGCCACGTGATCAGTGTATGATAAGCCACGTGAGCAGTGCATGTGCAGTCACGAGTTCAGTGTATGATAAGCCACGTGAGCAGTGCATGTGCAGTCACGAGATCAGTGTATGATCAGCCACGTGATCAGTGTATGATAAGCCACGTGAGCAGTGCATGACCAGTCACGTGATCAGTGTATGATATCCACATGATCAGTGCATGTGCAGTCACGTAATCAGTGCATTATAGCTACGTGATCAGTGCATGATCAGTCACGTGATCTGTCCATGATCAGTCAGGTGAATCGTGTATGATCAGCCCCGTGATCAGTGCCTGGGCAGTCACATGATCAGTGCATGATAGACATGTGATCAGTGCATGATCAGTCAGGTGATCAGTGTATGATCAGCCAGGTGATCACTGCATCATAGCCACGTGATCAGTGCATGATAGCCACCTGATCAGTGCATGATCAGTCACGTGATCTGTGCATGATCTGTCACATGATCACTGTATCAACATCCACATTATCAGTGCATGCGCAGTGACCTGATCAGGGAATGATAGACACGTGATCAGTGCATGATCAGTCACGTGATAAGTGTATTATCAGCCACGTGATCATTGCATGATAGCCACGTGATCAGGGCATGATAGCCATGTGATCAGTACATGATCAGGCACGTGATCAGTGCAGGATCAGTCACTTGATCAGTACATGATCAGTCACATGATCAGCGCAAGATCTGTAACGTGGTCAGTGTATGATAAGCCACCTGATCAGTGCATGATCAGTCACGTGATCTGTGCATGATCTGTCACATGATCACTGTATCAACATCCACATTATCAGTGCATGCGCAGTGAGGTGATCAGTGCATGATAGCCATGAGTTCTGTGCATGATCAGTCTCGTGATCAGTGTATGATCATCCACATGATCAGTGTATGCCCCGTCAGGTGATCATTGCATGATAACCACATTATCTGTGCATGATCAGTTACATGATAAGGGCATGCACAGTCACATGATCAGTTCAAGATAGCCATGTGATAAGTGCCTGATCATTCACGTGATCAGTGCATGATAGCCACGAGATCAGTGCATGAACAGTCACGTGATCAGTGCATGATAGCCACGTGATCAGTGCATGATAAGTTACCGGATCAGTGTATGATAAGCCACCTGATCAGTGCATGATATCCACCTTATCAGTTCACAATCAGTCACCTGATCAGTGAATGCACAGACACGTGATCAGTGCATGATAGCTATGTGATCAGTGCATGATAGCCAGGTGATCAGTGCATTATCAGTCACGTGATCAGTGTATGATCACCCAGGTGATCAGTGCATGTTCAGCCACGTGATCACTACCTCACCATCCACGTGATCAGGTCATACGCAGTCATGTGAAAAGTGGATGATAGCGAAGTGATCAATGCATGATCAGTCATGTGATCAGTGCATGATAGCCACATGATCAGAGCATGATAACCACGTTATCAGTGCATGATAGCCATGTGATCAGTACATGATCAGTCACGTGATCAGTGTATACTCAGCCACGTGACCAGTGCATGATAGCCATGAGTTCTGTGCATGATCAGTCTCGTGATCAGTGTATGATCATCCACATGATCAGTGTATGCCCCGTCAGGTGATCATTGCATGATAGCCACATTATCTGTGCATGATCAGTTATGTGATAAGGGCATGCACAGTCACATGATCAGTCCAAGATAGCCACGTGATAAGTGCCTGATCAGTCACGTGATCAGTGCATGATCAGCCAGGTTACCTGTGCATGATAAGCCACATGTTCAGTGCACGATCAGCCACGTGATCAGTGAATGATAAACATTTGATCAGTGCATGATCAGTCACATGAGCAGTGTATGATCAACCACGTAATTAGTGCATGATAGCCACGAGATCAGTGCTTGATCAGTCTAGTGATCAGTGTATGATCATCCACGTGATCAGTGAATGCCAAGTCACGTGATCAGTGTATGATAGCCACGTGATCAGTGCATGATTTGTCAGGTGATCAGTGCATGATCAACCAGGTTATCTGTGCATGATCAGCCACAGGTTCAGTGCATGATCAGCCACGTGATCAGTGAATGATAGCCATGTGATCAGTCATGTGATCATTGTATGATCAGCCACGTGAACAGTGCGTGCTCAGTCACGTGATTAGGGCCTGCTGAGCTGCGTGATTCCTGCCTGCTCATCTGCTTCTTAATTGCCAGCTGAGCTGAGACATTCCTGCCTGCTCATCTGCTTGATAATTCCCAGCTGAGCTGTGTGATTCCTGCCTGCTCATCTGCTTGACAATTGCCAGCTGAGCCATGTGATTCCTGCCTGCTCAGCTGCTTGATTATTGCCAGCTGTGCAGCATGATTTGTCACAACTGAGGTCCATGATTATTGCCTGCTGATTGCGTGATTCGTGCCTGCTCAGCTCTTTGATTATTGCCTCCGGAGGCACATCATCAGTACATGATTGCCATGTGATCAGCGCATGATCAGTGACATGATCGGTGATATTCAGACACGTGGTCACTGCATGCTAAGTCAAGTGATCAGTTCCTGATCAGCAACGTGATTAGTGCATGATCAGCCACGTGATCAGGGTATTATAAGCCACTTGAGCAGTGCATGTGCAGTCACGAGATCAGTGTATGATCAGCCACGTGATCAGTGTATGATAATCCACGTGAGTAGTGCATGACCAGTCACGTGATCAGTGTATGATATCCACATGATCAGTGCATGTGCAGCCACGTGATCAGTGCATTATAGCTACTTGATCAGTGCATGATGAGTCACGTCATCTGTCCATGATCAGTCAGGTGAATCGTGTATGATCAGCCCCGTGATCAGTACATGGACCATCACATGATCAGTGCATGATAGACATGTGATCAGTGCATGATCAGTCAGGTGATCAGTGTATGATCAGCCAGGTGATCACTGCATCATAGCCACGTAATCAGTACATGATAGCCACCTGATCAGTGCATGATCAGTCACGTGATCTGTGCATGATCTGTCACATGATCACTGTATCAACATCCACATAATCAGTGCATGCGCAGTGACGTGATCAAGGAATGATAGACACGTGATCAGTGCATGATCAGTCACGTGATAAGTGTATGATCAGCCACGTGATCAGTGCATGATCAGCCACGTTATCACTACCTCACCATCCACCTGATCAGGTCATGCGCAGTCAGGTGAAAAGTGGATGATAGCGAAGTGATCAGTGCATGATCAGTCACGTGATCAGTGCATGATAGCCACGTGATCAGTGCATGATAACCACGTTATCAGTGCATAATAGCCATGTGATCAGTACATGATCAGTCACGTGATCAGTGTATACTCAGCCACGTGATCAGTGCATGATAGCCATGAGTTCTATGCATGATCAGTCTCGTGATCAGTGTATGATCATCTACATGATCAGTGTATGCCCCGTAATGTGATCATTGCGTGATAGCCACATTATCTGTGCATGATCAGTTACGTGATAAGGGCATGCACAGTCACATGATCAGTCCAAGATAGCCACGTGATAAGTGCCTGATCAGTCACGTGTTCAGTGCATGATCAGCCAAGTTACCTGTGCATGATAAGCCACATGTTCAGTGCATGATCAGCCACGTGATCAGTGAATGATAAACATTTGATCAGTGCATGATCAGTCACGTGATCAGTGCATGATCAGCCAGGTTACCTGTGCATGATAAGCCACATGTTCAGTGAACGATCAGACACGTGATCAGTGAATGATAAACATTTGATCAGTGCATGATCAGTCACGTGATCAGTGTATGATCAACCACGTGATTAGTGCATGATAGCCACGAGATCAGTGCTTGATCAGTCTAGTGATCAGTGTATGATCATCCACGTGATCAGTGAATGCCCAGTAACGTGATCAGTGTATGATAGCCACGTGATCAGTGCATGATTAGTCACCTGATCAGTGCATGATCACCGACGTTATCTGTGCATGATCAGCCACATGTTCAGTGCATGATCAGCCACGTGATCAGTGAATGATAGCCATGTGATCAGTCATGTGATCATTGTATGATCAGCCACGTGAACAGTGCGTGCTCAGTCACGTGATTAGGGCCTGCTGAGCTGCGTGATTCCTGCCTGCTCATCTGCTTCTTAATTGCCAGCTGAGCTGAGACATTCCTGCCTGCTCATCTGCTTGATAATTCCCAGCTGAGCTGTGTGATTCCTGCCTGCTCATCTGCTTGATAATTGCCAGCTGAGCTGCGTGATACCTGTCTGCTCATGTGCTTGATTATTGCCAGCTGAGGTGCGTGATTCCTGCCTGCTCATCTGCTTGACAATTGCCAGCTGAGCCATGTGATTCCTGCCTGCTCAGCTGCTTGATTATTGCCAGCCGTGCAGCATGATTTGTCACAGCTGAGGTCCATGATTATTGCTTGCTGATTGCGTGATTCGTGCCTGCTCAGCTCTTTGATTATTGCCTCCGGAGGCACATCATCAGTGCATGATTGCCATGTGATCAGCGCATGATCAGTGACATGATCGGTGCCATTCAGACAGGTGGTCACTGCATGCTCAGTCACGTGATCAGTTCCTGATCAGCAACGGGATTAGTGCATGATCAGCCACGTGATCAGTGTATGATAAGCCACGTGAGCAGTGCATGTGCTGTCACGAGATCAGTGTATGATCAGCCACGTGAGCAGTGCATGTGCAGTCACGAGATCAGTGTATGATCAGCCCCGTGATCAGTGTATGATAAGCCACGTGATCAGTGCATGTGAAGTCACGAGATCAGTGTATGATATCCACATGATCAGTGCATGTGCAGTCACGTGATCAGTGCATTATAGCTACGTGATCAGTGCATGATGAGTCACGTGATCTGTCCATGATCAGTCAGGTGAATCGTGTATGATCAGCCCGGTGGTCAGTGCATGGGCAGTTACATGATCAGTGCATGATAGACATGTGATCAGTGCATGATCAGTCATGTAATCAGTGTATGATAAGCCACGTGAGCAGTGCGTGTGCAGTCACGAGATCAGTGTATGATCACCCACGTGATCAGTGCATGGGCAGTCACATGATCAGTGCATGATAGACATGAAGTCAGTGCATGATCAGTCACGTGATCAGTGTATGATCAGCCAGGTGAATACTGCATCATAGCCACGTGATCAGTGCATGATAGCCACCTGATCAGTGCATGATCAGTCACGTGATCTGTGCATGATCTGTCACGTGATCACTGTATCAACATCCACATTATCAGTGCATGCGCAGTGACGTGATCAGGGAATGATAGACACGTGATCAGTGCATGATCAGTCACGTGATAAGTGTATTATCAGCCACGTGATCATTGCATGATAGCCACGTGATCAGGGCATGATACCCATGTGATCAGTACATGATCAGGCACGTGATCAGTGCAGAATGAGTCACGTGATCAGTACATGATCAGTCACATGATCAGCGCAAGATCTGTAACGTGGTCAGTGTATGATCAACCACGTGATCAGTGCATGCCCAGTTAGGAGTAAAGTGCATGATAGCGAAGTGATCAGTGCATGATCACTCACGTGATCAGTGCATGATAGCCTCGTGATCAGTGCATGAACAGTCACGTGATCAGTGCATGACCAGTTACGTGATCAGTGCATGATAGCCACGTGATCAGTGCATGATAAGTTACCGGATCAGTGTATGATAAGCCAGCTGATCAGTGGGTGATATCCACTTTATCAGTTCACAATTAGTCACCTGATCAGTGAATGCAGTCACGTGATCAGTGCATGATAGCTATGCGATCAGTGCATGATAGCCAGGTGATCAGTGCATGATCAGTCACGTGATCAGTGTATGATCAGCCAGGTGATCAGTGCATGATCAGCCACATGATCACTACCTCACCATCCACGTGATCAGGTCATGCGCAGTCATGTGAAAAGTGGATGATAGCGAAGTGATCAGTGCATGATCAGTCATGTGATCAGTGCATGATAGCCACATGATCAGTGCATGATAACCACGTTATCAGTGCATGATAGCCATGTGATCAGTACATGATCAGTCACGTGATCAGTGTATACTCAGCCACGTGATCAGTGCATGATAGCCATGAGTTCTGTGCATGATCAGTCTCGTGATCAGTGTATGATCATCCACATGATCAGTGTATGCCACGTCACGTGATCATTGCATGATAGCCACATTATCTGTGCATGTTCAGTTACGTGATAAGGGCATGCACAGTCACATGATCAGTCCAAGAGAGCCACGTGATAAGTGCCTGATCAGTCACGTGTTCAGTGCATGATCAGCCACGTGATCAGTGTATGATAAGCCACGTGAGCAGTGCATGACCAGTCACGTGATCAGTGTCTGATATTCACGTGATCAGTGCATGTGCAGTCACGTGATCAGTGTATGATCAGCCACGTGATCAGTGCATGATAGCCAACTGATCAGTGCACGATCAGTCATGAGATCAGGGCATGATCTGTCACGTGATCAGTGAATGATAGGCATGTGATCAGTGTATCATCAGTTACGTGATCAGTGTATGATCATGCACATGATCAGTGCATGCACAGTCACGTGATCAGTGCATGATAACCACCTGATAAATGCGTGATAGCAAAGTAATCAGTACATGATCAGCCACGTGATCAGTGTAAGGTCAGCCAGGTGATCAGTGCATGATCAGTCACGTGATCAGAGCATGATAGCCACGTGATCATTGCATGATCATTCACGTGATCAGTGCATGATCAGTAACGTGATCAGTGTATGATCAGTGACGTGATCTGGGCATGATCTGTCACATGATCACTGTATCATCATCCACATTATCAGTTCATGCACAGGGACGTGATCAGGGAATGATAGACACGTGATCAGTGCATGATCAGTCACGTTATAAGTGTATTATCAGCCAAGTGATCATTGCATGATAGCCACGTGATCAGGGCATGATAGCCATGTGATCACTCATGATCAGCCACGTGATCACTGCATGATCAGTCACGTGTTCAGTGCATGATCAGTCACGTGATCAGTGCAAGATCTGTAACGTGATCAGTGTACGATAAACCACGCAATCAGTGCATGCCCAGTTACGTGATAAGTGCATGATAGCGAAGTGATCAGTGCATGATCAGTCACGTGATCAGTGCATGAGAGCCACGTGATCAGTGCATGACCATTCACGTGATCAGTGCGTCATAGCTATGCGATCAGTGCATGACCAGTCCGGTGATCAGTGCATGATCAGCTACGTGATGAATGCATGATAGCCATGTAATCAGTGCATATCAGTCACGTGATCAGTGTATGACCAGCCTGGTGATCAGTGCATGATAGCCACGTGATAAGTGCTTGATAGCCTCATGATCAGTGCCTGATCAGTCACATGTTCTGTGCATGATCAGCCACGTGGTCAGTGTAGGATCAGCCATGGGATCACTGCATGATAGCCATGTGATGAGTGCATGATCGCCACCTGATCAGTGCATGATAAGTTACGTGATCAGTGTATGATCTGCCACGTGATCAGGGCATGATAACTACCTGATCAATGCATGATTGCCACGAAATCACTGAATCGTCATTCACGTGATCAGTGCATGATCAGCCACGTGATCAGTGCATGGTCAGCAACATGATCAGTTCAGGATCAAACAGGTCATCATTGTATGAACATCTACGTGATCAATGCATGCACAATTAAGTGATCAGTGTAGGATAGCCAAATGATCAGTGCATGATCAGCCACGTGATCAGTGCATGATAGCCACATGATCAGTGCATGATCAGACCCGTGATCAGTGCCTGATCAGCCACGTGATCAGTACCTGACCATCCACGTGAATAGTGCATGGGCAGTCATGTGATCAGTGGATGATAGCCAGGTGATCAGTGCATGATCAGACACGTGATCAGTGCATGAGAGACACGTGATCAGTGCATGATAAGTTACGTGATCAGTGTATGATCAGCCACCTGAGTCACATGATCAGCACCATTCAGACACGTGATCACTGCATGCTCAGTCACGGGATCAGTTCATGATCAGGCATATGATTCGTGCATGATCAGCCACGTGATCAGTGCATGATCATCCACGTGATTAGTGGAGGCGCAGTCAAGTGATCAGCTCATGATAGCCACGTATTCTGTGCATGATCAGTCACGTCATCAGTGTATGATCAGCCACCTTATCAGTTTTGATAGCCACGTGACCAGTGCATGATCAGTCACTTTAACAGTGTGTGATCAGCCACATGATCAGTGCATGATCAGACACGTGCTCAGTGCATGATAGCCACGTAATCAGTGCATGATTCGTCATGTGATCAGTGCTTGATAGCTACTCGATCAGTGTATGATCCGTCACATGATCAGTGCATGATCAGACACGTGATCAGTGCATGATTAGCCACGTGATCCGTGCATGATAGCCACGTGATCAGTGCATGATCAATAACGTGATCATTGTATGAACAGCCACGTGATCAGTGTATAATCCTCCACATCATCAGTGCATGCGCAGTTACGTGATCAGTGCATGATATCCACGTGATCAGTGCATAATCAGTCACATGAACAGTGCATATCAGCCACTTTATCAGTGCATGATAGCCACGTTATCAGTGCATGATTAGCCACATGTTCAGTACCTGACCATCCAAGTGATCAGTGCATGGGCAGTTATGTGATCAGTGGATAATAGCCAGGTGATCAGTGCATGATCAGACACGTGATCAGTGCATGATTCGTCATGTTATCAGTGCTTGATAGCTACGTGATCAGTGTATGATCCGTCACATGATCAGTGCATGATCAGACACGTGATCTGTGCATGATAGCCACGTGATCAGTGCATGATCAATAACGTGATCATTGTATGAACAGCCACGTGATCAGTGTATAATCATCCACATCATCAGTGCATGCGCAGTTACGTGATCAGTGCATGATATCCACGTGATCAGTGCATGATCAGTCACGTGAACAGTGCATGTCAGCCACTTTATCAGTGCATGATAGCCACGTTATCAGTGCATGATCAGCCACATGTTCAGTACCTGACCATCCAAGTGATCAGTGCATGGGCAGTTATGTGATCAGTGGATAATAGCCAGGTGATCAGTGCATGATCAGACACGTGATCAGTGCATGATAGCCAGGTGATCAGTGCATGATAAGTTACGTGATCAGTGTATGATCAGCCACGTGATCAGTGCATGATCAGCAATATGATTAGTGCATGATCATCCAAGTGATCAGTATATGATCACCCAAGTGATCAGTGCATGATCAGGCTCGTGATCAGTGCATAATCAGTCACGTGATCAGTGCATGATCAGCCACGTGATCAGTGCATGATAGCCACCTGAGCAGTGCATGATCAGCAACGTGATCAGTGCATGATAGCCACCTGAGCAGTGCATGATCAGCAACGTGATCAGAGCATGATCAGCCACCTTATCAGTGCATGAACAGCCACGTGATCCGTTCATGCCCAGTCACGGGATCAGTGTATGATCAGCTTCGTGATCAGTGCATGATCAGCCACCTGATCAGTGCATGATAGCCACGTGATCAGTCCATGATCAGCCAGTTTATTAGTGCATGATCAGCCATGTGATCAGTGCATGATAGCCACCTGAGCAGTGCATGATGAGCAACGTGATTAGTGCATGATCAGCCACGTGGTCAGTGCATGATAGCCACCTGAGGATTGCCTGATCAGCAGCGTGATCAGTGCATGATCAGCCAGGTTATCAGTGCATGAACAGCCACGTGATCAGTGCATGGGCAGTCACGTGATCAGTGTAGGACCAGCTTCGTGATCAGTGCATGATAGCCACGTGATCAGTGCATTATAGCCAACTGATCAGTGCATGATCAGTCACGAGATCAGTGCATGGGCAGTCACATGATCAGTGTATGATCAGCCACGTGATCAGTGTATGATAGCCACGTGATCAGGGCATGATCTGTCACGTGATCAGTGTATGATCAGCCAGGTGATCAGTGAATGATAGCCAACTGATCACTGCATGTTTAGCAAAGTGATTAATGCATGATCAGCCACATGTTCAGTGCATGATCAGCCACGTGATCAGTGAATGATAGCCATGTGATCAGTCATGTGATCATTGTATGATCAGCCACGTGAACAGTGCGTGCTCAGTCACGTGATTAGGGCCTGCTGAGCTGTGTGATTCCTGCCTGCTATTCTGCTTGATAATTCCCAGCTGAGCTGTGTGATTCCTGCCTGCTCATCTGCTTGATAATTGCCAGCTGAGCTGCGTGATACCTGTCTGCTCATGTGCTTGATTATTGCCAGCTGAGGTGCGTGATTCCTGCCTGCTCATCTGCTTGACAATTGCCAGCTGGGCCATGTGATTCCTGCCTGCTCAGCTGCTTGATTATTGCCAGCTGTGCAGCATGATTTGTCACAGCTGAGGTCCATGATTATTGCCTGCTGATTGCGTGATTCGTGCCTGCTCAGCTCTTTGATTATTGCCTCCGGAGGCACATCATCAGTGCATGATTGCCATGTGATCAGCGCATGATCAGTGACATGATCGGTGCCATTCAGACAGGTGGTCACTGCATGCTGAGTCACGTGATCAGTTCCTGATCAGCAACGTGATTACTACATGATCAGCCACGTGATCAGTGTATGATAAGCCACGTGAGCAGTGCATGTGCAGTCACGAGTTCAGTGTATGATCAGCCACGTGAGCAGTGCATGTGCAGTCAGGAGATCAGTGTATGGTCAGCCACGTGATCAGTGTATCATAAGCCACGTGAGCAGTGCATGACCAGTCACGTGATCAGTGTATGATATCCACATGATCAGTGCATGTGCAGTCACGTAATCAGTGCATTATAGCTACGTGATCAGGGCATGATAGCCATGTGATCAGTACATGATCAGGCACGTGATCAGTGCAGGATCAGTCACTTGATCAGTACATGATCAGTCACATGATCAGTGCAAGATCTGTAACGTGGTCAGTGTATGATAAGCCACCTGATCAGTGCATGATCAGTCACGTGATCTGTGCATGATCTGTCACATGATCACTGTATCAACATCCACATTATCAGTGCATGCGCAGTGAGGTGATCAGTGCATGATAGCCATGAGTTCTGTGCATGATCAGTCTCGTGATCAGTGTATGATCATCCACATGATCAGTGTATGCCCCGTCACGTGATCATTGCATGATAACCACATTATCTGTGCATGATCAGTTACATGATAAGGGCCTGCACAGTCACATGATCAGTTCAAGATAGCCATGTGATAAGTGCCTGATCATTCACGTGATCAGTGCATAATAGCCACGAGATCAGTGCATGAACAGTCACGTGATCAGTGCATGATAAGTTTCCGGATCAGTGTATGATAAGCCACCTGATCAGTGCATGATATCCACCTTATCAGTTCACAATCAGTCACCTGATCAGTGAATGCACAGACACGTGATCAGTGCATGATAGCTATGTGATCAGTGCATGATAGCCAGGTGATCAGTGCATTATCAGTCACGTGATCAGTGTATGATCACCCAGGTGATCAGTGCATGTTCAGCCACGTGATCACTACCTCACCATCCACGTGATCAGGTCATACGCAGTCATGTGAAAAGTGGATGATAGCGAAGTGATCAGTGCATGATCAGTCATGTGATCAGTGCATGATAGCCACGTGATCAGAGCATGATAACCACGTTATCAGTGCATGATAGCCATGTGATCAGTACATGATCAGTCACGTGATCAGTGTATACTCAGCCACGTGATCAGTGCATGATAGCCATGAGTTCTGTGCATGATCAGTCTCGTGATCAGTGTATGATCATCCACATGATCAGTGTATGTCCCAATCATTGCGTGATAGCCACATTATCTGTGCATGATCAGTTACGTGATAAGGGCATGCACAGTCACATGATCAGTCCAAGATAGCCACGTGATAAGTGCCTGATCAGTCACGTGATCAGTGCATGATCAGCCAGGTTACCTGTGCATGATCAGCCACATGTTCAGTGCACGATCAGACACGTGATCAGTGAATGATAAACATTTGATCAGTGCATGATCAGTCACGTGAGCAGTGTATGATCAACCACGTGATTAGTGCATGATAGCCACGAGATCAGTGCTTGATCAGTCTAGTGATCAGTGTATGATCATCCACGTGATCAGTGAATGCCCAGTAACGTGATCAATGTATGATAGCCACGTGATCAGTGCATGATTTGTCACGTGATCAGTGCATGATCAGCCAGGTTATCTGTGCATGATCAGCCACATGTTCAGTGCATGATCAGCCACGTGATCAGTGAATGATAGCCATGTGATCAGTCATGTGATCATTGTATGATCAGCCACGTGAACAGTGCGTGCTCAGTCACGTGATTAGGGCCTGCTGAGCTGCGTGATTCCTGCCTGCTCATCTGCTTGATAATTCCCAGCTGAGCTGTGTGATTCCTGCCTGCTCATCTGCTTGATAATTGCCAGCTGAGCTGCGTGATACCTGTCTGCTCATGTGCTTGATTATTGCCAGCTGAGGTGCGTGATTCCTGCCTGCTCATCTGCTTGACAATTGCCAGCTGGGCCATGTGATTCCTGCCTGCTCAGCTGCTTGATTATTGCCAGCTGTGCAGCATGATTTGTCACAGCTGAGGTCCATGATTATTGCCTGCTGATTGCGTGATTCGTGCCTGCTCAGCTCTTTGATTATTGCCTCCGGAGGCACATCATCAGTGCATGATTGCCATGTGATCAGCGCATGATCAGTGACATGATCGGTGCCATTCAGACAGGTGGTCACTGCATGCTCAGTCACGTGATCAGTTCCTGATCAGCAACGTGATTACTACATGATCAGCCACGTGATCAGTGTATGATAAGCCACGTGAGCAGTGCATGTGCAGTCACGAGTTCAGTGTATGATCAGCCACGTGAGCAGTGCATGTGCAGTCACGAGATCAGTGTATGATCAGCCACGTGATCAGTGTATGATAAGCCACGTGAGCAGTGCATGACCAGTCACGTGATCAGTGTATGATATCCACATGATCAGTGCATGTGCAGTCACGTAATCAGTGCATTATAGCTACGTGAGCAGTGCATGTGCAGTCACGAGTTCAGTGTATGATAAACCACGTGAGCAGTGCATGTGCAGTCACGAGATCAGTGTATGATCAGCCACGTGATCAGTGTATGATAAGCCACGTGAGCAGTGCATGACCAGTCACGTGATCAGTGTATGATATCCACATGATCAGTGCATGTGCAGTCACGTAATCAGTGCATTATAGCTACGTGATCAGTGCATGATCAGTCACGTGATCTGTCCATGATCAGTCAGGTGAATCGTGTATGATCAGCCCCGTGTTCAGTGCCTGGGCAGTCACATGATCAGTGCATGATAGACATGTGATCAGTGCATGATCAGTCAGGTGATCAGTGTATGATCAGCCAGGTGATCACTGCATCATAGCCACGTGATCAGTGCATGATAGCCACCTGATCAGTGCATGATCAGTCACGTGATCTGTGCATGATCTGTCACATGATCACTGTATCAACATCCACATTATCAGTGCATGCGCAGTGACGTGATCAGGGAATGATAGACACGTGATCAGTGCATGATCAGTCACGTGATAAGTGTATTATCAGCCACGTGATCATTGCATGATAGCCACGTGATCAGGGCATGATAGCCATGTGATCAGTACATGATCAGGCACGTGATCAGTGCAGGATCAGTCACTTGATCAGTACATGATCAGTCACATGATCAGCGCAAGATCTGTAACGTGGTCAGTGTATGATAAGCCACCTGATCAGTGCATGATCAGTCACGTGATCTGTGCATGATCTGTCACATGATCACTGTATCAACATCCACATTATCAGTGCATGCGCAGTGAGGTGATCAGTGCATGATAGCCATGAGTTCTGTGCATGATCAGTCTCGTGATCAGTGTATGATCATCCACATGATCAGTGTATGCCCCGTCACGTGATCATTGCATGATAACCACATTATCTGTGCATGATCAGTTACATGATAAGGGCCTGCACAGTCACATGATCAGTTCAAGATAGCCATGTGATAAGTGCCTGATCATTCACGTGATCAGTGCATAATAGCCACGAGATCAGTGCATGAACAGTCACGTGATCAGTGCATGATAAGTTACCGGATCAGTGTATGATAAGCCACCTGATCAGTGCATGATATCCACCTTATCAGTTCACAATCAGTCACCTGATCAGTGAATGCACAGACACGTGATCAGTGCATGATAGCTATGTGATCAGTGCATGATAGCCAGGTGATCAGTGCATTATCAGTCACGTGATCAGTGTATGATCACCCAGGTGATCAGTGCATGTTCAGCCACGTGATCACTACCTCACCATCCACGTGATCAGGTCATACGCAGTCATGTGAAAAGTGGATGATAGCGAAGTGATCAGTGCATGATCAGTCATGTGATCAGTGCATGATAGCCACGTGATCAGAGCATGATAACCACGTTATCAGTGCATGATAGCCATGTGATCAGTACATGATCAGTCACGTGATCAGTGTATACTCAGCCACGTGATCAGTGCATGATAGCCATGAGTTCTGTGCATGATCAGTCTCGTGATCAGTGTATGATCATCCACATGATCAGTGTATGCCCCAATCATTGCGTGATAGCCACATTATCTGTGCATGATCAGTTACGTGATAAGGGCATGCACAGTCACATGATCAGTCCAAGATAGCCACGTGATAAGTGCCTGATCAGTCACGTGATCAGTGCATGATCAGCCAGGTTACCTGTGCATGATCAGCCACATGTTCAGTGCACGATCAGACACGTGATCAGTGAATGATAAACATTTGATCAGTGCATGATCAGTCACGTGAGCAGTGTATGATCAACCACGTGATTAGTGCATGATAGCCACGAGATCAGTGCTTGATCAGTCTAGTGATCAGTGTATGATCATCCACGTGATCAGTGAATGCCCAGTCACGTGATCAATGTATGATAGCCACGTGATCAGTGCATGATTTGTCACGTGATCAGTGCATGATCAGCCAGGTTATCTGTGCATGATCAGCCACATGTTCAGTGCATGATCAGCCACGTGATCAGTGAATGATAGCCATGTGATCAGTCATGTGATCATTGTATGATCAGCCACGTGAACAGTGCGTGCTCAGTCACGTGATTAGGGCCTGCTGAGCTGTGTGATTCCTGCCTGCTCATCTGCTTGATAATTCCCAGCTGAGCTGTGTGATTCCTGCCTGCTCATCTGCTTGATAATTGCCAGCTGAGCTGCGTGATACCTGTCTGCTCATGTGCTTGATTATTGCCAGCTGAGGTGCGTGATTCCTGCCTGCTCATCTGCTTGACAATTGCCAGCTGGGCCATGTGATTCCTGCCTGCTCAGCTGCTTGATTATTGCCAGCTGTGCAGCATGATTTGTCACAGCTGAGGTCCATGATTATTGCCTGCTGATTGCGTGATTCGTGCCTGCTCAGCTCTTTGATTATTGCCTCCAGAGGCACATCATCAGTGCATGATTGCCATGTGATCAGCGCATGATCAGTGACATGATCGGTGCCATTCAGACAGGTGGTCACTGCATGCTCAGTCACGTGATCAGTTCCTGATCAGCAACGTGATTACTACATGATCAGCCACGTGATCAGTGTATGATAAGCCACGTGAGCAGTGCATGTGCAGTCACGAGTTCAGTGTATGATAAGCCACGTGAGCAGTGCATGTGCAGTCACGAGATCAGTGTATGATCAGCCACGTGATCAGTGTATGATAAGCCACGTGAGCAGTGCATGACCAGTCACATGATCAGTGTATGATATCCACATGATCAGTGCATGTGCAGTCACGTAATCAGTGCATTATAGCTACGTGATCAGTGCATGATCAGTCACGTGATCTGTCCATGATCAGTCAGGTGAATCGTGTATGATCAGCCCCGTGATCAGTGCCTGGGCAGTCACATGATCAGTGCATGATAGACATGTGATCAGTGCATGATCAGTCAGGTGATCAGTGTATGATCAGCCAGGTGATCACTGCATCATAGCCACGTGATCAGTGCATGATAGCCACCTGATCAGTGCATGATCAGTCACGTGATCTGTGCATGATCTGTCACATGATCACTGTATCAACATCCACATTATCAGTGCATGCGCAGTGACCTGATCAGGGAATGATAGACACGTGATCAGTGCATGATCAGTCACGTGATAAGTGTATTATCAGCCACGTGATCATTGCATGATAGCCACGTGATCAGGGCATGATAGCCATGTGATCAGTACATGATCAGGCACGTGATCAGTGCAGGATCAGTCACTTGATCAGTACATGATCAGTCACATGATCAGCGCAAGATCTGTAACGTGGTCAGTGTATGATAAGCCACCTGATCAGTGCATGATCAGTCACGTGATCTGTGCATGATCTGTCACATGATCACTGTATCAACATCCACATTATCAGTGCATGCGCAGTGAGGTGATCAGTGCATGATAGCCATGAGTTCTGTGCATGATCAGTCTCGTGATCAGTGTATGATCATCCACATGATCAGTGTATGCCCCGTCACCTGATCATTGCATGATAACCACATTATCTGTGCATGATCAGTTACATGATAAGGGCCTGCACAGTCACATGATCAGTTCAAGATAGCCATGTGATAAGTGCCTGATCATTCACGTGATCAGTGCATAATAGCCACGAGATCAGTGCATGAACAGTCACGTGATCAGTGCATGATAAGTTACCGGATCAGTGTATGATAAGCCACCTGATCAGTGCATGATATCCACCTTATCAGTTCACAATCAGTCACCTGATCAGTGAATGCACAGACACGTGATCAGTGCATGATAGCTATGTGATCAGTGCATGATAGCCAGGTGATCAGTGCATTATCAGTCACGTGATCAGTGTATGATCACCCAGGTGATCAGTGCATGTTCAGCCACGTGATCACTACCTCACCATCCACGTGATCAGGTCATACGCAGTCATGTGAAAAGTGGATGATAGCGAAGTGATCAGTGCATGATCAGTCATGTGATCAGTGCATGATAGCCACGTGATCAGAGCATGATAACCACGTTATCAGTGCATGATAGCCATGTGATCAGTACATGATCAGTCACGTGATCAGTGTATACTCAGCCACGTGATCAGTGCATGATAGCCATGAGTTCTGTGCATGATCAGTCTCGTGATCAGTGTATGATCATCCACATGATCAGTGTATGCCCCAATCATTGCGTGATAGCCACATTATCTGTGCATGATCAGTTACGTGATAAGGGCATGCACAGTCACATGATCAGTCCAAGATAGCCACGTGATAAGTGCCTGATCAGTCACGTGATCAGTGCATGATCAGCCAGGTTACCTGTGCATGATCAGCCACATGTTCAGTGCACGATCAGACACGTGATCAGTGAATGATAAACATTTGATCAGTGCATGATCAGTCACGTGAGCAGTGTATGATCAACCACGTGATTAGTGCATGATAGCCACGAGATCAGTGCTTGATCAGTCTAGTGATCAGTGTATGATCATCCACGTGATCAGTGAATGCCCAGTCACGTGATCAATGTATGATAGCCACGTGATCAGTGCATGATTTGTCACGTGATCAGTGCATGATCAGCCAGGTTATCTGTGCATGATCAGCCACATGTTCAGTGCATGATCAGCCACGTGATCAGTGAATGATAGCCATGTGATCAGTCATGTGATCATTGTATGATCAGCCACGTGAACAGTGCGTGCTCAGTCACGTGATTAGGGCCTGCTGAGCTGCGTGATTCCTGCCTGCTCATCTGCTTGATAATTCCCAGCTGAGCTGTGTGATTCCTGCCTGCTCATCTGCTTGATAATTGCCAGCTGAGCTGCGTGATACCTGTCTGCTCATGTGCTTGATTATTGCCAGCTGAGGTGCGTGATTCCTGCCTGCTCATCTGCTTGACAATTGCCAGCTGGGCCATGTGATTCCTGCCTGCTCAGCTGCTTGATTATTGCCAGCTGTGCAGCATGATTTGTCACAGCTGAGGTCCATGATTATTGCCTGCTGATTGCGTGATTCGTGCCTGCTCAGCTCTTTGATTATTGCCTCCGGAGGCACATCATCAGTGCATGATTGCCATGTGATCAGCGCATGATCAGTGACATGATCGGTGCCATTCAGACAGGTGGTCACTGCATGCTCAGTCACGTGATCAGTTCCTGATCAGCAACGTGATTACTACATGATCAGCCACGTGATCAGTGTATGATAAGCCACGTGAGCAGTGCATGTGCAGTCACGAGTTCAGTGTATGATAAGCCACGTGAGCAGTGCATGTGCAGTCACGAGATCAGTGTATGATCAGCCACGTGATCAGTGTATGATAAGCCACGTGAGCAGTGCATGACCAGTCACATGATCAGTGTATGATATCCACATGATCAGTGCATGTGCAGTCACGTAATCAGTGCATTATAGCTACGTGATCAGTGCATGATCAGTCACGTGATCTGTCCATGATCAGTCAGGTGAATCGTGTATGATCAGCCCCGTGATCAGTGCCTGGGCAGTCACATGATCAGTGCATGATAGACATGTGATCAGTGCATGATCAGTCAGGTGATCAGTGTATGATCAGCCAGGTGATCACTGCATCATAGCCACGTGATCAGTGCATGATAGCCACCTGATCAGTGCATGATCAGTCACGTGATCTGTGCATGATCTGTCACATGATCACTGTATCAACATCCACATTATCAGTGCATGCGCAGTGACCTGATCAGGGAATGATAGACACGTGATCAGTGCATGATCAGTCACGTGATAAGTGTATTATCAGCCACGTGATCATTGCATGATAGCCACGTGATCAGGGCATGATAGCCATGTGATCAGTACATGATCAGGCACGTGATCAGTGCAGGATCAGTCACTTGATCAGTACATGATCAGTCACATGATCAGCGCAAGATCTGTAACGTGGTCAGTGTATGATAAGCCACCTGATCAGTGCATGATCAGTCACGTGATCTGTGCATGATCTGTCACATGATCACTGTATCAACATCCACATTATCAGTGCATGCGCAGTGAGGTGATCAGTGCATGATAGCCATGAGTTCTGTGCATGATCAGTCTCGTGATCAGTGTATGATCATCCACATGATCAGTGTATGCCCCGTCACGTGATCATTGCATGATAACCACATTATCTGTGCATGATCAGTTACATGATAAGGGCCTGCACAGTCACATGATCAGTTCAAGATAGCCATGTGATAAGTGCCTGATCATTCACGTGATCAGTGCATAATAGCCACGAGATCAGTGCATGAACAGTCACGTGATCAGTGCATGATAAGTTACCGGATCAGTGTATGATAAGCCACCTGATCAGTGCATGATATCCACCTTATCAGTTCACAATCAGTCACCTGATCAGTGAATGCACAGACACGTGATCAGTGCATGATAGCTATGTGATCAGTGCATGATAGCCAGGTGATCAGTGCATTATCAGTCACGTGATCAGTGTATGATCACCCAGGTGATCAGTGCATGTTCAGCCACGTGATCACTACCTCACCATCCACGTGATCAGGTCATACGCAGTCATGTGAAAAGTGGATGATAGCGAAGTGATCAGTGCATGATCAGTCATGTGATCAGTGCATGATAGCCACGTGATCAGAGCATGATAACCACGTTATCAGTGCATGATAGCCATGTGATCAGTACATGATCAGTCACGTGATCAGTGTATACTCAGCCACGTGATCAGTGCATGATAGCCATGAGTTCTGTGCATGATCAGTCTCGTGATCAGTGTATGATCATCCACATGATCAGTGTATGCCCCAATCATTGCGTGATAGCCACATTATCTGTGCATGATCAGTTACGTGATAAGGGCATGCACAGTCACATGATCAGTCCAAGATAGCCACGTGATAAGTGCCTGATCAGTCACGTGATCAGTGCATGATCAGCCAGGTTACCTGTGCATGATCAGCCACATGTTCAGTGCACGATCAGACACGTGATCAGTGAATGATAAACATTTGATCAGTGCATGATCAGTCACGTGAGCAGTGTATGATCAACCACGTGATTAGTGCATGATAGCCACGAGATCAGTGCTTGATCAGTCTAGTGATCAGTGTATGATCATCCACGTGATCAGTGAATGCCCAGTCACGTGATCAATGTATGATAGCCACGTGATCAGTGCATGATTTGTCACGTGATCAGTGCATGATCAGCCAGGTTATCTGTGCATGATCAGCCACATGTTCAGTGCATGATCAGCCACGTGATCAGTGAATGATAGCCATGTGATCAGTCATGTGATCATTGTATGATCAGCCACGTGAACAGTGCGTGCTCAGTCACGTGATTAGGGCCTGCTGAGCTGCGTGATTCCTGCCTGCTCATCTGCTTGATAATTCCCAGCTGAGCTGTGTGATTCCTGCCTGCTCATCTGCTTGATAATTGCCAGCTGAGCTGCGTGATACCTGTCTGCTCATGTGCTTGATTATTGCCAGCTGAGGTGCGTGATTCCTGCCTGCTCATCTGCTTGACAATTGCCAGCTGGGCCATGTGATTCCTGCCTGCTCAGCTGCTTGATTATTGCCAGCTGTGCAGCATGATTTGTCACAGCTGAGGTCCATGATTATTGCCTGCTGATTGCGTGATTCGTGCCTGCTCAGCTCTTTGATTATTGCCTCCGGAGGCACATCATCAGTGCATGATTGCCATGTGATCAGCGCATGATCAGTGACATGATCGGTGCCATTCAGACAGGTGGTCACTGCATGCTCAGTCACGTGATCAGTTCCTGATCAGCAACGTGATTACTACATGATCAGCCACGTGATCAGTGTATGATAAGCCACGTGAGCAGTGCATGTGCAGTCACGAGTTCAGTGTATGATAAGCCACGTGAGCAGTGCATGTGCAGTCACGAGATCAGTGTATGATCAGCCACGTGATCAGTGTATGATAAGCCACGTGAGCAGTGCATGACCAGTCACATGATCAGTGTATGATATCCACATGATCAGTGCATGTGCAGTCACGTAATCAGTGCATTATAGCTACGTGATCAGTGCATGATCAGTCACGTGATCTGTCCATGATCAGTCAGGTGAATCGTGTATGATCAGCCCCGTGATCAGTGCCTGGGCAGTCACATGATCAGTGCATGATAGACATGTGATCAGTGCATGATCAGTCAGGTGATCAGTGTATGATCAGCCAGGTGATCACTGCATCATAGCCACGTGATCAGTGCATGATAGCCACCTGATCAGTGCATGATCAGTCACGTGATCTGTGCATGATCTGTCACATGATCACTGTATCAACATCCACATTATCAGTGCATGCGCAGTGACCTGATCAGGGAATGATAGACACGTGATCAGTGCATGATCAGTCACGTGATAAGTGTATTATCAGCCACGTGATCATTGCATGATAGCCACGTGATCAGGGCATGATAGCCATGTGATCAGTACATGATCAGGCACGTGATCAGTGCAGGATCAGTCACTTGATCAGTACATGATCAGTCACATGATCAGCGCAAGATCTGTAACGTGGTCAGTGTATGATAAGCCACCTGATCAGTGCATGATCAGTCACGTGATCTGTGCATGATCTGTCACATGATCACTGTATCAACATCCACATTATCAGTGCATGCGCAGTGAGGTGATCAGTGCATGATAGCCATGAGTTCTGTGCATGATCAGTCTCGTGATCAGTGTATGATCATCCACATGATCAGTGTATGCCCCGTCACCTGATCATTGCATGATAACCACATTATCTGTGCATGATCAGTTACATGATAAGGGCCTGCACAGTCACATGATCAGTTCAAGATAGCCATGTGATAAGTGCCTGATCATTCACGTGATCAGTGCATAATAGCCACGAGATCAGTGCATGAACAGTCACGTGATCAGTGCATGATAAGTTACCGGATCAGTGTATGATAAGCCACCTGATCAGTGCATGATATCCACCTTATCAGTTCACAATCAGTCACCTGATCAGTGAATGCACAGACACGTGATCAGTGCATGATAGCTATGTGATCAGTGCATGATAGCCAGGTGATCAGTGCATTATCAGTCACGTGATCAGTGTATGATCACCCAGGTGATCAGTGCATGTTCAGCCACGTGATCACTACCTCACCATCCACGTGATCAGGTCATACGCAGTCATGTGAAAAGTGGATGATAGCGAAGTGATCAGTGCATGATCAGTCATGTGATCAGTGCATGATAGCCACGTGATCAGAGCATGATAACCACGTTATCAGTGCATGATAGCCATGTGATCAGTACATGATCAGTCACGTGATCAGTGTATACTCAGCCACGTGATCAGTGCATGATAGCCATGAGTTCTGTGCATGATCAGTCTCGTGATCAGTGTATGATCATCCACATGATCAGTGTATGCCCCAATCATTGCGTGATAGCCACATTATCTGTGCATGATCAGTTACGTGATAAGGGCATGCACAGTCACATGATCAGTCCAAGATAGCCACGTGATAAGTGCCTGATCAGTCACGTGATCAGTGCATGATCAGCCAGGTTACCTGTGCATGATCAGCCACATGTTCAGTGCACGATCAGACACGTGATCAGTGAATGATAAACATTTGATCAGTGCATGATCAGTCACGTGAGCAGTGTATGATCAACCACGTGATTAGTGCATGATAGCCACGAGATCAGTGCTTGATCAGTCTAGTGATCAGTGTATGATCATCCACGTGATCAGTGAATGCCCAGTCACGTGATCAATGTATGATAGCCACGTGATCAGTGCATGATTTGTCACGTGATCAGTGCATGATCAGCCAGGTTATCTGTGCATGATCAGCCACATGTTCAGTGCATGATCAGCCACGTGATCAGTGAATGATAGCCATGTGATCAGTCATGTGATCATTGTATGATCAGCCACGTGAACAGTGCGTGCTCAGTCACGTGATTAGGGCCTGCTGAGCTGCGTGATTCCTGCCTGCTCATCTGCTTGATAATTCCCAGCTGAGCTGTGTGATTCCTGCCTGCTCATCTGCTTGATAATTGCCAGCTGAGCTGCGTGATACCTGTCTGCTCATGTGCTTGATTATTGCCAGCTGAGGTGCGTGATTCCTGCCTGCTCATCTGCTTGACAATTGCCAGCTGGGCCATGTGATTCCTGCCTGCTCAGCTGCTTGATTATTGCCAGCTGTGCAGCATGATTTGTCACAGCTGAGGTCCATGATTATTGCCTGCTGATTGCGTGATTCGTGCCTGCTCAGCTCTTTGATTATTGCCTCCGGAGGCACATCATCAGTGCATGATTGCCATGTGATCAGCGCATGATCAGTGACATGATCGGTGCCATTCAGACAGGTGGTCACTGCATGCTCAGTCACGTGATCAGTTCCTGATCAGCAACGTGATTACTACATGATCAGCCACGTGATCAGTGTATGATAAGCCACGTGAGCAGTGCATGTGCAGTCACGAGTTCAGTGTATGATAAGCCACGTGAGCAGTGCATGTGCAGTCACGAGATCAGTGTATGATCAGCCACGTGATCAGTGTATGATAAGCCACGTGAGCAGTGCATGACCAGTCACATGATCAGTGTATGATATCCACATGATCAGTGCATGTGCAGTCACGTAATCAGTGCATTATAGCTACGTGATCAGTGCATGATCAGTCACGTGATCTGTCCATGATCAGTCAGGTGAATCGTGTATGATCAGCCCCGTGATCAGTGCCTGGGCAGTCACATGATCAGTGCATGATAGACATGTGATCAGTGCATGATCAGTCAGGTGATCAGTGTATGATCAGCCAGGTGATCACTGCATCATAGCCACGTGATCAGTGCATGATAGCCACCTGATCAGTGCATGATCAGTCACGTGATCTGTGCATGATCTGTCACATGATCACTGTATCAACATCCACATTATCAGTGCATGCGCAGTGACGTGATCAGGGAATGATAGACACGTGATCAGTGCATGATCAGTCACGTGATAAGTGTATTATCAGCCACGTGATCATTGCATGATAGCCACGTGATCAGGGCATGATAGCCATGTGATCAGTACATGATCAGGCACGTGATCAGTGCAGGATCAGTCACTTGATCAGTACATGATCAGTCACATGATCAGCGCAAGATCTGTAACGTGGTCAGTGTATGATAAGCCACCTGATCAGTGCATGATCAGTCACGTGATCTGTGCATGATCTGTCACATGATCACTGTATCAACATCCACATTATCAGTGCATGCGCAGTGAGGTGATCAGTGCATGATAGCCATGAGTTCTGTGCATGATCAGTCTCGTGATCAGTGTATGATCATCCACATGATCAGTGTATGCCCCGTCACGTGATCATTGCATGATAACCACATTATCTGTGCATGATCAGTTACATGATAAGGGCCTGCACAGTCACATGATCAGTTCAAGATAGCCATGTGATAAGTGCCTGATCATTCACGTGATCAGTGCATAATAGCCACGAGATCAGTGCATGAACAGTCACGTGATCAGTGCATGATAAGTTACCGGATCAGTGTATGATAAGCCACCTGATCAGTGCATGATATCCACCTTATCAGTTCACAATCAGTCACCTGATCAGTGAATGCACAGACACGTGATCAGTGCATGATAGCTATGTGATCAGTGCATGATAGCCAGGTGATCAGTGCATTATCAGTCACGTGATCAGTGTATGATCACCCAGGTGATCAGTGCATGTTCAGCCACGTGATCACTACCTCACCATCCACGTGATCAGGTCATACGCAGTCATGTGAAAAGTGGATGATAGCGAAGTGATCAGTGCATGATCAGTCATGTGATCAGTGCATGATAGCCACGTGATCAGAGCATGATAACCACGTTATCAGTGCATGATAGCCATGTGATCAGTACATGATCAGTCACGTGATCAGTGTATACTCAGCCACGTGATCAGTGCATGATAGCCATGAGTTCTGTGCATGATCAGTCTCGTGATCAGTGTATGATCATCCACATGATCAGTGTATGCCCCAATCATTGCGTGATAGCCACATTATCTGTGCATGATCAGTTACGTGATAAGGGCATGCACAGTCACATGATCAGTCCAAGATAGCCACGTGATAAGTGCCTGATCAGTCACGTGATCAGTGCATGATCAGCCAGGTTACCTGTGCATGATCAGCCACATGTTCAGTGCACGATCAGACACGTGATCAGTGAATGATAAACATTTGATCAGTGCATGATCAGTCACGTGAGCAGTGTATGATCAACCACGTGATTAGTGCATGATAGCCACGAGATCAGTGCTTGATCAGTCTAGTGATCAGTGTATGATCATCCACGTGATCAGTGAATGCCCAGTCACGTGATCAATGTATGATAGCCACGTGATCAGTGCATGATTTGTCACGTGATCAGTGCATGATCAGCCAGGTTATCTGTGCATGATCAGCCACATGTTCAGTGCATGATCAGCCACGTGATCAGTGAATGATAGCCATGTGATCAGTCATGTGATCATTGTATGATCAGCCACGTGAACAGTGCGTGCTCAGTCACGTGATTAGGGCCTGCTGAGCTGTGTGATTCCTGCCTGCTCATCTGCTTGATAATTCCCAGCTGAGCTGTGTGATTCCTGCCTGCTCATCTGCTTGATAATTGCCAGCTGAGCTGCGTGATACCTGTCTGCTCATGTGCTTGATTATTGCCAGCTGAGGTGCGTGATTCCTGCCTGCTCATCTGCTTGACAATTGCCAGCTGGGCCATGTGATTCCTGCCTGCTCAGCTGCTTGATTATTGCCAGCTGTGCAGCATGATTTGTCACAGCTGAGGTCCATGATTATTGCCTGCTGATTGCGTGATTCGTGCCTGCTCAGCTCTTTGATTATTGCCTCCAGAGGCACATCATCAGTGCATGATTGCCATGTGATCAGCGCATGATCAGTGACATGATCGGTGCCATTCAGACAGGTGGTCACTGCATGCTCAGTCACGTGATCAGTTCCTGATCAGCAACGTGATTACTACATGATCAGCCACGTGATCAGTGTATGATAAGCCACGTGAGCAGTGCATGTGCAGTCACGAGTTCAGTGTATGATAAGCCACGTGAGCAGTGCATGTGCAGTCACGAGATCAGTGTATGATCAGCCACGTGATCAGTGTATGATAAGCCACGTGAGCAGTGCATGACCAGTCACATGATCAGTGTATGATATCCACATGATCAGTGCATGTGCAGTCACGTAATCAGTGCATTATAGCTACGTGATCAGTGCATGATCAGTCACGTGATCTGTCCATGATCAGTCAGGTGAATCGTGTATGATCAGCCCCGTGATCAGTGCCTGGGCAGTCACATGATCAGTGCATGATAGACATGTGATCAGTGCATGATCAGTCAGGTGATCAGTGTATGATCAGCCAGGTGATCACTGCATCATAGCCACGTGATCAGTGCATGATAGCCACCTGATCAGTGCATGATCAGTCACGTGATCTGTGCATGATCTGTCACATGATCACTGTATCAACATCCACATTATCAGTGCATGCGCAGTGACGTGATCAGGGAATGATAGACACGTGATCAGTGCATGATCAGTCACGTGATAAGTGTATTATCAGCCACGTGATCATTGCATGATAGCCACGTGATCAGGGCATGATAGCCATGTGATCAGTACATGATCAGGCACGTGATCAGTGCAGGATCAGTCACTTGATCAGTACATGATCAGTCACATGATCAGCGCAAGATCTGTAACGTGGTCAGTGTATGATAAGCCACCTGATCAGTGCATGATCAGTCACGTGATCTGTGCATGATCTGTCACATGATCACTGTATCAACATCCACATTATCAGTGCATGCGCAGTGAGGTGATCAGTGCATGATAGCCATGAGTTCTGTGCATGATCAGTCTCGTGATCAGTGTATGATCATCCACATGATCAGTGTATGCCCCGTCACCTGATCATTGCATGATAACCACATTATCTGTGCATGATCAGTTACATGATAAGGGCCTGCACAGTCACATGATCAGTTCAAGATAGCCATGTGATAAGTGCCTGATCATTCACGTGATCAGTGCATAATAGCCACGAGATCAGTGCATGAACAGTCACGTGATCAGTGCATGATAAGTTACCGGATCAGTGTATGATAAGCCACCTGATCAGTGCATGATATCCACCTTATCAGTTCACAATCAGTCACCTGATCAGTGAATGCACAGACACGTGATCAGTGCATGATAGCTATGTGATCAGTGCATGATAGCCAGGTGATCAGTGCATTATCAGTCACGTGATCAGTGTATGATCACCCAGGTGATCAGTGCATGTTCAGCCACGTGATCACTACCTCACCATCCACGTGATCAGGTCATACGCAGTCATGTGAAAAGTGGATGATAGCGAAGTGATCAGTGCATGATCAGTCATGTGATCAGTGCATGATAGCCACGTGATCAGAGCATGATAACCACGTTATCAGTGCATGATAGCCATGTGATCAGTACATGATCAGTCACGTGATCAGTGTATACTCAGCCACGTGATCAGTGCATGATAGCCATGAGTTCTGTGCATGATCAGTCTCGTGATCAGTGTATGATCATCCACATGATCAGTGTATGCCCCAATCATTGCGTGATAGCCACATTATCTGTGCATGATCAGTTACGTGATAAGGGCATGCACAGTCACATGATCAGTCCAAGATAGCCACGTGATAAGTGCCTGATCAGTCACGTGATCAGTGCATGATCAGCCAGGTTACCTGTGCATGATCAGCCACATGTTCAGTGCACGATCAGACACGTGATCAGTGAATGATAAACATTTGATCAGTGCATGATCAGTCACGTGAGCAGTGTATGATCAACCACGTGATTAGTGCATGATAGCCACGAGATCAGTGCTTGATCAGTCTAGTGATCAGTGTATGATCATCCACGTGATCAGTGAATGCCCAGTCACGTGATCAATGTATGATAGCCACGTGATCAGTGCATGATTTGTCACGTGATCAGTGCATGATCAGCCAGGTTATCTGTGCATGATCAGCCACATGTTCAGTGCATGATCAGCCACGTGATCAGTGAATGATAGCCATGTGATCAGTCATGTGATCATTGTATGATCAGCCACGTGAACAGTGCGTGCTCAGTCACGTGATTAGGGCCTGCTGAGCTGTGTGATTCCTGCCTGCTCATCTGCTTGATAATTCCCAGCTGAGCTGTGTGATTCCTGCCTGCTCATCTGCTTGATAATTGCCAGCTGAGCTGCGTGATACCTGTCTGCTCATGTGCTTGATTATTGCCAGCTGAGGTGCATGATTCCTGCCTGCTCATCTGCTTGACAAGTGCCAGCTGGGCCATGTGATTCCTGCCTGCTCAGCTGCTTGATTATTGCCAGCTGTGCAGCATGATTTGTCACAGCTGAGGTCCATGATTATTGCCTGCTGATTGCGTGATTCGTGCCTGCTCAGCTCTTTGATTATTGCCTCCGGAGGCACATCATCAGTGCATGATTGCCATGTGATCAGCGCATGATCAGTGACATGATCGGTGCCATTCAGACAGGTGGTCACTGCATGCTCAGTCACGTGATCAGTTCCTGATCAGCAACGTGATTACTACATGATCAGCCACGTGATCAGTGTATGATAAGCCACGTGAGCAGTGCATGTGCAGTCACGAGTTCAGTGTATGATAAGCCACGTGAGCAGTGCATGTGCAGTCACGAGATCAGTGTATGATCAGCCACGTGATCAGTGTATGATAAGCCACGTGAGCAGTGCATGACCAGTCACATGATCAGTGTATGATATCCACATGATCAGTGCATGTGCAGTCACGTAATCAGTGCATTATAGCTACGTGATCAGTGCATGATCAGTCACGTGATCTGTCCATGATCAGTCAGGTGAATCGTGTATGATCAGCCCCGTGATCAGTGCCTGGGCAGTCACATGATCAGTGCATGATAGACATGTGATCAGTGCATGATCAGTCAGGTGATCAGTGTATGATCAGCCAGGTGATCACTGCATCATAGCCACGTGATCAGTGCATGATAGCCACCTGATCAGTGCATGATCAGTCACGTGATCTGTGCATGATCTGTCACATGATCACTGTATCAACATCCACATTATCAGTGCATGCGCAGTGACGTGATCAGGGAATGATAGACACGTGATCAGTGCATGATCAGTCACGTGATAAGTGTATTATCAGCCACGTGATCATTGCATGATAGCCACGTGATCAGGGCATGATAGCCATGTGATCAGTACATGATCAGGCACGTGATCAGTGCAGGATCAGTCACTTGATCAGTACATGATCAGTCACATGATCAGCGCAAGATCTGTAACGTGGTCAGTGTATGATAAGCCACCTGATCAGTGCATGATCAGTCACGTGATCTGTGCATGATCTGTCACATGATCACTGTATCAACATCCACATTATCAGTGCATGCGCAGTGAGGTGATCAGTGCATGATAGCCATGAGTTCTGTGCATGATCAGTCTCGTGATCAGTGTATGATCATCCACATGATCAGTGTATGCCCCGTCACGTGATCATTGCATGATAACCACATTATCTGTGCATGATCAGTTACATGATAAGGGCCTGCACAGTCACATGATCAGTTCAAGATAGCCATGTGATAAGTGCCTGATCATTCACGTGATCAGTGCATAATAGCCACGAGATCAGTGCATGAACAGTCACGTGATCAGTGCATGATAAGTTACCGGATCAGTGTATGATAAGCCACCTGATCAGTGCATGATATCCACCTTATCAGTTCACAATCAGTCACCTGATCAGTGAATGCACAGACACGTGATCAGTGCATGATAGCTATGTGATCAGTGCATGATAGCCAGGTGATCAGTGCATTATCAGTCACGTGATCAGTGTATGATCACCCAGGTGATCAGTGCATGTTCAGCCACGTGATCACTACCTCACCATCCACGTGATCAGGTCATACGCAGTCATGTGAAAAGTGGATGATAGCGAAGTGATCAGTGCATGATCAGTCATGTGATCAGTGCATGATAGCCACGTGATCAGAGCATGATAACCACGTTATCAGTGCATGATAGCCATGTGATCAGTACATGATCAGTCACGTGATCAGTGTATACTCAGCCACGTGATCAGTGCATGATAGCCATGAGTTCTGTGCATGATCAGTCTCGTGATCAGTGTATGATCATCCACATGATCAGTGTATGCCCCAATCATTGCGTGATAGCCACATTATCTGTGCATGATCAGTTACGTGATAAGGGCATGCACAGTCACATGATCAGTCCAAGATAGCCACGTGATAAGTGCCTGATCAGTCACGTGATCAGTGCATGATCAGCCAGGTTACCTGTGCATGATCAGCCACATGTTCAGTGCACGATCAGACACGTGATCAGTGAATGATAAACATTTGATCAGTGCATGATCAGTCACGTGAGCAGTGTATGATCAACCACGTGATTAGTGCATGATAGCCACGAGATCAGTGCTTGATCAGTCTAGTGATCAGTGTATGATCATCCACGTGATCAGTGAATGCCCAGTCACGTGATCAATGTATGATAGCCACGTGATCAGTGCATGATTTGTCACGTGATCAGTGCATGATCAGCCAGGTTATCTGTGCATGATCAGCCACATGTTCAGTGCATGATCAGCCACGTGATCAGTGAATGATAGCCATGTGATCAGTCATGTGATCATTGTATGATCAGCCACGTGAACAGTGCGTGCTCAGTCACGTGATTAGGGCCTGCTGAGCTGTGTGATTCCTGCCTGCTCATCTGCTTGATAATTCCCAGCTGAGCTGTGTGATTCCTGCCTGCTCATCTGCTTGATAATTGCCAGCTGAGCTGCGTGATACCTGTCTGCTCATGTGCTTGATTATTGCCAGCTGAGGTGCATGATTCCTGCCTGCTCATCTGCTTGACAAGTGCCAGCTGGGCCATGTGATTCCTGCCTGCTCAGCTGCTTGATTATTGCCAGCTGTGCAGCATGATTTGTCACAGCTGAGGTCCATGATTATTGCCTGCTGATTGCGTGATTCGTGCCTGCTCAGCTCTTTGATTATTGCCTCCGGAGGCACATCATCAGTGCATGATTGCCATGTGATCAGCGCATGATCAGTGACATGATCGGTGCCATTCAGACAGGTGGTCACTGCATGCTCAGTCACGTGATCAGTTCCTGATCAGCAACGTGATTACTACATGATCAGCCACGTGATCAGTGTATGATAAGCCACGTGAGCAGTGCATGTGCAGTCACGAGTTCAGTGTATGATAAGCCACGTGAGCAGTGCATGTGCAGTCACGAGATCAGTGTATGATCAGCCACGTGATCAGTGTATGATAAGCCACGTGAGCAGTGCATGACCAGTCACATGATCAGTGTATGATATCCACATGATCAGTGCATGTGCAGTCACGTAATCAGTGCATTATAGCTACGTGATCAGTGCATGATCAGTCACGTGATCTGTCCATGATCAGTCAGGTGAATCGTGTATGATCAGCCCGGTGATCAGTGCCTGGGCAGTCACATGATCAGTGCATGATAGACATGTGATCAGTGCATGATCAGTCAGGTGATCAGTGTATGATCAGCCAGGTGATCACTGCATCATAGCCACGTGATCAGTGCATGATAGCCACCTGATCAGTGCATGATCAGTCACGTGATCTGTGCATGATCTGTCACATGATCACTGTATCAACATCCACATTATCAGTGCATGCGCAGTGACGTGATCAGGGAATGATAGACACGTGATCAGTGCATGATCAGTCACGTGATAAGTGTATTATCAGCCACGTGATCATTGCATGATAGCCACGTGATCAGGGCATGATAGCCATGTGATCAGTACATGATCAGGCACGTGATCAGTGCAGGATCAGTCACTTGATCAGTACATGATCAGTCACATGATCAGCGCAAGATCTGTAACGTGGTCAGTGTATGATAAGCCACCTGATCAGTGCATGATCAGTCACGTGATCTGTGCATGATCTGTCACATGATCACTGTATCAACATCCACATTATCAGTGCATGCGCAGTGAGGTGATCAGTGCATGATAGCCATGAGTTCTGTGCATGATCAGTCTCGTGATCAGTGTATGATCATCCACATGATCAGTGTATGCCCCGTCACCTGATCATTGCATGATAACCACATTATCTGTGCATGATCAGTTACATGATAAGGGCCTGCACAGTCACATGATCAGTTCAAGATAGCCATGTGATAAGTGCCTGATCATTCACGTGATCAGTGCATAATAGCCACGAGATCAGTGCATGAACAGTCACGTGATCAGTGCATGATAAGTTACCGGATCAGTGTATGATAAGCCACCTGATCAGTGCATGATATCCACCTTATCAGTTCACAATCAGTCACCTGATCAGTGAATGCACAGACACGTGATCAGTGCATGATAGCTATGTGATCAGTGCATGATAGCCAGGTGATCAGTGCATTATCAGTCACGTGATCAGTGTATGATCACCCAGGTGATCAGTGCATGTTCAGCCACGTGATCACTACCTCACCATCCACGTGATCAGGTCATACGCAGTCATGTGAAAAGTGGATGATAGCGAAGTGATCAGTGCATGATCAGTCATGTGATCAGTGCATGATAGCCACGTGATCAGAGCATGATAACCACGTTATCAGTGCATGATAGCCGTGTGATCAGTACATGATCAGTCACGTGATCAGTGTATACTCAGCCACGTGATCAGTGCATGATAGCCATGAGTTCTGTGCATGATCAGTCTCGTGATCAGTGTATGATCATCCACATGATCAGTGTATGCCCCAATCATTGCGTGATAGCCACATTATCTGTGCATGATCAGTTACGTGATAAGGGCATGCACAGTCACATGATCAGTCCAAGATAGCCACGTGATAAGTGCCTGATCAGTCACGTGATCAGTGCATGATCAGCCAGGTTACCTGTGCATGATCAGCCACATGTTCAGTGCACGATCAGACACGTGATCAGTGAATGATAAACATTTGATCAGTGCATGATCAGTCACGTGAGCAGTGTATGATCAACCACGTGATTAGTGCATGATAGCCACGAGATCAGTGCTTGATCAGTCTAGTGATCAGTGTATGATCATCCACGTGATCAGTGAATGCCCAGTCACGTGATCAATGTATGATAGCCACGTGATCAGTGCATGATTTGTCACGTGATCAGTGCATGATCAGCCAGGTTATCTGTGCATGATCAGCCACATGTTCAGTGCATGATCAGCCACGTGATCAGTGAATGATAGCCATGTGATCAGTCATGTGATCATTGTATGATCAGCCACGTGAACAGTGCGTGCTCAGTCACGTGATTAGGGCCTGCTGAGCTGCGTGATTCCTGCCTGCTCATCTGCTTGATAATTCCCAGCTGAGCTGTGTGATTCCTGCCTGCTCATCTGCTTGATAATTGCCAGCTGAGCTGCGTGATACCTGTCTGCTCATGTGCTTGATTATTGCCAGCTGAGGTGCATGATTCCTGCCTGCTCATCTGCTTGACAAGTGCCAGCTGGGCCATGTGATTCCTGCCTGCTCAGCTGCTTGATTATTGCCAGCTGTGCAGCATGATTTGTCACAGCTGAGGTCCATGATTATTGCCTGCTGATTGCGTGATTCGTGCCTGCTCAGCTCTTTGATTATTGCCTCCGGAGGCACATCATCAGTGCATGATTGCCATGTGATCAGCGCATGATCAGTGACATGATCGGTGCCATTCAGACAGGTGGTCACTGCATGCTCAGTCACGTGATCAGTTCCTGATCAGCAACGTGATTACTACATGATCAGCCACGTGATCAGTGTATGATAAGCCACGTGAGCAGTGCATGTGCAGTCACGAGTTCAGTGTATGATAAGCCACGTGAGCAGTGCATGTGCAGTCACGAGATCAGTGTATGATCAGCCACGTGATCAGTGTATGATAAGCCACGTGAGCAGTGCATGACCAGTCACATGATCAGTGTATGATATCCACATGATCAGTGCATGTGCAGTCACGTAATCAGTGCATTATAGCTACGTGATCAGTGCATGATCAGTCACGTGATCTGTCCATGATCAGTCAGGTGAATCGTGTATGATCAGCCCCGTGATCAGTGCCTGGGCAGTCACATGATCAGTGCATGATAGACATGTGATCAGTGCATGATCAGTCAGGTGATCAGTGTATGATCAGCCAGGTGATCACTGCATCATAGCCACGTGATCAGTGCATGATAGCCACCTGATCAGTGCATGATCAGTCACGTGATCTGTGCATGATCTGTCACATGATCACTGTATCAACATCCACATTATCAGTGCATGCGCAGTGACGTGATCAGGGAATGATAGACACGTGATCAGTGCATGATCAGTCACGTGATAAGTGTATTATCAGCCACGTGATCATTGCATGATAGCCACGTGATCAGGGCATGATAGCCATGTGATCAGTACATGATCAGGCACGTGATCAGTGCAGGATCAGTCACTTGATCAGTACATGATCAGTCACATGATCAGCGCAAGATCTGTAACGTGGTCAGTGTATGATAAGCCACCTGATCAGTGCATGATCAGTCACGTGATCTGTGCATGATCTGTCACATGATCACTGTATCAACATCCACATTATCAGTGCATGCGCAGTGAGGTGATCAGTGCATGATAGCCATGAGTTCTGTGCATGATCAGTCTCGTGATCAGTGTATGATCATCCACATGATCAGTGTATGCCCCGTCACGTGATCATTGCATGATAACCACATTATCTGTGCATGATCAGTTACATGATAAGGGCCTGCACAGTCACATGATCAGTTCAAGATAGCCATGTGATAAGTGCCTGATCATTCACGTGATCAGTGCATAATAGCCACGAGATCAGTGCATGAACAGTCACGTGATCAGTGCATGATAAGTTACCGGATCAGTGTATGATAAGCCACCTGATCAGTGCATGATATCCACCTTATCAGTTCACAATCAGTCACCTGATCAGTGAATGCACAGACACGTGATCAGTGCATGATAGCTATGTGATCAGTGCATGATAGCCAGGTGATCAGTGCATTATCAGTCACGTGATCAGTGTATGATCACCCAGGTGATCAGTGCATGTTCAGCCACGTGATCACTACCTCACCATCCACGTGATCAGGTCATACGCAGTCATGTGAAAAGTGGATGATAGCGAAGTGATCAGTGCATGATCAGTCATGTGATCAGTGCATGATAGCCACGTGATCAGAGCATGATAACCACGTTATCAGTGCATGATAGCCATGTGATCAGTACATGATCAGTCACGTGATCAGTGTATACTCAGCCACGTGATCAGTGCATGATAGCCATGAGTTCTGTGCATGATCAGTCTCGTGATCAGTGTATGATCATCCACATGATCAGTGTATGCCCCAATCATTGCGTGATAGCCACATTATCTGTGCATGATCAGTTACGTGATAAGGGCATGCACAGTCACATGATCAGTCCAAGATAGCCACGTGATAAGTGCCTGATCAGTCACGTGATCAGTGCATGATCAGCCAGGTTACCTGTGCATGATCAGCCACATGTTCAGTGCACGATCAGACACGTGATCAGTGAATGATAAACATTTGATCAGTGCATGATCAGTCACGTGAGCAGTGTATGATCAACCACGTGATTAGTGCATGATAGCCACGAGATCAGTGCTTGATCAGTCTAGTGATCAGTGTATGATCATCCACGTGATCAGTGAATGCCCAGTCACGTGATCAATGTATGATAGCCACGTGATCAGTGCATGATTTGTCACGTGATCAGTGCATGATCAGCCAGGTTATCTGTGCATGATCAGCCACATGTTCAGTGCATGATCAGCCACGTGATCAGTGAATGATAGCCATGTGATCAGTCATGTGATCATTGTATGATCAGCCACGTGAACAGTGCGTGCTCAGTCACGTGATTAGGGCCTGCTGAGCTGCGTGATTCCTGCCTGCTCATCTGCTTGATAATTCCCAGCTGAGCTGTGTGATTCCTGCCTGCTCATCTGCTTGATAATTGCCAGCTGAGCTGCGTGATACCTGTCTGCTCATGTGCTTGATTATTGCCAGCTGAGGTGCGTGATTCCTGCCTGCTCATCTGCTTGACAATTGCCAGCTGGGCCATGTGATTCCTGCCTGCTCAGCTGCTTGATTATTGCCAGCTGTGCAGCATGATTTGTCACAGCTGAGGTCCATGATTATTGCCTGCTGATTGCGTGATTCGTGCCTGCTCAGCTCTTTGATTATTGCCTCCGGAGGCACATCATCAGTGCATGATTGCCATGTGATCAGCGCATGATCAGTGACATGATCGGTGCCATTCAGACAGGTGGTCACTGCATGCTCAGTCACGTGATCAGTTCCTGATCAGCAACGTGATTACTACATGATCAGCCACGTGATCAGTGTATGATAAGCCACGTGAGCAGTGCATGTGCAGTCACGAGTTCAGTGTATGATAAGCCACGTGAGCAGTGCATGTGCAGTCACGAGATCAGTGTATGATCAGCCACGTGATCAGTGTATGATAAGCCACGTGAGCAGTGCATGACCAGTCACGTGATCAGTGTATGATATCCACATGATCAGTGCATGCGCAGTCACGTGATCAGTGCATTATAGCTATGTGATCAGTGCATGATCAGTCACGTGATCTGTCCATGATCAGTCAGGTGAATCGTGTATGATCAGCCCCGTGATCAGTGCCTGGGCAGTCACATGATCAGTGCATGATAGACATGTGATCAGTGCATGATCAGTCAGGTGATCAGTGTATGATCAGCCAGGTGATCACTGCAACATAGCCACGTGATCAGTGCATGATAGCCACCTGATCAGTGCATGATCAGTCACGTGATCTGTGCATGATCTGTCACATGATCACTGTATCAACATCCACATTATCAGTGCATGCGCAGTGACGTGATCAGGGAATGATAGACACGTGATCAGTGCATGATCAGTCACGTGATAAGTGTATTATCAGCCACGTGATCATTGCATGATAGCCACGTGATCAGGGCATGATAGCCATGTGATCAGTACATGATCAGGCACGTGATCAGTGCAGGATCAGTCACTTGATCAGTACATGATCAGTCACATGATCAGCGCAAGATCTGTAACGTGGTCAGTGTATGATAAGCCACCTGATCAGTGCATGATCAGTCACGTGATCTGTGCATGATCTGTCACATGATCACTGTATCAACATCCACATTATCAGTGCATGCGCAGTGAGGTGATCAGTGCATGATAGCCATGAGTTCTGTGCATGATCAGTCTCGTGATCAGTGTATGATCATCCACATGATCAGTGTATGCCCCGTCACGTGATCATTGCATGATAACCACATTATCTGTGCATGATCAGTTACATGATAAGGGCCTGCACAGTCACATGATTAGTTCAAGATAGCCATGTGATAAGTGCCTGATCATTCACGTGATCAGTGCATAATAGCCACGAGATCAGTGCATGAACAGTCACGTGATCAGTGCATGATAAGTTACCGGATCAGTGTATGATAAGCCACCTGATCAGTGCATGATATCCACCTTATCAGTTCACAATCAGTCACCTGATCAGTGAATGCACAGACACGTGATCAGTGCATGATAGCTATGTGATCAGTGCATGATAGCCAGGTGATCAGTGCATTATCAGTCACGTGATCAGTGTATGATCACCCAGGTGATCAGTGCATGTTCAGCCACGTGATCACTACCTCACCATCCACGTGATCAGGTCATACGCAGTCATGTGAAAAGTGGATGATAGCGAAGTGATCAGTGCATGATCAGTCATGTGATCAGTGCATGATAGCCACGTGATCAGAGCATGATAACCACGTTATCAGTGCATGATAGCCATGTGATCAGTACATGATCAGTCACGTGATCAGTGTATACTCAGCCACGTGATCAGTGCATGATAGCCATGAGTTCTGTGCATGATCAGTCTCGTGATCAGTGTATGATCATCCACATGATCAGTGTATGCCCCGTCACGTGATCATTGCGTGATAGCCACATTATCTGTGCATGATCAGTTACGTGATAAGGGCATGCACAGTCACATGATCAGTCCAAGATAGCCACGTGATAAGTGCCTGATCAGTCACGTGATCAGTGCATGATCAGCCAGGTTACCTGTGCATGATCAGCCACATGTTCAGTGCACGATCAGACACGTGATCAGTGAATGATAAACATTTGATCAGTGCATGATCAGTCACGTGAGCAGTGTATGATCAACCACGTGATTAGTGCATGATAGCCACGAGATCAGTGCTTGATCAGTCTAGTGATCAGTGTATGATCATCCACGTGATCAGTGAATGCCCAGTCACGTGATCAATGTATGATAGCCACGTGATCAGTGCATGATTTGTCACGTGATCAGTGCATGATCAGCCAGGTTATCTGTGCATGATCAGCCACATGTTCAGTGCATGATCAGCCACGTGATCAGTGAATGATAGCCATGTGATCAGTCATGTGATCATTGTATGATCAGCCACGTGAACAGTGCGTGCTCAGTCACGTGATTAGGGCCTGCTGAGCTGTGTGATTCCTGCCTGCTCATCTGCTTGATAATTCCCAGCTGAGCTGTGTGATTCCTGCCTGCTCATCTGCTTGATAATTGCCAGCTGAGCTGCGTGATACCTGTCTGCTCATGTGCTTGATTATTGCCAGCTGAGGTGCGTGATTCCTGCCTGCTCATCTGCTTGACAATTGCCAGCTGGGCCATGTGATTCCTGCCTGCTCAGCTGCTTGATTATTGCCAGCTGTGCAGCATGATTTGTCACAGCTGAGGTCCATGATTATTGCCTGCTGATTGCGTGATTCGTGCCTGCTCAGCTCTTTGATTATTGCCTCCGGAGGCACATCATCAGTGCATGATTGCCATGTGATCAGCGCATGATCAGTGACATGATCGGTGCCATTCAGACAGGTGGTCACTGCATGCTCAGTCACGTGATCAGTTCCTGATCAGCAACGTGATTACTACATGATCAGCCACGTGATCAGTGTATGATAAGCCACGTGAGCAGTGCATGTGCAGTCACGAGTTCAGTGTATGATAAGCCACGTGAGCAGTGCATGTGCAGTCACGAGATCAGTGTATGATCAGCCACGTGATCAGTGTATGATAAGCCACGTGAGCAGTGCATGACCAGTCACGTGATCAGTGTATGATATCCACATGATCAGTGCATGTGCAGTCACGTAATCAGTGCATTATAGCTACGTGATCAGTGCATGATCAGTCACGTGATCTGTCCATGATCAGTCAGGTGAATCGTGTATGATCAGCCCCGTGATCAGTGCCTGGGCAGTCACATGATCAGTGCATGATAGACATGTGATCAGTGCATGATCAGTCAGGTGATCAGTGTATGATCAGCCAGGTGATCACTGCATCATAGCCACGTGATCAGTGCATGATAGCCACCTGATCAGTGCATGATCAGTCACGTGATCTGTGCATGATCTGTCACATGATCACTGTATCAACATCCACATTATCAGTGCATGCGCAGTGACGTGATCAGGGAATGATAGACACGTGATCAGTGCATGATCAGTCACGTGATAAGTGTATTATCAGCCACGTGATCATTGCATGATAGCCACGTGATCAGGGCATGATAGCCATGTGATCAGTACATGATCAGGCACGTGATCAGTGCAGGATCAGTCACTTGATCAGTACATGATCAGTCACATGATCAGCGCAAGATCTGTAACGTGGTCAGTGTATGATAAGCCACCTGATCAGTGCATGATCAGTCACGTGATCTGTGCATGATCTGTCACATGATCACTGTATCAACATCCACATTATCAGTGCATGCGCAGTGAGGTGATCAGTGCATGATAGCCATGAGTTCTGTGCATGATCAGTCTCGTGATCAGTGTATGATCATCCACATGATCAGTGTATGCCCCGTCACCTGATCATTGCATGATAACCACATTATCTGTGCATGATCAGTTACATGATAAGGGCCTGCACAGTCACATGATCAGTTCAAGATAGCCATGTGATAAGTGCCTGATCATTCACGTGATCAGTGCATAATAGCCACGAGATCAGTGCATGAACAGTCACGTGATCAGTGCATGATAAGTTACCGGATCAGTGTATGATAAGCCACCTGATCAGTGCATGATATCCACCTTATCAGTTCACAATCAGTCACCTGATCAGTGAATGCACAGACACGTGATCAGTGCATGATAGCTATGTGATCAGTGCATGATAGCCAGGTGATCAGTGCATTATCAGTCACGTGATCAGTGTATGATCACCCAGGTGATCAGTGCATGTTCAGCCACGTGATCACTACCTCACCATCCACGTGATCAGGTCATACGCAGTCATGTGAAAAGTGGATGATAGCGAAGTGATCAGTGCATGATCAGTCATGTGATCAGTGCATGATAGCCACGTGATCAGAGCATGATAACCACGTTATCAGTGCATGATAGCCATGTGATCAGTACATGATCAGTCACGTGATCAGTGTATACTCAGCCACGTGATCAGTGCATGATAGCCATGAGTTCTGTGCATGATCAGTCTCGTGATCAGTGTATGATCATCCACATGATCAGTGTGTGCCCCAATCATTGCGTGATAGCCACATTATCTGTGCATGATCAGTTACGTGATAAGGGCATGCACAGTCACATGATCAGTCCAAGATAGCCACGTGATAAGTGCCTGATCAGTCACGTGATCAGTGCATGATCAGCCAGGTTACCTGTGCATGATCAGCCACATGTTCAGTGCACGATCAGACACGTGATCAGTGAATGATAAACATTTGATCAGTGCATGATCAGTCACGTGAGCAGTGTATGATCAACCACGTGATTAGTGCATGATAGCCACGAGATCAGTGCTTGATCAGTCTAGTGATCAGTGTATGATCATCCACGTGATCAGTGAATGCCCAGTCACGTGATCAATGTATGATAGCCACGTGATCAGTGCATGATTTGTCACGTGATCAGTGCATGATCAGCCAGGTTATCTGTGCATGATCAGCCACATGTTCAGTGCATGATCAGCCACGTGATCAGTGAATGATAGCCATGTGATCAGTCATGTGATCATTGTATGATCAGCCACGTGAACAGTGCGTGCTCAGTCACGTGATTAGGGCCTGCTGAGCTGCGTGATTCCTGCCTGCTCATCTGCTTGATAATTCCCAGCTGAGCTGTGTGATTCCTGCCTGCTCATCTGCTTGATAATTGCCAGCTGAGCTGCGTGATACCTGTCTGCTCATGTGCTTGATTATTGCCAGCTGAGGTGCGTGATTCCTGCCTGCTCATCTGCTTGACAATTGCCAGCTGGGCCATGTGATTCCTGCCTGCTCAGCTGCTTGATTATTGCCAGCTGTGCAGCATGATTTGTCACAGCTGAGGTCCATGATTATTGCCTGCTGATTGCGTGATTCGTGCCTGCTCAGCTCTTTGATTATTGCCTCCGGAGGCACATCATCAGTGCATGATTGCCATGTGATCAGCGCATGATCAGTGACATGATCGGTGCCATTCAGACAGGTGGTCACTGCATGCTCAGTCACGTGATCAGTTCCTGATCAGCAACGTGATTACTACATGATCAGCCACGTGATCAGTGTATGATAAGCCACGTGAGCAGTGCATGTGCAGTCACGAGTTCAGTGTATGATAAGCCACGTGAGCAGTGCATGTGCAGTCACGAGATCAGTGTATGATCAGCCACGTGATCAGTGTATGATAAGCCACGTGAGCAGTGCATGACCAGTCACGTGATCAGTGTATGATATCCACATGATCAGTGCATGTGCAGTCACGTAATCAGTGCATTGTAGCTACGTGATCAGTGCATGATCAGTCACGTGATCTGTCCATGATCAGTCAGGTGAATCGTGTATGATCAGCCCCGTGTTCAGTGCCTGGGCAGTCACATGATCAGTGCATGATAGACATGTGATCAGTGCATGATCAGTCAGGTGATCAGTGTATGATCAGCCAGGTGATCACTGCATCATAGCCACGTGATCAGTGCATGATAGCCACCTGATCAGTGCATGATCAGTCACGTGATCTGTGCATGATCTGTCACATGATCACTGTATCAACATCCACATTATCAGTGCATGCGCAGTGACGTGATCAGGGAATGATAGACACGTGATCAGTGCATGATCAGTCACGTGATAAGTGTATTATCAGCCACGTGATCATTGCATGATAGCCACGTGATCAGAGCATGATAGCCATGTGATCAGTACATGATCAGGCACGTGATCAGTGCAGGATCAGTCACTTGATCAGTACATGATCAGTCACATGATCAGCGCAAGATCTGTAACGTGGTCAGTGTATGATAAGCCACCTGATCAGTGCATGATCAGTCACGTGATCTGTGCATGATCTGTCACATGATCACTGTATCAACATCCACATTATCAGTGCATGCGCAGTGAGGTGATCAGTGCATGATAGCCATGAGTTCTGTGCATGATCAGTCTCGTGATCAGTGTATGATCATCCACATGATCAGTGTATGCCCCGTCACGTGATCATTGCATGATAACCACATTATCTGTGCATGATCAGTTACATGATAAGGGCCTGCACAGTCACATGATCAGTTCAAGATAGCCATGTGATAAGTGCCTGATCATTCACGTGATCAGTGCATAATAGCCACGAGATCAGTGCATGAACAGTCACGTGATCAGTGCATGATAAGTTACCGGATCAGTGTATGATAAGCCACCTGATCAGTGCATGATATCCACCTTATCAGTTCACAATCAGTCACCTGATCAGTGAATGCACAGACACGTGATCAGTGCATGATAGCTATGTGATCAGTGCATGATAGCCAGGTGATCAGTGCATTATCAGTCACGTGATCAGTGTATGATCACCCAGGTGATCAGTGCATGTTCAGCCACGTGATCACTACCTCACCATCCACGTGATCAGGTCATACGCAGTCATGTGAAAAGTGGATGATAGCGAAGTGATCAGTGCATGATCAGTCATGTGATCAGTGCATGATAGCCACGTGATCAGAGCATGATAACCACGTTATCAGTGCATGATAGCCATGTGATCAGTACATGATCAGTCACGTGATCAGTGTATACTCAGCCACGTGATCAGTGCATGATAGCCATGAGTTCTGTGCATGATCAGTCTCGTGATCAGTGTATGATCATCCACATGATCAGTGTATGCCCCAATCATTGCGTGATAGCCACATTATCTGTGCATGATCAGTTACGTGATAAGGGCATGCACAGTCACATGATCAGTCCAAGATAGCCACGTGATAAGTGCCTGATCAGTCACGTGATCAGTGCATGATCAGCCAGGTTACCTGTGCATGATCAGCCACATGTTCAGTGCACGATCAGACACGTGATCAGTGAATGATAAACATTTGATCAGTGCATGATCAGTCACGTGAGCAGTGTATGATCAACCACGTGATTAGTGCATGATAGCCACGAGATCAGTGCTTGATCAGTCTAGTGATCAGTGTATGATCATCCACGTGATCAGTGAATGCCCAGTCACGTGATCAATGTATGATAGCCACGTGATCAGTGCATGATTTGTCACGTGATCAGTGCATGATCAGCCAGGTTATCTGTGCATGATCAGCCACATGTTCAGTGCATGATCAGCCACGTGATCAGTGAATGATAGCCATGTGATCAGTCATGTGATCATTGTATGATCAGCCACGTGAACAGTGCGTGCTCAGTCACGTGATTAGGGCCTGCTGAGCTGCGTGATTCCTGCCTGCTCATCTGCTTGATAATTCCCAGCTGAGCTGTGTGATTCCTGCCTGCTCATCTGCTTGATAATTGCCAGCTGAGCTGCGTGATACCTGTCTGCTCATGTGCTTGATTATTGCCAGCTGAGGTGCGTGATTCCTGCCTGCTCATCTGCTTGACAATTGCCAGCTGGGCCATGTGATTCCTGCCTGCTCAGCTGCTTGATTATTGCCAGCTGTGCAGCATGATTTGTCACAGCTGAGGTCCATGATTATTGCCTGCTGATTGCGTGATTCGTGCCTGCTCAGCTCTTTGATTATTGCCTCCGGAGGCACATCATCAGTGCATGATTGCCATGTGATCAGCGCATGATCAGTGACATGATCGGTGCCATTCAGACAGGTGGTCACTGCATGCTCAGTCACGTGATCAGTTCCTGATCAGCAACGTGATTACTACATGATCAGCCACGTGATCAGTGTATGATAAGCCACGTGAGCAGTGCATGTGCAGTCACGAGTTCAGTGTATGATAAGCCACGTGAGCAGTGCATGTGCAGTCACGAGATCAGTGTATGATCAGCCACGTGATCAGTGTATGATAAGCCACGTGAGCAGTGCATGACCAGTCACGTGATCAGTGTATGATATCCACATGATCAGTGCATGTGCAGTCACGTAATCAGTGCATTATAGCTACGTGATCAGTGCATGATCAGTCACGTGATCTGTCCATGATCAGTCAGGTGAATCGTGTATGATCAGCCCCGTGATCAGTGCCTGGGCAGTCACATGATCAGTGCATGATAGACATGTGATCAGTGCATGATCAGTCAGGTGATCAGTGTATGATCAGCCAGGTGATCACTGCATCATAGCCACGTGATCAGTGCATGATAGCCACCTGATCAGTGCATGATCAGTCACGTGATCTGTGCATGATCTGTCACATGATCACTGTATCAACATCCACATTATCAGTGCATGCGCAGTGACGTGATCAGGGAATGATAGACACGTGATCAGTGCATGATCAGTCACGTGATAAGTGTATTATCAGCCACGTGATCATTGCATGATAGCCACGTGATCAGGGCATGATAGCCATGTGATCAGTACATGATCAGGCACGTGATCAGTGCAGGATCAGTCACTTGATCAGTACATGATCAGTCACATGATCAGCGCAAGATCTGTAACGTGGTCAGTGTATGATAAGCCACCTGATCAGTGCATGATCAGTCACGTGATCTGTGCATGATCTGTCACATGATCACTGTATCAACATCCACATTATCAGTGCATGCGCAGTGAGGTGATCAGTGCATGATAGCCATGAGTTCTGTGCATGATCAGTCTCGTGATCAGTGTATGATCATCCACATGATCAGTGTATGCCCCGTCACCTGATCATTGCATGATAACCACATTATCTGTGCATGATCAGTTACATGATAAGGGCCTGCACAGTCACATGATCAGTTCAAGATAGCCATGTGATAAGTGCCTGATCATTCACGTGATCAGTGCATAATAGCCACGAGATCAGTGCATGAACAGTCACGTGATCAGTGCATGATAAGTTACCGGATCAGTGTATGATAAGCCACCTGATCAGTGCATGATATCCACCTTATCAGTTCACAATCAGTCACCTGATCAGTGAATGCACAGACACGTGATCAGTGCATGATAGCTATGTGATCAGTGCATGATAGCCAGGTGATCAGTGCATTATCAGTCACGTGATCAGTGTATGATCACCCAGGTGATCAGTGCATGTTCAGCCACGTGATCACTACCTCACCATCCACGTGATCAGGTCATACGCAGTCATGTGAAAAGTGGATGATAGCGAAGTGATCAGTGCATGATCAGTCATGTGATCAGTGCATGATAGCCACGTGATCAGAGCATGATAACCACGTTATCAGTGCATGATAGCCATGTGATCAGTACATGATCAGTCACGTGATCAGTGTATACTCAGCCACGTGATCAGTGCATGATAGCCATGAGTTCTGTGCATGATCAGTCTCGTGATCAGTGTATGATCATCCACATGATCAGTGTGTGCCCCAATCATTGCGTGATAGCCACATTATCTGTGCATGATCAGTTACGTGATAAGGGCATGCACAGTCACATGATCAGTCCAAGATAGCCACGTGATAAGTGCCTGATCAGTCACGTGATCAGTGCATGATCAGCCAGGTTACCTGTGCATGATCAGCCACATGTTCAGTGCACGATCAGACACGTGATCAGTGAATGATAAACATTTGATCAGTGCATGATCAGTCACGTGAGCAGTGTATGATCAACCACGTGATTAGTGCATGATAGCCACGAGATCAGTGCTTGATCAGTCTAGTGATCAGTGTATGATCATCCACGTGATCAGTGAATGCCCAGTCACGTGATCAATGTATGATAGCCACGTGATCAGTGCATGATTTGTCACGTGATCAGTGCATGATCAGCCAGGTTATCTGTGCATGATCAGCCACATGTTCAGTGCATGATCAGCCACGTGATCAGTGAATGATAGCCATGTGATCAGTCATGTGATCATTGTATGATCAGCCACGTGAACAGTGCGTGCTCAGTCACGTGATTAGGGCCTGCTGAGCTGCGTGATTCCTGCCTGCTCATCTGCTTGATAATTCCCAGCTGAGCTGTGTGATTCCTGCCTGCTCATCTGCTTGATAATTGCCAGCTGAGCTGCGTGATACCTGTCTGCTCATGTGCTTGATTATTGCCAGCTGAGGTGCGTGATTCCTGCCTGCTCATCTGCTTGACAATTGCCAGCTGGGCCATGTGATTCCTGCCTGCTCAGCTGCTTGATTATTGCCAGCTGTGCAGCATGATTTGTCACAGCTGAGGTCCATGATTATTGCCTGCTGATTGCGTGATTCGTGCCTGCTCAGCTCTTTGATTATTGCCTCCGGAGGCACATCATCAGTGCATGATTGCCATGTGATCAGCGCATGATCAGTGACATGATCGGTGCCATTCAGACAGGTGGTCACTGCATGCTCAGTCACGTGATCAGTTCCTGATCAGCAACGTGATTACTACATGATCAGCCACGTGATCAGTGTATGATAAGCCACGTGAGCAGTGCATGTGCAGTCACGAGTTCAGTGTATGATAAGCCACGTGAGCAGTGCATGTGCAGTCACGAGATCAGTGTATGATCAGCCACGTGATCAGTGTATGATAAGCCACGTGAGCAGTGCATGACCAGTCACGTGATCAGTGTATGATATCCACATGATCAGTGCATGTGCAGTCACGTAATCAGTGCATTGTAGCTACGTGATCAGTGCATGATCAGTCACGTGATCTGTCCATGATCAGTCAGGTGAATCGTGTATGATCAGCCCCGTGTTCAGTGCCTGGGCAGTCACATGATCAGTGCATGATAGACATGTGATCAGTGCATGATCAGTCAGGTGATCAGTGTATGATCAGCCAGGTGATCACTGCATCATAGCCACGTGATCAGTGCATGATAGCCACCTGATCAGTGCATGATCAGTCACGTGATCTGTGCATGATCTGTCACATGATCACTGTATCAACATCCACATTATCAGTGCATGCGCAGTGACGTGATCAGGGAATGATAGACACGTGATCAGTGCATGATCAGTCACGTGATAAGTGTATTATCAGCCACGTGATCATTGCATGATAGCCACGTGATCAGAGCATGATAGCCATGTGATCAGTACATGATCAGGCACGTGATCAGTGCAGGATCAGTCACTTGATCAGTACATGATCAGTCACATGATCAGCGCAAGATCTGTAACGTGGTCAGTGTATGATAAGCCACCTGATCAGTGCATGATCAGTCACGTGATCTGTGCATGATCTGTCACATGATCACTGTATCAACATCCACATTATCAGTGCATGCGCAGTGAGGTGATCAGTGCATGATAGCCATGAGTTCTGTGCATGATCAGTCTCGTGATCAGTGTATGATCATCCACATGATCAGTGTATGCCCCGTCACGTGATCATTGCATGATAACCACATTATCTGTGCATGATCAGTTACATGATAAGGGCCTGCACAGTCACATGATCAGTTCAAGATAGCCATGTGATAAGTGCCTGATCATTCACGTGATCAGTGCATAATAGCCACGAGATCAGTGCATGAACAGTCACGTGATCAGTGCATGATAAGTTACCGGATCAGTGTATGATAAGCCACCTGATCAGTGCATGATATCCACCTTATCAGTTCACAATCAGTCACCTGATCAGTGAATGCACAGACACGTGATCAGTGCATGATAGCTATGTGATCAGTGCATGATAGCCAGGTGATCAGTGCATTATCAGTCACGTGATCAGTGTATGATCACCCAGGTGATCAGTGCATGTTCAGCCACGTGATCACTACCTCACCATCCACGTGATCAGGTCATACGCAGTCATGTGAAAAGTGGATGATAGCGAAGTGATCAGTGCATGATCAGTCATGTGATCAGTGCATGATAGCCACGTGATCAGAGCATGATAACCACGTTATCAGTGCATGATAGCCATGTGATCAGTACATGATCAGTCACGTGATCAGTGTATACTCAGCCACGTGATCAGTGCATGATAGCCATGAGTTCTGTGCATGATCAGTCTCGTGATCAGTGTATGATCATCCACATGATCAGTGTATGCCCCAATCATTGCGTGATAGCCACATTATCTGTGCATGATCAGTTACGTGATAAGGGCATGCACAGTCACATGATCAGTCCAAGATAGCCACGTGATAAGTGCCTGATCAGTCACGTGATCAGTGCATGATCAGCCAGGTTACCTGTGCATGATCAGCCACATGTTCAGTGCACGATCAGACACGTGATCAGTGAATGATAAACATTTGATCAGTGCATGATCAGTCACGTGAGCAGTGTATGATCAACCACGTGATTAGTGCATGATAGCCACGAGATCAGTGCTTGATCAGTCTAGTGATCAGTGTATGATCATCCACGTGATCAGTGAATGCCCAGTCACGTGATCAATGTATGATAGCCACGTGATCAGTGCATGATTTGTCACGTGATCAGTGCATGATCAGCCAGGTTATCTGTGCATGATCAGCCACATGTTCAGTGCATGATCAGCCACGTGATCAGTGAATGATAGCCATGTGATCAGTCATGTGATCATTGTATGATCAGCCACGTGAACAGTGCGTGCTCAGTCACGTGATTAGGGCCTGCTGAGCTGCGTGATTCCTGCCTGCTCATCTGCTTGATAATTCCCAGCTGAGCTGTGTGATTCCTGCCTGCTCATCTGCTTGATAATTGCCAGCTGAGCTGCGTGATACCTGTCTGCTCATGTGCTTGATTATTGCCAGCTGAGGTGCGTGATTCCTGCCTGCTCATCTGCTTGACAATTGCCAGCTGGGCCATGTGATTCCTGCCTGCTCAGCTGCTTGATTATTGCCAGCTGTGCAGCATGATTTGTCACAGCTGAGGTCCATGATTATTGCCTGCTGATTGCGTGATTCGTGCCTGCTCAGCTCTTTGATTATTGCCTCCGGAGGCACATCATCAGTGCATGATTGCCATGTGATCAGCGCATGATCAGTGACATGATCGGTGCCATTCAGACAGGTGGTCACTGCATGCTGAGTCACGTGATCAGTTCCTGATCAGCAACGTGATTACTACATGATCAGCCACGTGATCAGTGTATGATAAGCCACGTGAGCAGTGCATGTGCAGTCACGAGTTCAGTGTATGATAAGCCACGTGAGCAGTGCATGTGCAGTCACGAGATCAGTGTATGATCAGCCACGTGATCAGTGTATGATAAGCCACGTGAGCAGTGCATGACCAGTCACGTGATCAGTGTATGATATCCACATGATCAGTGCATGTGCAGTCACGTAATCAGTGCATTATAGCTACGTGATCAGTGCATGATCAGTCACGTGATCTGTCCATGATCAGTCAGGTGAATCGTGTATGATCAGCCCCGTGATCAGTGCCTGGGCAGTCACATGATCAGTGCATGATAGACATGTGATCAGTGCATGATCAGTCAGGTGATCAGTGTATGATCAGCCAGGTGATCACTGCATCATAGCCACGTGATCAGTGCATGATAGCCACCTGATCAGTGCATGATCAGTCACGTGATCTGTGCATGATCTGTCACATGATCACTGTATCAACATCCACATTATCAGTGCATGCGCAGTGACGTGATCAGGGAATGATAGACACGTGATCAGTGCATGATCAGTCACGTGATAAGTGTATTATCAGCCACGTGATCATTGCATGATAGCCACGTGATCAGGGCATGATAGCCATGTGATCAGTACATGATCAGGCACGTGATCAGTGCAGGATCAGTCACTTGATCAGTACATGATCAGTCACATGATCAGCGCAAGATCTGTAACGTGGTCAGTGTATGATAAGCCACCTGATCAGTGCATGATCAGTCACGTGATCTGTGCATGATCTGTCACATGATCACTGTATCAACATCCACATTATCAGTGCATGCGCAGTGAGGTGATCAGTGCATGATAGCCATGAGTTCTGTGCATGATCAGTCTCGTGATCAGTGTATGATCATCCACATGATCAGTGTATGCCCCGTCACCTGATCATTGCATGATAACCACATTATCTGTGCATGATCAGTTACATGATAAGGGCCTGCACAGTCACATGATCAGTTCAAGATAGCCATGTGATAAGTGCCTGATCATTCACGTGATCAGTGCATAATAGCCACGAGATCAGTGCATGAACAGTCACGTGATCAGTGCATGATAAGTTACCGGATCAGTGTATGATAAGCCACCTGATCAGTGCATGATATCCACCTTATCAGTTCACAATCAGTCACCTGATCAGTGAATGCACAGACACGTGATCAGTGCATGATAGCTATGTGATCAGTGCATGATAGCCAGGTGATCAGTGCATTATCAGTCACGTGATCAGTGTATGATCACCCAGGTGATCAGTGCATGTTCAGCCACGTGATCACTACCTCACCATCCACGTGATCAGGTCATACGCAGTCATGTGAAAAGTGGATGATAGCGAAGTGATCAGTGCATGATCAGTCATGTGATCAGTGCATGATAGCCACGTGATCAGAGCATGATAACCACGTTATCAGTGCATGATAGCCATGTGATCAGTACATGATCAGTCACGTGATCAGTGTATACTCAGCCACGTGATCAGTGCATGATAGCCATGAGTTCTGTGCATGATCAGACTCGTGATCAGTGTATGATCATCCACATGATCAGTGTATGCCCCAATCATTGCGTGATAGCCACATTATCTGTGCATGATCAGTTACGTGATAAGGGCATGCACAGTCACATGATCAGTCCAAGATAGCCACGTGATAAGTGCCTGATCAGTCACGTGATCAGTGCATGATCAGCCAGGTTACCTGTGCATGATCAGCCACATGTTCAGTGCACGATCAGACACATGATCAGTGAATGATAAACATTTGATCAGTGCATGATCAGTCACGTGAGCAGTGTATGATCAACCACGTGATTAGTGCATGATAGCCACGAGATCAGTGCTTGATCAGTCTAGTGATCAGTGTATGATCATCCACGTGATCAGTGAATGCCCAGTCACGTGATCAATGTATGATAGCCACGTGATCAGTGCATGATTTGTCACGTGATCAGTGCATGATCAGCCAGGTTATCTGTGCATGATCAGCCACATGTTCAGTGCATGATCAGCCACGTGATCAGTGAATGATAGCCATGTGATCAGTCATGTGATCATTGTATGATCAGCCACGTGAACAGTGCGTGCTCAGTCACGTGATTAGGGCCTGCTGAGCTGTGTGATTCCTGCCTGCTCATCTGCTTGATAATTCCCAGCTGAGCTGTGTGATTCCTGCCTGCTCATCTGCTTGATAATTGCCAGCTGAGCTGCGTGATACCTGTCTGCTCATGTGCTTGATTATTGCCAGCTGAGGTGCGTGATTCCTGCCTGCTCATCTGCTTGACAATTGCCAGCTGGGCCATGTGATTCCTGCCTGCTCAGCTGCTTGATTATTGCCAGCTGTGCAGCATGATTTGTCACAGCTGAGGTCCATGATTATTGCCTGCTGATTGCGTGATTCGTGCCTGCTCAGCTCTTTGATTATTGCCTCCGGAGGCACATCATCAGTGCATGATTGCCATGTGATCAGCGCATGATCAGTGACATGATCGGTGCCATTCAGACAGGTGGTCACTGCATGCTCAGTCACGTGATCAGTTCCTGATCAGCAACGTGATTACTACATGATCAGCCACGTGATCAGTGTATGATAAGCCACGTGAGCAGTGCATGTGCAGTCACGAGTTCAGTGTATGATAAGCCACGTGAGCAGTGCATGTGCAGTCACGAGATCAGTGTATGATCAGCCACGTGATCAGTGTATGATAAGCCACGTGAGCAGTGCATGACCAGTCACGTGATCAGTGTATGATATCCACATGATCAGTGCATGTGCAGTCACGTAATCAGTGCATTATAGCTACGTGATCAGTGCATGATCAGTCACGTGATCTGTCCATGATCAGTCAGGTGAATCGTGTATGATCAGCCCCGTGATCAGTGCCTGGGCAGTCACATGATCAGTGCATGATAGACATGTGATCAGTGCATGATCAGTCAGGTGATCAGTGTATGATCAGCCAGGTGATCACTGCATCATAGCCACGTGATCAGTGCATGATAGCCACCTGATCAGTGCATGATCAGTCACGTGATCTGTGCATGATCTGTCACATGATCACTGTATCAACATCCACATTATCAGTGCATGCGCAGTGACGTGATCAGGGAATGATAGACACGTGATCAGTGCATGATCAGTCACGTGATAAGTGTATTATCAGCCACGTGATCATTGCATGATAGCCACGTGATCAGGGCATGATAGCCATGTGATCAGTACATGATCAGGCACGTGATCAGTGCAGGATCAGTCACTTGATCAGTACATGATCAGTCACATGATCAGCGCAAGATCTGTAACGTGGTCAGTGTATGATAAGCCACCTGATCAGTGCATGATCAGTCACGTGATCTGTGCATGATCTGTCACATGATCACTGTATCAACATCCACATTATCAGTGCATGCGCAGTGAGGTGATCAGTGCATGATAGCCATGAGTTCTGTGCATGATCAGTCTCGTGATCAGTGTATGATCATCCACATGATCAGTGTATGCCCCGTCACCTGATCATTGCATGATAACCACATTATCTGTGCATGATCAGTTACATGATAAGGGCCTGCACAGTCACATGATCAGTTCAAGATAGCCATGTGATAAGTGCCTGATCATTCACGTGATCAGTGCATAATAGCCACGAGATCAGTGCATGAACAGTCACGTGATCAGTGCATGATAAGTTACCGGATCAGTGTATGATAAGCCACCTGATCAGTGCATGATATCCACCTTATCAGTTCACAATCAGTCACCTGATCAGTGAATGCACAGACACGTGATCAGTGCATGATAGCTATGTGATCAGTGCATGATAGCCAGGTGATCAGTGCATTATCAGTCACGTGATCAGTGTATGATCACCCAGGTGATCAGTGCATGTTCAGCCACGTGATCACTACCTCACCATCCACGTGATCAGGTCATACACAGTCATGTGAAAAGTGGATGATAGCGAAGTGATCAGTGCATGATCAGTCATGTGATCAGTGCATGATAGCCACGTGATCAGAGCATGATAACCACGTTATCAGTGCATGATAGCCATGTGATCAGTACATGATCAGTCACGTGATCAGTGTATACTCAGCCACGTGATCAGTGCATGATAGCCATGAGTTCTGTGCATGATCAGTCTCGTGATCAGTGTATGATCATCCACATGATCAGTGTATGCCCCAATCATTGCGTGATAGCCACATTATCTGTGCATGATCAGTTACGTGATAAGGGCATGCACAGTCACATGATCAGTCCAAGATAGCCACGTGATAAGTGCCTGATCAGTCACGTGATCAGTGCATAATCAGCCAGGTTACCTGTGCATGATCAGCCACATGTTCAGTGCACGATCAGACACGTGATCAGTGAATGATAAACATTTGATCAGTGCATGATCAGTCACGTGAGCAGTGTATGATCAACCACGTGATTAGTGCATGATAGCCACGAGATCAGTGCTTGATCAGTCTAGTGATCAGTGTATGATCATCCACGTGATCAGTGAATGCCCAGTCACGTGATCAATGTATGATAGCCACGTGATCAGTGCATGATTTGTCACGTGATCAGTGCATGATCAGCCAGGTTATCTGTGCATGATCAGCCACATGTTCAGTGCATGATCAGCCACGTGATCAGTGAATGATAGCCATGTGATCAGTCATGTGATCATTGTATGATCAGCCACGTGAACAGTGCGTGCTCAGTCACGTGATTAGGGCCTGCTGAGCTGCGTGATTCCTGCCTGCTCATCTGCTTGATAATTCCCAGCTGAGCTGTGTGATTCCTGCCTGCTCATCTGCTTGATAATTGCCAGCTGAGCTGCGTGATACCTGTCTGCTCATGTGCTTGATTATTGCCAGCTGAGGTGCGTGATTCCTGCCTGCTCATCTGCTTGACAATTGCCAGCTGGGCCATGTGATTCCTGCCTGCTCAGCTGCTTGATTATTGCCAGCTGTGCAGCATGATTTGTCACAGCTGAGGTCCATGATTATTGCCTGCTGATTGCGTGATTCGTGCCTGCTCAGCTCTTTGATTATTGCCTCCGGAGGCACATCATCAGTGCATGATTGCCATGTGATCAGCGCATGATCAGTGACATGATCGGTGCCATTCAGACAGGTGGTCACTGCATGCTCAGTCACGTGATCAGCTCCTGATCAGCAACGTGATTACTACATGATCAGCCACGTGATCAGTGTATGATAAGCCACGTGAGCAGTGCATGTGCAGTCACGAGTTCAGTGTATGATAAGCCACGTGAGCAGTGCATGTGCAGTCACGAGATCAGTGTATGATCAGCCACGTGAGCAGTGCATGTGCAGTCACGAGATCAGTGTATGATCAGCCACGTGATCAGTGTATGATAAGCCACGTGAGCAGTGCATGACCAGTCACGTGATCAGTGTATGATATCCACATGATCAGTGCATGTGTAGTCACGTAATCAGTGCATTATAGCTACGTGAGCAGTGCGTGTGCAGTCACGAGTTCAGTGTATGATAAGCCACGTGAGCAGTGCATGTGCAGTCACGAGATCAGTGTATGATCAGCCACGTGATCAGTGTATGATAAGCCACGTGAGCAGTGCATGACCAGTCACGTGATCAGTGTATGATATCCACATGATCAGTGCATGTGCAGTCACGTAATCAGTGCATTATAGCTACGTGATCAGTGCATGATCAGTCACGTGATCTGTCCATGATCAGTCAGGTGAATCGTGTATGATCAGCCCCGTGTTCAGTGCCTGGGCAGTCACATGATCAGTGCATGATAGACATGTGATCAGTGCATGATCAGTCAGGTGATCAGTGTATGATCAGCCAGGTGATCACTGCATCATAGCCACGTGATCAGTGCATGATAGCCACCTGATCAGTGCATGATCAGTCACGTGATCTGTGCATGATCTGTCACATGATCACTGTATCAACATCCACATTATCAGTGCATGCGCAGTGACGTGATCAGGGAATGATAGACACGTGATCAGTGCATGATCAGTCACGTGATAAGTGTATTATCAGCCACGTGATCATTGCATGATAGCCACGTGATCAGGGCATGATAGCCATGTGATCAGTACATGATCAGGCACGTGATCAGTGCAGGATCAGTCACTTGATCAGTACATGATCAGTCACATGATCAGCGCAAGATCTGTAACGTGGTCAGTGTATGATAAGCCACCTGATCAGTGCATGATCAGTCACGTGATCTGTGCATGATCTGTCACATGATCACTGTATCAACATCCACATTATCAGTGCATGCGCAGTGAGGTGATCAGTGCATGATAGCCATGAGTTCTGTGCATGATCAGTCTCGTGATCAGTGTATGATCATCCACATGATCAGTGTATGCCCCGTCACCTGATCATTGCATGATAACCACATTATCTGTGCATGATCAGTTACATGATAAGGGCCTGCACAGTCACATGATCAGTTCAAGATAGCCATGTGATAAGTGCCTGATCATTCACGTGATCAGTGCATAATAGCCACGAGATCAGTGCATGAACAGTCACGTGATCAGTGCATGATAAGTTACCGGATCAGTGTATGATAAGCCACCTGATCAGTGCATGATATCCACCTTATCAGTTCACAATCAGTCACCTGATCAGTGAATGCACAGACACGTGATCAGTGCATGATAGCTATGTGATCAGTGCATGATAGCCAGGTGATCAGTGCATTATCAGTCACGTGATCAGTGTATGATCACCCAGGTGATCAGTGCATGTTCAGCCACGTGATCACTACCTCACCATCCACGTGATCAGGTCATACGCAGTCATGTGAAAAGTGGATGATAGCGAAGTGATCAGTGCATGATCAGTCATGTGATCAGTGCATGATAGCCACGTGATCAGAGCATGATAACCACGTTATCAGTGCATGATAGCCATGTGATCAGTACATGATCAGTCACGTGATCAGTGTATACTCAGCCACGTGATCAGTGCATGATAGCCATGAGTTCTGTGCATGATCAGTCTCGTGATCAGTGTATGATCATCCACATGATCAGTGTATGCCCCAATCATTGCGTGATAGCCACATTATCTGTGCATGATCAGTTACGTGATAAGGGCATGCACAGTCACATGATCAGTCCAAGATAGCCACGTGATAAGTGCCTGATCAGTCACGTGATCAGTGCATAATCAGCCAGGTTACCTGTGCATGATCAGCCACATGTTCAGTGCACGATCAGACACGTGATCAGTGAATGATAAACATTTGATCAGTGCATGATCAGTCACGTGAGCAGTGTATGATCAACCACGTGATTAGTGCATGATAGCCACGAGATCAGTGCTTGATCAGTCTAGTGATCAGTGTATGATCATCCACGTGATCAGTGAATGCCCAGTCACGTGATCAATGTATGATAGCCACGTGATCAGTGCATGATTTGTCACGTGATCAGTGCATGATCAGCCAGGTTATCTGTGCATGATCAGCCACATGTTCAGTGCATGATCAGCCACGTGATCAGTGAATGATAGCCATGTGATCAGTCATGTGATCATTGTATGATCAGCCACGTGAACAGTGCGTGCTCAGTCACGTGATTAGGGCCTGCTGAGCTGCGTGATTCCTGCCTGCTCATCTGCTTGATAATTCCCAGCTGAGCTGTGTGATTCCTGCCTGCTCATCTGCTTGATAATTGCCAGCTGAGCTGCGTGATACCTGTCTGCTCATGTGCTTGATTATTGCCAGCTGAGGTGCGTGATTCCTGCCTGCTCATCTGCTTGACAATTGCCAGCTGGGCCATGTGATTCCTGCCTGCTCAGCTGCTTGATTATTGCCAGCTGTGCAGCATGATTTGTCACAGCTGAGGTCCATGATTATTGCCTGCTGATTGCGTGATTCGTGCCTGCTCAGCTCTTTGATTATTGCCTCCGGAGGCACATCATCAGTGCATGATTGCCATGTGATCAGCGCATGATCAGTGACATGATCGGTGCCATTCAGACAGGTGGTCACTGCATGCTCAGTCACGTGATCAGCTCCTGATCAGCAACGTGATTACTACATGATCAGCCACGTGATCAGTGTATGATAAGCCACGTGAGCAGTGCATGTGCAGTCACGAGTTCAGTGTATGATAAGCCACGTGAGCAGTGCATGTGCAGTCACGAGATCAGTGTATGATCAGCCACGTGAGCAGTGCATGTGCAGTCACGAGATCAGTGTATGATCAGCCACGTGATCAGTGTATGATAAGCCACGTGAGCAGTGCATGACCAGTCACGTGATCAGTGTATGATATCCACATGATCAGTGCATGTGTAGTCACGTAATCAGTGCATTATAGCTACGTGAGCAGTGCGTGTGCAGTCACGAGTTCAGTGTATGATAAGCCACGTGAGCAGTGCATGTGCAGTCACGAGATCAGTGTATGATCAGCCACGTGATCAGTGTATGATAAGCCACGTGAGCAGTGCATGACCAGTCACGTGATCAGTGTATGATATCCACATGATCAGTGCATGTGCAGTCACGTAATCAGTGCATTATAGCTACGTGATCAGTGCATGATCAGTCACGTGATCTGTCCATGATCAGTCAGGTGAATCGTGTATGATCAGCCCCGTGTTCAGTGCCTGGGCAGTCACATGATCAGTGCATGATAGACATGTGATCAGTGCATGATCAGTCAGGTGATCAGTGTATGATCAGCCAGGTGATCACTGCATCATAGCCACGTGATCAGTGCATGATAGCCACCTGATCAGTGCATGATCAGTCACGTGATCTGTGCATGATCTGTCACATGATCACTGTATCAACATCCACATTATCAGTGCATGCGCAGTGACGTGATCAGGGAATGATAGACACGTGATCAGTGCATGATCAGTCACGTGATAAGTGTATTATCAGCCACGTGATCATTGCATGATAGCCACGTGATCAGGGCATGATAGCCATGTGATCAGTACATGATCAGGCACGTGATCAGTGCAGGATCAGTCACTTGATCAGTACATGATCAGTCACATGATCAGCGCAAGATCTGTAACGTGGTCAGTGTATGATAAGCCACCTGATCAGTGCATGATCAGTCACGTGATCTGTGCATGATCTGTCACATGATCACTGTATCAACATCCACATTATCAGTGCATGCGCAGTGAGGTGATCAGTGCATGATAGCCATGAGTTCTGTGCATGATCAGTCTCGTGATCAGTGTATGATCATCCACATGATCAGTGTATGCCCCGTCACCTGATCATTGCATGATAACCACATTATCTGTGCATGATCAGTTACATGATAAGGGCCTGCACAGTCACATGATCAGTTCAAGATAGCCATGTGATAAGTGCCTGATCATTCACGTGATCAGTGCATAATAGCCACGAGATCAGTGCATGAACAGTCACGTGATCAGTGCATGATAAGTTACCGGATCAGTGTATGATAAGCCACCTGATCAGTGCATGATATCCACCTTATCAGTTCACAATCAGTCACCTGATCAGTGAATGCACAGACACGTGATCAGTGCATGATAGCTATGTGATCAGTGCATGATAGCCAGGTGATCAGTGCATTATCAGTCACGTGATCAGTGTATGATCACCCAGGTGATCAGTGCATGTTCAGCCACGTGATCACTACCTCACCATCCACGTGATCAGGTCATACGCAGTCATGTGAAAAGTGGATGATAGCGAAGTGATCAGTGCATGATCAGTCATGTGATCAGTGCATGATAGCCACGTGATCAGAGCATGATAACCACGTTATCAGTGCATGATAGCCATGTGATCAGTACATGATCAGTCACGTGATCAGTGTATACTCAGCCACGTGATCAGTGCATGATAGCCATGAGTTCTGTGCATGATCAGTCTCGTGATCAGTGTATGATCATCCACATGATCAGTGTATGCCCCAATCATTGCGTGATAGCCACATTATCTGTGCATGATCAGTTACGTGATAAGGGCATGCACAGTCACATGATCAGTCCAAGATAGCCACGTGATAAGTGCCTGATCAGTCACGTGATAAGTGCCTGATCACTCACGTGATCAGTGCATGATCAGCCAGGTTACCTGTGCATGATCAGCCACATGTTCAGTGCACGATCAGACACGTGATCAGTGAATGATAAACATTTGATCAGTGCATGATCAGTCACGTGAGCAGTGTATGATCAACCACGTGATTAGTGCATGATAGCCACGAGATCAGTGCTTGATCAGTCTAGTGATCAGTGTATGATCATCCACGTGATCAGTGAATGCCCAGTCACGTGATCAATGTATGATAGCCACGTGATCAGTGCATGATTTGTCACGTGATCAGTGCATGATCAGCCAGGTTATCTGTGCATGATCAGCCACATGTTCAGTGCATGATCAGCCACGTGATCAGTGAATGATAGCCATGTGATCAGTCATGTGATCATTGTATGATCAGCCACGTGAACAGTGCGTGCTCAGTCAGGTGATTAGGGCCTGCTGAGCTGCGTGATTCCTGCCTGCTCATCTGCTTGATAATTCCCAGCTGAGCTGTGTGATTCCTGCCTGCTCATCTGCTTGATAATTGCCAGCTGAGCTGCGTGATACCTGTCTGCTCATGTGCTTGATTATTGCCAGCTGAGGTGCGTGATTCCTGCCTGCTCATCTGCTTGACAATTGCCAGCTGGGCCATGTGATTCCTGCCTGCTCAGCTGCTTGATTATTGCCAGCTGTGCAGCATGATTTGTCACAGCTGAGGTCCATGATTATTGCCTGCTGATTGCGTGATTCGTGCCTGCTCAGCTCTTTGATTATTGCCTCCGGAGGCACATCATCAGTGCATGATTGCCATGTGATCAGCACATGATCAGTGACATGATCGGTGCCATTCAGACAGGTGGTCACTGCATGCTCAGTCACGTGATCAGCTCCTGATCAGCAACGTGATTACTACATGATCAGCCACGTGATCAGTGTATGATAAGCCACGTGAGCAGTGCATGTGCAGTCACGAGTTCAGTGTATGATAAGCCACGTGAGCAGTGCATGTGCAGTCACGAGATCAGTGTATGATCAGCCACGTGAGCAGTGCATGTGCAGTCACGAGATCAGTGTATGATCAGCCACGTGATCAGTGTATGATAAGCCACGTGAGCAGTGCATGACCAGTCACGTGATCAGTGTATGATATCCACATGATCAGTGCATGTGTAGTCAGGTAATCAGTGCATTATAGCTACGTGAGCAGTGCGTGTGCAGTCACGAGTTCAGTGTATGATAAGCCACGTGAGCAGTGCATGTGCAGTCACGAGATCAGTGTATGATCAGCCACGTGATCAGTGTATGATAAGCCACGTGAGCAGTGCATGACCAGTCACGTGATCAGTGTATGATATCCACATGATCAGTGCATGTGCAGTCACGTAATCAGTGCATTATAGCTACGTGATCAGTGCATGATCAGTCACGTGATCTGTCCATGATCAGTCAGGTGAATCGTGTATGATCAGCCCCGTGTTCAGTGCCTGGGCAGTCACATGATCAGTGCATGATAGACATGTGATCAGTGCATGATCAGTCAGGTGATCAGTGTATGATCAGCCAGGTGATCACTGCATCATAGCCACGTGATCAGTGCATGATAGCCACCTGATCAGTGCATGATCAGTCACGTGATCTGTGCATGATCTGTCACATGATCACTGTATCAACATCCACATTATCAGTGCATGCGCAGTGACGTGATCAGGGAATGATAGACACGTGATCAGTGCATGATCAGTCACGTGATAAGTGTATTATCAGCCACGTGATCATTGCATGATAGCCACGTGATCAGGGCATGATAGCCATGTGATCAGTACATGATCAGGCACGTGATCAGTGCAGGATCAGTCACTTGATCAGTACATGATCAGTCACATGATCAGCGCAAGATCTGTAACGTGGTCAGTGTATGATAAGCCACCTGATCAGTGCATGATCAGTCACGTGATCTGTGCATGATCTGTCACATGATCACTGTATCAACATCCACATTATCAGTGCATGCGCAGTGAGGTGATCAGTGCATGATAGCCATGAGTTCTGTGCATGATCAGTCTCGTGATCAGTGTATGATCATCCACATGATCAGTGTATGCCCCGTCACCTGATCATTGCATGATAACCACATTATCTGTGCATGATCAGTTACATGATAAGGGCCTGCACAGTCACATGATCAGTTCAAGATAGCCATGTGATAAGTGCCTGATCATTCACGTGATCAGTGCATAATAGCCACGAGATCAGTGCATGAACAGTCACGTGATCAGTGCATGATAAGTTACCGGATCAGTGTATGATAAGCCACCTGATCAGTGCATGATATCCACCTTATCAGTTCACAATCAGTCACCTGATCAGTGAATGCACAGACACGTGATCAGTGCATGATAGCTATGTGATCAGTGCATGATAGCCAGGTGATCAGTGCATTATCAGTCACGTGATCAGTGTATGATCACCCAGGTGATCAGTGCATGTTCAGCCACGTGATCACTACCTCACCATCCACGTGATCAGGTCATACGCAGTCATGTGAAAAGTGGATGATAGCGAAGTGATCAGTGCATGATCAGTCATGTGATCAGTGCATGATAGCCACGTGATCAGAGCATGATAACCACGTTATCAGTGCATGATAGCCATGTGATCAGTACATGATCAGTCACGTGATCAGTGTATACTCAGCCACGTGATCAGTGCATGATAGCCATGAGTTCTGTGCATGATCAGTCTCGTGATCAGTGTATGATCATCCACATGATCAGTGTATGCCCCAATCATTGCGTGATAGCCACATTATCTGTGCATGATCAGTTACGTGATAAGGGCATGCACAGTCACATGATCAGTCCAAGATAGCCACGTGATAAGTGCCTGATCAGTCACGTGATCAGTGCATGATCAGCCAGGTTACCTGTGCATGATCAGCCACATGTTCAGTGCACGATCAGACACGTGATCAGTGAATGATAAACATTTGATCAGTGCATGATCAGTCACGTGAGCAGTGTATGATCAACCACGTGATTAGTGCATGATAGCCACGAGATCAGTGCTTGATCAGTCTAGTGATCAGTGTATGATCATCCACGTGATCAGTGAATGCCCAGTCACGTGATCAATGTATGATAGCCACGTGATCAGTGCATGATTTGTCACGTGATCAGTGCATGATCAGCCAGGTTATCTGTGCATGATCAGCCACATGTTCAGTGCATGATCAGCCACGTGATCAGTGAATGATAGCCATGTGATCAGTCATGTGATCATTGTATGATCAGCCACGTGAACAGTGCGTGCTCAGTCACGTGATTAGGGCCTGCTGAGCTGCGTGATTCCTGCCTGCTCATCTGCTTGATAATTCCCAGCTGAGCTGTGTGATTCCTGCCTGCTCATCTGCTTGATAATTGCCAGCTGAGCTGCGTGATACCTGTCTGCTCATGTGCTTGATTATTGCCAGCTGAGGTGCGTGATTCCTGCCTGCTCATCTGCTTGACAATTGCCAGCTGGGCCATGTGATTCCTGCCTGCTCAGCTGCTTGATTATTGCCAGCTGTGCAGCATGATTTGTCACAGCTGAGGTCCATGATTATTGCCTGCTGATTGCGTGATTCGTGCCTGCTCAGCTCTTTGATTATTGCCTCCGGAGGCACATCATCAGTGCATGATTGCCATGTGATCAGCGCATGATCAGTGACATGATCGGTGCCATTCAGACAGGTGGTCACTGCATGCTCAGTCACGTGATCAGTTCCTGATCAGCAACGTGATTACTACATGATCAGCCACGTGATCAGTGTATGATAAGCCACGTGAGCAGTGCATGTGCAGTCACGAGTTCAGTGTATGATAAGCCACGTGAGCAGTGCATGTGCAGTCACGAGATCAGTGTATGATCAGCCACGTGATCAGTGTATGATAAGCCACGTGAGCAGTGCATGACCAGTCACGTGATCAGTGTATGATATCCACATGATCAGTGCATGTGCAGTCACGTAATCAGTGCATTATAGCTACATGATCAGTGCATGATCAGTCACGTGATCTGTCCATGATCAGTCAGGTGAATCGTGTATGATCAGCCCCGTGATCAGTGCCTGGGCAGTCACATGATCAGTGCATGATAGACATGTGATCAGTGCATGATCAGTCAGGTGATCCGTGTATGATCAGCCAGGTGATCACTGCATCATAGCCACGTGATCAGTGCATGATAGCCACCTGATCAGTGCATGATCAGTCACGTGATCTGTGCATGATCTGTCACATGATCACTGTATCAACATCCACATTATCAGTGCATGCGCAGTGACGTGATCAGGGAATGATAGACACGTGATCAGTGCATGATCAGTCACGTGATAAGTGTATTATCAGCCACGTGATCATTGCATGATAGCCACGTGATCAGGGCATGATAGCCATGTGATCAGTACATGATCAGGCACGTGATCAGTGCAGGATCAGTCACTTGATCAGTACATGATCAGTCACATGATCAGTGCAAGATCTGTAACGTGGTCAGTGTATGATAAGCCACCTGATCAGTGCATGATCAGTCACGTGATCTGTGCATGATCTGTCACATGATCACTGTATCAACATCCACATTATCAGTGCATGCGCAGTGAGGTGATCAGTGCATGATAGCCATGAGTTCTGTGCATGATCAGTCTCGTGATCAGTGTATGATCATCCACATGATCAGTGTATGCCCCGTCACCTGATCATTGCATGATAACCACATTATCTGTGCATGATCAGTTACATGATAAGGGCCTGCACAGTCACATGATCAGTTCAAGATAGCCATGTGATAAGTGCCTGATCATTCACGTGATCAGTGCATAATAGCCACGAGATCAGTGCATGAACAGTCACGTGATCAGTGCATGATAAGTTACCGGATCAGTGTATGATAAGCCACCTGATCAGTGCATGATATCCACCTTATCAGTTCACAATCAGTCACCTGATCAGTGAATGCACAGACACGTGATCAGTGCATGATAGCTATGTGATCAGTGCATGATAGCCAGGTGATCAGTGCATTATCAGTCACGTGATCAGTGTATGATCACCCAGGTGATCAGTGCATGTTCAGCCACGTGATCACTACCTCACCATCCACGTGATCAGGTCATACGCAGTCATGTGAAAAGTGGATGATAGCGAAGTGATCAGTGCATGATCAGTCATGTGATCAGTGCATGATAGCCACGTGATCAGAGCGTGATAACCACGTTATCAGTGCATGATAGCCATGTGATCAGTACATGATCAGTCACGTGATCAGTGTATACTCAGCCACGTGATCAGTGCATGATAGCCATGAGTTCTGTGCATGATCAGTCTCGTGATCAGTGTATGATCATCCACATGATCAGTGTATGCCCCAATCATTGCGTGATAGCCACATTATCTATGCATGATCAGTTACGTGATAAGGGCATGCACAGTCACATGATCAGTCCAAGATAGCCACGTGATAAGTGCCTGATCAGTCACGTGATCAGTGCATGATCAGCCAGGTTACCTGTGCATGATCAGCCACATGTTCAGTGCACGATCAGACACGTGATCAGTGAATGATAAACATTTGATCAGTGCATGATCAGTCACGTGAGCAGTGTATGATCAACCACGTGATTAGTGCATGATAGCCACGAGATCAGTGCTTGATCAGTCTAGTGATCAGTGTATGATCATCCACGTGATCAGTGAATGCCCAGTCACGTGATCAATGTATGATAGCCACGTGATCAGTGCATGATTTGTCACGTGATCAGTGCATGATCAGCCAGGTTATCTGTGCATGATCAGCCACATGTTCAGTGCATGATCAGCCACGTGATCAGTGAATGATAGCCATGTGATCAGTCATGTGATCATTGTATGATCAGCCACGTGAACAGTGCGTGCTCAGTCACGTGATTAGGGCCTGCTGAGCTGCGTGATTCCTGCCTGCTCATCTGCTTGATAATTCCCAGCTGAGCTGTGTGATTCCTGCCTGCTCCTCTGCTTGATAATTGCCAGCTGAGCTGCGTGATACCTGTCTGCTCATGTGCTTGATTATTGCCAGCTGAGGTGCGTGATTCCTGCCTGCTCATCTGCTTGACAATTGCCAGCTGGGCCATGTGATTCCTGCCTGCTCAGCTGCTTGATTATTGCCAGCTGTGCAGCATGATTTGTCACAGCTGAGGTCCATGATTATTGCCTGCTGATTGCGTGATTCGTGCCTGCTCAGCTCTTTGATTATTGCCTCCGGAGGCACATCATCAGTGCATGATTGCCATGTGATCAGCGCATGATCAGTGACATGATCGGTGCCATTCAGACAGGTGGTCACTGCATGCTCAGTCACGTGGTCAGTTCCTGATCAGCAACGTGATTACTACATGATCAGCCACGTGATCAGTGTATGATAAGCCACGTGAGCAGTGCATGTGCAGTCACGAGTTCAGTGTATGATAAGCCACGTGAGCAGTGCATGTGCAGTCACGAGATCAGTGTATGATCAGCCACGTGATCAGTGTATGATAAGCCACGTGAGCAGTGCATGACCAGTCACGTGATCAGTGTATGATATCCACATGATCAGTGCATGTGCAGTCACGTAATCAGTGCATTATAGCTACGTGATCAGTGCATGATCAGTCACGTGATCTGTCCATGATCAGTCAGGTGAATCGTGTATGATCAGCCCCGTGTTCAGTGCCTGGGCAGTCACATGATCAGTGCATGATAGACATGTGATCAGTGCATGATCAGTCAGGTGATCAGTGTATGATCAGCCAGGTGATCACTGCATCATAGCCACGTGATCAGTGCATGATAGCCACCTGATCAGTGCATGATCAGTCACGTGATCTGTGCATGATCTGTCACATGATCACTGTATCAACATCCACATTATCAGTGCATGCGCAGTGACGTGATCAGGGAATGATAGACACGTGATCAGTGCATGATCAGTCACGTGATAAGTGTATTATCAGCCACGTGATCATTGCATGATAGCCACGTGATCAGGGCATGATAGCCATGTGATCAGTACATGATCAGGCACGTGATCAGTGCAGGATCAGTCACTTGATCAGTACATGATCAGTCACATGATCAGCGCAAGATCTGTAACGTGGTCAGTGTATGATAAGCCACCTGATCAGTGCATGATCAGTCACGTAATCTGTGCATGATCTGTCACATGATCACTGTATCAACATCCACATTATCAGTGCATGCGCAGTGAGGTGATCAGTGCATGATAGCCATGAGTTCTGTGCATGATCAGTCTCGTGATCAGTGTATGATCATCCACATGATCAGTGTATGCCCCGTCACCTGATCATTGCATGATAACCACATTATCTGTGCATGATCAGTTACGTGATAAGGGCATGCACAGTCACATGATCAGTCCAAGATAGCCACGTGATAAGTGCCTGATCAGTCACGTGATCAGTGCATGATCAGCCAGGTTACCTGTGCATGATCAGCCACATGTTCAGTGCACGATCAGACACGTGATCAGTGAATGATAAACATTTGATCAGTGCATGATCAGTCACGTGAGCAGTGTATGATCAACCACGTGATTAGTGCATGATAGCCACGAGATCAGTGCTTGATCAGTCTAGTGATCAGTGTATGATCATCCACGTGATCAGTGAATGCCCAGTCACATGATCAATGTATGATAGCCACGTGATCAGTGCATGATTTGTCACGTGATCAGTGCATGATCAGCCAGGTTATCTGTGCATGATCAGCCACATGTTCAGTGCATGATCAGCCACGTGATCAGTGAATGATAGCCATGTGATCAGTCATGTGATCATTGTATGATCAGCCACGTGAACAGTGCGTGCTCAGTCACGTGATTAGGGCCTGCTGAGCTGCGTGATTCCTGCCTGCTCATCTGCTTGATAATTCCCAGCTGAGCTGTGTGATTCCTGCCTGCTCATCTGCTTGATAATTGCCAGCTGAGCTGCGTGATACCTGTCTGCTCATGTGCTTGATTATTGCCAGCTGAGGTGCGTGATTCCTGCCTGCTCATCTGCTTGACAATTGCCAGCTGGGCCATGTGATTCCTGCCTGCTCAGCTGCTTGATTATTGCCAGCTGTGCAGCATGATTTGTCACAGCTGAGGTCCATGATTATTGCCTGCTGATTGCGTGATTCGTGCCTGCTCAGCTCTTTGATTATTGCCTCCGGAGGCACATCATCAGTGCATGATTGCCATGTGATCAGCGCATGATCAGTGACATGATCGGTGCCATTCAGACAGGTGGTCACTGCATGCTCAGTCACGTGATCAGCTCCTGATCAGCAACGTGATTACTACATGATCAGCCACGTGATCAGTGTATGATAAGCCACGTGAGCAGTGCATGTGCAGTCACGAGTTCAGTGTATGATAAGCCACGTGAGCAGTGCATGTGCAGTCACGAGATCAGTGTATGATCAGCCACGTGAGCAGTGCATGTGCAGTCACGAGATCAGTGTATGATCAGCCACGTGATCAGTGTATGATAAGCCACGTGAGCAGTGCATGACCAGTCACGTGATCAGTGTATGATATCCACATGATCAGTGCATGTGTAGTCACGTAATCAGTGCATTATAGCTACGTGAGCAGTGCGTGTGCAGTCACGAGTTCAGTGTATGATAAGCCACGTGAGCAGTGCATGTGCAGTCACGAGATCAGTGTATGATCAGCCACGTGATCAGTGTATGATAAGCCACGTGAGCAGTGCATGACCAGTCACGTGATCAGTGTATGATATCCACATGATCAGTGCATGTGCAGTCACGTAATCAGTGCATTATAGCTACGTGATCAGTGCATGATCAGTCACGTGATCTGTCCATGATCAGTCAGGTGAATCGTGTATGATCAGCCCCGTGTTCAGTGCCTGGGCAGTCACATGATCAGTGCATGATAGACATGTGATCAGTGCATGATCAGTCAGGTGATCAGTGTATGATCAGCCAGGTGATCACTGCATCATAGCCACGTGATCAGTGCATGATAGCCACCTGATCAGTGCATGATCAGTCACGTGATCTGTGCATGATCTGTCACATGATCACTGTATCAACATCCACATTATCAGTGCATGCGCAGTGACGTGATCAGGGAATGATAGACACGTGATCAGTGCATGATCAGTCACGTGATAAGTGTATTATCAGCCACGTGATCATTGCATGATAGCCACGTGATCAGGGCATGATAGCCATGTGATCAGTACATGATCAGGCACGTGATCAGTGCAGGATCAGTCACTTGATCAGTACATGATCAGTCACATGATCAGCGCAAGATCTGTAACGTGGTCAGTGTATGATAAGCCACCTGATCAGTGCATGATCAGTCACGTGATCTGTGCATGATCTGTCACATGATCACTGTATCAACATCCACATTATCAGTGCATGCGCAGTGAGGTGATCAGTGCATGATAGCCATGAGTTCTGTGCATGATCAGTCTCGTGATCAGTGTATGATCATCCACATGATCAGTGTATGCCCCGTCACCTGATCATTGCATGATAACCACATTATCTGTGCATGATCAGTTACATGATAAGGGCCTGCACAGTCACATGATCAGTTCAAGATAGCCATGTGATAAGTGCCTGATCATTCACGTGATCAGTGCATAATAGCCACGAGATCAGTGCATGAACAGTCACGTGATCAGTGCATGATAAGTTACCGGATCAGTGTATGATAAGCCACCTGATCAGTGCATGATATCCACCTTATCAGTTCACAATCAGTCACCTGATCAGTGAATGCACAGACACGTGATCAGTGCATGATAGCTATGTGATCAGTGCATGATAGCCAGGTGATCAGTGCATTATCAGTCACGTGATCAGTGTATGATCACCCAGGTGATCAGTGCATGTTCAGCCACGTGATCACTACCTCACCATCCACGTGATCAGGTCATACGCAGTCATGTGAAAAGTGGATGATAGCGAAGTGATCAGTGCATGATCAGTCATGTGATCAGTGCATGATAGCCACGTGATCAGAGCATGATAACCACGTTATCAGTGCATGATAGCCATGTGATCAGTACATGATCAGTCACGTGATCAGTGTATACTCAGCCACGTGATCAGTGCATGATAGCCATGAGTTCTGTGCATGATCAGTCTCGTGATCAGTGTATGATCATCCACATGATCAGTGTATGCCCCAATCATTGCGTGATAGCCACATTATCTGTGCATGATCAGTTACGTGATAAGGGCATGCACAGTCACATGATCAGTCCAAGATAGCCACGTGATAAGTGCCTGATCAGTCACGTGATCAGTGCATGATCAGCCAGGTTACCTGTGCATGATCAGCCACATGTTCAGTGCACGATCAGACACGTGATCAGTGAATGATAAACATTTGATCAGTGCATGATCAGTCACGTGAGCAGTGTATGATCAACCACGTGATTAGTGCATGATAGCCACGAGATCAGTGCTTGATCAGTCTAGTGATCAGTGTATGATCATCCACGTGATCAGTGAATGCCCAGTCACGTGATCAATGTATGATAGCCACGTGATCAGTGCATGATTTGTCACGTGATCAGTGCATGATCAGCCAGGTTATCTGTGCATGATCAGCCACATGTTCAGTGCATGATCAGCCACGTGATCAGTGAATGATAGCCATGTGATCAGTCATGTGATCATTGTATGATCAGCCACGTGAACAGTGCGTGCTCAGTCACGTGATTAGGGCCTGCTGAGCTGCGTGATTCCTGCCTGCTCATCTGCTTGATAATTCCCAGCTGAGCTGTGTGATTCCTGCCTGCTCATCTGCTTGATAATTGCCAGCTGAGCTGCGTGATACCTGTCTGCTCATGTGCTTGATTATTGCCAGCTGAGGTGCGTGATTCCTGCCTGCTCATCTGCTTGACAATTGCCAGCTGGGCCATGTGATTCCTGCCTGCTCAGCTGCTTGATTATTGCCAGCTGTGCAGCATGATTTGTCACAGCTGAGGTCCATGATTATTGCCTGCTGATTGCGTGATTAGTGCCTGCTCAGCTCTTTGATTATTGCCTCCGGAGGCACATCATCAGTGCATGATTGCCATGTGATCAGCGCATGATCAGTGACATGATCGGTGCCATTCAGACAGGTGGTCACTGCATGCTCAGTCACGTGATCAGCTCCTGATCAGCAACGTGATTACTACATGATCAGCCACGTGATCAGTGTATGATAAGCCACGTGAGCAGTGCATGTGCAGTCACGAGTTCAGTGTATGATAAGCCACGTGAGCAGTGCATGTGCAGTCACGAGATCAGTGTATGATCAGCCACGTGAGCAGTGCATGTGCAGTCACGAGATCAGTGTATGATCAGCCACGTGATCAGTGTATGATAAGCCACGTGAGCAGTGCATGACCAGTCACGTGATCAGTGTATGATATCCACATGATCAGTGCATGTGTAGTCAGGTAATCAGTGCATTATAGCTACGTGAGCAGTGCGTGTGCAGTCACGAGTTCAGTGTATGATAAGCCACGTGAGCAGTGCATGTGCAGTCACGAGATCAGTGTATGATCAGCCACGTGATCAGTGTATGATAAGCCACGTGAGCAGTGCATGACCAGTCACGTGATCAGTGTATGATATCCACATGATCAGTGCATGTGCAGTCACGTAATCAGTGCATTATAGCTACGTGATCAGTGCATGATCAGTCACGTGATCTGTCCATGATCAGTCAGGTGAATCGTGTATGATCAGCCCCGTGTTCAGTGCCTGGGCAGTCACATGATCAGTGCATGATAGACATGTGATCAGTGCATGATCAGTCAGGTGATCAGTGTATGATCAGCCAGGTGATCACTGCATCATAGCCACGTGATCAGTGCATGATAGCCACCTGATCAGTGCATGATCAGTCACGTGATCTGTGCATGATCTGTCACATGATCACTGTATCAACATCCACATTATCAGTGCATGCGCAGTGACGTGATCAGGGAATGATAGACACGTGATCAGTGCATGATCAGTCACGTGATAAGTGTATTATCAGCCACGTGATCATTGCATGATAGCCACGTGATCAGGGCATGATAGCCATGTGATCAGTACATGATCAGGCACGTGATCAGTGCAGGATCAGTCACTTGATCAGTACATGATCAGTCACATGATCAGCGCAAGATCTGTAACGTGGTCAGTGTATGATAAGCCACCTGATCAGTGCATGATCAGTCACGTGATCTGTGCATGATCTGTCACATGATCACTGTATCAACATCCACATTATCAGTGCATGCGCAGTGAGGTGATCAGTGCATGATAGCCATGAGTTCTGTGCATGATCAGTCTCGTGATCAGTGTATGATCATCCACATGATCAGTGTATGCCCCGTCACCTGATCATTGCATGATAACCACATTATCTGTGCATGATCAGTTACATGATAAGGGCCTGCACAGTCACATGATCAGTTCAAGATAGCCATGTGATAAGTGCCTGATCATTCACGTGATCAGTGCATAATAGCCACGAGATCAGTGCATGAACAGTCACGTGATCAGTGCATGATAAGTTACCGGATCAGTGTATGATAAGCCACCTGATCAGTGCATGATATCCACCTTATCAGTTCACAATCAGTCACCTGATCAGTGAATGCACAGACACGTGATCAGTGCATGATAGCTATGTGATCAGTGCATGATAGCCAGGTGATCAGTGCATTATCAGTCACGTGATCAGTGTATGATCACCCAGGTGATCAGTGCATGTTCAGCCACGTGATCACTACCTCACCATCCACGTGATCAGGTCATACGCAGTCATGTGAAAAGTGGATGATAGCGAAGTGATCAGTGCATGATCAGTCATGTGATCAGTGCATGATAGCCACGTGATCAGAGCATGATAACCACGTTATCAGTGCATGATAGCCATGTGATCAGTACATGATCAGTCACGTGATCAGTGTATACTCAGCCACGTGATCAGTGCATGATAGCCATGAGTTCTGTGCATGATCAGTCTCGTGATCAGTGTATGATCATCCACATGATCAGTGTATGCCCCAATCATTGCGTGATAGCCACATTATCTGTGCATGATCAGTTACGTGATAAGGGCATGCACAGTCACATGATCAGTCCAAGATAGCCACGTGATAAGTGCCTGATCAGTCACGTGATCAGTGCATGATCAGCCAGGTTACCTGTGCATGATCAGCCACATGTTCAGTGCACGATCAGACACGTGATCAGTGAATGATAAACATTTGATCAGTGCATGATCAGTCACGTGAGCAGTGTATGATCAACCACGTGATTAGTGCATGATAGCCACGAGATCAGTGCTTGATCAGTCTAGTGATCAGTGTATGATCATCCACGTGATCAGTGAATGCCCAGTCACGTGATCAATGTATGATAGCCACGTGATCAGTGCATGATTTGTCACGTGATCAGTGCATGATCAGCCAGGTTATCTGTGCATGATCAGCCACATGTTCAGTGCATGATCAGCCACGTGATCAGTGAATGATAGCCATGTGATCAGTCATGTGATCATTGTATGATCAGCCACGTGAACAGTGCGTGCTCAGTCACGTGATTAGGGCCTGCTGAGCTGCGTGATTCCTGCCTGCTCATCTGCTTGATAATTCCCAGCTGAGCTGTGTGATTCCTGCCTGCTCATCTGCTTGATAATTGCCAGCTGAGCTGCGTGATACCTGTCTGCTCATGTGCTTGATTATTGCCAGCTGAGGTGCGTGATTCCTGCCTGCTCATCTGCTTGACAATTGCCAGCTGGGCCATGTGATTCCTGCCTGCTCAGCTGCTTGATTATTGCCAGCTGTGCAGCATGATTTGTCACAGCTGAGGTCCATGATTATTGCCTGCTGATTGCGTGATTCGTGCCTGCTCAGCTCTTTGATTATTGCCTCCGGAGGCACATCATCAGTGCATGATTGCCATGTGATCAGCGCATGATCAGTGACATGATCGGTGCCATTCAGACAGGTGGTCACTGCATGCTCAGTCACGTGATCAGTTCCTGATCAGCAACGTGATTACTACATGATCAGCCACGTGATCAGTGTATGATAAGCCACGTGAGCAGTGCATGTGCAGTCACGAGTTCAGTGTATGATAAGCCACGTGAGCAGTGCATGTGCAGTCACGAGATCAGTGTATGATCAGCCACGTGATCAGTGTATGATAAGCCACGTGAGCAGTGCATGACCAGTCACGTGATCAGTGTATGATATCCACATGATCAGTGCATGTGCAGTCACGTAATCAGTGCATTATAGCTACATGATCAGTGCATGATCAGTCACGTGATCTGTCCATGATCAGTCAGGTGAATCGTGTATGATCAGCCCCGTGATCAGTGCCTGGGCAGTCACATGATCAGTGCATGATAGACATGTGATCAGTGCATGATCAGTCAGGTGATCCGTGTATGATCAGCCAGGTGATCACTGCATCATAGCCACGTGATCAGTGCATGATAGCCACCTGATCAGTGCATGATCAGTCACGTGATCTGTGCATGATCTGTCACATGATCACTGTATCAACATCCACATTATCAGTGCATGCGCAGTGACGTGATCAGGGAATGATAGACACGTGATCAGTGCATGATCAGTCACGTGATAAGTGTATTATCAGCCACGTGATCATTGCATGATAGCCACGTGATCAGGGCATGATAGCCATGTGATCAGTACATGATCAGGCACGTGATCAGTGCAGGATCAGTCACTTGATCAGTACATGATCAGTCACATGATCAGTGCAAGATCTGTAACGTGGTCAGTGTATGATAAGCCACCTGATCAGTGCATGATCAGTCACGTGATCTGTGCATGATCTGTCACATGATCACTGTATCAACATCCACATTATCAGTGCATGCGCAGTGAGGTGATCAGTGCATGATAGCCATGAGTTCTGTGCATGATCAGTCTCGTGATCAGTGTATGATCATCCACATGATCAGTGTATGCCCCGTCACCTGATCATTGCATGATAACCACATTATCTGTGCATGATCAGTTACATGATAAGGGCCTGCACAGTCACATGATCAGTTCAAGATAGCCATGTGATAAGTGCCTGATCATTCACGTGATCAGTGCATAATAGCCACGAGATCAGTGCATGAACAGTCACGTGATCAGTGCATGATAAGTTACCGGATCAGTGTATGATAAGCCACCTGATCAGTGCATGATATCCACCTTATCAGTTCACAATCAGTCACCTGATCAGTGAATGCACAGACACGTGATCAGTGCATGATAGCTATGTGATCAGTGCATGATAGCCAGGTGATCAGTGCATTATCAGTCACGTGATCAGTGTATGATCACCCAGGTGATCAGTGCATGTTCAGCCACGTGATCACTACCTCACCATCCACGTGATCAGGTCATACGCAGTCATGTGAAAAGTGGATGATAGCGAAGTGATCAGTGCATGATCAGTCATGTGATCAGTGCATGATAGCCACGTGATCAGAGCGTGATAACCACGTTATCAGTGCATGATAGCCATGTGATCAGTACATGATCAGTCACGTGATCAGTGTATACTCAGCCACGTGATCAGTGCATGATAGCCATGAGTTCTGTGCATGATCAGTCTCGTGATCAGTGTATGATCATCCACATGATCAGTGTATGCCCCAATCATTGCGTGATAGCCACATTATCTATGCATGATCAGTTACGTGATAAGGGCATGCACAGTCACATGATCAGTCCAAGATAGCCACGTGATAAGTGCCTGATCAGTCACGTGATCAGTGCATGATCAGCCAGGTTACCTGTGCATGATCAGCCACATGTTCAGTGCACGATCAGACACGTGATCAGTGAATGATAAACATTTGATCAGTGCATGATCAGTCACGTGAGCAGTGTATGATCAACCACGTGATTAGTGCATGATAGCCACGAGATCAGTGCTTGATCAGTCTAGTGATCAGTGTATGATCATCCACGTGATCAGTGAATGCCCAGTCACGTGATCAATGTATGATAGCCACGTGATCAGTGCATGATTTGTCACGTGATCAGTGCATGATCAGCCAGGTTATCTGTGCATGATCAGCCACATGTTCAGTGCATGATCAGCCACGTGATCAGTGAATGATAGCCATGTGATCAGTCATGTGATCATTGTATGATCAGCCACGTGAACAGTGCGTGCTCAGTCACGTGATTAGGGCCTGCTGAGCTGCGTGATTCCTGCCTGCTCATCTGCTTGATAATTCCCAGCTGAGCTGTGTGATTCCTGCCTGCTCCTCTGCTTGATAATTGCCAGCTGAGCTGCGTGATACCTGTCTGCTCATGTGCTTGATTATTGCCAGCTGAGGTGCGTGATTCCTGCCTGCTCATCTGCTTGACAATTGCCAGCTGGGCCATGTGATTCCTGCCTGCTCAGCTGCTTGATTATTGCCAGCTGTGCAGCATGATTTGTCACAGCTGAGGTCCATGATTATTGCCTGCTGATTGCGTGATTCGTGCCTGCTCAGCTCTTTGATTATTGCCTCCGGAGGCACATCATCAGTGCATGATTGCCATGTGATCAGCGCATGATCAGTGACATGATCGGTGCCATTCAGACAGGTGGTCACTGCATGCTCAGTCACGTGGTCAGTTCCTGATCAGCAACGTGATTACTACATGATCAGCCACGTGATCAGTGTATGATAAGCCACGTGAGCAGTGCATGTGCAGTCACGAGTTCAGTGTATGATAAGCCACGTGAGCAGTGCATGTGCAGTCACGAGATCAGTGTATGATCAGCCACGTGATCAGTGTATGATAAGCCACGTGAGCAGTGCATGACCAGTCACGTGATCAGTGTATGATATCCACATGATCAGTGCATGTGCAGTCACGTAATCAGTGCATTATAGCTACGTGATCAGTGCATGATCAGTCACGTGATCTGTCCATGATCAGTCAGGTGAATCGTGTATGATCAGCCCCGTGTTCAGTGCCTGGGCAGTCACATGATCAGTGCATGATAGACATGTGATCAGTGCATGATCAGTCAGGTGATCAGTGTATGATCAGCCAGGTGATCACTGCATCATAGCCACGTGATCAGTGCATGATAGCCACCTGATCAGTGCATGATCAGTCACGTGATCTGTGCATGATCTGTCACATGATCACTGTATCAACATCCACATTATCAGTGCATGCGCAGTGACGTGATCAGGGAATGATAGACACGTGATCAGTGCATGATCAGTCACGTGATAAGTGTATTATCAGCCACGTGATCATTGCATGATAGCCACGTGATCAGGGCATGATAGCCATGTGATCAGTACATGATCAGGCACGTGATCAGTGCAGGATCAGTCACTTGATCAGTACATGATCAGTCACATGATCAGCGCAAGATCTGTAACGTGGTCAGTGTATGATAAGCCACCTGATCAGTGCATGATCAGTCACGTAATCTGTGCATGATCTGTCACATGATCACTGTATCAACATCCACATTATCAGTGCATGCGCAGTGAGGTGATCAGTGCATGATAGCCATGAGTTCTGTGCATGATCAGTCTCGTGATCAGTGTATGATCATCCACATGATCAGTGTATGCCCCGTCACCTGATCATTGCATGATAACCACATTATCTGTGCATGATCAGTTACGTGATAAGGGCATGCACAGTCACATGATCAGTCCAAGATAGCCACGTGATAAGTGCCTGATCAGTCACGTGATCAGTGCATGATCAGCCAGGTTACCTGTGCATGATCAGCCACATGTTCAGTGCACGATCAGACACGTGATCAGTGAATGATAAACATTTGATCAGTGCATGATCAGTCACGTGAGCAGTGTATGATCAACCACGTGATTAGTGCATGATAGCCACGAGATCAGTGCTTGATCAGTCTAGTGATCAGTGTATGATCATCCACGTGATCAGTGAATGCCCAGTCACATGATCAATGTATGATAGCCACGTGATCAGTGCATGATTTGTCACGTGATCAGTGCATGATCAGCCAGGTTATCTGTGCATGATCAGCCACATGTTCAGTGCATGATCAGCCACGTGATCAGTGAATGATAGCCATGTGATCAGTCATGTGATCATTGTATGATCAGCCCCGTGTTCAGTGCCTGGGCAGTCACATGATCAGTGCATGATAGACATGTGATCAGTGCATGATCAGTCAGGTGATCAGTGTATGATCAGCCAGGTGATCACTGCATCATAGCCACGTGATCAGTGCATGATAGCCACCTGATCAGTGCATGATCAGTCACGTGATCTGTGCATGATCTGTCACATGATCACTGTATCAACATCCACATTATCAGTGCATGCGCAGTGACGTGATCAGGGAATGATAGACACGTGATCAGTGCATGATCAGTCACGTGATAAGTGTATTATCAGCCACGTGATCATTGCATGATAGCCACGTGATCAGGGCATGATAGCCATGTGATCAGTACATGATCAGGCACGTGATCAGTGCAGGATCAGTCACTTGATCAGTACATGATCAGTCACATGATCAGCGCAAGATCTGTAACGTGGTCAGTGTATGATAAGCCACCTGATCAGTGCATGATCAGTCACGTGATCTGTGCATGATCTGTCACATGATCACTGTATCAACATCCACATTATCAGTGCATGCGCAGTGAGGTGATCAGTGCATGATAGCCATGAGTTCTGTGCATGATCAGTCTCGTGATCAGTGTATGATCATCCACATGATCAGTGTATGCCCCGTCACGTGATCATTGCATGATAACCACATTATCTGTGCATGATCAGTTACATGATAAGGGCCTGCACAGTCACATGATCAGTTCAAGATAGCCATGTGATAAGTGCCTGATCATTCACGTGATCAGTGCATAATAGCCACGAGATCAGTGCATGAACAGTCACGTGATCAGTGCATGATAAGTTACCGGATCAGTGTATGATAAGCCACCTGATCAGTGCATGATATCCACCTTATCAGTTCACAATCAGTCACCTGATCAGTGAATGCACAGACACGTGATCAGTGCATGATAGCTATGTGATCAGTGCATGATAGCCAGGTGATCAGTGCATTATCAGTCACGTGATCAGTGTATGATCACCCAGGTGATCAGTGCATGTTCAGCCACGTGATCACTACCTCACCATCCACGTGATCAGGTCATACGCAGTCATGTGAAAAGTGGATGATAGCGAAGTGATCAGTGCATGATCAGTCATGTGATCAGTGCATGATAGCCACGTGATCAGAGCATGATAACCACGTTATCAGTGCATGATAGCCATGTGATCAGTACATGATCAGTCACGTGATCAGTGTATACTCAGCCACGTGATCAGTGCATGATAGCCATGAGTTCTGTGCATGATCAGTCTCGTGATCAGTGTATGATCATCCACATGATCAGTGTATGCCCCAATCATTGCGTGATAGCCACATTATCTGTGCATGATCAGTTACGTGATAAGGGCATGCACAGTCACATGATCAGTCCAAGATAGCCACGTGATAAGTGCCTGATCAGTCACGTGATCAGTGCATGATCAGCCAGGTTACCTGTGCATGATCAGCCACATGTTCAGTGCACGATCAGACACGTGATCAGTGAATGATAAACATTTGATCAGTGCATGATCAGTCACGTGAGCAGTGTATGATCAACCACGTGATTAGTGCATGATAGCCACGAGATCAGTGCTTGATCAGTCTAGTGATCAGTGTATGATCATCCACGTGATCAGTGAATGCCCAGTCACGTGATCAATGTATGATAGCCACGTGATCAGTGCATGATTTGTCACGTGATCAGTGCATGATCAGCCAGGTTATCTGTGCATGATCAGCCACATGTTCAGTGCATGATCAGCCACGTGATCAGTGAATGATAGCCATGTGATCAGTCATGTGATCATTGTATGATCAGCCACGTGAACAGTGCGTGCTCAGTCACGTGATTAGGGCCTGCTGAGCTGCGTGATTCCTGCCTGCTCATCTGCTTGATAATTCCCAGCTGAGCTGTGTGATTCCTGCCTGCTCATCTGCTTGATAATTGCCAGCTGAGCTGCGTGATACCTGTCTGCTCATGTGCTTGATTATTGCCAGCTGAGGTGCGTGATTCCTGCCTGCTCATCTGCTTGACAATTGCCAGCTGGGCCATGTGATTCCTGCCTGCTCAGCTGCTTGATTATTGCCAGCTGTGCAGCATGATTTGTCACAGCTGAGGTCCATGATTATTGCCTGCTGATTGCGTGATTCGTGCCTGCTCAGCTCTTTGATTATTGCCTCCGGAGGCACATCATCAGTGCATGATTGCCATGTGATCAGCGCATGATCAGTGACATGATCGGTGCCATTCATACAGGTGGTCACTGCATGCTCAGTCACGTGATCAGTTCCTGATCAGCAACGTGATTACTACATGATCAGCCACGTGATCAGTGTATGATAAGCCATGTGAGCAGTGCATGTGCAGTCACGAGTTCAGTGTATGATCAGCCACGTGAGCAGTGCATGTGCAGTCACGAGATCAGTGTATGATCAGCCACGTGATCAGTGTATGATAAGCCACGTGAGCAGTGCATGACCAGTCACGTGATCAGTGTATGATATCCACATGATCAGTGCATGTGCAGTCACGTAATCAGTGCATTATAGCTACGTGATCAGTGCATGATCAGTCACGTGATCTGTCCATGATCAGTCAGGTGAGTCGTGTATGATCAGCCCCGTGATCAGTGCCTGGGCAGTCACATGATCAGTGCATGATAGACATGTGATCAGTGCATGATCAGTCAGGTGATCCGTGTATGATCAGCCAGGTGATCACTGCATCATAGCCATGTGATCAGTGCATGATAGCCACCTGATCAGTGCATGATCAGTCACGTGATCTGTGCATGATCTGTCACATGATCACTGTATCAACATCCACATTATCAGTGCATGCGCAGTGACGTGATCAGGGAATGATAGACACGTGATCAGTGCATGATCAGTCACGTGATAAGTGTATTATCAGCCACGTGATCATTGCATGATAGCCACGTGATCAGGGCATGATAGCCATGTGATCAGTACATGATCAGGCACGTGATCAGTGCAGGATCAGTCACTTGATCAGTACATGATCAGTCACATGATCAGCGCAAGATCTGTAACGTGGTCAGTGTATGATAAGCCACCTGATCAGTGCATGATCAGTCACGTGATCTGTGCATGATCTGTCACATGATCACTGTATCAACATCCACATTATCAGTGCATGCGCAGTGAGGTGATCAGTGCATGATAGCCATGAGTTCTGTGCATGATCAGTCTCGTGATCAGTGTATGATCATCCACATGATCAGTGTATGCCCCGTCACGTGATCATTGCATGATAACCACATTATCTGTGCATGATCAGTTACATGATAAGGGCATGCACAGTCACATGATCAGTTCAAGATAGCCATGTGATAAGTGCCTGATCATTCAGGTGATCAGTGCATAATAGCCACGAGATCAGTGCATGAACAGTCACGTGATCAGTGCATGATAAGTTACTGGATCAGTGTATGATAAGCCACCTGATCAGTGCATGATATCCACCTTATCAGTTCACAATCAGTCACCTGATCAGTGAATGCACAGACACGTGATCAGTGCATGATAGCTATGTGATCAGTGCATGATAGCCAGGTGATCAGTGCATTATCAGTCACGTGATCAGTATATGATCACCCAGGTGATCAGTGCATTTTCAGCCACGTGATCACTACCTCACCATCCACGTGATCAGGTCATATGCAGTCATGTGAAAAGTGGATGATAGCGAAGTGATCATTGCATGATCAGTCATGTAATCAGTGCATGATAGCCACGTGATCAGAGCATGATAACCACGTTATCAGTGCATGATAGCCATGTGATCAGTACATGATCAGTCACGTGATCAGTGTATACTCAGCCACGTGATCAGTGCATGATAGCCATGAGTTCTGTGCATGATCAGTCTCGTGATCAGTGTATGATCATCCACATGATCAGTGTATGCCCCAATCATTGCGTGATAGCCACATTATCTGTGCATGATCAGTTACGTGATAAGGGCATGCACAGTCACATGATCAGTCCAAGATAGCCACGTGATAAGTGCCTGATCAGTCACGTGATCAGTGCATGATCAGCCAGGTTACCTGTGCATGATCAGCCACATGTTCAGTGCACGATCAGACACGTGATCAGTGAATGATAAACATTTGATCAGTGCATGATCAGTCACGTGAGCAGTGTATGATCAACCACGTGATTAGTGCATGATAGCCACGAGATCAGTGCTTGATCAGTCTAGTGATCAGTGTATGATCATCCACGTGATCAGTGAATGCCCAGTCACGTGATCAATGTATGATAGCCACGTGATCAGTGCATGATTTGTCACGTGATCAGTGCATGATCAGCCAGGTTATCTGTGCATGATCAGCCACATGTTCAGTGCATGATCAGCCACGTGATCAGTGAATGATAGCCATGTGATCAGTCATGTGATCATTGTATGATCAGCCACGTGAACAGTGCGTGCTCTGTCACGTGATTAGGGCCTGCTGAGCTGCGTGATTCCTGCCTGCTCATCTGCTTGATAATTCCCAGCTGAGCTGTGTGATTCCTGCCTGCTCATCTGCTTGATAATTGCCAGCTGAGCTGCGTGATACCTGTCTGCTCATGTGCTTGATTATTGCCAGCTGAGGTGCGTGATTCCTGCCTGCTCATCTGCTTGACAATTGCCAGCTGGGCCATGTGATTCCTGCCTGCTCAGCTGCTTGATTATTGCCAGCTGTGCAGCATGATTTGTCACAGCTGAGGTCCATGATTATTGCCTGCTGATTGCGTGATTCGTGCCTGCTCAGCTCTTTGATTATTGCCTCCGGAGGCACATCATCAGTGCATGATTGCCATGTGATCAGCGCATGATCAGTGACATGATCGGTGCCATTCAGACAGGTGGTCACTGCATGCTCAGTCACGTGATCAGTTCCTGATCAGCAACGTGATTACTACATGATCAGCCACGTGATCAGTGTATGATAAGCCACGTGAGCAGTGCATGTGCAGTCACGAGTTCAGTGTATGATCAGCCACGTGAGCAGTGCATGTGCAGTCACGAGATCAGTGTATGATCAGCCACGTGATCAGTGTATGATAAGCCACGTGAGCAGTGCATGACCAGTCACGTGATCAGTGTATGATATCCACATGATCAGTGCATGTGCAGTCACGTAATCAGTGCATTATAGCTACGTGATCAGTGCATGATCAGTCACGTGATCTGTCCATGATCAGTCAGGTGAATCGTGTATGATCAGGCCCGTGATCAGTGCCTGGGCAGTCACATGATCAGTGCATGATAGACATGTGATCAGTGCATGATCAGTCAGGTGATCCGTGTATGATCAGCCAGGTGATCACTGCATCATAGCCACGTGATCAGTGCATGATAGCCACCTGATCAGTGCATGATCAGTCACGTGATCTGTGCATGATCTGTCACATGATCACTGTATCAACATCCACATTATCAGTGCATGCGCAGTGACGTGATCAGGGAATGATAGACACGTGATCAGTGCATGATCAGTCACGTGATAAGTGTATTATCAGCCACGTGATCATTGCATGATAGCCACGTGATCAGGGCATGATCAGGCACGTGATCAGTGCAGGATCAGTCACTTGATCAGTACATGATCAGTCACATGATCAGCGCAAGATCTGTAACGTGGTCAGTGTATGATAAGCCACCTGATCAGTGCATGATCAGTCACGTGATCTGTGCATGATCTGTCACATGATCACTGTATCAACATCCACATTATCAGTGCATGCGCAGTGAGGTGATCAGTGCATGATAGCCATGAGTTCTGTGCATGATCAGTCTCGTGATCAGTGTATGATCATCCACATGATCAGTGTATGCCCCGTCACCTGATCATTGCATGATAACCACATTATCTGTGCATGATCAGTTACATGATAAGGGCATGCACAGTCACATGATCAGTTCAAGATAGCCATGTGATAAGTGCCTGATCATTCACGTGATCAGTGCATAATAGCCACGAGATCAGTGCATGAACAGTCACGTGATCAGTGCATGATAAGTTACCGGATCAGTGTATGATAAGCCACCTGATCAGTGCATGATATCCACCTTATCAGTTCACAATCAGTCACCTGATCAGTGAATGCACAGACACGTGATCAGTGCATGATAGCTATGTGATCAGTGCATGATAGCCAGGTGATCAGTGCATTATCAGTCACGTGATCAGTGTATGATCACCCAGGTGATCAGTGCATGTTCAGCCACGTGATCACTACCTCACCATCCACGTGATCAGGTCATACGCAGTCATGTGAAAAGTGGATGATAGCGAAGTGATCAGTGCATGATCAGTCATGTGATCAGTGCATGATAGCCACGTGATCAGAGCATGATAACCACGTTATCAGTGCATGATAGCCATGTGATCAGTACATGATCAGTCACGTGATCAGTGTATACTCAGCCACGTGATCAGTGCATGATAGCCATGAGTTCTGTGCATGATCAGTCTCGTGATCAGTGTATGATCATCCACATGATCAGTGTATGCCCCAATCATTGCGTGATAGCCACATTATCTGTGCATGATCAGTTACGTGATAAGGGCATGCACAGTCACATGATCAGTCCAAGATAGCCACGTGATAAGTGCCTGATCAGTCACGTGATCAGTGCATGATCAGCCAGGTTACCTGTGCATGATCAGCCACATGTTCAGTGCACGATCAGACACGTGATCAGTGAATGATAAACATTTGATCAGTGCATGATCAGTCACGGGAGCAGTGTATGATCAACCACGTGATTAGTGCATGATAGCCACGAGATCAGTGCTTGATCAGTCTAGTGATCAGTGTATGATCATCCACGTGATCAGTGAATGCCCAGTCACGTGATCAATGTATGATAGCCACGTGATCAGTGCATGATTTGTCACGTGATCAGTGCATGATCAGCCAGGTTATCTGTGCATGATCAGCCACATGTTCAGTGCATGATCAGCCACGTGATCAGTGAATGATAGCCATGTGATCAGTCATGTGATCATTGTATGATCAGCCACGTGAACAGTGCGTGCTCAGTCACGTGATTAGGGCCTGCTGAGCTGCGTGATTCCTGCCTGCTCATCTGCTTGATAATTCCCAGCTGAGCTGTGTGATTCCTGCCTGCTCATCTGCTTGATAATTGCCAGCTGAGCTGCGTGATACCTGTCTGCTCATGTGCTTGATTATTGCCAGCTGAGGTGCGTGATTCCTGCCTGCTCATCTGCTTGACAATTGCCAGCTGGGCCATGTGATTCCTGCCTGCTCAGCTGCTTGATTATTGCCAGCTGTGCAGCATGATTTGTCACAGCTGAGGTCCATGATTATTGCCTGCTGATTGCGTGATTCGTGCCTGCTCAGCTCTTTGATTATTGCCTCCGGAGGCACATCATCAGTGCATGATTGCCATGTGATCAGCGCATGATCAGTGACATGATCGGTGCCATTCAGACAGGTGGTCACTGCATGCTCAGTCACGTGATCAGTTCCTGATCAGCAACGTGATTACTACATGATCAGCCACGTGATCAGTGTATGATAAGCCACGTGAGCAGTGCATGTGCAGTCACGAGTTCAGTGTATGATCAGCCACGTGAGCAGTGCATGTGCAGTCACGAGATCAGTGTATGATCAGCCACGTGATCAGTGTATGATAAGCCACGTGAGCAGTGCATGACCAGTCACGTGATCAGTGTATGATATCCACATGATCAGTGCATGTGCAGTCACGTAATCAGTGCATTATAGCTACGTGATCAGTGCATGATCAGTCACGTGATCTGTCCATGATCAGTCAGGTGAATCGTGTATGATCAGGCCCGTGATCAGTGTCTGGGCAGTCACATGATCAGTGCATGATAGACATGTGATCAGTGCATGATCAGTCAGGTGATCCGTGTATGATCAGCCAGGTGATCACTGCATCATAGCCACGTGATCAGTGCATGATAGCCACCTGATCAGTGCATGATCAGTCACGTGATCTGTGCATGATCTGTCACATGATCACTGTATCAACATCCACATTATCAGTGCATGCGCAGTGACGTGATCAGGGAATGATAGACACGTGATCAGTGCATGATCAGTCACGTGATAAGTGTATTATCAGCCACGTGATCATTGCATGATAGCCACGTGATCAGGGCATGATAGCCACGTGATCAGGGCATGATCAGGCACGTGATCAGTGCATGATCTGTCACATGATCACTGTATCAACATCCACATTATCAGTGCATGCGCAGTGAGGTGATCAGTGCATGATAGCCATGAGTTCTGTGCATGATCAGTCTCGTGATCAGTGTATGATCATCCACATGATCAGTGTATGCCCCGTCACCTGATCATTGCATGATAACCACATTATCTGTGCATGATCAGTTACATGATAAGGGCATGCACAGTCACATGATCAGTTCAAGATAGCCATGTGATAAGTGCCTGATCATTCACGTGATCAGTGCATAATAGCCACGAGATCAGTGCATGAACAGTCACGTGATCAGTGCATGATAAGTTACCGGATCAGTGTATGATAAGCCACCTGATCAGTGCATGATATCCACCTTATCAGTTCACAATCAGTCACCTGATCAGTGAATGCACAGACACGTGATCAGTGCATGATAGCTATGTGATCAGTGCATGATAGCCAGGTGATCAGTGCATTATCAGTCACGTGATCAGTGTATGATCACCCAGGTGATCAGTGCATGTTCAGCCACGTGATCACTACCTCACCATCCACATGATCAGGTCATACGCAGTCATGTGAAAAGTGGATGATAGCGAAGTGATCAGTGCATGATCAGTCATGTGATCAGTGCATGATAGCCACGTGATCAGAGCATGATAACCACGTTATCAGTGCATGATAGCCATGTGATCAGTACATGATCAGTCACGTGATCAGTGTATACTCAGCCACGTGATCAGTGCATGATAGCCATGAGTTCTGTGCATGATCAGTCTCGTGATCAGTGTATGATCATCCACATGATCAGTGTATGCCCCAATCATTGCGTGATAGCCACATTATCTGTGCATGATCAGTTACGTGATAAGGGCATGCACAGTCACATGATCAGTCCAAGATAGCCACGTGATAAGTGCCTGATCAGTCACGTGATCAGTGCATGATCAGCCAGGTTACCTGTGCATGATCAGCCACATGTTCAGTGCACGATCAGACACGTGATCAGTGAATGATAAACATTTGATCAGTGCATGATCAGTCACGTGAGCAGTGTATGATCAACCACGTGATTAGTGCATGATAGCCACGAGATCAGTGCTTGATCAGTCTAGTGATCAGTGTATGATCATCCACGTGATCAGTGAATGCCCAGTCACGTGATCAATGTATGATAGCCACGTGATCAGTGCATGATTTGTCACGTGATCAGTGCATGATCAGCCAGGTTATCTGTGCATGATCAGCCACATGTTCAGTGCATGATCAGCCACGTGATCAGTGAATGATAGCCATGTGATCAGTCATGTGATCATTGTATGATCAGCCACGTGAACAGTGCGTGCTCAGTCACGTGATTAGGGCCTGCTGAGCTGCGTGATTCCTGCCTGCTCATCTGCTTGATAATTCCCAGCTGAGCTGTGTGATTCCTGCCTGCTCATCTGCTTGATAATTGCCAGCTGAGCTGCGTGATACCTGTCTGCTCATGTGCTTGATTATTGCCAGCTGAGGTGCGTGATTCCTGCCTGCTCATCTGCTTGACAATTGCCAGCTGGGCCATGTGATTCCTGCCTGCTCAGCTGCTTGATTATTGCCAGCTGTGCAGCATGATTTGTCACAGCTGAGGTCCATGATTATTGCCTGCTGATTGCGTGATTCGTGCCTGCTCAGCTCTTTGATTATTGCCTCCGGAGGCACATCATCAGTGCATGATTGCCATGTGATCAGCGCATGATCAGTGACATGATCGGTGCCATTCAGACAGGTGGTCACTGCATGCTCAGTCACGTGATCAGTTCCTGATCAGCAACGTGATTACTACATGATCAGCCACGTGATCAGTGTATGATAAGCCACGTGAGCAGTGCATGTGCAGTCACGAGTTCAGTGTATGATCAGCCACGTGATCAGTGCATGTGCAGTCACGAGATCAGTGTATGATCAGCCACGTGATCAGTGTATGATAAGCCACGTGAGCAGTGCATGACCAGTCACGTGATCAGTGTATGATATCCACATGATCAGTGCATGTGCAGTCACGTAATCAGTGCATTATAGCTACGTGATCAGTGCATGATCAGTCACGTGATCTGTCCATGATCAGTCAGGTGAATCGTGTATGATCAGCCCCGTGATCAGTGCCTGGGCAGTCACATGATCAGTGCATGATAGACATGTGATCAGTGCATGATCAGTCAGGTGATCCGTGTATGATCAGCCAGGTGATCACTGCATCATAGCCACGTGATCAGTGCATGATAGCCACCTGATCAGTGCATGATCAGTCACGTGATCTGTGCATGATCTGTCACATGATCACTGTATCAACATCCACATTATCAGTGCATGGGCAGTGACGTGATCAGGGAATGATAGACACGTGATCAGTGCATGATCAGTCACGTGATAAGTGTATTATCAGCCACGTGATCATTGCATGATAGCCACGTGATCAGGGCATGATAGCCACGTGATCAGGGCATGATCAGGCACGTGATCAGTGCAGGATCAGTCACTTGATCAGTACATGATCAGTCACATGATCAGCGCAAGATCTGTAACGTGGTCAGTGTATGATAAGCCAACTGATCAGTGCATGATCAGTCACGTGATCTGTGCATGATCTGTCACATGATCACTGTATCAACATCCACATTATCAGTGCATGCGCAGTGAGGTGATCAGTGCATGATAGCCATGAGTTCTGTGCATGATCAGTCTCGTGATCAGTGTATGATCATCCACATGATCAGTGTATGCCCCGTCACGTGATCATTGCATGATAACCACATTATCTGTGCATGATCAGTTACATGATAAGGGCATGCACAGTCACATGATCAGTTCAAGATAGCCATGTGATAAGTGCCTGATCATTCACGTGATCAGTGCATAATAGCCACGAGATCAGTGCATGAACAGTCACGTGATCAGTGCATGATAAGTTACCGGATCAGTGTATGATAAGCCACCTGATCAGTGCATGATATCCACCTTATCAGTTCACAATCAGTCACCTGATCAGTGAATGCACAGACACGTGATCAGTGCATGATAGCTATGTGATCAGTGCATGATAGCCAGGTGATCAGTGCATTATCAGTCACGTGATCAGTGTATGATCACCCAGGTGATCAGTGCATGTTCAGCCACGTGATCACTACCTCACCATCCACGTGATCAGGTCATACGCAGTCATGTGAAAAGTGGATGATAGCGAAGTGATCAGTGCATGATCAGTCATGTGATCAGTGCATGATAGCCACGTGATCAGAGCATGATAACCACGTTATCAGTGCATGATAGCCATGTGATCAGTACATGATCAGTCACGTGATCAGTGTATACTCAGCCACGTGATCAGTGCATGATAGCCATGAGTTCTGTGCATGATCAGTCTCGTGATCAGTGTATGATCATCCACATGATCAGTGTATGCCCCAATCATTGCGTGATAGCCACATTATCTGTGCATGATCAGTTACGTGATAAGGGCATGCACAGTCACATGATCAGTCCAAGATAGCCACGTGATAAGTGCCTGATCAGTCACGTGATCAGTGCATGATCAGCCAGGTTACCTGTGCATGATCAGCCACATGTTCAGTGCACGATCAGACACGTGATCAGTGAATGATAAACATTTGATCAGTGCATGATCAGTCACGTGAGCAGTGTATGATCAACCACGTGATTAGTGCATGATAGCCACGAGATCAGTGCTTGATCAGTCTAGTGATCAGTGTATGATCATCCACGTGATCAGTGAATGCCCAGTCACGTGATCAATGTATGATAGCCACGTGATCAGTGCATGATTTGTCACGTGATCAGTGCATGATCAGCCAGGTTATCTGTGCATGATCAGCCACATGTTCAGTGCATGATCAGCCACGTGATCAGTGAATGATAGCCATGTGATCAGTCATGTGATCATTGTATGATCAGCCACGTGAACAGTGCGTGCTCAGTCACGTGATTAGGGCCTGCTGAGCTGCATGATTCCTGCCTGCTCATCTGCTTGATAATTCCCAGCTGAGCTGTGTGATTCCTGCCTGCTCATCTGCTTGATAATTGCCAGCTGAGCTGCGTGATACCTGTCTGCTCATGTGCTTGATTATTGCCAGCTGAGGTGCGTGATTCCTGCCTGCTCATCTGCTTGACAATTGCCAGCTGGGCCATGTGATTCCTGCCTGCTCAGCTGCTTGATTATTGCCAGCTGTGCAGCATGATTTGTCACAGCTGAGGTCCATGATTATTGCCTGCTGATTGCGTGATTCGTGCCTGCTCAGCTCTTTGATTATTGCCTCCGGAGGCACATCATCAGTGCATGATTGCCATGTGATCAGCGCATGATCAGTGACATGATCGGTGCCATTCAGACAGGTGGTCACTGCATGCTCAGTCACGTGATCAGTTCCTGATCAGCAACGTGATTACTACATGATCAGCCACGTGATCAGTGTATGATAAGCCACGTGAGCAGTGCATGTGCAGTCACGAGTTCAGTGTATGATCAGCCACGTGATCAGTGCATGTGCAGTCACGAGATCAGTGTATGATCAGCCACGTGATCAGTGTATGATAAGCCACGTGAGCAGTGCATGACCAGTCACGTGATCAGTGTATGATATCCACATGATCAGTGCATGTGCAGTCACGTAATCAGTGCATTATAGCTACGTGATCAGTGCATGATCAGTCACGTGATCTGTCCATGATCAGTCAGGTGAATCGTGTATGATCAGCCCCGTGATCAGTGCCTGGGCAGTCACATGATCAGTGCATGATAGACATGTGATCAGTGCATGATCAGTCAGGTGATCCGTGTATGATCAGCCAGGTGATCACTGCATCATAGCCACGTGATCAGTGCATGATAGCCACCTGATCAGTGCATGATCAGTCACGTGATCTGTGCATGATCTGTCACATGATCACTGTATCAACATCCACATTATCAGTGCATGCGCAGTGACGTGATCAGGGAATGATAGACACGTGATCAGTGCATGATCAGTCACGTGATAAGTGTATTATCAGCCACGTGATCATTGCATGATAGCCACGTGATCAGGGCATGATAGCCATGTGATCAGTACATGATCAGGCACGTGATCAGTGCAGGATCAGTCACTTGATCAGTACATGATCAGTCACATGATCAGCGCAAGATCTGTAACGTGGTCAGTGTATGATAAGCCACCTGATCAGTGCATGATCAGTCACGTGATCTGTGCATGATCTGTCACATGATCACTGTATCAACATCCACATTATCAGTGCATGCGCAGTGAGGTGATCAGTGCATGATAGCCATGAGTTCTGTGCATGATCAGTCTCGTGATCAGTGTATGATCATCCACATGATCAGTGTATGCCCCGTCACGTGATCATTGCATGATAACCACATTATCTGTGCATGATCAGTTACATGATAAGGGCATGCACAGTCACATGATCAGTTCAAGATAGCCATGTGATAAGTGCCTGATCATTCACGTGATCAGTGCATAATAGCCACGAGATCAGTGCATGAACAGTCACGTGATCAGTGCATGATAAGTTACCGGATCAGTGTATGATAAGCCACCTGATCAGTGCATGATATCCACCTTATCAGTTCACAATCAGTCACCTGATCAGTGAATGCACAGACACGTGATCAGTGCATGATAGCTATGTGATCAGTGCATGATAGCCAGGTGATCAGTGCATTATCAGTCACGTGATCAGTGTATGATCACCCAGGTGATCAGTGCATGTTCAGCCACGTGATCACTACCTCACCATCCACGTGATCAGGTCATACGCAGTCATGTGAAAAGTGGATGATAGCGAAGTGATCAGTGCATGATCAGTCATGTGATCAGTGCATGATAGCCACGTGATCAGAGCATGATAACCACGTTATCAGTGCATGATAGCCATGTGATCAGTACATGATCAGTCACGTGATCAGTGTATACTCAGCCACGTGATCAGTGCATGATAGCCATGAGTTCTGTGCATGATCAGTCTCGTGATCAGTGTATGATCATCCACATGATCAGTGTATGCCCCAATCATTGCGTGATAGCCACATTATCTGTGCATGATCAGTTACGTGATAAGGGCATGCACAGTCACATGATCAGTCCAAGATAGCCACGTGATAAGTGCCTGATCAGTCACGTGATCAGTGCATGATCAGCCAGGTTACCTGTGCATGATCAGCCACATGTTCAGTGCACGATCAGACACGTGATCAGTGAATGATAAACATTTGATCAGTGCATGATCAGTCACATGAGCAGTGTATGATCAACCACGTGATTAGTGCATGATAGCCACGAGATCAGTGCTTGATCAGTCTAGTGATCAGTGTATGATCATCCACGTGATCAGTGAATGCCCAGTCACGTGATCAATGTATGATAGCCACGTGATCAGTGCATGATTTGTCACGTGATCAGTGCATGATCAGCCAGGTTATCTGTGCATGATCAGCCACATGTTCAGTGCATGATCAGCCACGTGATCAGTGAATGATAGCCATGTGATCAGTCATGTGATCATTGTATGATCAGCCACGTGAACAGTGCGTGCTCAGTCACGTGATTAGGGCCTGCTGAGCTGCGTGATTCCTGCCTGCTCATCTGCTTGATAATTCCCAGCTGAGCTGTGTGATTCCTGCCTGCTCATCTGCTTGATAATTGCCAGCTGAGCTGCGTGATACCTGTCTGCTCATGTGCTTGATTATTGCCAGCTGAGGTGCGTGATTCCTGCCTGCTCATCTGCTTGACAATTGCCAGCTGGGCCATGTGATTCCTGCCTGCTCAGCTGCTTGATTATTGCCAGCTGTGCAGCATGATTTGTCACAGCTGAGGTCCATGATTATTGCCTGCTGATTGCGTGATTCGTGCCTGCTCAGCTCTTTGATTATTGCCTCCGGAGGCACATCATCAGTGCATGATTGCCATGTGATCAGCGCATGATCAGTGACATGATCGGTGCCATTCAGACAGGTGGTCACTGCATGCTCAGTCACGTGATCAGTTCCTGATCAGCAACGTGATTACTACATGATCAGCCACGTGATCAGTGTATGATAAGCCACGTGAGCAGTGCATGTGCAGTCACGAGTTCAGTGTATGATCAGCCACGTGATCAGTGCATGTGCAGTCACGAGATCAGTGTATGATCAGCCACGTGATCAGTGTATGATAAGCCACGTGAGCAGTGCATGACCAGTCACGTGATCAGTGTATGATATCCACATGATCAGTGCATGTGCAGTCACGTAATCAGTGCATTATAGCTACGTGATCAGTGCATGATCAGTCACGTGATCTGTCCATGATCAGTCAGGTGAATCGTGTATGATCAGCCCCGTGATCAGTGCCTGGGCAGTCACATGATCAGTGCATGATAGACATGTGATCAGTACATGATCAGTAAGGTGATCCGTGTATGATCAGCCAGGTGATCACTGCATCATAGCCACGTGATCAGTGCATGATAGCCACCTGATCAGTGCATGATCAGTCACGTGATCTGTGCATGATCTGTCACATGATCACTGTATCAACATCCACATTATCAGTGCTTGCGCAGTGACGTGATCAGGGAATGATAGACACGTGATCAGTGCATGATCAGTCACGTGATAAGTGTATTATCAGCCACGTGATCATTGCATGATAGCCACGTGATCAGGGCATGATAGCCATGTGATCAGTACATGATCAGGCACGTGATCAGTGCAGGATCAGTCACTTGATCAGTACATGATCAGTCACATGATCAGCGCAAGATCTGTAACGTGGTCAGTGTATGATAAGCCACCTGATCAGTGCATGATCAGTCACGTGATCTGTGCATGATCTGTCACATGATCACTGTATCAACATCCACATTATCAGTGCATGCGCAGTGAGGTGATCAGTGCATGATAGCCATGAGTTTTGTGCATGATCAGTCTTGTGATCAGTGTATGATCATCCACATGATCAGTGTATGCCCCGTCACGTGATCATTGCATGATAACCACATTATCTGTGCATGATCAGTTACATGATAAGGGCCTGCACAGTCACATGATCAGTTCAAGATAGCCATGTGATAAGTGCCTGATCATTCACGTGATCAGTGCATAATAGCCACGAGATCAGTGCATGAACAGTCACGTGATCAGTGCATGATAAGTTACCGGATCAGTGTATGATAAGCCACCTGATCAGTGCATGATATCCACCTTATCAGTTCACAATCAGTCACCTGATCAGTGAATGCACAGACACGTGATCAGTGCATGATAGCTATGTGATCAGTGCATGATAGCCAGGTGATCAGTGCATTATCAGTCACGTGATCAGTGTATGATCACCCAGGTGATCAGTGCATGTTCAGCCACGTGATCACTACCTCACCATCCACGTGATCAGGTCATACGCAGTCATGTGAAAAGTGGATGATAGCGAAGTGATCAGTGCATGATCAGTCATGTGATCAGTGCATGATAGCCACGTGATCAGAGCATGATAACCACGTTATCAGTGCATGATAGCCATGTGATCAGTACATGATCAGTCACGTGATCAGTGTATACTCAGCCACGTGATCAGTGCATGATAGCCATGAGTTCTGTGCATGATCAGTCTCGTGATCAGTGTATGATCATCCACATGATCAGTGTAAGCCCCGTCACGTGATCATTGCGTGATAGCCACATTATCTGTGCATGATCAGTTACGTGATAAGGGCATGCACAGTCACATGATCAGTCCAAGATAGCCACGTGATAAGTGCCTGATCAGTCACGTGATCAGTGCATGATCAGCCAGGTTACCTGTGCATGATCAGCCACATGTTCAGTGCACGATCAGACACGTGATCAGTGAATGATAAACATTTGATCAGTGCATGATCAGTCACGTGAGCAGTGTATGATCAACCACGTGATTAGTGCATGATAGCCACGAGATCAGTGCTTGATCAGTCTAGTGATCAGTGTATGATCATCCACGTGATCAGTGAATGCCCAGTCACGTGATCAATGTATGATAGCCACGTGATCAGTGCATGATTTGTCACGTGATCAGTGCATGATCAGCCAGGTTATCTGTGCATGATCAGCCACATGTTCAGTGCATGATCAGCCACGTGATCAGTGAATGATAGCCATGTGATCAGTCATGTGATCATTGTATGATCAGCCACGTGAACAGTGCGTGCTCAGTCACGTGATTAGGGCCTGCTGAGCTGCATGATTCCTGCCTGCTCATCTGCTTGATAATTCCCAGCTGAGCTGTGTGATTCCTGCCTGCTCATCTGCTTGATAATTGCCAGCTGAGCTGCGTGATACCTGTCAGCTCATGTGCTTGATTATTGCCAGCTGAGGTGCGTGATTCCTGCCTGCTCATCTGCTTGACAATTGCCAGCTGGGCCATGTGATTCCTGCCTGCTCAGCTGCTTGATTATTGCCAGCTGTGCAGCATGATTTGTCACAGCTGAGGTCCATGATTATTGCCTGCTGATTGCGTGATTCGTGCCTGCTCAGCTCTTTGATTATTGCCTCCGGAGGCACATCATCAGTGCATGATTGCCATGTGATCAGCGCATGATCAGTGACATGATCGGTGCCATTCAGACAGGTGGTCACTGCATGCTGAGTCACGTGATCAGTTCCTGATCAGCAACGTGATTACTACATGATCAGCCACGTGATCAGTGTATGATAAGCCATGTGAGCAGTGCATGTGCAGTCACGAGTTCAGTGTATGATCAGCCACGTGAGCAGTGCATGTGCAGTCAGGAGATCAGTGTATGGTCAGCCACGTGATCAGTGTATGATAAGCCACGTGAGCAGTGCATGTGCAGTCACGAGTTCAGTGTATGATCAGCCACGTGATCAGTGCATGTGCCGTCACGAGATCAGTGTATGATCAGCCACGTGATCAGTGTATGATAAGCCACGTGAGCAGTGCATGACCAGTCACGTGATCAGTGTATGATATCCACATGATCAGTGCATGTGCAGTCACGTAATCAGTGCATTATAGCTACGTGATCAGTGCATGATCAGTCACGTGATCTGTCCATGATCAGTCAGGTGAATCGTGTATGATCAGCCCGGTGATCAGTGCCTGGGCAGTCACATGATCAGTGCATGATAGACATGTGATCAGTGCATGATCAGTCAGGTGATCAGTGTATGATCAGCCAGGTGATCACTGCATCATAGCCACGTGATCAGTGCATGATAGCCACCTGATCAGTGCATGATCAGTCACGTGATCTGTGCATGATCTGTCACATGATCACTGTATCAACATCCACATTATCAGTGCATGCGCAGTGACGTGATCAGGGAATGATAGACACGTGATCAGTGCATGATCAGTCACGTGATAAGTGTATTATCAGCCACGTGATCATTGCATGATAGCCACGTGATCAGGGCATGATAGCCATGTGATCAGTACATGATCAGGCACGTGATCAGTGCAGGATCAGTCACTTGATCAGTACATGATCAGTCACATGATCAGCGCAAGATCTGTAACGTGGTCAGTGTATGATAAGCCACCTGATCAGTGCATGATCAGTCACGTGATCTGTGCATGATCTGTCACATGATCACTGTATCAACATCCACATTATCAGTGCATGCGCAGTGAGGTGATCAGTGCATGATAGCCATGAGTTCTGTGCATGATCAGTCTCGTGATCAGTGTATGATCATCCACATGATCAGTGTATGCCCCGTCACGTGATCATTGCATGATAACCACATTATCTGTGCATGATCAGTTACATGATAAGGGCATGCACAGTCACATGATCAGTTCAAGATAGCCATGTGATAAGTGCCTGATCATTCACGTGATCAGTGCATAATAGCCACGAGATCAGTGCATGAACAGTCACGTGATCAGTACATGATAAGTTACCGGATCAGTGTATGATAAGCCACCTGATCAGTGCATGATATCCACCTTATCAGTTCACAATCAGTCACCTGATCAGTGAATGCACAGACACGTGATCAGTGCATGATAGCTATGTGATCAGTGCATGATAGCCAGGTGATCAGTGCATTATCAGTCACGTGATCAGTGTATGATCACCCAGGTGATCAGTGCATGTTCAGCCACGTGATCACTACCTCACCATCCACGTGATCAGGTCATACGCAGTCATGTGAAAAGTGGATGATAGCGAAGTGATCAGTGCATGATCAGTCATGTGATCAGTGCATGATAGCCACGTGATCAGAGCATGATAACCACGTTATCAGTGCATGATAGCCATGTGATCAGTACATGATCAGTCACGTGATCAGTGTATACTCAGCCACGTGATCAGTGCATGATAGCCATGAGTTCTGTGCATGATCAGTCTCGTGATCAGTGTATGATCATCCACATGATCAGTGTATGCCCCGTCACGTGATCATTGCGTGATAGCCACATTATCTGTGCATGATCAGTTACGTGATAAGGGCATGCACAGTCACATGATCAGTCCAAGATAGCCACGTGATAAGTGCCTGATCAGTCACGTGATCAGTGCATGATCAGCCAGGTTACCTGTGCATGATCAGCCACATGTTCAGTGCACGATCAGACACGTGATCAGTGAATGATAAACATTTGATCAGTGCATGATCAGTCACGTGAGCAGTGTATGATCAACCACGTGATTAGTGCATGATAGCCACGAGATCAGTGCTTGATCAGTCTAGTGATCAGTGTATGATCATCCACGTGATCAGTGAATGCCCAGTCACGTGATCAATGTATGATAGCCACGTGATCAGTGCATGATTTGTCACGTGATCAGTGCATGATCAGCCAGGTTATCTGTGCATGATCAGCCACATGTTCAGTGCATGATCAGCCACGTGATCAGTGAATGATAGCCATGTGATCAGTCATGTGATCATTGTATGATCAGCCACGTGAACAGTGCGTGCTCAGTCACGTGATTAGGGCCTGCTGAGCTGCATGATTCCTGCCTGCTCATCTGCTTGATAATTCCCAGCTGAGCTGTGTGATTCCTGCCTGCTCATCTGCTTGATAATTGCCAGCTGAGCTGCGTGATACCTGTCAGCTCATGTGCTTGATTATTGCCAGCTGAGGTGCGTGATTCCTGCCTGCTCATCTGCTTGACAATTGCCAGCTGGGCCATGTGATTCCTGCCTGCTCAGCTGCTTGATTATTGCCAGCTGTGCAGCATGATTTGTCACAGCTGAGGTCCATGATTATTGCCTGCTGATTGCGTGATTCGTGCCTGCTCAGCTCTTTGATTATTGCCTCCGGAGGCACATCATCAGTGCATGATTGCCATGTGATCAGCGCATGATCAGTGACATGATCGGTGCCATTCAGACAGGTGGTCACTGCATGCTGAGTCACGTGATCAGTTCCTGATCAGCAACGTGATTACTACATGATCAGCCACGTGATCAGTGTATGATAAGCCACGTGAGCAGTGCATGTGCAGTCACGAGTTCAGTGTATGATCAGCCACGTGAGCAGTGCATGTGCAGTCAGGAGATCAGTGTATGGTCAGCCACGTGATCAGTGTATGATAAGCCACGTGAGCAGTGCATGTGCAGTCACGAGTTCAGTGTATGATCAGCCACGTGATCAGTGCATGTGCAGTCACGAGATCAGTGTATGATCAGCCACGTGATCAGTGTATGATAAGCCACGTGAGCAGTGCATGACCAGTCACGTGATCAGTGTATGATATCCACATGATCAGTGCATGTGCAGTCACGTAATCAGTGCATTATAGCTACGTGATCAGTGCATGATCAGTCACGTGATCTGTACATGATCAGTCAGGTGAATCGTGTATGATCAGCCCCGTGATCAGTGCCTGGGCAGTCACATGATCAGTGCATGATAGACATGTGATCAGTGCATGATCAGTCAGGTGATCCGTGTATGATCAGCCAGGTGATCACTGCATCATAGCCACGTGATCAGTGCATGATAGCCACCTGATCAGTGCATGATCAGTCACGTGATCTGTGCATGATCTGTCACATGATCACTGTATCAACATCCACATTATCAGTGCATGCGCAGTGACGTGATCAGGGAATGATAGATACGTGATCAGTGCATGATCAGTCACGTGATAAGTGTATTATCAGCCACGTGATCATTGCATGATAGCCACGTGATCAGGGCATGATAGCCATGTGATCAGTACATGATCAGGCACGTGATCAGTGCAGGATCAGTCACTTGATCAGTACATGATCAGTCACATGATCAGCGCAAGATCTGTAACGTGGTCAGTGTATGATAAGCCACCTGATCAGTGCATGATCAGTCACGTGATCTGTGCATGATCTGTCACATGATCACTGTATCAACATCCACATTATCAGTGCATGCGCAGTGAGGTGATCAGTGCATGATAGCCATGAGTTCTGTGCATGATCAGTCTCGTGATCAGTGTATGATCATCCACATGATCAGTGTATGCCCCGTCACGTGATCATTGCATGATAACCACATTATCTGTGCATGATCAGTTACATGATAAGGGCATGCACAGTCACATGATCAGTTCAAGATAGCCATGTGATAAGTGCCTGATCATTCACGTGATCAGTGCATAATAGCCACGAGATCAGTGCATGAACAGTCACGTGATCAGTGCATGATAAGTTACCGGATCAGTGTATGATAAGCCACCTGATCAGTGCATGATATCCACCTTATCAGTTCACAATCAGTCACCTGATCAGTGAATGCACAGACACGTGATCAGTGCATGATAGCTATGTGATCAGTGCATGATAGCCAGGTGATCAGTGCATTATCAGTCACGTGATCAGTGTATGATCACCCAGGTGATCAGTGCATGTTCAGCCACGTGATCACTACCTCACCATCCACGTGATCAGGTCATACGCAGTCATGTGAAAAGTGGATGATAGCGAAGTGATCAGTGCATGATCAGTCATGTGATCAGTGCATGATAGCCACGTGATCAGAGCATGATAACCACGTTATCAGTGCATGATAGCCATGTGATCAGTACATGATCAGTCACGTGATCAGTGTATACTCAGCCACGTGATCAGTGCATGATAGCCATGAGTTCTGTGCATGATCAGTCTCGTGATCAGTGTATGATCATCCACATGATCAGTGTATGCCCCGTCACGTGATCATTGCGTGATAGCCACATTATCTGTGCATGATCAGTTACGTGATAAGGGCATGCACAGTCACATGATCAGTCCAAGATAGCCACGTGATAAGTGCCTGATCAGTCACGTGATCAGTGCATGATCAGCCAGGTTACCTGTGCATGATCAGCCACATGTTCAGTGCACGATCAGACACGTGATCAGTGAATGATAAACATTTGATCAGTGCATGATCAGTCACGTGAGCAGTGTATGATCAACCACGTGATTAGTGCATGATAGCCACGAGATCAGTGCTTGATCAGTCTAGTGATCAGTGTATGATCATCCACGTGATCAGTGAATGCCCAGTCACGTGATCAATGTATGATAGCCACGTGATCAGTGCATGATTTGTCACGTGATCAGTGCATGATCAGCCAGGTTATCTGTGCATGATCAGCCACATGTTCAGTGCATGATCAGCCACGTGATCAGTGAATGATAGCCATGTGATCAGTCATGTGATCATTGTATGATCAGCCACGTGAACAGTGCGTGCTCAGTCACGTGATTAGGGCCTGCTGAGCTGCATGATTCCTGCCTGCTCATCTGCTTGATAATTCCCAGCTGAGCTGTGTGATTCCTGCCTGCTCATCTGCTTGATAATTGCCAGCTGAGCTGCGTGATACCTGTCAGCTCATGTGCTTGATTATTGCCAGCTGAGGTGCGTGATTCCTGCCTGCTCATCTGCTTGACAATTGCCAGCTGGGCCATGTGATTCCTGCCTGCTCAGCTGCTTGATTATTGCCAGCTGTGCAGCATGATTTGTCACAGCTGAGGTCCATGATTATTGCCTGCTGATTGCGTGATTCGTGCCTGCTCAGCTCTTTGATTATTGCCTCCGGAGGCACATCATCAGTGCATGATTGCCATGTGATCAGCGCATGATCAGTGACATGATCGGTGCCATTCAGACAGGTGGTCACTGCATGCTGAGTCACGTGATCAGTTCCTGATCAGCAACGTGATTACTACATGATCAGCCACGTGATCAGTGTATGATAAGCCACGTGAGCAGTGCATGTGCAGTCACGAGTTCAGTGTATGATCAGCCACGTGAGCAGTGCATGTGCAGTCAGGAGATCAGTGTATGGTCAGCCACGTGATCAGTGTATCATAAGCCACGTGAGCAGTGCATGACCAGTCACGTGATCAGTGTATGATATCCACATGATCAGTGCATGTGTAGTCACGTAATCAGTGCATTATAGCTACGTGATCAGTGCATGATCAGTCACGTGATCTGTCCATGATCAGTCAGGTGAATCGTGTATGATCAGCCCCGTGTTCAGTGCCTGGGCAGTCACATGATCAGTGCATGATAGACATGTGATCAGTGCATGATCAGTCAGGTGATCCGTGTATGATCAGCCAGATGATCACTGCATCATAGCCACGTGATCAGTGCATGATAGCCACCTGATCAGTGCATGATCAGTCACGTGATCTGTGCATGATCTGTCACATGATCACTGTATCAACATCCACATTATCAGTGCATGCGCAGTGACGTGATCAGGGAATGATAGACACGTGATCAGTGCATGATCAGTCACGTGATAAGTGTATTATCAGCCACGTGATCATTGCATGATAGCCACGTGATCAGGGCATGATAGCCATGTGATCAGTACATGATCAGGCACGTGATCAGTGCAGGATCAGTCACTTGATCAGTACATGATCAGTCACATGATCAGCGCAAGATCTGTAACGTGGTCAGTGTATGATAAGCCACCTGATCAGTGCATGATCAGTCACGTGATCTGTGCATGATCTGTCACATGATCACTGTATCAACATCCACATTATCAGTGCATGCGCAGTGAGGTGATCAGTGCATGATAGCCATGAGTTCTGTGCATGATCAGTCTCGTGATCAGTGTATGATCATCCACATGATCAGTGTATGCCCCGTCACGTGATCATTGCATGATAACCACATTATCTGTGCATGATCAGTTACATGATAAGGGCATGCACAGTCACATGATCAGTTCAAGATAGCCATGTGATAAGTGCCTGATCATTCACGTGATCAGTGCATAATAGCCACGAGATCAGTGCATGAACAGTCACGTGATCAGTGCATGATAAGTTACCGGATCAGTGTATGATAAGCCACCTGATCAGTGCATGATATCCACCTTATCAGTTCACAATCAGTCACCTGATCAGTGAATGCACAGACACGTGATCAGTGCATGATAGCTATGTGATCAGTGCATGATAGCCAGGTGATCAGTGCATTATCAGTCACGTGATCAGTGTATGATCACCCAGGTGATCAGTGCATGTTCAGCCACGTGATCACTACCTCACCATCCACGTGATCAGGTCATACGCAGTCATGTGAAAAGTGGATGATAGCGAAGTGATCAGTGCATGATCAGTCATGTGATCAGTGCATGATAGCCACGTGATCAGAGCATGATAACCACGTTATCAGTGCATGATAGCCATGTGATCAGTACATGATCAGTCACGTGATCAGTGTATACTCAGCCACGTGATCAGTGCATGATAGCCATGAGTTCTGTGCATGATCAGTCTCGTGATCAGTGTATGATCATCCACATGATCAGTGTATGCCCCGTCACGTGATCATTGCATGATAACCACATTATCTGTGCATGATCAGTTACATGATAAGGGCATGCACAGTCACATGATCAGTTCAAGATAGCCATGTGATAAGTGCCTGATCATTCACGTGATCAGTGCATAATAGCCACGAGATCAGTGCATGAACAGTCACGTGATCAGTGCATGATAAGTTACCGGATCAGTGTATGATAAGCCACCTGATCAGTGCATGATATCCACCTTATCAGTTCACAATCAGTCACCTGATCAGTGAATGCACAGACACGTGATCAGTGCATGATAGCTATGTGATCAGTGCATGATAGCCAGGTGATCAGTGCATTATCAGTCACGTGATCAGTGTATGATCACCCAGGTGATCAGTGCATGTTCAGCCACGTGATCACTACCTCACCATCCACGTGATCAGGTCATACGCAGTCATGTGAAAAGTGGATGATAGCGAAGTGATCAGTGCATGATCAGTCATGTGATCAGTGCATGATAGCCACGTGATCAGAGCATGATAACCACGTTATCAGTGCATGATAGCCATGTGATCAGTACATGATCAGTCACGTGATCAGTGTATACTCAGCCACGTGATCAGTGCATGATAGCCATGAGTTCTGTGCATGATCAGTCTCGTGATCAGTGTATGATCATCCACATGATCAGTGTATGCCCCGTCACGTGATCATTGCGTGATAGCCACATTATCTGTGCATGATCAGTTACGTGATAAGGGCATGCACAGTCACATGATCAGTCCAAGATAGCCACGTGATAAGTGCCTGATCAGTCACGTGATCAGTGCATGATCAGCCAGGTTACCTGTGCATGATCAGCCACATGTTCAGTGCACGATCAGACACGTGATCAGTGAATGATAAACATTTGATCAGTGCATGATCAGTCACGTGAGCAGTGTATGATCAACCACGTGATTAGTGCATGATAGCCACGAGATCAGTGCTTGATCAGTCTAGTGATCAGTGTATGATCATCCACGTGATCAGTGAATGCCCAGTCACGTGATCAATGTATGATAGCCACGTGATCAGTGCATGATTTGTCACGTGATCAGTGCATGATCAGCCAGGTTATCTGTGCATGATCAGCCACATGTTCAGTGCATGATCAGCCACGTGATCAGTGAATGATAGCCATGTGATCAGTCATGTGATCATTGTATGATCAGCCACGTGAACAGTGCGTGCTCAGTCACGTGATTAGGGCCTGCTGAGCTGCATGATTCCTGCCTGCTCATCTGCTTGATAATTCCCAGCTGAGCTGTGTGATTCCTGCCTGCTCATCTGCTTGATAATTGCCAGCTGAGCTGCGTGATACCTGTCAGCTCATGTGCTTGATTATTGCCAGCTGAGGTGCGTGATTCCTGCCTGCTCATCTGCTTGACAATTGCTAGCTGGGCCATGTGATTCCTGCCTGCTCAGCTGCTTGATTATTGCCAGCTGTGCAGCATGATTTGTCACAGCAGAGGTCCATGATTATTGCCTGCTGATTGCGTGATTCGTGCCTGCTCAGCTCTTTGATTATTGCCTCCGGAGGCACATCATCAGTGCATGATTGCCATGTGATCAGCGCATGATCAGTGACATGATCGGTGCCATTCAGACAGGTGGTCACTGCATGCTGAGTCACGTGATCAGTTCCTGATCAGCAACGTGATTACTACATGATCAGCCACGTGATCAGTGTATGATAAGCCACGTGAGCAGTGCATGTGCAGTCACGAGTTCAGTGTATGATCAGCCACGTGAGCAGTGCATGTGCAGTCAGGAGATCAGTGTATGGTCAGCCACGTGATCAGTGTATCATAAGCCACGTGAGCAGTGCATGACCAGTCACGTGATCAGTGTATGATATCCACATGATCAGTGCATGTGTAGTCACGAAATCAGTGCATTATAGCTACGTGATCAGTGCATGATCAGTCACGTGATCTGTCCATGATCAGTCAGGTGAATCGTGTATGATCAGCCCCGTGTTCAGTGCCTGGGCAGTCACATGATCAGTGCATGATAGACATGTGATCAGTGCATGATCAGTCAGGTGATCCGTGTATGATCAGCCAGATGATCACTGCATCATAGCCACGTGATCAGTGCATGATAGCCACCTGATCAGTGCATGATCAGTCACGTGATCTGTGCATGATCTGTCACATGATCACTGTATCAACATCCACATTATCAGTGCATGCGCAGTGACGTGATCAGGGAATGATAGACACGTGATCAGTGCATGATCAGTCACGTGATAAGTGTATTATCAGCCACGTGATCATTGCATGATAGCCACGTGATCAGGGCATGATAGCCATGTGATCAGTACATGATCAGGCACGTGATCAGTGCAGGATCAGTCACTTGATCAGTACATGATCAGTCACATGATCAGCGCAAGATCTGTAACGTGGTCAGTGTATGATAAGCCACCTGATCAGTGCATGATCAGTCACGTGATCTGTGCATGATCTGTCACATGATCACTGTATCAACATCCACATTATCAGTGCATGCGCAGTGAGGTGATCAGTGCATGATAGCCATGAGTTCTGTGCATGATCAGTCTCGTGATCAGTGTATGATCATCCACATGATCAGTGTATGCCCCGTCACCTGATCATTGCATGATAACCACATTATCTGTGCATGATCAGTTACATGATAAGGGCCTGCACAGTCACATGATCAGTTCAAGATAGCCATGTGATAAGTGCCTGATCATTCACGTGATCAGTGCATAATAGCCACGAGATCAGTGCATGAACAGTCACGTGATCAGTGCATGATAAGTTACCGGATCAGTGTATGATAAGCCACCTGATCAGTGCATGATATCCACCTTATCAGTTCACAATCAGTCACCTGATCAGTGAATGCACAGACACGTGATCAGTGCATGATAGCTATGTGATCAGTGCATGATAGCCAGGTGATCAGTGCATTATCAGTCACGTGATCAGTGTATGATCACCCAGGTGATCAGTGCATGTTCAGCCACGTGATCACTACCTCACCATCCACGTGATCAGGTCATACGCAGTCATGTGAAAAGTGGATGATAGCGAAGTGATCAGTGCATGATCAGTCATGTGATCAGTGCATGATAGCCACGTGATCAGAGCATGATAACCACGTTATCAGTGCATGATAGCCATGTGATCAGTACATGATCAGTCACGTGATCAGTGTATACTCAGCCACGTGATCAGTGCATGATAGCCATGAGTTCTGTGCATGATCAGTCTCGTGATCAGTGTATGATCATCCACATGATCAGTGTATGCCCCAATCATTGCGTGATAGCCACATTATCTGTGCATGATCAGTTACGTGATAAGGGCATGCACAGTCACATGATCAGTCCAAGATAGCCACGTGATAAGTGCCTGATCAGTCACGTGATCAGTGCATGATCAGCCAGGTTACCTGTGCATGATCAGCCACATGTTCAGTGCACGATCAGACACGTGATCAGTGAATGATAAACATTTGATCAGTGCATGATCAGTCACGGGAGCAGTGTATGATCAACCACGTGATTAGTGCATGATAGCCACGAGATCAGTGCTTGATCAGTCTAGTGATCAGTGTATGATCATCCACGTGATCAGTGAATGCCCAGTCACGTGATCAATGTATGATAGCCACGTGATCAGTGCATGATTTGTCACGTGATCAGTGCATGATCAGCCAGGTTATCTGTGCATGATCAGCCACATGTTCAGTGCATGATCAGCCACGTGATCAGTGAATGATAGCCATGTGATCAGTCATGTGATCATTGTATGATCAGCCACGTGAACAGTGCGTGCTCAGTCACGTGATTAGGGCCTGCTGAGCTGCGTGATTCCTGCCTGCTCATCTGCTTGATAATTCCCAGCTGAGCTGTGTGATTCCTGCCTGCTCATCTGCTTGATAATTGCCAGCTGAGCTGCGTGATACCTGTCTGCTCATGTGCTTGATTATTGCCAGCTGAGGTGTGTGATTCCTGCCTGCTCATCTGCTTGACAATTGCCAGCTGGGCCATGTGATTCCTGCCTGCTCAGCTGCTTGATTATTGCCAGCTGTGCAGCATGATTTGTCACAGCTGAGGTCCATGATTATTGCCTGCTGATTGCGTGATTCGTGCCTGCTCAGCTCTTTGATTATTGCCTCCGGAGGCACATCATCACTGCATGATTGCCATGTGATCAGCGCATGATCAGTGACATGATCGGTGCCATTCAGACAGGTGGTCACTGCATGCTCAGTCACGTGATCAGTTCCTGATCAGCAACGTGATTACTACATGATCAGCCACGTGATCAGTGTATGATAAGCCACGTGAGCAGTGCATGTGCAGTCACGAGTTCAGTGTATGATCAGCCACGTGATCAGTGCATGTGCAGTCACGAGATCAGTGTATGATCAGCCACGTGATCAGTGTATGATAAGCCACGTGAGCAGTGCATGACCAGTCACGTGATCAGTGTATGATATCCACATGATCAGTGCATGTGCAGTCACGTAATCAGTGCATTATAGCTATGTGATCAGTGCATGATCAGTCACGTGATCTGTCCATGATCAGTCAGGTGAATCGTGTATGATCAGCCCCGTGATCAGTGCCTGGGCAGTCACATGATCAGTGCATGATAGACATGTGATCAGTGCATGATCAGTCAGGTGATCCGTGTATGATCAGCCAGGTGATCACTGCATCATAGCCACGTGATCAGTGCATGATAGCCACCTGATCAGTGCATGATCAGTCACGTGATCTGTGCATGATCTGTCACATGATCACTGTATCAACATCCACATTATCAGTGCATGCGCAGTGACGTGATCATGGAATGATAGACACGTGATCAGTGCATGATCAGTCACGTGATAAGTGTATTATCAGCCACGTGATCATTGCATGATAGCCACGTGATCAGGGCATGATAGCCATGTGATCAGTACATGATCAGGCACGTGATCAGTGCAGGATCAGTCACTTGATCAGTACATGATCAGTCACATGATCAGCGCAAGATCTGTAACGTGGTCAGTGTATGATAAGCCACCTGATCAGTGCATGATCAGTCACGTGATCTGTGCATGATCTGTCACATGATCACTGTATCAACATCCACATTATCAGTGCATGCGCAGTGAGGTGATCAGTGCATGATAGCCATGAGTTCTGTGCATGATCAGTCTCGTGATCAGTGTATGATCATCCACATGATCAGTGTATGCCCCGTCACGTGATCATTGCATGATAACCACATTATCTGTGCATGATCAGTTACATGATAAGGGCATGCACAGTCACATGATCAGTTCAAGATAGCCATGTGATAAGTGCCTGATCATTCACGTGATCAGTGCATAATAGCCACGAGATCAGTGCATGAACAGTCACGTGATCAGTGCATGATAAGTTACCGGATCAGTGTATGATAAGCCACCTGATCAGTGCATGATATCCACCTTATCAGTTCACAATCAGTCACCTGATCAGTGAATGCACAGACACGTGATCAGTGCATGATAGCTATGTGATCAGTGCATGATAGCCAGGTGATCAGTGCATTATCAGTCACGTGATCAGTGTATGATCACCCAGGTGATCAGTGCATGTTCAGCCACGTGATCACTACCTCACCATCCACGTGATCAGGTCATACGCAGTCATGTGAAAAGTGGATGATAGCGAAGTGATCAGTGCATGATCAGTCATGTGATCAGTGCATGATAGCCACGTGATCAGAGCATGATAACCACGTTATCAGTGCATGATAGCCATGTGATCAGTACATGATCAGTCACGTGATCAGTGTATACTCAGCCACGTGATCAGTGCATGATAGCCATGAGTTCTGTGCATGATCAGTCTCGTGATCAGTGTATGATCATCCACATGATCAGTGTATGCCCCAATCATTGCGTGATAGCCACATTATCTGTGCATGATCAGTTACGTGATAAGGGCATGCACAGTCACATGATCAGTCCAAGATAGCCACGTGATAAGTGCCTGATCAGTCACGTGATCAGTGCATGATCAGCCAGGTTACCTGTGCATGATCAGCCACATGTTCAGTGCACGATCAGACACGTGATCAGTGAATGATAAACATTTGATCAGTGCATGATCAGTCACGTGAGCAGTGTATGATCAACCACGTGATTAGTGCATGATAGCCACGAGATCAGTGCTTGATCAGTCTAGTGATCAGTGTATGATCATCCACGTGATCAGTGAATGCCCAGTCACGTGATCAATGTATGATAACCACGTGATCAGTGCATGATTTGTCACGTGATCAGTGCATGATCAGCCAGGTTATCTGTGCATGATCAGCCACATGTTCAGTGCATGATCAGCCACGTGATCAGTGAATGATAGCCATGTGATCAGTCATGTGATCATTGTATGATCAGCCACGTGAACAGTGCGTGCTCAGTCACGTGATTAGGGCCTGCTGAGCTGCATGATTCCTGCCTGCTCATCTGCTTGATAATTCCCAGCTGAGCTGTGTGATTCCTGCCTGCTCATCTGCTTGATAATTGCCAGCTGAGCTGCGTGATACCTGTCAGCTCATGTGCTTGAATATTGCCAGCTGAGGTGCGTGATTCCTGCCTGCTCATCTGCTTGACAATTGCCAGCTGGGCCATGTGATTCCTGCCTGCTCAGCTGCTTGATTATTGCCAGCTGTGCAGCATGATTTGTCACAGCTGAGGTCCATGATTATTGCCTGCTGATTGCGTGATTCGTGCCTGCTCAGCTCTTTGATTATTGCCTCCGGAGGCACATCATCAGTGCATGATTGCCATGTGATCAGCGCATGATCAGTGACATGATCGGTGCCATTCAGACAGGTGGTCACTGCATGCTGAGTCACGTGATCAGTTCCTGATCAGCAACGTGATTACTACATGATCAGCCACGTGGTCAGTGTATGATAAGCCACGTGAGCAGTGCATGTGCAGTCACGAGTTCAGTGTATGATCAGCCACGTGAGCAGTGCATGTGCAGTCAGGAGATCAGTGTATGGTCAGCCACGTGATCAGTGTATCATAAGCCACGTGAGCAGTGCATGACCAGTCACGTGATCAGTGTATGATATCCACATGATCAGTGCATGTGCAGTCACGTAATCAGTGCATTATAGCTACGTGATCAGTGCATGATCAGTCACGCGATCTGTCCATGATCAGTCAGGTGAATCGTGTATGATCAGCCCCGTGTTCAGTGCCTGGGCAGTCACATGATCAGTGCATGATAGACATGTGATCAGTGCATGATCAGTCAGGTGATCCGTGTATGATCAGCCAGGTGATCACTGCATCATAGCCACGTGATCAGTGCATGATAGCCACCTGATCAGTGCATGATCAGTCACGTGATCTGTGCATGATCTGTCACATGATCACTGTATCAACATCCACATTATCAGTGCATGCGCAGTGACGTGATCAGGGAATGATAGACACGTGATCAGTGCATGATCAGTCACGTGATAAGTGTATTATCAGCCACGTGATCATTGCATGATAGCCACGTGATCAGGGCATGATAGCCATGTGATCAGTACATGATCAGGCACGTGATCAGTGCAGGATCAGTCACTTGATCAGTACATGATCAGTCACATGATCAGCGCAAGATCTGTAACGTGGTCAGTGTATGATAAGCCACCTGATCAGTGCATGATCAGTCACGTGATCTGTGCATGATCTGTCACATGATCACTGTATCAACATCCACATTATCAGTGCATGCGCAGTGAGGTGATCAGTGCATGATAGCCATGAGTTCTGTGCATGATCAGTCTCGTGATCAGTGTATGATCATCCACATGATCAGTGTATGCCCCGTCACGTGATCATTGCATGATAACCACATTATCTGTGCATGATCAGTTACATGATAAGGGCATGCACAGTCACATGATCAGTTCAAGATAGCCATGTGATAAGTGCCTGATCATTCACGTGATCAGTGCATAATAGCCACGAGATCAGTGCATGAACAGTCACGTGATCAGTGCATGATAAGTTACCGGATCAGTGTATGATAAGCCACCTGATCAGTGCATGATATCCACCTTATCAGTTCACAATCAGTCACCTGATCAGTGAATGCACAGACACGTGATCAGTGCATGATAGCTATGTGATCAGTGCATGATAGCCAGGTGATCAGTGCATTATCAGTCACGTGATCAGTGTATGATCACCCAGGTGATCAGTGCATGTTCAGCCACGTGATCACTACCTCACCATCCACGTGATCAGGTCATACGCAGTCATGTGAAAAGTGGATGATAGCGAAGTGATCATTGCATGATCAGTCATGTGATCAGTGCATGATAGCCACGTGATCAGAGCATGATAACCACGTTATCAGTGCATGATAGCCATGTGATCAGTACATGATCAGTCACGTGATCAGTGTATACTCAGCCACGTGATCAGTGCATGATAGCCATGAGTTCTGTGCATGATCAGTCTCGTGATCAGTGTATGATCATCCACATGATCAGTGTATGCCCCGTCACGTGATCATTGCATGATAACCACATTATCTGTGCATGATCAGTTACATGATAAGGGCATGCACAGTCACATGATCAGTTCAAGATAGCCATGTGATAAGTGCCTGATCATTCACGTGATCAGTGCATAATAGCCACGAGATCAGTGCATGAACAGTCACGTGATCAGTGCATGATAAGTTACCGGATCAGTGTATGATAAGCCACCTGATCAGTGCATGATATCCACCTTATCAGTTCACAATCAGTCACCTGATCAGTGAATGCACAGACACGTGATCAGTGCATGATAGCTATGTGATCAGTGCATGATAGCCAGGTGATCAGTGCATTATCAGTCACGTGATCAGTGTATGATCACCCAGGTGATCAGTGCATGTTCAGCCACGTGATCACTACCTCACCATCCACGTGATCAGGTCATACGCAGTCATGTGAAAAGTGGATGATAGCGAAGTGATCAGTGCATGATCAGTCATGTGATCAGTGCATGATAGCCACGTGATCAGAGCATGATAACCACGTTATCAGTGCATGATAGCCATGTGATCAGTACATGATCAGTCACGTGATCAGTGTATACTCAGCCACGTGATCAGTGCATGATAGCCATGAGTTCTGTGCATGATCAGTCTCGTGATCAGTGTATGATCATCCACATGATCAGTGTATGCCCCGTCACGTGATCATTGCGTGATAGCCACATTATCTGTGCATGATCAGTTACGTGATAAGGGCATGCACAGTCACATGATCAGTCCAAGATAGCCACGTGATAAGTGCCTGATCAGTCACGTGATCAGTGCATGATCAGCCAGGTTACCTGTGCATGATCAGCCACATGTTCAGTGCACGATCAGACACGTGATCAGTGAATGATAAACATTTGATCAGTGCATGATCAGTCACGTGAGCAGTGTATGATCAACCACGTGATTAGTGCATGATAGCCACGAGATCAGTGCTTGATCAGTCTAGTGATCAGCGTATGATCATCCACGTGATCAGTGAATGCCCAGTCACGTGATCAATGTATGATAGCCACGTGATCAGTGCATGATTTGTCACGTGATCAGTGCATGATCAGCCAGGTTATCTGTGCATGATCAGCCACATGTTCAGTGCATGATCAGCCACGTGATCAGTGAATGATAGCCATGTGATCAGTCATGTGATCATTGTATGATCAGCCACGTGAACAGTGCGTGCTCAGTCACGTGATTAGGGCCTGCTGAGCTGCATGATTCCTGCCTGCTCATCTGCTTGATAATTCCCAGCTGAGCTGTGTGATTCCTGCCTGCTCATCTGCTTGATAATTGCCAGCTGAGCTGCGTGATACCTGTCAGCTCATGTGCTTGATTATTGCCAGCTGAGGTGCGTGATTCCTGCCTGCTCATCTGCTTGACAATTGCCAGCTGGGCCATGTGATTCCTGCCTGCTCAGCTGCTTGATTATTGCCAGCTGTGCAGCATGATTTGTCACAGCTGAGGTCCATGATTATTGCCTGCTGATTGCGTGATTCGTGCCTGCTCAGCTCTTTGATTATTGCCTCCGGAGGCACATCATCAGTGCATGATTGCCATGTGATCAGCGCATGATCAGTGACATGATCGGTGCCATTCAGACAGGTGGTCACTGCATGCTCAGTCACGTGATCAGTTCCTGATCAGCAACGTGATTACTACATGATCAGCCACGTGATCAGTGTATGATAAGCCACGTGAGCAGTGCATGTGCAGTCACGAGTTCAGTGTATGATCAGCCACGTGAGCAGTGCATGTGCAGTCAGGAGATCAGTGTATGATCAGCCACGTGATCAGTGTATCATAAGCCACGTGAGCAGTGCATGACCAGTCACGTGATCAGTGTATGATATCCACATGATCAGTGCATGTGTAGTCACGTAATCAGTGCATTATAGCTACGTGATCAGTGCATGATCAGTCACGTGATCTGTCCATGATCAGTCAGGTGAATCGTGTATGATCAGCCCCGTGTTCAGTGCCTGGGCAGTCACATGATCAGTGCATGATAGACATGTGATCAGTGCATGATCAGTCAGGTGATCCGTGTATGATCAGCCAGATGATCACTGCATCATAGCCACGTGATCAGTGCATGATAGCCACCTGATCAGTGCATGATCAGTCACGTGATCTGTGCATGATCTGTCACATGATCACTGTATCAACATCCACATTATCAGTGCATGCGCAGTGACGTGATCAGGGAATGATAGACACGTGATCAGTGCATGATCAGTCACGTGATAAGTGTATTATCAGCCACGTGATCATTGCATGATAGCCACGTGATCAGGGCATGATAGCCATGTGATCAGTACATGATCAGGCACGTGATCAGTGCAGGATCAGTCACTTGATCAGTACATGATCAGTCACATGATCAGCGCAAGATCTGTAACGTGGTCAGTGTATGATAAGCCACCTGATCAGTGCATGATCAGTCACGTGATCTGTGCATGATCTGTCACATGATCACTGTATCAACATCCACATTATCAGTGCATGCGCAGTGAGGTGATCAGTGCATGATAGCCATGAGTTCTGTGCATGATCAGTCTCGTGATCAGTGTATGATCATCCACATGATCAGTGTATGCCCCGTCACGTGATCATTGCATGATAACCACATTATCTGTGCATGATCAGTTACATGATAAGGGCATGCACAGTCACATGATCAGTTCAAGATAGCCATGTGATAAGTGCCTGATCATTCACGTGATCAGTGCATAATAGCCACGAGATCAGTGCATGAACAGTCACGTGATCAGTGCATGATAAGTTACCGGATCAGTGTATGATAAGCCACCTGATCAGTGCATGATATCCACCTTATCAGTTCACAATCAGTCACCTGATCAGTGAATGCACAGACACGTGATCAGTGCATGATAGCTATGTGATCAGTGCATGATAGCCAGGTGATCAGTGCATTATCAGTCACGTGATCAGTGTATGATCACCCAGGTGATCAGTGCATGTTCAGCCACGTGATCACTACCTCACCATCCACGTGATCAGGTCATACGCAGTCATGTGAAAAGTGGATGATAGCGAAGTGATCAGTGCATGATCAGTCATGTGATCAGTGCATGATAGCCACGTGATCAGAGCATGATAACCACGTTATCAGTGCATGATAGCCATGTGATCAGTACATGATCAGTCACGTGATCAGTGTATACTCAGCCACGTGATCAGTGCATGATAGCCATGAGTTCTGTGCATGATCAGTCTCGTGATCAGTGTATGATCATCCACATGATCAGTGTATGCCCCAATCATTGAGTGATAGCCACATTATCTGTGCATGATCAGTTACGTGATAAGGGCATGCACAGTCACATGATCAGTCCAAGATAGCCACGTGATAAGTGCCTGATCAGTCACGTGATCAGTGCATGATCAGCCAGGTTACCTGTGCATGATCAGCCACATGTTCAGTGCACGATCAGACACGTGATCAGTGAATGATAAACATTTGATCAGTGCATGATCAGTCACGGGAGCAGTGTATGATCAACCACGTGATTAGTGCATGATAGCCACGAGATCAGTGCTTGATCAGTCTAGTGATCAGTGTATGATCATCCACGTGATCAGTGAATGCCCAGTCACGTGATCAATGTATGATAGCCACGTGATCAGTGCATGATTTGTCACGTGATCAGTGCATGATCAGCCAGGTTATCTGTGCATGATCAGCCACATGTTCAGTGCATGATCAGCCACGTGATCAGTGAATGATAGCCATGTGATCAGTCATGTGATCATTGTATGATCAGCCACGTGAACAGTGCGTGCTCAGTCACGTGATTAGGGCCTGCTGAGCTGCGTGATTCCTGCCTGCTCATCTGCTTGATAATTCCCAGCTGAGCTGTGTGATTCCTGCCTGCTCATCTGCTTGATAATTGCCAGCTGAGCTGCGTGATACCTGTCTGCTCATGTGCTTGATTATTGCCAGCTGAGGTGCGTGATTCCTGCCTGCTCATCTGCTTGACAATTGCCAGCTGGGCCATGTGATTCCTGCCTGCTCAGCTGCTTGATTATTGCCAGCTGTGCAGCATGATTTGTCACAGCTGAGGTCCATGATTATTGCCTGCTGATTGCGTGATTCGTGCCTGCTCAGCTCTTTGATTATTGCCTCCGGAGGCACATCATCAGTGCATGATTGCCATGTGATCAGCGCATGATCAGTGACATGATCGGTGCCATTCAGACAGGTGGTCACTGCATGCTCAGTCACGTGATCAGTTCCTGATCAGCAACGTGATTACTACATGATCAGCCACGTGATCAGTGTATGATAAGCCACGTGAGCAGTGCATGTGCAGTCACGAGTTCAGTGTATGATCAGCCACGTGATCAGTGCATGTGCAGTCACGAGATCAGTGTATGATCAGCCACGTGATCAGTGTATGATAAGCCACGTGAGCAGTGCATGACCAGTCACGTGATCAGTGTATGATATCCACATGATCAGTGCATGTGCAGTCACGTAATCAGTGCATTATAGCTACGTGATCAGTGCATGATCAGTCACGGGATCTGTCCATGATCAGTCAGGTGAATCGTGTATGATCAGCCCCGTGTTCAGTGCCTGGGCAGTCACATGATCAGTGCATGATAGACATGTGATCAGTGCATGATCAGTCAGGTGATCCGTGTATGATCAGCCAGGTGATCACTGCATCATAGCCACGTGATCAGTGCATGATAGCCACCTGATCAGTGCATGATCAGTCACGTGATCTGTGCATGATCTGTCACATGATCACTGTATCAACATCCACATTATCAGTGCATGCGCAGTGACGTGATCAGGGAATGATAGACACGTGATCAGTGCATGATCAGTCACGTGATAAGTGTATTATCAGCCACGTGATCATTGCATGATAGCCACGTGATCAGGGCATGATAGCCATGTGATCAGTACATGATCAGGCACGTGATCAGTGCAGGATCAGTCACTTGATCAGTACATGATCAGTCACATGATCAGCGCAAGATCTGTAACGTGGTCAGTGTATGATAAGCCACCTGATCAGTGCATGATCAGTCACGTGATCTGTGCATGATCTGTCACATGATCACTGTATCAACATCCACATTATCAGTGCATGCGCAGTGAGGTGATCAGTGCATGATAGCCATGAGTTCTGTGCATGATCAGTCTCGTGATCAGTGTATGATCATCCACATGATCAGTGTATGCCCCGTCACGTGATCATTGCATGATAACCACATTATCTGTGCATGATCAGTTACATGATAAGGGCATGCACAGTCACATGATCAGTTCAAGATAGCCATGTGATAAGTGCCTGATCATTCACGTGATCAGTGCATAATAGCCACGAGATCAGTGCATGAACAGTCACGTGATCAGTGCATGATAAGTTACCGGATCAGTGTATGATAAGCCACCTGATCAGTGCATGATATCCACCTTATCAGTTCACAATCAGTCACCTGATCAGTGAATGCACAGACACGTGATCAGTGCATGATAGCTATGTGATCAGTGCATGATAGCCAGGTGATCAGTGCATTATCAGTCACGTGATCAGTGTATGATCACCCAGGTGATCAGTGCATGTTCAGCCACGTGATCACTACCTCACCATCCACGTGATCAGGTCATACGCAGTCATGTGAAAAGTGGATGATAGCGAAGTGATCAGTGCATGATCAGTCATGTGATCAGTGCATGATAGCCACGTGATCAGAGCATGATAACCACGTTATCAGTGCATGATAGCCATGTGATCAGTACATGATCAGTCACGTGATCAGTGTATACTCAGCCACGTGATCAGTGCATGATAGCCATGAGTTCTGTGCATGATCAGTCTCGTGATCAGTGTATGATCATCCACATGATCAGTGTATGCCCCAATCATTGCGTGATAGCCACATTATCTGTGCATGATCAGTTACGTGATAAGGGCATGCACAGTCACATGATCAGTCCAAGATAGCCACGTGATAAGTGCCTGATCAGTCACGTGATCAGTGCATGATCAGCCAGGTTACCTGTGCATGATCAGCCACATGTTCAGTGCACGATCAGACACGTGATCAGTGAATGATAAACATTTGATCAGTGCATGATCAGTCACGGGAGCAGTGTATGATCAACCACGTGATTAGTGCATGATAGCCACGAGATCAGTGCTTGATCAGTCTAGTGATCAGTGTATGATCATCCACGTGATCAGTGAATGCCCAGTCACGTGATCAATGTATGATAGCCACGTGATCAGTGCATGATTTGTCACGTGATCAGTGCATGATCAGCCAGGTTATCTGTGCATGATCAGCCACATGTTCAGTGCATGATCAGCCACGTGATCAGTGAATGATAGCCATGTGATCAGTCATGTGATCATTGTATGATCAGCCACGTGAACAGTGCGTGCTCAGTCACGTGATTAGGGCCTGCTGAGCTGCGTGATTCCTGCCTGCTCATCTGCTTGATAATTCCCAGCTGAGCTGTGTGATTCCTGCCTGCTCATCTGCTTGATAATTGCCAGCTGAGCTGCGTGATACCTGTCTGCTCATGTGCTTGATTATTGCCAGCTGAGGTGCGTGATTCCTGCCTGCTCATCTGCTTGACAATTGCCAGCTGGGCCATGTGATTCCTGCCTGCTCAGCTGCTTGATTATTGCCAGCTGTGCAGCATGATTTGTCACAGCTGAGGTCCATGATTATTGCCTGCTGATTGCGTGATTCGTGCCTGCTCAGCTCTTTGATTATTGCCTCCGGAGGCACATCATCAGTGCATGATTGCCATGTGATCAGCGCATGATCAGTGACATGATCGGTGCCATTCAGACAGGTGGTCACTGCATGCTCAGTCACGTGATCAGTTCCTGATCAGCAACGTGATTACTACATGATCAGCCACGTGATCAGTGTATGATAAGCCACGTGAGCAGTGCATGTGCAGTCACGAGTTCAGTGTATGATCAGCCACGTGATCAGTGCATGTGCAGTCACGAGATCAGTGTATGATCAGCCACGTGATCAGTGTATGATAAGCCACGTGAGCAGTGCATGACCAGTCACGTGATCAGTGTATGATATCCACATGATCAGTGCATGTGCAGTCACGTAATCAGTGCATTATAGCTACGTGATCAGTGCATGATCAGTCACGTGATCTGTCCATGATCAGTCAGGTGAATCGTGTATGATCAGCCCCGTGATCAGTGCCTGGGCAGTCACATGATCAGTGCATGATAGACATGTGATCAGTGCATGATCAGTCAGGTGATCAGTGTATGATCAGCCAGGTGATCACTGCATCATAGCCACGTGATCAGTGCATGATAGCCACCTGATCAGTGCATGATCAGTCACGTGATCTGTGCATGATCTGTCACATGATCACTGTATCAACATCCACATTATCAGTGCATGCGCAGTGACGTGATCAGGGAATGATAGACACGTGATCAGTGCATGATCAGTCACGTGATAAGTGTATTATCAGCCACGTGATCATTGCATGATAGCCACGTGATCAGGGCATGATAGCCATGTGATCAGTACATGATCAGGCACGTGATCAGTGCAGGATCAGTCACTTGATCAGTACATGATCAGTCACATGATCAGCGCAAGATCTGTAACGTGGTCAGTGTATGATAAGCCACCTGATCAGTGCATGATCAGTCACGTGATCTGTGCATGATCTGTCACATGATCACTGTATCAACATCCACATTATCAGTGCATGCGCAGTGAGGTGATCAGTGCATGATAGCCATGAGTTCTGTGCATGATCAGTCTCGTGATCAGTGTATGATCATCCACATGATCAGTGTATGCCCCGTCACGTGATCATTGCATGATAACCACATTATCTGTGCATGATCAGTTACATGATAAGGGCATGCACAGTCACATGATCAGTTCAAGATAGCCATGTGATAAGTGCCTGATCATTCACGTGATCAGTGCATAATAGCCACGAGATCAGTGCATGAACAGTCACGTGATCAGTGCATGATAAGTTACCGGATCAGTGTATGATAAGCCACCTGATCAGTGCATGATATCCACCTTATCAGTTCACAATCAGTCACCTGATCAGTGAATGCACAGACACGTGATCAGTGCATGATAGCTATGTGATCAGTGCATGATAGCCAGGTGATCAGTGCATTATCAGTCACGTGATCAGTGTATGATCACCCAGGTGATCAGTGCATGTTCAGCCACGTGATCACTACCTCACCATCCACGTGATCAGGTCATACGCAGTCATGTGAAAAGTGGATGATAGCGAAGTGATCAGTGCATGATCAGTCATGTGATCAGTGCATGATAGCCACGTGATCAGAGCATGATAACCACGTTATCAGTGCATGATAGCCATGTGATCAGTACATGATCAGTCACGTGATCAGTGTATACTCAGCCACGTGATCAGTGCATGATAGCCATGAGTTCTGTGCATGATCAGTCTCGTGATCAGTGTATGATCATCCACATGATCAGTGTATGCCCCAATCATTGCGTGATAGCCACATTATCTGTGCATGATCAGTTACGTGATAAGGGCATGCACAGTCACATGATCAGTCCAAGATAGCCACGTGATAAGTGCCTGATCAGTCACGTGATCAGTGCATGATCAGCCAGGTTACCTGTGCATGATCAGCCACATGTTCAGTGCACGATCAGACACGTGATCAGTGAATGATAAACATTTGATCAGTGCATGATCAGTCACGTGAGCAGTGTATGATCAACCACGTGATTAGTGCATGATAGCCACGAGATCAGTGCTTGATCAGTCTAGTGATCAGTGTATGATCATCCACGTGATCAGTGAATGCCCAGTCACGTGATCAATGTATGATAGCCACGTGATCAGTGCATGATTTGTCACGTGATCAGTGCATGATCAGCCAGGTTATCTGTGCATGATCAGCCACATGTTCAGTGCATGATCAGCCACGTGATCAGTGAATGATAGCCATGTGATCAGTCATGTGATCATTGTATGATCAGCCACGTGAACAGTGCGTGCTCAGTCACGTGATTAGGGCCTGCTGAGCTGCATGATTCCTGCCTGCTCATCTGCTTGATAATTCCCAGCTGAGCTGTGTGATTCCTGCCTGCTCATCTGCTTGATAATTGCCAGCTGAGCTGCGTGATACCTGTCAGCTCATGTGCTTGATTATTGCCAGCTGAGGTGCGTGATTCCTGCCTGCTCATCTGCTTGACAATTGCCAGCTGGGCCATGTGATTCCTGCCTGCTCAGCTGCTTGATTATTGCCAGCTGTGCAGCATGATTTGTCACAGCTGAGGTCCATGATTATTGCCTGCTGATTGCGTGATTCGTGCCTGCTCAGCTCTTTGATTATTGCCTCCGGAGGCACATCATCAGTGCATGATTGCCATGTGATCAGCGCATGATCAGTGACATGATCGGTGCCATTCAGACAGGTGGTCACTGCATGCTGAGTCACGTGATCAGTTCCTGATCAGCAACGTGATTACTACATGATCAGCCACGTGGTCAGTGTATGATAAGCCACGTGAGCAGTGCATGTGCAGTCACGAGTTCAGTGTATGATCAGCCACGTGAGCAGTGCATGTGCAGTCAGGAGATCAGTGTATGGTCAGCCACGTGATCAGTGTATCATAAGCCACGTGAGCAGTGCATGACCAGTCACGTGATCAGTGTATGATATCCACATGATCAGTGCATGTGCAGTCACGTAATCAGTGCATTATAGCTACGTGATCAGTGCATGATCAGTCACGGGATCTGTCCATGATCAGTCAGGTGAATCGTGTATGATCAGCCCCGTGTTCAGTGCCTGGGCAGTCACATGATCAGTGCATGATAGACATGTGATCAGTGCATGATCAGTCAGGTGATCAGTGTATGATCAGCCAGGTGATCACTGCATCATAGCCACGTGATCAGTGCATGATAGCCACCTGATCAGTGCATGATCAGTCACGTGATCTGTGCATGATCTGTCACATGATCACTGTATCAACATCCACATTATCAGTGCATGCGCAGTGACGTGATCAGGGAATGATAGACACGTGATCAGTGCATGATCAGTCACGTGATAAGTGTATTATCAGCCACGTGATCATTGCATGATAGCCACGTGATCAGGGCATGATAGCCATGTGATCAGTACATGATCAGGCACGTGATCAGTGCAGGATCAGTCACTTGATCAGTACATGATCAGTCACATGATCAGCGCAAGATCTGTAACGTGGTCAGTGTATGATAAGCCACCTGATCAGTGCATGATCAGTCACGTGATCTGTGCATGATCTGTCACATGATCACTGTATCAACATCCACATTATCAGTGCATGCGCAGTGAGGTGATCAGTGCATGATAGCCATGAGTTCTGTGCATGATCAGTCTCGTGATCAGTGTATGATCATCCACATGATCAGTGTATGCCCCGTCACGTGATCATTGCATGATAACCACATTATCTGTGCATGATCAGTTACATGATAAGGGCATGCACAGTCACATGATCAGTTCAAGATAGCCATGTGATAAGTGCCTGATCATTCACGTGATCAGTGCATAATAGCCACGAGATCAGTGCATGAACAGTCACGTGATCAGTGCATGATAAGTTACCGGATCAGTGTATGATAAGCCACCTGATCAGTGCATGATATCCACCTTATCAGTTCACAATCAGTCACCTGATCAGTGAATGCACAGACACGTGATCAGTGCATGATAGCTATGTGATCAGTGCATGATAGCCAGGTGATCAGTGCATTATCAGTCACGTGATCAGTGTATGATCACCCAGGTGATCAGTGCATGTTCAGCCACGTGATCACTACCTCACCATCCACGTGATCAGGTCATACGCAGTCATGTGAAAAGTGGATGATAGCGAAGTGATCAGTGCATGATCAGTCATGTGATCAGTGCATGATAGCCACGTGATCAGAGCATGATAACCACGTTATCAGTGCATGATAGCCATGTGATCAGTACATGATCAGTCACGTGATCAGTGTATACTCAGCCACGTGATCAGTGCATGATAGCCATGAGTTCTGTGCATGATCAGTCTCGTGATCAGTGTATGATCATCCACATGATCAGTGTATGCCCCAATCATTGCGTGATAGCCACATTATCTGTGCATGATCAGTTACGTGATAAGGGCATGCACAGTCACATGATCAGTCCAAGATAGCCACGTGATAAGTGCCTGATCAGTCACGTGATCAGTGCATGATCAGCCAGGTTACCTGTGCATGATCAGCCACATGTTCAGTGCACGATCAGACACGTGATCAGTGAATGATAAACATTTGATCAGTGCATGATCAGTCACGGGAGCAGTGTATGATCAACCACGTGATTAGTGCATGATAGCCACGAGATCAGTGCTTGATCAGTCTAGTGATCAGCGTATGATCATCCACGTGATCAGTGAATGCCCAGTCACGTGATCAATGTATGATAGCCACGTGATCAGTGCATGATTTGTCACGTGATCAGTGCATGATCAGCCAGGTTATCTGTGCATGATCAGCCACATGTTCAGTGCATGATCAGCCACGTGATCAGTGAATGATAGCCATGTGATCAGTCATGTGATCATTGTATGATCAGCCACGTGAACAGTGCGTGCTCAGTCACGTGATTAGGGCCTGCTGAGCTGCGTGATTCCTGCCTGCTCATCTGCTTGATAATTCCCAGCTGAGCTGTGTGATTCCTGCCTGCTCATCTGCTTGATAATTGCCAGCTGAGCTGCGTGATACCTGTCTGCTCATGTGCTTGATTACTGCCAGCTGAGGTGCGTGATTCCTGCCTGCTCATCTGCTTGACAATTGCCAGCTGGGCCATGTGATTCCTGCCTGCTCAGCTGCTTGATTATTGCCAGCTGTGCAGCATGATTTGTCACAGCTGAGGTCCATGATTATTGCCTGCTGATTGCGTGATTCGTGCCTGCTCAGCTCTTTGATTATTGCCTCCGGAGGCACATCATCAGTGCATGATTGCCATGTGATCAGCGCATGATCAGTGACATGATCGGTGCCATTCAGACAGGTGGTCACTGCATGCTGAGTCACGTGATCAGTTCCTGATCAGCAACGTGATTACTACATGATCAGCCACGTGGTCAGTGTATGATAAGCCACGTGAGCAGTGCATGTGCAGTCACGAGTTCAGTGTATGATCAGCCACGTGAGCAGTGCATGTGCAGTCAGGAGATCAGTGTATGATCAGCCACGTGATCAGTGTATGATAAGCCACGTGAGCAGTGCATGACCAGTCACGTGATCAGTGTATGATATCCACATGATCAGTGCATGTGCAGTCACGTAATCAGTGCATTATAGCTACGTGATCAGTGCATGATCAGTCACGGGATCTGTCCATGATCAGTCAGGTGAATCGTGTATGATCAGCCCCGTGTTCAGTGCCTGGGCAGTCACATGATCAGTGCATGATAGACATGTGATCAGTGCATGATCAGTCAGGTGATCAGTGTATGATCAGCCAGGTGATCACTGCATCATAGCCACGTGATCAGTGCATGATAGCCACCTGATCAGTGCATGATCAGTCACGTGATCTGTGCATGATCTGTCACATGATCACTGTATCAACATCCACATTATCAGTGCTTGCGCAGTGACGTGATCATGGAATGATAGACACGTGATCAGTGCATGATCAGTCACGTGATAAGTGTATTATCAGCCACGTGATCATTGCATGTTAGCCACGTGATCAGGGCATGATAGCCATGTGATCAGTACATGATCAGGCACGTGATCAGTGCAGGATCAGTCACTTGATCAGTACATGATCAGTCACATGATCAGCGCAAGATCTGTAACGTGGTCAGTGTATGATAAGCCACCTGATCAGTGCATGATCAGTCACGTGATCTGTGCATGATCTGTCACATGATCACTGTATCAACATCCACATTATCAGTGCATGCGCAGTGAGGTGATCAGTGCATGATAGCCATGAGTTCTGTGCATGATCAGTCTCGTGATCAGTGTATGATCATCCACATGATCAGTGTATGCCCCGTCACGTGATCATTGCATGATAACCACATTATCTGTGCATGATCAGTTACATGATAAGGGCCTGCACAGTCACATGATCAGTTCAAGATAGCCACGTGATAAGTGCCTGATCATTCACGTGATCAGTGCATAATAGCCACGAGATCAGTGCATGAACAGTCACGTGATCAGTGCATGATAAGTTACCGGATCAGTGTATGATAAGCCACCTGATCAGTGCATGATATCCACCTTATCAGTTCACAATCAGTCACCTGATCAGTGAATGCACAGACACGTGATCAGTGCATGATAGCTATGTGATCAGTGCATGATAGCCAGGTGATCAGTGCATTATCAGTCACGTGATCAGTGTATGATCACCCAGGTGATCAGTGCATGTTCAGCCACGTGATCACTACCTCACCATCCACGTGATCAGGTCATACGCAGTCATGTGAAAAGTGGATGATAGCGAAGTGATCAGTGCATGATCAGTCATGTGATCAGTGCATGATAGCCACGTGATCAGAGCATGATAACCACGTTATCAGTGCATGATAGCCATGTGATCAGTACATGATCAGTCACGTGATCAGTGTATACTCAGCCACGTGATCAGTGCATGATAGCCATGAGTTCTGTGCATGATCAGTCTCGTGATCAGTGTATGATCATCCACATGATCAGTGTATGCCCCAATCATTGCGTGATAGCCACATTATCTGTGCATGATCAGTTACGTGATAAGGGCATGCACAGTCACATGATCAGTCCAAGATAGCCACGTGATAAGTGCCTGATCAGTCACGTGATCAGTGCATGATCAGCCAGGTTACCTGTGCATGATCAGCCACATGTTCAGTGCACGATCAGACACGTGATCAGTGAATGATAAACATTTGATCAGTGCATGATCAGTCACGGGAGCAGTGTATGATCAACCACGTGATTAGTGCATGATAGCCACGAGATCAGTGCTTGATCAGTCTAGTGATCAGCGTATGATCATCCACGTGATCAGTGAATGCCCAGTCACGTGATCAATGTATGATAGCCACGTGATCAGTGCATGATTTGTCACGTGATCAGTGCATGATCAGCCAGGTTATCTGTGCATGATCAGCCACATGTTCAGTGCATGATCAGCCACGTGATCAGTGAATGATAGCCATGTGATCAGTCATGTGATCATTGTATGATCAGCCACGTGAACAGTGCGTGCTCAGTCACGTGATTAGGGCCTGCTGAGCTGCGTGATTCCTGCCTGCTCATCTGCTTGATAATTCCCAGCTGAGCTGTGTGATTCCTGCCTGCTCATCTGCTTGATAATTGCCAGCTGAGCTGCGTGATACCTGTCTGCTCATGTGCTTGATTACTGCCAGCTGAGGTGCGTGATTCCTGCCTGCTCATCTGCTTGACAATTGCCAGCTGGGCCATGTGATTCCTGCCTGCTCAGCTGCTTGATTATTGCCAGCTGTGCAGCATGATTTGTCACAGCTGAGGTCCATGATTATTGCCTGCTGATTGCGTGATTCGTGCCTGCTCAGCTCTTTGATTATTGCCTCCGGAGGCACATCATCAGTGCATGATTGCCATGTGATCAGCGCATGATCAGTGACATGATCGGTGCCATTCAGACAGGTGGTCACTGCATGCTGAGTCACGTGATCAGTTCCTGATCAGCAACGTGATTACTACATGATCAGCCACGTGGTCAGTGTATGATAAGCCACGTGAGCAGTGCATGTGCAGTCACGAGTTCAGTGTATGATCAGCCACGTGAGCAGTGCATGTGCAGTCAGGAGATCAGTGTATGATCAGCCACGTGATCAGTGTATGATAAGCCACGTGAGCAGTGCATGACCAGTCACGTGATCAGTGTATGATATCCACATGATCAGTGCATGTGCAGTCACGTAATCAGTGCATTATAGCTACGTGATCAGTGCATGATCAGTCACGGGATCTGTCCATGATCAGTCAGGTGAATCGTGTATGATCAGCCCCGTGTTCAGTGCCTGGGCAGTCACATGATCAGTGCATGATAGACATGTGATCAGTGCATGATCAGTCAGGTGATCAGTGTATGATCAGCCAGGTGATCACTGCATCATAGCCACGTGATCAGTGCATGATAGCCACCTGATCAGTGCATGATCAGTCACGTGATCTGTGCATGATCTGTCACATGATCACTGTATCAACATCCACATTATCAGTGCTTGCGCAGTGACGTGATCATGGAATGATAGACACGTGATCAGTGCATGATCAGTCACGTGATAAGTGTATTATCAGCCACGTGATCATTGCATGTTAGCCACGTGATCAGGGCATGATAGCCATGTGATCAGTACATGATCAGGCACGTGATCAGTGCAGGATCAGTCACTTGATCAGTACATGATCAGTCACATGATCAGCGCAAGATCTGTAACGTGGTCAGTGTATGATAAGCCACCTGATCAGTGCATGATCAGTCACGTGATCTGTGCATGATCTGTCACATGATCACTGTATCAACATCCACATTATCAGTGCATGCGCAGTGAGGTGATCAGTGCATGATAGCCATGAGTTCTGTGCATGATCAGTCTCGTGATCAGTGTATGATCATCCACATGATCAGTGTATGCCCCGTCACGTGATCATTGCATGATAACCACATTATCTGTGCATGATCAGTTACATGATAAGGGCCTGCACAGTCACATGATCAGTTCAAGATAGCCACGTGATAAGTGCCTGATCATTCACGTGATCAGTGCATAATAGCCACGAGATCAGTGCATGAACAGTCACGTGATCAGTGCATGATAAGTTACCGGATCAGTGTATGATAAGCCACCTGATCAGTGCATGATATCCACCTTATCAGTTCACAATCAGTCACCTGATCAGTGAATGCACAGACACGTGATCAGTGCATGATAGCTATGTGATCAGTGCATGATAGCCAGGTGATCAGTGCATTATCAGTCACGTGATCAGTGTATGATCACCCAGGTGATCAGTGCATGTTCAGCCACGTGATCACTACCTCACCATCCACGTGATCAGGTCATACGCAGTCATGTGAAAAGTGGATGATAGCGAAGTGATCAGTGCATGATCAGTCATGTGATCAGTGCATGATAGCCACGTGATCAGAGCATGATAACCACGTTATCAGTGCATGATAGCCATGTGATCAGTACATGATCAGTCACGTGATCAGTGTATACTCAGCCACGTGATCAGTGCATGATAGCCATGAGTTCTGTGCATGATCAGTCTCGTGATCAGTGTATGATCATCCACATGATCAGTGTATGCCCCAATCATTGCGTGATAGCCACATTATCTGTGCATGATCAGTTACGTGATAAGGGCATGCACAGTCACATGATCAGTCCAAGATAGCCACGTGATAAGTGCCTGATCAGTCACGTGATCAGTGCATGATCAGCCAGGTTACCTGTGCATGATCAGCCACATGTTCAGTGCACGATCAGACACGTGATCAGTGAATGATAAACATTTGATCAGTGCATGATCAGTCACGTGAGCAGTGTATGATCAACCACGTGATTAGTGCATGATAGCCACGAGATCAGTGCTTGATCAGTCTAGTGATCAGCGTATGATCATCCACGTGATCAGTGAATGCCCAGTCACGTGATCAATGTATGATAGCCACGTGATCAGTGCATGATTTGTCACGTGATCAGTGCATGATCAGCCAGGTTATCTGTGCATGATCAGCCACATGTTCAGTGCATGATCAGCCACGTGATCAGTGAATGATAGCCATGTGATCAGTCATGTGATCATTGTATGATCAGCCACGTGAACAGTGCGTGCTCAGTCACGTGATTAGGGCCTGCTGAGCTGCGTGATTCCTGCCTGCTCATCTGCTTGATAATTCCCAGCTGAGCTGTGTGATTCCTGCCTGCTCATCTGCTTGATAATTGCCAGCTGAGCTGCGTGATACCTGTCTGCTCATGTGCTTGATTATTGCCAGCTGAGGTGCGTGATTCCTGCCTGCTCATCTGCTTGACAATTGCCAGCTGGGCCATGTGATTCCTGCCTGCTCAGCTGGTTGATTATTGCCAGCTGTGCCGCATGATTTGTCACAGCTGAGGTCCATGATTATTGCCTGCTGATTGCGTGATTCGTGCCTGCTCAGCTCTTTGATTATTGCCTCCGGAGGCACATCATCAGTGCATGATTGCCATGTGATCAGCGCATGATCAGTGACATGATCGGTGCCATTCAGACAGGTGGTCACTGCATGCTCAGTCACGTGATCAGTTCCTGATCAGCAACGTGATTACTACATGATCAGCCACGTGATCAGTGTATGATAAGCCACGTGAGCAGTGCATGTGCAGTCACGAGTTCAGTGTATGATCAGCCACGTGATCAGTGCATGTGCAGTCACGAGATCAGTGTATGATCAGCCACGTGATCAGTGTATGATAAGCCACGTGAGCAGTGCATGACCAGTCACGTGATCAGTGTATGATATCCACATGATCAGTGCATGTGCAGTCACGTAATCAGTGCATTATAGCTACGTGATCAGTGCATGATCAGTCACGTGATCTGTCCATGATCAGTCAGGTGAATCGTGTATGATCAGCCCCGTGTTCAGTGCCTGGGCAGTCACATGATCAGTGCATGATAGACATGTGATCAGTGCATGATCAGTCAGGTGATCCGTGTATGATCAGCCAGGTGATCACTGCATCATAGCCACGTGATCAGTGCATGATAGCCACCTGATCAGTGCATGATCAGTCACGTGATCTGTGCATGATCTGTCACATGATCACTGTATCAACATCCACATTATCAGTGCATGCGCAGTGACGTGATCAGGGAATGATAGACACGTGATCAGTGCATGATCAGTCACGTGATAAGTGTATTATCAGCCACGTGATCTTTGCCTGATAGCCACGTGATCAGGGCATGATAGCCATGTGATCAGTACATGATCAGGCACGTGATCAGTGCAGGATCAGTCACTTGATCAGTACATGATCAGTCACATGATCAGCGCAAGATCTGTAACGTGGTCAGTGTATGATAAGCCACCTGATCAGTGCATGATCAGTCACGTGATCTGTGCATGATCTGTCACATGATCACTGTATCAACATCCACATTATCAGTGCATGCGCAGTGAGGTGATCAGTGCATGATAGCCATGAGTTCTGTGCATGATCAGTCTCGTGATCAGTGTATGATCATCCACATGATCAGTGTATGCCCCGTCACGTGATCATTGCGTGATAGCCACATTATCTGTGCATGATCAGTTACGTGATAAGGGCATGCACAGTCACATGATCAGTCCAAGATAGCCACGTGATAAGTGCCTGATCAGTCACGTGATCAGTGCATGATCAGCCAGGTTACCTGTGCATGATCAGCCACATGTTCAGTGCACGATCAGACACGTGATCAGTGAATGATAAACATTTGATCAGTGCATGATCAGTCACGTGAGCAGTGTATGATCAACCACGTGATTAGTGCATGATAGCCACGAGATCAGTGCTTGATCAGTCTAGTGATCAGTGTATGATCATCCACGTGATCAGTGAATGCCCAGTCACGTGATCAATGTATGATAGCCACGTGATCAGTGCATGATTTGTCACGTGATCAGTGCATGATCAGCCAGGTTATCTGTGCATGATCAGCCACATGATCAGTGTATGATCAGCCAAGTGATCAGTGTATGATAGCCACGTGATCAGGGCATGATCTGTCACGTGATCAGTGTATGATCAGCCAGGTGATCAGTGAATGATAGCCAACTGATCACTGCATGTTTAGCAAAGTGATTAATGCATGATCAGCCACATGTTCAGTGCATGATCAGCCACGTGATCAGTGAATGATAGCCATGTGATCAGTCATGTGATCATTGTATGATCAGCCACGTGAACAGTGCGTGCTCAGTCACGTGATTAGGGCCTGCTGAGCTGTGTGATTCCTGCCTGCTCATCGGCTTGATAATTCCCAGCTGAGATGTGTGATTCCTGCCTGCTCATCTGCTTGATAATTGCCAGCTGAGCTGCGTGATACCTGTCTGCTCATGTGCTTGATTATTGCCAGCTGAGGTGCGTGATTCCTGCCTGCTCATCTGCTTGACAATTGCCAGCTGGGCCATGTGATTCCTGCCTGCTCAGCTGCTTGATTATTGCCAGCTGTGCAGCATGATTTGTCACAGCTGAGGTCTATGATTATTGCCTGCTGATTGCGTGATTCGTGCCTGCTCAGCTCTTTGATTATTGCCTCCGGAGGCACATCATCAGTGCATGATTGCCATGTGATCAGCGCATGATCAGTGACATGATCGGTGCCATTCAGACAGGTGGTCACTGCATGCTCAGTCACGTGATCAGTTCCTGATCAGCAACGTGATTACTACATGATCAGCCACGTGATCAGTGTATGATAAGCCACGTGAGCAGTGCATGTGCAGTCACGAGTTCAGTGTATGATAAGCCACGTGAGCAGTGCATGTGCAGTCACGAGATCAGTGTATGATCAGCCACGTGATCAGTGTATGATAAGCCACGTGAGCAGTGCATGACCAGTCACGTGATCAGTGTATGATATCCACATGATCAGTGCATGTGCAGTCACGTAATCAGTGCATTATAGCTACGTGATCAGTGCATGATCAGTCACGTGATCTGTCCATGATCAGTCAGGTGAATCGTGTATGATCAGCCCCGTGATCAGTGCCTGGGCAGTCACATGATCAGTGCATGATAGACATGTGATCAGTGCATGATCAGTCAGGTGATCAGTGTATGATCAGCCAGGTGATCACTGCATCATAGCCACGTGATCAGTGCATGATAGCCACCTGATCAGTGCATGATCAGTCACGTGATCTGTGCATGATCTGTCACATGATCACTGTATCAACATCCACATTATCAGTGCATGCGCAGTGACGTGATCAGGGAATGATAGACACGTGATCAGTGCATGATCAGTCACGTGATAAGTGTATTATCAGCCACGTGATCATTGCATGATAGCCACGTGATCAGGGCATGATAGCCATGTGATCAGTACATGATCAGGCACGTGATCAGTGCAGGATCAGTCACTTGATCAGTACATGATCAGTCACATGATCAGCGCAAGATCTGTAACGTGGTCAGTGTATGATAAGCCACCTGATCAGTGCATGATCAGTCACGTGATCTGTGCATGATCTGTCACATGATCACTGTATCAACATCCACATTATCAGTGCATGCGCAGTGAGGTGATCAGTGCATGATAGCCATGAGTTCTGTGCATGATCAGTCTCGTGATCAGTGTATGATCATCCACATGATCAGTGTATTCCCCGTCACCTGATCATTGCATGATAACCACATTATCTGTGCATGATCAGTTACATGATAAGGGCCTGCACAGTCACATGATCAGTTCAAGATAGCCATGTGATAAGTGCCTGATCATTCACGTGATCAGTGCATAATAGCCACGAGATCAGTGCATGAACAGTCACGTGATCAGTGCATGATAAGTTACCGGATCAGTGTATGATAAGCCACCTGATCAGTGCATGATATCCACCTTATCAGTTCACAATCAGTCACCTGATCAGTGAATGCACAGACACGTGATCAGTGCATGATAGCTATGTGATCAGTGCATGATAGCCAGGTGATCAGTGCATTATCAGTCACGTGATCAGTGTATGATCACCCAGGTGATCAGTGCATGTTCAGCCACGTGATCACTACCTCACCATCCACGTGATCAGGTCATACGCAGTCATGTGAAAAGTGGATGATAGCGAAGTGATCAGTGCATGATCAGTCATGTGATCAGTGCATGATAGCCACGTGATCAGAGCATGATAACCACGTTATCAGTGCATGATAGCCATGTGATCAGTACATGATCAGTCACGTGATCAGTGTATACTCAGCCACGTGATCAGTGCATGATAGCCATGAGTTCTGTGCATGATCAGTCTCGTGATCAGTGTATGATCATCCACATGATCAGTGTATGCCCCAATCATTGCGTGATAGCCACATTATCTGTGCATGATCAGTTACGTGATAAGGGCATGCACAGTCACATGATCAGTCCAAGATAGCCACGTGATAAGTGCCTGATCAGTCACGTGATCAGTGCATGATCAGCCAGGTTACCTGTGCATGATCAGCCACATGTTCAGTGCACGATCAGACACGTGATCAGTGAATGATAAACATTTGATCAGTGCATGATCAGTCACGTGAGCAGTGTATGATCAACCACGTGATTAGTGCATGATAGCCACGAGATCAGTGCTTGATCAGTCTAGTGATCAGTGTATGATCATCCACGTGATCAGTGAATGCCCAGTCACGTGATCAATGTATGATAGCCACGTGATCAGTGCATGATTTGTCACGTGATCAGTGCATGATCAGCCAGGTTATCTGTGCATGATCAGCCACATGTTCAGTGCATGATCAGCCACGTGATCAGTGAATGATAGCCATGTGATCAGTCATGTGATCATTGTATGATCAGCCACGTGAACAGTGCGTGCTCAGTCACGTGATTAGGGCCTGCTGAGCTGCGTGATTCCTGCCTGCTCATCTGCTTGATAATTCCCAGCTGAGCTGTGTGATTCCTGCCTGCTCATCTGCTTGATAATTGCCAGCTGAGCTGCGTGATACCTGTCTGCTCATGTGCTTGATTATTGCCAGCTGAGGTGCGTGATTCCTGCCTGCTCATCTGCTTGACAATTGCCAGCTGGGCCATGTGATTCCTGCCTGCTCAGCTGCTTGATTATTGCCAGCTGTGCAGCATGATTTGTCACAGCTGAGGTCCATGATTATTGCCTGCTGATTGCGTGATTCGTGCCTGCTCAGCTCTTTGATTATTGCCTCCGGAGGCACATCATCAGTGCATGATTGCCATGTGATCAGCGCATGATCAGTGACATGATCGGTGCCATTCAGACAGGTGGTCACTGCATGCTCAGTCACGTGATCAGTTCCTGATCAGCAACGTGATTACTACATGATCAGCCACGTGATCAGTGTATGATAAGCCACGTGAGCAGTGCATGTGCAGTCACGAGTTCAGTGTATGATAAGCCACGTGAGCAGTGCATGTGCAGTCACGAGATCAGTGTATGATCAGCCACGTGATCAGTGTATGATAAGCCACGTGAGCAGTGCATGACCAGTCACGTGATCAGTGTATGATATCCACATGATCAGTGCGTGTGCAGTCACGTAATCAGTGCATTATAGCTACGTGATCAGTGCATGATCAGTCACATGATCTGTCCATGATCAGTCAGGTGAATCGTGTATGATCAGCCCCGTGATCAGTGCCTGGGCAGTCACATGATCAGTGCATGATAGACATGTGATCAGTGCATGATCAGTCAGGTGATCCGTGTATGATCAGCCAGGTGATCACTGCATCATAGCCACGGGATCAGTGCATGATAGCCACCTGATCAGTGCATGATCAGTCACGTGATCTGTGCATGATCTGTCACATGATCACTGTATCAACATCCACATTATCAGTGCATGCGCAGTGACGTGATCAGGGAATGATAGACACGTGATCAGTGCATGATCAGTCACGTGATAAGTGTATTATCAGCCACGTGATCATTGCATGATAGCCACGTGATCAGGGCATGATAGCCATGTGATCAGTACATGATCAGGCACGTGATCAGTGCAGGATCAGTCACTTGATCAGTACATGATCAGTCACATGATCAGCGCAAGATCTGTAACGTGGTCAGTGTATGATAAGCCACCTGATCAGTGCATGATCAGTCACGTGATCTGTGCATGATCTGTCACATGATCACTGTATCAACATCCACATTATCAGTGCATGCGCAGTGAGGTGATCAGTGCATGATAGCCATGAGTTCTGTGCATGATCAGTCTCGTGATCAGTGTATGATCATCCACATGATCAGTGTATGCCCCGTCACGTGATCATTGCATGATAACCACATTATCTGTGCATGATCAGTTACATGATAAGGGCCTGCACAGTCACATGATCAGTTCAAGATAGCCATGTGATAAGTGCCTGATCATTCACGTGATCAGTGCATAATAGCCACGAGATCAGTGCATGAACAGTCACGTGATCAGTGCATGATAAGTTACCGGATCAGTGTATGATAAGCCACCTGATCAGTGCATGATATCCACCTTATCAGTTCACAATCAGTCACCTGATCAGTGAATGCACAGACACGTGATCAGTGCATGATAGCTATGTGATCAGTGCATGATAGCCAGGTGATCAGTGCATTATCAGTCACGTGATCAGTGTATGATCACCCAGGTGATCAGTGCATGTTCAGCCACGTGATCACTACCTCACCATCCACGTGATCAGGTCATACGCAGTCATGTGAAAAGTGGATGATAGCGAAGTGATCAGTGCATGATCAGTCATGTGATCAGTGCATGATAGCCACGTGACCAGAGCATGATAACCACGTTATCAGTGCATGATAGCCATGTGATCAGTACATGATCAGTCACGTGATCAGTGTATACTCAGCCACGTGATCAGTGCATGATAGCCATGAGTTCTGTGCATGATCAGTCTCGTGATCAGTGTATGATCATCCACATGATCAGTGTATGCCCCAATCATTGCGTGATAGCCACATTATCTGTGCATGATCAGTTACGTGATAAGGGCATGCACAGTCACATGATCAGTCCAAGATAGCCACGTGATAAGTGCCTGATCAGTCACGTGATCAGTGCATGATCAGCCAGGTTACCTGTGCATGATCAGCCACATGTTCAGTGCACGATCAGACACGTGATCAGTGAATGATAAACATTTGATCAGTGCATGATCAGTCACGGGAGCAGTGTATGATCAACCACGTGATTAGTGCATGATAGCCACGAGATCAGTGCTTGATCAGTCTAGTGATCAGTGTATGATCATCCACGTGATCAGTGAATGCCCAGTCACGTGATCAATGTAGGATAGCCACGTGATCAGTGCATGATTTGTCACGTGATCAGTGCATGATCAGCCAGGTTATCTGTGCATGATCAGCCACATGTTCAGTGCATGATCAGCCACGTGATCAGTGAATGATAGCCATGTGATCAGTCATGTGATCATTGTATGATCAGCCACGTGAACAGTGCGTGCTCAGTCACGTGATTAGGGCCTGCTGAGCTGCGTGATTCCTGCCTGCTCATCTGCTTGATAATTCCCAGCTGAGCTGTGTGATTCCTGCCTGCTCATCTGCTTGATAATTGCCAGCTGAGCTGCGTGATACCTGTCTGTTCATGTGCTTGATTATTGCCAGCTGAGGTGCGTGATTCCTGCCTGCTCATCTGCTTGACAATTGCCAGCTGGGCCATGTGATTCCTGCCTGCTCAGCTGCTTGATTATTGCCAGCTGTGCAGCATGATTTGTCGCAGCTGAGGTCCATGATTATTGCCTGCTGATTGCGTGATTCGTGCCTGCTCAGCTCTTTGATTATTGCCTCCGGAGGCACATCATCAGTGCATGATTGCCATGTGATCAGCGCATGATCAGTGACATGATCGGTGCCATTCAGACAGGTGGTCACTGCATGCTCAGTCACGTGATCAGTTCCTGATCAGCAACGTGATTACTACATGATCAGCCACGTGATCAGTGTATGATAAGCCACGTGAGCAGTGCATGTGCAGTCACGAGTTCAGTGTATGATAAGCCACGTGAGCAGTGCATGTGCAGTCACGAGATCAGTGTATGATCAGCCACGTGATCAGTGTATGATAAGCCACGTGAGCAGTGCATGACCAGTCACGTGATCAGTGTATGATATCCACATGATCAGTGCATGTGCAGTCACGTAATCAGTGCATTATAGCTACGTGATCAGTGCATGATCAGTCACGTGATCTGTCCATGATCAGTCAGGTGAATCGTGTATGATCAGCCCCGTGATCAGTGCCTGGGCAGTCACATGATCAGTGCATGATAGACATGTGATCAGTGCATGATCAGTCAGGTGATCAGTGTATGATCAGCCAGGTGATCACTGCATCATAGCCACGTGATCAGTGCATGATAGCCACCTGATCAGTGCATGATCAGTCACGTGATCTGTGCATGATCTGTCACATGATCACTGTATCAACATCCACATTATCAGTGCATGCGCAGTGACGTGATCAGGGAATGATAGACACGTGATCAGTGCATGATCAGTCACGTGATAAGTGTATTATCAGCCACGTGATCATTGCATGATAGCCACGTGATCAGGGCATGATAGCCATGTGATCAGTACATGATCAGGCACGTGATCAGTGCAGGATCAGTCACTTGATCAGTACATGATCAGTCACATGATCAGCGCAAGATCTGTAACGTGGTCAGTGTATGATAAGCCACCTGATCAGTGCATGATCAGTCACGTGATCTGTGCATGATCTGTCACATGATCACTGTATCAACATCCACATTATCAGTGCATGCGCAGTGAGGTGATCAGTGCATGATAGCCATGAGTTCTGTGCATGATCAGTCTCGTGATCAGTGTATGATCATCCACATGATCAGTGTATGCCCCGTCACCTGATCATTGCATGATAACCACATTATCTGTGCATGATCAGTTACATGATAAGGGCCTGCACAGTCACATGATCAGTCCAAGATAGCCACGTGATAAGTGCCTGATCATTCACGTGATCAGTGCATAATAGCCACGAGATCAGTGCATGAACAGTCACGTGATCAGTGCATGATAAGTTACCGGATCAGTGTATGATAAGCCACCTGATCAGTGCATGATATCCACCTTATCAGTTCACAATCAGTCACCTGATCAGTGAATGCACAGACACGTGATCAGTGCATGATAGCTATGTGATCAGTGCATGATAGCCAGGTGATCAGTGCATTATCAGTCACGTGATCAGTGTATGATCACCCAGGTGATCAGTGCATGTTCAGCCACGTGATCACTACCTCACCATCCACGTGATCAGGTCATACGCAGTCATGTGAAAAGTGGATGATAGCGAAGTGATCAGTGCATGATCAGTCATGTGATCAGTGCATGATAGCCACGTGATCAGAGCATGATAACCACGTTATCAGTGCATGATAGCCATGTGATCAGTACATGATCAGTCACGTGATCAGTGTATACTCAGCCACGTGATCAGTGCATGATAGCCATGAGTTCTGTGCATGATCAGTCTCGTGATCAGTGTATGATCATCCACATGATCAGTGTATGCCCCAATCATTGCGTGATAGCCACATTATCTGTGCATGATCAGTTACGTGATAAGGGCATGCACAGTCACATGATCAGTCCAAGATAGCCACGTGATAAGTGCCTGATCAGTCACGTGATCAGTGCATGATCAGCCAGGTTACCTGTGCATGATCAGCCACATGTTCAGTGCACGATCAGACACGTGATCAGTGAATGATAAACATTTGATCAGTGCATGATCAGTCACGTGAGCAGTGTATGATCAACCACGTGATTAGTGCATGATAGCCACGAGATCAGTGCTTGATCAGTCTAGTGATCAGTGTATGATCATCCACGTGATCAGTGAATGCCCAGTCACGTGATCAATGTATGATAGCCACGTGATCAGTGCATGATTTGTCACGTGATCAGTGCATGATCAGCCAGGTTATCTGTGCATGATCAGCCACATGTTCAGTGCATGATCAGCCACGTGATCAGTGAATGATAGCCATGTGATCAGTCATGTGATCATTGTATGATCAGCCACGTGAACAGTGCGTGCTCAGTCACGTGATTAGGGCCTGCTGAGCTGCGTGATTCCTGCCTGCTCATCTGCTTGATAATTCCCAGCTGAGCTGTGTGATTCCTGCCTGCTCATCTGCTTGATAATTGCCAGCTAAGCTGCGTGATACCTGTCTGCTCATGTGCTTGATTATTGCCAGCTGAGGTGCGTGATTCCTGCCTGCTCATCTGCTTGACAATTGCCAGCTGGGCCATGTGATTCCTGCCTGCTCAGCTGCTTGATTATTGCCAGCTGTGCAGCATGATTTGTCGCAGCTGAGGTCCATGATTATTGCCTGCTGATTGCGTGATTCGTGCCTGCTCAGCTCTTTGATTATTGCCTCCGGAGGCACATCATCAGTGCATGATTGCCATGTGATCAGCGCATGATCAGTGACATGATCGGTGCCATTCAGACAGGTGGTCACTGCATGCTCAGTCACGTGATCAGTTCCTGATCAGCAACGTGATTACAACATGATCAGCCACGTGATCAGTGTATGATAAGCCACGTGAGCAGTGCATGTGCAGTCACGAGTTCAGTGTATGATAAGCCACGTGAGCAGTGCATGTGCAGTCACGAGATCAGTGTATGATCAGCCACGTGATCAGTGTATGATAAGCCACGTGAGCAGTGCATGACCAGTCACGTGATCAGTGTATGATATCCACATGATCAGTGCATGTGCAGTCAAGTAATCAGTGCATTATAGCTACGTGATCAGTGCATGATCAGTCACGTGATCTGTCCATGATCAGTCAGGTGAATCGTGTATGATCAGCCCCGTGTTCAGTGCCTGGGCAGTCACATGATCAGTGCATGATAGACATGTGATCAGTGCATGATCAGTCAGGTGATCAGTGTATGATCAGCCAGGTGATCACTGCATCATAGCCACGTGATCAGTGCATGATAGCCACCTGATCAGTGCATGATCAGTCACGTGATCTGTGCATGAT